>NC_057351.1:74404548-75786214 GCF_016509475.1 Prionailurus bengalensis | reverse complement strand
GTACTTGTTTCTTGGGTTCCTATGCTATATTTTTTCTCAGCACATTCAGGGCCTGTCTCTGACTTATTCACCAGTATATCTTCATTGCCTGGAATGCACCTTGCACAGTGAAAATGCTCAGTGAACATGTGTCAGAGGCAGTGGAAAGACTGATGAATCAATCAGAAATGGTGTGAATTGGGGTGGTTACTGTGAGCGCAGGTCTCAGACATAGGACAGTCCTGGCGGACCTCCTACTGATTCAGAGAATTCATGATCATACCAGGTATGAGCTACGTTCACATGCAAGTCCTGATTCTTCTTCATTTGGATAGGAAACTTTGAAATTCTGTGAGTGGCCAATCATAACTACCTGGGTCATAATTCATCTTTGCGAATCAATCTGTACTTTAATTTGTATCTGCCATGTTCTAATTGCACATTTTTTTAAAAATGCACATTTTTTCCTGTAAGCCCTCATAAAGTGTCATTAATGTTTCACTTGGAGTTTCTTAAAGATTTTATGTACAGGACATTGAGATCCAAAGCTTTAAATTATGATTTAGGAATACTTCAGCATTATCTTTGTTGGCCTCTGTTATGTGTATAGTGCTAATGGCTAAGTCCCTACAATGATTATTTAGTGATCCATATCAAATTGCTTCCTTTAAACAAAGGCAGGAATAATAATTAAAAACAATTTTGGTATACTTTTTTTTTTCTCTTAATCAGTTTTTATTTAAAAGAAATTTTTTTCTTCCTTCACTCAGGTCCTCTCCACTGTACCACATTAACACTGAAAGACTAGCTATACTCATTCCTGTCCTCTGCTGCCTCAGTTTCTGTTGAATGGTGTTCTCCTCTGGTATGACTATACCCACACAGGTGGCTCCAGCAAGCACCAGGAAGAATGAACATTGGTGGAGCCATCCACGGGAAGCATGATGCACTCAGCTCTCAGACAACCATGAAATAAATGAGAGGACTTCTGTTGTAGCCTATCTCCATTTTCAACCACTCATTCTCATCCTTGAGTGGTAGCTGTTGAAGTGGAATTTGCTTTATTTAAACGAAGACTCGTAAGACAAGATTTCTAGATCTGTTGGTTAGAAAAAATAGATAAAATAAATTTTCTTAGGGCAGCTGACTGGTTCAGTCAAAGGAGCGTTCTACTCTTGATCTTGGGGTCATAAGTTTGAGCCACATGTTGGGTATAGCTATTTAAATTAAAATACTTTAGGGGTGCGTGGGTGGCTCAGATAAGTGTCAGACCCTTGGTTTTGGCTCATGTCATGATCTCACAGTCGTGGGATCGAGCCCCACATTGGGCTCCGTGCTGAGCACGGAGCCTGCTTGGGATTCTCTCTTTCCTTCCTCCTCTGCTCCTCCCCCACTTGCACATACTCTTGCTCTCAAAAAAGAATAAGGAAAAAATTTAAAACACCATTAAAAATTTTTTTCCTTCCCTGAATTAATAACTCTTCAATTTTGGAAAACGTAGGAATGCTTATTGACCGGTTTCTTTAACTGTTTTTATTAAAAAAAGTTTTTTTAGTGTTTGTTTCTTTTAGAGACAGAGCATAAATGGGGGAGGGGCAGAGAGAGCCAGAGACAGAATCTGAAGCAGGCTGCAGGCTCTGAGCTGTTAGCACAGAGCTGGACAACCCACGAACCATGAGAAGATGACCCGAGCTGAAGTTGGATGCTCAACCGACTGAGCCACCCAGGCGCCCCTCTTTCACTGTTTTTAGATTGTTGGTTGGGTCAAGATCATTATTATTGGTTATATTCAAAGTACTGTGGTTATATCCAACAACCAGAACTAGACTAAAAGAGCAGTGTTATGTGGAGGAGGGCAGGGAGAAGTATTTGGTCACTAGCATTTTAAAGAATTTAAAGCAATAATAAAATTGACTAAAAGTTTGCTTTTTTATTGTCACCACGATTCTGGACAGACAGTTCATCCCCTCTTGTTTGTACCCATCTTGGATCTCTCCTATCATCCTGACCTTGGTAGGCCACTGAAAAAAGGCATTTATTACAAGGCTATGGAACCCAAAGATAGGGAGGATGTCTTGGCGTCCCAAGAGTGGAATCTGGAACTGGAAAGCTGGCAGGAATCTAAGCAGCTCTTCTCAGATTTTCTTCTTAGGCTATATTCATCTCTGCACACGAACTTTATCTGTCTCTACTCCACAGCTCCCAAATTCACTTGGTCTCAGTTCCACACTAGTTAGCATCTTTATCTTAATCTCAGATTCCAGGGTTAGAGAATCTGATTGGTCCAGCATGGCGTCAGGAGTCCACCAGTGCACTAACAAGCTGTGTCCAGGGCACAGAGTTATATAGGACAGTCCTGACTTTTGAGTTCCACACCTCAACAATGGGGCAAGTTCTCAGAGAAGAAGAGTGGATTGGGCACCTGTGGCAAAAGGTGTAGATATGTATGTATGCATTTTTAAATAATAGATCACACGTGATTTTAAGAAACATGGTAATAAGTAGAAGGATGCCCTTTTCCCACTGAAGTAACCACTTGTGATCCTACTTTTAGTGCCTTTATTTTTGTTTTTTTTTTTTTTTATTGAGATCTAACTCACAGACATGAAATTAATCATTTAGGTATGTATACTTCAATGGTTTTTAGTATATTCACAGTGGTATGCAGCCATCACCACTATCATTTCCATCATTCCAAAAAGAAACGCTGTACCTATTAGCAATCACTCCCAATTGCCCCCTTCTCCATTCTCTGTCAGTCAGTCTACTTCTTTTTATGATTTACCTATTCTGGACATTTGTATAAATGGAATAATACATGTGGGCTACTGTGTCTGGCTTTTCACATAGCTTAATATTTTCAAGGTTCAACCATGCAGTGGCATGTATCAGCACTGTATTCCTTCTTATGACTGAAGATAATATTCCACTGCACGGATATACCACATGTTTATTCGTTCATTCGTGGATGGACCCTTGGGTTGTTTCCACTTCTTGGCTATTGTGAAGCGTGCTGCTGTAAATATCAGTGTACAGATTTTTGTGTTTTCACTTCTTTTGGGATATACCTAGGAATAGGCTTGCCTACTCATAATGGTAATTTATCTTGATGTATATATACATATATATGTGTGTGTGTGTGTGTGTGTGTGTGTTTTAGGTTTATTTTGAGAGAGAGAGAGAGAGAGAGAAAGTGCACACTCATGAGGACTGGAGGGGCAGAGAGAGAGAGGGAGAGAGAGAATCCCAAGCAGGCTTCGCATAATCAGTTGGGAGCCCGATATGTGGCTTGAACTCACAAACCGTGAGATCATGACCTGAGCCAAAATCAAGAGTTGGATGCTTAACTGACTGAGCCACCCAGGTGTCACTTTTGTTTGTTTGTTTGTTTTTTTTAATTTTTTTTTTTTTAACGTTTATTTATTTTTGAGACGGAGAGAGACAGAGCATGAGCAGGGGAGGGTCAGAGGGAGAGGGAGACACAGAATCTGAAACAGGCTCCAGGCTCTGAGCTGTCAGCACAGAACCCGACGCGGGGCTCGAACTCATGGACCGTGAGATCATGACCTGAGCCGAAGTCAGCCGCTTAACCAACTGAGCCACCCAGGCGCTCCGGTGTCACTTTTATGTTTAATTGTTTGAGGAATTGCCAAACTATTGTCCAAAGTGGCTGTACCATTTTACATTTTCACCAGCAATGTGTCAGGTTTCCAGTTTCTTACATCTAACATTTGTTATTTTGTTTTATTAGTTATAGCCATCCTAGTGGGTGTGAAGTGATAACTTCTTGTGGTTTTGATTTGCATTTCTCTAATGACTAATGATAATAGCATATTTTAATATGCATATTGGCCATTTGTGTATTTTCTCTGAAGAAATGTGTATTCAAATCCTTTGCAAATTTTTTAGCTGGGTTTTGTCTTTTTATTGTTGAGATTTGAGTTCTTTGTATATTCTGCATACTAGACTTACCAGATATATGTGATTTGCAAATATTTCTGCCATTTTGTGGATTGTCTTCACTTTCTTGGTGTAATGCATTTCAATGTAAGCTTTTAATTTTTTGTGCATAATACACCATAGTTTATGTAGAGGAACAGAAAGCACAGAAAAACTTTCATAACATTCTATTTGTATATGTTCAAATTTTTAATTTGATGAAGTCCAATTTATGTCTTCCCTTTGATTGCCATATTGCAGAATCCATTGTCTAATGCCAGATGTAAAAATTTATACCTATGTTCTTTCTAAGAGTTTCAGAGTTTTAGCTCTTAGATTTAGGTGTTTGATTCATTTTGAATTAAATTTTGTATAAGGTATGAGGTAGGGATCGAAATTCATTCTTTTGCACATGGATATCCAGTTGTCCCGGTATCATTTGTTTTTGGCTTATTTTTTACATTTTCCAGTTTATTATAAAAGATACTATAAAGTATTCAGATGGACAGCCAGATGAAAAGGTGCATAGGGTGAGATCTGGAATAGTACCTCGTGCTTTTGTCTCCAGGGAACTGGAGTGTGATAGCTACCTCCCAGCAGTGGATGCATTTGCCAACCTGGAAACTCCCGCACTGTTTTTTGAATAGTCTGTTCTGCCCACTGAATGGTTGCCATTGAATGACACCTTTGTCAAAATCACTGGACCATAGATGTGTAGCTTTATCTCTGAACTCCCAGTTCCGTTGGTCTATATGTTTATCCTCATGCCAGTACCACATTGCCGTGATTAACTTTGCAGTGTTTTTAAATCAGGAAGTGTGAATCCTTCAACTTTGTTCTTTTTTATATAGTTTTGGCTCGTTAGAGTCCCTTGCATTTCCATATAAATTTAGAATCATATCGCCCATTTTTGCAAAGATAGGCAGTGGGCATTTTGGTAGGGATTGCATTGACTCTTTTAGTTCTTTTGATAATAGAGTATAGTTAAGATTACAGACTCTAGAGCCACACTGCTTCTTAACTTCTGAACCATACTGGGTTTTTGGCTCCCTGAGTCATTTTTTAAAATATTTACTTTTTTTTTTTTTAACTGCTGAATGATTTTCAGTAATAATCATGAAATGAAGCTTAAAGTATTATGTATTTCAAAATAGTATAGTTCTGCTTATTGCTTCTATCGCCTTCTTCTGTACGCAACGCACCCCCCCGCCACTGATTTTAGAATTTTTTTGTTGAGTTTCACTGTAATGATGTTGTTTCATGTTGGTATGGCACATGAGATTGGAAGAATTTTGTTTTAATTGTGTAATTCTTTGAATAACTTCCCAAGTTCCTACAGGACAAAAAAGAAACAATTGATAATTAATAAGTGAATTCCAACTACTTGGCAATGGCAAAGAATGAAATCTGGTCATTTGTAGCAACGTGGATGGAAACTGGAGAGTGTTATGCTAACTGAAATAAGTCAGGCAGAGAAAGACAGATACCATATGTTTTCACTCATATGTGGATTCTGAGAAACTCAACAGAAGACCAGGGGGAGAGAGGGGGGGGAGTAACAGAGAGGGAAGGAGGCAAACCATAAGAGACTCTTAAATACTGAGAACAAACTGAGGGTTGATGAGGGGTGGGGAAAGTGGGTGATGGGCATTGAGGAGGGCACCTGTTGGGATGAGCACTGGGTGTTGTGTGGAAACCAATTTGACAATAAATTTCATTAAATAAATAAGTGAATTCTAATAAAACAAGCAACTACAAAAGACACAAGTTAGGCAGTTCCCAAAATCGTGCCCCTGATGTTAATGTATTTTTTGTCATTGTTAACGTTTTTTCTTTTCCTTTCCTTTCCTTTTCTTTCCCTTCCTCTTCCTTTCCTTTTCTTTTCCTTTTCCCTTTCCTAGAGAGAGCACACACACCAGCAGGAGAGAAGGGCAGAGGGAGAGAGAGAATCCTAAGTAGGCTCCATGGTTAGCACTGAGGCCCACGCGGAGTTAGATGCAGGGGCTCGATCTACCATCATGAGATCATGACCTGAGCCTAAATTAAGAGTCAGTCACTTACACAACTGAGTCCCCCAGGCGCCCCTGTTAATATATTTTCTTGATTCATTCTTTAGTTATAAAGCGAATAACAGTTTGATAAGAATATATTTTAGTATTAAATACTAAATTCAGTGCAATATATACGTGTGAGCTAAAATTTGCGCTTCCTATGCCTCTCATTTTGCACTGTTTTAAATATTAAACACACTCCCAAGTTGTCTCATAGAAGATAGAGTTGAAATAACTCAAGTTCTGTCTCTTCATCTTTACAATCACTGTGGTGTTTATTTAAAATCTGTTGTATGCATGTAGGGCTCTAGAGTGCCACACAGGGATTGGGGGATACTCACTGCCCTAAGAAACTTTGGACTGTTCTGGACCACTGAGAGATTTACTGTCCAAACAAATGCACTTAGCTGAGTCTTGATTGAGAAGAATCTTGACAATATTGAGTCTTCCTAGCCATGAATGTGGAATATTTCCCCATTTATGTAGTTCTTGAGTTTCTTTCATCAGGCTTTTATAGCTTTCCTCATACAGATCTTACACATATTTTGTTAGATTTATATACAAGAATTTCGTTTTGGGGATGCTAATGTGAATGGTTCTGTGTTTTTAATTTCAAATTCCACTTGTTCATTGATAATATGTAGGAATATGATTGACTTCTGTATACTAACCTTGCATTTTGCAATCTTGCTATAATTGCTTATTAGTTCCAGGCGGGTTTTTCTTTTTGTTGATTCCTTCGGATTTTCTATGTAGAAACATGTCTTCTGTGAACACTTTGATTTTTTCCTTCTTGGCCAGTATACCTTTTCTTTTCTTTTCTTTTCTTTTCTTTTCTTTTCTTTTTTTTTTGTCTTAATGTATTAGTTATGGCTTCTAGTACAGTGTTGAAAATGGTGAGAGGGCCATCATTGTTCCTTGTTCCTATCTTAGTGTGAAGCTTCTGGTTTTTCACTTATTTTTAATTCTTCAGTTGCTTTCCTTTTGAATGTAGAGGCATATTCTAAAGTTGTTTTTTCTCTCCAGTAACTTTAGATACCATTTCAGAGCTTCCATTTCATAAGATGAGGAAATAGTGTCTATACAACCCTCCATTGCTTGTACCCAATTTTTGTCAGTCATTGTGCCACAAATGTGGCACCAAAGTTTACAGTGCTCTAGTGCTTTGTCTGATCGTATTATAAAGGTCAAAAGCCAGTGAGTAACATTTATGTTATTATGATTGTATAATAGCTTTCCCTACAGAATCTACTAGGGTGTTTGGACCAGTAGGGGAGGAAGTAAAATCCTGTCATTAAATTATTTTGCTTTCAGGACAGTGTTTCAAGAATCAAGGTCAAAAGATTTCTCTTATACTCCAAAGTTTACTATCAAGCCATAATTTATCATTTTTCATCATGAAATAGGTTTTGCACTTTATCAGGTGCCTAGTTTTCTATCCCCTGAGATGGTTATATTTTTTCTTTAATCTTTTAATGCCATAAATTATACTCTTAGGTTTTCTGGTCATAAACTACTTTTGTATTATTGGGATAAGTACTGCGTGATCATGATTTCTTTTTGAATACTCCACTGGATTCAGTTAATAGTTTATATGGGAGTTTTGCATCTTTATCTTTTGTGAACAGCTTGGCTTGAAAGTGCATAATTTTCTGGACTTGGGACTTCATGGGATTGAGAGGAAAGATCAGCAGTTTTTCTCTCGTGCAATATTAGACATACAATGTTCTTTGACCAGATAGTGATAACCAGAAGAGCTCTGCCTGCCAATCTTGTGGCAGTTTTGGCAGTTCATATTCTTTCAGAAATTTATCTTTTGCCTGGATTTTCAAATCTGTTTATAGTTCATAATATTTTGCATAGTTTTTAGTATTTCTGTCATCTATAGCATTTTCCCTTTTTTCATTTTGTTCTACCTATATTCTTTCCTTTTAGTATTGTGTTCTGTGTCTTGTTTTTATTTGTATGATTTTGTTCTTTGGGTTTTCTTTGTTCTGAACTGGCTTGCCAAAAAATTTAGCTATCTTAACATTAATGATTTGTATTAGTATTTTTCTCCATTTTATTTATTATTTTTCTTATTCTTTGGATTTTCTCTTCTAAAAGCTTCTTAAGTTGAAAAGTAATAAGCTCATCTATTTCCATTCTTTCTTTGTACTTGATAAGCATATTCGAATCTATAACTTCATAAAAACCACCTTAGTAACCCACAGACATTAAGCTGCACAGCTTTCTTTGTTATCCGTCTGGGAGAATTTCATAATTACTCCCTATAAAGTCCTCTCTAAATTATGGATTATTTATTATCATGGGCTTCTCTGTTTTTAAAAATCATTATAGACATAAGGGTGCTCATGTATTAAGCTTCCCTTTTGTACTGAGTTCTTATCTTGTCACATTTTGGACAGAGAACATACACCTGGCATCTGTTGAGGCTTCCTCTGTGACTAGTACGTAGAACTTTTTGTAAATGTCACATGCTAAAAATGTACTCTGGATATTTTTATTTATTAGAGAGCTTACTATCTTCATACCTGCTGTGTATTTAATTCTGTGTTTCATGCTTGATTTACGTTTCTGAGAGGGCTGTGTCAAGTCTTTGTGATTTCTGTTTAGTCTTTCCTCCTTAGTTCTGAAAGTTGTTGCTTTATGTATTTTGAGGCTATGCTGTCAGGTACATACACACTTCCTTGAGCAGTACTATGTTAAAACTTAATTTACTTATATTTGTATTCTTGCATTTCCTTATTGAACAGAAATTTGACATCATATTCAATAAGTTCTTCCAGCATCTCATTCATATTATTCACTAAGAAAGAACTATGATATCTTTGTGGATGTTCTTCAACTTCTTCGTTTTTAAAATTTTATTTATTTTGAGAGAGAGGGAAAGAGAGAATCCCAAGCAGCCAGAGCCAGATGCGGGGCTTGAACTCACAAACTATGAGATCATCACCTGAGCCAAAATCAAGAGTTGGACGCTTACTCAACTGAGCCACCCAGGTGCCTCAACTTCCCTTTTGAATTATTCCTCTCATTTGTGCTAGTTGCTTTTTAGGTTTGTTGCTTAATTATGATGCTTGGACTTTTTTTCCCCCCCATTGCATTCATGAGTTAATTCTGTTGTTTCTTAGACCTTAGGTCTTCCTCTTTAGCGGATTCTTCATTTTAAATTTAAAAATATTTTTAAGAAATATTGTGTGAGAAGAGAACAAGAGATTCATCACATAATGATGAAACAGTTCACTAAGAGGCCCTACATGTAAATGCACCTAACAGCAGAGCTTCAGAATGCAGGAAGTAAAAACTCCTGGAACTGGAAGGAGAAATAGAGAAATTTGTAATTATATAATTATAAGTGGAGATTTTACCATTTCTCTTTTAGTATTCTACAGAACAAGCGAATAGAAGATAAGCAAGGATTGGGGCACCTGGGTGGCTCAGTTAAGCATCCAACTTTAGCTCAGGTTATGATCTCATGGTTTGTGAGTTTGAGCCCTACATTGGACTCGCTGCTGTCAGCATAGAGCCCATTTTGGATCCTCTGTCCCCCTCTCTGCCCCTCCCCTGCTTGTGTGTACACATGCACGTGCTCTCTCTCTCTTTCTCAAAAATAAATAAATGTTAAAAAAAAAAACAAGGATTTAGAAACACTGCACAACACCATCAACCAAATAAATGTAATTGACATTTGTAGAATGCTCCACCAACATCAGAACATACATTTTTTCTGAGTGTGCATAGAACATTCACCAAGATAAGCCATATTCTGGATTATAAACAAATATTAACAAATCTTAAAGAGTTGAAATCATCAACTATGTTCTCCAGCCATAATGAAGTCAGATTAAAAATCAGTAACAGATGACAAGAAGATTCAAAGTTGTGGAAATAATATTTCTAAATAATCCATGGATCAAAAAGTCTCTAGGGGAATTTTAAAATATTTTGAACTAAATGAAAATGAAAACACAGCATATCAAAATTTGTGGGATACAGCCAAAGATGTGCTAAGAGGCATTAAGTGCACTTATCAGAAGAGTAGATCTCAAATCAATAATTTAAGCTTCTGTCTTAAAACTAGAAGAGCAAAATAAACCCAAGTCAAATAGAAGAAAGGAACTAATAAAGGTAAGGCAGAAATGAATGAAATTGAAAATAAGAAAAAAGAGAAAATCAGTGAAACCCAAAGCTGTTTATTTTTTTAAAAAGATCAGTAAAATACATAAGCCTATAGGCAGACTAGCAAAGGAGAAAAAAAAAAAAAAAAAAAAAAAGACACAAATTACTAGTACCAGGAATGAAAGAAGAGCTACCACCACAGACTGTATGGACATGGAAAGGATACAAGATAACTCTAAGGACATAAATTCAACAACTGAATGGAGCAGTTCTTCAAAGAACTGTATTTCCTATTTTTACCGTGACAAATCACCACAAACTAAGGGCTTAAAACAGTATAAACTTATTATCTTACAGTTCTGGAGGCCAGAATGATGGGACAATCAAGTTGTCAACAGGACAGAATTCCTTTCTGGAGGCTCTAGGGGAAAATCTATTTCCTTATTGTTTTCCAGCTTCTGGAGTCTGCCAACATTTCTTGGCTCATGGCTCCTTTCGAGTTCTTTTCTCCTCGCTCTGAAGACTTCTGTCTCCCTCTTCCATGTTAAGGACCCTTGTGATTATATTGGATGCACATGGATAATCTCTCTGCTTTAAGGTCAGCTGATGATCAACCTCAATTCTATCTTCTACCTAAATTCCCCTTTGTCATGTAATATATTCAGTTTCTGGGGATTAGGATGTGGCCATCTTGGGGAAGGGGGAGGCATTATTCTGCCTACCACTCCACATATTCATACTCACCCCAAGGTAAAATAACCATCAGCTCCCCCTCTTTCATGTGTCTCCCCTACAAAAGCCTCTGTTCTAATTTTTGTCTCTGTGATTTTGTCTATTCTTGGTACCTCATGTGAGTGGAATCCTACAATATTTGTCCTTTTGTGTCTAGGTTATTTCACCTAGCATAATGTTTGTAAGGTTCATTCTTGTTGCTCTCATTGTTTGACAGAGTACAAAGATAATTCATGGAAAAGGATATTTTCAACATAAATGTGGGAACACATTTAAAACCTTTAAATCTCATACCTTATACAAAAATTAACTCAAAATGTGTCACAGTTCTAAGTATAAAATTTAAGACTGTAAAAATATAAAACTTTTAGACGTAAGTAGAAGATCTTTGTGACCCAGGGTTTGGCAGTGAGATCTTAGACATACACCAAAGACACAATGCATGAAACAAAAATTTGATAACCATCAAAACTAAAAACTTCTGCAAAAAAATACTATTAGAATGGAAAGATAAGCCATTAACTAGAATATATGTGAAAACCATAGATGAGATTTGTATCCAGAATGTATAAAGAAAGCACAATGGTAATTAACCCAGTTTTAAAAAGGGCCAAAGATTAAATAGATGCCTCACCAATTCAGCATCATTAGCCACTAGGGAAATGCAAATCTGAACCATGATGAGATGTTACACACCTATTAGAACAGCTAAAATTGGAAAACATAGTGACAGTACCAAATGCTGGCAAGGATACAAAGAACTTGATCTTTTATACATTGCTGGTAAGAATGCAAAATGGTACAGCCACTCTGGAAAAGAGGTGGAATCTTAACTGTACATTTACCGTATACCCAACTGTCCCATTCCCAGGTTTTTACTTAGAGAAATGAAAGCCTATGTGTACACAAAAACCGCTACACAAATGTTTAGTTGTTTTGTTCATAGTTGTTAAACTTGGAGACAATCTAAATGTCCTTCAGCGGGTAAATGGAGAAACAAATTGTCATTCAGCTATACTGTGGAATACTATTCAGCAATCAATAGAAATGAACTATTGATGTACTCATGTGTTAGGGTTCCCAAGACCACTTCTATCTTGAGAGACTCACTAGAAGGACTTAATGTGACTCCATGTATAGTTTTATTCAAGGCCAAGATTTATTACAGCAGGATAGTAAAGATACACAGCTGGATCGTAAGGGAAAAAGACACAGATGAAGTCTGGAGGAATCCACGTGTAGGCTCCCTTATTCTGTCTCGACTCTGTTAAGATGTCAGTTCTCCTCAAATTATCTGTAAGTTCAACACAACCCTAATCAAAATTTCAGCAGACCTGACACAGAAGTCCATAAGCTGGTCCTCACAATTACATAGACATGTTAAGGATGACAATAATCAAGACAAATTTGAAGAACTTAACTACTTGATTTTTAAGACTTAAGACCGAGCCATAATGGTTAAGACAGTAACGAATATAGTATTAAGACAGCATAAAGATAAATAGATCAGTGTAACATAGCAGAGTGTGGAAATAAACTAACATTAAGTACAGTGAGTTGATTTTTGATACAAGTGCCAAAGCAATTCAATGCTAAAAAGAAAGCCTTTTAATGTTGGAACAAGTGGATATCTTTTTGGGGAGAAAATGAGCCTCAACCCCTATGTCACAATATAAACAAAAACATTAATTTGATGTGGGTTTACAGACCTAAGTATGGAAAATAAAAAATGTAGAATATCTTCATGACGTTGGGGGTCAGTTACTATGAAAGAAAAAAAAACTTGGCAAATTGGACTTCTCCTTAAAAGACACCACTAAGAATGTCAGAGAGATAAGGGGAAAATAATGTGCCATGCATATATATCTGGCTTCATCATCTGTTAGGTGGCATGGTCTTGTTTGTATAACTTTCTTTTTTATTTTTTTTTTTAAAAGTAAACTCCACACCCAATTTGGGGTTTGAACTCAACCACTGTAAGGTCATGAGTTGCATGCTCCACTGACGAGCCGCCCTCCTCCCCTCACCCCCCAGCATGTCATGTTTCTTACTCAGATGCAGTCAGAATAGCAACGTTGCTGTGGCTGTCATGGCTGTGTATCAGCCTTTTCTTTAAACATCCATTTTCACTGAAAGCAAAAATGCCCATTCTTATTTACTTATTTATTGTCCATTTTGGTAATCCTTTATCGGCACTCCTCTAGTACAACAGCAGCTCTCTTTAGTATGCATCAGATTCACTTAGAGGGCATTTTATTTGTGTATTATTTTTTTTATCGCGATTTACCAACAGCACTTTATTTTTGTCTTCTCGACATCTCGTTCCACGGCCTCCTTGGCCCTTTCTGCCGGGGCATCAGAGTCCAGCGTTGGCACCGGCCGTGTAAACACTGGCTGCAGTTCTCCTCCTCCTCTGTTGTGACTCTGACTTCCTCCTTGCAGACATTCCATATGGGCATGACCGGTCCTGTCAGCTGGGTTTGACCGATTTGAGGTCTTCCGGAGAGCCATCCCGGAGAGGGGCAGAGAGAGAGAGAGAGAGAGGGAGACACGGAACCGGAAGCTGGCTCCAGGCCCCGAGCTGTCAGCACAGAGCCGGACACAGGGCTCGAACTCACAAACTGGGAGATCATAACCTGAGCTGAAGTTCGGGCCGAGGGCGTCCGGGAAGGAGGATGGGCTGGGAGCGGTGCCGCCACCACGGCACGCCGGCCTGCAGCACTCTGCAGACTGGTTCTGCCCTCTTGGATTCCACCGAGATCACTGGTTCATACCGCCTCCTTGTGGACGCCGGCCTCTCGAGACTCTTCTGAGCTGAAGGCCCTGCCGGCTCGCACTTGGGTGTGACGCCGCAGCAGAGGGCACCTCGCTGTGGGCTGGAAGGGTCCAGGAGGGGTCCAGGCGCAGGGTGCGGGTGAGGCACCAGGCCTTTGGTCTGTGGATCTTCCAAGCTGGCTGGTTGAACCGCAAGGCACGCGCCACTGTGGTCCTCGTGGAAGTGGGACTTCAGGGTCCTGCCGTTCCGGCCACGGGCCGTGGCTGCTCCAAGGGGGGGGACAGCCAGTGGGAAGGGACGGGCCCGCAAAGCCATTTAGGCATTTTAAAACGCAGATTGCTAGGCCTCAGCTCCAGAATTTCTGATTCAGTAGGTCTGGAATGGGCTGGAAATTTTGGATTTTTAACAACTACTCAGGTGATTCTAATGATGGTGGTCCGGGCACGCGCTGAGGACCAGTTTCCCGGTGGATTTAACCCTCGTTGCACATCTGAATCACCTCAGGAGTTTATTCCTCCCTCCTTTTTTCAGAATTAGACTTGGCTCAATTAAATGAAAGTGTTTGGAAGCCCTGCTGAGCATGGTGTTAGTGGAATTTTATGAATATTTCTAACAGAATCAGCTCGTCACAAATAGTTCCTTCCTTTACTTCACGGCACCGTAGCACCTGTGTGATGAATATAAATGGTGGAAGTATTGGCTAGCTATGTGGTTTGCTGGTTCTCCCCAAGCAGATAATTCCTAATTCTGTCAATAATTCACTTTGGTCTTGGCCAAATGCTGTAATTTTTTTCAAAGCCGTGGTTTTCTTTTCTTTTTCTTTTTTTTTAAGATTTCATTTTATTTTTATTTTTAATGTTTATTTATTTTGGAGAGAGTGAGAGAGTGCAAGCGGGGGAGGGGTTAGAGAGAGAGGTTAGGCACAGAATGTGAAGCAGGCTCCAGGGCTTGAGCTGTCAGTGGGGCTTGAACTCAGTGAACCGCGAGACCATGACCTGAGCCGAAGTCATACACTTAACTGACTGAGCCTCCCAGACACCCCTAAGATTTTATTTTTAGGTAATCTCTACGTGCAACGTGGGGTTCAAATTTACAACCCCAAGATCAGGAGTTGCTCCACTAACTGAGCCAGCCAGGTACCCCGGTTTTCTTCTCTTTAAGAAACATTTTTTTTTAATGTTTATTTATTTTTGTGAGAGAGAGACAGAGAGTGAGCAGTGGAGGGGCGGGGGGTGGGGGGGGGTGGGAGATGCAGAATCAGAAGCTGGCTCCAGGCCCCGAGCTGTCAGCATGGAGCCTGACGCAGGGCTCGAACTCACAAACTGTGAGATCATAACCTGAGCCGAAGTCAGCCGCTCAACCAACTGAACCAACCACCCAGGCACCCCTCTTCTCTTTAACATGACATTAGAAACACCTTTCTCTTCATTTTACAGTCATCATTGTAAGAGTTGTCAATGGATGCTAAATCTGGGGGTGGGGCAAGATTTGTAATAATTATTTGCATGCTCTTGAAGTGCCTCCTGCAGATTACTTAACAGTTGCAAAGGGGAAAAAAGTAACTGTACTGTGGAGAGATTGGCTATCCTTTTGACTGGGTGGTTAAAGTGAACATCATCAGTGAGGGGAAGGTGGACATTTGTCTCTAGATGATACCATTACAAGGACACAGCATCGCTTAGGGAATAGTCTGATAGTGCACACCTGCAATCTAATCATAAGAGAACATTAGACAAACCCAAAGTGAGAAGCATTCTATATTTTTATCTAGGGTTTGTATTCTTCTTAAATATGAATGTCATAAAAAATAAAGATTGAGGAACTGTTCCAGATTGAAGATTAAAGAGACATGATAGCTAAAAGCAGTCAGTATGTGATCCTAGACTGGCTCATGTACCGAAGAGGAAAAAGTGCAATAAAGGATAGTATTGGAATATGAATGGTGGGTTAGGTAAAAAGCATTAGTTTTGAATTTCCTGAGATTGGTAACAGTACTGCTAGTTATATAAAATAATCTCTCTATTCTTAGGAAATGCATATTGAAATATCTAAAGGCAAAAGTGTATGGATGTGTGTAATTTAATCTAAATCGGGTCAGAAAACTATGAGAGCAGATAAATGGAGCAAAGACAGAGGTATTCTTTGTACTGTTCATGTGATTTTTTGGAAAGTTTGAAATTACTCCCAAATTAATTTTTTTTTTTTTTAAAGAACATCCTCTTTTTATTTCAGGATAGCTGTAAGGGAAAAAAATCTGTATAAAAATGTTTTCAAAGAACATCGTGCTTTACAAATGATGGTTCATATGCTGCTTTGCATAGCTTTAGGCCTCGTTCTGTGGTGTTCTCGGCTAGGGTGTTGGCTCCTGAGAGCCTGCACGAGGTCACCATGCCCTTCCTTGTGACACCCAACCCCCTGGAGGGCAGCCCCCCCCCCCCCCGGGTGCCCAGTGCAGGGCTGCACCTGAACGCGAAGTGCCACACCTGACCAGAGTCTGTTGTTACGTATTGTAATCTTGTACATGTAGCTGTGAAAAGTGCCTTTTTTTTTTTTCCAGCCCAAAATGGAGTTAATCCTGACTGGGAGAAGAAAGTAATTGAATATTTTAAGGAAAAGCTGAAGGAAAATAACGCTCCGAAATGGGTAAGTTTATTGCTGCTGGGTTGAGCTGACTTCCAGGTTCTCTCTGTAGAGTGGTAATCCACGTAAAATTTTAAACTATATATACACGTTATATATATACTATATGTATACATTAATGTGCCCTGTCTTCTAAGTGTATATGTATTAAAAGATTTTGCCCTCTTTCAACTGAAACGTCGAGCAATTCGGTGCTTCTATGTTGGTGCCTCTAGGTGGCAGTAACTGACCATATTACTCTCTAAGACCAAAAAAAAAAAAAAAAAAAAAGGTGTGAGTCTCTATTATCTTTGTTTTATTGCTTTCATTTAAAAAGAATTGGCATGTACTAGGTTGTTTTTAATGTTTATTTATTTTCGAGAGAGATGAGAGACAGAGTACAAGCAGGGGAGGGGCAGAGAGAGAGGGAGACACAGAATCCGAAGTAGGCTCCAGGCTCTGAGCTGTCAGCACAGAACCTGATGTGGGCTCTAACTCACAAACTGCAAGATCATGACCTGAGTCGAAGTCAGGTGCTTAACCAACTGAGCTACTCAGGTGTCCCTGGGATGTACTCGTTTTAAGAGAAGAGCTCAGTAAGGCAAATGCCTTTCTGCTACTTGTGAAGTTTACATTAGAGTCCAATGTCATTATACAAACTAGGAAGAACTCAGTACTTTTATGCCCAGCACTTATGTTAACTGTTGAGATCATTGGCTTCCTAATGGGGTTTGGGGTGTGTGTGTGTGTGTGTGTGTGTGTGTGTGTGTGTGTGTTGCAGTTTGGGTCTGGATATATAGTTTCTGTATATGTGCTTAATGTTTTACAGATAGGAGTATTGACTTGTTTTCCTTTAAGGTGCCATCATTGAATGAAGTTCCCCTTCATTACTTGAAACCTAACAGTTTTGTGAAGTTTCGCTGCATGATTCAGGATATGTTTGACCCTGAGTTTTACATGGGAGTTTACGAAACGGTTAACCGAAACACAAAAGCACGTGTATGTATTGCTTTTTTTCATGAAACTTTCTGTTTGTAATTAGTGGTGTTAATCTTATCCTTGTTGTTTCTGGTGGTTTTGATTCAGATATACTGAAATGATACTGTTATTCTTTGTTTTGGATCATAGGTCCTTCATTTTGGAAAATACAGAGATGTAGCAGAGTGTGGGGTATGTATCCTTAAGATGTATAAAACATTTTTAGTAAAAATTTTTTTTCTTTTTTTTCTTTATTTTTTTTTTTTTAATTTTTTTTTTTTCAACGTTTTTATTTATTTTTGGGACAGAGAGAGACAGAGCATGAATGGGGGAGGGGCAGAGAGAGAGGGAGACACAGAATCGGAAACAGGCTCCAGGCTCTGAGCCATCAGCCCAGAGCCCGACGCGGGGCTCGAACTCACGGATCGCGAGATCGTGACCTGGCTGAAGTCGGACGCTTAACCAACTGCGCCACCCAGGCGCCCCCAAAATTTTTTTTTCTTAAATGTTTATTTTTGAGAGAGAGAGAGAACACAAGGGGGTGTGGGGCAGAGAGAGGGGGGTGGACAGAGGATCCAAAGCAGGCTCTGTGCGACAGTGGAGAGCCCGATGTGGGACTCACAAACCATGAGATCATAACCTGAGCCAAAATTAAGAGTCAAACGCTCAAACCAACTGAGCCACCCAGGTGGCCCAATACGAATTTTTTCGTAAGCAGCAAAGTTATTTCCTTTGGTTGATCTTAAATGTATTTATCTTGTGTGTAAGTAAGTTCTAAGAAGTCACATGAATGTTTTATTTATCTTTTATTTGAGTTTCTCTGGTATGGATGTATTTTTGATCTTCTAAAAATCTCTTAGAAGGTGGAGTACTATAAATAACAAAATTAATTCCTTTTCCTAATATCTCTATACTTGGTTAAAAAATTACAGGTTATGATAAGTTATTTTAAAATAAAAGTGGAAGATTAATTTAGGACTTAACACTTGCTTAATTAAATTTCATTAAATCCTGTCACCTTTTTGTAGGAGGAAAAATGTTTTTAATAAACTTAAGCTTTCTTTGATAAAAAAAGGCAATGGAAGCTCTCTTACATATCATGGGAAAGGCCAGAAGGCAGAGAACACCAGTCAGGATTATGTTTGGGAAAGGGATTGTCATGAGGTAGAAACTTACTAGGAAAGCAGTTATAGAGAGGACCTACAGTGTATCTGCAGTTTTTTAAAAATTGCTTTTCTGATAAAAGCAAAAATATCTCCCATATTTTACTTTTTATGTGTTTTTCATGTGGTTCTATTGAAATTGATGGTAATTTTATTGTTGGGGAAAAAAACAGGTATCATAGGTGGAGATTGATCAGGCAGGTGCTTACGTAGAAAGGTGTTACCTCTATTCTAGGGTCTAGTTCTCTGGTTTGCTGATCCAGAATCTTAATTTAATCAGATTATGTAGGGCTTTTTATATTTTGGGAGTCTGACTCCTGCTTACTCGAACCTTAAGAGATTGATTTATAACCCTCATACCAGCCGTTAATTCACAGTAGAAGCTGTGCCTGGCTGAATAAAGTGTTCTAGTTCAGGGGCCAGTCTGAACAGAACAGCCCTAATTTGGAAGGCTGTCGTGAAGATTACATTCAACAAAAATGTATCTTCCTACAGTTATTTAGGGGGACCCAAGAAAGATGGATTTGTTCGTCTTAACACATGATGAACCAGGTCTCCCGACGTCTTTTTTTCTTTTACAGTGTTTCTACAAAGTAAAATGTGGGAGTAAAACGTGGTGCCAAATCGAATGAGTTAACTTTATAAATGCTTGCTGCCTCCCTTTTTTGAGGAATCCTAAGGCACATTAGCCTAATGTATTAATAAATACACAGTTTTGTCCAGTACACAAAATGCAACATCACAATAGATTACCAAATCTCAGCATCTGGAAATAGGAAAATAAAAAAGATGATGTGTCTGTCCACGTGTGACACTTCCGAAGGCAAATAGTTTCTATTGTTTTGCTAAAGGTCATAAGTAAAAGCACCAAACTAGGAAAACTTGGGGCCTGGGAAGAAAGCAACACGCAGAAAGCCCAGGTTGTACATATTGGCTAAGGCTCACACTTGATGTCTCTTGGGTTTGTGGGTCCTTGGGCCCTTGTTTTTTTCCTTACAAAATGGAATATATATATTTTTTTTACTTCTAAGAATTTTTTTTGTACTATAAAAGTATGTACTCATTAAAGTAACATTTTACTATTACATCCTGGGTTCTTTCTTACCTCTTAGGATTTTCTAAGTGTATTTGAAATAGAGAACATGCCTCTTTTAGGGAATAATATCTGATTCCAATCTCATCTCAGTTACCTCCTAATGAATATTTCATTAAGTTCCTGTTTTGTAGGCTGATTCTGATCATTTTCTATGAAAGAGACAATGGAAGTACCATGTATCCTGTTTATTAAAAAAGATTTAATTTTGTAACAGGGTGCTGTGTATTATGGATTTGAGGGAAGCTAGTATATTCATTGCATGTGAAATGATTTTATGTCCATTTTCCTTTTTAAAAAATGACAGTTTGGATTTGGTATTTGTTTTTTAGCTCTTAATGTGTAATATTTACAATGATTTTATAAATAACATGAAAAAAGTGACTTGCTAATTAAAATTTTTGTTTTTGTTTTTCTTAGTAAAATTTTAAATATACTTTTTGTGTACATCACAGCCTCAACAAGAAGTTGATTTAAACTCTCCACGAACTACCACATTGGAAAGACAAACTTTCTATTGTGTTCCAGTGCCTGGGGAATCTACGTGGGTAAAAGAAATATCCTTTATCTGAAGTTTCTTCCATATTCAATGGTTCCTGATTATTAATTGAAAAGACCACAATTAGGGGTACCTGGGCAGCTCAGTTGGTTAAGTGTCCACCTCTTGATTTCCACTCAGGTCATGATCCCATAGTGTGTGAGTTCAAGCCACGAATCCACCTCTGCACTGACAGTGTGGAGCCTGCTTGGGATATATTCTCTCTCTCTCTCTCTCTCTCTCTCTCTCTCTCTCTCTCTCTCTTTCTCCCCCTCTCCTTCTTCCTCTCCCTCTCTCTTCTCCCCCTCTCCTCCCCATCCCTCCCCTCCCCTCCCTCCCTCCCCCCCACCTTGTTCACACACACCCACTCTTTCTCTCAAAATAAATACATTTAAAAATAAAATAAAAAACAATTACATTTTGAGTTTTTAGAAACTTCATCTTTTTATGCCAATGAAGTTAGCCGGGAAAAAATTGTTCTTCATTTACAGAGGTTGGCTTTATTTTAATGAGGTGTTTTTCATTTGTCCTAAATAAGAAAGCTTATAAAACAACCCAACTATTCATTGTGGAGAAATCATAAAATTATGGTATATTCCTATAGTGAAATACTGTTGGGGCACCTGAGTGGCTTAGTCAGTTAAGTGTCTGACTCTTGATTTCATTCATTTCAGGGCTTGATCTCACAGTTCATGAGTTTGAACCCCAAGTCCAGGCTCTGGTGCTCGCAGTGCAGAGCCTGCTTAGTATATTCTCGCTCGCTCTCTCTGCCCCGCCACTGCTCACACACACACTCAAAATAAATAGAAAAAAACTTAAAAGAAATACTGTTAAAAAGATTGAGGTGGCTAAATTAAAGGTACTTAAAAAGTACCATAATTAAGTAAAAACATAGTTTCAAATTAGAGCTAATGCTGAATTTCTTAAGGGAAGGCAATATGTTGGCTATTTTGAGAGATGTGGAAACATCTTGGTGTCTTTTTTATTTTTTAAATTGTATAATTTTTTTAGTTAGTAATTTTTTTAGGCATAGTTCACATACCCTGAGATGCATAGATTCTAAAGGTACACTGCAGTGATTTGGACAAATGCATACCCATTCAATTTACACCCGTCAAAGTAAAGAACTTGTGCCAGCAAGTTCCCTTGTGTCTTTTCCAGGCACCTGCCTCCTCTTGGAACCACTGTCCTGATTTCTTTCACTATAGCTTCATTTTACCTATTCTTGAGTGTCCTGAAATGGAAGCAAGAGAGAGTCTGTGTGTCTGATTTTTTGTTCTGCATAACATATTTGAGATTCATCTCTGTATGTGTGTTAGTAGCTCCTTCTTTTTATCACTGATGGTATTTGTTTATATTTTTTCTGCTTGATGAGCTTTTAGGTTGTTTCCAGTTTGGAGCCTGGTGTTTTCTTTGTGAGAAGATTTTCAATTAAGTTTAACAGTTTTTTTCTGTGTCAGTTGTAATAAGTTGTATCTTTCAAAGAATTGTTTCAAAATCACTTAATCTAGTTGTACTCATGTCAGTATCAAAGCTTTTCATAATATTTCCTAGTTTTCCTTTTAATGTCTGGGGCATATCTAGCAATGATCTCTTTTCATTTCTAGTAATACTAATTAATTTTTCTTTTATTCTTGGTCAGTGTTAGTGGTTTGTCAGAGAACCAACTGTTTAATTTTCTGTTTTCTATCTCATTGACTTCTGTTCTTGTTTCCTTTTATGATAGTTTGGTTTTAATTTTTCTCTCACTTCTCAAAGTGGATGCTCAGATCATTAATTTCAAATCTTTTATTTCTAATATTAACATTTAAGGCTGTACATTTCTCTATAATCACTGCTTTAATTGCATTCCACAGATTTTGATTTGTTGTTTTCATTATCATTCAACTCAGACATTTTCTAATTTCCCTTGTGGTTTCTTCTTTGTTCCTTGATCTTTACAAAGTGTACTTGCATTCATCCACTTCATACTTAGTGCTGCTGCCATAACACTTGATTTGTACTTAAATTGTAGAGCCCCCAGTATATTATCATGTTTGCTTTAAACATTTGGCTTCTTTGTAAATTAAGAAATGAGGATGGGGCACCTGGGTGGCTCTGTCGGTTGAGCATCTGACTTCAGCTCAGGTCATGATCTCACAGTTCATGAATTCGAACTCATGTCGAGCTCTACAGCTCAGAGCCTGGAGCCTGCTTTGGATCCTGTGTCTCCCCCTCTGTCTGCCCCTTCCCTGCTCACGCACTCTCTGTCAAAATTGAATAAATGTTAAAATTTTTTTTTAATGAGAAAAATGTCTTTTATGTATTTTTGTGTGTATGTATCATTTCTAGCTCCCTTTGTTCTTTTTTAAGTTCATTTATTTTAAGAGAGCTTGAGCAAGGGAGGGACAGAGAGAATCCCAAACAGGCTGAACTGACTAAGCCACCCAGATACCCCTGTTTTTTTTGCTTTTATATAGAGTCATTTTCCTAAGCTTTTTTTTTTTTTTTTTTTTTTAAAGTACACATCTGTTGGTGATGAATGAATTTTCTCAGCTTTGGTTCAACTGAAAATGTCTTTATTTCACCTATATTTTTGAAAGATGTTTTTGCTGGATATAGAATTCTTGATTGATAGCTGTTTTCCCTCCCCAGTGCTCTGGTGGTATTGTCCACTGTCTTCTGGCCTCCATTGCTTTTTTGATGCAAGGATAGCCATCATCTTACTGTATTCCTGTGTGTAATGTCTCTGATTTTCCTCTGGCTGCTTCTAATGTTCTCTCTTTGTCTGTGGTTTTCAGCAGTTTGTGATGTGTGTGAGTATTTTTGTATTTATCTTGCTTGGGTATTTTTGAGATTTTGGATCTGTGGACTGGTACTTTTCAGGTTTCGGCCTTTATTTCTCCCAATGTTTGTCTGTCCAGTCTCTCATCATTGTGTCATTTTCTGAGGATCCACTCACATGATCATTAGATTCTTTGTTACTGTCCTCCTGGTGACTGGGCTTCTGGGAGACTTTTGTTTTTGTTTTTATTTTTATTTCAGGTATCTTATTTTTCTCTTCTTCATTTTTCTTTTTTTTTTTTTTTTTGTTTCCATTTCTCTGCTAACATTCCTCATCTTTGACTCATCTCATCTTTGCTTTTAAAATTGTGAATTTTATAACTGCCCTTTAGTGTCCTTGTCTGTGAATTCTAATATCTGAGTCATCTCTGTGTTTATTATTAGTGATTTTTTTTTTTTTTTTTTTAATTTTTGGGACAGAGAGAGACAGAGCATGAACGGGGGAGGGGCAGAGAGAGAGGGAGACACAGAATCGGAAACAGGCTCCAGGCTCCGAGCCATCAGCCCAGAGCCTGACGCGGGGCTCAAACTCACGGACCGCAAGGTCGTGACCTGGCTGAAGTCGGACGCTTAACCGACTGCGCCACCCAGGTGCCCCTATTATTAGTGATTTAAAAAAAAAATTTTTTTTAACATTTATTTATTATTGAGAGAGACACACAGAGCATGAGCAGGGGAGGGGCTGAGAGATGGAGAGATACAGAATCCGAAGCAGGCTCCAGGCTCTGAGCTGTCAGCACAGCCCAACACGGGGCTTGAACTCACAAACTGCGAGATCATGACTTGAGCCAAAGTCAGACGCTTAACCTTAACCTTAAGACTGAGCCATCCAGGCACCCTGTTTTTAGTGATTTAAAAATTTTTTTTCAATGTTTATTTTTGAGAGAGACAGAGCGTGAGGGGGGGGAGGGGCAGAGAGAGAAGGAGACAGAATCCAAAGCAGGCTCTAGGCTCTAGGCTCTGAGCTGTCAGCACAGAGCCCAGTGCAGTGCTTGAACTCACAAACTGTGAGATCATGACCTGAGCCGAAGTCAGATGCTTAACCAACTGAGCTACCCAGGTGCCCCTGATTATTTTTAATCCGGATTGTAGGTCATATTTTCTTGTTTTTCATCTGTAGCTAATAATGTTACTGTATGCTGATATACAATATTGTAGAAAGTTTGGTTTTGTCTTATCTCAGGAATGTTGCATTTTGTTCTGATAGGTAGGTGATTTAAGTTGATCCCTTGGACCTTGTTTGTCATGGCTTGGTTTTGGGATTGGTTAAGGTGGGTATGGAGTGGCTCTTGCTGTGTAGGACACAGTCCTTATTCATGAGATGCGCTATTTCTGGGTCACACTTAAGTGCCCGATATGTTCATTAGGGTCCAGTTCTACTATTGTACAGTTTCCCCCAGCTGCATTTAGCTTGCAACCAGCTAGCAGCTGTTCTCTGCTAGGCCTCAAGGAATCCTGACTTGAACATCACAGGTTTCAGTTCAGCCAAAGACCCAAATGGAACCTGCACAGATTTCTGGGTGTTTATCTGCAACCAGTAGCCCCGAACTGGGTGTTCTGTTTTCTCTACCTAGTAAGGGCAGGGCCTTTACTTCTCTTTGTTGCAATTTGGGCGGTGTTCCAAGAGAAAGCTGGGAAGAATGTGGAGTTTATCCGTTATGTTTTCTTATTCAAGGATTATAACCTTACGCTCCCTTACAGTGACTAGAAATCGTTGCCTTGTGTCTTTTGCCTAGTTTTACACTTCTTTATAGCAGGGGTTGGGGGCATGAGGCTAAGTTGCTACCTTCATAATCAAAACTGGAAGTCTAGTCTTCTCTTAAAAGAATGTTTTAATTTTAACCAAATTGCCAAACTAGTAATTATTGGTCCTGTAATTAGCATACCTTAGGATATTCATTTCATGGTGGACTTTTCTTAACTTATTTAACGCCTATGTTAATGCAAACCAAGCTCGAGTCAGTCCTTCAACGTCCTACACCCCCAGTCGTCACAAGAGGAGTTACGAAGATGATGAAGATATGGACCTACAGCCCAGCAAACAGAAAGACCAGCATGCGGGTGCCAGACAAGCAGGTATTGTGTGCCAGTGGGCTTTCTGTAGACTTCTCTCTCAGATTCGGTTTCAGAGTGAATTGTCGTGTGATGTAGCCCTAGATTTAGGAGCTGGCAGTGATGGGACAACCTCACTTTCAAGTTTATCGAAATTACAGACGGTTTTGAGAGATTCTGCAGTACTTTTGGTCAGACTGTTTCATAACCAAGTAGTTAGGCATCACTTAGTGAAAAGTGTCTGCTCGCTTATTAGTTTGTAAGGGTCTTCAGGTGGTTAGTCAAGAAAGGCCTTTGCTCATTCTTCATACTGGTTTTTATCTCTGCTCATAAGTAATACGGAAGCATAGTACTTTATCCTGAAAATGTTTTTTTCATATCTGAAAACATCCTTTCTTATTTTCCTTTTGAGATAGTGGTATTTTAAGTTAGTGAGATTGAGAACACCAGCAGAAAACCTGAAATTGTGGCACATGAGATGACTTAGTCCTCAGCTTGAGAGCAGAAAGCCCTCGGGATAGGCAGAATTGTACTTAATACATGTTTGTAGTGGTTTATCTCGAAATGTGCTGAAAACCCAGTGAATTCTCATTAACACAGGGAGAACGAAAGGGGCAGTGCCCTAAGAGATGAGACCATTTCAGGATTGACATAGTTCATTCTCGATCTCACCGATCACGGTTTTTAGGAGTATTCTTTATTGTGGCAGGTAGAGAGGTTTGTCTTTCCTCCTTTTCTGTCCAGGCATTGAGCTTGAGCACCTTCATCAGAGGGCAAGTTGAAGGGAGAGGAGGTCAAACAAGTCTGTCTTGTCAGTGAGCTTCTGTAAGATTGGGCTGAGGGTGGTAAACAAAGAATTAGTAATGAATTTCACTTACCCATATGTTTTCCTACTTAGTAAGTTCATATTACTATATTTCCTTAAAGCCAAGGCAGATTTTAATGTTCTTAAAATTGGGATGTTTAATGGTAAATCTATACAAATGTGGTTATTCTTTTTCTCCACACCACCCCCCCAAACAGTATAAATTAATGGTGTAGCATAACAATAAGTAACCTTAGAATCCAGGACATAGTAATTCTCTTATTGTCTAAGCAGTTGATGCTCTCTTCTGTTTTTTGCCTTTTGTTTGAATGTCATACTGTAGGGGTTTTTTTTAAATACATTTGAGTGTATTATTTATGTAAAACTTGTTTGTTGGTTTCTGGGTAATCTGTCAAGCTACATATATTTTTAAACTTTCTTTGAGATAAGTGTAGACCACATGGCAGTTGTAAGAAATAATACAGAGAGAGCCTGTATATCCTTCACCCAGTTTCCCCTGATAACATCTTCTGTAATTCTAGTAGAATATCATAACCAGGAAATGGTCATTAATACCACCCATTGACCTTATATTCACATTTCATGGGCCCACTACCACGGTCAAGATCCAGAGCAGTTCCTTGCCCGCCATCTCTCAAGTTGCCTTGTAGAGCATACTTACCCCTTTCCTGCCTCTCCCCTCCCCACAGATTCCTAACCCCTGGCAAACACTAACCCATTCTTTATGCTTCTGTTACTGCATGACCATATGTAGTCAGGTATACTTCAATTAAAAAAAAAAAAAAAAAAGAAAGATTCCAGCCTAGCATTAACCCTGAAAAAAAAAAAAAAGGTTACATAAATGCAATCAAATATTACGTAAACTTTGTGGATTGGCTTTTTTCATTCAGAATTTCCTTGAGATCCATCCAAGTTGTTGCAGGTATCAGTAATTTATTCCTTTTTATTTTTTTATTGCTGACCGATACTTTATGGTGTGGCTGACTATCTGTTGATTCTAATTAGTTATAAACCCTAGGCTGGGACTGCTTCAGAGATAAGAGGGTACTTTTTAATCATCTTTGTATCCCCAACAACTGGTCTGATTCCTAGTACATAATGGATGCTAATAAATATGTGGTAAATGAATATATTGCTATTATATGGTTTTATTCTGCTTAATAAGTAGAAAAGAGTTCTACCAAGGTGGGTTTGTTGTCTGTAAACCATGTATTTCTTAAAGATGTCAAAGTAACTATTAAATGTTAACTTTTAAAATACTTACACTTGAGATTTGATGGGAATTTTTTGCCATCTTATTATAGGGAAGAAATGATTAAAATTTGCAGATCTTCATAATAATCTTTGTTCTTTTAGGTCAGATAGTAGGTTTTGTTAGCATATGTTATTTAAGAACCGTAACAACTTGAAGTTTGTGAGTTCAGCAGCACCATTTATATCAAACTTGAGAGGCTCTTTGGAATGTTCTTTATCTCTGGGAAGCCTTAAAAATGACTAAGTGCAGTGTTGTTCTTTGAATTTAGGCAGTGTTGGTGGTCTTCAGTGGTGTGGAGAGCCAAAACGTTTAGAAACTGAAGCTTCTACTGGGCAACAGCTGAACTTCTTGAACTTCTCTTCTCCTTTTGACCTGAATTTTCCACTGCCAGGGGAGAAGGGCCCTGCATGCCTTGTGAAGGTACTAAACCCTTTATAGACCCCATGTGGATACAGATGTGCTATGCGTCTCAAGTCGACATGGAGTGCTCTTAGCATTGTGTTTGTTTCCTGTGGCTGCTGCAGCAAATACAACTTCAGTAGCTTTTAATAACAACAAAAATGTATCATTTTATAGCCTTTAGGTCAGAAGTCCAACATGGATCTCACTGAGGATAATATGCAGTCCTTAGGGCTGCATTCCATTATAGATGCTCCGGGAAGACTGTTTTTCTAGCTTCTAGAAGTGCTCACATTCCTTGGCTTGGGACCCCTTCTTCCATCTTCCAATCCAGCAGCCATGCCTCTCTCTAACCATTTTTGCATAGTCACATCTCCCTCAGACTGTTGGTAGGAGAGATTCTCCAGTTTTAAGGGCCTTCATGATTATATTTGGGTCCAGTCAGATAATCCAGGATAATCTCCTCATTGCAGGGTCTTTAATTTACACACATTCCTTTTGCTTGCAAGGTAACACATTCACAAATTTCAGGGATTAGGATGTGGACGTCTTTAGGAGGCCATGTTCTGCCCACCACAGCATTCTGAAAGAATTGAAGAATATTCGAACACAGAAGTGGAACAGTTTTTTAATTCATGTCTACTGCCTTCCTTAGTCATTTCCATCTTCCTAATAACGACTTCATTTTCAACATTCTCACCCCAAAATCCATTTCTCATTTGAATTTAAAATAAAATAGAAGGCAGCAAATCTATTGGTAGTTTGTTCTCCAGTCTTGCTTACCCTGGTTTTTTTGAAGTTTCAGAAATGATCTTGAGAATTTCCATTCTCATATTTTGTGGTTTTAACTTCAGTGGCACTTCAGTTATGTAACACAGGGACCAGAGTTAGGACAGCTTTCCTGCCATGCTTCAGTTAGGTCTCCCCAATAGGAGGCTTTGCCAGTTACTAAAGTCCATTAAAGACAGACAACTTTGAAAGTTTGTTTTATTGTGAAAAACCTCATGGCCTGAGTTAGTGTTAATCCTCCTAATGGTACCTAGTGTGTGAATAAGTCCAAAGTTAGTCATTCTGGTTTTTTCCCCCTTCCCTTGGTATACCTAATGGATTTTGAGTTATATAATGCATGTTTCTTGTTTAGTTGGCTATCATTCTTCGGGAAAGCCCTTTTCTTCACAGCAGTGTGGTATATTGAAAACAGACCATGGTCTGGGAGTCAGGAGTCCTGTGTTTTAATTGTTAATTGCTAACTAGGAGAATGACTTCAGGCGAGTACTTTACCTCTCTTGGTTTCAATTGATGAAATAAAGGAGTTGCCTTAAGGTCCATTTCCTGTATTTTATGATTTTTTGGTGTTGGTTAGTGCTAACAACATGATTTTGTGTGGTTTCGTCCTGTTAGGTCTACGAAGACTGGGATTGTTTCAAAGTAAACGATGTTCTTGAGTTATATGGCATTCTGTCTGTGGATCCTGTGCTAAGTACACTGAATAATGACGAAAGGTGAGTCTGTTTGCTCTTTTTGGGGGAACTTTATTTTGATATAATTTCAAACTTGCAGAAAAGTTGGAAGATAGTTATAAAGAACTTTCTCCCTATGCCCAGATTTACCAGTTGACACTTGTGCCTCATTTGCTCTGTCATTCATTTGTGCTCTTACATGTACACATTTTTGTGTGCATACATACATTTTTCTGAAACACTTGAGAGTAAGTTGCCTACATTATACCCTAAATACTTGAGTTCATACTTCCTAACAACAAAGACTTTCTCATACACATTCAGAATATAACTATCAGAATTAAGAACTTTGCCATGAATGCACAATACACTGACCCACAGTCCACACTTAATTTCCCCAGCTATCTCAGTCATGTTCTTTCTGGTGTTTGTTTTTTGTTGTTTTGTTTTTCTTCTTTTCCCTGGTACGGTATCCATAGGGTCACATGTACCACTAACCTGGAATAGTTCTCAACTTTTGTCTTTTCTGGTCTCGATGCCTTTTTTTTTTAAACAACAGAAATTCATTGCTCACTGTTCTGGAGGCTGGGAAGTCCAAGACTAAGGTGCTGCCAGATCCAGTGTCTAGTGAGGGCTCGTATCCTGGTTTGCAAATGGCTGTCTTCCGTGTCCTCACATGCACAGAGCCTTGACACTTTTGAAGAGTAAAAGCTAGTCATTTTATAGAATATCTCAGTTTGGGTTTGTGTGATGTTTCCTCATGATTAGATTCAGGCCATCATCTCGGGAGACATGTGATGTCTGGTTGCCCTATTACTGGTGATACTAATTTTGATTACTTGGTTAAGGTGGCATTTGCCAGCCTTTTTGTCCTACAAAGTTACTGTTTTTCAATTTGTACTAAACAAGTAATTTGGAAGGTGATACGTTGAGACTATAAATACCTGGTTTCTCATATAACATCCACTTATTTTAATATCCATTGATGATTCTTGAACCATTTTTTTTTTTTAATTTTTTTTTTCAACGTTTTATTTATTTTTGGGACAGAGAGAGACAGAGCATGAACAGGGGAGGGGCAGAGAGAGAGGGAGACACAGAATCTGAAACAGGCTCCAGGCTCTGAGCCATCAGCCCAGAGCCTGACGTGGGGCTCGAACTCACGGACTGCCAGATCGTGACCTGGCTGAAGTCGGACGCTTAACCGACTGCGCCACCCAGGCGCCCCTCTTGAACCATTTATTACTGTGATGGTGATTTTATTATCAGTCATTCTTCCTACATTTATTTATTGGCATTCTGTTGGAAGAGCAATTTCCCTTCTCTCTCATTTGTTTATTCCAGTAATTTGTTTATATCAGCATGGACGTTAGCCTGGTATAATTTTGAGATTCAGATTTTCTCATTTTGCTAGTGGGAGTCATCGTAAGCAGGCTTTGGGTCCTTGCTGACATGACCTTTTCGATTTTGAACATCTCTTTTCTGGCATATTAACAGTGTTTCAGCTTCATCTTGTCCTTCCCATGCTCCAGCTGCAGTATCAGCCATATTTCCAAGGAGCACCAGTTTCTTTTAGGGAGGAATTGTATTTAAAAGTCTAGATCTGAGTGCTTGTGTGCTCCTTGGTACTAGGATTGGTATTGCTTCTATGCCCTTTGAGTGGACAGTGCTGGGAAATATATATACACATACTCGCACTGTATACATACAAATAAATGCACGTTTATATACACATACACAAAGATCTGTGTATTTTCAAGTCTGTATATGAGAACCATGAGTTCACACTGTTTCTGGTTCCAGTTCAGCACGTAGATCGTCCTTCCCCCTTCCCATGTTTGTAACTCCTTTTCTAACAGAAAGAAGCTTGACTCTCATTATTCTCCATACATCCTACAATACAGGGAAGGTCATTGCAGAATTGGTAGTCCATAGCACTGCAAAGAACAAACCTCATAACTTGAGTTCAAGATTTGTTTCCATTTCTTCTTGTTTTAGAATGAGGTTTGTAGTCAGAGTGTTATGTCCAGAGTTACTGGGGTGGGTACTTTCCTTCCCCTTGGTTCTTTTCCTCATCATTCATTTTACGTGGTCACGTTCCTTTGCTTCCATTGTGCTTCATTTCAGAGTTTTTCTTCCATTCTTAACTGTTTTGATTTTTAAAGTCTAGAAAACATTGACATTATTGCCAAAGTTGCAGCTGTACACAAAGAATGCAGGGCTGTCATCGCCCTGCCCTGTTCCCCTCACCCTCCACAGGGAACCAGCCTCCCTTTCCACTTTTATCTTCCATGTAGTTTTGGCCAAAATAAGTAGAAACGTGTGTATTTTATTCCCCCTTTATTCTTATGGAAAAGGTGGCACAGTATATGTATTCCTTTATACTCTTTCTGCTCATTTAACAATATATCCTGAAAATCCAGATCTTCCTCATTATCTTTAGAGATTGCCAGAAGAGTGGAATCGCATCGCGCCCTTCCCCTCCCCCGCCCTGCACACACACGATAGCTTTGTTGAGTATTGGACATTGATCTTGGTTTCTCCACAGAAAGAACTTTTCACTGTTAAAAAAAAAAGGTACAAAATAAAAATTTTAAAGAACTTTAAATAAATAACATTTCCGTAATAACAGTATAGCAAATTACTTTTCTCAGCTGTTTCTGGTTATGATGATTTTTTCCTGCATCGGTTACTTCATTTGCTGAGGCCACGCAGTGTACAGAGAGACCCGGATCGCCTGGGCTGGGTTGGCAGCCTGGTTTGGCCATTTACTGGCTGTGCAGCCTTGGGCTTAATTGCTGCGGTGGCTTGGTTTCCTCTCTACAGAGGGTGTTGGTGCACAGCGAAGAACACTGCCCAGCACATAGTACGTGTCACCTAAGGGTTGTCATTGTCCTTGTGTGTGAGGGAGAAAGCAGTATGAAGTGGAGACTCTAGAGCAACCTGTAAAGTCTGAAGTTCTAAAAACATTTTAGTGTTTTGTTTCAATCATATCACAGCAAATCCATCGTCTGCTCATTCATTTGGCAAATTTGAAAAACTCACTTTATTTTCACTGCTTGACTACTCTTCAAGGGAGGTGTCGTGTAGGAATAACATTTAGGAAGAGCAATTAGAATAGAGGTGAGTGGATCTTCCACACACTGAGTAAGAGATACCTGATGGCTTTTGAGAAAAAGACCCCAGTTTGGGGGTAGCTGAGATGCTGCTGCGAAGTATTTCATGTTTCAGCTGATAGCTTAAGAGTATCTGTGTTTTGTAACAGCCTTATCAGTGACATACTCTGTTCCATTATTTGCAGCTACAGCACACTGAGTAAAAATGTTCTTGTTCTCAAAGAATAAATCCATATCCTCCTACGACCTTAACTAGCCTGAAATCGTGTGACCTGACAATTTAGAGGGGCCCTTTTTTTGTTCTTTATGGAGATACACAGGTGGAACCGTTCTCGGCCTGAATTCTCATTTCATTTTCAGAGATGTGTCTGGGAATTGAAGCTTTATCCTGTCTCCGTAGGGATGCCTCTTCGCTCCTGGATCCAATGGAATGCACAGACACGGCTGAAGAGCAGCGAGTGCACAGTCCTCCTGCCTCGTTAGTGCCAAGAATCCATGTGGTTTTAGCCCAGAAGTTGCAGCACATCAATCCTTTACTGCCTGCTTGCCTTAACAAGGAGGAGAGCAAAACCTGTAAGTGTAAGTGCTGACGCCGTGGGGCCCAGACCGTCAGCCCCTGTGTGTGTCGGGAGCTGCCTGTGACATGTGCTCACGGTGGCGCTGAGTTGGTCAGGTCCTCGCTCCTCAGGTTGAGCTTCTCTAGTAATCCCCCTTTCTCTGCCCCATTTTCCTCTGTGTTAATCCTCTTTATTAAAACGAAGCAAACGAAAGTTTACAGGCTGTCTTATTTTGAAGATTGGCATCACTTAATGACCAATATTTTAAGTCTACGTTAGTTGTCTATGGACCATAGTGCTCTGTTCCACTCGGGTTTGTTTAGTTTTTTTAGCCTGAGATGCTCGAGAGGAGCCGCGTGTGTGTTCTAAATGTGGTCTCCCCTCTCCAGTCATTTCAGGTTTCATGTCCGAACTGTCTCCCGTCCGGGCAGAGCTGCTTGGTTTCCTCACGCACGCCCTTCTGGGAGACAGCCTGGCCGCCGAGTACCTTATCTTACATCTCATCTCCACAGTGTAAGTGCGGTCGTCCCGGGGTGCTGAGGGCAGCTGGGGGTGGTGTGGAAAGTTGGAAGAGAGCGGGAAGGTTTCTCCGCTAACTTGTGTGTCACAGTTTATTAGCTTCATCATCAGATGGTTTTTATTTGTTCAGTGTAACAAGTGTTACACCAGATGGCAGACAAATTCCTTTTCTCAGTTTCACATTGAACCTTTTGTTTATGTCTCCCGTAAATAGAAGAGCCACAGTCAGACAGAGCCTGGCTGATGAGTAAAATGAGCTGTTTTACTCTTTTTGGGTCCTGCATTCTCTGTTCATACAATCCAGGGCTCCACACAGTTCAGTGTGTGCACCGCTGACTGGTCTGTGGACGTGAGCGCCTTGCACAGCACTGTACGTGTGTCTTCCCTGATTTCGGAAGTAACGTGTGTCTTCAAAGTTTCAGGAGCGTAAAGAAACGGGAAGTCATCTATAATCTCTCCAGTCAGAAATGATCTCTGTTAACACATCTTGGCTCATGTCCATTTCATCTTTTTGTTTGTTTGTTTTTAATGTTTGTTTATTTTTGAGAGAGCAGGGGAGGGGCAAGAGAAAGGGAGACAGAGGATCTGAAGCAGGCTCTGCAGTGATAGCACAGAGCAGACTCAGGATTCGAACCCACCAACCATGAGATTGTGACCTGAGCCAAAAGCAGCCACTTAACTGACCACCCAGGCGTCCCCATTTCGTCCTTTTTGTTTGCATATGGATTGGATATATCCCTACACAGATACTCCATTGCATTCTTAACACAGATCTACATCTTGGTTTTATCACTGAATATATCTTAAATATTTTCCCTTTGTGATTCTTCATAAAACTTTTCAATGGCTGCACAGTATGTATTTCCTTATAGACAGTTGTACTGTTTCCATACGTGTTAGATTTCCTAGTTTTTCATTGCAGTAAACATCTTTGTACTCCAATAAATCTTTCCTTGGATACGACTTCAGACAGCCATACGTGATGGTTGAGTGCACAGATTCTGGAGCCAGACTGTAGGTTTGAATCCAGTTCTCCCACTTCCTGACTGTGTGAGCTCTGGGCATGTTACTTCAGATTTCTGTCTCAGATTTCTTACCTGTGCAGCGAAGATGACCTACCTTAGAGTGTGTGGGGACTAAATGAGGCATTTAAGCTCTCTGGACAGTCCCTAGCAGCTGATCAGCACTTAGGTTCTGCCTGCTACTTTTATTGCTGTCATTCTGATAAATGAACCGATCAGAGTAGTCTGCTTTATTTATTTATTTTTTCTAAGTTTATTTATCTTGAGAGAGAAGGGGAGAGAGGGGAGATCCCAAGCAGGTTCCGTGCAGTCAGGTCAATGCAGAAGTGGACACGAGGCTCAAACCCACAACTCTGACATCATGACCTGAGCCGAAATCAAGAGTTGGACACTTAACCAACTAAGCCACCCAGGCACCCCTAATCTGCTTTATTTTTAATGACAATACCGTGCTGATCTTTGTTTGCTCTTTGGTGGAAATCAGGAAGTGACCTGAATATCTTATTGGTTGGTGTCTTTTTTTTCTAGATATACAAGAAGAGATGTTCTTCCACTGGGAAAATTCACAGTTAACTTGAGTGGTTGCCCGCGGAATAGTAGCTTCACAGAACACTTATACCGAATTATTCAACATCTTGTTCCAGCAGTAAGATCAATATAAATATTTATTATAAACCTAAGCAGACTTGAAAAATTTATCTAATTGTCTTTCATTCAACCCAAGTATTTAACTTTGAGATTATAATAGATCTTACTCAGGGGAAACAAAGCCTGCCAAGTTCCAGAATTTAAAACCTATTCACCCCTCAACATGTCACTTTTCTGTTATTGCCTTAGCATATATTTCTGCAAATCTAACAGCACGATTGCAGGGAACTTCCTTAAAATTGTACTCTCAGTCGATGCCTGTTTGTGCAGTTTGGTATCCTTTGTGTACGTTAAAAATCTTAAATCTTTAAGTGAACCTAAATTACAGGAGCATAATTCATTTAGCTGAGGTAATAAAGATCTTTATGTCCATTGCCCCAGTTTTAATTCTTGCTTGCAAAGTCGAGCTGCCTTTGCTTGCCAGGGCATCTAGAACGAGCGTCACCGTGGGGACCGAGGGAGTTGCTTCTGAGTAGTAGTGTGACCGGCAGTGCTGACCGCTTGTTTAACTGTGCTCGCTGAGGGCGAGTGTCAGCGCTCTTCTGGGCCCTCAGGAAGCAGCAGTAGACCAAATAGACCAGCATTTCTCACACTCCTTGACTCACTTTACACTCTTAAATTATTGAGGACTCAAAGAGGTGTAATTTATTTGGGTTGTTTTTGTCATCAGTTTACCATAGTAGAAATCAAAAGCTAAAATACTAATTCACAAAAATAAATCAGTTACATAGGAACATAAAATATTTTTGTAACTATAGCTATCTTCTCACACCAAAAACCGTTAGCGATAAAAGTGACAGTTTTTTGCCAGTCTCTTTAATATCTGGATTAGTAGATCGCTGGGTTGTCAAATCTGCTTCTGCATTCAGTCTATTGTAATAGGACACTTTGATTGAAGTATATGAAAGAAAGCTGGCTCCTTACAGAAAAGTAGTTGGCCAAGGAAGGACTGTTTTCATAGCCTTTTCGGATACCTGTGGATATTCTTTGATACTAGACCAAAACTGCCTACGGGACATTCTCTTGAAGGATGGTTGCAGGTGTGGGATCTGTAATCTCATCCGTGAACTTGCATTCTCCACTACAGTAAATTTATTGGTCTCTCTTGCACGTTGAATGGATCTTTCATCTATGTGTGATTTTGACCTCGTGGACTCCATAAAAGGGTGTCAGCAACTCCCAGGCAGTTCCCTAGACCACATTTTGGGAATTACTGAACCGGTCAGATTTTAGATTGTAGTAGAACACCAGTAGATACTAAGTAAGTATGTAGTATGTCATTGAAGTGCCCTGGAGAACAGTAATGGCCCAGGAGAAAGGGTCTTGGGGGCACTGGGCCAGGGTGGAGTTGCTAATGTAATCCGAGTGGTCAGGGAAGGTCCCGCCTTCAGGGAATTCAGGGAGACACTTGGTCGAGTGTGGGAGCAAGTCAGATGCTCTGTCGGGGGTGGAGGGTGTCCATCCTGGGCAGAGAGAGGCAGCAGTGTGCCTGGCACGTTGGAGGCCCAGTATAGGCCGGTGTGGCTGGTGCAGAATGAGTTCTGGGGAGGAGGGGAGGAGGTGAAGTCTGAGCACATACTAAGCACGAATTGTATTTTGTAAGGCGTCTGTGCTGGGTACTCAAGGGGTGAGAGTGGTAAGGGATTTCCTTTTGGTTCCTTCTTATTTTGCATCACTTTGTAGTGGGTTTGCGGGTTTTACTCTTTTATCGCTACCATATCCCACTCCCTACTGTTCCTCTTATGTTTATGTCCAGCACCAAACTCTTTCTGAACACTTGCCTTGTTCATCTCTTGTTTAGTTTCCACAGCGGGTTAAGTATGAGAGACCTCATGCCTGCGTGGAGCTAGACCTGCTCTGTGCCACCTTGTGAATGACAGACTCTGCTTCTTCAGGGCTTGTTTGCTTCCATCTTTGGTATTCCAGCCCCCTGCGCATTTTCTTTGAGTCACCGAGCCAGCATACCATAATCCTCTGAACTCTGAAAGTTTCTCTCTTCCTCAGCACCCTTTTCCCCAACCCTAGTCTCCACCCCATCCATGCCTACCTCTTCTGAGGCTGGAGCAGGAGGAGGGGTTGGAGTGGAAGCAGGGTGCAGAGGGTGTTGGTGGGCTCGGGGAGATGGAGGAGAGGCTGCATGTGGTCTAACGGATACTGAAGCGTGTTGAGACGGGACGAGGAGGCTGCGTGCAGCAGGTACACGACCCGCAGGGCCCGGTCCCCGCTCCGTGCGCTTTGCGCCACCGTGTTTATTTATCGGGGCTGTTTGTTCACTGGTCTGTGGTAGCCTGATGAATGAATGTGATTTTAACTTGAGGCACACAGAGGAAAATTAAACTTTTCTCTCCCTATCTTGAATAAGTATTTTCTGTTTTGTTAGCATGTGGTCGTGGTAGGCAAAAGAAGTCAAGCTCCTGAATATTTGATAATAGTATCTGAATTATCTGTCGTTTCTTGTTCACTGGTAAAATAGAAATTAGTCATTAAGAATAGCAAACAAAACGGTTGAGAATAAAGCAGCTCATACAATCAGTGAAATTCTTATTTAAGATGTAGATATTATTTTTGCTTCTGAGAGCTCAAGAAACCATGAAACTCCACCCTGAGGTTGCAGAGATAAGCTCTTTCTTACACACATGTGGCAAGTGTTTAACCCCGCGTGTGTATTTTCTTAAAACAGGGAAACTTCGTTCCTTGCTTAGTGAAACGTGTCTCTTTGTAGTCTTTTCGCCTGCAGATGACTATAGAGAACATGAACCATTTGAGATTCATCCCCCACAAGGACTATGCAGCCAACCGCCTCGTCAGCGGGCTCCTCCAGCTCCCCAGCAACACTTCCCTTGTGATCGATGAGACTCTCCTGGAGCAGGGGCAGCTGGACACACCAGGTATGGACGGGGGATGCTCCCCTTCATTTCTGACCTCCCGGGAAAGCCGGATCTGGTAAGGACTTTTGAAAGAATCGCTGAACAAAAGGCAGACTCCCGTTTCACAAATATTTAATTAAGGTCAAGGCTCGCCCTATGATCTGCATGCTGTGGGTACTGTAAACTTACAGATTGGGTACATCAGCTATGTTTTGTGTCGTAGTATGGAAATAGTACAAGGACAGAGCAAGGACGTAGCGAGGAGTTCTTTAAAAGCTGAGAAGGCAGGAGATTTTGCCTTCAGTAATCTGTTAGCTAAAAAGGAGAGGGTAGAAAAGATCTAATAAAATGTTTTTTACCGCCCGATGGGAAATTTAAAATTATTTTTCCCAGAATCCCTGAAAAAAAAGTACTATGTTGAATGGTTTGAACTAGCCTCAGTTACGAAACATGTTATAAAATCACAAGAAAGCAGATTGTGCTCAGCTGAGGTTGGAGGAGGCACTTTGCTGCTGGGGGTTCAGGAGGCAAAGGTAGGACAAGTAGTGTGGATGGGGGTGCTTAAGGCAAAGGTGAATCTAAGAGTCACTGCAATTCAGTAACCTCCTTTCTCTGCATAAAATAGTTTTAGTTCTGTCATTTCAGACCTGTGACACCGCACACAGTGATCGTACTTACTGGGAACCTGTCTTAGGCCTGGTTGCACGCCGGGTGCTAGAGTAGATGTGGGGGATCTTGGCCCCAAAATACGTTTGTCCAGCATTGTCTGTGGTGTCTGTTAACGTAGTGAACATTTAGTTGAACGGTGCCCAAACGCTTTTTTTATAGAGGTAGAAACCTCACGTCTTAAAATCAATGTCCGTAAAACCAGTTTGTTTAGGTGATTAAAATCAAATGACCAAAAAAATTTTTTTTTTATTTTCTAGGTGTTCATAACGTGACTGCCCTGAGCAACCTAATAACTTGGCAGAAAGTCGATTATGACTTCAGTTACCACCACATGGAGTTCCCCTGCAATATTAATGTTTTTATCACTTCGGAGGGGAGATCACTCCTCCCGGTAAGAGGAGTCATTCTGAGATGGAGGGAGGTTACATTGGAATGGGATCTGTATTTTTGTTTTCTTTCTCGGTACTGCTTGTTATTATTGGTAAGTTAAATTTGTTTCACAATTGTGGCTGCTGATTGTCAGTAAGAGAACTGGTTATTTTGTTCCTGCCTTGGCGATGAAAACCTCTCCGAAGAACTGGCCACCGGCAGATCACAACACAAGCAAGGGAAAGCTTTTGGTAGCCGAAACTCCCACATCCAGGCCTGGAGAGGAGAAGCTGTCTGTAAATTGCCTGATTAACATCTAGACCTTTGTTCTTGCTGCCTCGATCCTATTGTTTTCTGTCCGTCTTCTGTGAGAAGTATTTTAGAGTTGCTTTTAAAATGTTCCCAATGACATGGTAATTAGTTTTGTGCCTTATGGTGGAATGCTGTGGTAAATCATCAGCGTGATTTCTGAAGAGAGCTTTTAATTCTGAATCTTTTAATGATGAAAAGTATGCCCAGTTGCTTAAAAGGTATGTCGTTTCTCTGGAAACTAATGTTCACCTGTGATTTATGAGAAATTGCCTCTGGATAAGAATGAAATAGCCCAGGAGTAAGTTTTCTTTGGGAAAGTGTTACGTTATGTGGTGTTTAGAAATGCAGATCAGTAAGAAACAGTACCTATTCCAGGATGAGGAAACCTCTAAAACATTTTAATTGGCTGCTTTTTAGAGGTGGGCTCCCTTTTTATACTGATACCCTTTTTACTGATACTGTTAAGGAAATAAAAGTAACCAAACAAAGGCTAACTTTAGTGAGTATTGCTGAGGTAATCATCGTGCTTGTAAATCAGTGTTAGGAAGTGACATCCCCACCCCTCCCAGGGCGCCTTGGTGGCTCTGTCAGTGTAGCGTCCGCCTCTCGGTTTTGGCTCAGGTCACGATCCCAGGGTTATAGGATCAAGCCCCGTGTCGAGCTCTGGGAGTGGAGCCTGCTTACCGGTCTCTCCCTCCCTTCCTGCCCCCCTCCGTCCGCTCTTCCCTCTGCCCCTCACCTCTGCTCGCACGTGTGCGTGCTCGCTGGCTCTCAAAACCCCCCAAACCCCCCAAAAACACAACGTGCCCTTCCCCCAGTAGTAAAGAGTATTTTCCGATACGTGCAGGGGCCGATAAGGTGACGCATCCCCCCGAACCGTCAGACCCTGTGGCAGCCTGGAAAGCACTGTGCCCTTTGTCCTTGCAGGCCGACTGCCACATCCGCCTGCAGCCGCAGCTCGCCCCGCCCAACATGGAGGAATACACCAACAGCCTCCTGGCCGCGGTGCTGCCGTCCGTGCTCAACAAATTCCGCATTTATCTGACCCTCTTGCGGTTCCTGGATTACAGCATTTCTGATGAAATCACCAAGGTGGGTTTGGGTCCAAACACGGGATTTCCCCGTGTGGAATCGGACCGTCGCATCGACTCCCGTGTCCTGTGACTGCCCTTGGTTCCCTCGTTCTCCGGCGTCGTGTCGTGTTGTGAGGAATCGTCCCTTGTATACAGTTGTGGTTTCCGGGTCTTTGTTTTTACGGTTTGTCTTCCTAGTAGCTGTCCTGGGTTCTGCGGCTCCCAGTGTGTGTGGGGTCCGTCACAGCGTGTACGAAACGGCGACTGTAACCCCGTTCCCGGTCCCCCCGGTGCTTTATTGTCACGCACGTGACACCGTCGGGCCTGGCTCTCCGCCGGCGCTTTTACAGTTTGTGCTGTGTGCGCTCGTCTTTAAGTCGGAGGAGAAAAGTCCCGAGGCAAGAGACCTGCATCCTGCTTTTGGTGTTTAGCTGCGTGCTCACCTTCGCCGGTGACGTTTGCGTGGATGCGAGTCACCGTGCAGGGACCCTTCCGTTCCGGCCTGAAGAGCCCACTCGGGCTCCCGTGGGGCAGGTCTGCTTCCCTGGGCCTGTCTTCGTTTCTGCTTCGCTTCCGGAGACCGCTTCTGCCGGATGTGGTGTTCTCGGTTTAGAGACTTCTTTCAGCTCTACCGTTTCCTCCGGTTGCCTTCCGGGCCCGCGGTCTCTGACAAGCCCGCTAGGGCCTGAGGAGAAGCTTCTCGGTGCACGGTGAGTCCTTTCGCCCCCGCGCCTTCGGACTCTCTCTGGCCCTTGACGGCTCAGCTGGGGCGTGTCTAGGCGAGGAGCCCCGGGAGCCTGCGCCGCCGGCCTTCGTGGGGCGTCTTGGGTGTGCGGACAGGGGCACATCTTGGGAAAGTCTTGAAGAGGCTTGGTGGGTTTTGGGGGCCCCCGGCGTGGCTCGGTCGCTCGAGCGTACGACTTCTCGGGTCGCCATCTTGCGCTTCGGGAGCCCAGCCCCGCGTCGGGCACTGTGCTGTCAGCGCGGAGCCGCTTCGGAGCCCCTGTCCCCCTCTCCCCCCTGCCCCCCTCGCGCTCTCTCCAAAACAAATACTAAGGAAAGATTTGGTGAGGTTTTGACCGTTCCTTCTTTACGTTTCTTTCTGCCCCCCTCTGTCTCCTCTCCCCCCGACACGCCCGTACGTATGCGAGTGTTCGCGCGTGGAATCGGGTCCCCCGGGTCTCTGAGGATTCGTTTCCCCCCCTCCCTTTTACCGTCTCCTCTGCAGACCGGACATTCGCATTCGACCTTCCCGCGCGTTCGCAGAGACTTTCTTCTGCCTGCCGCGCAGAGCTGCTCTGGAGCCTAGCTTCTAGTGAATTTTCAATTTTGGTTCTGTTTTTGTGAGAGAATTGGTCTCTGTTGAGGTTCTTTACTTGGGGAGACGTTCTCGTCCTTTCTTTGAGTTCTTTATATGTGGTTTCCGCTGGTTGTTGGAATGTATTTAAGATAGCAGATTTAAAGTGTCTGGTGAGGCCGATGTTTCGGCTTCCTCAGAGACAGTTTGTTGCCTCCTTTGCTCCCAGTGAAGGGCGCCGCACATTCTTGTTTCCTTCCCCGTCTCCTCAGTTTTGTTTGGAAAACCAGATGTTTTACGACGTCGCCTGGCCCTGCTCTGGGGGCTGCTCACCCTCCCCCCCCGCCCCGCCAGGGGTGGTGGCGTGTCGTTCCGCGACTTCTGAGTGAATCCTGTGAAGTGTGCCCTTGGTATGTGGCTTAGCGGTCAGTCAGTGATCAGACAGAAACTTAATTTCCTCAGATGCGATGTCTCAGTCTAAGCCGAGGGCTGTGGGTCTTGTGTGGACAGGCCTCCTGCTCTCAGCCACGCAGGTCACGACTGTGACCTACCCTTCTCCTTCTCACACAGAAGAGGCTACTCAGAGGGGATGGCCCGGAGCCCGCTCCCTGTACACGCACGGGGCCTTCTGCGTTGCCGGGGAGAGGGGGCTAGATCTGTCCGCTGGGGGCTCTGGGAGGAAAAACCTCGCATTTCCTAGTTTTTTCTTTTAAGGGTTTTGGTTAACCGCGTATCTGCCCCGACTAGTACCCGACGCGTGAGGCGGCCGGGATGATCGGTAATCGCTTCTGGTGGTTTCTGGTCAGTCCCCTGGGAGAAGAGGCTGTTCACACTGGGCAGGCCGAGTCAGGCTGAATGAAGACCACCTCGCAGGTGGGTTCTCCCGGGGAACCGCCAGTCAAATAACGACCGTGCTCCCGGGTGGTGCTTTGAGAGGACCCTCTCCAGCAGTGGCCGAGAGTTCCCTCTTCAGGGCTGCTGGGGCCAGGGGATAGATAGGGCAAGCTGAAATGACTCACAACCTCGTGTTGTGTCTTTCTGGAACAAACGCTCCCTGCATTCTGGTTAATTTTCAGCTCTCGAAGAAGCAGATTTTCGTATTGTTTGCTCCCGTTCTTGTGCCCTTTAATGGGGGAGAGAGTTTTCAGAGGTCCTCGCTCTGCCACTGTGGTGATGTCACTCTTCCCCGTAGGCCACGCACACTGCCGACCGGGACGTTTGCCTTGCCGGGCCCCGGTTCCGTCAGCAGCGACAGCCCCGCGTGTGACGTGTGCTCCTCTGTCCGCTACCTTCTGGTCTCCACGGCCTCAGAATCGGGGCCGGTGGCCCATGTTACTCTCGCTTTCCCTGCGGAATGCATGTCGCTTTTCCAGAAGCAGTCGTCTTAAAGTCCGCTTTCTCTCTCGATACAGGCAGTCGAAGATGACTTTGTGGAAATGCGCAAGAATGACCCTCAGAGCATCACCGCGGACGACCTCCACCAGTTGCTCATTGTTGCTCGGTGAGGAACGATGTGTCCGTGAATTGCTTCCTTGTTTAGTAAGCCGTGTACGAACCTCGCGACTGGGGGGAGTAACAGAGGCAGATTTCTATAAATGGAAGATGTTCTTCCTTTAGAACACCTTGCGAAAGTGCTTAGCGAGGGGGATTGCTTGGCAAGTGACCACTACAGTGGGACGGGCTTGCTCTTTGGCTCCAAGCTTCAAAGATCCCTCTGTGGAAGTCTGACTGGGCTCTTGACTTCCGTGTAGCCAACAGATGGTCTTGACCTGTAACTCAGGATTCCTAGGTTCTTTAAAAAAAGAGAGAGAGAAGGAAAGAGAACTAGAGACTGCCCTAAGTCTAGACTTCAGTCTATTTCTGTGTTTCATTCCAGGTTTCTGTCTCTCAGTGCCGGTCAGACAACGCTGTCTAGGGAACGATGGCTAAGAGCAAAGCAGCTAGAGTCTTTAAGAAGAACCAGGCTTCAACAGCAGAAATGTGTGAACGGAAATGAACTTTAAAGATCTGACACTTATGAGAGTAGTGGGCAAGTTGTAGCCACATTATTGTAAAATTCCAATGCCATTTATACCACATTGTTTTGTAGATAATTTGTATCAAAAACCAATGACTTTTCCTGAAATCAAGCCTGGTAACATCTGAAGTTTATATAATATTCAGTAAGGGCTTTTACCTTACTGATTTTATGGAGCTTTTGATTGTTTTATAATTATATAAATTAGTAACAATGTACAAAAATGTATTTGATATTAAAAGTTTAATATTGATAATGTTGCTGATTATACCATTTCCTTAGTTTCAGCTAAGTCATAGGCCAGACTCTGTTGAAATGCTCATGTCAACTTCATTTGAAGAAAATTGTTGGAATTCCAAAGTCAGAAGGGTTGTTCGCTTCAGATTTTTACATCTTTCCGATTAACGGTGGGTCTGAACGTGTTTAGTGGTCCAGGTTTGGGGAATGGGGTGTACTTGCCATTAATTCACACGACCGTGTGAGGTTCTGCAGTATCACTTCCCAAACGTTTGGCCACAGATTTTTTTTCCCCCATTTAACAGTTGTTAATAACCTACAAAATTAGTCTTTTTACGTGGCAGTGGTTCCCAGACTTTTGGATTTCATGGACCAGTAAGGTTTCCAAAAATTTGGGGGACAGGGTTGCCAATATGTTTTGCCAAGTAATCTGAAAGAAACCCCTGTATTGCCATTTGTTTCTTCCTAAAAGGACAGTCTCCGAAGGAGAGTCCTTGAAATGGAATAAACACAGCTTTTTCAAAAACAAAACAAAACACTACATTGTCCTTATTTTTCTCATTTCACCCCGGTGCATCTGGGAACCACTGTTTCATGGGGTTTGTTTAGGGGAATGCTGCTGGCCTGGGATAGGATATCTTGCCCAGACCTGAAGAGAGCAAACAGTTAACTTTTTTAAAGATGCCTTCTGTAGAAAATAAAGTTTTAAATTGTTTTCCTAATGGTCATTTAGTTGCTTTGATGATTGTACTGGATTTTGAACTTTTATCTAAGTTTCTCCATTAGTTCCAGATGAGTTAGTTCAACTAACATTATCTGCTAGTCCAGGAATACCTGATAAAGCTATGGTACGTTTGTCCCAGACCAATTACAGCTGTAACATGAAAGTTTTTAAACTAACAGAAAGTTTAGTGCAGTGTAGTAGGGAAACTGTGGTATCAGAAAGGTTTGGCAAGTTTAGAGCATTACTTTCGTTAGAAGCCATCAGTGGTAACGTATAAAGATGGTTTTCTTAGGCAGCAACTTACATAGTGGGAAACGCGAGAGCTCAGTTAAATAACTCCCGAAGTCTGCCCCCCACTCCAAATTGACACAGCTAAACAAGGAAACAGGGTCTGCCTTGAAAACCAAGGAATTCGTTATGCTTAACTGAAGTGAAAATTACTAGTTTAACTTTTCCTAAACTCAAATCTATTTTTATAAACTAATGTAAATAATGTTTATATTTAGAATTCTAACTGGTTTTCATTTTTATAACTGGTAGACTAGACTTCCTTAAAGTTTTAGAAATGAAATGAACACTCAACTGGATCTGTGAGAATAAAATTCAAGAGAGTAGATTAGTTACCATGTGATTACTGTGCCAATGTGAACTGTAATTTACCAAAGAGAAGTACATGATTTGCTTGATTTTGCAGAAAAGTTCCCCTGAAAGGAAAACCCTCTTTCAAATAAATAAAACTTCCCAAATGACCAGTACTTGGGGTTGTTTTTCATGAATTGTAAGACTCTTCCCCTGTGACGTGTGGGGAAAAGATCCCACTTCCTCCTGCTAGAAAACCGTTACTGGAAACTGTGTCCTCCTGGCGTCCCACTTGGGTAAGACAGCCTGGAACTCTGGGCTTCGGAACTCCCTTGTCCTTTGCCTACACACTGGACCTCACAGGATTGTTACCTCTATGTGAATCACCAGGAAACTGAACATAGTACCCTCACTGGAATTAAATGTTGCTGTATTTTTCAAAAATCTCTTTGGAACGAATTCTGTGGCGCTTAAAAGATACGTTTTATCACCTGACTCTGCTTGTATTTCTCTCTCCCGTTGTGGGACACTTTAGCATTTCAAGACCCAGAAGAGAAGCTGCTTGAGAACAGGATAAAGCATTCAGTGTTCAGGTGTTTAAAATTTGCGATGTGCTTCATCGTCACGAGGGGGCACTTGGGTGGCTAAATTGGCTAAGCGTCCAACTTTTGGTTTCAGGTCAGGTCATAATCCCAAGATTGTGGGATCGAGCCCCGGGTCAGGCCCTTCACTGATCGTGGAACCTGCTTAAGATTCTCTCTCCCTACTCTCCCAAATTAAAAAAAAGGGGAGGGGGCAGAATACTAGAAGGGCTGTGACTTTTTTTTTTTTTAAGTGTCCGAGACAGGGAGACTGAATCCCAAGCAGGCTTCACGTTGAGAATGGAGAGCCTGACGCAGGACTCAAACTCACAAACCCTGAGATCGTGACAACCTGAAGTCGGCTGCTTAACTGAGCCACCCAGGCACCCCCACCCTTATCTTTAAAATGTTATTCAAGGACTCCTCATACACACTGTCACATTAAATTACAATGGTCTTTTATTTTAAATAGTCACAAGATTCGACACTTCAAAAAAAAAAAGATACCACTAATAAATAACAAACGTGGAAATACTTATCAAAGTTACAACAGACATAATGTTTAGCTGAGAATCCCTTCAACAGAGTAAGGCTCTAAAGATACCAGACAAACCAGAACTTGTTTGTAATAACGTTCTTGTTGTGTAGGGGCCCTTCTGGGGCCGTGGTTCCACGTGGTCAGGATTAGAAGTCCTGTAATCGGTTTCAGCACCGCTGTGCTTCAGCTGAACCTTTAATACTTTTCAGTGAACACAAGATGTTAAGGAATGCCTCCCTGCAACAAATGACTTGAATACTCAATTACCAGTATCTAATAGATGCACAGTCTTACACTCCTGAAAACAGCAAAAATTTAAGGTGCTGATCTTCACATCTGGTGTCGCAGGTTTCATGACTGACAAGTCTTAATCCTAGACTTCGGGGTGCAGAAGGAAGCAAAATATTTTAAATTTAGGCTACGGGGAATGCATCAGATGGGCATACCCTTCTTGGGCCAATAACCCTCAATTTAGTCTTTCTAGGGGATGGTTAAGCCATCAAAACTAAGTTAGTAGTTTTTATATTCAAACGCTTCTCTGTACTAGTAACTCTAAAGTCACTAAGAACTAAATGTATTTACACAAAAGAACGGACAGAACAAAAACACATGGTGGAAGAGGCTGTTCCCCGACATGTATCCACGTGTGTACTTTCCGTGTTTACTTGCACACGCCACCCGCCCACCTCACTCCCAAGAAGGGTCGTTCAGGTTATTCTGTCTCAGAGTAATTATCCCGAAATTCCTTCCAGAGAGACACCGCTCCATAGCGTATGAGCTACTCACGTGTGCACCCTTCGGGGATGACGCACTTCTATTCTGGCTCTCAAATCTGGACATCTGCTCAAGTTCACACTCCTTTTAAAACCTTTCCCGATAAACACCATTAGGATTTGCGATCCCTAGCTTCAAAGACCACGAAGGTTAAAATTGCCTCACGCGTGAAACCTCTTTTTGGATCAAACAAACGCCAAAGGATTCTTTGCAGCTAAAAACTAAATCTGAATTATTCGTGTCTGGCATTGTGTAAACATATTTTTAAGTTCGTTTTGCCGGACTTCCTGGACCACTTCAGACTCTGCAGGGCTCTTCTGGACCTTGGCCACCGCAAAGTTTATCCCCTGGGTTAACCCGGCTTGGGTAATACTCGCCACCTGGACCATGGAACTTCGGATCTTCGCAAAGGGGGAGACTGCCCTGCTGCCAGCGCCCTCTGAAGGAGAAGGAGTCACCGGAAGCCCGGTCTCCAACTCCCGAGTGCTGGAGCCAGAGCCCGGGGTCTTCTGAGATCCAACCGGATGCACCGGTTCAACCGACAAATACTGGGGGCCGCTTGCGGAAGAAGCCACGTCTAACTGAGACGGTCGAGAAGGTAGCGGTTCTGTTGATTCAGACGGTGTTTCTTCATTAGAAACTTGATTGGTCACTTGGTTTCCTTCCTCACTGGCCTGCTGAGAAACAGACCCCGCTTCTGATGGCCGGGTCATTTTGTTTTGTGCATCTCGTACAAATCTGTGGCAGTAAATATCCACAGGCTTGGCAAAGCCAGTCAGTACGTGTATGTTGTCGGCAGAAGGGCTCTTCTTCAAAGGGGACTCCTGGCCTTTTCCAAAACCACTTCCGTGAGCGGCACCCTCTGGAGGGACGTGAATGCTAATATCCGTGCTGCTGAGAGACTGGGACCGACTGCCTAATCGAGGTGCTGAAGCAATAATCCCACAACTCGGAAGTACGTAGTCTATTGGCCCTACGTTCTCTAGGGAGTTAGCTAGCTGTCTGTCTTCATCAGACTTGGAATTTGTGAGGAATTCATCAGAGTGGTAGGAGTCGTTATCTGAAGACATTTCCCCATCCGACTCTGCCTGGACTTTATTATCCATCACACCGGTGTTCTCCATGGTTTCCAGACTACTATCTGATTTCCAGAGATTTACTTTTAAGTTTGGTTTTAGAAAGTTAACTTTCATTTCAGGTTTGGTAAAGTTTCCTAGCTTTCGTAGATTGCCAATATTTACATTAGATTTGGTCTGTTTCACTTTTTGATTTAGAGATGAAAATTTGCTCATTAAAAAATTTTTTCCCTGTGCCAAAGAGCCTTGGTTTTGAGATCTGATGCCAATGATGTCTTCGTGAGGTTTGCTGCTCTTCCTACAAAGGAGAAAAAAAGTTCCCTGTGAAATCCAATATGCCAGTTCCAATTACTAATGTAAATGAAAACGGTTACTTTCATTGGGCCCAATTTCTTAAACTCATATAATCCCTTGGAATTGAGGCTACAATAGTACTGTCCGATAGAAATGTGAGCTATATGGTAATTGTGAGCTACACAGTAATATAATTTTCTAGCCACTACTAAAAACACGAGATTTTGATAATCTTCTGTGTATATTAAGAGACTGTATCGTTTCAACATATAATAATCACTATTAAAAGACAATGAGATATTCTTTTCGGTATGAAGTCTTTCAAGCAGCCAGTGTGTAGCAGTTGACCACTGGGCAGCAGAAGCCTCTGGAAACAGTGTCGACAAGTTGTCCCCAAGTTCTGAGTGGGAACAGTGGCCTGGCTGTGATTTTAACCCCAAGTCCAGCAAGCAGTGTCCTGCCCTTACCATCCTCAAACAGGCCATGCACTGAACAGCCAGTCCCTGGAAACACAACACCTATAAGATCTTAGTCTGACTCCGAAGCTCTTCACGATAGTTAGGTTCATCATACTGGGTTCTTTGGGATCAAACCTTTTGTCTTTAAAGTTGACTGTAATTATTTCATGTTTCCTTCAACTGAGTTCTCTCTAGCATTCAGAGGAGGGGGAGGCAGCAGAGGAAGGCAAGGGAGAGAAGCATCCCAATGGTTGCCTCAACCTGCATTTTGGGGTATTCTGAGAATTAAGCACAAAAAGTTCCCCCAAAAACCACACCTAAAATTCAGGCAACAGCAGTTATCCCCTCATCTGTGGGGGATACATTCTAAGCCCCCTGCAGTAGCCACCTGAAGCCATGACTGGACTAAACCCTGTATATATACTAGGTTCTTCCTTACACATATGCACCTGTGATAAAGTTTAATTAAGCTAGACACAGTAAGAGATCAAGAGCAGTAAGACAATAATACTGTAATAAAAGTTATATGAACATAGTCTCTAAATACCTTCTTGTACAGTACTCACCCTTCTTCTGATGACGGGAGATGATAAATGCCTACACGATGAGATGCAGTGAACAACGTAGGCATCATGACTTAGGCTACTACTGACCTTCTGGCAATGGGTCAGGAGAAAGACCACCTGCTTCCAGACCGTGGCCGACAACAGGTAACAGAAACGTGGATGGCAGGGGGAGGGGAGAAACTACTACAGTCACTTTGGGGGCATGTCCACCACATCCACAATCTAAAGGACCAGCAAAGACAACAGGCCCATAAATAGGAATCTAACATCTTGACTAAAGCTGCCTGCACGCATTCCATTTGGCTGAATTCGGATGGGAGGGAGGGAAAATTTTCCTTATGTTTTCTATGATTTACCTACATTTATTTAAAAAGATACGGGCTATTTAACATAGCGTTTTCGCATTTGGCATCCCTCGTGACAGCTATGAATGTCAGAAAAAAGTATTGCTGTTTGCCACATGTCTCAGTATGTACGTTTGACTCTTGATGGTTATGTGGGATTGCTGGTCATGAGCATGTTCAGAACAACTAGGATGTTACTAAAGCGCTACTGGAACAATTCTCTCTACTAACAGAAGACCGAACAATTATTCTCTAGATGACCAAGTGGCTCTCTTCAGTGGAATGTGAACCATGAAATGTGATTAGATAGAAAATCCAAATGTTAATGTAAATAATCTCTTCACAGGCATTCATTCCTTCCCCAAACTCAGAAACCACTGGTGTTTAAAACATACTGGCTTGGGGTGCCTGGGTGGCTCAGTCGGTTGAGCATCTGACTTCGGCTCAGGTCATGATCTCACAGTTTGCGAGTTTGAGCCCCACGTCGGGCTCTGTGCTGACAGCTCAGAGCCCGGAGTCTGCTTCAGATTCTGTGTCTCCCTCTCTCTGCCCCTCCCCTGCTTGTGCTCTCTCTCAAAAATGAATAAATGTAAAAACAAAAAATTTTTTTTAATTTTTTTTTTTAACATTTATTTATTTTTGAGACAGAGACAAGAGCATGAATGGGGGAGGGTCAGAGAGAGAGGGATACAAAGAATCTGAAACAGGCTCCAGGCTCTGAGCAGTCAGCACAGAGCCCGACGCGGGGCTCGAACTCACGGAGTGCGAGATCGTGACCTAAGCCGAAGTCGGACGCTTAACCGACTGAGCCACCCAGGCACTCCCCCCCAAAAAAAATTTTTTTAAATATATTTAAAAGAAAAAAGAAAATAAATAAAACATACTGGCTTGTCATTTTCTCTATACAGTTGTTTAAATTATGGCCACAAGTAATGTATTGCTTAGATCTACTCTCAAGAGAGAGCATTCAGATTCAAACAAAAAGCATTACTTATTGATCCACAAAAACGGGACACTTCCCAGCCTAAATACCAATACATTATCACAGATTTCTCCCCATCTTGCAAACACTTTTAAAGGAGTAAGACTTTGAATAACAATGTCTTCATTCTTCAGAAAATCAAAGTACTGTACTTACCTCTCAAGTTTTTTCTCAATTATAGGTACATCTAATCCCATGGCTTGCTTGGTTATCTGCAGCATCTCCGCAATGCACTGAAGGGTATCTGAAACCCAAATACAACTGCTTGACAATCTCTCCAAAAACAGATGAAAAAACAGCACTTGTAATTCAGAACCCTGAATGAAACGTGCGGTCTTAACGCTTAAATACAAATGTACTTGCTGCGATTTACAGAAAACTGCTTCTTGTTCATTACTCTCCCCCACTAATTTAAAATGCCCTAAAACAAATTTTTTTGTTGTTCTAAAATTAATAAAGGGCAAAAGACCCAAATCAACTGGAATTAGAAGTTTCTTCTCATTCTTCTCATTGTCCTGTGTTAGACACCAAGGCAACAGCCACAAACAAGACAGGAACGGTCCCCGACGAGTGTCCACGAGAGGCACCTGTGTTGGGGGAAAGGCCTGGCACCCATATGGCCAAATACACAGATCTCCCATCAGATACCCTTGCCCGAGCTACATCAGCTCAAGTAACTTCCCTGCTTTGCTGGGGACAAAGTTGCTATGTGAAGGTTGCAAAGCTCAAAGCGGTTTTCCTGGATCGTTCCGTTTGTAATGGTATGTACTTTCCCCAGTTCCACCTGGATTTTTAAGAGCAGATCAAAAGCTATCCCTGAATACAGGCATCTCTTCATTACCTTTCCCGTCCTCTTCTGGATTGCGCATTACAGCTCTCAGTGTGTGGAAATAGCCACTTGCTTCTTTGTATCTGTAGTGCAGTCGCATGCAGGAGAACTTTGGCTTACCAAAAAGAGTGGGTTCAGGACCTAAAAACCCAAAGGAAGATGTTTAAACGATTCATATAACATTCACTTTTTTAGCTCCAAAATACCAACACTTACTCATCATTAACTATTTAGCACATGTTTCTTATTTCTTCTAAATGAGGACACACAAAATACAAGCTTACTGTGATGATTTGATGAGACTACATAAAAACTCTTCTTCAGTTTCAAATATGTAAACTTTCTTGATCCCTGGGTTAATCTTCACAAGGTATTAAGCACAGTTATTACAATCTATCCATCACTCATCTCTAAGGAACAGAAGAGAGTCCTAAAAATTAGACTACTTGCAGTATAGTATCAATACCCCTTTCTGGGTCCACTATGCTATAGTGCTTGCTCAAACAAAGTGACCCATTCTTGGAAGAAACCGTATTTGCTTCCGAGGAGTTGATTAGCATGTTAAAATTTACCTATTTCTATTTTTTCCAGGTCTTCTAGACTTAGTCGTTGATACTGGTTTACCTTATCAACTTCATCATCATAACTGGATAAAAGGAAAGGGAGTAAAAACAGGATTAAAATCAAAAGCATATTTGGTTTGTCGGCTGAAACAGTATCAACTTCTATACAGTTACAATATTCCAGGGCATAATACACTATGGGATAAAAGGTTAAACATTTTAAAAACTAGATGAAATGGCATTAACATATATATACAGTTCAAAAGCTAAGTAACAATCAGCTTATATCTTACATTAAAATGAATTACAAAATGTAATTTGTTTTATAAAAATTTTTAAACCCAACCAACCTAAAACTTAACCTAAAAGGCAGGTAAACACATACGTACTACACTAAAGGCATGCATCTGTGAATAATAACAGATACATCTGATATCCGAAATCAAGAATAAAAAATCCATACATCAACCTCAATGGGCACCTGGGCCAATGACTAAAAAAAAAAAAAAAAAAAAAAAAAGGCCATTCAGAGTCACACAAGTCCAAAAAGAGAGTATTTACTTAACAGGAAAAACAAAACAAAACAAAACAAAACAAAACCTGATTCTGGTAAGGCTAATGAGGAAGTGCTTGTAATTTTGCTAGTGGCATTGTTAATTGGTAGCCTTATTGGAGATCTGATAAACCACAGAAATATTGTAATTCATCATACCCTTTTAACCAAAGGGAAGCAGGTGTGTGCTTGTGTGTACACACACATATACAATTACCTGCACAATGACAACTGTATCATCCCTAACAGCAAAAAAAAAGAAAAAAAAAAAAAAGGAAGTATTTCAGTACTAAAAGATGGGGAATTGTTTACTGTAGAGTAATAAAAAATAATGTAGGGTCATTTACATTAAAAGTATGGAGTACATCAAAACACGGAAAATATATAATACTTAAATACTGAAAAAACATATAAATACTGATTACAACTCTAAAATCCCATTTTCAAGTTGATAAGAACAGTTATATGAGGTAAAGAAGTTCAGTGAAGTTCCTTAAACTATGTAACAAAACCAGACTCTTAATTTTTTTGTCATGAATTCTAATAAGGAAGTTGACTTAAAATAACAATTAAAAAGCTTTAAATCAAAAAGCAACTTACTAGGCCACGTAGTAGGCAGAGTTAGAAAGCAGTAACAGCACATCCACATCTCTGTGAGTAGCATCAATGAGGCTAAACAGACACGACACAAATAATTAAATATTTTCATTTTCACCTGCATTTGTGCCAAGATTATTTGTATAGCAGAGCCACTTGTGATAAAGATTGGTTGGGGGGGGGGGGGGGGCGCAGAAAATCAAATAATCAAGGAGTCCCACTTTTGAAGTTAAATGTATGCAATCTATCCATCTGGAGGGGGGAAAAAAGGAACTCTGTTTGAGAATGGGGGGTAGGTGTCAGGGAGGACTAGCTGAGGAGAGAGGTCCCTTCTCAGAGAGAGGTGGCCAAAGAGGTGGGAGGATTCGGCAAAATAAGATAATATGTGGGGAGAGGGGTTTGAGAAGAAAGGAAAACCAGGGTCTCAGAAAAGAAGAAAAGGTCTACATGATCTCACAAGACCTAACCATCAAAACGACAGCACACATTAAGGATATTTTTACATATGTGCAGAATGCATCTTTTGAAAAAAATTTACATAAATAAAACATTTAGATGCAAAAATGGGACCAAGCCCAAGCAACTTTGTGTATTTCTTACTCCAGATTAATTTATTTGGCTTTTAAGGAACAAGTAAACATTTCCTTATTCTAAGTCCATTTTCTGGACTTGTTTCACCATATTTTTACCTCCCCTCTCAAATGAAATATCAAAATAAGGGTCAGAAACATGAGTGTTGGTGAGACCATTAAGCCCCACGGCAAAATCTACATTTCTGTAAGATTATGAATTAAAAAATGGTCCAAGTATAAAAATCTACAAATAATCAGCAGATAAAGCGGGCAAAACCTGAACTCAAATAAAAGTCTTAATATTCATCTAATATTAACTATTATTTTCCAATCAAAAGGTGGAAGTTAATCTACATTCTTATATTGGTCTCAATATTCCACTGCACGAGTGGATATTGCTCCTTTAGAATTTCATACCTATTCGCCCAGATTTGCCAAAATGCTACTACTGAAAAACAAATGGAAAACAGTAGGGAAAAAAAATCATTTGTAGATGGAAGTCACGTCCTTAAACTGCGTCAGAATGAGGTCATTGTTTAATGCGTACTGCAGAGACAAACTAACCAAAATCTTAAAACTGCAGTAATTTACATCCGCGGCCCCCTGCCGCAGCATAACTCAAACGGTCTTAATCTGAAATAACTAATTCGCCTCAGTTTTCACCTACAGTAAGACACCGAAAAATACAACGAGTAAGATGCTAGGAACCGACGTTACGCAGATTGGTCCAAGAATCACGCGCACTAACTAATCAATCCACCGGGAACACAAGACCACGCACTCAGGCTACCGGCGGCTCCACCGCGAACCCCGGATCACACTAGGGCGCAGTGGGGGTTTCCGCAGCGATACTTACATGCACTCTGAAAACTGATGCTTGAGCCAAGCCATAAAAATTATGTCACGACACTTATCTTAAGGAGAAATTCTACTTCTACAAGTCAGTGTTACTTCCTCCGAGCTTTTTCCACTGAGGCATTAATATATTTACATCAGTCCAACAGGATCCTCAGTCAAAAACATTATGTCTTTAACGAAAAGCACTGGGCACGTAACAGGCGGTCAAGAAAAAGGTCAGCCCTCCCCCCCCACCCGCAATTTTACTGGAGTCGTAGCTGCAGTAAATACTTAATTTCCCTCCCCGCCCACCCTGCCCCTGAAGCGCACAAAAAAAGACACGTTTTTCAACACGGACAGTAAACGAAGGAAGCCCCCCCACCCCGCTTAGGTACCTCCCCACCCCCCGCGTTTGCAGCTTCCGAAGCTGCTCTACTCGTTTTTGTTTTCCTGCCAGTCAGGCATGCCCTCCTTCCACACGATGAAGACAAAAACTGCCAGCACCACATGCAACCCCACCACTGCGACAATGGTCGCATAAAAGCCACTGTCGTCAGGAGACATTAACAGGAGACTTTGGAAAAGGAGCAACTTGCAGGAAAAATACAGCCCCACAGGAACTTTAACCATAAGTCCTGCAAAAAGGAGAAAAATCTTGAAAGTCGTGGCCAGGCTGCCGCCTTCGGGCTTGGGCTCGGCAGCGTTGCCGGTGGCATTGCCGGTGGCGTTGGCGGGCCGCTGGGCGGTTGGTGGAGGCCTGTGGGAGCGCGGCATCGCGTCCGTCCGTCCGTCAGTCCGTCCGTCGAGAAGTCGAGGCTCAACCGGAGCCGCCTGCACCCAAACTCGCGCCTGCAGCGACTGCGGAGACTGCGGCAACTGCGGCAACTGCAGCGCCAAGCCACGCCCAGGAGACACGTCTCGCTTCCGGCCGCCCCCGCTGCCGCGGCACGCGCCCAGTGCGCATGCGCATCCGCCCCCGCTATCCCGCCCCCGCGCAGCGCGCGGTCCCAGCCCGCGGGGGCGGAGCGCCGAGGTGCCCGCGGTCCGGCCGGCCCGGCGTTCGCACTCGCTGCGGTTGAAAGGGACGCGCGCGGCCGCGGCAGTGTGAGCATCTGTCCGCTGCACTCACACGCCCAGCAGCGTGGCCGCCCCACGCCTCCCCGCTGCCCCGAAACGAGTGGAGAAGTGGGCATCTACTCGGGGCAGAAAAAGCGGGCTCGACAGAGTTGGGCAAAATAATGAGTGGGCTGGTGGAGGTGCCTGCCGAAGGGCACCTGGGCGGTACGCCCGCTGTCCTTTCCACTCTGCCGACTCCCCTCGCGGCCAGCAGCGCGCCCCCAGGCACCTGTCGTTCAGGGCCCAGCGTTTTCGCGGCAACGGGGCGCAGTGCAGGGAGCAGGGACCCAGACCACCCGTCATCCGCGCCGCTGGCTGGCCGTGGGGGTACAAGCCGAACTCGACGCTGGAAGGCAAGAGGCCGCGACGGGAGTAGCCGGGAGGCCCGCAGGCAGTGCGGGAACAGTGCAGCGACAGTGCGCGGCCGCCCCGGGAGGGGTGGAACAGCGCGGGGAGCGGGTCGTTCCTGCGGTGGCAGGGCTGCGCGTTTGTCAACTGCGGCCCAAACTGTTTTCCTGCCAGAGTTAAGTGACCGGGACCGCATTGCGGCGAGCCTCTGGCGCAAAATTTAACCGACATCAAAAACACCCAGCCATTAATTTTTTAGTGCAGTATTAAAAAAAAAAATCCTAACGCCAAAATATCATGAACAAAACACCAACCAACATATTTGAAATAACGACAGATCTGACCCTGCACTTGTACAACCTTGTCTCACTTGCCTCCATCCCCAGCCCTGTAAAAGTTTATTTACCAAAACACAGTAGCTCAACAACAAAAAGACACAGACAACAACAACAAAAAGACACACTTCCTTGGACATTTTTCCAAGGAAGATACACAAATGGCCAACAAGTACAAGGAAAAATCCTTAACATCCTTTGTCAGTAGGGAAATGCAAATCAAAGCCACAGTCAGATACTACTTCACACCTCTTAGGAGGACTGTAATTTTAAAAAAAGGTGGGGGGGGACAAATGTTGGCGAGGTGGAAAAATTGGAACCCTCATACACGGTTGAGAATGTCAAATGACACAGTCACTCTGGAAAATAGCTTGATGGTTTCTCAACAGTGAAACACAGATTTACACATGACCCAGCACTTTCCACTCCTAGATATGCACCCAAAATAAAAACTGATGTTCAAACCCAAACTCGTACAGGACTGTTCTCAGTGTTACTATTTACAACCACCAGAAAGTGGAAACCACCTAAATGTCCATCCGTGGAAGAAAATAAGCAAAACATGCTATATCCATATGACGGAATGCTACTCAGCTACAAAAAGGCCTGAAGTTCTGATATGGTCCACAGCATGCACGAACCATGAAAACATGATGCTAAGTGAATGAAACCAGTCACAAAAGTGGTCGTAAAAGTCACTTATTATATGATTCCATTTATATGCAATGTCCAGAACAGAGACATCTATACATAGACAAAAAGTTGACCAGTGGTTGTCTGGGCAGAGGGACAGGAGAATGGGGAGTAATTGCTAGTGGGTGCAGGGCTTTCTTCTGTTATAATGAAAATGGTCTAAAATACACCATGGGGATAATTGCACAATTCTATGAATACACTAAAAGCCATTTAATTGTATGCTTTAAATGGATGGATTACATGGTATATGAACTCTATCTCAAAGAAGGTGTTTTTAAAAATATATACACACAACCCAGGAGCAAATGGCGGAGACAGGTAGGTATCAACTGCTGAAGACCCCAAGCCCCATGGCTGGCTGGCTGGCTGGCTGGCTGGCTGGCTGGCTGGCTGGCTGGCTGGCTGGCTGGGGATCTGAGCTCACACAGCCATTCCTGGAGCTCTCTCTCCCTGTCCTCCATCAGGGTCCGCCTGCTCTGGGTTTACCTCTCTGGCTTAGTCGATAGACTGTACAAAGGTTCCGTAGCAAGTCAGCCAAAGAGCAAGTTTCCAAACATCCCCCTTTAAGGGAAAATGGTCCGCCATCTAAAAAAAATCTTTAATCTTTGCAAATGAGGAAAAATACCAGTAGTGAAGTTAAAGAAATTTTAGCAGTATTAGAAAGAATGACAGCCACAAGAAAAAGTAGAGAGGAGCTGACAAGCAGGAGAATTCTAAAGAACTGTGTGCAATCGAGATGCAGACACACAGTTAACTTTGGAAATTCAAATGGGCACATGAGACCCATCAGAGAATAATCCACCTGAGAGGAAAATGTAGTGAACCCGAAGATGGTAATAATTCTGTATCTGAAAAAGCATCACCTCTGGAATAAAAGAGAAGACTGACCTGAAACAACGATGGCTTCTGCTCCAGCTCCTCCAAAACCCAAATGTAAGGCTCCAAACCATGCCCCCCATAGGGGCCGACGCTGGGGCCAGCCGCAGGGTGGCAAAGTGTCTCCCATTACCTCAAAGATACCAAGACTCCTGATGGGCGGGTCCCGGCCTTCTACCCAAGCCACCAAGCCAAAATACGACCTTCGAAGTCACTGCCTCAGCTTCACTACCTATTCTATCCATGTCATCTTGTCCCACAGCTTCAAGGGTGGCAGTTTCTAGTAAAACAGTAATAGTGGGAAACACAAAGGGCAAGAAAACCTAGCAAGCAGCTAACACCTCAACCGTTATCAGATGCAACCGCTTTCAGTTTGGTCAGCCTCAGGGAAAGGAGATCCTTCCCAGACCAGAGTAGAGAGTCTCAAACCTGAGCCGTCTGTCCCTGTCACCCAGTAGACCACGTGCATATTCCCACAAGTCTGTGTCCCCTCTGCTCCCCCAACCCTGTCCTCCTCTTGAGAATCCATACGTCACTTCCTCAGACACTCCTGATGTCCGGCGTAGCAGCGGGGCTCCCTGCCCATCTCTTCTCGGACCAAGTCCGGTGTCTGTGCTGAAGAGGCAACACACAGAACCATTCTCCCATCAGGAACTGGCTACGTGTGAGAACCAACAAGACACAGAAGACGACACCTCGGCCAATGAGATGTAAGCTGATGGGACAATCTTCAGAATCTTTCTGTGTCCTATAGCACAGAGGTCACGAGGTTTCACTACGTCCATGACTCTGGCTCTGATGGGCCTCTTTTGTCCACCAATGACCACGAGGAAGAAGACAAGGATGAGGACGGCGGGGGTGAATGTGCTTTGGCATGTGACATAGGCAAAGGGGTCCTCTCATCACACTAAAACTTAGCCACAGACCGTCTAAGAAAGAATTAGAAGACAAAACACCTCGCAGGGGTGACACGTGAAGAAGAGAGGCAGGGAATCCAGGAACAGGTTGGAAATTAGGAGACTTAGCCAGAGGCCCACAGCCGAGGAATTTGAGGGAAGAGATATCCTTAACCCAAAGGAATGGGTAGGGAAGGATTCAGGGACACTCGCTGCCTAGTATGGGTTATCCGAGTAAATTATTCTTCCTCAGGAGCTTCAACCAAAGATGAGCAGAACACAATCACCGTCTCCCAGTTACCAGAAAGCCCAAGGGTATAGTGCAGGATTAAAGAAAAACGAGGAGTTCAATCATCGGGCACTAGAAAGGGGTGGAGGGGTCAAAAAAAAATCAGAAAAAAAGAGAAGTATTTCATCATGTGAATGAAGAAAGGACAAAACTGGGATAGGCATTGGCATCTGGAAAGTTATTACGGGTTTGGGAATCTAACCACCCAGCAATTTTCTTAAAGACCTGATCTGATCCCAGGAGAGGAGACCAGTCTTGTTTCAGCTGTTCTGGTACATACGGTACCAGTAATTTATGTTGTGCCAGTGAGCCCAGTTGCCAGAAAAAAGCCTTGAGTGTTTTCATACACATTTTTCTTAAATGCAGGAGGCTTCTTCTGACTCTTAACAAGCGTGCCTACCCAAATTGTGCAGCAAGCTTTAAATACAGCACAAACACACTTTACATATTTTTAAACTCCTCATCCAGGAGACCAACTTCATGTGAGAATTACAGGATTGGAAATCAAATCAGGTGTAATGTGACCTTGCAAAATGGTAGTCAGCTTTAGAAAAGAACATTTTGGGGCACCTGGGTGACTGTCAGTTAAGCATCCGACTTTAGCTCAGGTCATGATCTCATGATCTCACGGTTCGTGGTTTCAAGCCCCACATTGGACTCTGTGCTGACAGCTCGGAGCCTGAACCCTGCTTTGGATTCTGTGTCTCCCCCCCCCCCCCCCCCGCCCGCCCTCTACCCCTTCCCTGCTCACACTCTGTCCCTCAAAAATAAATAAACATTAAAAAAAAAAGAACATTTTGGTCTTTCCCTATTTCAATAATCTCCAAAGCAGAAATAAAAATACTTGATCTAAGGAATATGATATTGACAATCACAACACCTTTACAAATCTGAAGTGCAAAGTTAAAATTCAAGCAAACTGCAGGTGTGCTGCCCATAATTATTCCTGAATCTCCCTCTTTTGGGATGCTGCCTTAAGTTGAACTAATGTTATTTAAAAAACACACACAAAAACCTAAGGTACATGAATCAAAAATGTTTACCAAATGGCTCATGGGAACCCAGAAGTTTTCCGCTAATTTGTATGTAAGAAAAACCTCATCTCTTATTTTATGAGTCTGAAAACTGCATCCACACATACAGTATTGATTATCAAAGTGAAATAATCCAGGAAATTAAAGTCATGGAAGGATTCCCTATGAACCTACAGTCAATATTGTTTTTAATTTTAGTATACATATAAATATTACCTTGCATTCAATTGTTCTTTCAAGCTTGTTTTATGCCTTTTATTAAAAGCACATGAAAGGTAAAGTGCAATAAAATCTAAACAGAGCCATTTGTCCTCAGAGCTTGGTCTAGAATTTTCTGCAATGTTTCTAATTCATAATATTGAAGATTATAATGTTAGATTTTAGCGTAAAAGCAAACACTCAATCTGTGAATGAATTTAGATCCTGCTGTTCCTTTTGAAGAACAACTTGAAACTGGATGGTTTTCGTTTAAAAAATGTTGAGCATTCGTTGGCCGATTGATTTTGTGAAAGGCCAGGATACTTTCCAAACAATCCAAGTAAGTGCCATCATCGTTCCTCTTGCTGCACTCAGTTGTGGGCAACAGAGCAATAAACCTAGATTCGGGGGGGGGGGGGGGGGGGGGGGGCGGGGGGCAGGCAGCTGTGAACTGTAGTTCTACAATTTGACTCAAATATGGATTTTTTAAAAAATTGCGTTAAAATATGTCTCTTCATTGCCGAGTTTTTTAAATGCCCCTTCAATTTTGCACCCAAAGTGAGTGCCTCTGTCAGCTTGCCTCAGTTTCCAGCCCTGGTATATGAAAACTGCCATGCACCAAGCATGCATGCCCACAGCTTGATGGACAGCCACTAATGCTAATTATGACAACAACATCAGAAATTGAAACACGTTAGTTACCAGAACGTGACTCCAACTCACCTGGGGTCACAGTCAATGAGGGCCCAGCCCCCATGGAACTTTTCATCATCAGGCAGCAGTAACTTCATATAACTTTGTAACAGCTGGCTAATTAGTTCCTGGTGGCTTCGCTGATTCTCCTTATGCAAAGCTTCATGCTCTTTCTCCTTGGTAAATATGGAATAAAGATCTTCTGTCACTGGAATGCCTTGCATCAAATCTAGAGTAGAAAGTGTTAATATCTATCATCATCTTAATTTGCTAATATAATTAAAAAAAAACAAGACAGTGTAAGACCTAAAACAATAAAACGCATAAGAAAACATAGGCAAGGGGGCGCCTGGGTGGCTCAGTTGGTTAAGCGGCCGACTTCGGCTCAGGTCACGATCTCGCGGTCCGTGAGTTCAAGCCCTGCGTCGGGCTCTGTGCTGACAGCTCAGAGCCCGGAGCCTGTTTCAGATTCTGTGTCTCCCTCTCTCTGACCCTCCCCCGTTCATGCTCTGTCTCTCTCTGTCTCAAAAATAAATAAACGTTAAAAAAAAAAAAAATTAAAAAAAAAAAAAAAAGAAAACATAGGCATGAATCTTTGTGATCTTGGATTAGGTGGGTTTTTTCTGGTTTTTGTTTTTTTAAAGTAGGAGTCACACCCAGCACGGAGCCCAACAGGGGGCTTGAACTTAGAACTCTGAGATCAAGACCTGAGCTGAGATCAAGAGTGGGATGCTTAACCGACCGAGCCACATAGGCGCCCCCCCCCGCATTAGGCCTTTTTGTTTCATTCAGATAGGGCACAAAAATCACAAGCTACAACAGCAAACTAGACAAAGTGGACATCATCACGATTAAAAACTTGTGTGTCTCAAAAGGCAATGCCATGAAACCGAAAAGAATCTACAGAATGGGAGAGAGTGTTTACAAATCACCTGATAGGGACTTACATCCAGAACGTACAAAGAATTCCTACAAATCAGTAACAAAAAAAACAAACCAATTTTAAAATGGGCAAAGGAACTGAACAGACCAGCTAACTTCTTTGTGGTGTGGCATATAGCTCAAGCCTTCACACAGCACTGTAATCCATTCCTTACAGGTGTTCAGGACAGTGAGCCTAGCAGCTTCTGGGAGAGAGCTGCTGGCCACTGGCCTTACAAGGGGAAGCAGTAAGCCCAGACTGCTGTGGCCTCACGCCTTCTCTCACCTTTAAAGAAATCCAGTTTCAAGATTAAGGTGAAGCTGACGCAATGGATGGTCAAACAGAGAGGGACAGAGTCTGGGTCCTCAATGACTTAACTGAGCTGCTAGATCAACCAATGGAGGAAAAGTGTCTTATTTTTTCTTGAATAAACTGCTCAAATCCAATTTTCCGGTCAACACACACCCTACCTATGGGCAAAACCAAACTTTTTTATACCAGACTTCTCAAATACCTAACTGACCAGTGTACAGGCCTTACCATTGCATGTATGGCAAATAATCAGATTAAACAATAGAATTTCAAAAATATTCTCAGAGGGATGCCTGGGTGGCTCAACTGGTTGGGTGTCAGACTCTTGATTTCGATTCAGGTCATGATCTCATGGTTTGTGGGATCAAGCCCCACGTCCAGATCTGTGTTGACAATGCAGCCTGCTTGAGATTCTCTCTCTCTCTCTGCCCCTCCCCTGCTCTAAAGCATGCACTCTTTCTCTCAAAATAAATAAACTAAAAGGCAAAAAAATTCCTCAGAGACCATAGGACGAGTTGTTACTTTGGTTCTAACCCAGAACGTTCTACATTTACTTTAATCCTATGAGGTAATACTTTCATGAAAATTAAATTAAAAACGTGCCACTGTATGAATTCCACTGGGCAATCTACCTCCATGTCCTCTTCTAAATCGTGGTAAGAACTGGTTAGGATAATTTCTAAATAAGATACCCTAATATCATGTTCATTCATGCTTACAGGAAAGGATGGTGTGCTGTCCACAGCAAGAACATATGACAAATGTCATACAGGGCAAGAAAAACATCTCATCACATCTTTCAGCCTTGAGTAATGGAAAAACAAATAGAACATGGAGTTTTCAGTTGATGAAATTTTAGGGTACCTCATGCCATACTCCAGGAACCTCAACTCTGCCTTCTGTTACATGAATAGCAAACTGACAAATACACATGGAAATGAGTGGTTGCTTTTGTGCTTCAGCCTAAAAAAATCTGTCAAAGTCTAGTCTTGAAAAAATTTGAATTTGATTTCTTGGGTAAGATGCTCAATATAGAAACACAAGTAAGTATATTATAAAACATGCGCTGTGTTAATGAAGTTGGTTTCTGCAAAACACTAGTCAGGGAGGAATAACAAATTTTAAAGAAAGAAAGCCATTTATGTTCCTTACCTATAACAGCTTGCCTATAAGCATCCTTAAATCGATTCAGGTAATACCGATTTGCCGAGTTCACACCATCTTTCATAACTCCAGCTAACTTCCTTTCTCCTGTCCTTGTAAAGTCACCCTGTTGAGGAAAAAGTCATTCTGGCAATTGATTCAAATGTAAGAATTTTCCCAAAGTCAATGTGGGCTTTCAATACAAGACCAAAATTCTATAGGCTTTTATAATCTCTAAATAGTGCTGTTAAATTAAAATACCTACTAATATTAGGCTATGACACAAGCACATCAAATAATTAAAATGCTATTTGTGGCATTAAGTCTTCAGTTAGAAGGTGCTTTAAACTAAATCCATTCTTGGCAACCTGTAGAATTTCTAGAATTTACAGGTCAGAACTTACTACATAACAAACAAAAAGACCTAAAGCCTCAACCTGGTAGGATACTCAAAAACTACAAATTTCTGATGTCGGAAAATGTGGACCATTCGCTAGAGTTTATTACAATGGTGTTTAACTGGTGGATGTGGATGTTTGTGTCCAGAGAGAAAGAGATTTCTGTATTTTTCTGTATCTTGCTGCCCATTACAATTCCTGTAGAATGATTTAATGAAGAGCTAAACTGTTTTCTCTTGCTTTTCAAGAGAGGTGTCAGAGCAAGGCCCTGGAGGGCAGTGATTTAAACTTAAACAAAAGGAAAGCACTGTCCTCTTTTTTGTTTTTCCCCATCACAACCCTACTCTTTCCATCCAAGGCGATTTCAAAAGCAGTCCTAACACTGATGGCTTAGGAAGAACATATTGCTAATTAGTGAAGTTATTCATAGGAAATATTTAGCAATTGCTAATTAGTGAAATTATTCATAGGAAATATTTAGCAATAAGAATCTATTATGAAGAGAAAGACATAAATGCTGAGTCCAAAGAAGTGTAATATCAAGGAAAAAAGAAGTATTTCTCCTTTTCCTCCCTGCTTTACTGAGATATAATTGGCAAGATATAAATGGTAGTAGCACTGTGTGACTTTAAGGTGTATAATGTGATGATGTGACCTACATATATATTATGAAATGATTGCATTAAGGTCAGTTAACATATCACCTCACACAGTCCGTGCGTGCGTGTGCGTGTGTGTGTGTATGTGTGTGTGTGTGTGTGTGTGTGTGTGGTGAGAACATTTAAGATCTTCTCTCTTAGCAAATTTCAAGGATGCAACACATATGTTTTTAACTATGGTCACCATCTTGCACAGGAGATCCCAGAACTTGTTCATCTTATAACTAGAAGTTTGTATGCTTTGACCAACATCTCTCCATTTTCCCCTTCCCCTGGTAACCACCAATCAACTCTTGCTTTCGAGTTTGACTTGTTTAGATTCTACACACAAGTGAGATCATACAGTATTTGTCTTTCTCTGTCTGGCTTACTTCATAACACAATGCCCTCAAGGTTCACCCGTGTTGTTGCAAAGGCAGCATTTCCTTCTTTTTTATGGCTGAATAATAGCCCACCACACACACACACACACACACACACACACACACACACACACACATATCCAGTCACTCACTCCACATTCATCCACCACCGGACACTGAAGTTGTTTTCATGTCTTGGCTATTGTGAATAATGCTTCAGTGAACGTGGAAGGGCAGCTATCTCTGAGACACTGATCTCATTTCCATATATACCTATAAATGGGATTGCTAGATCATATGGCCATTCCATTTTCATTTTTTAGGGACCTTCCTTACTGTTTTCCATAATGCCTGTGCCAATTTACATCCCATCGATGACATCTATTTTTCCACATCCTTGCCAATACTTGTTATCTCTGGTCTTTGATGACAGCCATCCTAACAGGTATGAGGTGGTTAGCTTACTGAGTCTGGATTGGCATTTCTCTGCTAATTACTGATTATCAGAGTTGAGCACTTTTTCATATACCTCTGGGCCATTTGTAGGTCTTATTTGGAAAAAATGTTCAGGTGTTTTGCCCATTTTTTCACTCAGATTATTTGTTTTTTTGCTACTGAGCTATAGGAGTTCCTTATACATTTTGGATATTAGCCCCTTATCAAGTATATGGTTTGCAAGTATTTTCTCCCATTCTGTAGGTTGTCTTTTTGTTCTGTTGTTTCTTTTGCTGTGCTGCAGCTCTGTCATTTGATGTAGTCCCACTTGTTTATTTTTACTCTTCTCACTATGCTTTTTGTGTCACACCCAAATAATCACTGTTGAGGCCATGTCTCAGAGGTTTCCTCTATGTTTTCTTGTAGGAGCAAACTGTAAAAGCTCAGGTCTTGCATTTAAGTCTTTAATACATTTCAGTTTAATTTTTGTGAGTGGTGTAACACAGGGGTCCAACTTAATTCTTTTACATGGTGAATATCTGATTTTCCCATCACTATTTATTGAAGAGGCTATCCTTTCCCTATTGGAAATTCTTTTTGCTCCAGCTTTGTTCCAGCTTTGTTTTGCTCCAACTTTGTTCTTTCTCTGAACTGCTTTGGCTGTTAAGGGGTCTTGTGGTTCCATATGAATTTTAGGATTTTTTCTAGTTCTGTGAAAAATGTCATTAGAATTTTCTTCTCTAAGTTTATTTATTTATTTTGAGAGAAAGAGGGAGGGGCAGAGAGAGACAGAGAGAGAAAGAGAATGAAAGAAAATCCCAAGCAGGCTCCACACTGTCAGCACAGAGCCTGACACGGGGCTCAAACTCATGAACCACAAGATCATGACCTGGGTTGAAACCAAGAGTCAGATGCTTAACCAACTAAGCCACCCAGGCGCCCCGCCCTTATAATTTTCATAGGGATTGCATTGAATCTATAGACAGCTTTGGGTAGTATGAAAATTTTAACAATATTAATTTTTATGATGTATGAACACAGGATATTTTTCCTTTTGGGTCTCTTTCCTTGATGTCTTAACAATTTTCACTGTACAGGTCTCTTACCTTCTTGGTTATATTTATTCCTAAGTATTTTTACTGTTTTTGATGCTACTGCCAATAGAATTGTTTTATTTCTTTTTCAGATATTGTTAGTATATAGAAATGCAACAGATTTTCATGTGTTGACTTTGTATCATGTAACTTTATTGAATTCATTTATTAGTTCTAACAGTTTTCTGGTGGAGTCTTTACGATTTTTTTATGGATAACATCATGTCATCTGCAGACAATTTTACTTCTTCCTTTCTGATCTGAAGGCTATTTCTTTCTCTTGCCTGATTGCTCTGGGTAGAACTTCCAGTACTATCATGAATAGCAATGGTGAGTGGGCACTCTTGCTCCTGATCTTAGAGGAAAGTGTTTAGCCTTTCACCACTGAATATGCTGTTAGCTGTGGATATGTCATATGTAGCCTTTATTATGTTGAGTTACATTCCTTCTATACCCAATTTGTTCAGTTTTTATCATAAAAGGATGTTGAACTTTATCACATGCTTTTTCTGCATGTACTGAAATGATTATACGATTTTCATCTTTCAGTCTATTAATGGGACATATCACATTTACTGATTTGCATATGTTGAACCATCCTTGTAGCCTAGGGATAAGTCCCACTTGATCATGACGTACAATCTTTTCAATGTGCTGTTGAATTCAGTATTTTGTTGAGAATTTTTGCAGCCATATTCATCAGGGATATTTGCCTGTAATTTACTTTTCTTGGACTGTCTTGGCTTTGGTATCATGGCCTCATAAAATGAATTTCAGAATGTTCCCTCCCTTCTATTTTTTGGAGGAACTTGAGGAGGAATAGCATTAATTCTTCTTTAAAACGTTTGGTAGAATTCATCGGTGAAATCATAGTAGGCTTTGGCTTACTGATTCAATTTCTTACTCATTGGTCTGCTCAGATTTTCTATTTCTTCATAATTCAGTCTTGGTACGTTGTATGTTTGTAGAAATTTATCCATTTCTTCTAAATTGTCCAATTTGTTGGCATATAACTGTTCAGAGTAGTCACCTGTGATTGTATGTATTTCTGTGGTATCAGTTGAAACGTCTCTTCATTTAAAATTGAGTCTTTTTTCTTGATTAGTCTAGCCAAAGGTCAATTTTGTTTATCTCCAGAAAACCAGCTCTTAGTTTTGCTGATCTTTTCTACTGTTTTTCTCATCTCTATTTCAAATATTTCTGTTCTAATCTTTATTATTTCCTTCCTTCTGCTAACTTTGGGCTTACTTTCTTCTTCTTTTTCTAGTTCTTTGAAGTATAAAGTGAGATTGTTTAAGATCTTTCTTTTTTCTTAACGTAGGCATTTATAGCTATAAACTTTCCTTTTAGAACTGCTTTTGCTGCACCCCATAAGTTTGATATGTTGTGTTTCCAATTTCACTTGATTCAAGACATTTCCCTTTTGATTTCTTCTTTAACTCACTCATTATTCAGGAGTGTGTTTCATTTCTACATATTTATGAATCTTCCAATTTTCCCATTATTGATTCCTAGTTTTATATCACTGTGGTCAGAAAAGACACTGATATAATTTCTACCTTTCTGAACTTGTTGAGACTTGTTTTGCAGCCTCACATATGATCTGTCCTGGAAAATGTTCCACATGTGCTTCTGAAGCATGTGTATCCTGCTGTTGTTGGATGAAATGTTCTATATATGTCTGTTGGGTCCATTTCACTGTTTCCTTATTGATTTTTTGCCCAGATGACCCATTGTTGAGAACAGGGTATTTAAAGTCGCCAACTATTACCGTACTAGGACTTAGGCAAGTTATTTCTCCTTTTCATTCTATTAGTCGTTGCTCTATATATTTAGGTGTTCTGATGTGGGGTGCATCATTTAAACAAGAACTTGTACAAGGACTTCTAAAGTTCAATTTCTTTAATTAATAAAAAGCTTTTTGAGATTTATCACTCAACCAAAGATGGACTATCTGATGCCTGTTGAGACCTTGACAGTTTTTTTTATAAGAAATATCCTGAGATGAACTATTACCTTAAAGGAAAATTAACATAAAACTAAACTAATTCAACCACTTCCTATTGCCCACAGAGGGAGCATTTAGTGACCAGTAACTATAATTTACATGTAAATTAAATTCTGTGAAGAATGGCTCTGTAGGATCCTCCAAAGACTTATTCATAACAACCACGAAAAGATAATAAAATATTTCTTCAGCATTTACTATGTGCCAGGAATGACCCCCACATGCACTAATGCGTATAATCCCATGACAATTTTTTTTTTTAATTTATGTTTGTTTTTTTTTTTTAATTTTTTTTAACGTTTATTTTTGGAGAGAGAGACAGAGCATGAGCGGGGGAGGGGCAGAGAGAGAGAAGGAGACACAGAATCTGAAGCAGGCTGCAGGCTCTGGGCCATCAGCACAGAGCCCGATGCAGGACTCAAACCCACCAACTGTGAGATAATGACCTGGGCCCAAGTCGGACGCTTAACCGACTGAGCCACCCAGGTGCCCCTTTTTATGCTTATTTTAAGAGATAAAGAGAGAGAGAGAGAGTGCACACAAGAAGGGGAGGAGCAGAGAGAGAAGAAGACATAGGATGTGAAGCAGGCTCTGGGCTCTGAGCTGTCAGCATAGAGCCCAACACAGGGCTGAAACCCATAGGCTGCGAGATCATGACCGGAACAAGATCATGACCTAAGCTGAAGTCAGGGCTCAACTGACTCAGCCACCCAGGTGACCCTCTCATGACAATCTTTTGAAGTGTGCCTAGTATTATCCTGTTTTACAATGAAGAGACAGACACAGAGAGGTTAAGTGACTTGTCCAAGGTTGCAGAGCTAGTAAGATGCAGGATTGGGGATTCAAATTCAGTGGAGGCCAATCATCATACTAGGGACTGAGTCCTGTCAACAGACACATTTTATCTGTACAAAGTTTTAAAAAAAACTATTCCACATGAAATTCCTCATTTCCGAACTCCCGTGAAAAACTGGAAAATCTAGCAACCCTGGGCCTCTGTCCCAAAAGGAAGCAGAACAGTCCCCTCCTGAGACAAGATATGCTTTTCCTTAGGGTCATACCCATCTCCCCCTTTAATCTAATGGGTGGTCACATTACCTGGCCTCAGCAGGATGTGAATGTGTGATTCCCACCTTAGCCAAACATTCCTGAAAGGAGTCAGCTACATAGACTACCATCTGTAGCCCACATATCTTCCTCTCAAAAGCAGAGTCAGTTTTCAACCACGTCCTATCTCCCCCAGAATGATCCACAAAAGCATGCTGCACTTACTTACCTTTAGAGCAGCTGTCCCAGCATATTGTCTGCTAATGGAGTCTCCGTTGTTGGCCCACATTATCTGATAGATCCGATTGCATTTCACTGGTAGTGGCTGTTCCGGGGGCATCACACCTAATTTTTTTAGCTGAAATCAACACATTGGTGGATTAGCTACATATAAGCCAGGAAACCATAGCATAAAATACACACTGCAGAAAAAGGAAGTATGTTCATAAACAGTTTAGGATCCTCAAATAAAAGTAATGGTGTTTTCAGACTTTCCCCCCAAAAAAGCACGGTTGGGAGAGAGTTTTACGAACTGTTACACATGAATGAATAGAAGGAAATATTTATACTGCTTTGGTGTAATTTTTAATGTGTAGGCTCTTATTATATTTTGTCCGTGTTTTTAATTTGCCTATGAAGTCAAACTATCAAAAAAGCCTACTGAGACAACAATAACACTAACGGTAACACAGCAGTATGTGCCCAATAAAGGTGAACTCTGTGCTGGGGTTCTAAGAGATTTTTTATATAAATTATTTCCTTTACTCCTCATAACAACCCTATGCAATCAATACTCTTATTACATCCATTTGAAGGATGAAGAGACAGAAGTTTCGAGAAGCTGAGTTCTTCACATGGGGTCAAACCTCGTATGTGGTAGACAGAGCCAGTGCTTGGACTCAAAATCTGGCAGCTTTAGTGTAACATTAGAAGGAACGGACTCACAATCTCAAACAGTCACTAGGCTCTATCAAAAAAGCCCTGAAACCATGCTAAGAATTTCCACCTTGAGAACTCACTACTCAGGTGTTGCGGCGTTCAAAGATCTAAAGGAGGACACTGAGTGACAGGCGTAAGGACTGCACAATGCAGCTGCAACCAACTGGGGCGTGGAGGGTAGAGGCTGGTCCTGTGGTGCCAAAGGAGCCAATGGCTGGAGAGGGCGCTGCCGACAGGACCATAACACAGGTGAAGAAGCCTGTTCCTTCTCCTTCCTCCAGCCTCCTGGTCTTCCTCTGGCACCTCCTACTGGCAGAGACCAACACAGAGCTCGGGCTGAGCAGAAAGTGTGGCAAACTCCCAGCCCCATGTGCACAAGGCAGGGTTTGGAGCTGAGAGAAAAAAGGCGTATGACCACAAAGTGCCACCCAATCGACGTTGAAATGCAGGGGTCTCGTATTCTTGAATTGAGTACGTAAGAAAATGCCCCTAATTCCACTCATTTCTAGTGAAGGTTGTACTCGGCAGGTTTGAATGTAACAAGGTTGTTCGTATGCTGTAAATTGTCTACAGAACAAAGATTTTAGTTACTTGTTTACATGTGGGGAAGAAAAGTTAGAAATGAATACTTATAAATCCGAGGGACCACCAATTACCTGCTGTTCCATGACCACTCGCGCAATGGCGGCTTGGACCACGTTGGTGCGATCCAGGCAGTCCATGCAATTGACACGAAAAATCCCTTCTTGTTTACATATTACTCCAGCTTGATCCACCCTTTTCAAAAATAGTGTGGGATTATGTTACAATATGAAATACTTCAGCAAGTTTTTCAAAAACCACAATTCCTTAGAGTAGAATAACAATAGCACTGGTTATCCATTGTTTGACATATCATTATGTGATGGGCATGACTGAGTACTTTGTAGACACTGTTGTTAATTTACATAGTAACTTGGTAAAACAGATGTGATTATTCCCATTTGGGGAAAAAACAAAAACAAAACTGAGGTACAGTGACTTGCTCCAAGTTTCACAACTACGAGGCAGAGGTGACACAACCCCAAATTATGATATTTAAATATATATATATATACAAATATTTAAATATATATTAAAGCCAGAAGCCACTTTAAAACACCATCCTGTCCCTCCTTTTTGACTCCAAGTAGAAATGCATCTGAACGCATGGAGCTTGAACAAAGTCACTTTACCACTCAGTGAGAAGGCATGCAGCATGCCTTGTGCGTCTAATTTCTCTGTCCACCTCTGGCCTTTCGAGTCCAATTGAAGGTTCTTCCCTAGCATTTAAGCCAATTTCTTCTTCCTACACCTCCCTCCTGCAGTCTGAGAATCATCTTCCTTCTAATTTTGAACTACCTGCAAGCTGAGACCGAGTACCTCTAAGGCTTCCTTCCCTTAGATGAAGGGATGGTGAGAAGAAGAGGAAGAGGAAATATAGACCATGGAGCATTAGATGGAATTAAACAACAGTCCTAGAGCATTTCGCTTCATCTTGCCTGACCATCTGACACCTCTTCCCTTTTCAAAGCTGATGCTGCCTAGTGACTGACACTCTCGAAAAGGAGACTGGGAATTAGGAAGCAAAATAAAAACGAACACGCTTTTTCAGCTTGCTGCTATTATTTTAGTGCTTAGCAGTACCAGACAAATACATCTGATTTCACAGACCAACAGTTTGTCAAATTGACTTCTTAGGAGATACCTACCAGCACCACTTCATGTCAAGAATAATGTCATAAATGGCATCCGTTAGTGTTTGAACATTCTCAAACTTCATTCCTCGGCTAAAACACATGCCAAAAGAAAAAAAAAAAGTTTAATAATAGGTTAAACCTAATAACAGATTTTTTAGCTTAAGTCACAGTATTTAAAGTAGCTTGGAAAAATTAAAGAAAACTATTGCTGTAAGTACGTGAGGTTAACTCTACTATAAATTATATAGGCAATTATATACACGTTTGTAATTAATCTCCATTGTGAAAGAAAATATATTTAAGAATACATTGAAACATATCACAGCTATCAGAAGCTTCTTTCTCCCACCAAATTTTCAAAACTTAGGTAAACGAACCCACATCAGAGCCAGGATTAGGACAAAAGAAGCTAGCTTTCAGAACACGCACAAGTTAAAATTACCATCAAAATGATCCAGTGACTGTTGTTTTTCCAGAGCAAACTCTAGCGAAGCTTATCCATAGAGAAAGAAGTATTATTAATAGAGCATGAAGATGAGCCAGCAGAATGATTTTTAAGTAAGGGGACTCGATTACTTCTGCTAGGCTTGGACTCAAGCTGAAAGGAAAAGCTCCAGAAGTTCTTCGAGCGATAAAAGGAAAAATGGAACTCTCCATCGCCATGTTGTTTTGGGAAAGACAAAATATTTCAGGAACAATTCAATTTTTAGCCAAAATAAAGCTCATATGAAAATTAAAACTAAGTTAACAATGAGAAGAAGAAAGTGTTCTTCCCCGTAAGGAAGAGGAGAGCTCAGCTTGCTGTGGGAGCGTGTACCACAAACGCTGGAACTGATCAAAACTCCCATCAGGAAGCCCTCTTACCAGTGCTCATGGAAGTCAAATGAGACATAAGTGAGGTGTGAGCTGTTGAAGAGTAACACTTGTTTCAGGTAAGCATCGCCAATAATTTTCTCCCTGCCTGCCTGGTCCACCAAGTTAATAATAACCTGTGAAAGTTAAGGAAACACAAATTCAGTTTAATCAGATGCTAAACTCAATGTGGTTTTGAATCAGTTTATTTAAAATTGTTTTAGAAATATTTGATAGCCATACTTAGAAATTTATCCACTCAGGCATCAACTTTTTCCCCTATAAAGTTAGATTTTCACTTGTTATATTTAGGCAGCATTAATAGTTGTTTAATGTGCTATGTATCTGCAATGACCAATTAGGATAAATTGGTAAAAGCCAATTAAAAAACCAATTAGAATTGGTTATAATAAAATAATAAACAAGGTCCTTTGTAACGCAAATATTAAAAAATATTTAGAAGTTTTAAAAAATATACAAGACCTACTTATGGACACTATAAAACTTTGCTTAAACACATAAAAGAAAATCTGAGTAAATGGAAAGACACAATATGGTGCTAGATAGTGAGATTCAATATTATAAAGATGTCAAGTCTCCCCAGATTAAACACTCAACAATCCCAATCAAAATTTGATCAGGATCTTTCTGTGGACTTTGACAAGTTAATTCTGAAGTTCCTCTAGAAAATAAGTATATGGAAAAAGTTTTGAAGACTAATAATAAAGGAGGACTTGTCCCATTGGAAAGCAAAACATACTCTAAATCTGCAGCAATTACGACAGAAGTACTTGTGGAGAAACAGATGAATGACCCATAGAACGGGACAGCCAGCTTAGAGACAGACCTATGCACATTGAGGAATCTAAAATATTAACAATATCATTCTGGGAGAAATAAAAAATACTCTATAAATGGTACTGGGATAATTATCTATCTATATAGTGGGGGAAAACTTAGTTTAGCTCTCTAAATCTCATTATATACAAATCATAAGATGCATTAATGACCTAAATATTTTTTGAAGTTATAAAAAAGCTAGAAGAATATTCGGGGTGATGTTTCCATAACTGTAGGATGGGACGTGACTTTCTAAGCGTAAGAACCAGAGGGCATAAAGAAAAAGATGGACAAATGTGACAACATAAAAATTTAAAACCTCTTTACCCAATGACAATACAAGTAAGCAAAGGTAAAACAAAACAAAAAGACACAAAGGACTACGTGGGGGGACAGGCCTGTAACATTAAACCAATACTATATAAGAGTGCTATAAATTCAGTAAGAAGAAGAGTAAATTCACAATACAGAGGAAATTCACAAGAGAAAATATATAAATAGCCAATAAACATGAGGCTACAACTTTGTTAATAATCAAAGAGACAGAGGCAAACCAAGAGACAGACTCTCAACTGTAGAAAACAAACTGGTGGTTACCGGAGGGGAGATGGGTGGAGGGATGGGTTAAATAGGTGATGGGGACTAAGGAGGACACTTGTGATGAGCACCTGGAATTGAATGGAAGTGTTGAGTTGCCATATTGTATACCTGAAACTAATATTACGCTGTATGTTAACTAAATGGAATTTAAATAAAAGCTCTTAAAAAAAATACTAATTTTAAAACAGAAAACTAGCTTTCATCTTTACAGAGGCAAAAATTGAATCCTAAATGTCATCAGCATTGGTGAATATATGGGGAGATGGGCATGGCTCCCACTGTTGCTGAGGGTATAAACTGTTGGGATCTTTTGGGGAACAACAAAGTGGTAGTTATCAAGTTTAAATGCATCCTGTTTGATCCAGTCATTCTGCCTCTAGAAATCTGTTCTGTAAAGCAACTAGGTGTCCCAAAGTACACAAAAGTTGTTTTCTGGAATTTTTGTTTTTACAATAGCAAAAACTAGATCCTAAGGGTCCACCAAGAGATAAACGGTTAAATAACAGCCATGGAACATTAAGTGAAAACAGCTGCAGAATAGCATACATGGTATAGCCCTCCACTGACTTCATTTTAAATGTGTATATATACACGTGTCCAGATGGGCTTTTGCTGCAAATGACAAATCACTGACTCAGGTCTCAGAGCAAGAAGTCTGGAAACGGCATGGTTCCGGAATTGCTTAATTCAGTGGCACCAGTACCAATTGTCTCCATCTTTTTGCTCTGCCATCCTCAGCACACTGGTCAGCCCTGAGGCCAGTTCATTCATGGTTTTGCCATAGCTGCAGCGGCACGTCACATCCACACACAACAATCACGGAGGGACTGTTGGGTCCTGTATCTCCGCTTATTTATTAGAGCAGGAGATCTTTCCCAGAAGCTTCCCAGCAGACTTCCCTCACATCATCCCTCACTGGCCAAACTGCCAATGAACACAAACAGGCCAATGCCTAAGCCAATCACTGGCAACAGGAACACTGGTGCCACCCTGACTGAGTCAGGCTGACCGTGGACCCACCTCCCAGAAAGCAATTACCCAGGGGATGCAGGTGGACAAGGGAACATTACTGGGGTACTATCAGAAAGGAGGTGTCTGCTCAATACACACACTGGTAAAACTGACGTGTACAATCAGGCTTTAAAAGTCCGTACAGAACAGGGATGAGGGTGGTTAAGGAGGTTATTGTTACTGCTTCCTTTACACGCTTCAGTATCATTAAAATTCATTTTTTAAGCAAGTCTATTTTTTTTATTTATTTATTTTTTCAACGTTTTTTATTTATTTTTGGGACAGAGAGAGACAGAGCATGAATGGGGGAGGGGCAGAGAGAGAGGGAGACACAGAATCGGAAACAGGCTCCAGGCTCTGAGCCATCAGCCCAGAGCCTGACGCGGGGCTCGAACTCACGGACCGTGAGATCGTGACCTGGCTGAAGTCGGACGCTTAACCAACTGCGCCACCCAGGCGCCCCAAGTCTATTTTTTTTTAAATGCTTATTTATTTTTGAGAAAGAGAGACAGAGTGAGACTGGGGGAGGGGCAGAGAGAGAGAGAAGACACAGAATCCAAAGCAGGTTCCAGGCTGTGAGCTGTCAGCACAGAGCCCTACACAGGGCTCAAACCCACACTCCTGAGATCAAGAGTTGCATGCTCGCCAGCTGAGCCAGCCAAGTCGCCCCTAGTTGTTACATTTAAATTGTGGTTTGGAGTGCCTAGGTAGCTTAGTCGGTTAAGCATCTGACTTTAGCTCAGATCACAATCTCACATTATCTCAAAAATAAACAAACGTTAAAAAAATAATAAATTGTGGTTTATTTTCTGTAGTGCTAATTATAATTGCACATATTGCTGATATATGAACTTATTCACACTGTAAAAAATTTCAACCATATGGGAATGCAAGCCGGTGCAGCCACTCTCGAAAACAGTATGGAGGTTCCTCAAAAAACTAAAAATAGAACCACCCTATGACTCAGCAATGGCAGTACTAGGCATTGATCCAAGGGATACAGGTGTGCTGTTTCGAAGGGACACATGCACCCCCATGTTTATAGCAGCACTATCGACAATAGCCAAAGGATAGAAAGAGCCCGAATGTCCATCGATGGATGAATGGATAAAGAAGATGTGGTATATATATACAATGGAGTATTACTCGGCAAGCAAAAAGAATGAAATCTTGCCATTTGCAACTACATGGATGGAACTAGAGGGTGTTATGCTAAGTGAAATTAGAGAAAGACAAAAATCAAAGGACTTCACTCATATGAGGACTTTTAAGAGACAAAACAAATGAACAGAAGGGAAGGGAAACAAAAATAATATAAAAACAGGGAGGGGGACAAAACAGAAGAGACTCATAAATATGGAGAACAAACTGAGGGTTGCTGGAGGGGTTGTGGAAGGGGGGATGGGTTAAATGGGTAAGGGGCACTAAGGAATCTACTCCTGAAATCACTGTTGCACTAGATGCTAACTAATGTGGATGTAAATTTAAAAAAATAAAACAAGTTAAAAAAAATTTTCAAACATAAAGGTCAAATCCCTCCTCACCACAACCCAGACCCACACCCTTCCCTGGAGGTAACAACAGTTACCGTTCAGTGTGTGCCCTTTCAGCCCATATAAAGGTATGCCTACATAAATGTGCATGCCACATATGTGTGAGAACATATATGTGGAAAAGAACTACGTGTGTATAAAAGACACAGTTTTGTTTTGTGGGTTTGAGATGGCAACACACCATATGCTCTTACAGTCTTTTCTCGCTCTGTGTGATCTTAAGATGTTTCCATGCTAGTACACACAGATCTACCTCATTGTTTTTAAGCATCTGTAGTCAACACTTTATTTTTTTAATATATTTTTTTAACGTTTATTTATTTTTGAGACAGGGAGAGACAGCATGAACGGGGGAGGGTCAGAGAGAGAGGGAGACACAGAATCTGAAACAGGCTCCATCCAGGCTCTGAGCTGTCAGCACAGAGCCTGACGAGGGGCTTGAACTCACAGACCGCGAGATCATGACCTGAGCCAAAGTCGGATGCTTAACTGACTGAGCCACCCAGGCGCCCCTGTAGTCAACACTTTAAATGTGTCACACTGTTTATCCACTGACGTTCTGATGAACAGTCGGGTTACTTTCATGCTGTAAAAAATGCTCTTGTACATCCCTCCTGGATTGAACGTGAGTTTCAGGTACATTTAAACATTTTTTTGTATTAGAGTCCTAGTTATTTCACATCCTTAATGGAACTAGGTATGTGTGATTGTTTTATTTTAGTCATTCTGGTGTATAAGCGGTTTTAGTTTGTATTTCCTTGATGATGGGTGAAGTTCAACACCCTTTCAGATGTTTATTGGCCTATTAAATACACTTTTTCATGATCATCTGCTTAAGTCTTTTGTCACCTTTTCTTTTAGGTTGTACATCTATTTTTAGCGTTTTTAAGAGGTTTTTTTGTTTTTTGTTTTTAGTAATTCTAGATAGGAATCTTTTGTCCTATATATGTATTAAAAAATCTTAAATATCTTCTACTTTGTGAATTGCTTTTCCATTCTTAGTGGTGCCTCTTAATAAACAGAAGTTCTTTATTTTAATAAAGTCTAAATTATTTTTTCATTATGGTTTGGGATTTAAGTCCTATTTAATTTTAATACAGTTTAAATAAATGATAAAACTTTGATAACAATTAAAAATTTAGTAAAGTCAAATGTATCAATATTTTTCATTATTGGTTAATGCTTTTTAAGTCCTAAGACCAAAGATCAAAAAGATGCTCTGGGGGTGCCAAGGTGAGTCTGGGCCAAGGCCCTGGGTCTTTTTAAAACAAAACAAAACAAAACAAAACAAAACAAAACAAAACAAAACAAAACAAAACAAAACAAAAAAACCCTATATTTTCCTTTAAAAGGTTTACAGTTTAACTTTTTGCATTCAGATCCATATCCACCTAGAAATGACTTCTATATATAATATATAGGAAAGATATCAAAGAGCAAAACTACCAGATTAACAGTATAAGCATATTTTATTTTGATTGATAATACCATTCAAAATAGCTATACCAACTTATGTTTCCTCTAGCAATCTGTGAGCGTTCTCATTTCCCCAATTACTTGCCTTTATTTCTTACTGTCAAACTTTATAATTTTTTCAATCTGAGGGGTTTTAAAATTTTTTTATTTTTGAGAGAGAGAGAGCAAGAGGAGGGGAGGGACAGAGAGACAGGACAGAGGATCCGAAGTGGGCTATGTACTGATAGCAGTGAGCTTGACTCGGGGCTCGAACCCATGAACCGTGAGATCACGACCTGAGCTTAAGTCTGACACTCAACTGAGCCACCCAGGTGGCCATGAGGGTTTGCTTTTTATTTCCCTGCTCAGACTTTGGGACTGCACGAAATTTCTACATTAATTTTGGAAGAACTGAAATCTATTCAGTATTAATCCTGCTTTCCAGGAACATGGTATTTTTTCTCCATTTATCCAGGTTTTCCTTTGCATTCTTTAGTAATTCTTCGTCCCATCTCCCATCCCCATACACCACAGACTAGACTATCGTAGACTCTAAGTCTCAAGTTCTCTCTTGGCCAGCAAAAGAACAGATGCAGGATTAAAAGTGAGAGATGGCTCATGTCTGGGAAAAGACAAGAGCCCCGAATAAGGGTCCTTGCTCCGTATTTATGAAGATTAAAAGGCTTACAAACTTGATGGGAGCGCATAAAGCGACAATGAATCTGTGAACATTAACTCATGGGCATGAGGGAAAGGGGGTTTTGAAGATATACGGTGTTTGGGGTTTGGGTCAATATAAAACAAAATCCTGGCACCGCGCAGATGGTTGTTAAAGGCAGACAGGAGGCACTGCGTCTGTTTATCTTAGCTAGCCTAGGGGATAAGACAGGGAAAATAACCTCAGGCTTAACAAGGCACCTTTCTCTTGTTAATCAGCTCAGCTCTGGGCAGCATCACCGCAGGGCAGCAGTCTATAGCCCTATTTACCTGTTTACCTAATTTGGTCCTTCCTTCCTGTGAAAGCTTTCTGCTATAGCACTAATTTGGGGGGCTTGGGGGGTAATCTTGTTTACCCTACATATCTTTGTATTGGGGGCCTTTGCCCCACCTACTCTATTCTGGGGGCCTCAGCCACCCCCCCTTCTTCATCCTTATAACACCTAATCTTGTTTACCCAAACTTGGGTGTGAGCATCCTATGGCTTTGTAATTCTTTTTTTTTTTTTAATTAAAAAAAAAAATGTTTATCTTTATTTTTGAGACAGAGACAGAGCATGGGGGGGGGGGGGGGGGCGGGGAGAGGGAGACACAGAATCAGAAGCAGGCTCCAGGCTCTGAGCTGTCAGCACAGAGCCTGACGCGGGGCTCGAACTCGACAACTGCGAGATCATGACCCGAGCCAAAGCCGGACGCTCAACAGACTGAGCCACCCAGGCGCCCCTGGCTTTTTAATTCTTTATGCCTTGTTAACCCATCAGTGCTTATTCCCCAAGCTTATCCCCCACAGGTTATTCTATACAAATCTTGTATCGGAAATCTGGTCATCTTATTGAACTTGTAATTTCACTTAATAGTTTTCACTTGATTTTAGTCTATATGATCACAGTCCTACATATAAATACATAAGAGAGGTGGGCAGAGAGAAAAGATCTTGAAGATAGATGCATATCAAATTGTTATCTTCAGGAGGCAGAACTACAGGTGGTACTGAGAGATGCCTTTCTTTCCTTACTCTGGATACTTCTTCAACTATAATAATTAACGACAGTAGACTAATTTTTATCTAAAAACAGTCTAAAGTAGCTGATTGAATTCTTCCTAGAGAATATTAGAAATACTCTTAGCTTATGTATTCTTCAACTTCATGGCAAGATGCCATTTTGTTTAATTACAAATAGTATATTGTTATTTTCACGAAATTTAAAGAAATAGATACATAACCATGGCTGAAAATGAAGGAACATTAATACAGATCAAAGCCCACCTGTTTTTTGTAAATTTTCAGTTGTTCTTCGAAATGGGCACAGAAATAGGCAATGGTGTCCTTTTCACCTACAAAGAAGTGATACAAAATCTATTTTTCCTTCCGATGTTTGAGACAGAAATTAGTGTCTATTCCACCCTTAATCTTACTTTTCAACAATTTCTTGGCCACCAAATGTAACTAAGATGGTCTAAAACCAGTGTTTTAAAATAAAATGAGCCAAAGCCAAAGCCCTCAGATTCCTTTTCCCCCCAGTTAGACTGCACCAGGTCACACTGGAAAAGCACACTATGTAATCAGGACCTTTATTGTTCATGTGTCCAGCCTGTTGTCAGAAAGGGTTCCATGTAGTTTATAGTAAGAGAATAAAACTCCTCTAAAAATATGAATATTATAAACTGAAGGTTTACTGGATTCTTACAAATATCAATTGAGTTTTGAGAGAAAAATATTCTGTAAACAATTTTTAAAATCAACCTCATTGAGTTACCTGGTTAGACTGATATGATTTGGCCATTCCAGCGCTAAAGCTAAAATACTAGAAGAAATTAAATCCTCAATAGCTAAAACAACAACAAACCTTACACAGCGAGACACTTGAGTAAAGGCATCTATTTTTTGTAGATGCCATCTGAACATATCTCCTGCTTCTATTAATATTGACTACATTTACCCTTTTCCAAAAGTAAACATTTCATAAAATATTCTCCAAAGAAACAACAATTAAAATCTGTGAAATAAGCTTTATTTTACTTTTTTTTTTTTAATTTTTTTTTTTAACGTTTATTTATTTATTTTTGGGACAGAGAGAGACAGAGCATGAACGGGGGAGGGGCAGGGAGAGAGGGAGACACAGAATCTGAAACAGCCTCCAGGCTCTGAACCGTCAGCCCAGAGCCCGACGTGGGGCTAGAACTCACGGACCGCGAGATCGTGACCCGAGCTGAAGTCGGACGCTTAACCGACTGAGCCACCCAGGCGCCCCAAGCTTTATTTTATTCTATTGTGAGGGCATTTTTTATCGTTAAACAACTTACTTAAACTGTCAACAACCATTATAATTCTTGCAATTACGATACCTCTATTAAATCTCACCAACTGGAATATTGTTTTAAATGAAGTATCTGGCCAAGCAAATCCAAACCTATAAAATACCTAATATTTTAAAAAATACTCTCTCAAATCATCACTGCAAACTAAGTAATGAACATGCTTACTTTTGTCCAGTCGTGGTCGCGGATTATATCGATACCCAACCTGGCTCCAAAAGACAGGCACAGAGCCTCGTGTTTGAATAAATGACAAAGTATGATTATGAACATGAATCAACTGCTCAGTTTCCACATAATTGGCAACATTGCCATTTTTATCCACTCCTCTTCGTTTATAACGCATTCCTAAAAGAAAATTAAAACAGAAAACAACATAAAAAAACATTATTTAGTCTGATTAGATATGCTACTGCTTTTTTTTTATGTTTATTTTGAGAGAGAGGGACATAGAGCACAAGCAGGGGAGGGGCAGAGAGAGAGGGAGACAGAATCCAAAGCAGGCTCCAGGCTGTCAGCACAGAGCCCGATGCAGGGCTCAAACCCACGAACTGTGAGATCATGATCTGAGCCGAAGTCGGATGCTTAACCGACTGAGACACCCAGGCGCCCCTGATTAGATATGCTTCTTAACCAAATCCATCTTCCAGGATAGCTTTACGGATCTAATGTGCAACTTCCAGGCAGAACAGCATCAACTTCCCCCAAACTCATAACTCTATGCATCATTGTTTTGTACAAGTTGAAGCGAAGCTACTTTCTGTGAACTGAAAGGGAAAGGTTTTCCCGAGGGCGCTGGTGCTCAGGAAGGATTTATTACCGTGATACAGGCTGTCAGTGGGAACAATGGTATTTAGAAACATATCCCAAGTGACTTTCTTCTCTTCTCCATATATATACCTCTTTTCTTTCTGCTTTTGTTAACTCTCCCCCATTCACCGCCCTCCAAAAATTGGTCCCCAATTACATCACACGATTTAGAGTCACTGAGCACTTTGAAGCCAATTATGCTTCCAACTCCATTATTGTCATTAGCATTTCAACCCATCTGCAGCTTTTCCATTCTCGTCTGAATTTAACTTGCACATGATTTCAGCCCTTTTACTCACCTGCTCTGTGCCTACTTCGGCGTGAAATGAGAGCCACGAGAAATCGTGGGTGAATGTCATCTACACAGGTGGACTCCTGAGGGGGGGTCTCTGGGCTGCTTTTCTCATCATCAGATGATTCATTATAATTAACCACAAGTTCTTCAATCTGCACGAAACCTTGGATAATGGGGAGAATCCAAAAGTCCACATCTGGTGTCTGAAAACAATATGAATATCATGTTGTTTCTATTCTGTATGGTCCTGCTGCTTTCTTAAATAGAGGCTAGCACATATTTGTCGGTTTCCTAGAAGCAGAAACCTTCTGTTTCTTAACCATGTTTTCTGCTTATTGGAGAATGGCAGAAAAAAGGGAGGGAGGAAGGAAGACAAAGGGGAGAGCCTTTTTCTCTATGGTGAGCATTCAAAAATAGCTGCCTGAGAGGTCCCTGGCTGGCTCAGTCGGTAGAGCAGATATAGCGTGAGACTCTTGATCTCGGGGTCACAAGTTTGAGCCCCACATTGGGTATAGAGATTACTTACAAAAATAAATAAATAAAAAGAGCTGCCTAAGAGGACCCACCGGATAGAAGCCACACTGCCTGGGTAACAAATTCAACCTCCACCACTTACGAACTCACTCTGATGAATCACTTAACCTCACCGTGCCCCAACGTCCTGCTTTGAGAAATAGGAAAAACTGTTACCTCATTTGGTTGAGTGAATGAGTAAAATGTAAAAAGTGTTTGGCATAGTGCCTGCCTTATTGTAAGGATTTAACAGACATAGCTACTATGATTATTCCCATTGGTACAGAAAAAACAAAAAACAAAAAAACCACTTATAGGCTGATTTTTAACTCACCATTGTATCAAGGCTTTAACAACATACAACCAACTCTGATCCCCTTACTACAAAGCGCAGAGGTCCAACTCTATGTTCTAGTTTAGAAAAAACTTGCCTTGCCAAGCTAAAATCCACATAGTAAATGAACCAAAAAAAAAAAAAAAAAGGAAAAGGAAAAAAAAACGCTTTCCATAAATATCTTATTTTACAATGTCACCCAACATAATTAGGAGAGTATTAATTACAGTTAGACATTTCCCCTTCTGTGCCTTTGAGGCTAAGAATACTCCAATTTCCCGGCTGACTGTCTGCAGGGAGAGTGAAGGGTAAGAAGTACTCTAGGGTGTTGTTCTCTTTCTCTCCCGTCTCCACAACTGTATCCAGCCTTAACCTCAGCATGACCTTCAAACCCACCTCATCATCCATAACCACATAAGCCGGGCAGGACCTGTCTCACAGTTTTGTTTTATGGAGCAGCAGACAGGATCCTAGGAAGGTGGTTAGAATTGAAAATTATGAAGGGTCTATATGCATTCATTATCCTTACCACCATCCTCAATTATTTGTATTTTTGTTCTGGCAACAATGCAGAACTCTTGACGGGAACAGAGAAACATACGTGGCCAAACGCCACCTCTACTGCAAGCCATCAATTTTAAATGGTAATTCGAAGTTCCTGACAGAAACCCTGCAAAACGTATTAGAGCCCAATTTGTCAGCAAGCAGGAAAAATATGCATTATCGTCACCCTTATTTTTCTCCCCTGTCACTGAGTCTCAGTGGTCACAGTTTGATCAGCCTCCTAAAAAGAGGTGAGAACATTTTCAAGCCTCATTCTCAATAGAGGCATGACAGATATCTCGTGGGAGACACTGCTAAAGTCAAAATCATTTATACTAACCACTGCCAAGGGGGAAGAGATAGGAGAAAAAAGGTTTGAAATTTTTGAAAAGTTAATGAAAAGATAGTATGTCACCCACTCAGCTATTTGCCCACTTTGTGTCCAAAACAGCAACTGACACACAGGAGGCCTTCCATACATATTTGTTGACTGAGTGAACTGTCCTTGGATGGGTATAATTCTTCCACACAGGAGACAGAGTGAAGGAACAGAGTAACCATTAAACTGGAAGGATCCTCATACAATAATCTCAACATATTCCCTCTCGTCCCTGATTCAAATACTGGCAGTACTGGAATGTCCTCAAAGATCTTTCTACTCCAATCCCCAGATGAGGAAACAGGAAAGGGAAGTGACTGGCATCATTAAAGAAAAAGCACACTTCACCATTTCCAATGGGTGCAAACAAAATCTCTGTCTCCTAGGAACTCTGTGGACATTAGTTCCGCAGCCTTAAATTACTTCTATCCCATGGGAACCTGCTAAAAAGGCAGGCCTGTGGCTAGGCTGTAGAGTTGAGAACTGTCTTAAAACAAGGTCTTGGTGTTCATAGCTAAATGATTCCCATTCTAGAGAGGAAAACATTATAGTGAGATTTTTTTTTAAGTAGATTCCATGCCCAACGTGGGGATCAAACTCACACCCCTGAGATCCAGAGTCACATGGTCTACCGACTCAGCCAGCCAGGTGCTCCCATTTTAGTGAGATTTTGAATTCGTTTTAATACAGTGTTTAAAACTTTGCTTAACAACCATAACTACCTTTAGGATATTTTAGAAACAACTACTCACACCAATCTCAGTAAGATCTTGTATCATATATTTATTCCAAAAAAATCGGTCATCAACCTGGAAAAGGTAGAGAATGAACAGTTCAGAAACATGTTGAGCTTTCTTATAGAAGTCAAATGGGCCCATAAATCATTCTGGAGGGCAAAGCCTGCCCTGAGCCATGAGAGAAGTACCTTCTGCCAGAGGGGACGGGGGTCTCTCTCCCCAGTGCTTTGCCTCTGTACCGAATTGGTTAGGTCATAAGTCAAGCTATAGTAAAAGGATTCTGAGTCCATGAACATCTTCAGCAACTCCTCGAGTAATCTCCTCTCCAACTTCTCCTTTTCTTTACTTTCCTTAACCTGTAAGAAGTTAATCTACTATTACTACAGGAATTCAATGTACAGTATTGTGTGGATAATACCCAACTTCCTAGGAGGGAAGTGAAAATAATCCCAAGAACCATACATGGGACAAGCAGTTTGAAAACAAGTTTCCTGGGAAGGAAACTACCCTTCAATTTAAAAGTAATCAAAGATGGATTCCAAGCCCGTATCAATGAAACTCTTACTTTCTTTTTATTAGGAGCAGACACATTGGATTTAATGTGTGTAAAGGTCTTCAGTAGAAACTTTGAGTCATCAGGAGATGGTACAATCTTCTCTGGTTTGTTAATTCCAAAATGATGCTTCTTACAGAGCTAAATAATTAGGAAGAGAAAGAAAATTCATTATTATTACCGTCTGCTTGTTAAATGTCCGGGTACAAGTGCACAAGTGACTGCTACTACTCATGCATAGTAGTTAAAAGAAAACCTCAAGATTTATTAGTAAAATGACCAAGTAGACAACTGATATTAGAGAGCACAGCTATGGTTTCAAGGATTAGAAAGCTACCATAGAGGGGCTCCTGGGTGGCTCAGTCGGTCAAACATCTGACTCCTGATTTTGGCTTAGGTCATGATCTCAATGGTTTGTGAGATAGAGCCCCGTGTAGGGCTCTGAGCTGATGGCATGCAGCCTGCTTGGGATTCTCTCTGTCCCTCTCTGTCTACCCTTCTCTGCCCCCACCCCTTCTCAAAATAAATAAAAATAAACGTTTAAAAAAAAAAGCGATCATAGAGGATAAGAAAGTAATACAGGACAAGACATCCTTAGGATTTAGGGGTGGGAAATTCAGGCTCGGATCACAACGACAGTAAGTCCTTACCCAGTATAACTGAAGAATAAAATACTCTGGTTGAGGTTTATCCATGCTTTGAAAATCGGCATCTGAGATTTAAAGTATCGCAAAATACACATCTGCTATGCCCTAGGGGCATTACTTTACAGCTGTCTGCTAAAGATTCATTCATGCTAGTTAATGGAGCATTTGGATTGAGAAGATGTCAAGAGTCTGCTCTGTAGGGAATCTTAAAAGCTGGACATTTCAATCACTCTCCTCCTATCCTCATACCTACTAACAGAATCAGCATAAAAACATACTCTTTGGGACCAGAGATTAAATTTGAAGAAGCCGTAAGCAGAGACTGCAGGAAATGTGCAGTCTAACTGACAAGTATGAGGAAGAGGATGGGAACCTGTTAAGACAAGGGCACAGAGGTTCCAAAGAAGGCTACCTGCTTAAAGCCAAGGGTTTTACATATAATTTTCACGTGGCTCAACACACAAGGCAAATACTCTGAGAGGTACACAGAGATTCTTTTAACTGTATGCAGACGAATTCCATGTTTTCAACGCAATGGGTGTATCACTCCACTAAGTGGTAGACACTCACGAAGAGCAAACAATTACTACGTGCCTATTATAATTAGTGTCTTACTTGCAAAATAACTATTACTAGATGATAAGCAGGATAAAAAAATGAGAACAGAATCTAGCTCAAACTGTGATTTTAAATTTAATAAAAAGGGGAGAGGTATTCCTGATCGATCACCCTTGAAAGTGGCCAATTTTGTCAATTCTATATACCTCAATAAAGCTGGAGAAAAACCAGAAGTGCAGACTGAGAATGGGACTGTATTCAGACAGAACAGGATTTTACAGACTTCAGGCCTTTTCAAGATTATGGCTATCAAAACCTCCGTTCACCCGGGTCTCATAACCTGACTGCAACTTTATGCTGCTCCTGCTCCGCTTATGAACACAGGGGACCCGAAGATGGAGTCGCTCACGGCTGTCCTGCCGAAACTGAGCTGACGATTTCCCAGAGAGTAAGCAAAACTACCAGGCTCTGAAGCTGACAGGGAAGGGGAGGAGAGCTAAGCAAGTACACACCGCTCCGGGGGCTCTCTCCTCCTCCCCTCCTTGCGTGCGACACTCCCATCAGCATAGAAACATACCGATAGATCTTTCCTCGAACACCTTCACTTGACGCCTCTTCTGCTAGCCAGTGCCCTGTTCTTGTACTCCTCACTGCCTCCAGCCCATGGCATCCCCTCCTCTCCTGGGCCCACTCCAGTCAGGCTTCAGCCCCCCACTACTCTACGTAAACTGCTATCTTCAGTGCGACCAATGACCTCCACTTTGCTAATAAGTCCAGAGGCGGACTCATCTTAACCTCTCGGTGGCATCTGACACAGTTGGTCACGCTCTGTCATCACATCATGCCATCTGTCACGCACTGTCTGCACTTGGCTTTCACCGGTTGTTCCTTCTTTATTTCTTCTGCTGGTTCCTTTCTGACCTTTTGACTCAATGTCTTGGGCACCACAAGGCTCAGCTCTTGACCCCCTTCTCTATCTAAATTCAGTCCCTTCGTGATTTCATCCAGTGTCGTGGCTTCAGATACCACCCATATGCCAACTCCTCCTTCCCAAATGGGTATTTCCAGTCCAGCTCTCTCCCCAGATTCTAGACTCTCAAATCCCAACGTTCCCTTCTGAATTGCCACCGGGCATCTGAAATTCAACGTGTCCAAAACTAGACTCTTACCTTCCCTCCACTGCCTTCACCTCCCACTTTCCTCCCCTTGTTTACTCCACTCCATCCACACTGGCCTTCTTGCTCCTCAACACGTCAGGAATGCTTCCGCCTCGGGATTCCATTCTAGCTGTCCTCTCTGCCCAACACCCTTCTCCCCAGACCTCTCACCACAATCTCCACTCCTGAGCACTCCGCCCACGGCCCTTCCTGTGCCCGACTTTTATTTCCCATAGCATTTATTACTTCTCAACATACTGCATAATCATTATGCTGACATTTACTATCTGTAATGGAAGCTCATAATGGCAGAGGTGTTTGGTTTTTTGCCTCCTGTATCTCTAGTGCCGCACAGTCCCCGGCACAGGAGGTCACAATATTTGTTACGTGACTGAATGAGCGCTGATGCTAAAATATAAATGGTAAACTCCAGGTTCATACACGGGGCAGGCATCGAAGTAGTCCCAGGAAAACTGTCACTGCCCTTATTCCAAGAATATACCTCACCCCCCACGCCCCCACCTGCATTGGTGCAGAATCACTGGGGTAGCAGAGAACTGGTTTTAAAAAGAGGCTCTCCCGTTAGACCCCTGCTGCCTCCTCCGCTTGCAACACTGAGTAACTGCTGGTTAGCAATTTTTATACAGAATGTTAGTAATTATCTAGTCATATTAATAACACTCTCAAAAAAATTGAAAACATGTCCAAACCTAGTTAGGGACTACCACGATTTTTATTTCCAAAACAGGGGATTAGGCATTTGTCAGACATAGTTATTCCTTAACAGTACTCAAGCCAGCAAAATTTCTCCCAGGAAAGTAGAAAGCAGATGCGTAAGACCCAACTACTCTAAAGTCAGACTGTGTCTTTACCCACACATTCCTCACTCTCAGAAGGAGCAAGGCTAGTTTCCTGCTGTGTCCCTTCTAGGACCAGGACCTTTCCTTCATTTCCTCCTCTCTTGTCTGTTCCAGCCTCTAAGAGCCCCTTTGCTACCATCTTTTAACACTGTTAGAATTTACCAGAACATGTATCTTTTAATCCATTCCTTAACCGGAGAATCTCCTCTGAGGTAGCAGGGTAAAAATGGTGTCATGGTCACTTGAATTGTGAGGACTGTGGTCTGGTAGGCATGGGTCAGAGAGTAAAAGCCCAATGGGACTGCTCAGGCAGAGTAAAATAAGGGCCTCCTCAAGTATGGAGAGGACAAACTTTATCTCTAAGAACATGACGCTAACACTCACCCCTGTGATCTCTTCCTCTGGTTCCCACGACTCTGGGCTCTTCCCCCACCTCTAACTTCTCCTGCTTAGTCTTCTTTGTTGGCATCTCTTTCTGTCCCTAAAGACGGTGGTATGTCCCAACATTCTGCCCTTAGCTCTCTTCCCCTTCTTCATGAATTCTAGAAAATGTCATCCTCTCTCCTCATTTGAACTACTGCTATGTTTAACTACACATTTCTAATGCCACTCTTGTGCTGAGTTCATGACCCAAAAATATAACATCTCCCAGCTACTGACACCCTAGTCCCTCAAATTCAGCATTTCCAAAACTGATCAAAGTTTGTTTCCCAAATCTTGTTCTTCCTCTGGTTGCCGTAGGTCATTGACCACACTATCTACTGGATCCCTTACACAAGAGATGGACCCCTGGGTAGCCATCTTCCATTATTTTTCCCTAGCGTCTCTCCTATCGATCCCAGCTACTTCATGCTGATTGCCATTATGTTAATTCAGATCCTTACCTTTTGCCCAGATCAGTATTTCTCAAGGCAGGGCCTACTGGCTAAACAGGAGAATTCTTTATACATAATTATCCCACATAGAGCAGACAACCTAACAAGCCTCCTCTCACAAGGTAGCAAGTTGGGCTCCAGCACTGAGCACGTTCCAGGCCCCCATCTCTCCTGTAGTCCTTTCAGTTCCCTTTACTGTGCAGATGCCAAATCTCCACCTCCCACTGCCTGATTCTGGACCCAGAACCAAGGAGGCCTATAGCCCCAGTTCGACCTAATGTCCATTTATGGTCCATGAAGATGCTTCTCCTCTCTAGGCCTGGCCATGTCTTTGTTTTCCTTTTTCTTTCTTTTTTTTTTTTTTTTTTTAAAAACAAACAAACAAACAAAAAAAACCCTATCCCCTTCCTGGGCTTGGAATAGAGCCTAATCCCAATAGCCCTTAACTTCATTATCCACAACTCAAAAATCAATGAAACCTGCAAGTTAATTTTTTTAAGTTTGTTACAAACTCATTTAATTGCCAAATATGCCCTGAACTGATAGAAGGCTATTGAAAGTCATCCTAGTATGAATATTCATATGATTCTTTAGGAAATATTAATGTATTATATTATGGGGTAATGCCCCAGACTCACTGGATGTGTATGGAATGCATGGAATAGCCTTTTGAAAACTCTCAAAATCCTGAATTCTAACACAAATATGGCCCCAAAGTTTTCGGATAAGGATTGTGATCTGCATAGCAAAGCACAAACGCAGGATACCATCTTACCTGGAAGTTGATTTCTGTCTCTTAAAACCAATTTTTCTAAATAGAGATTTAGGGGCACCTGGGTGTCTTAGTCAGTTAGGCATCCAACTCCAGATTTCAGCTCAGATCATGGTCTCACGGTTCGTGGGATGGAGCCCTGCGTCAGGCTCCACACTGACAGCACGGAGCCTGCTTGGGATTCTCTCCCTCTCTCTCTCTCTGCCCCTCCCTGGCTCGTGCTCGCTCGCTCTCTCAAAATAAACTTAAAAAATAAAAATAGAGATTTAAATTTACTTTAACAATTCCATAAATATTTTAGAATCTTCCACATAGTTACGTTAGAAAAGTATAGACCACAATTGTTTTTAAAAGGGCTAAATTTTTTTTTAAAGGGTTACATTTATTTTTTTTAAATGCAGGCTACCATTTATTTTTAAGTTTTTATTATCACCACCTCGTGCTCATCACAACTGTGCATTCCTTGATCCTAAAAGGGTTAAATTTAGTCCTTCTGAAAAACAAGGATAGAGAAAATAACCTCTTGGGATCCTGTCCAGTCCTAAGATGCTTTGTTTAGACAGAGCTCTTGGGATTACAACATTCAGCATTGACAGTGGGATCACCTTCCCTTTTCCGGAGGCCCAGCCAGTTGTGCGCAGTATGTGCTTAGGCCCTTATCACAGCTTTGATCCACACGATCTCAAAAAGAAAACCACCACCAGAGGCCCCAGGGTGCTCCGCTACTTCTTGTATTACTCTAGCAACTTACGTCTCACAACCAAGATTAAGGGCTGATGTTGACGCTGCTATTTAAGAAAAGGAAAATGAATGATTTTACTTTCAAAGTTGGTATCTGTGTCCATCTGGAGCTAAAATTTTAAAGATGTCTAATGGGAAACCAAATATGGAAAATGTTGCAGTTATCTATTAAGGCAATGAGATACAGCAAATAAGATATGCAGACATGGGACAGAAGGCTATAAAACTTTAAAGGATGTTTTTTCAAAAGCAAGAACATCGATGTTATCTACTGAACCCCACAGATTCTTCACGCTCTTGGATAGATGTTTTAAAATGGCATACTGCTCTGAACAACAGTCTGGTGCTTCCTCAAAAGGTTGAGCACAGAGTTACCGTATGACCCAGCAATTCCAGTCCTAGGCCATGCCCGAGAGAAACGAAAACAAGTGTCCACCAAAAACTTGTGCACAAATGTTCACAGAACTACTCCTAACAGCCAAACAGTGAAAGCAACCCAAATATCCATCAACTGGTGAATGGATAAATGTGATATATCCACACAGTGGAATGAAAAGGAATTAAGTACTGGGATACGAACAATGGTTATGCACCTTGAAAACACTGCACTAAGTAAAAAGAAGCCAGTCACAAAAGGCCACATATAGGGTCTCCTGGGTGGCTCAGTTGGTTAAGCGTCGGACTCTTGATTTCAGCTCAGGTCATGATCTCACAGTTCGTGAGATCGAGCCCTACATCAGGCTCTGCACTGACAGCAAAGAGCCTGCCTGGAATTCTCTCTCTCGCTATGTCCCTCCCCACTCCCTCAAAATAAATAAATAAACATTAAAAAGTATTTTAAAAATAATATTAAAAAACAAAAACAAAAGGCCAAATATCATATGATTCTATTTAAAAGAAATGTTCAGAATAGGCAAATTTAGACAGTAGATCAGTGGTTGCCTAGGACTGAGGGAGCTGGGGTTTGGAGAAAAATGAAGAGTGACTGCTAATGAGCACAGGGTTTCTTCATGGAGAACATACATAATGAATATGTTCTAACGTCGATTGTGGTAACGGTCACAAAATTCTGAATATATTGAAAGCCACTGAATTATATGCTGTAAATGGGTGAACTGTATAGTACGTGAATTTTTTTTTTTTTTTAATTGGCAAACAAGCCTAATACTTGAGGTGAAAAGGCAACCAAGGCAGAAAACTAGAAAATCTATTAAATTCCAGAGTCTGGAATAAGACTGCTTCTGCTCTAATTACAGAACACAGACGAGGCCCCAGCAAGTCTGAGAAGTGACCGCACGAAAGAGTCCGAGGGCCCTGCTGGGAAGGACGAGGGCACTGAAAGCAATACACAGACATCCAAATGAGAAAGAGGTAGAAAGAAACATAAGAATTGGTTTTAAAAATATGTGTTTATGAAAAATAACAGGAGTTAAGTAGGAAAAAAATATGTAAAAATGCAAAAAACCGAAAACGAGTCTAAAAATTTCAAAGTAATGTTGTTCCTTCAAAAGCTTGGGGCAATGGAAATAACCATTAAGACTCACTAAAATATGGACAATGATTATTTCTAAGTAGTGGGCTTTTTTCCCTTCTCCTCATTTACAATTCACTATGAAATCAAAACAAATAACAGTGATTGCTAAGCTTCTAAAAGCTCCCTTTACATGGATTTATATGGCAATTGGAATAAAGATCCCAAAGATTTAAATTAACGTGTTGGAAAACAAGCAAGCAATTCATGATTTCCAAAATAGCTGTTCTTTGCCCTTTCCTCCTGTTTTTCACTGTTGAAAAGCTCTCCTAAAAAGGGGGGAAAGGCTTAAGTGCAGATTTCTAAAATGATAATCTCCTCAGAGAAAGGTGTGCCAAACTACTCATGAAAATAAGATCTGGAAATATTTTCCCTATGTCATGTTTACCCCCAATTAACAGGGATCATTACATATTTTCAGCTCTTAACATGGACCACACCCTTAATGCCCATAAATGCTATAGTTAATATGGTCCAATAGTGCTGTAAAAACATTCAACTCTCTTATGTTGGGGGTAAATCTCATTTTCATTTTATTTAAAGATAATCTGTTTTACTTGAGAATATCAAGAGAGAAAAAAGGAAAAATGTGAAGAATGAAAATCTCAAAGTTTTCATAATATTCACATTTCTGAAAAAAAAATAAAAATAAAAAAAAAAAAAAAAAAAAGGGGCGCCTGGGTGGCGCAGTCGGTTAAGCGTCCGACTTCAGCCAGGTCACGATCTCGCGGTCCGGGAGTTCGAGCCCCGCGTCAGGCTCTGGGCTGATGGCTCGGAGCCTGGAGCCTGTTTCCGATTCTGTGTCTCCCTCTCTCTCTGCCCCTCCCCCGTTCATGCTCTGTCTCTCTCTGTCCCAAAAATAAATAAACGTTGAAAAAAAAAAAAAAATTCACATTTCTGTGTTTAAAAATTCCACATAAATGTCATTTGCTTGCCCCCCCCCCCATTTTTACAATAGCCAGCTACGAGTCTCAAGAATATTACAGATTAGGGAGCAAAAGGGTGTCAGAAAACTTCCCTGAAAAATCCAACAAGGGTCCCAGGGTTCTCTGGATGAGGAGTGACCGTACATTTCCCAGAGTGGGGAGTGCAAATGTGCAGACCAATGACCGACAGGTGGATAAAGTGCCAGACAAGCTGGTCCCCTACTCTAAATCTAACTACCAGGGTCCCTAGCTTAATGCTTAAACCAGAACGCCAGTGCTCCCCCTCAAGGCAAAGGTTGGTGACAGAAAAGTCAGGCTGATCTTCCAATTTGTCAGCAAAGCCATCCAAAGACACTGATGACACATTTATTGGTTTAGTAAACTAACTGAGTTTTTGCTAGTCTGGCTGCCCTTCCCTACGATAAAATGCAAACAAAAACTGCCAAGACCTGCTTTTAATAGGCTTAACTGCTACCTAAGTTATTTGTCTCTAGATCAGCAATAATGATTAATGTTCTAGCACTGGAACCAATAAAGGGGAGTAAGAAATACTCTAATCTTTTTTGATTCCCATAATAAATAAAATATCAGGGTCCTCTTAAATTCAATTTAATGCTGGTTTCTAAAAATTAGATTGTCAAACTTCCAGCACAATCTGAAACATAAAAATAACCGTATTTTTACTTATTTTTCTAAACAATTTAACCCTGTCCCCAAATTTCCTCCCCAGGAGACCAGCCCAGAAAAACATGTATTGAACTGTGGGATAGTGGGTGCTCTGGTACCTGTTACCTGCTGTTTAGGTACTAGGGAGGCAGCTCCGCGGAGTGATACAGGACCAGATGGCCTGAGTCCAGGCCCAGTCCCCATGATGTGCCAGCTGTGACTTAACTCTTGCCAAGTCTCCTTCCTTCATCTGTATAGCGTGGATCCAACAGTGCTCACCTTATAGGGTGCTCTGAGGCATCAGATGGATAAGCCACTCAACCTTCAGGGCCTCACATATCACATAGTGATGAGGACACCCCAGGACCAGGGCAGAGTGAGGACATCCCTAGAGGCCACATCCCTGCACCAACTGCAAACATGATACAAACGCTTTCGTGGGCTACTTCTATCTACTGGTGGTACAGTTGGTGGAAAAAAAAAAAAAAAATACTGGCCCTGGGAAATCTCATTATTTTGGCCTTAAGTCCCTCTATTGTAGGCTTGGTTTCCTTTTGAAAAATTAAAAGATTGCACTAGATCAGTGGTTTCTTTCTTTAAGAAAAAAAAATTTTTTTTAATTACAAAAACAAATATATGTTTAAAAAATTTTCAAGAAATACAGATAAAAAAGGATGTAGAATAAGTGAAACCTCATCACCTCCTTGACTCACTCCACCCTCTCCCAAATCAGGAGTTTTTAAACTGTCCTGTGCAGAGTTCTGGGTTCCCTGGAAGCAGAAAATGGCTTTCCAGTAGAGGCCAGGTGGGCAGGGTCCCAAGGATCCCCTCCCCTGTATCACCACCTCTGCCTTTATGCATTTTATACACTGGATTTCACAGATTTTGAAAGTTTCCACTACTGAAGTGAAGTTTGAAAACCACAGGATTAAGTTACTTTTAAAATTATTATCCAGTTCTAAAATTACGATTTTGGACTATTAAACCAAATCCTATTTGTTGTTATATTTACATCAAGCTTCCATAAAATTTCCTGAGACTTCCACCTTACCTCTAACTCAAGATCCTGAGGCTCCATTTCAGAAAGCGACAGCACAGCAATTTTGGTAACTTTACAGACCTCATGGTCTCCTGGAAGTTTGCCCACCAACGCTTTCTGCCGAATTAAAATAAGCCACCATGGAAGATCTGAAAGAGAAAAAGTCACACTAACGTCTGGTATCTGTAAAATGCTACTATCCTAGCAGGCTGAAGACGAATAATCTAACAACACAATATACATTAAATATAACCCTTCAGGGTGCCTGGGTGGCGCAGTCGGTTAAGCGTCCGACTTCAGCCAGGTCACGATCTCGCGGTCCGTGAGTTCGAGCCCCACGTCGGGCTCTGGGCTGATGGCTCAGAGCCTGGAGCCTGGTTCCGATTCTGTGTCTCCCTCTCTCTCTGCCCCTCCCCCGTTCATGCTCTGTCTCTCTCTGTCCCAAAAATAAATAAACATTGAAAAAAAAAATTAAAAAAATATATATATAACCCTTCAAAGTAAAGCACACGACAAAGATATAAAAATGGCCCCGAATATGGAAAAAGATGTTCCGTCTCACTCATAATTAGAGAGATGTAAATTAAAATGTAGTGATGCCACGTTTACCTATCGGACTGGGGAAAATAAAAGGTATGACAGCACATTCACTGGCAAGGCTGTGGGGACACAGGCACCATCATACAGTGCTGGTGGGAATACAAACAGGCAAAACTTTTCTGGAGGGAAATTTAGTGATACCTAACAATAAAACATATGCACTTACCTTAAACCTAGCAATCCCACTCTTGTGAGTTCACCCAAAGATATGCAGCCAGCCCAAAAGTAGGAAAACTCAAGTCTATTCATTGCAGCGGTTTGTAATTGCCAAATACTAGAAACAATTTAGCTGTCCAGACATAGGACAGTGGTTGAATAAACTGGGACACATCCTCTCAGTGGAATACTATGAAGCTGTAGAAAAGACATTAGGCATGTTCTAGGAACTGACAAGAAACGATTCCTGGATATATTACATGGATAAACTGGAGATACTTATAGAACAAGGATATAATGAAGTCATAGATGACTTATCATCAAATCAAAGTACAAAAGAGTATCTAGAGTGTGCCACCTTTTATGGAAGATATGAGAAAAAACACACACACTGCTGAGTTACACACAAAAATAAAAGAGAAATTAGAAATTGATGAGACTGGTTACCTACAGAGAGTAGTAGGCAGAAATATGATGCAAAAGGGGGGAAATGGAGATAAAAGGGATCAGGGGAAGTGACAGTTCTGAGTATACCCTTTTGTATAGTTCTGACTCTCAGGACTGCGGTGATATTTCACATCTCCTCAAAAATAAGGAAATAGTTGCTTTCAACCAGAATGGGGAGTGGGGGCAAGACTAAAAACTAAATGCAAACAGCAACTTAACTCTAATACAAATGGAAAATGTAACCACATGGTTAGAAAAAACTCACCTAAATAACTCTGGAAAACATTATTTTTTAAGGATGAAGACAAAAAGAACTATATATCATACTGTACTCTGGTTAGTGAATTTGTTGGAAGGGTGTGAGTTAGCGATTCCAAAACCACTTTATGCGCACACTAGGACCAAGCAAATAATATACTGAGACGAACGGGTGGGGTGAGAGGGGAGGGAGATGGTAAAACAAACTAAAGAAATCTTTAAGTACAAGAAAGAAGGAAAGAAAACACCCAAGGGCCCAACAATGATCTTTCCAATCCAAATTTTTTATTTCTCACAAGATTTTTATTTTTTTTAAAGATTTTTAATTAAATGAGAAATGGTCTAGAAAAGACGGCATGCAAATGCTATTTTTCAGTTCATGAGGTTACAGACACCCTTAAAAAAAGTACTCCCGGGGCGCCTGGGTGGCGCAGTCGGTTAAGCGTCCGACTTCAGCCAGGTCACGATCTCGCGGTCCGTGAGTTCGAGCCCCGCGTCGGGCTCTGGGCTGATGGCTCAGAGCCTGGAGGCTGTTTCAGATTCTGTGTCTCCCTCTCTCTCTGCCCCTCCCCCGTTCATGCTCTGTCTCTCTCTGTCCCAAAAATAAATAAAAAACGTTGGAAAAAAAAATTAAAAAAAAAAAAAAGTACTCCCTAATTAGCACCAAAAATAAACATAATCAAAATAGTGTTTCAGTAATTTCTTGTGGAAAAGCAACATGATGGATATATATTCACCATATAAAAAATGTTCTTAAAAGAGATATATAGTATTTCAATTTCCCCCAAATATCAATCAACTCACATTCTAGGGACTGTGCTTTGAAAATGTGCTTAAGGCATCTCATAGATGCAAGAGTTTGGAAGAGTTTCATAATTCTTTATAAAGTAGGATGGAATTTTACTCCAAAGTTTCAAGGCTTTTACAGGCCATTTCATTATTCATTATCATTAAACATTAAGCAGGGACCTACCACGGGCTACGGAGTATTTTAGGCATGGATCAAAGTTATCAAGCACCTATCATATAATAAACCTAACACATAATAAATAAAGCACATAACACTTGTTCTTCAGAAAGGTAGGAGTTAGCAACAAACAATATACTGTTGAATGTCAATACAGTATTTTGTTGAATAAAACAAAATCCTTACTATAGGATTCCTAACCTCACAGGAATAATTTCTGTTAGAGTGCTGGCAGTTGACCAGGCAGCCAACACTAGGAAGTCCTTTCCCTAGCTTATGCCTTCTAGCTGGAGTTGACTTTGGATACATTTCATATTAACACTGCAAATTATGGTTTTAATAAATAACAGCAATGAAAAACACAATATGCATAATCAAATGTAATAAATATCTTTCCAATAAACCACCTTATGGCATAGTGCCAACATATAAAAATATTAACCTTCGAACAGAGGTTTTGCTCCATGCATAAATTCACTTGGGAAACCAAAACGCATTTTTTTCTTTCATAAAAATACTGATCCTGCCAATACTGAAATACAACTTCCAAACCCAAACACATTTTAAAATATGCATACTTTTAGAGCTTAGTTAGCTAGTTCTACAGAAAAAAAAATATGAAAAAAGGTGTTCTTTAAAAATATATATATTATGGACTGAAGTTCAATATGTTTGGGGAGTTATAATGAAGATTAAATCTGAAAAAGTATAATGTAAGTGATCAAACAACAGAGAAAATCTGTAGTGGGCTGGACTTTGAGGTCAGAACTCAGACTGGAATTTTAGCTCATCACTTATTTATCGGGTACCTAGCAGCACAATACTTAGCTGACTTCCTGGTTTTCTTATTTGTACAGTGGGATAAAACTGCCTGCTACAGAGAATAGCTACGAGGATTAAATAATCTTTATGATTCATGTTATTGTTACTAAGAGCTAACGTTTACCAGATAGCAAAATATACTATAAAGCAGGTAAACAAAACAATGGGGTAGTGGTATAGGAATGGCCAAATGAACACTGGAAGAGAACAGAGCAGACAGACACAGACCCGTAGAATATGAACACCTGGTACATGATGATAAAGTAGGGGAGAGCATGTAGGTCATTAAACGGTGCTGAAACACATACTGAAGCATTGGTGGATAAACAGGGCATCTGGAATCGGCTTTGAAATAATTTAGCAGCTGGAAGTGTGCGAACCATGGATTTAAAAAAGGCTTTTTTATAGCTAACTTCCAACCAATCTACAAACTGCATCGAAAAGAAAACATGAGGGGTGCCTGAGTGGCTCAGTAGATTAGGTGTCAGACTCTTGATTTCCAGTCAGGTCATGATCTCACGGTTCTTGAGAGCAAGCCCCGCGTCGGGTTCCATGCTGAGCCCACTTGGGATTCTCTCTCTCCCTCTCTTTACCCCTCCCCTGCCCATGATCTCTCTCTCTCAAAAGAAATAAATAAGCCTAAAAAAACTAATAAAAATTAAGAGAAAACATGGAAAGTAAAATTAATAGGGGAATAGATTTCTACTAGTTATAATCTAAGGAAATTGGGATGATGAAAATATTTTGGAATTAGTGGTGATGATTGTACAACTCTGAGAATGTATTAAAAACCACTGAATTGTACATTTTCAAAGGGGTGAATTTTACGGCATGTGGATTACATCTCAATTCTTTTTTTTACTTTTTTATTTAAAAAAACTTTTTAAATATTTTGAGAGGGAGAGAGAGTGAGCAGGGGAGGGACAGAGACAGAGAGGGAGAGAGAAAATCCCAAGGAGGCTCCATGCTGTCAGCACAGAGCCCAGTGCAGGGCTCAAAATCATGAGACATGAGATGATCACCTGAGACAAAATCAAGAGTCGGATGCTTAACTGACTGAGCCACCCAGGCAGCTCCTCAATTTTTTTTTAAAGTTCCTTCTAAAAAAGAGAAAAGAACTTGTTAGGAGTCTTACCTAGCAAAGCAGAGAATAAAAAACCAAAAAGTGTATTTTCTGCCCAAGACAAAGGTAAAACTAGGACAGCCTATTAATTCTTGAATTACATCAACATCACTCCAAACAGCTACCAGTTTTCACTAGTGTTGAAAAAACAAAACAAAACAATTAAAATTATCACAATGGAAAGAAAATGAAAATTTTGAATTGGACACAGAGCTATCTCCAGACAAAAATCACTGACTCTAGAAAACAAAACAAACAAAAACCTCATGGAAAATAATAAACTTCATTTCTATAATTATTTTGCTTTAGGTGAAACCGCACATAACAACCCTGTAAGCCTGAAAGTCTGGCAAGAATGAACATGTTAGGAACAGGGTTAAATGATCCAAAAATATGTTTTATAGTTTAAGAAAAATGTAGAAGCATCCAGTCACTAGTGTTTGGCAGTCCCAGTATGCATCAGGCAAAATTCTATAATTAAATTTTTAAAAGCACCAATGATATTAATTTATATCATCATCCACCAGGGAAAAAAAAGTGTGGCTCAATGAAAGCTGCCACATTGAGATCTGGATGTGCAGTGCAACCAAGTCAAAGGTAACTTTGGCGTAAAGATACTCTTTCACCTTTTTTTAACATATTACAATGGGAGAAATAGTCAGTTTTGTAACCCTGGCTCCTCCAGGAAGAGACAGACAAGGAACTCTGACTTCCCCAGCAAGATAAGAAAATGGATTAGGAAATAATTATCTTGAAAAGGATGACCAGTAGGGCAAGCTAAAACAATAGTACTGGAAGATTCAGTTGTTTGCTCTATACAATAATTGACTCACTTAAAAGGGTAAAAACAATTGTGGAATAAAGATTTTCACCAAAAAAATTTTTTTATCCAATTTCAGAAAATGTTTTTACAGACACTCATGACCTCACCTCTGGGAAGTCTTCCATCTACATGTTTCTCGACATGGTATCCATCCTACCAACATAATGATAAGCATGTGATCCAACGATGAGTGGCCAGCAATCCTTTTTTGTTAATGTTAATTTTATGAAGAATATATAAACACATTCATTTGCTTAAAAATGTAAATGTTGGGGCACCTGGGTGGCTCAGTCGGTTAAGTGTCCGACTTAGGCTCAGGTCATGATCTCACAGTTCCTGAGTTCAAGCACAAAGCCTGGAGCCTGCTTTGGATTCGGTGTCTCCTTCTCTCTCTGCCCCTCCCCTGCTCTCTCTCTCTCTCCTTCAAAAAAACATTAAAAAAATGTAAATGTTAACAGATAAAACTAAACTTCCTTTTGATCATTATTCCCCCTTCCACAGATAGTCTTTATATCAAATCCAAACCCCACTTCAGGAGAACAATTAGTTACTATGCTTGGCACTAGCCCTTTTACTTACTTTTTATTTAAAAAAAAAAAATTTTTTTTTTGAATGTTTTTGAGACAGACAGAGCATGATCGGGAGGAGGGACAGAGAGAGAGGGAGACACAGAATCCGAAGCAGGCTCCAGGCTCTGAGCTGTCAGCACAGAGCTCGATGCAGGGCTTGAACTCATGATCATGACCTGAGCCAAAGTCAGATGCTCAACCGACTGAGCCACCCAGGCACCCCTGGCATTAGTCCTTTTAATCTTACTTGAAAGCTTAAAGATGACATATAAAAAAAGACTATTTTTTTAATGTTTATTTTGAGAGAGCGCATGTGTGAGCACACACCTGCATGCAAGGGGGAAGGGGGAGAGAGAGAATCCCAAGCAAGCTCCACGCTGCCAGTGCAGAGCCTAGTGAGGGGCTCGATCCCACAAACCACGAGATCATGACCTAGCCAAAATTAAGAGTCAGACACTCAACCAACTGAGCCACCCAGGAGCCCCTTAATTTTAGTTTTCATATGAAACATTCAAATGTATATTGATTTACCTAGAATTTTGAGAATGGGCTACTGATGGGTATTCAGTGTTGCTATTTATTCTTTTTCTTTCTTTTTTAAAAAATTTTTAATGTTTATTTTTGAGAGAGAGACAGAGTGCAAGAAGGAGAGGGGCAGAGAGAGAGAGGGGGACACAGAATCCGAAGCAGGCTCCAGGCTCCGAGCTGTCAGCACAGAGCCCAACGTGGGGCTCGAACTCACGAACATGAGATCATGACCTGAGCTGAAGTCGGACGCTTAACCAACTGAGCCACCCAGACGCCCCTTATTCTTTTTCTTTATAGCGCAACACAGCTTTATCTACGTATTTCCAGAGTATTCAGTTCAGCTTTCCTAGAAACCATTAGTCTTCCTTTTACACTTAGAGTTGATGGGCTTAATAGTTAATCACATAATTACAATAACGAGTTTAACAGATATAAACAGGTTTGGGAACAAGCACCATCCATGATCCACCAGGAGAGAGCGAGCTTCCTGCACAGTCCTCTACCAGCCAGCAGCTTTCAGCCTTCAGAGCATCCAGCATATCCACCAACAGGCTTTACAGAGAGGCAGTGGGGGAGTTGGTTCATCTGGTAAATGGCTTAAGTGAGATTCAATTAAAAGAACTCCTCAAAGAAATGCACATGCAGTACATATTCGTATGTGCCAGACAATTGAAGTGAATGAAATATTTGTGTGAAAAAGATTTTGCTTTTCCTATTTTCTTTTCTTCTGGCTCACCTTGTCCAAAGACTGGTTCTAATTTGAACTGGTTCAGTAAGGTAGGAATTTTTAAGACTTTATTTGCTTATTTATTTACTTACTTACTTACTTAGCATACAACCATAGTTGTTTTTTCGTAGCATACAACCACAGTTTGTTTTGGAGGTTCTGTTTTCACTGCTCTTTTGGACACTTTCTACTTTCTCTGTATCTCTCTCCAACCATTCGTTATGACCAAAGGCAAAAATAAAAAGAGAAGCCTGCTGTTGACTCTCACACATTTACCTCCTTTAGCTTGCTCGCAAAGAGTAGACTATATTCCTGAGGACAAAGCAACCCTGCACCTCTCCTGGGTCCACTTCTCAGAGGAGAAGGTGGGAAATGCGAAGCAATGAGCACAAGCTGTCTTAACACAGTCCTGTGTAAATGGAGGGCCCGGCACGGCAGAGTCCATGACTACACCCACATGCAAATAAAAACTAACCCAAAGACAGATGGGTATTATATACTCCTAAGTTATTTGTCATAGAATATTCGAATACAAATATTTCAGTTCTTGAAGGGCTTCTACAGATGGCATCTCAGGGAGGGGTCTGCGTTCCCACAACATATATTGGAAGATGGAGACACATTGGTGAAGAAGGAAAACGAGAATTAGGAAAGGAGATTAGAGTTGGCTCACCTTTTCTTTCTTCTGTATCAAAGTGATATCAAGAATCCTTACATGATTCTCTGTCATTTCAAATTGACAGTCTGAACCAATTTAAGTTAAATGACTCACTGCTCTTTATAGATTTGGAAGTTATGTTTAGGTGCTTACCAATTTAAAATTGTTATACCTTTCTGGTGACTTAAATCTTTTGGTATTATCGAAATGTATATCATTCTATGCTTCTTGCCTTAAAGTGTGCTTTGATAATAGGGGCACCTGGGTGGTTCAGTCGGTTAAGCGTCCGACTTTGGCTCAGGTCATGATCTCACAGTTTGTGGGTTCGAGCCCCGCGTCGGGCTCTGTGCTGACAGCTCAGAGCCTGGAGCCTGCTTCGAATTCTGTGTCTCCCTCTCTCTCTGCCCCCTCCTGCTCGCTCGCTCTCTCTCAAAAATAAACATTAAAAAAAAATTTTTTTAAGTGTGCTTTGATATTAGTATACTGCACATCAGTTTTCAGGAGGTTAGCATTTGCATGATTTTTTCTATCCTTTTACTTTCAACCATTCTGTATACATATACCTAAGGTACTTGCCTTGAGAGCAGCTTGTAGATGGATTTAACTCTTCTTCCAGTACTAAAGCTTTGTGCTTTAATGGAGTTTAAATCCATTCATATGTAATTATTGATGTATTTTTTTTTAATTTTTTTTTTTTTCCCAGCGTTTTTATTTATTTTGGGGACAGAGAGAGACAGAGCATGAACGGGGGAGGGGCAGAGAGAGAAGGAGACACAGAATCGGAAACAGGCTCCAGGCTCTGAGCCATCAGCCCAGAGCCTGACGCGGGGCTCGAACTCCCGGACCGCGAGATCGTGACCTGGCTGAAGTCGGACGCTTAACCGACTGCGCCACCCAGGCGCCCCTAATTATTGATGTATTTAGAAATCAATCTACCATCTTATTTTTTGTCCTATCTGTTCTATGTACTTTTCTTGCCTTTGGGGGATTTTTAAAATTATTGCTGTTCTATTTCCCCCTTTAGTCACATTTTACAATCTTCTATTATTTTGTTAGTGATTATATTGTAGGAGATGAAAACATGAACCTGACCTACAAAAGCCTTTTTTCTTTTCTTTTCTTTTTTTTTTTTTTACACTAGTTTTACTAGTTCCTGGACAGGGGAAAGGACCTTAGAACACCAATTCCTTTCAATTCCTTATCATTTCTACTGTTGTGTATTTTAATTCTATCTTATTTTAAACTCCATATAAAGTCAAATTCCTTTAAATTTGCCAACATATTTACATCTCCTGTAGACAGAGATAGAAGGGGTAGAGATCCCTTCCCACATCTCCATGCTCCATCTAGAGTCATTTACCTTTTGCCTGAAGAACTCTAGTATTTCTTGTTAGCAGATCCTGCTGGTGACAAATTCTCTCAGTTTCCGTTTGTCTCAAAATGTCTTTATTTTCCTTAACTTTTGAAGGTGCAAAATTCTAGACAGGCACTTTGAAGACATCATTCTGTCGTCTTTTGGCTTCCATTGTTTCTATCAAGGCTCACTGCATGCCTTTAAATTTAATGTGTACTTTTCCTTTGTCTGCTTTCAGGGTGTTTTCTTTGTCTTCAGTTTTCATCAGTTTCATTTTGAGGTGCCAAAGTGTGGTTTTCTTTATACTTTTCCCCTTGTGGTTCAAAGTACTTCTTAAAGCTGTGACTTGTATTCATAATTGGTTTTGGAAAATTTTTGGCTATTATCTCTTCAAATACTGCTAGTCTGTTGCTGTCAGAAACAGAATCTCTGACTAGTTTCTCTTGATCTCATTTTTTTGAATGTATGAAGTCTCTTCAAATGAGCCATCATATATTAACACACTATACATTATAAGAGAATCTAATAATTGGGATATCTTAAGGGCTTATCTCAGGATAAATTATGCTCCAATTTGAAGGATCCTGTTTTTGGTTTGTTTTTGTTTTTGTTTTTTTTAAATACAAATCTTTGGTAGGAATTCAAATTCAGTCGGATGTATCCATAAAACCTACTTCATTGATACCCACTGCATAAGCTATTAATTAGCCAGTTAGTACTTTTATATGAATGTGAGCAAGACTCTATAATAGTAGGTTTTATGCAAATTTATAAATGAATTTAAATTTTTAAAGATATGAATCCATAGTATATTTAATATGTTTTATATTTAAAGCCATTTCTATTTTTTTTAACTACATTAACAGAAATGCTCCCCCTCCCCCTTAATAGAAACAGATCACTATACATCCCTGAATACATTTTAGGGAGCATTGTACATCGAGTAAGTGGAATTGCAAGTAACACTACCACTATACCAGCACTGTTACTTTCAGTCAGGTACCTAGCAGCTAAGAGTACATGACATTGGCCTTCTAATTCTCTTACCAACTCAAAAGCCAATTATTAATTTGTTTATCTTCCATACGTAGTAGTTACTCAATGCTTCCTGACTGGCTGCTCTGTTGACTAGTAAAGGTCCCTCAAGTCTGGGTTTATAGAAAATTGACAATGACTCACAAAGAGAGCATCTAGGGCAAGAGGCACTTTTAATAGGCACCATTTCAAAAATACCAAATGGTGGAATCAGAAACATATTCAGGTCAGCTTATGATGCTTTAGGATGAATTTAGTTCCCTGATAATGACCTGCCATAAAATGAAATAATCTCTGACACTGTATAAAAATATAAAATCTTTTGTGTCTGTAATAGTTTTAGAAAACTAGAAAAGTCAAACTTATAAAGTGTCATTGGGCAAAATGAATTTATATATAAAAGTACATTTTCAACATAACTATAGCTTACCTTCCTTAAAGTGCAAAGATGTATTCTCCTATGTTTATTAAAAACTTTAATGTATTACATATTTTCCTATTAGGTATAACAAGTACATGAAGTATAACTGGGATTTCTACTCATGATGCAGGTTTACCAACAGGAAGATAAATCACTGGTTGAGAGGGGGCACAAGCATGCCTCAAGGCTGGAGGCAACTGGCCCCTCCAAGAGGGGACCCCAAGCCCACAGGCTATAACAAACTTATGACCAACTCAATTCAATCAGTAACTTTCATTTTCTGCTCTGGATGGCTGATACTGGCCCACATCTATATAAATGACAACTTACTGTATTTATCAAGAATCTCTTTTCTTAAACAATTAGGCCTGACAATAATTTGATTATCATCACTTCAGAATGTTCAATAATATAAAAAGTTCAAAAAGAATTAAAGGGGGAAATAAATATAGAAAGAACCTTTATAGGTGGTCCATACACATAGTCACTCTTAACGTAACAATCCTTTCCTTCTGCCAAAGCTAAAAATTTTAGTATCACTGCCATATGAATCACTGAGAGAGACTGGAGTTTAAGAACAAATGGCTGGGCACCTGGCTGGCTCAGTTTGTTAAATGTCGGACTTCAGCTCAAGTCACGATCTAGTGGTTGGTGAGTTCAAGCCCCATGTCGGGCTCTGTACTGACAGCTCAGGGCCTGGAGCCAGCTTCAGATTCTGTGACTCTCTCTCTGCCCCTTCCCTATTCATGCTCTCTTAAAAAATAAACAAATGTTAAAAAAAAAAAGAACAAATGGCTTATAACTAGAGAATGGAATGGAAGGGGCACCTGGGTGGCTCAGTCATTAAGCATCTGACCCTTGATTTCAGCTCAGGTCACGATTCATAGGATTAAGCCCCCTATCAGGCTCTGTGTGGACAGTGTGGAGCCACTTGGGATTGTCTCTCTCCCTCTCCGCCCCTACTTCACTCTCTCTCTTGCTCTGTCAAAAGAAATAAACAAACTTAAAAAAAGAAAGAAAATGGAATGGTAGTGGAATAGCATAAGAGGCAAGCTGGCCCATCTCCTAAGAATCTCCCTGCCCGAAGATATGAAAATCTGATTAGAAATGCGCTCGGAAACAAGAAGCTTGCTTATCTGACAACCACTGGGAAAGCTCAAAACTGTGGGTCACATTTGTGTGTCCAATTTGTCCTGCCAGGGTGGTGGAACCATCTGCACCAAGGAGACTGGAGCTCAGATCAGGGACAAGGGAGGTGATGGAAAATTCTGAAGTGTAAAGTGATGGAAGAGACTGAAGGGAGCAAAGAGAGGAAGTAAGGGCCATTCAGCAGTCACGTACCTTGGGAGAGAGTAAAAGGAAGAGCAGAAAAGCAGAAAAGAGTGAGAAGATGCCAGAGAAAGGAACCTCCTGCCACGTAGCTGCCTGCTTCCCAGACCCAAAACCATTCACAGAATAGGTCCCCTACAATTAAAGAATCTTTTAAGGGTTAACCAGGAACCTAGTCACCACTGAAAATTTTACCCCCAAGATAATAATTCTTGAATTACACTGGATAATTCTTGAATTATTCTTGAATAACAACGTGAATATAAGATGACTACGTTTGAATTACATTTTAAGTCATTCCTACTTTGGTAGAAATATTAGGTCACAAATAATACTTCCTTAGAATGCTTCCTTCAAAGCAACTTGAAAAAGTACATGAAAAAAAAAAATCATCAAAACTTACCTCAAAAGAGGTATTTATTTTTTTAATTAAGATAAAATCAGGGGGCGCCTGGGTGGCTCAGTCGGTTAAGAATCTGACTTTGGCTCAGGTCGCGATCTCGAGGTTTGTGAGTTCAGGGCCCACATCAGGCTCTGTGCTGACAGCTCAGAGGCTGGAGCCTGCCGCGGATTTTGCGTCTCCTCCTCTCTGCCCCCCTCCACTCATGCTCAGTCCCCTTCCCTCCCTCCCTCCCTCCGTCCCAAAAATAAACATTAAAAATTTTTAAAAAGATAAAATAAGAAGTAATAACAGTGTACATCACAAGTTACCTTCCAAAATGGCTTCACTGAGATATAATTTACATACCATAAAATTCCCCCATTGTAAGTATACACCTCAATGATTTTAATAAATGTATGGAGTTGTAAAACCATTATCCCAATCTTCACACGTTTTTAAAAATGTGAGTTGTCAGTAGACAATAAAACAATCTACTTTTCTCACAATGCAAATGGATGCCGACAATCACATGGGTATTTATTTATTTATTTATTTATTTAAAAAAAATTTTTTTTAACGTTTATTTATTTTTGGGACAGAGAGAGACAGAGCATGAACGGGCGAGGGGCAGAGAGAGAGGGAGACACAGAATCGGAAACAGGCTCCAGGCTCTGAGCCATCAGCTCAGAGCCCGACGCGGGGCTCGAACTCACGGACCGCGAGATCGTGACCTGGCTGAAGTCGGACGCTTAACCGACTGCGCCACCCAGGCGCCCCCACATGGGTATTTAAACATAAGAAGCAATATCTAAAAGGCGTGCCCCAAGAACCAGGCCTCCAGTGGAGGCCGAGAGCACCACAAGGCTCTGCCAGACTTCTCTTTCTTCCCTTCAGGGCCCTTGACAGCTGGGGTTTTCCAATGGCTTTTCAGGAAAATACTGAGGCAAAGCTAGTGACACTCCACTCATTCATCTCTAAAGTAGGTTGAAGATTTCATGTCATCAGTGTCCTAGCCAAGTCTCTGCGGCAGACTAAAATCACACTTTTTAAACCACATGCATAATACATTTTACCATTTTAATGATGGAGACATCTTCCCCACGTCAACAGTGGAGAAGGAGCAGATGGCCAGCACAATCTGAATGAACGAGAGCTACCGCGGTGAACCGTGTCTCTGGCTGTTCAATACTACGACTAGTAATTCACTTAATTACTAAACCAAGAGCCTCTATTGCCACTTCAATCAAGATTCCTTACAGTTTTCACGCTATTCCTGAAAATCTCATGGAATATATATTTTTCTTTCTATATTCAGACACTTCTTACCCTAACTGAGCTTATCTTATCTTCAAAATAGATTTTTTTTTCCAAAATAGATTTTTAAATTTTTCCAAAATTGATTTAAAGAGCTTTTGTGATCCATTTAAAGCCTCCAGCCTCATGCAACCTCTTCATGGAGATCTCCGCGAAGGTACGACTATCTCCCCGGCATCGCACAGAAAACAGGAAACATCAATCATGTGGAAAGATCAATCATGCATCTTTTTTGCACAGCTGCTGACTCCGCCAAGAGTCATCTATCTCTTCTCGCTCTCTACCCTTAACCCTAGCCTTTTCCAGATTACCTTGCTCATTTCTCAGGCCTTGCTTCGAACATCAAGTCCCCAGGGCTGCCTTCCATCCGAGACCCGCACCCACCAGTCAGGCCCCTCTGCCACGTGCTTCACCACATCCCACACTCTTCTCCAGAAGCTGAAGTCTAATGAGCACACAGTGTGACTGGGTAATTAATGTCTAGCTCCTGGATCCAATCCTAGACTCCTAGAAGCTTCCAGTTTTGTTCACCCTGTGATCCGCAGCACTGAGTGCACACCATGACACGCAGTAGGCGCCCCATAATTATTCGTTACAGTAGTATTTGCTGTATATTTATGAGTAGCCCTGCTATAGGCCAGCATGGGAGGACACAGCAATTAGCACAAGAGAAACAGCTCCTGTCTTCCTGGAGCTTATCCTAGGAGATGGAGTGAGACAGGGCCATGAGAAAAAAGGAACACAAAAAATTAATGTGTAATTACAAGTGTGATAAGAGTATCATTCTTATGTCCCCCTAGACCCTACAATGGATTAAAAAAAAAAAAAGTGTTGATATTTCATGGTGCTTTTCTCTCACCTATTTACCATGTTACGTGTCCCTATTTTCTGCTCCTCAAATCGGTAAACCCCACTGATCAAACCAAAGTCAGACACATTCAAGTTGTCAGAGATAGCCTACATTACACCCTCGCTTGAACGTGGAACTGCTCGCAAACGTGTGGGGAAGAGGCCTTCCTCATATTGTGACCCTATTTCAGAGACAGGGTCTTAAGGAGGTAATTACGTTAAAATGAGGTCATTAAGGTGGGTCCTAATCCAGTGTGATTGGTGCCCTTGTAAGAGGAAATTTGGACACAGATACACACAGAGAAAGGCCAGTGTGAAGACAATGTGAAGACACAGGGAGAAGACAGCCATCCACAAGCCAAGGACAAAGACCTCAGAAGAAACCACTCGCCAACACCTTGACCTCGGGACTTCTGGCCTTCAGAATCGGGAGAAAATACATTTCTGTTCTTTAAGCCCCCCAGTCTATGGGACTTTGCTATGGCAGCCCTCACAAACTAATACTGTTCCTAAGTCACACCTGCTGACACTCCACAGAGCTCAGAGTTCAGTGACAGTCAGGAACAGTGGCATGGCTCACCCACGCCGCTGTTAAGACTGTCAATGACATCTGTTCAAATAAACTTATGTTCCCATCACACTAGACAAGAACAAAAATTCGTGCCTTGAAATGCAGAGAATAAGTAGGAGGGAAACAGGAGTGAAAAAGAGTTTAAGTACAGACATGTTATCCCCCCCGGCCCCATCCTCTACCCCCAGAAGGGAAGATGCTCCCAGGGGAACATGCATCTCAAATCATTACATTAGATCTGGTACATCCAGCGAACGAACCTCCAACCAGCCGAGCTGATGGTGTGGCCAGAGCAAGAGCTTTAGCGGGCCCTAAGGAGGCCTGGGGATGAGGCATCGCAGGGAGGGAAGAAGGGTGTGGAACTGGGGGGGGGGGGGGGGGTGACACACTGGGGTGTGGCTGCAGTTAGCTCTTGTGGGTGGTGGGTGAGGGAAGAAAGCGCAGTAGGGGGCCCAGAAAAGATGTTCCTTTGCTTCCTCCCCACTCCCCCTCTTAAGAGCCAAACCTCAAAAGGGATGTGATGAGAGGGAGGGAAAAAAAAGTACAGAGATTACTTTCCCTGCCTTTCTTACATTTTCTTTCTCCACCTCCCCCTTTTCCAAAGTCCTGGAGAACAGGTATCCCCAGTGCTTACCAACCACTTGTTCTGAGTCCAAAGGCAAGCGGTGCAAGGAGGGAAAGAGCATATAAACAGAGGCTGACGACAGGAGATGCCCATGTCCACTACCTCCAAAATGCCCACACTTTCACTGCATCACGAACTCATCGACCCACAACGTCTATCTGTTCATTGCTTGTATGAGACAACTTTGCATCGTCTGCCCAGTCCAAGGCCTCCTACTCTGATCAAAGAAGTAAACCTCTGGAGCACAGTTGAACTTTGAGAACCAGGGGAGGCCCATGGCCCAGACAGCACCAATAGCAATCTCTTTTTAGGGGTCTGAACTAGACTCCCTACTCAATCCCTGATGGCTATAGGCAACCTCCGGGGGTTGTAGGGAACAGGAGCTGTTGTTGGGCTTGAGGGCTGAGGGTATCATTTATGAGCAGAAATTTTGTCCTACATACACAGAAACAGAAAGCCAAAAGAAGAGAAAAATAAAGGAGATACATAGGAAAGCAGTGCTCAGAGACCCCCGGCCCCAAAATGTAATCTCAGATCCTGTAAAACATCCACTTCTTGGTTTTGGTCCCTGGGGTTTCTAATAAAACTTCGTTTTCTGTATGCTGATAGGTTTGTTTTTGCAACCAAAAGAGGCTTAATAAAATAGTGATAATTTATTAAGTACCTCCAGGTATATTACCTCATTTAATCTTGTTTTACAGCTTACAAAGCAGAGGCTCATGGGCATGGCGGCCAGAGTGAATCAGCCTCCTGGGATACAAGCTTTGTAAAGTCTCCTCCAATGTTGGCTCTGGACTTGGCTATGGGACTTACTTTGGCCAATGGGATATTAGCAAGCTCGATAAACCTTCTCATACTGACACTTGTCTTCTTGGCACTCAGCCACCACCTTGGAAAAATGTCCAGGTATCCGAGAGAGAGAGAGGACCTAAGGGAGGCCTTGTGTGTAAGAGAGGATTTACACGGGCAGAGATGCCCCTGGAATGAAAACAGATACCGCAGGCAAAATCCTGGGTGGACATGGTCACATGAATGACACCAGATGACAGAAGAGAAAGGGCAGAAGAGCTGCTTGGTCAATCCATAGTATCATGTGATATTTTATGTTGTTGTTTTAAGGCATTAAATCCCAGGGTCTTAGCAATAGGTAAACAAAACAGATGTTAAGCAACCCCCTCTATTTCTCAAAGCTAAGAAATAAAGCTTGGATCCAGATCTCCTGATTTCAGCGATTTATTCACTGCTGTAGGATGTGACTGAAACTGAAGAAAAATAACTCAAAAGTTTCATAAGCTTCATTTAAACAATAGAAAATGAGTTTTAGCTCAGAACACTCAGCTATGAAATTATCCTGTCAGCATATAAATGAATTAAAAATATATTTATGTAAATGTGGACAGGTAGGAGAATGTTACTAAAATACTTAGCATGGTTATACAATGTCTAAATGCTTTTCTCCTTGTACCACAGAATTATAAAACTACCAAAGACAGAATATTCAACAATGCTTTTTTTTTTTTAATGTTTATTTATTTTTGAGAGAGAGACAGAGAGAGAGAGAGAGAGAGAGAGAGAGAGAGAATGGGGGAGGGGCAGAAAGAGACGGAGATACAGAATCCAAAACAGGCTCCAGGCTCTGACCTGTCAGCACAGAGCTTGATGCGGGGCTCAAACTCACGAACCATGAGATAATGACCTGGGCCGAAGTTGGACACTTAACTGACTGAGCCACCCAGGTGCCCCATGGTACTATTTCTAACAGCAAAAATAACCCCCTAAACAATTACCCAATGACAAGAAAAAGGACAAATTTAGGATATATTCATACAATAGTGAAAATAAAAAACTAAAGCTTCATATATCAACATGGATAAATCTCAAAAACATCAAATTAAGTCGGGGAAAAAAAGAAGTAAAAAAACCCACAAACAGCTTAATAGTAAAGTCCCCAAATACAAACCTTAGCAACTTACTACTTAGGGATACATATGTAATAAAAGCAGTAATGAAAATCAAGGGAATAATAAACACAAAATTAAAAATAGTAGGTGCTCTATGAGCACCTGGGTGGCTCAGTAGGTTAAGCGTCCAACTCTTAACCTCAGCTCAGGGCTTGATCTCAGCTCCACGCTGGGTGTAGAGCCCACTTAAAAATAAAATAATAGGTGCTCTTGAAGGGAAGGAAGCAGGATACACTTGGAGAAAGGCACAGTGAGGGATCCAAAGACCTTGGTCATGTTTCATTTCTCAATTTGGGTGGCAGATGTATGTATGTTTTACAACCTATACTGTACGTCTCTAATAAATAGCTTTTTGTATCTATGATACATTTCATAATAAAAAATTTATTTAAGACTTTATTTTATTGTTTTAAGTGACCTCTACACCCAACGTGGGGCTCAAACTCATGACTCCAAGTCACATCCTCTACCAACTGAGCCAGCCAGGTGTCCCGATAAAAACAAATTTTAAAAAACCACCAAAGAATCTAACAAAGGAAAATTAGATGGTCTCCAGTAATAGGTGCTTTACAACACAGAGAAAGCAACCTAGCTCCCAAATGCATAACAATTTTATTTTATTTTTTAAAGATTCTATTTTTAAGTAATCTCTACATCCAATGTAGGGCTTGAACCCACAACCCTGAGATCAAGAGTCACACACTCTACCCACTGAGCCAACCAGGTGCCCCGCAACAATTTTATTTTAGAAGAGTAAAAAAGGGCATACCACAGAGGTAGCTAGGCTCCCAATTACACAGTAATTATGGTAAAGCTGCCTATAGTTTTTAACTCATTAAAACTGATGCCAAAGGAAAAATAGATATTTAAATATAGTACTTAAAATATTTCAGTTAGTCCTTTTCAGGACTTTTTGGAACCTGCCTATAAAACATCTCTTTTCTCATCAACAAAATTCCCTCTGAACCCCAGATACAAGTGTCTGTCTTTGAAGCAACGGTCTGGTGAATAACCTAGACCTTTCCTCAGTTTGCCCTGGAAAGGGCCACACTGCATGCTAAGAGAACCATGCCCTTCCTTAGCCAGAGTTGATTGCATCCGGGATGGACAGCTGACCAAAGTAGGCCAGTCATGGTCTGCCACGTGCCTATCTGTGCAGTCTTAGTCCTACCACCCTCTCCCTTGAAATCAGTGCAGTTTGTGTAGTTTTGTCAGAGCACCTACCACAATTATCAGACAATTTCATATTTATTTCAGTGATTACTGACCGATATCTGTCTTCCCAAACTGTAAGCTCCACAACAAGGGTGAAAACAGGTCAGTTTTTTCTCACTATTGCATTCTACCAACTAGCATAATTCCTGACACACAGTAGGTATTCAATTTTTTTTTCTTTAAGAGGAAGAAAGGGTTGTAAAATTATCCCTCCTCCTCCCTCAAGCTTTATTTTTATTTCATGAAACTTACATGGAACTTTACCTACTTTGGGCAGACCTAAAATTAAGGCAAAGGAATCAAAGCCATAACAGAATCCACATTCATCCTCAAAGAAGAAAATATCATAGGATGCCACGTTAAATTTGACAAATTTAAGGACTTGATAGAAACATACCTGAATGAAGCTGAATTTTCCCAATAACACCTTCTACCAATCCCAAACAAATGGGATTCCAGGCAAGAAGTAGATCAGTAGCTAAAATAAAATAAGAAGCAATCATGAGAAAATATTCATCAGAAAACATATTAAAACAATAGCAGCCTATTCTAAATGATCAACATCCCCAAAGGGCAGTTATGAACATCCAGAACTGTAAAGCAATTTGTGAAAAAGCATTAACTCCGAGGTCTGAATTAAGGTTTCTGACATCAGGACGTGATGGGGAGAGAAATGACAAGCCGAAATTCTACTCTGATGGGAGGCAGTACTTTGGCGCCCTGCAGTGGAGGAAAGAGGCTGGTACATTGCAAGAGGGCAAGTTAGAGGAGTTCTCTAACCATCCTGTGGCCCATAGCTAGTCCCAGATTCAAAGACAAGGCCTGGGAAACAGCCACAGAGATGTCGACTTGCTGGATCACACTCTGGAAAATATGTTTTCCCAAAGAAGCTTACACCAAGCAAAGAAATCCAGAAAGCCAGTGCTCTTTTATGTGACTTCTCTGGCAAAGGCAGTAAGAACCACTGCCATTTCCTGAGTGTCTACCATGTGCCAGGCATCCCAATCAGGGGTCCTTAGAACAGAACAGAACGCAACGCTTTGGTGACTCTTCTCAATTCTCCCAAGAATGGCACATAACTGATATTATTCTCCACGACCAGACAAGAAGCTAATTCATTACACACAGTGGATGTGTGAGAACGTCAGGGCTTAATTCCCTTGTGAGAGAAACCCAGGTTGCAAAAGTCTGTTAAATACACGGAGATAAATGTAGCTCTAATGGTAACTCAATAGCTGGAAAAAATTACCAAGAATGAAAACAATATTTGTCTTAGCAGGAAATTTAAATTACATTTTAATTATTACCATTTAAATTTTATTTTAGTGAAATTTATAATCAATCTATAACTCACAGGGTAATTACAGACTCAATAGTTCATAGTCTCCAAATTCATTTGAGTTTTGACTACTGTATCTTAAATGTCTTTGTTGTTAATGATCTACTCAGTGGGAGGCATATGAAGTTGACTCCTCTTTGGGCAGAAATGCAATTCAAAGCAGACCTGCATGACTCATGCATGGTCTGTGCTCTTAACCATCCTGCTACAGAACCTATACATGGAACTAACCAATAAGAAGATATTTACATTTTAAGTAATATGCATTCTTACTATAAAAGTAATACTGTACAAAATTGGGAAAAAGTATTTTATCACTCCCATTCCACCAGCCAGATAACTTATTTTGCTATGTTTAAGGTCATACTTTGTGTGCATACCAAATCACAAGACTGCAAATATAGCAGTATATGCAAATTGTTTTTCTTATAACATGAGTATTGTCTCATGTCTTTAAAACATTCTTCAGGGCACCTGGGTGGCTCGGTGGGTTAAGTGTCTGACTCTTGATTTCAGCTCAGGCCATGATCTCACAGTTTGTGAGATCGAGCCCCATGTTGGGCACTATGCTGACAGTGCAGAGCCTGCTTGGGATTCTGTCTCTCCCTCTCTCTCTGCCCCTCCCCCACTTGTGCTTTCTCTCTCTCACTCTCAAAATAGATAAACTTAAGAAAAAAAAAAAACTCTTCAAAACTATAACGTCACAGCTACGTAATTTTCCACCACAGGAAGCACTTCCTCACTCTTGGGCATTTAAGTGATTTCTAGTTTGTCCCTATTATTAAAATATACTGTAATAAATGATGAACATTATGCAAATATTGTATTGCCTCCCTAATTAACAGCTTTAGGGCAGATTCCTAGGAATGAAATTCCTAGGCGAAAACAAAAAAAAATTTAAATATTCAATTCAAATATTCAATTACCAAATTGCTTTCTACAAAGGTTATATACCAAGTTAAGATTTCTGCCAGAAACATATAAAAATGCTTGTTTTAAAACACGCTTGTGGCCATTCAGAATTTCTTTTTTAAATTGTTCTCATTTGCTGGCATCCATTGCCTAAATGATGTTTATTTTCTTTTCATTGCTGATACAATTAAACTTCTAATTATAAAACTGGCTTATGTTTCTTCTATGATTTTGCTATTCATATTTTCTAACACTTTTTTTTATATTCCTTATTGATTTGAGTCCCTTTTATATTAAAGACATCAACTCTGACATATTTACAAATGTTTTCATTTCTTAATTTTTATACACAACCTTTTTTCATTATCTTTACACCTAAAAAGCTGTACTTTACCCAGTATTAAATATTTATTAATTTTATCTTTGTTAATTTTTAAAAGCTTAACTCTACTGGAATTCACGCTGGTGTGTAGACTAAAAATACCCTGATTTCTTTTCAAAGAGTGTGCCAGAATCTCTATCAGGCAGTCCAAGTCTCAACATCTGCCAACACAGATGCCCCTCTAAGCAAAGAGCTCCAATCACCCATAACCCTTCACCTTGACCTCAAATGAACAGACCACAATTTTGTGACTCTATCCTTTGGGACCAAATGAGCTATAGCAATAAGAAAGAGGAAACAAAGTTAGAGGTAAAGCAGTCAGGAACAGTTACACAGAAGAAGCGGAACTTGAAGCATAAGTAAAGCAGCAAAAAAAATAAATAAATAAATAACGCAGAGGAAAGTGCAAAGTTTGTTCTGGAATGTGTCCCTTCACTGGAGAAATGCTTATCAAGTACCTGCCAGGGACCAGGCACTATACCAGGCTACGTAGGTAGATATAAAAATAAAGGAACAAGCTGTCTAGAACAGAAGACCAATGGCGTGGTGACAATGTGGATTGATAAGACTGGAAAAAGTAAAGTGAGGCCAATTGTGGCGAGATGTGAATAAAAAACTAATGAGCGTGTGCTTCCTGGAGACCAGGGCAGGCAGATAATGGCATAAATAAAACAAGACTGCAGCCAGGGATTAGCTGACAGTATTGACAGGAGGCGGAGACTAAGAGTAGGGAAAGGAACAACTAGATGATTGTTGGAAGGGTCTTAGCCGGACGGGACCTGGAGCTACATAGCTTGAGGGTGGGGTGGACAGTAAGTGAGGACTGCGCAGGAGGTTAACAGAAAACACCTCAAAGAAAGCCAGGGAAGGATGGGAAAATAGTAAGTAAAAAAAAGACATTGAAACAGCTCTTCTGAGTGGGAGAAGGAGGAGAGGGGGCAGGGCAGAAAGGACAGGGTATACAACAGCTGAAAGAAAAGGTCGGTGAGAACCTCCTAATTCAATACCCTTTTCCATCTTTGGCATTTTGAACCACAAGAACACATTAGCCATTCAAGAAAATTTTAACTTAAAAAAAAAAACTGGAAAAACTATAAGGATGACCAAATTTTGTGCTCTAATGACTGAAAATAGTCACAGATAATCTTTGCGATCCAGAGAGAGCCAGTTAAACCCGTTAAGACTGAGTTCCTTGGGAACACAAGCTGGTGCAGCCACTCTGGAAAACAGCATGGAGGTTCCTCAAAAAACTAAAAATAGAACTACCCTATGACCCAGCAGTTGCACTACTAGGCATTTATCCACGGGATACAGGCGTGCTGTTTCAAAGGGACATGTGCACCCCAAGTTTATAGCAGCACTATCAACAATAGCCAAAGTATGGAAAGAACCCAAATGTCCATCGATGGATGAATGGATAAAGAAGATGTGGTATATATATACAATGGGGTATTACTCGGCAATCAAAAAGAATGAAATCTTGCCATTTGCAACTATGTAGATGGAACTGAGGGTATTCTGCTAAGTGAAATTAGTCAGAGAAAGACAAAAATCATATGACTTCACTCCTATGAGGACTTTAAGAGACAAAACGGATGAACATAAGGGAAGGGAAACAAAAATAATATAAAAACAGGGAGGGAGACAAAACAGAAGAGACACAAATATGGAGAACAAACTGAGGGTTACTGGAGGGGTGATGGGAGGGGGGATGGGCTAAATGGGTAAGGGGCACTAAGGAATCTACTCCTGAAATCACTGTTGCACGATATGCTAATTAACTTGTATGTAAATTTCTTTTTCAACGTTTATTTATTTTGGGACAGAGAGAGACAGAGCATGAACGGGGGAGGGGCAGAGAGAGAGGGAGACACAGAATCGGAAACAGGCTCCAGGCTCCGAGCCATCAGCCCAGAGCCTGACGCGGGGCTCGAACTCACGGACCGCGAGATCGTGACCTGGCTGAAGTCGGACGCTTAACCGACTGCGCCACCCAGGCGCCCCTATGTAAATTTTTAAAAATAAAAAAATAAAATTAAAAAAAAAAAACAACACTGAGTTCCTAATGTAATAATCAAGGAGAAATAAGAACCAGAGGAGATATTCAAGGAGGAAAAGAAAACAGAAGATGATGAAATCAAAGTACAGGTGTAAAAGTTGCCCTTGGAAAGGAAGGTCACTACCTTTCTCTAAGTCTGGGAGAAGGTGAAAAGCTAAATATAGCACTGGAGAAGCAGCAAATGATTAGATCAGATGGCCTTGACTCAGTAAAAGCAGGAGTCAAAGTCATCTTTGCTTTAGCAGGGGGGAGGGAAGTTCGGAGGGAGATGGAGAGGGGCACCAGAGGCTTGGCTTGGTGAAGGGAATCCAGAAAGTCAATTTTTAAATGTTTTATCTGTGCATGAAACTCAGTGTTTTCAAGAAAAAAAGGTGTCAATCCATTAGTGGGTCATGAAATCAATTTTGTATAATGAGATCAACATTAACATCAATGAAACTGAACAGAACAGAAAATAGGGAAATTGCACCAGGTAAAGAGAAACATTTCATGAAACTTTTGTTTCTGGTACACACATATAAGTATGTGCTCACTAGGTCATAATTTAAAAAGTGTTCCTTATTATGGATCTCAAACATTTGAGCATACTATTTAACCTTAGGGTGAGGATTCATTACATCAACTTTGTTGATTATTTTGCCCAACTCGTGTATGTACTAATATTTTTGATTGTTTCACCAAAAAGTTTTTGAGAGAGGGCTTATTTTTATAACCTTATACTTTGTGTATATTTTTCCATTTTTCCCTTAGTTTTTTTTTTCACATTTTGAGACTGTGCTGTCAGGCAGATACACATTCAGGATTATTACACCTTCCCTGGTGAACTGCTGTTTATCAGGATGTAATAACGGCCTTTATTTTAAATGTTTATTATTTTTGAGAGAGTGAGTGCATGCACACACAAGCAGGGGAAGGCAAAGTAGGGGGAGACAGAGGATCTGAAGCGAGCTCTGCACTGACAGCAGAGAGCCTGATGGAGGGCTCAAACTCACGAACCATGAAATCATGACCTGAGCTGAAGTCGGACACTCAATTGACTGAGCCACCCAGGCACCCACCTGCCTTTATTTTAAATGTTGCCCTTTGCCCTAAAATCTGGTTTGTCTAACATTAATATTATGAAAGAAATTACAGCAGGTATTAGAAAAGCATAAATATGAACATCAATAATCCGAATGTATCACTTCCACTCCTCCAGCCAAATTCCAAAGTCCAAATTCCTCAGGAAGGGCTGCAGGGGCTGGTCTGGCTGGTGTCTACCCTCCTCTTGCCCCCTCCCTACCCCCCAGCACCCTGGCCTTCCCGCAACCACCCAGAAGTGTGTGCAGGCTGGGTCTGGAATGCTGCTCCACACCCACTTCTGCCTGCTTTTCATTCCAGACTTAGAACAAGAGTCACTGGTGTTCCCTGACACAGTGCCCACTCCACCCCCCAGGAGAACTGATTAGGCACTCTTCTGTGGCCTCCTGAACCCTGTGCTTATTTCTATCATGGCACCTTATTTTGGTCTAATGCATCTGATTACTGACTTCCCTATCTCCCTGAACACGAAGTTCACGGAGACCTAGTCTCATCTAGCTTTATGTCCCCAATACACGGTACACAGCAAGTTCCAAAATGCTGAATGGACAAATGAAGGAAGATACAGCGTGGAATGGAGAGGCAAGTTGAGGTCAGGTAACTTACACTGAATCACACAGTGATTCACTACTTAAAGTGGCAAAGTTAAAGTCACTTGGTCTATTTCAGATAAAGATATCAGGGCTGACTGTACCAAATACAACACAGACTTGTCGAAATCAGAATACCACTTCCCACTTAGTGCAGGGCTCTTTTTTAATGTACCTCTAACACCATAAGGTTCCCTACAAGACGTTCTTGAGTGTAATACCCTCACTTTACATTGGAACAGGCCTTTCAGCTCACCAACATCATTCCAGCTGCACAAGTCAGAACCTGGGAGTCATCCAAAATGTTTTTCTTCCACCCCAAGTCCTATCGATTTACTCCTCAATATCTGATGAATGTTTCACTTCTCTCCAACCCCACTGCCATGATCCTTGTCCAGGCCAAGACCTCCCCCATCTAGATCATTAAAAACGCTCTCATCAGCGGTGCATCTGACAGGCTGCTTCACACATAACAAGCATGCAAATATTTACTGAATGTGGTGAGGACTCTAGATAGTTTGGTACTGTGGGGCAGAGAGCTGTAAGTTGGGGGTGGACAACAGAGAGTAAATGCAGGGGTCATTCCATCCAGATGGGGCAGATTTGCATGGAGATTGAATGTTAGGACCAGCGTGGAGAGGATGGACATGAGAGGACGGGCCTACAGCCAGAGATCCAGGTGACAGGACAGGGCCAGGTGCACAAGAGCAGCCTGGGCAGACACCAGAACCAGGAGATGAGACAGAGTCCAGAGATGCGGGCACGATGAGGTAACGCCTGTGCTCCGTGCCCCAGGGGAAGAGTCTCAGCTCCACAGCTGTCTCTGAACCCCTCTCAGCAATAACTCCTCTGCTGTCAATGGAAATCCCATCCAACTTGTAGGGTATTTAATAAGGATCAAATGAGAGAGAATCATGAGAAAGCGTCCAACACAACGTCTGGCACATCAACATTCAATAACTTTTAGCTCGAGTCGGGAAATGTAAGTAAGTGTTTAAAATTCCAGGTTCCTACCACTCAAATAGTTCCATAGATTATTTCAAGGTATACATATGGTTTGTTATTTTTTTTTTTTAAAGAGGAAAGGCAAAAAGGAAAAAAAAAAAAAAAAACTTCAAAGTTTTTACTTATTAAATCTTATGGTAGGACCAGAATTCCCAAAAGCCTTCTCAGAGTAATGAACGTTTTATGAGAATATAGCAATGCCTAGATATGCCCCCAGAATCCTGTTTCCTCAGAACATGAAACACGCAGCTCACAACTGGGTGTCCAGCCTCAGTCCCAGCAACCCAGTTTGGGTCCAAATGGCAAATTGAGCACCAGGGCCAACTTCCTCCCTTTCCTAAATCCTCTACACAGGACAGAGGGAGAATCTACAAGAGGTAAAAACCTAAAAAAGGGGTAAAAACATGCTTGGGAAAAAGACATGAATATTGGTACACTTTCCTTATGTATGTGAAAATAAGTACTGGGTCCTAAGTCATAAAAAACCACAGAAAAATATAAACAGAATGTATTGTATAACTTTTCATCAGCAACAGAAAGACACCTGACAAAAATTCAAGCTATCCAATGGAAGACAGGAAAAAGTGGGAGGAAAAAGAAAAAACAAAACCACATGTACATAATGGGAAACATAAAAAAGTAGAACTCCTAATAATAATTATAATAATCTATATAATAATTGTATATTATATATTATATAATTAAATAACATTATAATAAATGTATAGGTTATTTTTTAAATTTTATTCATTTTTGAGAAAGAGCATGAGTGGGGGAGGGGCAGAGAGCAAGAGAGGCACAGACTCCAAAGTAGGTTCCAGGCTCCAAGCTGTCAGCACAGTGCTCAACGTGGGACTCGAACCTACAAACTGTGAGATCATGACCTCAGCAGAAGTCAGACGCTTAACCGACTGAGCCACTCAGGTGAAAATGTATCATTTCAACTAACCAATTAAAGGGCCAATTGTTAAGTTTCAACTTACCAGTTTATTAATTCTATGCCTATTTGCCACTGGTAGCAGGCACTCATTTAATAGTTATTGAACCAAATGAATAAATAAGTAAAAGCAAGTGTGAAAGATTGAAGTGGAAAATGGATTTCTCCTACCAACTTTATCTTCAATGTTATTTCAGTATTATCTTCAGTGACATTTAGGGGCGCCTGGGTGGCGCAGTCGGTTAAGCGTCCGACTTCAGCCAGGTCACAATCTCGCGCTCCGTGAGTTCGAGCCCTGCGTCAGGCTCTGGGCTGAAGGCTCAGAGCCTGGAGCCTGTTTCCGATTCTGTGTCTCCCTCTCTCTCTGCCCCTCCCCCGTTCATGCTCTGTCTCTCTCTGTCCCAAAAATAAATAAACGTTGAAAAAAAAAAATTTAAAAAGACTAACATTTGTTTTTACCATATTTAGTTAGTTAGTTAGTTTTGAGGGGTGGAGGGGAGGGGCAGAGAGAGGAGAGAGAGAGAATCCCAAGCAGGCTCCATGCTCAGCTCAGGAGCTCAGTTTCACGACCTGAGCCAAAATCAAGAGTTGAATGCTTAACCGACTAAGCTGCCCAGGCACCCCTGTTTATACTGTTTTTAAAGGAAGTCCCCAGGGGTGCCTGGGTGGCTCAGTCGGTTGGGCGGCCGACTTCGGCTCAGGTCACGATCTCGCCGTCCGTGAGTTCGAGCCCCGCGTCGGGCTCTGTGCTGACAGCTCAGAGCCTGGAGCCTGTTTCGGATTCTGTGTCTCCCTCTCTCTGACCCTCCCCTGTTCATGCTCTGTCTCTCTCTGTCTCAAAAATAAATAAACGTTTAAAAAAAAAAATTTTTTTTTTAAATAAAGGAAGTCCCCAAAAGACCAGCATTTTGCAACAGGCACTCTTAATACTAAAAGCATTTATTTTTCAATAAATATAATAATGCAGGTGTGATTTCTCACAATGGAGACTCGCCTGAAAATTCGAGGAAACTTTAAGCTAACTTAAAATGGCTTCCCTTGCCAACGTACAGATGAGACAAAACAACAGAGGAAGGCCTAAAGAGGCAATGTACCTGGCACAAGAGGGGAGCTCAGTATGTCTTTAAAACTGCTGGGACTCTGCCGCCTGGTAGGGTACCTTGCACACAGTTCACTTCAAAATGTGTGTGTGTTTAACCTGTCACTCTTCACTAAGGAAATAAAAGTTGGCATTAGCAGAAGTCTGCTTGTACAGAGGACACATGTAGATGACATTAATCTAAGCATATGTAGCAACTACACTCGGTAATGGACATCCTATCACCAATATGAACGGCTACTCTGGAGGCAGAAGGCAATGGTATGGCAGAGAATATGACCAATGGGCCTCTACCACCCTTCCACAAAGAACAGCCATGTAACTGATGTGCTCCAACAGACTGCTTTCTAATCGCTCCTTCGAAAGGGATGGTCCAATGTGTCACACAAATTTGAAAGAGAAACATTTGAAATTTGCAAACAGGTTCTAAAATTTAGGAATTTCAAAGTTAGATAGTAGAGTTGCTTACAAATTGCAAAAGTATAGCACTTTTGAAATAACACCAAATTTAATGTAGTGGAATAATTAAAGTAACATACACCCAAAGATATTTGGGTATTTTGTCATAGCTCAATTGTTTGACCCATTAGGTCAACATTTCCACTCTTATTTCAGGCCCCTTTGGCAGCACATGGCTTCTATTTTCACATGCCCTCCTCTTCCTGGTATACAGAAAACAAGTGATTAACTACTGTATGCCTGCAGAGAGCATGAGTCATTCATTCCAAGAGCCCAGAGAGCCTGGCGCTCCCTCAGCCCTGGCTAGAGAAGCCTGGGTGTCACACATCTACTAACGTTTATAGGCAGTTTCACTTGTGTCTTTAAGAAAAAGAATAAATAAGGTATGAGGGTATGCATAAATAATCAGACCCAAGTTTCATTTCCTGCTAAAGACAAAGGATATTACTGCTCTGAAAGACAATCACCAATACCAAAGTCAGATGAGGAAAAGGGTTCTACCGTGAGGAACTGAAAGTTCCCATCAGTAGCTCATCCATGCCTCAGTTCTCAGAATGATGCAAGGAAACAGGTTAGGGAATAATTTGACTCAGGTGCCATCTTAGAAATGCAAAGTTGGATACACGTTTCTTTGAACTAATGGTAATTATTTTCCAGCATTAAGCAAGCCAGAGAGCTAACCCAATTTAGAAGTTCCAGCAGCTGGTGATTTCCCCATGTGAACTCCAACTCAATGGTTACTGACCCTGGCTTCTCATTGAGAAAATGTGGATGCCTGGGCCCCACCCCTTCAGAGGGTCTGACTCGGTTGGTCAGGGTGGGGCCCTGGCATAGGTATTTTGTTAATCTCCCCTAGGTGATTCTAATGTACTGGCCGATTGAGAATTACTCGTCTAAGGGATTATAGGTTACTGGGTGGAACCTGCATTAGTAATTTTATTCTATCAATCACTTTGATTCATAGAGGATGCCTGTGCCATGTAGGACTTTAAATACTTCCATGAAATAAAGTACGGCTTAGGATTCTCTCTCTCTCTCCCTCTCTCTCTCTCTCTCTCTGCCCCTTCCTGCTCGTGTGCATGTGCGAGCCCGCTGTGCTCTCTCACTCTCTCCCAAAATAAACAGACTTAAAAAAAAAAAAAAAAATGTTTCAAAAAATTACCCATATACTTAAAAGATGAGAGACACTACTTAGGAAAGGGATCTTAAGAATTTTCAGACTTTTCTATTAAAACGGGGATCTAATTATGGTGCAGCAACAGAGCCACAAAGTTTTGACCATGATCATGAAGGGTATCAGAAATTGTTTTTTAAACTCTACCAATAACCAATCAAAAAACTGTTATGATTCTCTGACACGTAAAGTCCCAGTTGTCCCATCTCAAGAGAAGGCCAGTGCACATCGAAAAAGAACAGAGGACAATAAAAGGGGAAAAAAAAAAACAACTTTTTTGTGTGTGAAAGGTCAGACAATGTAATCAGGTCATGGGAGGACCTGCTGGAAATGTATAGAATTATGAAAGGTGTGGACTCCACAGTGCATTCAGAATACCAGCACAGGAGATACATGTCTAAAAGACCTGGTCTGATACATGTCTAAGATACCTGGTTTGAGAATAAATGAAGGCAAGTACAGCTTAAATTGCAATTTTCCAAACTCATTACCTTAAGAAGCTGACGATATGATCAGGTCAAATAAGGATTAGATAAATCCTTGAACAGTAAACTCATAATGCGTTACCCAAGGAACAGCATTGTGTTGGGTGGGATAGACCCCTCACCTTCTGTGCTCCCCAAAACAGTTCTTTGATAGATCTTTCAGAAATGGGATCCTGAAAGCTAAATCAGAGCTAATAATTGGTATTTTCTTTCCTCATCTTATTTCTTTAAAAAAAATTTTTTTAATGTTTATTTCTGAGAGAGAGAGAGAGAGAGAGAGAGAGAGACAGACAGAGCATGAGCAGGGGAGGGGCAGAGAGAAAGGGAGACAGAATCCGAAGCAGGCTCCATCCAGGCTCTGAGCTGTCAGCACAGAGCCCGACACAGGGCTCGAACTCGTGAACTGCCAGATCATGACCTGAGCCCAACAACTGAGCCACCCAGGCACCCATTCTTTCCCTCATTTTAGAGCTCTTAACCAAGATGCATAAAATTAGCACTTCAGTTATTAAATAGACACAACCTTTCTCCCAGCTGGTGTTTAAATAATTTCCTGGCTTTTCCTGGAAAGTTTGTTCAAAGCTGACCCCTTCCATCTAGGATGGTCTGTGTCATTCTCCCCCCCACAGGCCCTCACCAACAAAAAGCTCCGCCTTCAAACCCACCATCAGATCTAGGATTTGCCACCTTAGCTGGCCTCAAATGAACTGCTTCTAGATCAAAAAACAAAGACCACAGCAGAGTGTCTGTGGGTGGGAGGTAGGGGGGGGAGCCCGGACTACTTCAGTCTGGCCACTATCAACTTTTTTTTAGATATCCAATTAGAACGCAGTGTGCATACAAAGCATGAAGTCTGGCCAGGAAATAAAGTCCATAGCAGTCTACTAAGGTATACAGCCAGTTTCTTCCAGGGCTTCCCACTTTTATAGGAGACATACAATCAGACTATTTACAGCTGGTAGAAACTTCACAGAACCAAATAAAAGGGCACCGTTCTTCCCATTCCTTTTACTAGGAAGAAAAACAGATTTTCACCATCTTGTGGGGAAAAAAAAAAAAGACAACACTAAAACCTCGAACTTCAATACCCAACTCAAGCCTCCCACAGAGCTGGGCTGTACATCTCTGTCACAGAGCCTGTCACTCTAGAATCCTGTGTGTCTCTCCCTCATTGGACCATACCCTCGGCTAAGGTATACCATTTTATCCATCTTTTTCTTTGGCACAGTGTCCAGTAGACAGGTCTTCAATAAATGTTGAGAGAATAAATAACTTCACAGAATTTCAGACTTAATATAATTTGGAAGGAGACAAACAGAATGCTAAATTTGAGGGGGAAAAGTGAGGCTGCTTCTCTGCGAGAAGGGAATACAGATGGTCCCCCACTCACGACGGTCCAATTTACGACTTTGACTTTACAATGGTGAAAAAGCAATATACATGCAGTGGAAACTGTATTTTAAATTTCGATCCCGCCCTGGGCTAGTGTTACACAATACCATACCCTCAGGCTGCTGGGCAGTCACGGGTACCTGTAGCTCCCAGTCAGCCACGTGACCCCACAGGTAAACAACCCACACCCGAAACAACCATCCTGTACCCATACAGCCATTCTGTCTTCACTTTCAGTATAGTATTCAACAAATTACAGGAGATATTCAACACCTGATCATAAAATAGGCTTTGCGTCAGAGGATTTGTGCCCAACTGTAGGCTAACTAAAGTGTCCTGAGCATGTTCAAGGTAGGCTAGGCTATGTTTGGTAGGCTAGGTATATTAAATGCGCTTTCGACTTATGGTATTTTCAGCTTATGAGGGGTGATCAGGACGTAACCCCATTGTAAATCAAGGGAGATGTGCACTGTAAAGAGGTAAAGGGGGATAAATGTAACAGCTACTAGAAAGAATCGAATCCTGGAGCTCAGGAAGTACCCAGAAGGGACAGTAGCAAACTATTACTCTATTCAACAATTTGTTCTGTCTCCTGAGGGTCTGAAATAGGGAGAAGAACGTTTATACTTGGCATAAAAATGAAGTATAATGATACTCAGAAGCATCATTAATATCATACATGCAGACTACTGAAATTAAAAACATTATGGCAATGTTTAAAATTTCCTAATATTTCAGATCCTGTGACTGTTTCAAATTGTAGACACTGACCATGGCAGAAACAGTGAAATTTGAAGTTTGGTGTAAATGAAAAGCTGTTTCAAAGAATAAGATTCATAGGGGCGCCTGGGTGGCTCAGTCGGTTAAGCATCGGACTTCAGCTCAGGTCATGATCTCACAGTCCGTTGAGTTCGAGCCCCGCGTCGGGCTCTGTGCTGACAGCTCAGAGCCTGGAGCCTGCTTTGGATTCTGTGTCTCCCTCTCTCTCTGCCCCTCCCCTGCTCATGCTCTGTCTCTCTCTGTCTCAAAAATAAATAAAAACATTACAAAAAAAAATTTTTTTAAGTAAGATTCATAAAGAAAATGTATTTTTAAATATCCCACTATAAAGTTAAAGAAATGCCTGGTTAAAGTTGAATCGACCTGAGATAAAATGAATTACCTTAAAAGAAATAACAACAAGAAACACTGACCTAAAATCAACCTGTATTTCATTCAACCAGGCTTACCAAAGAAAGCAACCAGGAGTGGATGCTTTTTTGTGAATGAGAGCAGTTTCTTTAAGGGTCTCACAGCAACCGGAAAATGAGTCATCCTAACAGAGCACGAGATTTAATTAAGATCTTACCAGTATATGTTGTGATAGTACTATAATGCTAAACGTTCAGGGTTTGTCATCAGTTGAAAAATACTATTAATGCATTATTACTTAACATATTATCAACAGCTACTGATGATTTAAAAAATGTATTATTTCTCTATTTTGTTAAACATACTCCAAATGTTCTTCTCAGTTCAATTATGGTCGGTTAATACATAATGATTATAACTCAGACTTGCTAACAGGTAATTGTTAGAGGTTCTAGGACATTGCTGTCACTTCTCAGGACTTGTGTTTGCAAAACTAGATTTTTAAAAGTTATATTTTAAAACATTTGAACACGGCATCTTGGATGGCACAGCCGGTCAAGCATCCAACTTCAGCTCAGGTCATGATCTCGCGGTTCCTGGGTTCAAGCCCCGCGTGGGACTCTGTGGTGACGGCTCGGAGCCTGGAGCCTGCTTCAGATTTTGTGTCTCCCTCTCTGTGTCCCTCCCCTGCTCACGCTCACTCTCTCTCTCTTTCAAAAATAAACATGAAAAAAATTTTTTGAACAGAAATAGAACAGTTTACAGTTTACTCATAGAGAGATACTGCTTACAAAGACCCAACACATTTAAACCCCCATGAAACCACACCAAAGTTAGCCTTTGGCTCTGAGAATCCACTCAACAGCACAAACTAGTTTGATTTGCTAATAGTCTAGTATCTATCTGCAAATACATCACCTAATTTTGTCACGTCTGTGCTGCCAAAGGACAACCTGATTTTGTCATAAATCACAAGGACCAAAATTAGCAACAAGCGATTTGTGGTTTTTGCATAATGGCCAGTTCAAGAAAAATTAAAATGTCTTCGCATCCCATTTATTTTCATTCAAAGACAGAAGAGATTTATTGAATTCCAGACTTAAAAGTCCGATTCCTCCCTTCATGAATAAAACGACAATGAGAAATTAGCACGTTTTTTGTCGTTTTTGTTGTTGTCAAGACAGGCAGTGTTCTAGTCTTCTGTTCCTATCTTCTCCATTTAATCTTCCCAACAGACCCTTTGTTGCTCGGGGTACCCAGGGTTGACCAGGGACCAGAATCCTTTCAATTCATTCAATATAGTTTTTACAGAAGACCTGCTATGGGCCAGGTGCTAGAGAAATAACTATAAATCTACACCTCCTTTTTTTTTTTTTTAATATTTATATTTTGGGAAAGCGCAAGTAGGGGAGGGGCAGAAGAGAGGTGGGGACAGAGGATCTGAAGTGAGCTCTGTGCTGACAGGCTGACAGCAGCGAGCCTGATGTGGGGCTTGAACTCACAAACTGCTAGATCATGACCTGAGCAGAAGTCAGATGTTTGACCGACTGAGCCACCCAGGTGCCTCCAACATGTCCTTCTTCTTTGGGCTGAGTTATTAGCCTGGGAAGTTAGGACAAAGGGGAGTCAAGCTGCTGGGCATCGGGGAGCAGCACCAATGCAACCAAATTTCTCAAAAACCAAGCTGTCTGGGCTCCCTGGTTTCTGGCACCTGAATGCTCTAGCCTAAAAGGCCTTGAGACTGCCTCTCCTGAAACCAGCCTTTGGCAAGTCCTGGCCTCTGCTGGCTAAGGCCTGGTCACAGCCCAAGCATCTGGGAACCAGGGACTCTACAGAGGTTCTTCCCCTCTTTGAAGGTGGCTGCCCCGAAGACGTTTTCTCCTCCACTCCCTCTCTGCTCTGCGTGCTCTGAAAGGATGCCTGTGAAATTGGATCTAGGACTCCTGACAGGAGACTGGGAAAGGCTTCAGGTTGCTCATCACTGGCTGAAATAGTTCCCATCCAGTACATATCGATGTTTCTGCTCAAAGATCTACCCTGTATCTATTCCCTGCCCAAACTGCAGATGTTCTAAGAACCGAAGAGAAACCTGATAAACTGACCCTAACTGGAAAAACAATTAGTCAATTATATAACAATGTTCCCTGTACTACATGAACTAATTCTGCTACAAGGAGTCAGGGCAGGGGTAGGATCAAAGACTGACCAGTAGTCCCAGTTATCAGCCTTTCATTCTACATAGATCCTTTCTCAATGTGCATGCTCTGACATGTGAGGCTCTTTTACTCTCTACATATGCTACCCTATAATGATTACGATAGCGAAAGATACATTCCAGATATTACCATTAAAATATAAATCCTATAACTGTAGTCAAGAAGGTAGAAAGGTTTATAAAACATTTTTGTCAATACTGGGGAAAATTTGGCTTTAGAGTCATATACTGGGTTAGAAGCCTAACTCTCTTACTCTTTGAACTTGGACAAATTCATTCTCTGTGCTTCAGTTTCCTCACCTATGAAATGAGGATAATAATAAACCCTCCTCCTGATGTTTATTGTGGGGATGAAATAAAACAGTACGTGTTAAGGGCTCAGAACACTATCTGATTCAGAAAAATGCTCAATAAATAAAAGCTGTTACTATTACTATGATTAATCTCGGTTGACAATGTAGACAACAAAATATGCACAAAAACTTCCCACAATCTATAAAACTTGATTGCAAAGGTCATCAGTCACCTTAGAAAAACTAGGTTTTTTTAAGCTAAAGAAGTGGGGGAGTAGAAACAGCGGTCTTTTCTATCTTGCACGCATAAATGTTCATAAAAATAAATGTACAGGGGCGCCTGGGTGGCGCAGTCGGTTAAGCGTCCGACTTCAGCCAGGTCACGATCTCGCGGTCCGTGAGTTCGAGCCCCACGTCGGGCTCTGGGCTGATGGCTCGGAGCCTGGAGCCTGTTTCCGATTCTGTGTCTCCCTCTCTCTCTGCCCCTCCCTCGTTCATGCTCTGTCTCTCTCTGTCCCAAAAATAAATAAACGTTGAAAAAAAATAAATAAATAAATAAATGTACAATCTAACTGCTAGCTTGTTAGAAATATAAAATACGGGAGAAAAGGGGTTTGGGGTATAAAACTGATAAACTGCTTAAAGGAAACTGAAGACTAAAGACACCAGGAAAAAACCTAGTTATTCAACAAAATGGTTAAAATATTTTTACAACAGATTTAATAATCCAATTTTAAATCAAAATGCCCAATTACATTTTGTCGTGGTAATTTGTGAATTTTTAGTAAACGTGGTGTTTAAAAAAGATAAAGTTCAAAAATCTTTTTTTTCCCAAGTAAACAGCAAATGACACTAAAAAACTCTAAATAAACTGAATATAGTTTCATAAAATACGATTCCTGAAAAGAGATAAAAGTTCTATGTTATTTCAATTCCAGAGCTACAATTTCTCATTCAAAAAAAGTTAACTTCATATGGCATACTAAAAATAACTTTCATCAAAAAATAACTCGACAAAGAACAGGAACACTTTTAAACGTTTCTGTGAATTCTGAGAGCCACTATCCCCTCCAAAAAAAAATGTTCTCTGGTATTCATTAGAGTATCATAACTATAAATATAGTTTACAGGCTTATGAATGTTATGTATATGACAGATGCTCGCTCTCATCTTTTCATGGTCACTCAGTCTCAGAATAGAATGAACCAATACTCAGCAGGAAATTACATAACACCCGTCATATCAGACAAAGCCACAAGGCTAGTAGCAGCAATGTTTAAGACTAAAGAGATAAGACCTTATCACCCTTCCCCAATAGTAGACTGTTTTATATTCCTTTTTTTAAGTCTTTAAATTATAATCCTTATTCTCAGATAGTAAAACACCACTCTAGGAAGATTAGTGAATATTCACACGGAGCTTTATCATTTTCCCTGGCAGAACATAAGACAATCTCTGGTAGTCATTACCTTGCAAGACAAAAGCATCCACCAAAAAGCAGTTGCTATGTATGAATACAGACTCCTCACTACCCTTAAAAAAGTGGAAACACCAGAAAAATAAAAAAATAACAGCACTCAAGTGTTTAGCTAGAAGAAAAAACTGAAAAATTTAAGCAATGTTAAGAAAATAGGGAATACTACCACAGGGATTAAAAAAAAAAAAAAAGGTGATACTAAATCAGGTAGAAAAATAACACAAGTGGAAATACACCTTTTCTCGTGGTTATTTCCTCACCCTGCTGGACAGAGATTTTCTGCCCCAATTAGAAGATATTCAAAACAGGGCTTAAAATGAATATTAAGCATAACACAACATCCTATTTTTATGGCAATGATATCACTGAGAGAAAACCCGGACTTTATTTTTTATCTTATTTTATTTATTTATTTTTTTAATATATGAAAACCAGGACTTTAGCTCAACTCAACCAAAAATGCCTTCTTCATCCTAACTACTCTAAAGCCCACATTCCAAGATGAGTAAAGTCCTTGCCTTGGGGAATACGCTGTCCAATAGGAAAGAAGTAAGCAAAGTACTACCATGTGAGGCAGTATGGGCTATAATCAAAGTGTGTACTAAGTGTATAAAGCACCTAGAAACACAATAAAGGTGACCAGTAATTCTGCCCCAGGGATGTGGGCCTTGGTGAGCACAGCGGGGAGGCGGTATCTGAGCAGGGACTTAACAGAATAAATTAGGCAGGAAAAGGGGCTGACAAACATTCCAGGCCAAGGAAATGGTCGTTTAACTTTAAATATCAATACAGATTCTTTTGATGTCTCTAGGAAAAAGACAAGTCCCGTTTCAGGTGGTTCAATAGCCGAAAACAAAAACCACAATGCCCACAGGCTTTTTTTGGTTTTATAATACTGCCCTTTGGAAGAGAAAAAAGGAGTTGGCTAGTAACCCATTCAGTTAAATAGCCAATAGGAAGCAATGAAAGATTTTAAATGCTGTCATTACAAACAATAGCAAACCTGTCCATAAAAGCAGAGGGAAAAGAGCCAATAAAATGAAGACAATATTAAATGATTCTATAGAAAAAGATCTGAAAAACACTTATCCAATTAAAATACCATTATTAATAGCCATTCTTTAGAAAGGACCTTGAGTACTGGATAGGAAAAACTATTTGGAAAAGTTAAGTGCACGGGATTCTTTATTCACTGGCTACACTTGAACACACCTGAAGATCAAAACAAGCTGTTACTTCAAAAACATAATGGCCTCTTCCTTCCTCTAGATTTTCAGTCTCCTTCTGTCTGTGGTCTGCTATATCCTCAGAAGTGATATGAATTTAATTGCACAGACTACAGTCATTTTATTCAGGAAAAAAACTTTTAATTTGCCTTCTGATATGGACTTTGGATATATAAACAGTAATTCAAACCACATGGCTTAATACAAAATCTAGGCCCACATTACCTGTGAATATTCATTAAAGGCTTACGCCTGTGACTCACTGAGCTTCTTGAGCTCAGAAGTAGGTGTTTCGGTAGCCTTCCACTGAAAGCATACAAGAAGAGTTGACTTACTTCGAGTAATTTATGCCCAAGCAACCATTAGGATTGGAGAGCCTCTTGTGCACAAGAAACAAACACAAACCAAAGAAAAGACAAATAATTCACTTAAAACCCCTCCTATTCTCAAGGCTTCCATGACCTTACTTCCTTGCATGCAATCCCACCAGCTTGGTTCACCTCTGTCAATCTTAGAGGCCAACAGAAAGGAGAGACTAGCCCTAGAAATGGAAACAACCAAGTCCACCCTATTTATATAGGTCTCAATCCACTGCCCAAATTCACAGGTGACCACCTAGAGAGCTGTTTTTTATGAAACACATTAATTCTTGTCCTCCAAGATGTACACTGAACAAACACCGAACAAATTAGTGCTGTTTTAAACATATTTTATGTACAAGGACTCCAAAGCCCAACCCTCATTTTATAGTCCAGGAAATGTGCCACAGAAAAGTGTTCTGCCGGATGAATTGGAGATGATCTCAAGTTCATCCAGTTGTAATAGCCAAGCCCTAAGAATCTAAAGGGTCGGCTGTTAGCCTGGAGAATTTTGCAATCTACCTTTCTTCAAGGGGCATTTGAAGCCTTACTCCAACTGAAGGGGCAGAGGGGTGGGAGGTGTTAGGCAAATGGTCAAATCAGAAAAAACACAGAAGAGAATGACTGGAGACTGGTCAAATTTATCCTGTCTACAGCAACTTCTGTCCCAAGATCATCAGGAACCTTATCTGAGCGTGGTAGTTTGTCTTTACTCTGAGTAGAGGAAATAAAATGTAATTGCAGGAAAATACAGCCAGAGCCTAGGAAAAAATAATAAGTTCTCCTTCACTGCTCTCACAAATCAACTAGCAGGCCCCCATAAGAAAGCAGTGGAACCTGCCAGAAAGCGTTCTGGCAGGCTCTCTCTGTGAGCCCAGGCAAGTCACTCAAGTTTCACACGTTGTCTTCTTCTCACCTGAAAAAGAGAATACCACCACCTGCTTTGTAAGGTTGTTGTGGGGAATGGGAATAACCTATTAAGGGAAAAGCTCCGAGGAAACCATGTTGTTATAAACACTAACAGCTGTCATGTGAAAAAGCTCATTTGGACCTTCTATACTTCTCAATTCATACCATGTAATTCTTGTCTACAATACACACTGAATTACAAATAAATTTTAAATGTTCTGGCTATTTCTTTAAAGAGCCCTGTCCTCTCACTTCTCCTAAAATGAAAGCTCTCGGAGGCTCTCAGGAAAAAATAACTGGGAACCTCAAAGGAGAGGTGCACTGAGATCCTCCCCCTCCCCCGCCCCCCAATAAAGGAAACCGCGTCCTGGACTGTCAGCTCTTTGAGGGCAGGGACTGCTCTATTTAACTCACCACTCTCAACTAACTTTCCTAACACAAACTCATCGCTGCAGACTTAGGCATCTCCTAACAGCTTATATGACACCCAAATGTGGCCCCACGACACATCCTGTATCACACAATACTGAGTCATACAAAAGTATTAAAAGTTTAACATTACGATGCAGTTCAACCGTAACACTAAAATCAAAGAAAGGGTGCTTTAAATCGGGTGCTTACGAGGTAGGCAGAAGGAAGTCACACCTTTAACAAGAAAGGACCAGAAACACACAGATGTCAACAGGGAGTGAAGCTCCGGCAGGACGTTCCACTGAGCTGGTGCGTCGGTTCTGGTCTGAGATCCGGACGGGATTCAAACCCAGAACTTGTCTCAGAGGACGTGCCAGAACCGCTCCAGAGTGGAAGAGGCCTCTAAGGCCAGGCGCACCTCGCCCCAACTTTCCGACCCCGCGACTCGGCTCGGATCCGCTCCCCACTGGCAGCAGAGCGGATCTCGACGCGGAGGCGCGCTCGGAGGGACGAGGGTCGCCGGCCCTTTGTCCCCCGCGGAGGGGAAGGGGCGAGGCAAGCGCTCCCTCCCGCCAGGAAATAATGACAGCTCGTGCGCCTCCCCTCGCGCCCGCCCCGCCCCGCCCCGCGCGCCTGAGCCGCAGTCGGCGCCCGCCGGGCTGCCCGCGGCTAGGGGCCCGGCCGCGCCCCCTCCTCGCCCCCCACCCCGCCCCGCCGCACCGGGCCCGAAGCCACCCCGCGCCGCCAGTCTCACCCGGTCGGAGCTGGAGGCCGCCGTCGCGGCGGCTGCACCACAGCGCGCGCTCGCCCTGCTGCAGGATGTAGTGGTCCTTGGCTTGGAAGAGCTCCATGCCGGCCCCAGGCGCCGAGGGAGGCAGCGGCGGCGGCCGGGCGCGCCCAGGTCTCCGCGGCCCCCGGCCCTGGCGGCGGCGACCCGCGGGGGGCGCGCGGGGCGTACTAGTCGACTGGGGCCGCCAGAACCCACGCCTCCAGGAACGGCGGCTGAGGGAACGCCCCGGCGGCCAGGCCCGCGGGAGAAGAACGCGCACCGGCGGCGGCCGCGGCGGTGGCCTTGGAGGCCTCTCCCTCGGCTCCGCCTCTTTCCCGGCCCCGCCTCTGGCACCTCCCCCGGCTCCAGGCTCCACCCTCTTTTCTGGCTCCTCCCCCGGCTTTTCCCAGGCTCCTCCTCCTCCCTGTCTCCTCCGCGCGCCTTTTCCCTCTCGGCTCCTCTTCCTGTCCCTTCCGCCGCCCTCTCCTCCAGCTTCTCCGGGGTTTCTTCTCCTGGCTCCTCCCCTCAGGCTCTTCCTTCTCCCTCCTCTCCCCCTCCTTCACCCCTCCGCCCGCTCTTCCCAGGCCCCTCCCCTGGCGGGCCCGCCTTCCCATCTGGGGCGAAAGCGGGCAGAACCCGGGCTTGACCGAGTTAGGGGATGACTGACCTGCCCTGTGGCCCGTGGAGCAGAAGCTCACTCGTGGGGTTTTTCTTCCCATGCTGGCTCCTCGTGGGGTCTTCCCTCCCATGCTAGCTCCTTTCACATCCGTACATCCACCCCCTCCCCCCCTGGGCCTGAGCAGCCGCAGAGACCCGGACCAGCAGAGCCGGGAAAAGCGACCGAAGACGATGGTTACTGGGGTCTAGCCCCAGCCAGACCCTCCGCTGAGCAGGGCCGTTCTCTGTTTTGAATTTACTCTCAGTACCTTGTGACGTTTGACAACAGCAGGTATCCAATAAATGCACATCAAGGAGCATGTAAAAATAGAAAATACACAAGTATTAGCGTAGGGCTCTAAATAGCGAGGAAGAAGGCAGCAAAGTTCAGAAGAGATCATGAATTAAGCAGGATGGGTCTGAGAAGGCATCAAAAAATATGTCGATTAGTGGAGTGAAAGGGATCTAGTTTGACAAGGATAAGATGTCTGGTGGAGGGTGGAAGCCCTCCAGAATATCTTTGAGCTATTTTGAAAGGTCAGGTGGTATCTTGAACCCAATGCGGCTTGGGAGTCAGGTACCCAGGTCAGCTCCAGCTCCAGGCATGATCTAGTGTGTAATCTTGGCAAGGTCTCAAGGTCTCTTGGTCTCAGATGGTGGTTGGACTAAATGACTTTTCTTTTTTAAAGTTTAGCCGTTTATTTTGAGAGAAAGCAAGAGCAGGGGGAGGGGCAGAAAGAGAGTGAATCCCAAGGAGGCTCTGCAGGGTCAGCGTACAGTCCTACATGGACTCAAACCCATGAAACCTGAGATCATGACCTGAGTCGAAATCAAGAGTCAATCGCTTAACTAACTGAGCCACCCAGGCGCCTCTGAACTCAATGACTTTTAATTACATTCCGTTTTATAAATCTGTGACTTTTGCTAGTCCTATCTCTTGTATTCTGTAATGCTTTAGAAGGAAAGAAGAAGAAAAAATGAGGTAGGAGATAAGAAAAGGAAGGCAATACTTTTAACCTTCTGCTTAGATAAAAGTGAGAAGGCCCCAAAGCAGCAAGGAATTCCACATTACTAATTATTCCAGCCCACACTGATTTCCCTGCTGAATTTCCATAGCACAGAAAGACCCCTGATGGCAAAATGTCTGGAATCTCTGATAAGCCCCAAGCATCCCGGACTGCCCAAATGTCTTCAACATAAAGATCAAGAGGAGTGATTACTAGAGCAAATCTTTGTGATGTGACTTAGACACAAGATGATGGAGATAAGGTTCCGTGAAATCATCACTTTCAGATTTACTGTTGAATTCAGCCGTATGTTGACTTTATTTAGCAAAAAATTAGTAGGTGATGAGAAAGCCCTATGATGACAGTTTGTTCTACAAATTATATCATTATTTTTAATGAAGCACATTGCCAGATGTGAAGAAAACAATGCTATTGTAATTGAAAACAATTGGCTAGGGACGCCTGGGTGGTGCAGTCGGTTAAGCGTCCGACTTCAGCCAGGTCACGATCTCGCGCTCCGTGAGTTCCAGCCCCGCGTCAGGCTCTGGGCTGATGGCTCAGAGCCTGGAGCCTGTTTCTGATTCTGTGTCTCCCTCTCTCTCTGCCCCTCCCCCGTTCATGCTCTGTCTCTCTCTGTCCCAAAAATAAATAAACATTGAAAAAAAATTAAAAAAAAAAAAGAAAACAATTGGCTAGTTGATTGAAACTTCTCCTGATGTTTTAAATCAGTGGTTCCAACCCTAGCTACTTATTAGAATCACCTGGGGAGTTTTTCAAACACACCAACGCTAGGACCTCAGACTAATGAAATCAGAATCTAATTGGGGTTGGCTCTGACATCAGCATTTTTTTCCTCAGCTACTCAGAAGATTTTAATGTGCAGCCAGGGTTAAACAACACTTTTAAAGTGAAATTTATTGGAAAAATCTGCCCAATAGTGGCTTAGCAGAAAACAGCAGTCAATCATTAACTAATACCATGGAAGGGGGTGGTTACCTATAAATTCAGAGTTAACAAGCAGAATCTTTAGGAGACAGAAAACCTGAAGAAAAGTTGCTCTTGGACTCTGACTTTCTCCCTCTCTCTCTAAATGGATGCCTGGCTGAGCAGAATGCGTGAAGCGAGTAAATGCTCTGTCCTCGGCAGGTATCACATCGCCAGTCTCCTGCCACAGCTGCCTTGCCTTGCTCTTGCTACGGACTTCCTGAACCTCAGGCCTGCTTCTCCATTCCCTTGCTGGCCTCCCCGTCTTGGTCTGTGGCTACTGGCTAGCCTTCATCACTCTCTTCCAACTTCCTAATTCCAGGCCCTCTTGCCCTTGAATAGTGTTATCCAGGTTGTACTGGAAAGTCTATGTGATGCTGTTTGGCTTTTTAAACAGGAATAACCATCATGCATGTTACCTATCTTCTGTGTATGGTATCCTTATGCCCATTTAAGTATATCCCCTAGGGAGTTAGTTGTACTAGACAGCTCCGAGTGACCTCAGTCAAGTTACCTAATCTTTTTTAGTCTGTTTCTTTATATATTAAAAGAGATGATCACTAAGGGTTCTTCCAGCCCTGAAATCAATGAACATGAAGAAATGTGTCCACATAGTTAAACCTACGCAAATAATGATGGTAAATGACTAAACTCTGATTATCGATTTGGCCTTCAGTGTCAAGTTTACTATTTGTCTCTGAGATTTTTGGGTTCTGATTGGAGTCTAGTGTCCGCTGGTGAAATGTGACTTTTAACATCATTTCCTGTCTGCTTGCCCACAGTCTTGTATGTTGTGTGTCTATGAGAACTTTCTTTAGTCTGGTTTGTGTATGAGAAATCTCCCAAAGGAGGGAATTTTAAAAATACATGTTCTGCCTGCCGGGAGGCTGCTAATTCATAGGTCAGCAGTGCAAGTAGTTAAAGGCACAAGACACTTGGAAGCCAAAAGTTTGCGTTTGACCAGTCCTCAGCCAATTTCTCATGGATTTGTCTGCCAGTAAACTTGTGCTACCTCCTCCCCTAACTTCATCAGGGACAATTGGAAATTGTAACAACCATCTCAGAGCACTTGGACACATATAAAACTGCTTGAAAAGCACCATGGAAGAAAAAAGGGAAAAGCCTCTCAGGAGACTGTCACATTGATCCAATAGAAAGATACCACTCTGGGGGCGCCTGGGTGGCTCAGTCGGTTAAGCGTCCGACTTCAGCTCAGGTCACCATCTCGCCGTCGGTGAGTTCGAGCCCCGCGTCGGGCTCTGGGCTGATGATGGCTCAGAGCCTGGAGCCTGCTTCCGATTCTGTGTCTCCCTCTCTCTCTGCCCTTCCCCCATTCATGCTCTGTCTCTCTCTGTCTCAAAAGTAAATAAAAACATTAAAAAAAAAAAGAAGAAAGATACCACTCTGTTCACTGGAGGAGACCATCTCCTTCATTTCTATACTTTGGAGGGCTAAAAAGTACTCATTGTTGGGGTGCCTGGGTGGCTCAGTCAGTTGAGCATCTGACTCCTGATTTCAGCTCAGGTCATGACCTCACGGTTCATGAGTTTGAACCTGGCGTCAGGCTCTGCGCTGACAGTGCACAGCCTGCTTGGGATTCTGTCTCTCACTCTCTCTCTGTGCCTCTCTCAAAACAAATAAACTTTTTTTTTTTTTAAAGTACTCATTATTTAGTTGTATGGCCTGATAAAAGTGTCCACCTAAGTTATTGTTTAACCAGCTGTAATAATTTGTGTGTGTTTGAGAGAGAAAAAGGAATCGATTCTTTCTACATCTAATCTCCTTCCAGAGGGAAGGTAATTAGCCTTTATAGTGATGATTTCATAGTTGTCTAAAGCCAGCTGTCTCTCACTTCCTTTCTGTTATGCATTTACTTTCCAATTAAAAAAATAGTTAAATTAGATAGTTCTAAAAAAAGCTGTTTTGAAAAAAATGCCCAAGATATACTGTTACACACTAAGTCCAAATTGCAGAATAGTATTTTAAAGTATCCCATTTGGGTTTTTAAAAAGGGAGAACGGGAGAGAGGTGTTTTTATAGGCCCAGGACATTGCTGAAACAAAACAAAAAAAAGTACGGTTACTTCAGAGGAATGATGATGAGGGAGCATGGGGCAAGCTGAGGACAAAGGACAGGCTAACAGCATCCCCCCCCCCCCCAACAAAGGTGGGATATGCGTGATCTTCCTCGACACTCCTGGCTGCCCCAGAACAGGGGAAAGGAAAGAAAGCAGATGGTTGACTGATAGAGATCACAGTCATGCAGGACAGGAGTCTCCTTCCATTTATGGATAACTTAGTAAACTGCAAGAAAAAGCCTAATCTCCAGAAACCTACAGACTCTATTTCCTGGAGCCCAAATATCACCCTCATCAAGATGTAAGGAGGTTTAAGTGCTTGCCGTGGTGATGTGGGAAACAAAGGCAGATGAAAAATTAAATCCCCTTATTGCCAGCAGCCCAATGACAAGTCCTCGAAACAAGTGGAGTGACCTCCCTCTAGGAGCTCAGCTGCCATGATGATGACACTTTGCTGAGGGCAAATGAAATCCTGGCTTAATATTATCCCAACCCCCTAGGATCCTGTAAGTCTCCTTAAATGCATAAAAATTCCTTTGCAAACCTCCTTTATCTTTAACCCCAAGTATATGTTAGCAATTATACTCCGGACTTATGGCCCCCTGATGTAGATCTGAAGGGTCTCATGACTGAGGTTTCACTAAACAGTAATAAATGATGTTTTCCTCACAACAGCCAGCCCCTCAAGGTCCTGAAAACCTTGCTTCCAAAATTCCTTAGAGACTTATGCTGTCCCTAACTATAATCAGTCACTCTTCACAATCCCAGTGCAGCTCTTCCTGCCCACGGGCCCTGTCCCCGTGCTTCAATGAACCTACCTTTTTGCATCAAAGACGTCTTCAAGAATTCTTTCTTGGCCATCAGCTCTGTACCCTACCATCACCCCAAAATCCCATCAATGGGAAGGAGAGATGGGTCTGGCAGGGGAAGGGAGATCAGAAATGTAAGGACGGCAAAAACTTCTCCTTTTCACTTTATACTCCTGTATGATGTTTCTGTTTTTTTAACCGTTTTTTTAATGCTTTAAATTTTAAGACAAACAAACAAGAAACACTAGTTAAATGTGTCTGTGTAAAACTCATTCTTCCACCACACACAAAAACATTTTTAGGTAATTTATTGTCTAAGGATCTAGAACCTTTTGTCTTCACAAGTCAGCAGTCCAAGGCGTGGGTCTTTTCATTTTTCATATTCTGCTTAGTATTTTTGAGCTTTCCTAACTTCTTAAATGCCGTCAAAACAAGGTATAGTTAAGTATATAAGCCATCTTTCTGCACAGTATACTTTAAAAAAAATCTTTAACATTGATTCATTTTTTGAGAGACAGAGAAAGACAGAGTGCAAGGTAGGGAGGGGCAGAGAGAGAGGGAGACACAGAATCCGAAGCAGGCTCCAGGATCTGAGCAGTCAGCACAGAGCCATATGTGGGGCTCGAACCTATGAACTGTGAGATCATGACCTGAGCCACAGTCAGCCACTTAACCAACTGAGCCACCCAGGAGCCCCTGTATACTTTTTTAAATGGAGCATAAGGAACAGAGTTGTTTTCTTAGGCACTTTTTCTAAACCACAGCAATTAACTGTGGCTTGTTCTTCCTCTCTGCCAATTATAACTCTCCAGTGGATGGCCTACTGGGGTCGGTACCATAATAAATCAATAACAATTGTCAAAAATGCTGTCTGTTAGATAATCATGTCAGAGATTTTTAAAATGTTTTTTAATGCTTATTTATTCTTTTTTAAAATTTTTAAAATGTCTTTTTGAGAGAGAGAGCGTGAGCAGGGGAAAGGCAGAGAGAGAGGGAGACACAGAATCCAAAGCAGGCTCTAGGCTCTGAGCTGTCAGCACAGAGCCAGATGCAGGGCTCATACAAACTGTGAGATCATGACCTGAGCCAAAGTCAGACACTTGACTGAGCCACCCAGGTGCCTGTAGAGATTTAAAAAAAAAAAAAAAAAAAAAAAAAATGCTTGTACTGCACCAGAAAACAGCAGGGGGACTTGCTCCTGCAGAAACTTACATCCTTGAAATGCTGCCCAGTAGATTTTAAATCCATTGTTTCTTCTCCTAGTTAAAGAAAAAGAACATCTCACTGTTTTTCACCATTTTGTAAGGGTAGCACTTAGTGACAAGGAAATACAGGGTTTCGGTTTTCCTACTAGTGGCCCATCCTTTTCCCTCTATTTTCCAGCAATTCTTCAATGAGCCTGAGGAAGCACAGAGAAGGTGTATATTGGGGGAGGGGTTTCTGGACTGCCCCGGACTGGATGGGCAAGGGGGTGGGGTACCCAGCTGGGGGAAGTGAAGAGTGGAATAGTATTTGCAAAGTCCCCAAGGTGACCTTTTAACAAGGCTCATGATGAGTAACCAGATACCAGCTGCAGATGTGGCAAACATATTTCAAAATCTGGCCATTTCATTAGTATCAGAGTAATGTTGCTGCTTTTTGAATATGGTGAAATCCTGACATTTAAGTTGCCTGTAAGCAGCGCCTTGCTTCTCATGGTTTTTCCCACTGCGGTTCTATGATTTCATCAAGATTCCAGGTTGTAGGTGTGATGCTTGTAAAACTGTAGCCCAAGGGACTCAGTCCAGGGCAGCACTGAACTTAAAAAAAGACCCATTCCACACAATTAAAAATAGTTTAAGGAAATGCAAGTCCTTTGTGTGTATTTCTCAACTGTAAGTTGTTTTTTTAATCTTACTTTTCTTCTCACCACTGTCTTCATACAGCACAGATACTCCTAACCCTCTCCAGGCTCCTTCCTCTTTTTCAGTACTTTGCTGTGAAATCTGACCCCAGGAGAGTCAGGGGCCCTTCTTGGAGGATGGGAAAGGGAGAGAGATAGCAGGAAGCTAAGCCAGAAAGCTCTCCAGCTGGGCAAAGGGAAACACCCAGACATTAACAATGGTGTCTCGTTACTTCAGTGGGAAGCCTGTTACTCCCTTGGGATTCAGTATAACTATTTTCATTTTGAAAAAAATGTGCCCTGTAAATATGTGGGGGGTTGAGGGGGGCCTTCCATTCTGAACTTTTCTCCCCTTGTGAATTCACGATGAAAACTGGAGAATTTGGCCCCGAGGAGGATAACAAGCTTGAGGGACTGATGTTCACCTGCAGAAACAGACCAGCCCCGGATCTGAAAGCACTCCCCAGCACACCACCAGCTCCTTGTTTCCTGCTGACCCTGACTATGGTATCATAGGATATAATTTGATGTAACAGCATTACTTGCTATTCTGCCTGTCGAGCTTGGAGCTGAGAAATCCAAGGGGGATGGGGAGAGACAGGTAGGAAAGAGTAGTATAAGGCAAGCAGTTCAGATGGGATCTCTTTTCTTGTTCTCCCCTGCCCACCCTCCTGCTGGCCCTGGGCCCTGCCCCAGCCCCCGTGGACAGAAGTGTTTACCAGTTGCATGTGACCCCATCAGCGCTGGCCAGTGGGGAGCCCCGGTCTGGCCACCACCTCCATTCACCAAAGCCCTGTGGGCCAACAAATCTCCCAATTCTCTCTAAGGCCGGCTTCCTTCATGTAAAATGCAGAGAAAATAGAAAATGTTCTTTATAAGTTTCTCAGCAGGATTCAATGAGGTAAAGTCTTTGAAAGGGTGTTCTGACCTATAAAGTGTTACAGAAATGTCATTTTATAATTTTGTAAAAATCTGCTTTATGTATTAAGGGTCTCCACGAGATTTCAGATTATTTCATAGATTCCTAACATGTTTTATACATGTACATATACATTATGTTAATATATATTAAAGAGAAATATGTTAATATATCCATGATTCAGATGCTTTTAGCTCAAATCACATCACTGGGAAATAGGAGCAATTGATATTAATCATGTAACTCGAAGGTGGATGTTGGCCTGGATTCAAATTAGAGACAGAGGGTTTGCCCTGAGGCTAATGACACATAAGCTTCAGGACGTTTGGATGTCATCCAAAGCTCTGTACCAAATTCTGTACCCTTTCTGTATTTTCCTAAGAGGACCGTCCATATTTTAAAAAGCATTAGGTACCACAAGCCTTGCTCCCAACACTAGCATAAAAGAACATTCTGGGGGCACCTGGGTGGCTCAGTCAGTTAAGCGTCCGACTTTAGCTCAGGTCACGATCTCACGGTCCATGAGTTCGAGCCCCGCGTCGGGCTCTGGGCTGATGGCTCAGAGCCTGGAGCCTGCTTCGGATTCTGTGTCTCCCTCTCTCTCTGCCCCTCCCCCATTCATGCTCTGTCTCTCTCTGTCTCAAAAACAAAATAAACGTTAAAAAAAAAAAATTAAAAAAAAAAAAAGAACATTCTGTGCTTCTCCACATTCTAGAAGAATTTTGTGCCCGCTCTTTGTGTTCTCTTGATTTGTCCTTCCCTCTTCAGATCATTCTCTGGCATCATTTTAGCCCCTCCCCCCTTTCTAACCTCAGATATACTTTCTGCTACCTCCAATTCTTTAATCCACTAACAATCACGTAGCGGGGAACACATGTACACACACACCCACACACTCACTTCTCTCAAGTGATAAATTTGGAGATCGGAAATAGTGTGTTCAAGAATAGCACCATTCATCCCAAATGACTCAGAGAGCTATTCCCAGTTTATGCGGAGACTTTCTGGTGAAAATGGAACTAGGAAGAATTCTTTGATTCGATAATGCTAGGCTTATAGATTTTCCAGGAGAAGATTCAAAAGTACAATTATTAGGAAGCAAGTGTTTTCATCGTGTGGTATTAGGCTAGATTGTCTCTGGAAGAAATGGAACACTCCTTGGGGCAAGGTATACTTGCCCTTGAGTGATTCAGAAGGAACCTGGCCACACCCTTTCCTGGTCAAGGAACTCTCTGGAATTAAGTAAGGCACACAGCCCTCTTCTAACTCGTAGGAACCCAGGCTCACCCCTCAACCCCCAAAACGCACACGCACATACACACACTCCAGAGCCAACAGAAGGACATCCTTAGTAACATCAGGCTGAAGCCCAAAGTGGTAAATACTTGGGGAGACAGAGGGCAGGTCCCAACCTGTTGGAAGGTTTGGAATTTCTAAACGGATTGGGAGACATCAGACTGGAAGGGGATTAAATGAAGGCAGGAGGCAGACACTGAAAAATTGGAGAAAGAGAATTAAGGACACGGGTAGTATCCATTCAGAACATTCTCTGAAGGCCTAGCCTTCACCCCACCCCCACCCTGAGTGGCATGAGGAAAAGACGGAAGTCAGATGAAGGCAGAGCTTCCAGCCCTTCTACTGGACTGCTTTAGGTGGCTTACCTGACATTTCACTAAAAGCCAGTTGAAGGGCATCTGGGTGGCTCAGTGGTTAAGCGGCTGACTTCGGCTCAGGTCATGATCTTAGGGTTTGTGAGTTCAAGCCCCGCATTGGGCTCTCTGCTGTCAGCACAGAGCCGGCTTCAGATCCTCTGTCTCCCTCTCTGTCTGCTCCTCCCCTGGTCTCTTTCTCTCTTAAAGATAAATAAAAAAAAACATTAAATAAGTAAATAAAAAATAATAAAAGCCAATTGAAACCCCCAGAGGCAGCTGAATAATAGCCCTCGAAGATGTCAGATCCTAATCCTGGAAACTGTAAATTATGCCTTACAGGGAAAAAGTGTCTCTGTCAGTATGATTATGGATCTTGAGATGTGATTAAGGGTCTTATCCCGGATTAATTGGGTGCGCCTAAAAACTCTCCTTATACCCTTATAAGAAGGAGGCTGAGGAAGACCTTAAAAGTTCTCATCCCAAGAAAAAGAACGGTAACTATGTGAGGTGATGAATGTTAACTACATGGTTGTGGTAATCATATATATATATATATATATATATATATATATGTATATGTATATATGTATATGTATATGATAGATCAACTATCTATCATATACATAAATCAGTTCTTTATGCCATACACCTAAAACTAACAGCGATGTTGTGTATCTATTATAGCTCAATTTAAGAAGAAAAACAGGAGGCTGAGGGAGATTTTACACACAGAAAGAAGGTGATATGAAGACAGAACGACACTTGAAGATGCCAGCCTTGAAGACAGAAGTCACGTGTCCACAAGCCAAAGAACGCTGGCCGCCACCAGAAGGTCCATGAGGCAAGGAACCGATTCTGCTGAGACCCTCGGACGGAAGCAGGGCCCCGCTGGCCCCTTGATTTTGACCCTTTGACTCTGTGAGGCTGATTTTGGACTTCTGAGCTCCAGAACTAAAAAAGAATAAAGTATGTTATTTTAAGTCACCATTGGAAATTAATACAACCCCTGTTAGAATGACACAGGTGTTTGGTCGGGCAAGGATGGGCAACACCAATTTCTAATCATCAGATGTGACAATGCTGACTCCTGTGTCACTAGCAGAGAGGCCTATTGTGCCCAGGCCCTTCTGACCTGAGGGAACTGTATGGGTTTCTGGGGCCACCTTACAGACCACCACAAACTCAGTGGCTTAAATCAACAGAGAGTTATTTTGTCACAGTTCTGGAGGCCAGAAGCACCAAATCAAAGTGTTGACAGGACTGCTTTCTTCTGAAGGCTCTGAGAATCTGTTTTATGCCTCTTTCCTGCTTTCTGGTGGCTTCTGTGATCCTTGGTGCTCCTTGGCTTGGAGCTGCCTCCGGTGCTCCAAGAGCACCTCCGGTCTCTTTCCTCTGTCTTCACACAGATCTTCGTATGGTGTGCACCCTTGCAACTCTTTTCTCTTCCCCTTTTCTGTCTTTTACAAGGGCTGAGGTCATTGGATCTAGGGCCCTCCCTAATCCAGGATGATCGCATCGAGACATCTTTAAATTAATTACATCTGCAAAGACCCTACTTCCAAATAAGTTCACAATCACAGGTCCCGAGTGTTAGGGTTTGGACATATCTTTTGCAAAGACACTCTTCGACCTACTACAGAGGCCAATGCCCCTCCTTTCTCACTGGGTGGGGGAATTACAGAGAACTCTAGTAATCATCCAGCTTAATAAAGACTCAGCAAAATGCAGCAACTTGTCTAGGAGCAGGCAAACATTTCTAACCTCAGACCTCATAGAAACCAACCTTGGAATTTCTAATTTTGTGTGATTCCCAACACACTACCCAGCCTCTTGGTAATTCCCTACCTAGGAACAATTTCATTTACAATTAGCTTCAAACATATTCTTCACTCATCTTCACACGACTCCTTTTGGCAGAAAAGACAAGCATACCATACATTAAACATTAAAACCAGGGCTTCATATTTCAAGTTTACATCTAAGAGATTTAAGAAAACATTGCAGGGGCGCCTGGGTGGCTTCATCAGTTGAGCCTCCAACTCTTGGTTTCGGCTCAGGTCATGATCTCACGGTTCAGTTTGTGAGTTCAGAGTTCTGAGCCTTGCATCAGAATCCGCTTGGGATTCTCTCTCTGGCTCTTACCCTCTCTCTCTCTCTCTCTCTCTGCCCCTCCCATGTGTGCTCTCTCTCTCTCTCTCTCAAAATAAATAAATAAACTTTAAAAGAAAGAAAGACAGAAAGAAAAGAAAGAAGGAAAGAAAAAAAGAAAAAAAGGAAAGAAAGAAAGAAAGAAAGAAAGAAAGAAAGAAAGAAAACATTGCAGTGTCTGGGGGATCTGGCTGGCTCAGTCAGTAGAGCATGTGATCTCAGGGTTGTGAGTTCTAGAGTAGAGCTTGTTGGGCATAGAGCCTACTTAAACACACACACACACACACAACAGCAACAACAACAACAACACAACAATATTGCACTTCTAACACTTCCCTTTCTGTACCTGTTGCTAAATGATAATGTTCTCATAAAGGGAGCTGATTTTACATCCCAAAGCAGCTATTCTGACATTTCAGAATATAGATGATTCTTCACACTGGACGTACAAGAATCGCCTCGTGGTTCACAAGGCATTTTCTAGTTCTAAAGCTCTTTATATGTGTTATCTTATGTGAGATAATGGATACCGTCAAGACGTCCCGTGGAATGTCAGCCGGCAGTGTCCATTTACCGCAACGTGTGTTGGAAAGGAAAGGGAGAGTCATTTCTGAGGTCTGTCCTAGACATTGCCACTTATAATACCCACCACGGGTTTGAAATCTCTCATTTGGGCCGGTAGCTACTTATTATATGACACTTACAAGCCCCCAAGCACTTGTCAAGAGCTGTGCTTGCCCCTGACCTGCTCACTTCCTGTGTCAGTTTCATGGGGCTGTTGTAAACAGGTTCTACAAAGTGGGTGGCTGAAAACAACAGAAATCCATCCTCTCACAGTTCTGGAGGGTAAAAGTCCAAACTCGGGGTGTTGGCGGGACCATGTCTCTCTGAAGGCTGTAGGGAAGGATCCTTCCTTGCCCCTTCCTGGTTTCTGGTGACTTCAGCCATCTTGGCACTTCTTGGCTGGCAGCTGTGTTATTGCAGTTTCTGCCTCCACTGTCACATGGCCGTTTCCCCTCTAATCCAGCCTGACATCATCTTAACAGCTAATTCTATCTGCCAAAAGCCCTATTTCCAAATAAGGTCACATTCATAGGTTCCTCAAGGACATGGATGGGAGGGGGGCACTATTCAGCCAAGTACACTTGCCCAAGGAACATTTGTAGGTCTCTTTGGATGGCTTGATTTTCTTTCACTGCCCCCTTTTAATACACCAATTTCTTATGTCACTTAGAAAGAAAAAGCCATAGGGGCACCTGGGTGGCTCAGTCAGTTGAGCGGCCAACTTTGGCTCAGGTCATGATCTTGTGGGTTTAAGGCCCGTGTCGGGCTCTGTGCTGACAGCTCGGAGCCTGGAGTCTGCTTCAGATTCTGTGTCTCCCTCTCTCTGCCCCATCTCTGCTCACGCTCTGTCTCTCTCTGTCTCTCAAAAAATGAATAAACATTAAAAAAAATTTTTTTTAAAAAGAAAGAAAAAGCCATAAAGAGTTTACTAGAAGCCTATACAAATTAATTGTATCGTTTCCTTCTATTTCTAGAGAGTAAAGATTTATCTTCTCTTAAGGAAAGGTAAAACATCAGCCATTAGGGAATTTAGTATGACAGCCACCAAATTACTAAAGTGTGAATATCAGCAGCCGTTTCCCTCTGTTCCAGGAGTGGATGTTGGATGTGTGCCCTCAGGAAGAGTCCTGCCTCCGCCAGCCAGCCCATCTGTGATGACATACCTAGAGCTTTCAGAGCTGTACCAAGCAGGTCTCCAAATTGGTGGTCTGCCACCCATCCTTCTCCATGCCCTCCCTCTGCCCTTCAGGCTGAGCTCCGAAGTAGGGAAGGACTATGGCCGGTACTCAGCTATATCAGCAACTAAGCCTGCCATAAGACAGTGCCACTGACCAGGTGGCTCAAACAATAGAAGTTTCTGGGGCGCCTGGGTGCCTCAGTCAGTTACGCGTCTGACTTTAGTTCAGGTCATGATCTCGTGGTTGACGAGTTCAAGCCTCGCGTCGGGCTCTGTGCTGACAGCCTCAGAGCCTAGAGCTTGCTTTGGATTCTGTGTTTCCCTCTCTCTCTCTGCCCCTCTCCCATTCACATTCTGTCTCTCTCCCTCTCTCTCTCTCAAAAATGAATAAACATTAAAGATCAACATGTCATCAAGGTTGATTTCTTCTGAGGTTCCCTCTCCTTGGCTGGCAATTGACCACCTTCTCACTGTGTCCTTACATGATTATTTCTCTGTCATGTGTTAGATGTGTCCTCATCTCCTCTTCCTTTAAAAAAAAAAATTTTTTTTAACGTGTATTTATTTTTGAGAGAGAGAGAGGGAAAGACAGAGTGCGAGCAGGGGAGGGACAGAGAGAGAGGGAGACACAGAAGCAGGCTCCAGGCTCCAAGCTGTCAGCACAGAGCCCACATGGAGCTCAAACCGACAACTGTGAGAGCAGGTGCTGAGCCGAAGTCGGACGCTTAACAGACTGAGCCACCCAAACGCCCCTTGATTACCTCTTTAAAGACCCTATCTCTAAATACAGTCACAGTCTGAGAACTTCAACATAAGAATCTGGGGGGGGGGGGGGGGGGACACAATTCAGCCTGTAATAACATTCAAAGACCTCTTCAGTTTACCTACTCTTCTCCCCATCACGCCCCACCACCCTTGGGGCTCCATCCAACCACCCTACAAGATGAGGAAGGAATCTTTTCTCTCAGCCCAATGTGAACTATATTAAATAATATAGACATATATAAGACAGATACATGCAGCAATCTACCCATGACTGATCGATTCTGTGGGGTCCTTGGATCATTGAGAGTACCTATTAAAAATGATCATTTCAGAGACATATTGCAAATATGAACTAAGAAAATGGGGAAAAACAGAGTCAGGGAATTTAGTTCCATTATTCATTTAATTAAAAACAACAGGTTTGCTGTGTGTTAAAAATAGCACCAAGTGTCTGAGCCAGATGACTGAGAATAGAAAAATCATAAAGATCTCAATCATAACCAAGACCTAATTTGAGGAAGAACCTCCTAAAGCACACAAAAAAGGTGAGCAATGGGTAACAAAAAGTCTAAATTTCAGAGACAGAATGAGAGTCAAATAGTTGTACACATAGAAGAATAAGACGAAACAGCTATTCGTATTTTTCTTTAGGGCTTGAGGAGAAAAACCATTGGCAATGTTCTAGAAAAGAGTTAACACTGCAGCTGCAAAGTAAGCATGCAAAAAATATCCCTAGCACCAGGACAAAGGATTCCTCTTTCAGCAGGTGGAAGAAAACCTTTTTTAGAGTTAGGAAGTATGAGACCAGCAAACTTATCACTAATGATGATGTAAAGAAGCAATGCATACTTTTTCAGGTCATCAGCTTGGTGTATGTTCCAGGTTCTATGTGATTCTCTGTAACAGTAAAAGTTGTAAGAAAGAAAGAAAGAAAGAAAGAAAGAAAGAAAAGAAAGAAAAGAAAAGCATGAGGTCAACAGGATTTATATGTTTTTAAAAATGTTTCTTCATTTTTGAGAGACAGAGAAACACTGAGTGCAAGTGGGGGGTGGGGCAGAGAGAGAGGGAGACCCAGAATCCGAAACAGGCTCCAGGCTCTGAGCTGTCAGCACAGAGTCCTACGCGGGGCTCGAACTCACAAACCGTAAGATCATGACCTGAGCGGAAGTCGGACACTTAACTGACTGAGCCACCCAGGTGCTCCCAACAGGATTTATATTGATTTCACATATTAAACAACAAAACCCATAATCTATAGAATTGTTGATTGTACACCTGAAACTAATATAACACTGTTATGTTGGCTATACTGGAATTAAAATAAAAAAAGTTAATAAAAAAAAAAACCCTGCAATGCTAGACAGGCATGCCATTTACACTCATCTTGACAACCTGACAAGTAAGGGAATATAGTCAATCAAAATATCCTTCTCGGCTAGAAATCTGTGCATAGATGGAAATAAATAGCTGAGTCCCAGATAGAATGGGGAAATAACACCCTTGCCTAGGTGAGGAATCACCAATGACATCAGAACAAGAATTCTAGTCAGGTTCCAAAGTGAAGATGTCTTAAGGGAAAAGATGTGAACAACAAGTTCTGAGGAAAGTCAGTTTAAAGAAAAATTAAAGGGGGGAGGGGAGCAAAGGAAGATAATAATGCTACCTCTAATTTTCCACAGCAGCTTCTAGAGCTCAAAGTACTTAAAAGACAGGGGCACCCGGCTGGCTCAGTGGGTTAAGCATGCAACTCTTGATTTCAGCTCAGGTCATGATCTCACAGTTCGTGAGTTTGAGCCCCATGTCTGAATCTGTGCTGACAGCTCAGAGCCTGGAGCCTGCTTCGGATTCTGGGTCTCCCCCTCTCTCTGCCCCTCCCCTACTCATACTCTCTCTCTCTCTTAAATAATAAATATTAAAAAAATGTTAATACTTAAGAGCATATTTTTCTTCTGAGGTCATAGAAGCTATGTAAACCAGCATTTACAGATGGTTTCTGTGGTGCCTGGGTTCTCCTGGTAGGATCTCCAGTCCTGGATGGAGCAGCACAGAAGAGAGCCTGTGGAGAGAATGTCTCTCTTTCCCTGGGAGCTTCCCCCAATTCGAATATATATTACTTTAATATAAAAATACTGTATAAGATACTATACAATTATTATTAATAATTCTATCAAAACTTCCATCAGAAGTCTGAAAGCTATTGAGAACAAGGATTAGTCCTATTCTGTAGGTTAAAATAAGAAAGGGGACAGAAAGATGTGGTCATTGGGTCAGTGGATTAGTTTCCTAGGGCTGCCAAAGTACCACGTGCTGGGTAGCTTAAAACAACAGAAATTCATTCTCTCACAACTTCTGAAGCCTAGAGGTTCAAAATCAAGGTGCTGACAAGGCCATACTCCCTCTGAAGGCTCTAGTCTTCCTTGCCTCTTTTGGCTTCCGGTGGTTACTGGCAATCCTCGATGCTCCTTGGTTTATATAATGGGTCACCCCACTCTCTGCCTCCATCATCACAAAGCATTTTCTGTGTGTCCGTGTCCAAATTTTCCTCTTCTTATGAAGATACCAGCCATCAGATTAGGGCTCCAGTATGACCTCATTTTAACTCGATTACCCCTGTGAAGACCCTGTTTCCAAGTATTCACATGTACCGGAGACCAGGACTTGAATATACCTTCTGAGGGGATACAATTCAACCCACAGCAGTCATTTGAAGAACAGGATATTGCTGTCCAGAGGTAAGAATACTGAAAAGCACCAAAAGCCATGTCTCTCCTGGCAAAAAGGGAGACAAGACCATGTTTGATGGTGAAATGATGCAGCATCTCTCTCCGAATAAGCTCTTTCAGAGTTATTGTCATCTCGAAGATTCATGATTTTATGACTTGAAATGTATTATCCCACAGAATCTATCTATAATATCTTTTTTAATGTTTATTTATTTATTTTGAGGGAGAGAGAACACGTGTGAGTGGGAGAGGGGCAGGGGGAGAGAGGGAGGGATGGAGGGATGGAGAGAGAGAGAGAGAGAGAGAGAGAGAGAGAGAGAGAGAATTCCAAACAGGCTCCACACTGAGCACAGAGCCCTACATGGGGCTCGATCCCACAACCCTGGGATCATGACCTGAGCTAAGATCCAGAGTTAGACGCTTAACCAACTGAATCACCCAGCAACCCCCCCCCCATCTATAATGTCTTATGTGGCTTTTTTACTTTAAAAACTTCACATTCCTATTCCCTAAAGCTGGCAACAATGTCTTTCAGAGGAAACTTTTTCCAAAATGGGATCATCTGCTCTAAAGGATTCATCTGTTCTTTAGACTGAAAGGAGAAGAATGTCCATGGAGGGGAAACATTATAAAAATGACATTTCGAGCTTCCATTTTAGATAAGACTCTGTGATGGGCACCATTAGTCACTTAATGTCATGTACAATCGTCCCCATTTAGAGATGTGGAGGATGAGTGGCAGAACACAAAATAACTTGTCAAGGTCTCATAGGCCCTAAGAGGGTAAAGAGTGAGTTAAAGACAGGTGCAATCTTCTTCTGACCCCAAGACCAAGACAACTGGAGCTAGAGACAGGAGGAGAGAGGATCGGGTAGGAAGGGCCTGGAATGGAAGCTTCCTTCCCTCCCTCTGAACCAAGCAATGGTTGTTTAGGAGCTGCTGTTTCTGTTTGTGCAGTGATGCCACTGACTGACCAAGAGAATCAGAGTAAGCCACTCACACAACATCCTACAACAGGGGCCCATTGTCATGTGGGTCACACGACTGTGAGCAAAGCATTTTTCTCTTCAACTGTACCATGCTTTGTTGCGAGGCTGGAGGAAATCATGAAATGTAATCATTCTTTCTGAGTTCTGGAGGACAACCAACAAAACTGAACAATTCATTCATGGGTGACCCCACATTGTTTCATTTTACCCCACAACATTCTTTGTCCACCTTCTCCTTAAAAGCATTTATTCACTCCAAAACATGCTAGTTTTAACAAGCTGATAGTTTAAAGCAGCTACTATATATAACCTCTTTTTTTTTCTTTAGAATTGCTAAACCTTAGAGATGCAAGTCATAATGACTTCTGAAGAGTTCATCTTACTGCAAGAGAAATATAGATAACCAGATTTCTTCTTTCTCTTCAAGCTTAAATAGGAAATTTCATTGGATTTATCTTTGCAATTACAAAAAAAAATTTTTACCTTCCATTTCTTCCTTTTTAACTTGTTTTACTTTACTTCTTTACTTTCTGCTTTCCTGAATTATTTTATATTGCCTTCTTTGTCCTTGGAATTCTCCCATTTCCTCATTTTCTTTTTTCTGTCTTCAAACAGTTTCCTCGTTGTGCGAGATGTCTGACTCTCTCTTCCTTGTGGTTCTCTGTAGAATCATAAAAGCATAGGACTTAAGGAAAAAGGAAAATTTCAGGGAGTTTGATGGCATCATTTTATTAGCACCATGCTCTAACCAGCTGAACTAACCGGCCACCAATGGCATCATTTTAGATGAAAGGCTAAGGTCTAGGGAATTTAAGGAATTTGCCCGACATGACACAGTTAATTTGTGGAAGGACCTAGCACTACAATCCAGGTGTCTTGATTACCACACTACGGCACTGATTCTTTCTTCATACCTAATTCCACATTCATATAAATCTTCATTTCCCTGCCATGTTTACTGCTGTGCAATAATGTCAAACCATAAGCTCTGTGTTATTAAGTACAGAATCTTTAAAGTTAGTCTGTGCTTAAAATTTTTGAGTCATTCCTAGACAGATCGCAGATTTCATAAAAATTTGTAAAACGTGGGATCCTTATTATTTAACTTTATAAAAAAGAGAAATACAAAGAAGAAGAAAAAATGGGGAAATTTGGATACAGCACTACCAACAGCAAAAGTGTTGAGAAAGTAAGAGGAAGTGAAATTATACAACTCAAAAATATACTCATGGTAGACTCATAAATTTCCCTCACAAGCACAATCTAATAGTAAACATTTAGGTCATAGGCCAAGCAAGTAATGAGAACCAACAATGTTTTCCATTAACTAGAATGGAACCAAATTTTATTCAGCGTTGTGTCCCAATGATCCTCACAGTTCTTGATGCATCCTAAGTGCTCAATGCACTTGTCTAATAAATGCTGATCAAGATTAGATATGTGGGCTACAGGGTTCTTTTAACACCAAGATCCCATACCTCTAATTTTGAAACACAGCACAAAAATATTACCAGTTAGTAATGAAGAATCCTCAGTTTTGAGCTTTCTCCATTTATCACATGTTGAGATACATACATATAAGGGATATGATTTGAATTCCTTGGGTGCAAGCAACAGCAACCAACTCAAGCTAGCTTAAAGAGACTATCACGTGACACAGGGTGTCTCATGGAACCTAGCACTCACCAACTCTTCCATGAGTTCTTCCACATGCCACAGCCTCCCTTGCAGTTCATTTGGGACCATGTGTCTAGACCTAGCCAATGGACTGTGACATGTGTCATATTGGGACTGAGGCAGTTATGAGTGACTCTACTTACTTGAAGACATTATGTTAAAAGAAATAAGCCAGTCGCAAGGGGACAAATATTATATGATTCCACTTCTAAGAAGTACCTAGAGTAGTTGACATTTGGTTGCTAGGGGGTGGGAGGAAGGGAAAACGGGGAGATATTTTTTTAGTGGGTATGGGGTTTCAGTTTGGGAAAATGAGGAAAGTTCTAGAGGTGGTGGTGGTGGTTGTATAACAATGTGAATGTATCAATGCCACTGGATTATATACCTAACCATGGTTAGGATGGTGAGTTTTATGTATATCTCACCACAATAAAAATAATAAATAAATAAATAAATAAATAATAAAAAAGCAAGGTAGAGATAATGCGTATGGTATTGAATAAGGAGGGAGGGGAAACTATGTGCATAATTGCTTATACTTTTAAAAGGAAAATAAACATAATTTTTTCATTGTTAACTTTAGTGGAAAGGGGGGAATAGGGTAGAGGGAACTGGGCAACAAACTAGATTTATCTAAATACACCTGCTTCATAGATTGGAATTTGAACCTCTGCAGATATACTATATAAGTATAAAATCAACAATCTAAAAAAATAAAAACAGAGTGGCTGTACCTCCCCCATCAATCTCTCCCTCTGCTCCAGCAGACTTGCAGGCCACCTCTTCCAGATGACTTAGGTATAAAAGAAGGAGCTCCCTACCACTAAGGACTTCGGTGGGAGGCAAGAAACAAACTTGTGTTGGGTCAAGCCACCAAAACACTGCAGAAACTAGGATGACCAATATATCAGGTGATGTAGGATGCTCTGGACAATGTTAAGCTCTCAGTACCTGTTGCTAGTGGTATCTTTAACCGTAGGGCACAAATGCCACCATGTCTTCTAGCAGCCCCAGAACCAAGAATGAATGGGAAGAATTCAGACTTCTTGTCAGACTCACATATCTTCCTCTTTGAACATCTGTTTTGTTTTGTTTTGTTTTCTTCCATGTAGAAACCAGTTTTCTCTGTTTCTGTCTACATATAAATAGAAGAGAACTACCCCACAACTCATACATTTATATTTCCTCCAATCAAGAGACAAGTTCAGACACTGGTTATCTCTCAGTCCTATTCTAAATCCCCGGAAGAGGGAATGTTATTCGCTTGGCTTGGGTCAGGTGTCCATTCATAGTCCAATAATATGGTCACTGGGGGAGGGTCCTGTCACACTCCAGCCCCTGTCCTGATTGGGGCAGGCTGTCACCCAAGAACAGTCTCCAGCAGATTGTATAAGACAGGCACTGCAGCATGACTCTGGTGGTTGGGGTATGGGTTCGGAGATCCAAAATATTAATGGCATAAATAAGAGAAAACAGAGGCACCTGGGTGGCTTAGTCGGTTGAGCGACCAACTTTGGTTCAGGTCACAATCTCACGGTTTGTGAGTTTGAGCCCCACGTCAGGCTCTGTGCTGACAGCTCTGAGCCTGGAACCTGCTTCTGATTCTGTGTCTCCCTCTCTCTCTGCCCTTCGCCCACTCATGCTCTGTCTCTCTCTGTCTCAGAAATAAATAAACATTTAAAAAAAATATTTTTTAAAAACAAGAGAAAACAGTCTTTTTCTATCCCTTGAAAGGCTTTTACAGGCATTTAAGAATTTATATAGTGGGTATAATGAGTTGAATAGTGTCTCCCAAAAATTCATGTCCATATGAGACCTCAGAATATGATCTTATTTGGAAATAGAGTCCTTGCAGATATAATTAGTCTTTGTAGATGAAATCATCCTTAATTTAAGGTAAGCTCTACATCCAATGATTGATATCTTCTAAGAAGAGGAGAGGATAGAGGGAGACACACAGAAAAGGAGCCACGTGACAACGGGGCAGAGATTGGAGCAAGGCCACCTCAAACCAAGGAACAGCTGGGACTCTAGACGCTGGAAGAGGCAAGGAAAGATCGATCCTTCCCTAGAGTCTTCAGAGGGACCATGGCCCTGCTAACACCTTGATTTTGGACTTCTAGACCCCAGAACTATGAAAGAATACATTTCTATTGTTTTGAGCCATACAGTTAGTGGAGATTTGTTTTGAGCCACACAATTGGTAATGAATTGTTAGGAAGCTAACACAGTGTTACTCGTAGCATCTGGGACCCAGGCTACTTCCAGCTTCCTTTCTACCATCCCTAGGAGGTGGCCCTCATCAGCATGGTCCAAGTGGATCTCCAGTCTTCATATCCACTGAGCATTGGGATGGGAAGGAGGGAAAAAGAAACTCACTCTCTCCTTTTAAGGACATATCTTGTAGTAGCACCCACCACTTCCATTCCACACCACAAGCCAAGCCTAGCTGCAAAGGAGGTAGGGAAATAGTCTTTACTCTGAGTCAACAAAGGCTCAACTAAAATCTAGGTTTCTACTACTAAGGAAGAAGATGAGAAAGATATTGGTAGACAAAGAACACTTTCTACCTCTGTGTTGAAACATTTCTAAAGGTTTTTGGTTTTTGTTTGTTTGCTTCCTAGCATCTTATTTTATATTTTATTTTATTATTTAAAGTTTATTTATTCATTTTTGAGAGAGTGTGTGTGAGCAGGAGAGGGGCAAAGAGAGAAGGAGAGAGAGAGAGAGAGAGAGAGAGAAAGAGAGAGAGAGAATCCCAAGCAGGCTCCATATGCCCAGCACAGAGCCTGATGTGGGACTTGAACTCATGAACCACGAGATCATGACTTGAGCTGAAATCAAAAGTTGGACGTTCAATTGACTGAGCGACCCAAGGACCCCTCATTTTATATTTTAGCAAAAATATCAGGGACAGGCTTCTGGAAATTTCACTGGATCTGGATGTTGAATTGTGGTCAGGGGCCAGAGAAAATCAGTGGGAAAAGCATGCCAGCCCAAGAGGCAGCCTGAGCTAGCACACAGAGACCTTAGCTTAAATTCATCACTTCTTCAGGAAAGCCCTCCCTAGCTCCCCAAATTAGGTTACGTCTCTCTGTCTCACACCCATCGGCCTAAAGTTCTCCTTTGTAGCCCTCACTGTGCTTGTTCAAGTCTGTTGACCTTCTAAAGGAGAACACGTTAAGGTCAAAGACTATTCCACCTTGATCACTCGCCATGTCCCCAGCACTTGGTTCAGTACCCAGCACACAGTAGGTGCTTAATAAATATTTGTGATCAAATTAATGCAGGAACTAAGGCAGGAGAGTGCATATTTCAGTAGGGTCAGTAAAGCATATGACCAATACAGAGGCACATCAAGAAGCGGGCCAGAATGAAGACTAATTAGAGACTAGGGCCAGATTTTGAGAAGAATGGGGTCTGCTACTTTTTTTTTAAATGGAGATTTGCTTTAAGGTAATTCACATGGTAGGGGCACCTGGGTGGCTCTGTTGGTTAAGTGTCTGATTCTCGGTTTTGGCTCAGGTCATGATCTCATGGTTTGTGAGGTCAAGCCCTGCATAGGACTCTGTGCTGGCAGCGTGGAGCCTGCTTGGGATTCTCTCTTTACCTCTCTCTCTGCCCCCTCCCCTGTCTGTCAAAATAAACAAATAAACTTTTTTTTTAAGTTAGTATGGTGTAGTATACAGGATTTCCTCTTTTATAATGAAAATAATGATACATACTTGGTAGAATGTTGGGTAGATGCAATGAGATCGGAAAAGGTATCCAGTCTGGCAGCTACTACAAGAGGAGGGAAGGGCTGGGGCATATAAATCAGTTCACTTGTTTACCTGGCAAATATTTGATGAGAGCACTAAGTGAGTCTGTAAGAGAGTCGCTCACCCTGCCTCTCCTCTAGGCTGCACACCAATAGAATCTATGTCCAAGAATCTCTAGCCAAATGGGAAACTAAAAACCAAACTTCATGCAAAGCTCCAGTAAAAGCTAGATTTGAACATGGCCTGAACCTAGGTCTAAGGGGAGATATAGTCCCTCCTCTCTCTCCACTGAACTGAATAGGCAGGGCCCACAGGGCAAGGGTCACTGGACCTACCCACCCAGTTACAGAGGAGGTGATTGAAAAGACAGAATGACAGATTCCCACTTCCCACTTCCCCAAGAGGGTGGCCATGTCAAGGAGTGTTAACCACACAAGAGCGTCCTGTGTGAATTCAGGAAGTAAAAGAAGAGTGGAGCCTGGGGCCCTGCCTTTAAGACCAACTACCACCGCCCCTGCTGTGAGTCAGGCTGGCCACCTCTCCAATTAAGGGAGAGGAGGAGAGTGGTGGGATTCTTTTCTCTGATATTCTCTCTAATGGGGAGAGAAGCAAGAATCTTCTTCCCTGCATCCTGGGTCTCAAGAGGAACTACAGCTGTATCTAGTTCTAAGCTTCCAGGCATTGGAAGGTTGGGGAGGGTGTTCCTAGCTGAAGAAGAGGATGTACAAAGCTATGGAGCCATGAAAGAGCATGGCAAGTCCAGAAAAATAGTCTGTAGTTAAGTTTGTTTAAAGCATAGTGAGTGTGCAGAGAAAGCAACATGAGTATCTGGTCAGGGAGTAGGAACAAGACAGTTTGTCAAGACTTACTAATTTGAAGAAACATATCTGCTATGGGGTCAATACTTGTATCCTCCCAAAATTCATATGTTGAAATCCTCACCCCCAATGTGATGGTATTAGTAGGTGGGGTTTTGACAGGTCATGAGGTGATGAGGTGGAGTCCTCATGAAGGAGGAGAGTTGATCAATAGATCATCAGTTGATCAATAGATCAATAGATCGTGAGGTGGAGTCCTCATGAAGGAGATTAGTGCCCTGGAAGGAGAGGCTCAAGAGAGATCCCCAGCCCTTTCCACCATATGAAGGCACAGCGAAGTCTGTAACCCAGAGGAGGGCCTTCATTCAACCCTGCTGGTGCCCTGATTTAGGACTCCCGGTCTCCACAAATGGGAGAAATAAAATTCTGTGAATTATAAGCTACCCAGCCTGTGGTACTTTATTATAGCAGCCTGGGTGGACTGAGACAGAAATCAAAAATGAAAAGCAAACGTCGTATTTATCCATGAAATACCAGAAGCATTCTCATTAACTTAAGGAACAGGACAAGGAAGTCTGTTATTCTTGATATTCAGCATTTTTCTGGAGATTCTAGACAATGCAGTGACCCAATAAAAAAAGAATAGGAGGTGTAACAATTGGAAAAGATGAGACAAACTTATTTACAGATATGACTGCCTTTCTCTTGCTCTATTACAGAAACAGCTGAATTGGAGACTGCACCGGTCAGCTTGTGCTGCCGTAACAAAATACCAGAGGCTGGTGGCTTCAACAACACAAATTTATTTTCTCAAGTTCTGGAGTCTGGAAGTCCATGTTCAAGGTGTCAGCAGGGATTTTCCTGAGGCCTCTCTCCTTGGGTGCCTTCTCTCTGTGTCCTCACACAGTCTTTTCTCTGTGTGAGCTCATCCCTGGTGTCCCTTACTCTTATGAAGACAGGGCGCCACCCTTATGACTTCATGTACCTTAATTATTTCTTCATGTGCCCAAACACAGTCACACCGAGGATTAGGGCTTCGATGTATGAATTTTGGGGAGACGCAATTCAATTAATAACAGAGACTAAGCTCTAGCCGTTTGAATTGCTAAGGAAAATCAATAAACCGTAAGACCCAGTGGTCATAACTGAGCTTCTGGATATCTTCTCTTCTGAACTGATCTAAGAGAGGGAAGAGAAAGGGAGAGAAACAGAACAATTCAAGCAAGCATGCTAAGCACTCCCTCCCCATTTTCTCTACTTACCCTCGGGAGGAGTGAGTGGGGAAGAAAGAGAGCAGATGTGTTAATCTAACAGTGGTTCTCAAGGCCGGCCGCTCATTAGAATAACCTGGGGAGCTTTACAAAATTGTCAACTCCTGGACCCCACCCGCAGAATTTTTTAGTTAATTGATGTAGGGGAGTCTGGCCTTGGGTACCTTTTAAAATTGAGATATACTTCACATGCCATAAAATGTACCTTCTTAAAGTTGCACAGTTATTACTGATATCGAATTCCAGAACATTTTCATCATCCCAAAAAGAAGTCTCAGACCCATCAGCAGTCACTCCTCACTCCTCCTTCCCCCTATCTCTGGCAACTATCAATTTACTTTCTTTCTCTATAGATTTGCCTGTGTGGGACATTCTTATAAATGGAATCATATAAGGGGCGCCTGGGTGGCGCAGTCGGTTAAGCGTCCGACTTCAGCCAGGTCACGATCTCGCGGTCCGTGAGTTCGAGCCCCGCGTCGGGCTCTGGGCTGATGGCTCAGAGCCTGGAGCCTGTTTCCGATTCTGTGTCTCCCTCTCTCTCTGCCCCTCCCCCGTTCATGCTCTGTCTCTCTCTGTCCCAAAAATAAATTAAAAAAATGTTGAAAAAAAAAATTAAAAAAAAAAAATAAATAAAATAAATGGAATCATATAAGATGTGGCCTTCTGTGTCTGGCTTTTTGCATGGACCTGTGTATTTTTTTAAATCTCTCTTTTTGTGCAGCCAGGATTAAACACCATTATACTAACAGAAGTCCTCTCATGGAAACCAGAGAACTTCCAGAGGAATTCCTCTGAACCTCCCTTAGGGTCAGTTCAAAGCAAAAGAGATGCCCCCAGCTCCAGCAGAAAAAGCTGGTAAAGGGCTCTGATTGGCCCAACTTGGGTCACATGTTCACTCCTTGGTCAGTCACAGTGGCCAGGGGATAGTCACATGATCACTCCTTTGAACTTTAGCCTAAAAACAATGGGGAGTTGCCATAGGATTTTACATAGGAGAGGACATAATCTATTTAGAAACATTTACTTGCCCTAGCCGTTTGAATTGCTAAGGAAAATCAATAAACTGTAAGACCCAGTATATTAAGAGTCTGATGCAATGATGCCACTAATAAAAAAAGGTATTCTGTTATGATGTGAATGTTTGTGTCCCCCAGAACTCATATGTTGAAGCCCTAACCCCCTACCATATGATGACATTTGGGGGTGGGGCCTTGGGGAGGTAATAAGGTTTAGATGAGGTCATAAAAGTGGGGCCCCCATGATGGGATTAATGTCCTTATAAGAAGAGGAAGAGAGCTCAGGGCTACTCTCCACCATGTAAGAACATAGCAAGAAGGGAATTGTCTGCAAGCCAGGAAGAAAGTCTTCATGTAACGCAGCTATGCTGGCACCCTGTGCTTGGACTTTCCAGCCTCCAGAACTATAAGAAGTAAGTTTTTATTGGTTAATCCACAGTATTTTGTTATGGCAGCTTAACCTGGCTAAGATATTCTCTAAACCCAATTACCAATATATAGAAAATGCAGAAGCCAGGATCTAGTTCCATGACACCAGGGGATGCAATCAATAAAAACCCAGGCAAGCAAACTCTACAGAACAGACAACATGTTTCTGTTTTTTCTTTCTGTAAATAAACTGCAAGGAAAAGAAAGAGATGGGAGAACCAACAGAGCAAAAGACATTTAAAGACACAGCAATCAATTACAATGTATGCACCTGATTTAGGTCCCAAGTTTTTTTTTTTTTTTTCAACGTTTATTTATTTTTGGGACAGAGAGAGACAGAGCATGAACGGGGGAGGGGCAGAGAGAGAGGGAGACACAGAATCGGAAACAGGCTCCAGGCTCTGAGCCATCAGCCCAGAGCCTGATGCGGGGCTCGAACTCACGGACCGCGAGATCGTGACCTGGCTGAAGTCGGACGCTTAACCGACTGCGCCACCCAGGTGCCCCGATCCCAAGTTTTAAAAAAATGTATGACATTTATGAGACAATTGGAAATCTGAACAGTAGATATTTAATGATGTAAAGAATTATGAATTCTTTTTAGGTGTGCTGATGGTATTTTTAAAAATCTCTATCTTTTATAAATTCATCCTGAAATATTTATGAATGAAATGATAGGATATATGGGCTTTGCTTCAAAATATTATGTGAGAGGGGAGTGGGCTGGGATAGGGATAGGGCAGGCCTAGCCTCGGTTGCTGGTTGTTGGGGCTAGAGGGGTGGGAACTTAAGAACATTATAATCTGTCTCCTTTAGGGGTGCCTGGGTGGTTCAATTGGTTAAGCATCCTACTCTTGATTTAGGCTCAGGTCATGATCTCACAGTTTGTGAGTTTGGGCCCCGCGTTGTGCTCTGAGCTGATGGCACAGAGCCTGCTTGGGATTCTCTCCCCCTCTCTTGGCCCTTTCCTTGCTTGCACTCTCTGTCTCTTTCTCAAAATAAATAGAGAAACTAAAAATAATAATAATCTGTCTCCTTTAGTGTATGTTAAAAATTATTCACAGCAAGAAGTTAAAAAGGCAACAAATATAGTTATATTAAACCTGTCTTGGGGCCCCTGGGTGGCTCAGTGTGTTAAGCATCCAATTCTTGACTTTGGCTCAGGTCATGATCTTGCAGATTGTGGGTTCGAGCCCCACATCGGGCTCTGCACTGGCATCGGGGAGCCTGCTTGGGATTCTCTATCCCCTTTCTCTCTGCCTGTCTCCCAATTGTTCTCTCTCTCTCTCTCTCAAAAATAAACAAACTTAAAATATTTCTTAATGTTTATTTATTTTTGAGACAGAGAGATAGCACGTGAACAGTGGAGGGGCAGAGAGAGAGGGGGACACAGAATCCAAAGCAGGCTCCAGGCTCTGAGCTGTCAGCAAAGAACCTGATGCAGGGCTTGAACCTACGAACTGTGAGATCATGACCTGAGCCAAAGTCGGACACTGAACTGACTGAGCCACCCAGGTGCCCCCAAAATAAGCAAGCTTTAAAAAAAAGATAAAGCTGTCATGCCTTCATTGTTTGGTAGTGATTTGGGTCTTTGTGTATACATAAAAATACTAAAACTATATTTCCTTTAAAAAGGAGGAAGGAGGAGCACCTGGCTAGCTCAGTTGGTAGACCATGTGACTCGATTTTGGGGTCGTGAGTTCAAGCCCCACTTTGGGCGTTGAGCTTACTTAAAAATAAATAAACAGGGGCGCCTGGGTGGCTCAGTTGGTTAAGCGTCCGACTTCAGCCAGGTCACGATCTCGCGGTCCGTGAGTTCGAGCCCCGTGTCAGGCTCTGGGCGGATGGCTCGGAGCCTGGAGCCTGTTTCCGATTCTGTGTCTCCCTCTCTCTCTGCCCCTCCCCCGTTCATGCTCTGTCTCTCTCTGTCCCAAAAAAATAAATAAAAACGTTGAAAAAAAATTAAAAAAAAATAAGCAAACAATAAAAAGGAGGAAAGAAAAGAATACTCAGGCCATTGTGGGGTAACTGGATTAGGGTTTGAAAAAATGAAGGTACAGAGCCCAGTTAGGAGGCTGTTTGAAGGACCCAGGAATGATAGTGATGGCAGGAAGGAGAAAGAAAAGATGGATACTTAGGAAGTGGACCACTGGGTGTTGGGTCTATTAAAAACTTATTGTCAATTCTTTTGTGTTGTTGTTTGGATGTGGAGAGTGATGGAGAGGTGGGCATTGGATATGGTGTCCAGTTTCTGGCTCAGGCAAGTGGGTGGCGCCATCGGCAGAAGTAGAAAACAACAGAGGAGGAGGAAGTTTGAGGAAGAAGGTGGTGAGTTCAAATGTACACAAAATGACTTTGACGTTTCTGTTGGGGCATCCAGGTGGAGCTGTCCAGTTGGTGAAGGGGTCTGGGCGGAGGTCAGGCAGACATATAAAGTTAGAACCTATTAGGACAGAGCAGGTGACCGTGAACATGTGGGAGAACGAGATGGCCTGGAGAGCTACTAGAAAGGAAGAGAGGACTCTGGAGAGGAAAGGAAAATATGGGCCCAGAGGAAGGCCAGCCTTGAGAGGAGAGGTAGAGGAACAGGAGCCCACAAGACAGGCAGGAAGGAAGCAGACAGAAAAGCAGGAAGAGAACTAAGACGAGTGTATATTTCATGCAAGTCATAGACAAAGGAGCAGGAGAAGGGTCAATCAATTCAAAAGCTGCTGAACATTCATATACAGAAATAAATGAAACTATCTATTGGATTCAACAACAAAGACGTTGTTTATGACCTCAGTGAGAGCAGCTTCCAGGCTGCCAAGCACATAAACCAATTGCCTTGGGTTAAAGAGTGAATGGGAGGAAAACAAAGATGCTTCTCACTGACTGCTCTTCTCTCCACAGTCCCTTCTAAGGCAGGTTGCTCTGTCCATGATCCTGGGGCCTGAAATAGCTGTATCCTATAATATGAGGCCAGTGACCTATGACTTGTCTCCTCAAGTGAGGAAATTACCAGGCTAATTAAGTTCCATCTCTCTTGGGCCTCTGTTGACAGTGGGAGCTGAAGATCCTGAGGTTGACTGGCGTTGGAGTGGGCATTATGGGATGAGATGAGAAGTAGAGAGAGGGGGAGAATGGAAAGATGTCCAGAGAGAAACAGAGAAGGAGAGGAAAAGGAGGGGAGGGAAGGGGAGATGAGGAATACCTGATCCTGATGGGCTGACAGTCCCCATTCCAAGTTTCTATGAGGCCATCTCTAGACTTGCACATGCTTTCCAACGTGTCCCTGCAATAGGCAGTTCCCTTGAGCCAGCCAGATGTGTCTCTACTCCCAAGAAACTTGAGCAAAACAGGAAGTAAGAAAGCAGAGGTGGTGAGTGTAGACAACTCCTTTAAGAAATTTGGTTTTGGGGCGCCTGGGTGGCACAGTCGGTTAAGCGTCCGACTTCAGCCAGGTCACGATCTCGCGGTCCGGGAGTTCGAGCCCCGCGTCAGGCTCTGGGCTGATGGCTTAGAGGCTGGAGCCTGTTTCAGATTCTGTGTCTCCTTCTCTCTCTGCCCCTCCCCCGTTCATGCTCTGTCTCTCTCTGTCCCAAAAATAAATAAACGTTGAAAAAAAAATTAAAAAAAAAAAAAGAAAAGAAATTTGGTTTTGCGAGGGAGGATAACTAAATGGAGTGCTGAGAGTAAGTTTAATGCTCCTGGGAAAATCAAGAGACACGGAAGTTAAACACGTAAGAGAGCTGGGATAATGGTTAAAGCAGGGTCTCAGAAGAGGCAGGTGGTGAGATCATCCTCAAACAGAGCCCCTCAGCTCGGTGTCCTCAGCACCAATGATGGAGCTCTGTGCACCAGCCCCCACCCCCCCCCCCCCTGCCCAGGACAGGGTGGGTCTCCTCTGCCTTTCTGCCCATGCCTGCCTGGTAAGAGGGGAGCCACAATGACCCCGTTGCTCTGCCTTAGTCCGAGGTACCATTCTATCAGGCCTTTAGCAGCTTGGGTTCGATGTGTAAAATATCATGTCAAATGCCTCACAGACTTGCTAAGTCACTGCCTGCAGGCGCTGAACTGCTGTATACGATTGCTTACCATTGGACTTAAGGAGCACCTGGCTCTAATACAGAGCTTCAAAGACAGAGTGCCATATTCTGGCTGTTTCTAGCTGTATCAGTCAATCCTCTGTGCTCTATGATACAGCTTACTCAAACTTTATAAACACTGCTTTTGACAGATGAGCCAGGGAGCAAATAGCAATGGTCATCTGCGTATGTATTAAACATGGAGTGAGGAATTGATGCTAAGGAAATTGCCCCTCTCTTTATTCAGATGACAAAGGAAACCCGTAGTTTTTCCAAAAAGTTGAAAGAGTACTGAAATGTCGGACTTACAAAGTAAGTTTTCTGTATTTTGTTTCCAGAGAAAATGTCTATTTTTTTAGCTTCTTTTTTTTAATTTAATTTTTTATTTTATAAAATTAACATCCCAATTAGTTAGCATCTAGTGCAACAACGATTTCAGGAGTAGATTCCTTAATGCCCCTTACCCATTTAGCCCATCCCCCCTCCCCCCACCAGCAACCCTCAGTTTGTTTTCCATATGTATGAGTCTCTTCTGTTTTGTCCCCCTCCCTGTTTTTATATTCTTTTTGTTTCCCTTCCCTTATGTTCATCTGTTTTGTCTCTTAAAGTCCTCATAGGAGTGAAGTCATATGATTTTTGTCTTTCTCTGACTGACTAATTTCACTTAGCAGAATACCCTCCAGTTCCATCCACGTAGTTGCAAATGGAAAATGTCTATTTATACTATGACCTATGTTTCCCAGACCTGAGAGGACTAACATAAGATATATACGTAAATGCAACCTAAATGCTATCATTCAGCTTCTCTTCTACAGCTTGCCTTTTCTTTCTTTCTTTCTTTCTTTCTTTCTTTCTTTCTTTCTTTCTTTAATGTTTTTAATGCTTATTTCTTTTTGAGAGAGAGACAGAGTGCGAGTGGCAGAGGAACAGAGAGAGAGGAAGACACAGAACCTGAAGCAGGCTTCAGGTTCTGAGCTGTCAGCACAGAGCCCACGCAGGGCTCGAACTCACGAGTTGTGAGATCATGACCTGAGCCGAAGTCAGATGCTTAACCGACTGAGCCACCCAGGTGCCCCTACAGCTTGCCTTTTCATTGAACAATACTCAAAGCTGAATATAAGGCCATATAATTTTGTAGAGCACATATGCATAGAAAAAAATAATAAAAGGAAATATAATGCTAATAGCAATTATCCCAGGGTGTTAACCATACGGAAAATATTTTTCTTTATATATATTTTTTTGTATTCTAAATTTTTTTCAATGGAAATACATTACTTCTAAAATCAGAAAAAAATATATATATATACACATACATACAGTAAAACTTTGGTTTGTGAGCATAATTCATTCCAGACACATGGTTGTAACCCAAGCACTTATATATCAAAGCGAATTTCCCCATAAGAAATAATGGAAACTCAGATGATTCATTCCATAACCCAAAAATATTCCTATAAAAATGATTATGACAGGGTAAAATAATACAAATTAATAAAGAAAACACAAAATTTAAAAAAATAAACAAATTCACCTGCCCTTACCTTTGAAAACCTTCGTGGCTGCTGTGAGGGAGACAAGAGAGAGGAGGGTTAGTGTATAGGATGACTTTCACTATCACCCATGGAATCACTGCTATCTGTTGGCTCAATGGAATGTTTTTCTTTTTGTGCAACTTTAACAAGGAACCTAATCAATGACACTTGCTTTCGTCTCCTTTTGAGGAGTTCATGGAAATGTGACATTGCGTTGGCGACCACCCACAATCCTGCAGGGAGAGAGAGAGAACCATTGGCTGAATTGTGATCATGTGACATTTGGCGGCCACCACTGCAGGTGGCACTACTCGTCTCGCAAGACAGAGCTTATTTATCAAGTTAAAATGTATCAGAAATGTTTGCTTGTCAGGGCACCTGGGTGGCTCAGTCCGTTAGGTATCCGACTTCAGCCCAGGTCATGATCTCACGGTTTGTGAGTTCGAGCCCCGCGTCGGGCTCCGTGCTGGCAGCTCAGAGCCTGGAGCCCGTTTCAGATTCTGTGTCTTCCTCTCTCTCTGCCCCTCCCCCGCCTGCACTCTGTCTCTTTTTCTCTCTCAAAAATAAATAAACATTTAAAAAAAAAGTAAAAAAAAAATGTTTGCTTGTCTTGCGGAACACTCACAGAACAAGTTACTCACAATCGAAAGTTTTACTGTGCTCTGTGTCCTAGCTTTTCCAGACAGCTCGCCAGGGAACTTCTTCCCATCAGGCCCTTAAATTACTTCTTTCTTTTTCAATCTGCCCTACTAGATCAGCCCAGAGGAACATGGGGGGATGGACTGAGTCTTGTTTGCTGATGGACATCTGGCTCTTAGCCCGGTGCCTGGTATAGAGTAGGCTCTCAGTCACTGTCGAATAAAATTTTCCCTGAATACTCTTCATATTTTTCCCCCTGCAGGCTTTTTTGTTCATGTTAACCCTGTTCCCCCAGAAGATGCTCAACGTCTTAACTAGATTCCTCTAATCTACTGTCCTCTCTCTCCATGAACCACTCATAAGAGTCCCGATTACATCTGTATCTTATCAGCAAATTATGTTCTGCCAGGCATTGCCCCAGCACACTGTATTCAAACTACTGCTTTACTTTTTTTATTGCCAATCACCCTTCTAGGCTGAAAGGAGCTCCCTGAAGGCAAAGGATACGTCTTATCCAGCTCTTACCCCAATCTTACCCTCTCTGTGTCTTAGCCACAATTAGAATAATGTCTGGGGTTCCGGGGTGGCTCAGTTGGTTGAGCGTCTGACTTCGGCTCAGGTCATGATCTCGCTGGGTTTGTGAGTTTGAGCCCTGCGTCAGGCTCTGTGCTAACAGCTCAGAGCCTGGAGCCTCCTTCAGATTCTGTCTCCTCCTCTCTCTGCCCCTTCCATGCTCGTGCTCTGTCTCTCTCTGTCTCTCAATAATAAATAAACGTTAAAAAAATTAAAAAAAAAAAAAAAAAGAATGTCTGCCATGTAGCAGGTATCAATAATGTAGGCCCCTCTTCTTTGTGCCAGAGTACTTCTTGCCAAAATATCGAGGGGAGAGTGGAGACAGAAATCAGATATTCAGTCCTACTTTCTCCCAATTCAGTGACTGCCCTCAGATACTGGACTCTTTGAGTCTGGTGATACCTGGTGGTACCTTAATGGTAGGAGCGGGAGAGGACTTTGGCTGTTGGAGACACCTCCCAGTTGATTAGAAAGTGCTTACCGCCTGCCTTTTGCCTGCCTTACTAGTCTTTTCTGACCCAAACATGACTGAGCTATGATGGAGGCAGCCGGTATAATCTTTAGAGGAAGGAACAAAAAAGAAACATCTGTACGAATGCCACAAACTTGTGCCACCCATAGAAAAGAGGTCTTATAACCTTAGGCCTCCGGAAAGAGGGGGCCCACGGAGACATTCCTTTTCTCGCCATCTCTGTACGTCTCCCCACAACGCCCCTATTATTGCTACGCCCACTTCTGATGTGTGGGTTTTTTCCATACTATCAAGCAATTCTCCCACAGCAGCTGGCTGTCCTACAATTCAAGTCAATTCTGAAACTACTGACCTGGAGAGGGCGTCAGATTCCACAGGTCAAGGGATTCAGTCCTACAAGACTGCCTTCACCACCTGCCCCCACCCTTCTAATACCAATCACAAGTCCAGATAATCAACTGTGCTTCTGGCCAAGAGGCTACAGATTGGAGGTTCCCGTGACCCCTTCTTGGGTTCAATTCATTTGCTAGAGTGACTCACAGAGCTCAGAGACTTAACATTTTACTTACTGGATTACTGGCTTATTATAAAAGGATATAACTCAGAAATAGCCAGATGGAAGAGATACATAGAAGGTATGGGGAAAGGGCACAGAGCTTCTGTGCACTCTCCAAGTGCAACACTCTCCCCAAATCTCCACATGTTCACCAACTGGGAAGCTCCCCAGACCGCTTCCTTTTGGGTTTTCATGGAGGCTTCCTTAGGTAGGCATGACCAATGAAATCACTAGCCATTGGTGACTCAATGCAGTCTCCAGCCCCTCTCCCCTCCCTAGAGGGGTGGGAGCAGTTCCGAAAGTTCCACCTCCTTTATCACATGGTTGGTTCCTCTGGTGGCCAGTCCCCATCCTTAGGTGAACTAAGGCTTTCCAAAAGTCACCTCATTCACATGACAAAAGACACCTTATCTTCTTAACACTTAGAAAGTTACAAGTGTTTAAGAACTAACTGTGCCAGGAACAGAGTCCAAGACCAAATATGTATTTATTATAAATCACAGTATCATTGCCTTTTCTCGCGGAATTCCCTCTTTCATCTAGACCTGATACCCTTGCCAGAGACTCCCCCTCTTCACAGTTGAAGGCTGTTGTCCAGATCTGGTTGATTTTTTTTTTTTTTTTTTTTTTTTTTCTGGCTTAGTCCATCACTTCCTGAGAAATGTGTCCTAAAATCTCCCACTATGATTGTGGGTTTGTCTTTTTATGTCTGTCAACTTTATCATCGCTTAAGAAGTTATTTATTTATTTATTTATTTATTAGGTGCTGGATATCATGAATGAAAAACTATGGATATAATCTGAGGTGATAAAACATTTATTTTGCTTCTGGCCAGGCAGTCTGGGCAGGTACCCTTAAACTTGAGTTTGTTTGTTTTGTTTTGTTTTTAGAGAGAAAGTGTGAGCAGGGGAGAAGGGCAGAGGGGGAGAGAGAGAGAGAGAGGGAGAGAGAGAGAGAGGGAGAGAGAGAGAGAGTCTCAAGCAGGCTCCACGCTCAGCTCAGAGCCCAATGTGGGGCTTGATCCCATGACTCTGGGATCATGACCAGAACCAAAATCAAGAGTCAGACACTCAATTGACTGAGCCACCCTGGCAAACTCTGGTTTTAAAACAGGGGCAATTTGGGGCGCCTGGGTGGCTCAGTTGGTTAAGTGATGACTCTTGATTTCAGCTCAGCTCACGATCTCATGGTTCATGGGTTCAAGCCCCACGTCGGGCTCTGCGCGGACAATACAGAGCCTGCTTGGGATTCTCTCTCTCTTCCCCCTCTTTCTGTCCCTCCCCCACTCGTGCGTGTGCTCTCAAAATAGATAAATAAACCTAAACAATTCTAAACAAACAAATGGAGGCAGTTTTGCCCCCCAGGAAACATTTGGCAATATCTGGAGACAATTTGGGTTGTCTGAACTTGGTACGTATGTGGGGGTGCCACTGGGTAGAGGCCAGGGATGCTGCTAAACATTCTACAGTGCATGGGGTGGGACATTCCCCACAACAGAGAATTAGCTGGCACAAAATGACAATAGCACTGAAGTTGAATAATCAGTAAAAATAATAATAACAATAATGATCAAAAATTGAGCTGATTGGAAATGGGGCTTCAATCTTTGTGAGGGTTTTTCTATCATCACCTCTTCCTCTTGGGATGTCCCAGCTGAAAGCCTGAAGGGTTTACCTAGCCTCCTCCCGCTTGGTGTGCCTGAACTCTAATTTTTGTCTCTTTAGCATAAAACGTTGGAAGCGTCTCTGCCTCTTGAGAATGGGCAAATGCCTCAAAGCTGATCTCTCTGCTAACCTTTCTCTCCAGGATCTTGGCCCTCAAACCCTCACCACCATGGTAGCTCATTTTCAAAGACACATCTTATATGATTCATCCAGTTTTTCTAGCTGTTCTTGATAGGAGGGTTGGACTGCCAATCTACCTCACTGGAAGCACCTCTCTCTACAGAAAGAAGTTGTTCTCACTCTGCCTTCCATGTTTCAAATGCAGGCTTTAGGCTTTACCACAATGTTGTTTCTTCTCTGCCCACACTTTGTTCATTCTCCCTAGAGGGAGGCAGCTCCAGTCCTAAGATGGGGCAAGACGGTGGGTGGGTGCTCTGATTTCCTGTAATTGCTGCCACCAGCATGAGCTATGGGAGACAGCTAGTAGTGGTGGTGTTATCAGGGGTGGGGGGGCTCTTTCTTACTAATTATCTAAGAAACAAACATGTCTCGTTGTTAATTTTTCCATTCTCATACAAGGGTAAAATAGTCCAGTCTCATAGAAGGAAATCCTATTTTTTCCTGTCAACATTATCTTGACCCCACTCCTTATGAAAGAATAAACTTGGCATTAAAGTGCTTGAGAAATCTGCCTTTCCCCCTAAAGTCTGGCTTCCATTGCTAGAAAACCAAGCCAATGGTGACTGGGCCAGATCTCAGGTGGGTGCAGTCAGTTTCCATTTTTTGAATGGAATGTTAATCAGATTGTGAATTTGATTATCTCTGATTCGCAAATCTCCCCAATTTTAGAAAAGGGGGGGGGGTCACTCATTCATGGAACGAAAGAGTGAATGAATGCACATATGTGCTCTAATCTTTAGATCAGCACCTCATCCCTGTACTTTCTTCCTTAAATTTGGTTTTCAAATAAGGCCTTAGTCTTTGTTAGGGTATCATTCATATTATAAGAAATAAAAAATAATTAAAGTGGTAATTCATTCCAAAATGGAGACCCCAATCATAGGAATGACTTCCAGAGAAAGTGGGCAAGTTTCCTCTGGGGGGGAAGGAGGGGTAGGGGGCGGTGGAGAGGGTAAAAATGGAAGGCATAGTCACCCGTCGCCCCCTACTGGTCAAGAGGGGCTACCTCACCGCAGATTTTAATAATTTGTGTGGTTGAATTCTATTTAAGAATTACAGAACTGAAGCAGAATTTTGTGAGTCCAAGGGGAACTGGCTTGCTAAAACACACAGTGAGTTACCGGAGGTGGGGGTGTGTGTGTGTGCTGGGGGTGAAGAGCCAGGATCTGAGGACTCCAGGGGCCAATTTAACAGCCACAGTCCACCGAGACCAGAGGCTGCATAGTCTTAACCTGTACCGTAAATTAATTCCCCCCACCCCCACCCCGCTCCCACCCCCAGTGATTTCAAAACTTTAAATAGCTTTGGTAAAGCCTTAGCTATAAAGAAAGGTTTTTGAGTTTCATATTACAATGTATCACCAAAAAATCACATTAATCCAAAATCAACCATTTCAGCCCCATATTTTGTACTAATTAATAAGTTATTCTTGGGACCCACTTCCTCCCTTTCTACTTATCCTCTCCTCTCCTCGCTCTCTCTCTCTCTCTCCTGTCATTCTGAGAAAATTTATCCTTAAAACCGTTCATGAAATAATTATGAAATATCTTTTTTTTAAGTTTACTTATTTATTTTGAGAGCCAGAGTGCGAGCATGTATGCACTCCTGAGTGAGGGAGGGGTAGAGAGAGAGGGAGAGAGAGAATCCCAAGCAGGTTCTGAGTTGTCAGCACAGACCCTGACGTGAGGCTTGATCTCACGAACTATGAGATCAAGACCTGAGTGGAAACCAAGCATCAGTCGCTTAACTGAGCCACCCAGGCGCCCCATGAAGTGTCATTTTATTTTTAAAGTATATATTTTCTGATATGTTGATCATTAGGGTGCAATGTAATGAACAAAAACTCAAAATGGAAGAGTTACCATAGTTTTAATATTTTTAAATCCTGAGGGTTTAAACATGTTTTTAGATAATGATCTTTTTTGTCTGAAAGAACTTTATGATCCAATAATTTGTCAAAATTCTCTCCAAAAATGTTAATATAACTAGATACCTGTTGGGAGAAATTTCTAAATGACGCCAGCTGCTTCTATGTCAGAGGGTAGGCCCAAAGCCATCTCAGAACTTTCATTATTCAGGTAAGAATCTTTGGGTGGATTCTTTTGATTATGAAAATGTAGGGCAAGTAGGCCTTTGCTGCCCTGAGTGGAAAGTGGTAGAAAGCTTTTTAAAGAGTTGAGGAAGCCTGCCCTTCATACCTCTTGCCACATAAAGCTGGTTGCCGGGGAGAAAGAGTGGAAAAGTGTCCAACAGTCATGGAACCTTCTGGAGGCAAAATCTCCAGATCCCAGCCCTTTCTCTCTGAGATTCAAAGATCAGAAAAGCTGTTTGGGATAGATGTAAGGTCACTGACAGAAAGGAATACTGAAGCACACCCCGCCCAGCCCAAGGAAACTCTATGGGAGAAATCCAAAATGGAGACCAGGGGGTTGGGGTGTGAGGATGGGAGGCTGGAAGGGAGCCGAGTGAGGGTTTGTGGGAGGTCATACTTGGAGGCCACAGGTAAAAATTGGTTGACAGTATTTGGTTGTGTTCTGTTAAAGTTGGCTTAGACTCTTGTTCAGGTGAACAAGACTTTCTCTCTTTCAGAAGAGTCTTGTTATGGTGACAAGTACCTCCTCAGCATCACACATAGAGGGGATGTAAAAGGTCAACGTGCTGCCCAATGAAGGGCTTCTCAGGGCCCCTCCTGGTTTTGCCACTTGACTGATAACATGGATTTATAGACTCCACTCTTACCCCTACGTCTTTTACACATCTTATTCCCCTCTGAGCAGCCATATTGTTTATGCTAAGTAAATTGTTTACGTGCTTATACTGACAGGTATGTGAGTTTGCAATTCAATGAACTGGAAAGGTCCATATCCATTCCTCCTGGGCCTCGAGCCTGGGAGGAGTCTTCATGAAGATCACATGCCGGTTCTTGCACAGGGTAAGTCGAGGAGGAAGCTCTGGATCCAACTGCTGGGTGTATCGTTGTGATCCAAGAAATCTTTGAACTTGATGCCTAGAGCAGCCTTAAGTGGAGGCCTTAGGGATCCAGGCCAGGTCTCTGCAAAAGGAGCAAGTGTCTATCCAACAAGGAAGGGCCCCCTTTCAACAGCAAACCTGAGGGTACCTCTGAGGCACTAGCTGGTGAACAAATCACACCTCCTGTTCTCTCTGTCTCCCTGCACCTGTAGCAGGATTGACTCCCACTGACCTGAGTGGGTACACCCCTGAGGTCCTTGGACAACTCAGGGAGGAAGGAAGAAAACCCTGGTCTTTGGTCCTCAGACCTCCAGGTACCGGGGCTCAGATCCCCTCCTATGCCTCTTGACCCCTCAGGCCCCCAGTAGCAGTCCCTGGGACTCCCCAGTTAAAAAAAAAAAAAAAAAAGAAGACCCTAGACTTCCTGCTCCTAAGAGGATGCAGGCACTCAAGCAACTACTTGGAAAAATTAGAACTGACTCTTGTAGCCCCAAAGTGTTGGTTGAAGCAGATCAAACTAGTTACAAGGTCTCCTCTAAGTTGCCTCATTTCAAGACCCAAGAAAAGCAATACCTATTTCTTTCTCAGTCCACTGCCCTCTTCACGCACATGGCCCTGGGACTTGGATGAAGCTGGTACCACCCTCAAGTACTGCGTCTTCAGGAAATCATGTTGTTCAGACCTCTTCTCTTTCCCAGAGACTCTGCGGCAGGGATGGGTGTTCAGTAGCCGTGTGCTGAACCGTGTTTCTCTGCTTCATCACTCTGGCCCTAGCTGATCTGCCCAGTGCAGAGTACCCGGCACGAGGCAGACAACCCATGACCTAGTCAGTGAACTGTATCATCTGGTGCTAAGAGATGAGCAGTCAGTCGAATCTATGCTGCCAAACATTTTAACTGAGATAGGTCAAGGATGAGATGGGGAATAATTAGAACCTTCCCACACTGCTGGCAGGAATGGAAGACGGTGCGGCCACTTTGGAAAATGGTCTGGCAGTTCCTCAGAAAGTTAAACATAGAGTTACCACGTGACCCAGCAATTCCACTCCTAGGTATGTTCTCCAGTGAAAGAAAAACATACGTCCACGCAAAAATTTGTACATGAATGTTCATAGCAGCATAATTTGTATATAATCAGTCCATCAGCTGATGAATGGATAAATAAAATGTGGTCCATCCACACAATAGATATTTTTCAGCCATAAAAAGGAGTGAAGTACTAGGCACATGAAAAGATGCTCAATGTCGCTCCTCATCAGGGAAATACAAATCAAAACCACACTGAGATATCACCTCACACTGGTCAGAGTGGGTAAAATGAACAAATCAGGAGACTATAGATGCTGGAAGGATGTGGAGAAACAGGAACCCTCTTGCACTGTTGGTGGGAATGCAAACTGGTGCAGCCGCTCTGGAAAACAGTGTGGAGGTTCCTCAAAAAATTAAAAATAGATCTACCCTACACCCCAGCAATAGCACTGCTAGGAATTTCCCCAAGGGACACAGGAGTGCTGATGCATCGGGGCACTTGTACCCCAATGTTTACAGCAGCACTTTCAACAATAGCCAAATTATGGAAAGAGCCTAAACGTCCATCAACTGATGAATGGATAAAGAAATTGTGGTTTATATACACAATGGAATACTACGTGGCAATGAGAAAGAACAAAATATGGCCTTTTGTAGCAATGTGGATGGAACCGGAGAGTGTTATGCTCAGTGAAATAAGTCATACAGAGAAAGACAGATACCACGTGTTTTCACTCTTATGTGGATCCTGAGAAGCTTAACAGAAGACCAAGGGGGAGGGAAAGGGGAAAAAAAGTTAGAGAGGGAGACAGCCAAACCATAAGAGACTCTTAAAAACTGAGAACAAACTGAGGGTTGATGGGGGGTGGGAGGGTGGGGAGGGTGGGTGATGAGTATTGAGGAGGGCACTTGTTGGGATGAGCACTGGGTGTTGTATGGAAACCAATTGACAATAAATTTCATATTAAAAAAAAAAGGAGCGAAGTACTAACACATGCTGTAACAGGGATGAACCTTGGATACATTATGCTAAGTGAAAGAAGCCAGTCACACAAGACCACATATTATATAATTTACACGAAATGACTGGAATAGAGTCTAGCCTATAAAGACCAAAAGTACCTTACTGGTTGCCAGGGTCTGGGAGTATGGGGAGGGTTAGGGGGACTGGGGAATAAATGCTCATGAGTATGGGGTTTCCTCTTGGGATGATGAAAATGCTTTAAAGCTGACGTGGTTTTGGGTGCACAGCTCTATGAATATACTAAAAAACGTTAAATCGTATACTTTAAATGGGCTAATTGTTTGGTATGTGAATTCTATCTCAAGGAGGCTGAAATTAAAAGCAAAAAACAGAGAATGAAACAGTGAGCAGTGGGAGAGAAAACGAAAAGGTTCAGATATACAGGGAGGCCACGTGGTGGTGGAGAGGCCATGTAAGCCAGAGTTCCATGTATACAGAAGCTGTGTCCCGGGGAGGGATTGAAGGACGACGTTGGGGATCAGAAGCCCTTCCAAAGCTAGATGATTTCACTGCTACCAATGCAGTTGCCACCACCTCTGAAGACTCGTCTACAACTTTCCAGAACCCTCTGCCTCACACAGCTATACGCTGACAGAAGCACACAGAAGCACAGCCGTGTCTTCCCGGATGCAATACGTCAGCTCCAACACAGCCTTGAGAGTCAACTCCACTGTTCATATCGTTCCCACACTGCAGTGGTCATTTGAAACTAAGAAGTTTCAAGAATCTGTAGCTCATAAATTTAGGGCCACATTCCTGGAGCTTGTCCACTGTGAATTTCCACATGACTGATTCTCAACCGAGTCCTTTTTGCCGGAAGTTTGTCTACTATGCCCCACCCTTCCTGTGTCAGTGGAGGGCTGGTAGGAGGGCAGCCATGTGGATTATGCGCAGCTGAGCGCGGACGCCTTCAAGGCTCCAGGTCAGGGGCCGGCCCTCACATCTGCTCTGTCTAGCTCAACATCCCACCGCCTAGGGGTGAATTTGCTTCCATTTTATTTATAGATGTAGAAAGGGGCGTTCTTTTTATGTCTCAGTTTTGGAGTTGGACTGTCCTCCTCAAACATGACACCCTGCTGAGGGGCCCTGAAGGGTGACTGTCATGTTGGGCACCAACCGCCAGGAGCATTAACTGCCAGTAGGCTCTTACAGCCCTATTTCTATATTCTTTTGTGTTTCCCCACAGTGGTTCCAGCTCCTGGGAACCACGCTGCCTCCTGATCTCCCTTTGCTGAAGCCATTCTCCCTGAAGGCCCACCTCTGGAATGGCCAGTGGTTACCAACTTGAGCGCTCCCCTGATGGCATCACGTGCCCTGACTCTGATGTCCTAATCATTGGTAGGGAGAGAAGAGCAGGGCACTTCAGGAAGAGCTGGTGGTTTAGTTCAATGGCAGACCCTGGGCCCCGGGATCTCTGCCTTCCTTCAGTGCCTGCTCCTCTCGAGGCCTGGCCTGGGTATTTCCTAGGTTCCAGGGCTCAGAGATCTTGGCTGTAAACCCTGTTGCTTGAGGTCCTTTGGCGCGGGGGCAGGGGGTTGTCTCTGTTCCCTATTTCTTGCAACCATAAATTCCCTGCCCGGAATGCACTGTAGAGATGTCATCCACACTTGAACTGGCAGGTTACACAGGTGGAGAGGGAGGGAAGAAACTGGCATGGGGTGTAATGGCCCCTCCCCTGGACTCTGTTCAAATACCATCTTGAGATTGGAGACCAGAAGGACCAACATCGTGGACCCGTCCCTGCCCCTTTCCCCTTGGCATTGGTGGTATGGAGGGAAGAATGCTGGGGACAGTGCGCCCGGTCACTGACCATCTCGAGGGAGTTGTTGTCCTCAGGACGGAACGTGTTACTCAAGTGGAGTCTGGCACTCTTACTGTCACCACTAACTAGGGGACAAACTGAGGCTCAAAAAGGCGAGGAGCCTGCCGAATTCGCAGAGGTACTGAGTGAGGAAGCTGGGATTGGAATTCCCTCCCAGCCTATCTGACACCACTGCCCTCAACATGCCTGTGACCAGTGCAGGCCAGTAAGACAGCGGGAGTGACTGGGATGAGTTTGAGTTTTGTTTACACAGGGGGCCTGGAGGCATCCACTGACTTCTCTGGAATGGGTACCTTGAAGGCAGGCCAACTCTGAACTAGACTCAACAAAGTGCCTTTGGCGGTCTTTGAGTGACAGGATGAAAGCCTTGGATGGGTGCGGGGGTGGGGGGGGGAGCGGTGGATGAACACGATGTCAGCAAGATGGAGGAAAGGGAGCAGGGAACCAAGTCCCTTCCCTTGGGCACCACTTCTCCTGTTGACTTACTTCATCCCAAGTGGGCTACAGTGGGGTCAAAGGGCCCTGGGCCTCAGTCCTCACTCTCTCACTTCAAAGAAGAGGGAGGCACAGAAGGGACGGGGGACAGAATTAAGTATTTAACAGGGACACCTGGCTGGCTCAGTCAGTAGAGCATGTGACTCGTGATCTCAGGGTTGTGAGTTCAAGCCCCATGCTGGGTGTGGAGCCTACTTAAAATAAAAAACAATTTTTTTAAAAAATAAATAAATAAAAAGAATTAAGTATTTACAGCACAGTGGGACTTGGAACTTGCTAATTGGCAGCCCAAAGGCCAGATCTGGCCTGCAGATGGGTTTGTTGGGCCTGCTGGGTTTTAAAAAAACATTTAAAAATATTTTAAAATTGAGAGATTTCACATGAACAGATTTCTGGCCTTTCTTGAACATTGGAAAACCCTCACAACACCAGACCCATGTTCCTACACAACTACTGGCTGGGGCTGAGCAGCAGCCTCTGTGTACCCCCCTCCCCCCCCAACTGTGACAGCTGGCTCTGTCATTCCTCCACCTGGTGACCTCTGCGAGTATTTGAGATCACACCCCAAGGAGGGCGTGTGCTGGAACGGATCTGATTTGGTGCTAAGGGAACCCTGGAACTTGACTTCTATTCATCTCGCCTGTGTATCCTGTAGGCGACTATCATGTAAGTTTGGTATACAGGACAAAGAGAGTATCAGAAACTTACACCCAGAAGTGACTGGGGTCTGGAAAGTGGAAGCCAGTGACCCAGTGAGAGCGTAAACTGTATCTCAGTCAGGGTTGTCCAGAGCAAATACAGTGTGTGTGTGCGTGTGTGTTTTAAAGAGATTTATTTTAAGGACTTGGCTCACACGACTGTGGGGCAGGCAGGCAGCCTGGAAACCCAGGCAGGAGCTGATGCTGCAGTTTGGAGGCAGAATTCTTCGTTTCCACAAAAACTGCTTTTGCTCTTAAGGCCTTCAACTGATTGTATGAGGCCCACCCCCCATTACCGTGGGTAATCTCCTTTAAGTCAACTGACTGTAGATATTAACCCCATCTACAAAACTCCTCCACAGTGACTCTTTGACTAGCGTTTGATTAAGTATCTTGGTGCTATCAGCTAGCCTGGTTGACACCAAGGTAGCCATCACACAGTGATAAGAGCAGGTGGAGGAAGGGGGTGCGGGAGACCTCCCTGTTCAGGAGTGGGGGGTGGGGAGGGGAGGAAGGGGAGTCTGGCAGAGGAGCATGGGGAGGTGTGGCTCCAATGACTGTGTGCAGCTCTGGGCCCGCAGGGTGGTGGGGGGCGGGGGCAGGCGAATGCAGGGGGGAATGCAGTGTATGGGAGACCAGGTGGTGACTTTGGTTCATTCAAGATGTTTCATAATAAAGAGGGTAAAACTGAGGAGCAAGGAGGAAAGGTTTCCTTCTGGTTTGTGCTTTTTATACGCCAAGGCGGAGGAAGGAGCCTGTCGTGAGAAAGAGAGATGAAGCGGAAGAAAACCAGGGAGAGACGGATGGTTGGACTCCTGATTGGACAACAGAAGAGCTCCTTCCTCAGTAACAGGGCTGTAGACAAAGCCCAGCCTTCACACGGGCAACCGAGGACATCAGGGCAAGCTCTGGCTACAGCAGGCAGGGGCAGGAAGGGGAGAGTTCTACCTGGAAAGCGTTTCCAACCCCCTCTCGACCTCCCTGCACCGCTTGAGGCCAGCTTCCATGCACCCAGAGCTCTGGCCCCGTTCTTCTGGGCTCCTGAGGTTGGGGAGGACCCGTCTACAGAACCTGTGGCTGCTTCCTCTCCCTTTCCCTGAAAGCAGGATGGGAGCATCGCTGGCTTTCCCTGCTCCGGTCCCTGCTCTCCCTGCCCAGAGCCCTCCCCTGCGATGGAAGCGGCTCCTTCTCATCTGCACTGGTTCCTAGTGGGCAGTGCTGGACAGCAGGCAGACTGAGTACCAGGAAAGCAAGACCACACTCAAGTGCACGCACACACACACACAAACTGGGAGAACTTAATCTTCCATTTTTAAAAAAGCAACGGAGTATATAACATGGCAAATTCAGATCATCCCTATACTTACGTTGGGGCTTGTTTTTATTTTGAATCACTTTTTAAAAAATTTGTTTTAATGTTTATTCATTTTTGAGAGAGGGAGAGAGACAGAGAACGAGTGGGGGAGGGGCAGAGAGAGAGGGAGACACAGAATCCAAAGCAGGCTCCAGGCTCCGAGCTGTCAGCACAGAGTCCGATGCGGGGCTCGAACCCACAGACCGTGAGACCATGACCTGAGCCCAAGTTGTGGACGCTTAACCGAGCCACCAGGGTGTCCCTATTTTGAATCACTTATGGAGAGAGTCACCACAGTTTTTTCCACGCTTAAGGCCTCCAGGGCTTAATCGAGCCCTGCCCCTCACCCCTCTGCACTAACTTTTCAGAGCTCAGAGAATGTGATAGCACAGCCGAGAAACAGGGAGTGCTGGTCAGGAAGGGCAGGCCCAACACAAGGGGCGTGTGCACCTGCTTTTTTGTGCCGCCTGGAAGTTCAAAACATGCTGGAACACGGAAAAGAAAGGTATTTGCCTGAGTGACTCAGATATGTTCCAGCATTTTCCCACAGGCTCCTGCATATCCCAAAATAACTGCAACTCTGGATCCTGTTCCTTGGCATATGATTACATTTGTATAATGTTACAGAACAGTGGGCAAAGTGGCCACACTCACACAGGAGCTGCAGGAATGCACAGCCCCACTTGGAGATCCATGCTGCAGAGACAGAAATATAAGCATAGAGACCATGAGAATAAGAAGTATAGACTCACCAGAACCAACCAGGTCGCCACGAGGGGCTCTGGTCAATGTCCACCTTTCATATGGAGAGAGAAAGGAAAGGAGAAAGGAAACTTGCCCACACTTGACGCATCTGGGGACCCTACACACCCATCAACTAATACTGATGCTTATTTTGAAATGTCACCTTAGCCTTGGAATCATAAGCTCTTATGTCAAAGGGACTTTCAGGGTCTCCGGGCCCATCAAGGGTGCCTCCGTGCCCAGGTCTGGACAACAATGTGGGAATTAGGAGGTTTCAAAATGGACTGCCTCAGGGGATTTACAGTCTTGCTCAGGAAATGGCTGGAGGCATTCAAAGAGCTGGAAGACAACTGGGCCCTGGCAAACAGGCAGAAGGCACGCAGTTTGGAGGAAGGAAAGTCTGAGAAGGAAAGTTCTGTCCAAGTAGGGAAGGGTTCACAAAATGGCGGGCTCAAGGGTGCTCACGGGTGTCCAGCAAGATCTGGACAAGAGGCAAGGACAATCTCAAAGGTGGGAAGGGGCTGGAGGGGTGCAGACCCTGAGACGAGAGGAAATGGGGGGTGCTCTAGAAAGCTCTGGACACCAAACCCAGGTACCTGGGCTGCCAGCATTGAGGCTGCAAGTGGCTTTTGTTGCGGACGCCATTACTTGCTATTTCCAAGTCATTTGCTTCACCCAGGCGACAAGAATAATTTCGCAGTATTTTGACACAATATATGTAATTTTAAACGCTCTGTCCTAGGAAGAGGCGAGAGGTTATTTTCAAATTTCTGTGGTCCTTAGATAGTCCTGCTCCTCTTGGCCACCACTGCCCACTTGGTGCTACAGAAGACGGCACGCTGTAGTCAGACTCAAGTGGCCTGTCTGCTGGGACTGGATTCAAATTCTGCCTCTGCTGCTGGCTCTGCGGGCAAGTCACTTCTGGTCTCCTCACCCACCGCGTGAGAATGTTCAGAATAGCCTACGGTTGTTACATGCCAGGAACAGCTTCCACTGCCTCACATGTCTGAATTCAATTTAATCATCCCCCACTCCCCCATTTTACAAGTGAGAAAGCAAGGAAGGAAAAGGCTATGTGACTTGCCCATTGTCCCAGGACTGTTACAAGAAGCTGTAATTGAACCCAAGAGTTCTTTTTATTATTTTTTTAATGTTTATTCATTTTTGAAAGACAGAGAGAGACAGAGCACAAGCAGGAGTGGGGTGGAGACAGAGGGGGACACAGAATCTGAAGCAGGCTCCAGGCTCTGAGCTGTCAGCACAGACCCCGATGCGGGGCTCGAACTCACGAACCACGAGATCGTGACCTGAGCCGGAGTCGGCTGCTCAACCAACTGAGCCACCCAGGCGCCCCGAACCCAAGAGTTCTGATTCAAGCCTGTGTTCTGAAAATGATGTTCTCTAAAGGGCACTTGGATGGGTGCATAAGCAGAAACCCCCTGACACCAAACAGATACTTAGTGGGTATCTGTCCCCTGACTCCTACAGAGGCCAAGACAGTTATGTTGGCAAGAACCCTGCAGCCAGCTCTACAGGGCCTGTTGCCTCCATCCAGGGCCCAGGGACGACCAACACATGCCAGATAATTCCTGCTCTGATACCCAGGTACCATCTAATTTGGATGATTGAAAATATATTCTAACTACAGTGAAGGTCTACAGGTGTTTAGTGATAAAAATAACATCGGTCCAATTCATAATCACCCAGGGAAACTTAATGTTAAGGTCCACTGAGAACAGACGCCCAAGTACCAAAAAGAAATGGTCCCATTCTTTATCTTTGGTTCATTTTAAAAACAGCCCAGGAGGCCCGTTTTCCTATTTGCACATTTTCAAGTTTCTAGAATCAATGGTGTGTCATCAGCAGTTTGTACTCCCCAAACTAGTTCACCCAGGAATGATGCTGGCGGGTTCCCATCAGAATGACTTCAGCCTTTCTCAGCGAGCTAAGAGTGGCAACGACACCAGCATGTATTTTTGTGCAGTATCGTCAGGCACCAATATTAAACTCAATACAGTCGTGAGGAATTCGGCACGGGGCCTCTAAGTCAGCATGCGATGGGAGTTCCAAGGTCTCAGGACTATCCTTCTCTTCCATTTTTGGTTTATGTGCAAGCAATTAAAACACCAAAATCTAGCCCATTCAGGGGCTGTGGTCCTTCCCAAGCTTTCAAAACACACGGGCATACAAAGAGGGATCTTCTACCCAGCAGTTTGAGTAAATCTGATCTTAACCCCAATGGCTTCTAGGAACCCAATCTGGGAAGATAAACCCAGGCTGGTTAGATGACTCAGAGAAGTGTCAGATAAAGATGACCCCAAGGCTCTCACAGAACACATTCCCCACCCCCCAGTGACCTGGACTTCACAGAACACTTTGGTCAGCCTCCGGCAACACCAGGGACTGATTTTCTCCTGCGCTTTTGAACCAGCCCAGCCCTTCCCTGAGGCCTGAGGGTGGCCCGGGTGAGCAGAGATGCTGCCCGAGTGATCCCTGGGCTGGGTCAATCCTGAGAGGTGTGGCCGGTCCAGTCCCATCACCTGGGTGCACAGCCCGGAGTCTTCCCAGGAAACAGCTGCCATCTGAGGATGCAAAAGTGATGGACCCTCATTCTCACGACGTGGGCCAGGATCCATGTGGATCCCAGAGCCGGCTAGTAAACGTGTCTGTCGCTGACTGTCACTGAAGCCAGGGAGACACAATCTTGATGCTGACACTCCTCAGCACTTCAGAAATCACCAAAAAACATTGTGAGTTTGATTATTACTTTATTTTACTTTTCTTAAATGTTGCATTAAAGTCATCCAGCATACAGATATTCCTGGGCTCCTTGCACATTTTATTCTATCTGAGGTTAGGTATTTTAGCTAGGAGATGAAGATCATCCCAACAAAAGAGCAACAATTCCGAAAAATGGGTTTCGTGTTTGTGTGATGGGAAATCAACAGCCCATCCACCAGCCAAACGCCTCCCTCGGTCCAGAGCTGCGCAAAGACAGAGTACAAGCGTGGCTCACACGTGGTGCCCGCGCACAGATGGGGCCCCGCCACCAAGCAATGGAGTGAAAGTTCTGAAACGAGCAACTGCTGCATTTGTACAGAGTAAGAATACAGAAGAGCATCATTTTCTTTTTAGCCCTTTAATTAGTGTGTGTGGCCTCCACCCAAGTTACTGCGTACCAAGCGCCTATGAAAAGTAAAAACAAACGGATTCAAAGTCCCTGAAATGCATGCAACTTAAAATTCCCTAAAGCACACCGCCAGCTCCCAGTCCCCGGGTCTGCTCTGTGTCCAGTGGAGACTACGGTGCCGCTGCGTTACCAGCTGTGTCCGTCGTGCTGCCGGGGTTTGCCGTCGCTGCTTCTTTGGCTTCTGGCGGCTGCTGGGTTTCAGTTTTGGGATCTTCTCCGTTTCCCGCACTTTTCTTACTCTTGTCTGTGGCCGTGGCACCCATCTCCATGATTTCCTGCAGCGGCCGATCGGATTCAAGGGAGCTAGGCTGGAGTTCATAAACCTGGACTTGACCTGGGACATCTATCGCTTTCTGTTCAAGTTTTTCCAGGATGGTCTGAACCTTCCTGACACCATCTCTCCTGGCCTGACGGACATCAGCTCGTCCTTCAGGGTCTACTGAATCCAGGGCCAGTAGCTCTTTGGTCAAATACTCTTCGATCATTAGGTACTTTTTGTCCGTCTTCTTGCCTTCAAAGTTGTCCACGGCCTGCTCCAGCCCTTGCACGTTCTGCAGGATGGCTTCCACTTTCAGCACGCCTGGATGTTTTGGGGGCGCCTCAGCTTCTCCTGACTTGGGAGGTGCAGCCTCTGCAGGGGCGGGGCTGGGGGCTGCCCTCTCTTCTGCAGCCACATTCTTGGGGGACGAGGGGACAGCAGAAGGGGCGGGGCTGGGAGGATGGGGAACCGGAGCAGCGGGAACCTTTACTTCCACCCTCTCAGAGGCGGGTGGGGGCTTCTGGGAAACAGGTTGGGAATCTGCCTCCTTGCGGATCACCTGAATCGGGACGTGTCCAGGAAGGAGATCTGGTCCAACTGGGCCTGGCTTGCTTTCGGGTTTGTGTTCAGGTTGGGGAACAGGTGAAGATTCTCGATGAGTCATGGGCTGCTGAGAGGAGGCAAGGACACAGAGATATTTTTAATAACTGGCTGAGAGTCACAGGCAGTTGTTTGTAGTGAGTACAGACCATAAAGAAAACTGGGGAATGGCTTTAACGTATAAAAGAGATTTTCAAAGTCGACCAAATACTGTCACAAAATAAAAACATATTGATCCTGTAACGTGACCAAACCATTTGTTTCCACTCATCACCCATCACCTTGGACTGTGTGGGGCTGTCACCATTCACTGAATTTTTCTGTAGATGGTATTCTTAGGGCAACGAAAAGAACACCAACGTAGTATTCAAAATGAAAATATCAAAAAACTCGCTGACTGCTGAGCTAGTTTAGCCCAAAGCAAAGTCCTGGGTGACTCAGAATCTCGGTGGCACAGCCATGGAGGAATGATTGCCACATGTGCCCTTCCTTACACTGTGTGGACAGTTCTGTTCAGGGTGTGACAGTCTCATCTCCCGTTTCAGAAGAGTTGTAATCTTTTTTTAATGTATATTTATTATTTTGAAAGAGAGACAGAGCATGAGCAGGCGAGGAGCAGAGAGAGAGGAAGACATAGAATCTGAAGTAGGTTCCAGGCTCTGGGCTGTCAGCACAGAGCCCAACGCGGGGCTTGAACTCACGCACCGCGAGATCATGACCTGAGCCGAAGTCGGACACTCAACCGACTGAGCCACCCAGGCTTCCCTGATCTTTTTTTTTTTTTTAAAGCTATGACAGCCTAGCAGTTTCTGCCCAGACTGATCTATTTTTTGAGAATAAGCAAGGTGCCTAAAATAGTTAACTCTGAGGATTTTGCCGCGCACATTTATGCCCAGAGCCAACACTCAGCTGCGCATCTCTGCACAGACTCCTGGCCACCCGTACTTTTTAATGTGACCACAAGCGGTATTTTTTAAAAAGCGCTATGCTTCAACCAAGTATCTTAGCTTTCCTAGCATCTAGGTGAATACCTCACCCCGCTTCTTTATTATGCGTATGTCGCTGACACACAGTGTTACACTGTTTCTGGTGTACTGCACAGTGATTCGACACTTCCACACATTACAGGTGCTCACCACAGTAAGCGCACTCCCCAGCTGTCACCACATGTCGCCACAATATTCCCTACGCTGTACTTTTCATCTCTGCAGCTTATCTTATAACTGGAAGTTTATACCTCATAATGGCCTTCACCTATTTTGCCCATCCCCCCCATCCACCTCCCCTCTGACAACCATCAGATTGTGCTCTGCATTTAAGAGCCCGTTTGGCTTTTTGCTTGTGCTTTTGTTTTATTTTTTAGATTCCACACAGTAGTGAAATCGTATGATATTTCCCTTTCTCCATTTGACTTATTTCACTTAGCATAATACCCTCTAAGTTCATCCATGTTGGTACAAATGGCAAGATTCCATTCCTTTTCACGGCTGAGTAATAGTCCAGTGTGTGTGTGTGTGTATGCCACATTTTCTTCATAATGGACACTTGGGCTGCTTCCATATCTTGGCTATCGTAAATAATGTTTCAATACACATAGAGTTGTATACTGTTTTGAATTAGTCTTTTTGCCAAAACCCTTTAAAAATCTCACATACCCTAGGGTGTCTGGGTGGCTCAGTCGGTTAAGTGTCTGACTCTTGATTTCAGCTCAGGTCATGATCTCACGGTTCGTGGGTTTGAACCCCATGTCATTCTGCACTGACAGTGCAGAGCCTGCTTGAGATTCTCCCTCTCTCTCTCTCTCTCTCTCTCTCTCTCTCTCTCTCTCCCTCTCTCTCTGCCCCATCCCCCACTGGCTCTCTCTCTCAAAATAAATAAACTTAAAAAAAAAACAAAACTGACACCCTAATTCCATGAACTGGGAAATAAGAGATACTAATACTAAAATACTAAATTCCACTATAATGTTCGGTTAGGTCAAATCTTTGCACATGTTCAAAAAGAAATCTGAACAAGCACTAAAAAGGAGGGCACCATAAACAAGGTTATGGGAAGCAGAAACAGGATTAAATATTATTTCACCGACTATGGGAAATATATGGGAAAGACATGAGGGGAAGCTTTTCTAGCACTGCAGATGGGCATTTCTTTCCTGGGATTCCTGAGCCCAAGGAAGGACCTGTGGCTACTTAGCCATCTGAATGCCAGCAACATCCTTTTCCATCAGATTCTTTTGCCAATGCACATGACCTCAAATCTGGCCCTTACCATTCAGGAACCAGCCACACACCCCTCTTTGGGCTTAAAAGGGCTGGGTATGAAAAATGACTCATTATTTTTTCAAATTTATTTGAGAGAACGAGAGAGCAGGGGAGGGGTAAAGAGAAGAAGAAACAGAATCCCAAGCAGGCTCCACACTGTCAGCGCAGAGGCCGACACGGGGCTCAAATTCACGAACTGTGAGATCATGACCTGAGCTGAGATCAAGAGTCAGACGCTTACCTGACTGAGCCACCCAGGCGCCCTGAGAAAAATGACTTTAGAAACTCCTAAGAGGGACTGCTCTATGGCGTGTCCTCTTTGAAAATGTCAAGGTCATGAAAGCAAAGGAAGGCCGAAGAACTGTTCCAGATTGAAGCAGACTGAAGAGAAATGATACCTAAATGCAGCGCTCGTGATCCTAGATTAGATCCTGGAGCAGGAGAAACTGCTCTCAAGGAGATTTGAAAGTGGACTGTGTATCAGGTAACAACGTAAGGAGGTTAAGTGTCCCGATTCTGGTAACTGTACTGTGGTTATGAATGAAAAGGTCCTTCTTAGGGCAATATTTGCTGAATTATTCATGGGTAAAAGAGCATGATATCTACAATTAAATCTCCAACAAAGAAACCACGTGGACGATACATACAGAGAGAAGAAATGGCAAAGCAAATACAGCAAGATGTTAACAGTGAATATGGATGAAGGGTAGACTGGGTTTCTTTGTATGATTCTTATAACTCCTCTGTAAGGCTGAAATTCTTTCCTATACAAAGAAGCTAAAAAAAGAACCACACCACGATGCTGTCACCATTTATAGTAAGACACCCCGCATTTGTCTACAAGGGGCTTTCCCTCTAAAAACTGTGGCAGAAAACGAACTCGGCTGCTCAAGGTGGGGTCCCAGGGCTGCTCAAGGCTCTGCTAAGCTCCAAGCTTACTGACACCAGCGACCCCCTCCTCCAGGACGTGCCCACGAGTTGCCCCTGAAGAATGAGCAGGTCTGTGCCTGCAACTTCAGCAGACTGGAATGTTTCCCAGCCAGCCAGCCGGCTCATCATCAGTCAGGCAACTCGGTCCTTTGCCATCAGGGAGAGAGGTGGAAGACGTGTCCTTGTCATCAAGCTCCGAGCTGAGCTAAACAGGTAAGATGAGCACTTCCGAAATGCACAGAGTGCTCACAGGCCGAGCTGTAAGGGACTGTGATGAGGTGCCATGAGAAAGAGGAGTAGGCTTCATGGAAGAGGCAACACTGGCTTGTCCCCTGCAGGATGGGGAAAACCTGGATCGCGATGGCATCGCAGGGGGCTGGTTCAGCATGAGCAAAGGCACAGAGGCGACAAGAATGGAAAGAGTGGAGAAGGGGTACCCGTGAGGAGGAGACAAGCCGTCTGGAGCACTGGAGACGAGGCTGCGGCTAGGATGCGGAAGGGTTATGAAGCGCCTTAACAAAGCGTGGTGAGCACTGAAACACTGAGACAGCGTGTGTGGGTGACACTCTACTTGCTGTCCAGCCATTTCACGGTGGCTGAAGTTCTGCCCCAAAGGCAGCCACACTGAAAAATGAGCAAAAGCTACAGACAGTACTGAGAGTTCCCAGCACTTGTCCTGCACTTCTGCTGGTGATCAGCCATTTCCAGGATCTCCCTTTCCCCCAGTAACACGTGTGTGAACTGGTCACAACCAGTGGAGGAACCAGGGCCCCTGCAAAGAGCTCCTCAGCCCCTGGAGAGGGGCTGCCATAGTCAGTCTGCTGACACCAACTCCATACCTGAGGCCTGTCGACCACGGTGTGTACACGGTGAGGCGAAGGGGAGTGCACCGGTGTGCCGCTTCTGGCCGGGGAGCCCTCCCGGCTGGATGCACCCCGGACGGGAGACCGAAACGGGGACGCTGCCGGCATGGGCCGCGGCTCCCAGTCATCCCCCGGGGCCCTGTGGTACATGGGCTGGTAGGTCTGGTATTCACCCTGCTGAGCTGGGTAGTGGGTCTTCTGGGCTTGGTGGAAGGAAGGCTGGGCTGCCGGCCGGGTGACATTCTGCTCGTGTATCACGGGGATGGGGATGTAGCCCCGGGGGAGCTGGTGGCTGCCCAGGCCGCTCCTGCTGGAGGAGGAGGGCAGGCTGGCCGAGGAGGACGAGGACGAGCAGTCCGAAGCAGCTGGAGACTGAGATCGCTACGAGACACAAAGCGTAGAGACATGGCTCCATGAGTGACCCTCTACCCAGGTGCTCTAACCTCGCCTCTAGAGTCTGGAGTGTTCCAATTCTTACCAGCTCCATCGCCTTCTGAGCCCCATCTACAGTATGGAGCAGATGCCCCTTCCCTCCCCGAGGTGACTAGAAGATTCGGTAAGACAGTCTCTGGATATGCTTCGGCACCTGGGCTGCACGCGGTGGTGCTCAACCTGCTGGTTCTGACTGCTGCCGCACCTGTGGTCACTGCAGGTCACGTCTTTCCTTAACCCTTTCTCTGCTCATCTACAGAGAACGAGCTAAGCACCGGAAGCAGCACATCCCACGTGGCCAGCCCCTGGACCACCTAGAAAGCCAGGTGCGTATTTCCTCAGCTGGCTCCAAAGGGTCCTGTCAGCTCAAATTTGGTAAGATTTCTCTGATGCGTCACTTTTGATTTTGACAACAAAAATATTACATACATAGGTACTACTCTGAAAAGGGAAAAGAGTAGGGCTGAGGGAGGCAATGCCAACTCTGGGCACAGACACGGAGCGGAGGATTTGTGCTCAAAAACAGTGCCAGTGGATACAGCCGGATAATCTGCAGACAGGAAACCCAGAACGGCTTACTTACTGCTCAGGAATCTTACTGGGGTCCACCAGCCCTCAAATTCCTGGCTAAGAACTAGATTAAGAACCCTTTAGAGTTTAGTGCACTGAAGCACTGGCCTCAGGCTTAAAAATAAAACCCTATCATCAAGCAGCTGGCTTCCGGACTCTTTATTTTCGGTTTCCTTTGAAACCATGGGACACGGTGAGGGCAGGCATGCCACCTCGTTTTCCCATCAACAGAGCTGCATGCAGTTAATACTCACCCCTAAGTAGGGAACTGAGTGAAAGAACACATTGCTATCCCTGTGGTGCTGATGCAGAAAGCCCAGTAGGAGGAAGAAGCACCGGACTAGGAGCCAGAAGGCCAGGCTTTCGGTCCCAGAAATGCCACACTTGTACCTTTATGCATCTGGACCAAGCTGTTTACCCTTGTGAAGCCCAATTCCTTAACCCCAAAGATAAGCCGTGACCCCTGCCCACTTGAAACAACACAGCTGTGAAATGCGGGGGGGACACCGTGTGGCCGTAGTGCTGTCTTTGCTGGGTGACCTCTGCCGCTGCAGGCCAGGCCCGGATGCCCTGCACTTTAGCCCCAGGGTCCGGGGCCTGCCCCCAAAACACAACAGCCTGCTCTCCTTACCTCAGGTCTGTGAGAGCCTGGGGGCTGGGTCGCCGCAGCTGCTGCCACCGCCTGTCCACACTGTTTATCTGGCTGGGTGGCTTCCACCACACCCCGCAGAGGTGACTGGGACCTCTGAGGAGCCTCTGTGGCCGCCTCAGTTCGGAATCGCTGTGTGCCGGGCTGGGAACAGACAAAGGAAGGGCGCGGCTGCCGGCTGTCCACACCCTCGTGGTGGACAGGAATGGCAATGTAGCCTGGTCGGAGCTGGGGGTACACAGCGTGGCCTTCCCTCGCGGGCAGCAGCTTGGAGCCCTCCTGGGAAGGGCCGTTGGCAGAAGACGGTGTTTCCTAAAACACAAAAAAGGAGAAACAGACTGGTTAGGAACTGGGAAGAAAGCACCCCGAAGTGGCAAAAGCGTGGTGCTAAGGGTCCCCATCTCCCAGAGTGATTCTGGGCCCCCCAGCAGCAGCCAAGACAGCTGAGCACAGACAGCTCACAGGCACCCCGTTTCTATCACACGTCCCATCCCCTACACGGCTGCTTATGGCCAGCAGTTTAAGAATTAGGGGCCTCAAGAGAAAGCAGTTGGGCCAAGGTATCCGTTGAGCACCAAGAGGTCCCAATTTCCCAAACTGGTCAGACAGGTTCCTTTTATGGGTGACAAGCGGCAGCAGTTACGTAGGAGAACCACTGACTGTCCCCCAAATCAGAGACCCAGATCAGAAGGTGCGAGGATGACTCAAGTCCAACTCACTACACCACAGCCGGCTTCTCCGCTTCCTCAAAGGTCCTAGCGTTTCCTAACACGGACTTGTGCTGGACCCAAACACAGGACACAGTCGGCACACCTCTGCAGAGAAGCGGCTGTGGGACAAGGCTGCCTACTCGGGGACGTTTTCAGAACAAGCTGCAAGAAAGGGAGATGACGAGGAGTGCAGGGGCAGCACAGGGGGAGAATGAAAGCCGACGATTAATTATGCTGGTCTGAGGAGGCCAACAAAGCCTGCTCTGCTCCGGCGAGGAGTGGCCGGGGTCCCTCTCATGTTCTCGCATGAAGCTGTCCCTTCAGCGGCCTGGCTATTTTGGGACCCTTTGAGAAGGCCAAGTTCCAGATGTACCACAGAGGAAGATCTGGTTTCAAACAACAAGGCCGGTCAGTCACTCACGGGGCAATGTCCTTTCTCACCAAACACAGGCTGGGCAACCAGAGTCAGGGACCCCCAGGATTTCCAGTCTGGACCATCTCCTGGAACACGAGAAGGGTCTTTACAGAGAAGGCAGCTACAGAACTGCACCCCTGACGCACATCTGGGTAGGTTGACTATTAAGGAGGAGAGCTCCCCTTCCTTAAGAAGGCCGAGCTGCAAACAGAGGCAAAGACAGAGGATCCAGGAGTTGGCAGGGTAGAATTCTCACTGCTGCAAAACCAGTCACAAGGAAGGAAAGCTGAGGGCTGATTTGCATTCTGAGTGATAGACCACTGTGATTTTTGCCTTGTGTTTGTGTTCCTGCACAAGAGTCAGTGGTGGTGGACCCTGAAACTTCGCTCTTTCAGGCCCATCAACTGCTTCCTTCCTGCTGAGCCCCTGCCCCGGGGAGGGCCTCCTGCACACAGAAGAGACAAGGGTGTCGCTGTGTCCTTGGGGACGCCAGCAGACAGGCGCTCTCAGATTAGAATACCCACGTGCTCAGGGTGGCGACATTACTTCAGCCTGTTTAGCTCTCAGGTCACCCAAGAGCAGGGAGTGGGTCCAGGCCTCACATTCAAAACCCGATCCCTGCCTGAGACAAAGCACCAAGAGACGCCGTGGAAACCCAGTGCTACTCAGTGCTGACTCATAACGCGCCATCTAAGCATCTTATCCCCTCGCTGGGACACCCCTCCTTCCAGCCTGAAGCCGGGGCCTGGACAAGTCCTGGGCATTTTCTGTGCTGGCTGCCTGGGGGCCTCACTGTTCCCTCCCAGCCATGCACACAAGCCTCAGCTGCCTGCACAATCCTCGAGCAGGGCAGTTAGGAAGCCCTCATCCACCGACCATCTCCCAGTGACCATCTCGCTACCCGGGCACTGGGTACTATGGGGGTCACCAAACTGGCAAGGCTCCATTCCTGCCGACTAGGGGCTTTCGAGACAGTTTACGCACAAAACAAACAGGAAGCAAAACTACAGGGAAAGCCTGGGAGGCTCTGGGAAGGGGGTGGGGGAAACGCATGGGCTTTTCTAGCTAGGATGGGGCTGTCTTAGCTAGGATGCCAGTTCGGTCTGACCTCTGTTAGTAACAGTTCTGTGATCTGGGGGAATTCTCTTAGCCTGTGAGCTTTGATGCCCGTACCTAGAAAACGGGGCTAGAGACACTCATCTATCTGGCAGGACTGCTATGAGGTTTTGGGAGGGCACATCCAAGGGGGATGCCCAGAAGGCAGCAACACATGCAAGTTCCCTCCCCAAAAAGGCACACGGTCATGCTGCACAGACCCCAAAGTGTCAAAGCAATCAAAACTGAAGAGCAAAGTTAACTGATAGAAGATTCAGAGTAGTGACTGCCCCGTAGGAAACGGGAGTAACTGGGAGGGTCTTGAACCTTTCCATGAGGATGGAAATGTTCTTTTTCTGCATGCTGGTAAACAGGTATATGCCTATGTACAGATCTATCGAAATACACACTTCCCTGAACCTCCCCCTGCCCTACTGCCCATCCCCTGTCACACTCCACCCGCACTATCCGGCTTCAACAGGTGAGGGCCGCCAACCCCACCGCCCCCACAGAGCCGGCTGTTAGCTGTGCCTCCAACTCAGCCCCTTCCAGGGCCTGGAAACCTAAGATAGGCCTGGCTGAGGCTTGGCGCCTCCTGGGGGAAGCCCCTGGATCCAGACGGCACTGCAGCCGCCTGCCAAGAGCTGTGCATTTTATGCATCTCGCTGAATATCTTCTGTACAACTAAAAGAGAAAAGGGAAGACAAAGGAAGGAGGGAGGGGAGGAAGAGTATTTCTGCCTGCCCAGAGGAGGTGACAGCAGAGACTACCTCCTGGAGCCAATATTCCTTCCACCTGGGTCTGGGAAGAAGTGCCATGTTTGGTCGGTAAAGGAAAGCTGTGGTCACTGTAGGCAGGATGCGGCGTTCGAGCAGCAGAGGGGAAGGGGACAGCGCATGAAGGTGAGTGCTGAGCTGAAGAAGGTAAGGCTGGAGGCCCAGAGGCCTGACCATCCTGAGAGCTGCTGATGAGAGATGCCTCGGCAAGACGGGAGGAGCCAGAAGGAAAAACCAGGACGCCGCAGGAAATGAGGGGAAGAGTCAGGGACGAGAGCAAGGAAGTGTGGGCCAAGCAGAGCCGAGGGCATGGAAATGAAGGGTGACCCAGAAGGGCGAGCAGGAGAGTGCAGGGAAAGGCTGGCAAGACAGTCGGAGCGAGGGGAAAGGGGCCGCTACCAAGACTCCGGTTCTGAGCCTGGGGCTGCCTGGCAGGTGTCGGGGGCTGCCTGGCAGGTGTCGGGGGCTGCCTGGCAGGTGTCGGGGGCTGCTGGCTTGAGCAGGGAGGCCGTGACAGGAAGGGTGGCCTGGGGACCCTGAGGTTCTGCACTCTGGGTTCTGTCTGAGTTGGCCCATCTATGCCATTCAGTAACAAACCACATGTCTCTTCATGAGCCTCACATCTAAAAGACTGCTTCCCCATGGCACCTGGGTGGCTCAGCTGGTTAAGGCTCCAACTCTTGATTCCGGCTCAGGTTATGATCCGTGATCTCACGGTTCGTGGGATCAAGCCCCACATCGGGCTCTCTGCTGTCAGTGCAGAGCCTACTTTGGGTCCTCTCTTCCTCTCTCTCTGCCCCTCCTCTGCTCATTCTCCCTCTCAAAAATAAACAAACATTCTAAAAATAAATAAATAAAGGAACATTCCCCTTCCACTTTGATTGGGGTATTGTTTAGGAAAACGCTAGGTTTAGGTAAGCAGAAAAACCATACCAGCTTTACAGAATAGAAAACTAAACGCTTCTACATGAATGCATAATTTAAACCAGAAATGAGGCTCCCGCCTAGAGTAAGGTCCACACCAGGAATACTGAGCCCAACCCATCTTCTCACAGGTCTACTCTATCATTAGAGTCTTGTCACTAGCAGATGCTTCAGTTTTTACTAACTAAAAAAGCACCACATAAAAGAATTAAATTGCCCTTCCTGTACTTCTATGGTGTTTTTCACCGAGTGTAAAAAAAAAAGATAAAACTTAAAAAATTTTTCAAGTTTACTTATTTTGAGAGAGAAAGAAAGCATGAGGCAGAGAGACAGAGGAAGAGAGAGAATCCCAAGCAAGCTCTGCACTGTCAGCGCGGAACCCGATGCAGGGTTTGAACCCACAAACCGTGAGATCATGACCTGAGCTGAAGTTGGATGCTTAACCTGATGAGCCACTCAGGCGCCTCAAAATATAAAAATTTAAAATGACAAAAGTAAAAGAAACAAATGTATAACAGTTATGATTCTCCTAGAATATTAGAACATGCCTCTTTAGTCTCCTAAGAAGTCTTTTCACAGTTCAAGCACGTCCAGAAAAAGCCTACTGGTTATGCCAGCATCCTCAACATAGCACTTGCTACTTGCCCCCCTTCTGACCTCAGTGGGGACCAGGGATCGCCCCTGCCTTGGGGTTAGTCTTCCGGGGAGGGAGGGGCGAGCTGTGATCATGTGACCAGGCAGGCCACTAGAGGTCCTGCCCTCAAAGGTCCTGTGTGTGTAGCTTCTTAAGGAGTAAGGACCAGTGTAGCTCTGCTCACCATCTATATCTTGGGCAAAGACATCAGGAATCCCTATATACAAGATCCAATTAGGAACCGCACTGCATTCATTTATAAAATGAATTGGTTAATTTTCCTCCCTTGCTTTGCACTGCAGGAAAATCTTGAGGCATATCTCAGGGCACTAAACAACTCCAGGAGATGGCCAGGATAAAAAGCAGGAAAAATTACCCCAGATGAGTCAAAATTTGCCCTATTAAGTACAAGGTATTATCAGAGAAGCCTGGGATCAGATTCTGAGCTTGGGTGAGCCCTTGGACTACGGCAAGTCTTGTTTGCTTAAGAGCACATCTAAACTTTGCTGGTTTTTAATAACAATGTACGCTAAGGGGGCAGCTAAGAGATGTGGAAAGAGACTGCACTTGGTTCTAATCCTGGATCTGCCCCTAAATATGTTTGTTATGCAAGCAGCCCACATCCCCTCTCTGGACCTTAGTTTTCTCAGCTATTAAAATTGAAGGGGAGACCCAGATGCTCTGTAAAGCAGGGGTTCTCCGACTCTAGGGGGCATCAGGAGCACCCAGAAAATGCACAAAAATGCAGACCCCAAGCCCAACTCCAAGAAGTCTGATTCAGTAGGTGTGTGGTGAAGCTAACCAGGACTGCATTGAGAAACACCGATCTAAGTGAAGTTCCTTTCAGCCCTGACATTCTCCATGGCTCTTATTGCAAGGTCCCCTCTACCTCTAAACGTCTACATAAAGCTCAAAAACAAAGAGAAGTTGGTGTCACGGAAATCTAAAAATGACCACTCTTAACTGTGTTCACTTAAATCATAACAGGGGCACCTGGGTGGCTCAGTCGGTGAAGCATCTGACTTCAGCTCAGGTCATGATCTCACATGACCTGTGGGTTCGAGCCCTGCATCGGGCTCTGTGCTGACAGCTTAGAGCCTGGAGCCTGCTTCGGATTCTGTGTCTCCCTCTCTCTCTGTCCCTCCCCTGCTCGGACTCTCTCTCTCTCTCTCAAGAAATGAATAAACATAAATCATAACAGAAGTCACTGGGATTCAAAGTGCCCTAATGTTTCATGTCCTAAATGAAGAGGAGGCTGCTGACCCCCAACCCCCAAGAAGGACGTCCTGTGCCTTAAAAGCAGGGCAAGAACAACATTCTTGCGTACCTACAAGGCATATGCCAACCACTGTGCTGGGGCATTGCACTTTCATGGCCTCAGCTGCTTTGGGGACAGCCGGGGAGCAGGGTTTGCCGTGACCCATCCACAGTCAGTTCCCTGTACACTGAGTGGCCTCTGATCCCTGAAAACCCCTAAACTCAACTCCACGGCACAGCCCTCTTCAAAGTGTTATTGGTACCTACAAGTTACAGCTCCCATCAGCACGTCTGAATGAAGGGGAAGAGTAACAAAGGTAACTCTTAGGGCTGCCCCACAGCACTTCCGCCTAGACAGGCCTGGAGTCTTAAGTAGGACACAGATCCATTAACTGGGTTTTTAGGCCAGAAGAGCCTTCACAACGGTCAGGGTTTGAATTTTACTAATGATACTTCAAAACTTCTAAAACAAAGATAAAAAAAGATGGAGGAAAACAGGAATCCTGACCTCCCCATATATGCAGGACCTGGATCAAAACTGAGTAGCTTGGCTCACTTCTAGCAGCCAGGAAACGGAGCAGAAGAAAAAACCTCCTTCTAGAGCACATAGCTGAGCTTCAACATTCTTCCAAAACTTTCTGTTTGGTATTTCAGGTCATAGAAATTATCACTGCCAATTTAATATATCCCACAACCAACTCAAAATTCCTCCAGTTCCCACTGGATTGTGATAAAGGGTCTCTCCCTCCGCCTAAACCCCGTTTGGGGCACATAATAGATAGCGGGTAAATTGTGAACAGTAAGCAAAATCCACCTCCATAGAAATCCCCATACAACACTCCTGGTAAGACAAGAGCCTGTGCTGACCACAAATTCTAGATGCAACTCAGCCACAGGTGACTGCAGGCTTTATCTGATTGCCTGTTATCAAAGCACATATTATTTTCTCCTGGGATCGCTGAGCTGGGTGTCCCTATGTGTCCCCACTGGGGAAAACTTTCTATAGGGATGAAACTTAACACCTCTTCTCTTTGTGGCTGTGTCCAAACAAGCAGGAGTGAACCGGCATGAGCCCTGGGCTCCAAGCTGCCACCCTGAACTCCAATCCCACCCTGCTGCTCACCAGCTATGTGCCCTCAGACAGGATTCCTTGCTACCAAGACTCAGTTTCTCAGGCAGTAAAAGTCCCCACATCTCCCAGGGATTTTTGCAAGATAGAAGTAAAATAAGGCACAAGAAAGTCTTTGTAAGCTAAGTGCTCCGAGCCCTACACAATCAGCTTCCTTCATTCCACAAATAGTTATCGGTAGATGCAGCTTTTCTGAGAAACAGTTGGTTGGGCCCATAGTTTACAAAGCCTAAAACCTCAGTGGTCTCACCAGTTAGGAATAAACCTGCTAAGAGTTAGAAGCTCCTTTATCTGAGCGTCTTAAGAACACTAATTAGCAAGGGTGCCATTTTCTCTGCTGGGAACTGTATCTATGTTTTCCAACCTGGAAGCAATCACAGCCCAACACTCCAGGGGCCTGAGCCCTAACCACCACCCCCCTGTGCCCCCCCACCCCCAAAAAGCCCTAGTCAAGTGACTCTGAGGGGGCCTGCCCTGAGGACAAATCCACACCCAACTTACACTGATTGGGGCTCCTTGCACTCCCGCCCAAGACCTAGTGAGAAAAACCAGGCCAGGCTGGGACAGGAGGACCTGGCCGGGAGCAGAATTCATCTGCTGGTATCACACCGACAGTCTCAGTGTGTCCCCCACCAGGGCAGGGGCCAGGCACCATGGGCCACAGCTGGCCAGTTTGGCGTCAGCCTCCAGCTTTCCCGTTTCCCCCACCCCCTGGAGCCCTCCTCAAGGATTCCACGTAGCAGATGTGGCCCAAGGTCACAGGGGCAGTTACCAAGCCAGGAACCCCAGTCACTGAATGCCCAACTCCTGAAGTTCACAGCTTCAGGGAATGAAAAGCACTAGCTAGTTCCTCTTCCAAAAAAAAAAAAAAAGGGGTAGGGAACACCTGCTCTAATCAATCTGCAATCACGAATCACAGATGGAAAAGTACCTGAAATTTCCACAGCAGGAAGCAAACTGTCCGAATTAGATAAAGAGACTCCCTCGTGGTCCATTTCCATGCGTTTCTCGAGGACTTGTCTCATGCTGTGGTGGAACACGGATCAATCACTTGGCTCTACCGTCTGCTAGACACCAACTATGCAAGTGTTTGCTGGTATCAGGGTGCAGGGCTTCACTAGACCTGCATGTTGTACAAAACACAGTCCCCTACCCCAGCCTCCAATTCACCAAAGCAGCTAGGGCAAGGGCCCCTTTAACCAAGGGTAGCTGGTTCAATGATTCCTTGAGGGGAATTCCTGGGGACTCTCCTCCCCGCCCTGAACAGCTGCTCAAAGCATTCCTCCAACAGTCACACTCCCCCCCAAGAGGGTGGTGGCAATTAGAAAACTGCCCTCTCTCCTTCCACCTGCAGTGCCATTTCCACCCCGTAGAGCTGGGTCCAGAACAGCTGTGCAAATGGAAACGGCCGGATCCTCTTTAACATGGCTCAGTTTCCCCACAACACTTGACCGGGCACCTAGTTCCTGCCTGGCAACTGTCTTGGGGCCTGTGCAGAGATGCAGAGGGAGACGCTCCCCTTAAGGAGTCGAGATTCAGAGTTAAGACGCCACCCCGTGCAGCAGAGTGCAGGAAACACAATTCCTCCTGGCCTGTCTCGGCTGAGGAATCAGGGATGAATCAGGGGTGAGGCCGGTTGGGGCTGTGGTTTGTAGGTTTGGGTGAGGCCCCAGTAGGCCCTGCAGCCTTCATTTGACTCCCCTGACGTGTACCTGAGTTATGAGGGGCATGGGAACCCTGGGGAGGGTACTGAGGGCATCCAGACACTGGTCGAAAGAGAGTCGGCTGAGGTGGTACAAGGGGGATAAGAGGCCTTTGCTTCTGAGAAACAAGACTGGAGCCCCACCTGGGAGCCAACAGACCCATGTCTGGCCACATCTGTCTGCCATGTGGTGAGTCCTCTCCCACTTCTTAGTGGAGGCTGTGACTATTTCCACGGGTTATACACACGTGTCCAGTCAGGCCCTGACTCATCACTCTCCATGCACTATCCCCCTAATCGTCACAATCCTGCTGGACAGGGAATGTTGTGTTCCCATTTTACAGAAGGGCAGACTGAGGCTCGGAGAGAGTGAGTGATCTGAGATCACTACAACCCAGGTGTGTCTGACATCAAGACCAGAGATGTATTAACCCTTTCACTATTCCTGCCACACCGGGCACTCTGATAATAACTGTGGCTGTCTTCAAACCCTTCATCTTCCCAGGGTAAAACGCAGCAGGGGAGAAAGCATTTCGTTTTGCCCAGTCGAGCCGGGCTGGGGCTCAAGACCTGGAACATTCAGTTCAAGTGTGCTCTGGGCCAGGGAGCCAGTGCTTGGTGCTGAGTCACTGCCTGGCCGAGGCACCGCAGGCGAGAGGGAGGGCACTCCGCTCAGTTCTGAGTCACCACGGCCCTGTGCATCCAGCATGGGGCCTCAGGAGGGAGAAAACCCAGCTCCATCTGGGCAGGAGAGCTGGTCCCACTCTGACACTCAGGGTCCGTGGGACTAATTTGGAAGTGTCAAAAAGTGATGCAGCTGCCTTGTCTTCTGCACACACATATTCTTCCCTAGCCTCCCGATGTTTGGATTAAAAAAAAAAGGTTTTTTAAAAATGTTCATTATTTTGAGAGAGAAAGAGAGAGCGAGAATGTGTGCGGGAGGGGCTGAGTAAGGAGACAGAGAATCCGAAGCAGACTTCACGCTGTCAGCGCAGAGCCCGACATGGGGCTCAAACCCACCAACCGTGAGATCGTGACCTGAGCCAAAGTCAGACGCTCAACTGACTGAGACACCCAGACACCCCTGGATTTTTTAAATTATTTATTCATCCATTCAGTGTCCAAGAAGAATCTTTAAGATAACTGGCAAAAAATCGGAGCACCTGGGCTGCTCAGTTGGTTAAGTGTGCAACCTCAGCTCAGATATCATGGTCTTGAGATTTGTGAGTTCAAGCCCCGAGTCAGGCTCTGTCCTGATGGCTCAGAGCCTGGAGCCTGCTTCAAATTCTGTGTCTCCCTCTCTCTCTCTGCCCCTCCCCTGCTCACACGCTGTCTCTCTCTCTCAAAAATAAATATTTAACAATAAAATAAAAAATTAAATTAAATTAAATAACCAAAGGTCTACAATTCTACCCTAAGGAACACTGAGGAAGTTATTTCAAGATAGGAAATGGTTGTTCTCCAACAGGATGCGAGGGAATTTTCAGTGGCAAGTCTCACCTTAGTCACTGGGGACACAGCTCTGTGCTAGGAGTTCTTGGGCAGCCACACTGTTTACAGGCTCTTGACGTAGGCAGTGAGCAATCTGAAATTCTGGGCTTTTCTGAATTGACAGTGAATAAGAAGCTTCACTGTGCAGTATCTGGTCTTATTGCCAGCCACAAGGAGAAAAAAAAAGAGAGAGAGAGAGATTCCTTTGACAGTGCTGAGGCTGCTCTCTGTGCAGCTGGGCATCAGCAGTGTCTGGCTGCTGTGAGCTCCCAGCCTCTCCAGCAGGTCTGTTCCAAGATGCTGTGTTGCTGGTAGGGACAAAAAAGAGCTTCTCCAGACTCATAAGGATGAAGTCAGGGAATCAATACTTAAGTCCTTTGTGGAGAACAGCCCATTTAGAAATACAGTAAAAAGGAACTGGCTCCTGGGGGACATTTGGGAGCCCAGGACAACACTGCAGTACTTTGGAACGAACAGATAGAGCTTTCGGCAACTTACATTCACTCTGGGCTTAAGACTGTACTTCAGTAAGGGTGGCTTTTCTTTTACCAGCTTGTCCACTCCGGAACCCAGCCCGTGTTTTACCCTTCCCCGCACAGAATCATTTACTGAGACTGTAGATCCTGCCAGGCACTGAGAAACAGAAAGATGACAGACACAGCCTGCCCCTGGAACTCTCGGCCCACAGGGACATGACCCTAAGGCAAAGCAGAAAAGTGCCGCCGCCTTTTGGAAGAAAGATTTGAATCAAAGTGACGTGGAGTCCAGGGCAGGGAGAGCCTGCTTCCAACTGGAGACATCTACACGTAAGAAACTCTGCACAGAGAAAGCTACGGAAGGAGACAGAACTGTCCTCCATATGGCATTGAACACTGTGACTTTCAGAGAGCAGGCACTCTGTCAATTTCGGACGGAATGAATGAATGAAGAACTTGGGCCCATCTCCTAAGTCAGATCCAGACTCAAGACACAAGTGGTTTCTAATCAACGGGGGCTGTGCCTGGTGAGCTCTGAGTATAAAGGAGTTCTGAGAAGCAGCCAGGCTCAGAGGGGGCAAGGTGAGGGTAAACCTCTGGCCACAACAGTCTTTCCGCTTTATCACAGCTGACAGGCCTCAGAAGCACCTAGTAGTTTCTATCTTAGAGACCTGTTTTGAGGATTTAAAGAAATAAGGTTTGTAATGCCCCTAACCAGTGTTTGACATGTTAATATAAACGCGTGTGTGCATATACACATACTTATACAAACATGTTGGCAGACAAAAAAATATTAGATTCATTCTATCCTCAAGAAATTCTCCCTAATGAAGCTGTCACAAGCTGCCTGGCTTCTAAGGCCCCCAAAGAAATCTACACAGAAATAAGTGATGACTTAGTAACATCACATATCTCACGCAGTCACACAATGCCAAGCAAGCAGTGGGAATCAATGTCCACATTTGCAAAGGATGGGATTTAGTGCTTAGCTTCAAAAGTCAAGCCTTGAGTCTGAGATCAGAGGCACAAGAGGAGACCCAGTGAAGCTTGATGAGCCAGAAATGGGGAGCAGGGAGGGGCTCAAGAATTCCATAATCAGGTTGCTAGAGGTTTCTTCAGCGTTCATCAGCATTAATGGGTCCTCAGAGGTTCCTAATAAGCAAGGCCTTTGTCTTTTGCTCCCAGTTTTCCTATGTAAGGTGTCTTAAATATTTAAGAGCAGCATTACGACAGCAAAAATGCAAAGGAGGAAGAGTAGGTTTGGGTTATGCACGGTTTCCTACCTTTGATGATAAGCATCAGACCGTTTATAAATGCCAATAGGAAGTAATAGATATGTAGAGTGCCTTATATAAGGCAACTGTGTGTCATTCCAGAAATGGGGACAGGAGGACAGTGCTAATCAAGCCTCACCGGTGGTATGGAGCTTTCTGACTCACAACCGGCCCCAACAGCATCAAACAGCTAAGCCTTCCTCGGCCCTGGCTAATGTCAAATGCCGCCACAGTTCCTGTGTACCGGCTTTCCCCTCGTAAAGGGCAAAGCTACGCTGCAAAACGGGGGACGAATTATGTTCAGTTCTTGCCAAACACAGCCTGTTCTCTGGAGGGTAAAATGGAGGTCCTGGATGAGCTGGGCATTAAGGCATGTGGCCCACGTTCTTCATCCTCCCCCCCAACAAATCCCTGCTCATCAGTCGCAAAGGAATTTGCTCCTCCATTACTGCAACTTGCTGGAAATACAAAGAGGAGAAGGACCACTCATTTCCTGATTGTGTTCTGATTCTGCTGAGAGGCCCACGAGCTTCTAATCGATCTGCGAAGAGCAAAATGATCTCATCTGTAAGAAAATTCAGGAGGCTCTGCTAAACATGAAGCAGAATAAGTGGGTCTCTCCACTTCAATCGTAACTACAAACATTTCCAATTTCCTCTGAGAGGATGTTTCTACATCTCTCTTCCAGGGCCTGAATGTAATCTGTCAGCTTATTCTGGTGAGCTTCTGCTGGGAGGGCCAAACAGGAAGGAAATGCTCTGGCTCACATCTTTCTGGGGTACAGGAGGGTCTTGGGACTGCCCTGGATCTGACTCAGGGCACTGCCATCCCCATGTTCATACTCATGCAAGTCGGCACCAGGGAGTTTCACCAAGAAGGAAAATGGGGCCTCAGGCAAGGGCCATGCAGGTTAGATGTTAGACAGGCACAGCTTGAGGGATTCCAGGGCTCATATGCAGGAAAGGGTACAGTAAATCACAGCTCCCCCTACAAAATGGGATCACCATCCACCAGGGGCTCCCAAATGCCAGCGTGGCAAAATCAAAAGGATCAGGGAAACCTTTCAGACATACAGATTTCTGGGCAATGTGGACTAAACATGGGGGGCGGGGGCAGGGGACAAATAGAGGGATGAGGCCGCTGGTAATCTGTGCTCTTAAAAGGCTTCCCAGGAGACTGCCGGCCTCGGGATTCTGTGCTGGTGACCTCTAAGGTCTACAGAGCTAGAAAGCTCTGCTCACTGAGGGAGAAGGGTCTCCCCCCTTGTCCCAGGAAGGTTTCTGACAGAGCAGCACAGCACAGTACTCCAAAGCATCTGGTCTCTGTTTAATCAGGGGAGAGCAGGCGAGGGGTGGCTGTGCACCTTCAGACTCCAGAGTGAGCACCAACCTCTCTGCCAGGGAAGGGGCCTGGACCAGAATGAACTTGCCAGAAGATTAGTGGCAAGCCCGTGAGTGCAGAAAATTGACATCCAGGAAGACTGCAGGTGGGGAGGTCCGGGTGCATGGAGTGGAGTCAGGTAAAGCCCAATGTCTTAGCCTGTAGCTGCCCTGCCTCTTCGATGAAGGGCAAGACGCTTGCTCTCACTTGCCTCCTCTGTAAAACTAGGGACAAACAGTCACTCTCACTACTTCAGAGCAATGTGGGAGGATCAACTCTAAAATGACAGAGTACAAGACTCAATGAAACAGAGTTGTAGTCACTTCCTTTCCACGAAAGCCACTCCTTTCCCAGCAAGGTTAGACCATAAACACCCAGAAGCTGCCGTCCCCAAAAAAGGGCTTCCTCTTTATCGACTGATGGCATCTCCTCTTGAAAATAAGGATGCTTGAAAGGTCCTCTTAGCTCATCTCCCCCCAAAACGCCCTTTGTTTTACACCAGGACCCTTTTTACCAGGAAGTAAGAAGCCAATTTCTAATATGAAACAGTACTGAAGATTTTCCGTTGTATTTAGTCTGGAGAAAAAGTGTCATTCGTGTAAGAGAATCTGAATTAATCACCCAGATGTTCTGTGTATTATCAAAGCACAGGTATGAGAACAACGAAGGTCAAGGAGCTAAGAAACTGAATGTCAGTTTTCTCAAGTTTTGTGCCATGCGGACAAATCTCGAGTAGTTAATTTAGTAAAGAGAACTCATTTCTTGAGTTATCATATCCAGTCATCACCATCCAAGTAATCACAGCACAGAGGTCAGCCACCTAGTACGTGGTGGCCTAGAGGACACAAAGACAATGAAGTAGTCCAGCCTGCACGCTTCACAGTTCCATAAAAATTCAAGACACTTCTACCTTCTTCTGAACAGATACCCTGCTTCTTATCAGGACTTTCTGGTGTAGTTCTCTTTGCTATTGGTACTGAGTGACCTTTGGAGACACACTTTAATTGTCTGGGTTTCTTTCTCAGTGAAACAAAGAGATTGAGCTAAGAGATCTTCATGGGCCTTTCGACTTTAAAATTCTGACTTAATTTTCAAATCCCCTTTTCCAGGGTCAGACTTCTGATTTAGTAGGCATATTTTCTATTTGTTAAGAATGATAGGGGCGCCTGGGTGGCTCAGTCGGTTAAGCGTCTGACTCTTGGTTTTGGCTCAGGTCATGATCTCGTGGTTTCATGGGTTCGCCTGGGATTCTCTGTCTTCCTCTCTCTCTGAGAGTCTCAGAGACTCTGTCTCTGTCTCTCTTATTTATTTATAAATAAGTAAACTTAAGAAAAAAAAAGAATTCTAGTAATTCCGGGGTGCCTAGCAGGTTCAGTCGGTAGAGCATGTGACTCTTGATCTCAAGGTTGTGTGTTTGAACCCTATGTTGGGTATAGATTACTTAAAAATAAAATCTTTAAAAAAAAGAAAGAAAGTTACTTAACCTGTTTTTTCCCCTTTAAAAAGAGTTTATGAAACCACAGCCTAACCAACTCACCGGATGGGTACACAAAGATCTCAACTTGCTGGGTGAGTCTCATGCTAAAAACAAAGTGTTGGCATTCTGGGTTTACACTGCACTTAACAGTGGCTATGTTCAAACTTGACCTTCACTTACAACAAAGGGTATGGCAGATTCTGACAGTCCCCGTCTCTATAGGAAGGAGGCCTCAACCTCAAACTAATAGTTTTACACCACACCAAAGGTCGACATCCATGTAGACTGCAGTAACAGGGCTGGTTTGAAATGTGCTTTAGTTTCACCCCATAATGGGCTGAGCAGGCATACAAAAAAGTATATATGATTATACCCATCCCAGCTAATTACATACTCTTGTACTAATTTTCCAGATATAAATATACAATTCAACTCTTATAAATGGAAGTTGCTGAATGTCCCTACGTCTCACTGTTGGCACCAGATTTTTATCAATGTTTGTCATTTAGAAATGAAAGTGGATGATACAAATATTTCTTCTAAAATAATTATAAAGCATTTTTAATTTTGTGAATTTTTAAATCTTCAAAACAACTGACCAGCTCTTTATGGCTTTTTAAAATTTTGCCCAGACAGTATATCATTACCCTTTAAGTGTACTTCTTTTTGCCAAGACTTTTATTTTGAAAAAGCACAAATCGGTGGAATATTGGAAGAGGAACACACTTAGTTGTAATTTTTTAAGTTAACAGATTGATCCCAACTTTCTATTTCCAAATTTTCATGCTCCTAAGGACTAAAGAGTTTATATTTCTGCATATATGTAAATAAGGTATGCTGCATTCACGAAAGGGTTTCTGTATTTGTTGTGTTATCTACTGGAAACAAATCCTAAGTATTTTAATACCATAACAAGGAAGGGAATGTATGCCATTAAAAAAAACAAAAACAAAAACCATTCTCACGCCAGCGTGAGGCAATGTCCTAAGGCAATGGTCAACCATGGGACAGTCTCACATCTTTAGTTCAGAAATTGCCTGGCAGAAGAACGCCTTGTTTTTCAACAAATCATACTAAAATATATTATTGAAAATCGTTTCAAAGAAGAAAACAATTTTAATTTCAGATATAAAAACGGCGGAGTATATTTACATCAGTTCCCTGAGTCACTCTGTGCCTGAGCCAGTTAAGATGCCCCTCGAGCAAATTGAGGAATTTTAGGAGACAAGACACCTGCGAGACCTCCCCCAAGCTGGCGAGTGGGCCCCCTCGCCGGCGTCCGCCGCAGCGCGGACCGCAGGGAAACCGGGACCTCCGCCCCGGCGGGCGGCGGCAGAGGCGGCGGCGGGGCCTGGCCCGGGCCTCCAGAGGTGACCAGGCCGGCCGCCCCTCCGGAGCCCGGGCCCGCTCCAGCCACCCGGTCCTCGGTCCCTCGGATCCGGCCGGTGGACGGCACCTGGCGCCACTGCGCGGGTCGCACTTCCCGGGAACCAGACGCAGCGGAGGGGGGAAACATTTCCTCCCCTCCGGGGCCTCCCTCTCGCCCCGACGCCGGCCAAGGGCGGGCCGGAGCGGGGGCTCGTCGGGGCACAGCAGGCCGAGCCCGGGCGTCCACCCGCAGGTGCGCTCCGGGACCCCGCAACCCGGCCGGGTGCAGCGGTCCCCGCCGCTCGCCGTCGAGGGGGGGCGCCGGCCGGGGCGCCGAGCTGGCCGGCTCACCTTGGGGCCCTCGGGGGGCACGCGCGGGTCGTTCCACGTCGTGGTGCGGCTGTTGTGGTCCACGAAGAAGGGCCAGCCGGTCTGTGGGTCGATCTTGATTTCCCAGCCGGGGGGCAGGGGGTCGCGGTCGCCGGCGCCGCTGCCGGACGCCATCTGCACCATGGGCGAGTGGGTGGCAGCGCTCATGTTGGGTTGGGGTCGGCCCGAAGGGGCGGCCGCCGGGGTGTCGGGTCGCGGGGTGCCTGGTCGTGGGGTGCCGGGCCTCCAGGCGCGGAGTCGCTCGCTGACTGCGGCCGGCTCGAGAGCGGTGCGCGCCGCCGACGTGTCCGGGAAGCCGGCGCCGGGCACCTTTATGAATTAAAGGAGGGGGTGACGTGGCCCGAGAGGGGTGGAAGTGTCTGGAAATAGCCTCCTCGCTGCCAACGGGGAAGGAGATAAAGGGAGGTAGCAACTGGCCGGCTAGAAACTTCTGGTCCCATCCAGAGAAGTTGGCGGCGAGCGGGTTGGATGCGGAGCTCCGCCCTGAGTCATCGGCTATAATCGGGGCGGGGCGGGGCGTGGGCGGGGCCTCTGCCGACCGCCCCTCCCCCACTCCTTCCTCCTCCTCCCCTTCCTCTCCCTCCTCCGTCCCCTCCTCCTCCCCCTCCACCCTGGCCCTGCCGCCCGCGCGGGTGTCCCCGGGCAGAGACTGGCCGGCGGGGCAGGCAGCCTCAGGGGCGTCGTCGGTGTGCGCTGGGCTGGTTTCGGTTTTCAGACTCTCTCTCTCAGCCTGGAGCCGAGTGGGTGTTCCCTGGACTGGGACTCGCCTTGCTGGGTGCCTGCTGCCGCTCCTTCCTATAAAAACAAAGTCATCGTGAGCCTTTAAAGTTGTTTTAAACTAGAGTCTCGCCCACCCCCTGCTTTGCTCCCTTATATGCTGATACTCGGGGACACTGGCGTCTCAATTACGTTTTAATCACTTTTTTTCCAAGGGCTTAAGGAGCTCTGGAATGTTGATCTGACACCATAACAAAGCCTGGGAGAAAATAGAAGTGCAAACAGAAACTCACCTGGCTTCTTTTGAAGCCTAAAGAAAGATTGCATCAACTGTGGTTTTATGCTCCCAAACCTTGCATCTCAAATGTACAAACTATCACTGCAATGAACAACGTTAAAGAAAAATCACATTGTTTTGGGCGTGGATCTTTTTTATGGTAGAGTTTGGTTCTTGCTATCTTCAATCTTCACCTTTCATTTGGGAGGTAGGGACCAAATCCAATCATGAAAAATTGTTTGGTTGCTTCAGTGATGGAGGCTTTTGTGAACTAAACCAAGCAATTCCCTGGGAGGGAATGTGCTCCCAGAGGGAGAATTTGGGGAAAGTTCCGTTTCAGATTCTTTTTTTTTTTTTTTAATTTTTTAAATGTTTATTTAGTTTTGAAAGAGAGAGAGACAGTGCACTCACGCAAGCGGGGAAGGGGCAGAGAGAGAGAGAGAGGTAGACACAGAGTCCAAAGCAGACTTCAGGCTCTGAGCTGTCAGCACAGAGCTGGTCACAGAGCTCGAACCCACAAACTGTGGCACTATGACCTGAGTGGAAGTCTGACACTCAACCAACTGAGCCACCTAGGCGACCCCGTTTCAGATTCTTAGGTAGACTCATCCCCCTCCCCAGAAATATTTGGAGAAGTTGCTCTCATTAAAAAGAAAACCACAGGCGCAAAATGACATTGTTTGGGCCAAGTCACCAAACCAGGGTTTAATGCCTAACCTAATTTCAGTTTCAACGTTCCCCCAGAAATATAAGCCTAAACCTGTCAATCAGGAATTTTCTGATAAGCACAATGAAGCAATCTGTCACTTGGGGCTTCTCTGTCCCTCAAAGATGAAGTCATCTGAATCATAAGACCCCCCCCCCCCCCCGCCCTTCCTCCTATGGGAAGATGATCATGTCTGAAATAGTCTTTTTTTTTTTTTCCGCTTCTTTCTTGCCCCACCCTCCTTCTTATAAAAACTTTCCATTTTGGGGGCGCCTGGGTGGCGCAGTCGGTTGAGCGTCTGACTTCAGCCAGGTCACGATCTCGCGGTCCGTGAGTCGAGCCCCGCGTCAGGCTCTGGGCTGATGGCTCGGAGCCTGGAGCCTGTTTCCGATTCTGTGTCTCCCTCTCTCTGTGCCCCTACCCCGTTCATGCTCTGTCTCTCTCTGTCCCAAAAATAAATAAAAACGTTAAAAAAAAAAAAAAATTAAAAAAAAAAAAAAACTTTCCATTTTGTACAACTCCTCAAAGCATCTCTATATTTGCTAGATGGGATGTTGCCTGATTCATGAATCTTTTAATAAAGTCAATCAGCTCTTCAAATTTACTTGGTTGAGTTTTGTTTTTTATCACTTTGGGCTAATATTGGGCCTAATTTTTCTTTTTCTTTTCTTTTCTTTTCTTTTCTTTTCTTTCCTTTTCTTTTCTTTTCTTTTCTTTTCTTTTCTTTTCTTTTCTTTTCGGGCCTAATTTTTCAACTCGAATTCAGAGAAGATCCTGGAATCTCTCTCCCTGCCTCAAATTACTCCTTTTGGGACAAAGTCAAGAGAGGCCTCCTGATCATTTCCAATGGAATGATTCCCATTTGCATGGGTCTGGTTGGCAGCTTTGAAATCCAAAACCCAGTTTTGTGAAAGCTCCAAAGTGAGTAAGGCCCAGGGACTGACTCAAGTCACCAAACACATAAGAGGTGAATGTATAAACCCAAATGCCAGTGCATCAGTTTACAGTACGAAATATTACTATTGAAGGAGCTGGACCCTCAAGTTTACTGGTCAGTGTCTACTTTATCCATATATTCGAAGCTTTCAGCACAGGGCTGGGCTCAGAGTTTAATAAATATTTTTTTTTTAATTTTTTATTTAAATTTTTTTTTCAACGTTTATTTTTATTTTTGGGACAGAGAGAGACAGAGCATGAACGGGGGAGGGGCAGAGAGAGAGGGAGACACAGAATCGGAAACAGGCTCCAGGCTCTGAGCCATCAGCCCAGAGCTTGATGTGGGGCTCGAACTCCCGGACCGCGAGATCGTGACCTGGCTGAAGTCAGACGCTTAACCGGCTGCGCCACCCAGGCGCCCCGAGTTTAATAAATATTGATGTTTATTGAAGATTGAATCCAAAGTGAATTTAAAGTGAGTTTGTATTTCTTTTTCCTTGGCTCAATTTGCTTTCCATTACAGTGACAGTTTAAACACTGAGAGCATTATTTACTGGCTTTGTTGTTGTTGTTGTTGTTGTTGTTAAGCAAGAAGCAGAGAGGAAGCAGTTTTCCTCTGGGATTAATTTAGTTGTGTCTGAGACTTGTACTCCATCAGGGGCTTCAAATGGGTTTGTCTAAAATGGAGCCATAGGTCTTGGTGAGCCGGCTCAAAGAAGCTCCCAAATCATTCCAAATAACAAGGAGTTTGTCCATGGTGGCGGTTTTTTCCCCTAGATGTTAGGACATTAGTTCCCCAGTTTCTATAGACTGAATCTTTGTGTTCCTCCAAAATTCATATGTTGAAACCTATTTCCCAATGTGATGCTATTTGGAGGTGGGCCTTTGGGAAATGATTAGGTCATGAAGGGGAAACTCTCATAGTTGGGGTTAGTAGGTTAGTACACTTATAAAGGAGACCCCAGAGGCGCACCTTGGTGGCTGAGTCAGTTATGCATCCAACTTTGGCTCAGGTTATGATATCACGGTTCGTGGGTTTGAGCCCCGCATCAGGCTCTGCACTGATGGTATGGAGCCTGCTTGGTATTTCTCTCTGTCTCTGTCTCTGTCTCTGTCTCTCTCTCTCTCCCTGTCTCTCTCTGCCCCTCCCCAGCTCACGCTTTCTCTCTCTCTCTCTCTCTCTCAAAACAAATAAATAAACTTTAAAGAGAGAGCGAGAAAGACCCTAGAGAGCTCCCTGCTCCTCTGTCAGCACAAAAGGACCGAGTGAGAAGGTGGCTGTCTATGAACCAGGCACCAGCTCTGCTGACGCCTTGATCTTAGACTTCTCATCCTCCAGAGCGGTGAGAAATAAACTTTCTGTTCGTTATAAGCCACCCAGTCTCTGGTATTCTGTTATAGCAGCCTGAATGGACTAAGACACCAGGGCTTCTGTGGATTGCCCAGGTCAGAAGCTTAAGCAATGGTCCTCTTGCTCTCTTACCACCCGGTCATCACCAAACCTGTCGATTCCACCTCCTCAATATCCCTTGACTCTGTGCAATATTTCCTCGGTACCACCAGTATGGCCCAGGTCACCCTAATCTCTCATCTGGACGCAGGCGGTGGCCTCTCATTTTGTCCAGGCCCAATCCCTTGCCCACATGGCAGCCAGGGTGATCTTGTTCAAGCACGAATGGACCATGTGCTTCCTCTGATTAGCATGATCTCATGGCTCCCATTGCCATCTCTGTATCCACGTCCACACTCCTCGGCCTGGTGTACACAAACCTCTGGCCGAGCCGAACTGTACCAGGCACACGCTTCCCTCGTCTGCACACGCTGCTTGCTCCGCCTTCTTCCCCACCCCCAGCACCTGCAAGTCCCTTGCCTGGCTGACAACTCTTCGTCTCCAGGCATCACCTTTGGCGTCACTCTTCCTTCCCTCTCCCTGTCTGGGTCACGTGTCCCTTCCACATGCTCTTCTACGAGTCCTGTGCTGCCCTACCAAGCGCACTGTGCCGCAAATGCTTATTTGCTGGTCTGGTCTGCCTGTGGATTGAGTTTCTGGAGGGCAGGAGCAGAATCCTAACAGTCGCTGTGTCCCAGCCTCTGGTACAGTGCCTGGCAAATAACAGTTACAAAAACAACAGTAAATGTAATGGCTGCCACTTACTAAGTATTTACTGCAGGCCGGTCGTGGCCTTACGAGCTTCGTGTGGGTCATCTCATCTAACGTTTGTTGGGGAGACTGCGGTCCCCTTTCAGGAATGAAGAACATATTCCCCCAGATGCTGAGAATACTACAGGAAGACGGATCTCATTTGTCCTTTGGGGACTGGCTTAGCTGACGAAAACTGCGTCCAGGGACTGATCTACTGAGGGGCTGTAGGGCCCTGCCCTTTTTGGTTCAACTCAGGGTAGGGCTAACAAGCTCTCCCATTTCCAGAGTATTCTCTGGGTTTCTTGCCACTTTCCTTGGGACTGCATCAGAGCTCAGCTCTCTCTGCCCATTCCTGCTTCCCGCTCTCCCTTTTACAGGGGTTGCTGGGTTGCTCTTAAAAGGACTCCCTCAAGAAGCCTTGCTTGCTAACTTCTGTCTCAGTCTGCTTCAGAGGAACCAAACCTGGAACAGGCCTCTCCACAGACCTACGGGAGGGTATTATTATGATTCTCCCTTTGCAGATGAAGCAGTTAAGGTTTAGAGCTGCTTATGTAAGTTGCTCAGTGTCACAAAGCTCATGATTTGTAAAGGTGGGGTTTGAATTCAGGCAGTTGATTCTAGAGCCCACACTACTAACCAGGCACTCAGTAAATATAAGTGGATCATGGCTTAGACCTACCAGTCACCAAGGAAAACATTTAAAAAGCTACAATTCAGAAACAAAGTTTGTCTCAGTGCTGAGAAAACAAGAACAGCAACCAGCCTGCTGTGGCAGAGCACAAGTCAGGCCCCTGGATGACCGGGCCGGGCCGGGCTGGGCTGGGCCGGGCCTGCCTGACTCACGGCACAGGTCACAGAGGGTAGACTCACAGCTGGCTATAAGGGTGAGTTCCAAATGCAAATGTCACCTAGAAGATTTCAGTGTCTGAACAATTTAATCCATTTCTAATGGAACACATGGGCCGGCATAAGAGAACAGCCAGTTCTCCCTGATCTGTGCAGTGCTGATCATCCCAGATCATTTTTGTTGGCTGTTGGGATGTTATCAGAAATCAGCTCATGCAGCCACGCACAGCTTCACCAGTCAACCCCTCCCAGTGTAACCCTTCTGCTGTGGGCAGCCTAGACGAGGAAAGCCAGGGACACCTGGATGGAAGCTGTGACCTCTCTCAAATGTCCTGATGGCCAAGTGCATCAGGGGAGAGAAGCCACAGGCAGTAGGTGTTAGAGCAGAGAGGGAATAGAAGACGCTATAAAGGCCTTGATGGCAAGCTCTAAAAATATACCTGGGCGGAGGGGGAGGGGAAAAAAACGGATACAGTTGGCTCTAGAACAGCATGGGTTTGAACTGCGTGGGTCTAGTTAGACACGGATTTTTTTTCAGTAGACACAGTACAGGATTGTATATGTATTTTCTCTTCCTTATGATTTTCTTAACATTTTCTTTTCTCTAGCTCACTGCATTGTAAGAATTATAGTATGGAATACATACGACATAAAAATATGTGTTAATCGACTGTTTATCTTATCAGTAAGGCTTCCGGTCAACAGTAGGCTATTCGTAGCTACGTTTTGGGGGAGTCAAAAGTTATACACAGTTACATACCGCGCAGGGGCACTACCCCGAACTCCCATGTTGTTCAAGGGCCAACTGTATGGCTTAGCTGGAGAATTTTAAATTTCAGCACTAACCTTGCATCTGTTTGTTATTAAAAGTTAAAGTCCACCTGCTCAAGTCCAGTTGCCCTGTGCCCTCTGACCTCCTGTGGTGAGTACGTTCTGTACCAAGGGTCTGGGCCTTTCATCATAAACTATGTTGCTCTGCTCTTTGTCTTCATACTCTCCTGAAAGGATTGGAGAAGCCATGGAAATGGGGACTCGAGCATCAAAAGCTAAACTTTTTAAAAGATGTTATTTTGGGGGTGCCTGGGTGGCTCAGTCAGTTAATCATCTGACTCTTGATTTTGGCTCAGGTCACAATCCCAGGGTCGTGGGACCAAGCCCCACATCAGGCTCTGTGCTGACAGTGTGGAACCTGCTTGAGATTCTTTCTCTCCCTCTCTTTCTCTGCCCCTCACTCACTCATGCACACATATTCTCTCTCTGAAAATAAATCAATAAACTTAACAAACAAACAAAAAAAGACCTCATTTTTTAAAAAATAAGCCTGGGTGGCTCAGTCAGTCACATGTCCTATTTCAGCTCAGGTCATGAGCTCGCAGTTCATGAATTCGAGCCCCACATTGGGCTCTCTGCTGACAGCACAGAGCCCGCTTGGGATCCTCTATCCCCTTCTCTCTCTGCCCCTCTCTCACTTGTTCTCTCTCTTTCTCTCTTTCCTTCTCAAATAAATAAACTTTAAAAAATAAATAGATTAAAAAATTTTGAATTTATTTTATTTGCGAGAGAGAGAGAGAGAGAGAGAGAGAGAACATGGGTGGGGGAGGGGGGCAGAAGGAGAGAAAGAATCCCAAGCACGCTGCACGCAGAGTGGAGCCAGAGCTGGGGCTCAATCCCACGACTGTGAGATCATGACCTGAGCCCAAATCAAAAGTCGGACACTTAACCGACTGAGCCACCCAGGAGCCCCCAGATTTTATTTTATTTTATTTTATTTTATTTTATTTTATTTTATTTTATTTTATTTTATTGTTGTAATGTTTTTATTTATTTTTGAAGGAGAGAGGGAGACAGAGCATGAGCGGGAGAGGAGCAGAGAGAGAGGGAGACACAGAATCCGAAGCAGGCTCCAGGCTCTAAGCTGTCAGCACAGAGCCCAATATGGGGCTTGAACCCACAAACTGTGAGCTCATGACCTGAGCCGAAGCCGGACGCTCAACCGACTGAGCCACCCAGGCGCCCCAGATTTTATTTTTTAAGTACTCTTTACACCCAATGTGGGGCCGAAACTTACAACTCCAAGATCAAGAGTCACGTGATCGGGGCGCTTGTGTGGCTCTGTCAGTTGAGCTTCCTTCTCTGGCTTCAGTTCAGGTCATGATCTCACAGTTTCATGAGTTTAAGCCCTGAGCTTGGGATTCTCTCTCTCTCTCTCTCTCCTCTCTCTCTCTCTCTCTCTGCCCCTCCCCTACTTGTGCTGTCTGTCTCTGTCTCTCTCAAAATAAATAAATAAACTTAAAAAAAAAAAAAAAAAGAGTCACATGCTCCACTGACTAAGCCAGCCAGGTACCCCGAAAGCTGAATTTTTAACATATCAGGTGCTGTGCTAAGCAGGTCAGGATCTGATCTTATTTATTTTGCCCAGCAAACCTAACAGGCATTAAACCCATTGCACAGATGAGAAATAGGCTTAGAGATGTTGACTAACTGGCCCCCATTTACACAGCTGACCAGCAGGGAGAGCCAGGGTTTGAAACCAAGTCTGTCTGATCCCAAGGCCTGTGCATAACCGTAAGGTTAAGCCCTCCTTTACCATTTGCTTCTTCTCCATTCTTGGCAAGTCCAAGCTGAACGGCTGTACTAGGTTGGATAGTGTTCCCCCCAAAATTCATATCCACCAGGAACCTCAGAATGTGACCTTACAGTTTGTAGGTGGGCTCAAGATGACATCATACTGGATTAGGCAGGCCCTAATATGATGACCAGTATCCTTATAAGAGGAAAATTTGGACACAGAGACATATGGGGAGAAGGCCTGGTAAAGATGAAGTCAAGATTGGAGAGCTGTGTCTATGAACCGGGGACTTCCAGCAAACACCAGACGATGGAAGAGGAAGGGTCCTCCCCTAGAGTCTTCCGGAGGGAGCATGGCCCTCCCCAAACCTCAGTTTCCAACTTGTAGCCTCTGGAACATGGTGAGACAATACATTTCTGTTGTTTTAAGCCACCCACTTGGTGGTACTTTGTTTTTAATTTTTTTTAATGTTTATTTATTTTTGAGAGAGAGAGAGAGAGAGTGTGTCAGTGGGGTAGGGGCAGAGAGAGAGGGAGACACAGAATCCGAACGAAGCAAGCCCCAGGCTCTGAGCTCGAACTCACAAACCGTGAGATCATGACCTGAGCTGAAGTCGGACGTTTAACCAACTGAGCCACCCGGGCGCCCCGTGGTACTTTGTTAAGGCAGCCTTGGAAAACACATACAGCAGCCGTACTATCAGTCTTTGTCACCCAACTCAAAGGTAGCTTCCTTTGGAGAAGCACCCTTTGGAGCGTGACCAAAAATTGTTTCATTTGCCCCTCATCAAGCACAGTGGTGCACGGAGGAAGCCTTTCTCAATTGTTCGTCTCCCCACCAAGCAAAAATCAACCCTCTTCCTGTTTGAGGCACTACTATCTCCCCAGAAGGGTATTAAACTCTCAACTCATTGGAAGTGAGCTTCTTATATATGGTTTTATTTTTATTTACTTATGTATTTATTTTAAAGTTTTAATTTCAGTATAGTTAACATGCAGTGTTATATTTGTTTCAGGTATACAATGTAGTGATTCAATAATTGTATATATATCACTCAGTGTTCATCATAAGTATACTCTTTTTTTTAAGTTTGTTTGTTTGTTTGTTGTTTAGCACAAGCTGGGGAGGGGCAGAGAGAGGGAGAAAGAGAATTCCCAAGCAGTTTCCAGGCCATCAGCACAGAGCCCGATGCGGGGCTCAAACTCACAAACTGTGAGATCATGACCTGAGCTGAGCTCAAGAGTTAAGACACTTAACCAACTGAGCCACCCAGGTGTCCCATGATAAGTGTGCTCTGAATCCCCTATATCTATTTCACCCATCCCTCCCACCACCTCACCGCCGGTAACCATCTGCTTGTTCTCTAGAGTTAAGAGTCTGTTTTTACTTTGTCTCTTTTTTGCTTTGTTTGTTTTGTTTCTTAAGTTCCACATAGGAGTGAATCATATGGTATTTGTCTTTCTCTGACTGACTTATCTCACTTAGCATAGTATACTCTAGATCCATCCATGTTGTTGCAAATGGCAAGATTTCATTCTTTTTTATGGCTGAGTAATATTCCATTGTGTATATATACCCCATTTCCTTTATCTGTTCATCTATCGATGAACACTTGGTCTGCTGCTATAATTTGGCTACTGTAAATAATGCTGCAATAAACACAGGGGTGCGTATATCTTTTCAAATTTCCTTTCACATTCTTTGAGTAAATACCCAGTAGTAGACTTACTGGGCCATATGATAGTCCTATTTAATTTTCTGAGGAACCTCCATACTGTTTTCCACAGTGGCTGTGCCAGTTTGCATTCCTATCAACAGTGCACGAGGATTCCTTTTTCTCCACATCCTCACCAACACTTGTTGTTCTTGTGTTTTTTATTTTAGCCATTCTGACAGGTGCGAGGTGATATCTCATTGTGGTTTGGGCTTGCATTTCCCTGATGATGGGTGATGTTGAGCATCTCTTCATGTGTCTGTTGGCCATCTGGATGTCTTTTTTGGAGAAAAAATCTGTTCATGTCTTCTGCACATTTTAAAATTAGATTATTCATTTTTTTGGTGTCGAGTTGTATAAGTTCTTTATGTATTTTGGATACTAACCTTTACTCGGATATGTGATTTGCATATACCTTCTCCCCTTCCGTAGGCTGTCTTTTAGTTTTGTTGATTGTTTCCTTTGCTGTGCAGAGGCCTATATGTTTTTATTTTTTATTTTATTTTTTTTTCAATGTTTATTTATTTTTGGGACAGAGAGAGACAGAGCATGAACGGGGGAGGGGCAGAGAGAGAGGGAGACACAGAATCGGAAACAGGCTCCAGGCTCTGAGCCATCAGTCCAGAGCCCGACGCGGGGCTCGAACTCACGGACCGCGAGATCGTGACCTGGCTGAAGTCGGACGCTTAACTGACTGCGCCACCCAGGCGCCCTATTTTTTATTTTTTAATATTTATTTCTTTTTTGGGAGAGTCCAAGCAGGGCAGGGACAGAGAGGGGGGGCAGATGATCTGAAGCAATCTCTGTGCTGACAGGCTGACAGCAGTGAGCCCGATGTGGGGTTTGAACCCATGAACCGTGAGATCATGACCTAAGTTGAAGTCAGATGCTCAACCGACTGAACCACCCAGGCGCCCCGACGCTTATGTGTGTTTTTAAATGATGTGTTTTCCTTCTACCAATCAAAACCCTCCAAATTTCAGGGTCAGGTTTCAGTCACATCCCCCTGACAAAATATAAATGAATCGGTAGCTTATCAAGCCAAAAATCAATAAATAGTGATGGAAATGTAGGGAGGCAGGGGAAAATGTCTGGTTATCCATTTAGTCATTCACTCCAGTAAACATTTGAGGACCAATCTCTAGGAGTATAATAATGAATAAAATGCTGGGGCGCCTGGGTGGCGCAGTCAGTTAAGCGTCCGACTTCAGCCAGGTCACGATCTCGCGGTCCGTGGGTTCGAGCCCCGCGTCGGGCTCTGGGCTGATGGCTCGGAGCCTGGAGCCTGTTTCCGATTCTGTGTCTCCCTCTCTCTCTGCCCCTCCCCCGTTCGTGCTCTGTCTCTCTCTGTCCCCAAAAAATAAATAAACGTTGAAAAAAAAATTAATAATGAATAAAATGTAGACTTGGCTCTTTTTGTGGACGTGAGAACCCTGTGAATATTAAATTATATTACAATGTGGTAAATGATGTCGCAGAGATAAAATACTCGTAGAGACCAAAAGACAGAGCAATTGACCCAGCCCAGTGAATCTGGCAAGGTTTCTGGGAGGAACAAACATTTATGTGATGGGGAAAAAAACAGTTTTTTAAGTTGGTAACACACGTGCAAGATACAGAACACACAAGGCACCGAAGGATGCTGTACCAGTTTGGCAAGGCTGCTGTAGCAAAGTACTACAAACAGGGTGGTTTAGAACAATGGAAATTTGTTGTCTCACTGTTCTGGAAACTAGACGTCCAAGACCGAGCTTGTAGCTTCTCAGGAGGGGGAAACCTGTTCCATGCTTCTCTCCCGCTTCTCGTGGTTTGCTGAGAATCACTTCAATCTCTGCCTTCATCGTCACACGGTGTCCTGCCTGGGTGCCTGTCTGTGTCCAGATTTCCCCTTTGTATAAGGATACATGTCACATTGGATTAGAGACCCACCCTACTCCTGTACGACCTCAATTTAACTCATTTCATCAGCAGTGCCCCTATTTCCAAAGAAGGTCACATTTTGAGATACTGAGGGTTCGGACTTCAACATATCAATTTTATGGGTCACAATTCAACCCATAGCAGGTACAGAGTCAAAAACAAACCTCCTTCCTTCCGATGCCTCCCAGGTTCCTGCCCTAGAAGCAGCCTGTGTTCCAGGTTCCTGGACATTCTTCCAGGGGTCCTCCATGCATTTACCAACATACATGTGCACATATGCTCTCCCACTCACAAATGTTAGCACACCATGTGCACTGGCACCCTCCTTACTCAAAATTTTCCATATCAGTCCATACAGACCTTCCTATTCCTTTAAGTGGCGTATGGTAGTCAATTTATTTAACTGGTCCTCTATTCGTAGACTTTTAGATAGTTCCCGGTCTTCTGCTCTTACAAACAATGCCGCAATGCATATTCTTGGGCACACGTCATTTTGCATGAATGTACAAGTACATCTATCTATTAATACCTGGAAGCGGAAGTGCTTGGTCATCGGACCAGTGCATTTTAAAATTTGAGACGTTTTGCCAAATTGCTCTCCAAGGAGGTCAGAGAAGGTGAGCCTTGTATCAGCAGTGTCCACGGGGTCTGTCTCCCCACGATCTTACCAGACTGCATCATCTAATGTTCTGATCTTCGCCAGTCTGATATATTCTCCTTGTACTTTTAATTTGCATTTCTATTATTGTGAGTGTAATTGAGCATCTTCTCATGTGTTTAAGAGACATTTGGAATTTCTTTTCTTTGAACAGTCTGTACCTATCTTTTGCCCATTTTTCTACTGGGACCGAGGAGGAATGAGAAAGATTTTTACACATGCAGAAGGAATTTTAAATGGGAACCAGATAATTGCAAGTATACACAGATGGGGGCTGGCATTAAAAAATGGCTTGAGGACCTACCCACTCCCCAGCTGCTTGAGATTTCTGGCCCAGGCCTCCCTCCTTCTTCCAGTGTAAGCAGCAGCCTGCTTGGGAACCAACGGGAAGCCTGAGAGCTGGTTTCTGGGTTTAGAATTGAACATTTGAGCTTGAACTATGAACTGGCTGGGAAAGCAGTAGCCTTCTTCTGAACCTGGTTGATCTCAGGGGGGCTGATCTAAGCTTTGGGGTTGGGGGAACAGGTAAGAGGTGGAACTTTTGCATAGGATTAGTAATAGGGTCGAGAGAAAGATGAAGCTTGAAACACGTACATATGTCATAAAAAGATGGTCAAGGATGCGGGTCAGAAATTTCTCCTAGGCCACAATAAGCTTTTGTGTTGTTCTTTTGTCTTTCTTTCACTTGCTGGGGCTCTGCTGAGTTCAAATCCAAATGAATAAACGTTTCTTTTTTTTTTTTTAATGTTTATTTTTGAGAGAGAGAGAGAGAGAGACAGAGTGCGAGTGAGGGAGGGGCAGAGATAGAGGGAGACACAGAATCCGAAGCAGGCTCCAGGCTCCGAGCTGTCAGCACAGAGCCCGATGCAGCACAAGAACTTACGAACTACAAGATCATGATCTGAGCCGATGTCGACGCCTAACTGACTGAGCCACGCAGGCGCCCCTGAACACACACTTCTATCTACATCTATTATTATCTTGGAAAGTGTGACTGAGTCTGGCTGAAGAGTCATTTTCAGAGCAGAGAACAGATCAGTGCTGTGCTTTGGGAGGACTGCTGCCCTGTGATTTGCACTCTGGGGATTAAGCAGATGTTGGTCACACATCCTCTGTTGTTCTCAGAAGATGCATGAGGTCTCATGTCAAGTCGCACTTGGTCAAGTGAGTCTCATTGTTCTATCTTCCACTCTTGGGGGATTTATTGAATGCTCCCTGACAATAATCTCTGAAGTAGGTCCTGTGGGAGGATTCAGACATACAAGAGCTAACCTGTGCCTTCCAAGATGGTAGACTCTAGTTAGGGAAATAACACTACTATGATGTGATGGCTAGTTTTACGTGTCAACTTGGCCATGGTGCCCAGACATTTGGTCAAACATTATTCCAGATGTGTCTGTAAGGATGTTTTCTGGATGAGATTAATGTTTAACCAGTGGACTTTGAGTAAAGCTGATTCCCCTCTACAATGTGGGTGGGCCTTATCCAATCAGCTGAGGGACTTAAGAAAACAAAGACTTAAGTCTCTTGAGCAAGAAGGAGTTCTGCCAGCAGATTGCCTTTGGACTGGGACTGCAACTCTTTTCTGCATCCCCAGACTGCTCCCCTGCAGATTCTGGACTCGCACCTCCATAATCATATGGTTATGGAATAAATCTCTCAACACACACATGCACATACACACACACACACACACACACTCACATACACACACTGTTGGTGCTATTTCTCAGGAGGACTGTGACTAATCCAATGACTAGTGAGTGGCGTTAGCTTCAAGGTGGTGTGTGACTCAACACAGGTGGGGGGAGATGCTGAAAGGAGGGAGGAAGTGAGGGCCCCTGCAATCAGGGAGGCCTTGAACAAGAACTGAAGATTTATTTGAGCAGGATTCTAAAGCAAGGTCAAGTCTGAATAGGTAGAAAAAGGAGGAAGGGCCTGTGGGAGGGGAAATGTGTGGAAATAGACCCAAGCAGGGGACCAACCTCAGAGACACAGGTGCTCCTAGCATGGGGTGCCTTCTCCATGGGACTGTCAAGGGTCACGCTTGTTAGTGGGAGTATGTGTCTAATGCCTGTCTCCCTCTCGGGCCATAAACTGGTGTCTCCCCGTGCCCACCTAAATCCATTAACACAAGCCAATGTTGAGTAAAGATTTGTGGAATGAATGAAATCACCTTGTACTCCTATTGAATTATAACCTAAGGCAGAATTAATTCCCTACCTGGTACCAAAAGGGGTCAAGAAATGGCAATGACTCTTGTAAGAATCACTTTGTTCCCAAGTGGGGAAATTATTTTGTTTATTTCCATTTCAAAATACATACTGATAGGGGCGCCTGGGTGGCTCAGTCCGTTGAGAGCCTGACTTCTGATTTCCACTCGGGTCATGATCTCACAGCTCATGAGATCGAGCCCCACGTCAGGCTCAGCACCGACAGCACGGAGCCTGCTTGGGATTCTCTCTCTCTCCCTCTGTCTCTCTCTGCCTCTCCCTCTTGCGTGTGTGCCCACTCTCTAACTAACTAAATAAATGAAAAAAACACCAAAACAAAAACATACTCATATGTAATTCAGACAACGCAGAAAAACAGAAAATAGAACATCTATAGTTCTGTTGCCCAGAGACAAGATGTGAAGGAAATAACATTAAATCACTGTTCACTGTAAAATGTGACACCTTATTTTTATTGCCACCTTATCAGATCTTTCCTAGCTTTTGAACCAGAACTCTCGTATTAACTGACCACCTACTATTATGTGTTAGGGACTCAAGCACAAAGGTAAAGTAACCAGACACAGGTATCCCTGCCTTCTCAGAGTGTCTAGCTGATTAGAGAAAGTTCTCTAGCTTTTCCCCACTTTAGTGTTTCTTTGCCACCTCTTGGCTACTGGACACAAGCTCTTTTGTTGTTGCTGTACTTGAATACATGTTTTTATTTCCCTTTCCAAGGCTGCGGTGAACAAATCTCTGAGAGCATTTCTCTGAAACCATTTCCATTTTCTAAAAAACAAGTTGTTAAGTTGGAAGGGCCCTTTTATTTCCTTCCTTAGATCCCTCTGGAAGCTCGGCTTCCTTAGTTTAATGAAGTTTTCCTTTTTTTTTTTGGTTGTTATTTGCATTTAAAGATTCCATCCTTCTACTGGGCAGTAACTATTCACTCTGACAGGCCAAACTGGTTTACTTTTTATCACTTTTCACTAACAAAAAGAAGCATTATTCTTGGTAAATAGAGAGAAATAATTAGGATCATTCCCTTTATGGTTTTTTCTTAATGTTAGTAATCTTTTAAGTACATGTATTTACATATCCTTGTTTAAACATCTTTTTAATTTAATTTTTTTAAACATTTCAAACAATTTTTTAATGTTTATTTTTGAGAGAGAGAGAGAGAGAGCGAGAGAGAGAAAGCACGAGCAGGGGAGGGGCAGAGAGAGAGGGAGACACAGAATCCAAAGCAGGCTGCAGGCTCTGAGCTGGGGCTCCAACTCATGAACTGTGAGATCATGACCTGAGCCAAAGTCGGATGCTTAACTGACTGCGCCACCCAGGTGCCCCGAACAGGTTTAAAATTTTAAACTCATGTATAAATGAACATTGCACCCCATAAGCCTTAACCTGGCCTTTCTTTGCATTCTTTAGGGTAGTTCTAATAGGGCATAGGCTAGAGGTTAACCCACTTGACCTGGGCAAAACCTGTTCTGATTTGCCATAATCCCTCTGTGTCTCAGATTAATTTTATTCAGATCCTATGGATTGTCCATGAAGCTATGCCATACTGTTGATGGGCCCCAGGAAGGCAAGATGGACTCGTGAGCTGGTTGGGAAGACTGTGCCCTCTAGGACAGGGGTGGCCCCCTGGGAGTCTGTATGGTATTGCAGGCCCACAGCTCTTGGCTGGTAAAGGTGTCTTGGAAAGTTGGGAATAGCATTTGCTAATTAATGGCAGCCTGTGGTGCAAACAGCAAGCGGGTCCTAAGACAACAGAAGCCAAGCTTTGCTTGTGCTGGATTCAGTCACCGACCTAATAATGTGGGAGAGGAGGCCAGCGAGTAGGTTTTCTTCTTTGTTTTTTTTTTTTAAGTTTATTTATTTTGAGAGAGACAGATGGAGAATGTGCACAAACGGGAGGGGCAGAGAGAGGACAGATGATCCAAAGTGGGCTCTTTGCTGACAGCAGAGAGCCTGACATGGGGCCCAAACTCATGAACCACAAGATCATGACCTGAGCTGAAGTCAGACGCTTAACCGACTGAGCCACCCAGATGCCCCCAGTTTTCTTGTTAATATAAAGGGCAGAACTAGATTTTGTGGTCAGAATTTTAAAAACTTACTGTTTTCTCTCCAATTACAAAAGCACTTTATATACTCTCTATAAAAGTCGGAAAACACAGAAGTCATAGAAGAAAACAAGAATCTCACGAACGGGTGGGAACTTTTAAGGAAACAGAATTGAGGTTGAAACGGGGAAGAACTTGCTAACAATTAGGAGCAAGCTCCCAGTCACCGGCAGTATTAACAGAGTGGGAGACTAGATGGCCAGCCTCTCAAAGGGCCGTCCTGCTCTGATCTGGGGACAGGACAGCCTGTCCTCAGCCTGCTGGGGTCTCACCGGCATGCCCCATCACCCCCACCCTGCCCCCACAGAGCAAGGGAGGGCAGAGGGAAGCGGGACTCTGCAGAGTAGCATTTGCAGAAGAGGGTCAGGTCCTGAGGAAGGAACACCACATCCGTTTGTTCATTTGTTCGTTCATTCATTCGCAATTCTTTAAATATTTATTGAGTGGCTACTGCAGGCTGGGCCCAACATCAAGCTCTGGGGATGTTTTGTGGACAGCCCCAACTCCAGACCAGGTTCCTACATGGGCATTAAAAATATACAAACAAGACTGTAATCACAGCAGTGAACACCAAGAAGGAACAGCCCTCCTGGTCCAGAAGTTGGCTAAGGCGTCTCCGAGGAAGTCACATGCCAGCTGACCCTGGGTGGATGAGTAGGAGTTCTCTGAGCTGAAAGAGCGTGAGGAGGAGGCCTGTGTTGGGGAAACTTGAGGAAGTGAAACAAGACCAGTGTTTTGCGGCAACACGGTGAGGCAGGGCTCTGGCTGATGGAGGAGGCTGGGCCAGATCATGAAGGGCCAGGGAGGCCTGTCTAGGGCCGTGGGATCTTACTCCAAGAGCAACGGGAATTGTTTGCAAATTTTTTTTTTATTTAAAAAATTTTTTTTTAAGTTTATCCATTTATTTTTTTTTTTAATTTTTTTAAAAAATTCTTTTTTTTCAACGTTTATTTATTTTTTTGGGACAGAGAGAGACAGAGCATGAACGGGGGAGGGGCAGAGAGAGAGGGAGACAGGCTCCAGGCTCTGAGCCATCAGCCCAGAGCCTGATGTGGGGCTCGAACTCACGGACGGCGAGATCGTGACCTGGCTGAAGTCGGACGCTTAACCGACTACACCACCCAGGCGCCCCTTATCCATTTATTTTTGAGAGAGAGAGAGAGGGAGAGAGAGAGGTGAGGGTCAGAAAGAGAGGGAGAGACAGAGAGAGAGAGAGACAGAGACAGAGAGAGAGACAGGGAGAGAGAGAGAATCCCAAGCAGCCTCTGCACTGTCAGCATGGAGCACGACTCGGGGCTTGAACTCTTGAACCGCAAAGTCATGCATGACCTGAGCCGAAATCAAGAGTCAGATGCTTAACCAACTGAACCACCCAGCTGCCCCCAGATTAAAAAAAAAAAGTTTATTCATTTTTGAGAGGGGGTGGGGCATGACAGGGGAGGAGCAGAGAGAGAGAGAGAGAAAGAGAGAGAGAGAGAGAGAGAGAGAGAGAGAGAGAGGAGGACAGAGGATCCGAAAAGAGCCTAATATGGGGCTTGAAGTCCTGAACTGTGAGATCATGACCTGAGCTGAAGGTGGACGCTCAATGGACTGAGCCACCCAGGTGCCCCACATTTGCAGAATTTTTTAAGGAAAGGAGTGAGGTCATCAGATGTGTGTTTTTAGGAAATCATTTGGTTGCCGCGTGGAGAATGCCTTGCAGAAAGGCAAGATTAGAGGCCAGGAGGCTAGTTGAGAGGCTAATAGACATTTAAGTGAGAGATGGTGTAGCTGGGACTAAAACAAGCATAATGGTAATGAATTTGATGGAATTTACAACTAAGCACCAGGCACCTGTGTGATTTCATTCAATTCCCACAAACACCTGTGGAGTAGATATTGTTATTACTATTTTATAGATAGCACTAAGGCTCAAAGAGGTTAAGAAACTTGCCTGAGGTCACCCAGTTGGGGAGTGGAGAGCCAGGATTTGAACCTGCTCACTCTGGGTCCAGAGCCTGCGGCTGATACCATCCATACTGGAGAAAAGCAGATAGATCGAGAGCGTACTTAGGAGTACGAGGCAGCAGATCTCAGTGACTGATTGGAGGCGTTCTTCCATGACCGCAGCTGGGTGATCGGTGCCATTTATTATGGCTGGAACAGCTGAGTGCAAATGACAATTTGTTATAGGTGCAGCTTAATGGGAGACAAGTCGCAGATCAGCTGATTTGCGCTAAAATAATCCTAATAACAGCAAGCACGTGGAGCTTTCTGTGTGCCAAGCGCTCACAATCTTCTATAAGGATTAATTTGCTTAATCCTCAGAAGAACCCTGAAAAGGAGCTGTTAGCGTCATCATCCCTGCTATGGTCTGCTGAATGTTTGTGTCCCCCTAAAATTCATAATATTGAAATCTTAACCCCCAGAGATGATGGTAATAGTAGATGGGGCCTTTGGGATGTGATCAATTCATGAATTGCCCAATAAGAGACTCCAGAGAGCTCCCTAGCCCTCTTCCACGACATGAGGACACGGCTGGAGGGTTCTGGTTGTGAACCAGAAAGAGGGTTTCTACCAGAATGAGACCGCGTGGGCACCTTGGTCTTGGACCTGTAGTCTCCAGAACTGTGAGAAGTAAAATTCTGTTCATTATAAGCAACCCCGTGTGGCTATTTTGTTACAGCAGCTTGAACAGACTAAGACAATCCTTACTTCACAAATGAGAAATAGAGGTGCAGAGAGCTCAAGCAACGTAGCCAAGGTCACACAGTAGAAAGTGTCAGAGCTGGGATACAAGCCCAGGCGGACTGGCTGCAGAGGGACAGGTTCTTAGTCATGACCCATGCAGCTTCCGGGAATTTCAGCACCATAACAATCCCCCGACCCAAGGCCAGCCTTCACCAAAGCAACACATTCCTCGGAGTGAAAGCCCAGGAGCTTGCTTTTGCCTCTTAAGTCACACGATGAACGTGGTCCGTGAGACATAAAATTGACCCTAGGCCATTTAAATGATAAAACCTGCAACTCATATGCCTGGAGTTTGCTCACTGGTATAGGAATCTTGAGTCCCCTGTAAGCTGCTTATTGGCAGGGCCTGAACTGCTAAAAGGGATTTCTTGTCCAGACATTATTTTCTGAATCGGTTAAGGAGGTTGTTTGTAGGAAGATGAGGAGTTATTTGATGAGGAGCCTACAGGGAGACTTTTCTAGGACTTCTGATGAAATCTTTTTGTTATGCAGATGTAGCCTTCTTGGTGCTGAATAAAGCCTTGCTTAACTGGGATGCCTGCAGAATTATATTCGGAGGGGTTGCTATTAAAGGGAACCAGTTAGGGGCGCCTGGGTGGCTCCATTGGTTAAGTGTCTGACTCTTGGTTTGGGTTCAGGTCATGATCCCATGGTGCGTGGGTTCGAGCCCTGCATCAGGTTTTGTGCTGACAGCATAGAACTTGCTTGGGATTCTCTCTCTGCCCTTCCCTTTCTCTCTCAAATAAACTTTTTTTCTTGTCATTTTGTTTTTGTTTTTTCGTTTCTTTTTTTTTCTCTCAAATAAACTTTAAAGGGAACCAGTCATTAGGGGGAGAAGTCATTAGTTCTTCATAAGCATGGAGGTCTTTTTTAAATGGAGACTACAACCTTCCTCAAATCATACACAGCCCCTGGTGAACTAGAACTTCAAGGGGAGGATGCGTGCATGTTTCAACAAATCTTCAAAGGAAGCCTTGGACCTGGCTTTCCTTCTAAGGTTGCTGCCGGGTGGGCCCTGAGCCACCTGCAGTCCTCACTCTGTCTCGGTGTCATCCACCTTGCCTGCTTTTCTTCCACCCCACCCTGCCTTCCAATTTCACCCTAGAGTCCCACATTCCCTCCAAACCACCTCTGCAGTTCCTTCCTGCCGGAAATGCCATCCTCCCTTCTCTTCGTCTGGATCCTCTCCATCTCATCCTTCAAGACCCTGGCAGGAGTCTTCTTAAGAAGTCTTCCCCACCTGGGATGACTGGGTGGCTCAATCGGTTAAGCGTCTGACCTTGGCTCAGATCATGATATCACGGTTCATGAGTTCGAGCCCCGCATCAGGCTCTATGCTGACAGCTCAGAGCCTGGAGCCTGCTTCGGATTCTGTGTCTCCCTCTCTCTCTTCCCCTCCCCCACTTGCTCACACACTCACTCTCTCTCAAAAATAAATGAACATTAAAAAATTAAAAAAAAAAAGTCTTCCCCACCTGCCCCAGGTACTTCTAGTATAGCCTTATCATAAACAAATTATAAATCTGGTTATGGGCATCTTCCTCTTTAAACAGAGAGGCCAGGGATCAACGTATTTGTCCTCGTTTTTCTTCCTTCTCCCCAGCTGTTGCCCCTCTGTCTGGCACCATGTCTGTGGGGCAATAGTCATGCTGGGCAGACTGGGCTTCCTCTGTCTCCAGCCCCCACCTCACTATGTCATCTTAGAGAGACTGTCCTGGCCACTGTGCTCAAGTGTCCATGTTTTGGGCCATGTGAACCCTGACCCCCTCACCAAAATGTCTGGGGTAGAAGCAGATCCCCAGACTTTAACCCATAGGCTGCCATGTAACCTGTGATGACCTGGGTAAAAAATAAACTGAGCCATCAGGCTCTGCTTTTAGGAATGGAGAGCAGAAACATGGAAATAACTGACGGATGACAGGAGGGGTGTGACACGAAGGGGAGAGAACAAGAAGACAGGGATGTCTGCCACTAAAGTGCCACTAAAGTGCCCAGAACTGCCTTGGCTCCAGGGTACCCTCCAGCTCCTGTTTCTAAGAAGCCCAACTGTGGCTACTATTCTGGACTCCTGAGCCCCAGATCCCCTTTTGGTAGCCAGCCTCCAAGATGACCCCCCTGGTCAGCGCCTCCTGGTACTTCCCATATACAGTCCCCTCCCACATTGCATGAAGCTGACTTGTGAGACCAATAGGATACTGCAGAAGAGAGGGTGTGTGACTCCCAAGACAGAACGTAAGAGACATTGTAGGGGCGCCTGGGGGTGGCTCAGTCGGTTGAGCATCAGACTCTTGATTTCGGCTTGGGTCATGATCTCGCGGTTTGTGAATTCAAGCCCTGCACTGGGCTCTGTGCTGACAGCGTAAAGCCTACTTGGGATTCTCCCATCTCCATCTCTCTCTTCCTCTCCCTCTCCCTTTCTCCCTCTCCCTCTCTCTCTCTCTCTCTCAAAAATAAATAAACATTAAAAAAAGACATTGTACGTTCTGCCTTATTCTCTTGAATCACTCCCTCTGGAGGAAACCACTTGCCATGTTTGAAGACATTGTCTGAAGACAAGCAGCCTTGTAGAGAGGCCCACATGGGGAGCAGCTGAGGCCTCCCGTCAACACCTCGCACCGACTTGTGAGTCACCTGGGAAGTGGCTCCATCCGCCCCAGCCAAGCCTTCCAATGACTGCATGAAACCCTGAGCCAACACCATCCAGCTAAATTGTTCCCAAATTTTTAATCCACAGAAACCATGTGAAATAATAAATGTTTGCTGTTGGTTTGAGCCATTAAATTTGGGGGTAATAAGTTATGCAACAAAAAGCCAACTAATAAACCTTTTTGTTTCTTTACAATACAAATCCCTTGTGTTGGCTTGTGTGTAAACGCTGGCTATTTACTCACCGCTGCCTTGTGTGGTTGGTGGGTTCCCATCCACATACGAGGGGCAATTTCTGCCCTGAGATGAACATCTGCTCCATGGGAAGTATAGAAGACTCTCTCTCTCTCTCCCCTCTCTCTCTGTCTGCCTCTCTCCTTCTCCTTCTCTCCCTCTCTGTATTATGTATCCCAATAACACATTATCAGTGTTTGGTGCGTTACAGTTGTCAAAGAGCTTTTCATACACATCTCATTTGATCCTCTTAGCAATTGACATGGATAGGTAATTCTACATCTCAGATACACTTACAGCTCCACATTGACTTCATATTGGGAACTTTCACATTAATCCATGGAGAAAGCATTTTTTGCAATTCTCTCAAGTATGTAGAAGATCAGGAGGTTTGCTTATTCAACAAACGTTTACTGACTTCCTACTGTGTGTGAGGAATAGGAGTTGGAAGACATAGAAAAGAAGCAGAAATTAATTTGCCTTCAGAGAATTTATAATCTAGTAGGAGCATTAAAACATGTCCGTAAATAACTAAAATATGCAGAAACTTGTAAAGCCCTAACAGCTGGAACTGAGTACAGGCTTTGTCCTGAGTGTTGCACTAACCTTTACATGGATAATCTTTCCCTGTTAGGATGTGACATCCCTGAGGGCAGGGCTTTGTCCTCAACTCCCACAGTTAGAACTTGGCACACACTAAATATTTATTTAGTGAATCTCACTGAATCCTCACAATCTTATTAAAAAAAAAAAAAAAAAAGCAGAGGCACAGAGTGGTTACACCATAGGTTCTAGAATAAGTCTTCTGCCATTTGGATCCCGGCGCCATTAGTTGAAGTGATCTGGGCGAAGTCAGTGACCCTCTCAGTGACTCAGTTTCCTGCCATGAAAAGTGAGGATAATAATAGTACCTAGTTAGAGTGCCTAATAATGTCTCACAGAGTTATCCTGAGGATCATATGAAATAATTCGGGCAAAACATTTGGGAGATAAGCACTAAAACATCACCTCTCATTACTGTGATGATCCCTCTTTTACAGACAAAGAAATGGGCTTAGAGATGCTTAGCAAGCCACGCCCATGCTTTTAACTGTATCCCTCAAATATTTCCCAAAAAGGTGGTAAAGGAAGGCAGACCAAGATTAGTGTCAGAATATTTTCTTGTAAAGATAAGGAAGAATTGGTTCACGTCTAAAGACAAGGATCACATTAGGGGAGAACCGCCTCTGAAAATAGTCTGTTCTACACCAAGGGCGATTGGATTCTGGCCGCAGGTTGCTACACTTCCCCTCTTAGTCGGTGGGTTGTTTCTGGCACAGGAGCCCCGCCGGGATGGGAGAGAGGAACTCCTTGGGGCAGCCGTGTTTGCACGACTCACCAGGCGGTTTATAGCACAATTTAGATACACCAGGGATAGCAGGATTACTAATCACGCTGTCGGCTGATGTAAACTCTATTTGGATACAATAATGTTTTTAAATAACCTCAAATACAATTAGCACCCTGAGGATGGGGCCGGTTGAATGACTCGAGGAATATCATTCAGTTAGTTCATTAACTAATTACAGCACTCCACAAACAGCGTATGCAAGGCAGGGGCCGTGGGGATGAGTCACAGGGCTGAGCTCTGGGGCCGGAGGGGGGGGTTCAGTGCTCTCTCTGGCGCCAGCATCAGGAGGCATTGCTGACTGACACAGAGGGACTCCTCCCTCTCTTGCTGTCTCCCTAAGCGTTAATGGGAAGATGCTTGGGAGGCCCAGAAATGGCCCCACGCCTGGGTGATCCACAGGGCGTCACAAAGCTCTACTCCTCTCCCTGGTTGCTCTCTGCACTTGTAACCCAAGACAGACTCGCAGAGGGCTTGGACTGGGCAGGCAGGTGGCCGGTAACTCATTTAGTTAATGAATCTGTCCTCTTCATCGTCTTGAGTGCTGTGTGGAAGAATGTTGGCTAGGGGCAACAGGGCACCTGCTGTTCCACTGCCTGGGGAACACCTGCTGAGCCTCCAGCTGCAGGAACCAGAATTGCCACTACACAAGACAGGGGTGGCCACCAGAGGCATGGCTAGTTGCGCTGCAACTAGTTTAACAATTGTTGTAAAAGTGTTTGCAAAGAACCATTTGGACCGGTCACCTTCTGAAACTCAGTTTTTCCCCACCTGTGGATGGGGATAATAACATCGATGTCTGTCTCAAAGAGTTATTGGATGAACTGACATAAAAAGAAAAATGTGAAGATTCCAGGAGAGCCTGGGTGGCGCAGTCAGTTAAGCGTCCAACTCTTGATCTCGGCTCAGGTCACGATCGGGAGCTTCAGGAGTTCAAGCCCTGCATGGGGCTCTGCACCAATGGTACCCAGTCTGCTTGGGATTCTCTCTCTCTCTCCTTCTCTCTGAGCCTCCCCCACTCGTGATTGCGCGCACGTGCTCTCTCTCTCAAAATAAATAAATAAACTTTTTAAAAATTAAAAAAAAAGAATGAAGTTTTTAGCATAATCCTTGGCAAAAAGCCAAGGGTTCAGTAAATGTGGAGCTAGTATTCATCTTGGCATCGGACCACATGCACAGTCTTACCTACAGCCCTCGGTGGGCAGCAGATTCACATCTCTGCCCCTTTCTCCTGGTGTGCTCCATCTGTCAACGTTCAGCCCTCTTGACACCTGCCAGGCTTTCAACAGAGCTCAAGAACAACCATTCAGAACTCTTTTTTGTGAACTTTTAAAATCAACGAGAGTTACACTCCATCTTCCGAATGGCAAAACGTCCCCAGCAGCTCTGGGTTCGAACTGGCAGGCCATCCCCGACCCCCCGACTTTGTTTTCGATAACCATTCTTTCAGAGAAATATAATGGAGGCTAGCTGGCTGCACTACCCTATTTTCCTATTCTCCTCCAAAGTGAATGCCAGACATTTCTGGGGCCAAAGACAGGATTAACATTTCTCAGCCTAGGAAACACGCCCATCTGGATTCAGCACAGGGAGCATTTAGTGCTCCAACCGTCTCCTGTAATCAGCTTGAACGATCCAGGCCACAAGCTTGGAAATTAAATTCTAGAAGTGATTTTTTCCATCCTGGAAGCTATTTCAATTACAGCTTCTTGCAGATGAACCTCGGATAAGCAGCAAACTTACAAGCCCTGGCGTTATGTAAGGAGGCTGCACCATGGGAACCTTGCCATGCCATAACAAAGAGGCCACCTGGAGGCTGAGAGCGCAACCAGTGGACAGAGCGACATACCTGCTCTGAGCGCCCGTCTCATGCCAGATGTCATCTAAGACCCTGAGTGATCGGGGCCCCGTCTTTAGACTTGCAGTCCAAAGTGGGAGCCACAGTTCAGTGTAATAGGCTAGGAACCTGTGATGGGCGGCAAACCCTGGTGGTGTGTGAGCATCAGCCCAGCTTGGGGTTGAGGCTACGATACCCAACCTGAGTCTCCAGTCAGTCGTGTGAAGGAAGGTGGTAAGGGCATTTCAGACAGATCGAAGAGCCAAGACCCGCAGGTCTGAAACAAGGCTTGTGCGCGCGTGCGTGCGCGTGCGTGTGTGTGCATGTGACTCCAGGCAGCCCAGCGTTTAGGCGCAAGCAAGGGAGTGGCAGGAGATGGCCGGGTACACCTTTGCCCGCCACCGTGATTTTTAGCATTAGAAACTCCTTTAAGACCCGCCCCACGATCTTGTCTTCAAGACATCAGATTTCTAGAACGTGAGATGCAGAGCATGATGGGTCTTCTCTCAGCAGAGACCAAGCCCTGGAGGTTTCGGACACCATCTTCAGAAGGCGGTGGGGCTGAGTATTGATTGGAATTAGGGTTTGGTGGGTGGCAGAACAGGGAAGTTTTGGAGGTTGTCAGGCAGGTGGCAACAGGACAGTCTGAGAGCAGATGCTGTTTTATCCACGGGCCTCCAGTGTGGGAGACCTGGGAGCAGACAGACTGGCTCACGAGGCAGGAGCCTTGGCTTCTTTATTACTTTGTATCCTACATGATTGGGTGAAAATGCTTGGTAAGGGAGGACTGGACATATGAGACCCGCCCGCCATCAGCTCTCCTGTGGGAACCCCAGTGCGGGAGTTAACAGGCAGTCAGACAGACCTGCATTCAAGTCTTGACCTTGCGGTCTAATGTGGGACTGACATTTTGAGTTTCACAAAGTGCCAGATTCTTTGCTGTTAAAGTGGGGATGACAGAGCTCTGGGTTGTCGTGGGTGTCAGATGAAGTGTTCGTGTGAGGTCTGGCATCACAACGGGTGTTTAACAATGATGGGTTTTATCCAGGTGCCGCTCGATAAAAGGTTGCAGCTAGTGGCTAATCTTGAATTGTTTAGGCTACTTGGGGGACAGTGCTACCCTTCAGTCGGGGGCCTCCCTTAATGACACCATGGTGAGCAGTGAGATGAGCTCTTCCATAATCACACACTTAGGAAACCAGAGTGGGTTGTTCCCAAAGGGTCTCCGCCCTCCTTTCCTCATCCCTGCGCTCCTGCTTCTGCAGAGCCCTGCCCGTGACTCCAGCGGCTTCTCGTCACCTTCTCCCTACAAGGGCACCCGGCCAGGAATGACGCGATCTGGGTTTTCATTTGCTGTCATTATAGAACTCGTGGAGAACTGAGCGTTTTCACCGTCCCTCCCAGTTTCAGAATCCAAAAGGGAAAGATTTTAAATTATTAATGAGTTTGTTTTTTATGATGGAAAAGTAATAATGCATACGGAAGGTTAAAAAAACAAACCACAACCTCAAATCATATAGGCCGCTGAAGTTACTTTCCTTCTGGCCCAGCTTCTTCATCTGTAAATGAGAGATAATAGTAGTTTCTTCCCCTTAGGGTCACTGTAGAGGAGATTAATGTAGGCATTTGGAAAATGCTTCGTGCAACGTCGGGCGTAGAGCAAGCACCTGTCACATGCTAACGATTATCACTATCCCCCTTCTACTTCCAGAGACGACTTAGGGTCTCTTTCTGGAATTATCCTATGCTTACAAGAAAATATATTTACATATTCATGCACACGGAGAGATGTTACGTTTATTGCTCTGCAACTTGCTGTTTTCACTTAATAATCTTGGGCATGCTTCCATTTTAATGCCTACTGATTTCCCACATTCTTTTTAAATAACTGGGCAGTAGGTCATTGAATGGATGTACCATTATGTATACGACCAAAGGAGAAACATTTAAATTACATAATTACATATCTGTTAAGAAGTTTTATTTGGCAATACATGCAAAAAGTCATTGGAATAAGTAAACGCTCTCTTCAACATTTACACATCTTAGAGACTTGACCCACATTGCATGCCAACAGCGTTGCCGGACGACAAAATGGAGCCTCACAGTGAGGGCAGCGTGGACCAGACTGGTCAAGCCTGGTGGGGCAGGTTAAAAACAGTGCAAGTTACTGTACTTATTCCAGATCAATTTGGAACAGACCAGAACATTAAGGGAGGTGTGATAGTTGTGTGTTCCAGCTTTAAACTACAATGTGAAAGGACCAGTGGTTTTACTATTATTTTTTCATTTGGTTTCCTGGCACCTCAAATTCAATCAGTGTCCTGCTGTTCAGAGGTATTTTGAAGTGTGCCAAGTCTTAATTGAAGTGGAAGTGCCTGAAACAAGAGTTAATACCATGAGCAACAGGGAGTCGAATTTATGGAGGTAAACTGTTGCTGGCTCTGCGTTTCAATTACTTTTGGCTCCTGGGGCCGATCTAAATTTTGAGAGTAGACCTGATGGTTGGGAAGAGAGCTGGACTGGACCAAGGTGCAGCTCTGGGCATTCTGCTGGGCTTTGGGGTACCTTGGAGTATAAGAATTCTGCTACAAGGGTCCAGGGACCCCAGCCGGACAGCACCTAGCATGTGAAGTCTATTGAATGCACCAGCCCTGTGCTGGTGAGATGGCCCTTGAGATTCCAGATAAGGAGACGGATATAAAATAAGCAAGCAGGTCCACCTGGGTGGCTTAGTCAGTTGAGCTTCCAACTCTTGATTTCGGCTGAGGTCATGATCTCATGGTTGGTGAGATGGAGCCCGTGTTGGGCTCTGTGCTGATGGCTCAGAACCTGCTTGGGATTCTCTCACTTTCTCTCTCTCTCTGTCCCTCCCCTGCTTGTGCTCTCTCTCTCTCTCCTTCTCTTTCATGCTCTTGCTCTCTCTCCCAAAATAACACACTTAAAAAAAAATAAGGAAGCAGGGGCACCTAGGTGGCTCAGTCGGTTGAGTGTCCGACTTCAGTTCAGGTCATGATCTCACAGTTTGTGGGTTCAAGCCCCATGCCGGGCTCTGTGCTGACAACTCAGAGCCTGGAGCCTACTTCAGATTCTGTGTCTCTGTCACTGTCTGTCCCTCCCCCACTCATGCTCTGTCTCTCAAAAATAAAGGAACATTAAAAAGAAATAAGGAAGCAAACAAAATAAATAGAGCTTATTACTGGCACGAAGAAGGAAAGAAACAGGGATGAAATAGAGAGTAACTGGGAGAATCCATTTCCCATAGGAGGTGAGGGAGGGGATATATGAGCTAGGATTTGATAGATGACAAGGGCATGGCACCAGGAAGAGCTGAGAAAGACCATTCGCAGCAAAAGGAAGAAAGAAGGCAAAGGCCCTGGGGTGGGAAAGAGTTGGCTATGTTTGATGAACTGAGGAAAGTCCAGATGGCTGGATCATAGGAGGAGAAAGAGAAGAAACTATACCACCGGGGGCCCATTATCTTGCAGGATCACACAGACCACAGCAAAGAGCTTAGATTTCATTCTTGGTGCCATGAGAGGCCACAGAAGATTTTAAGCAAAACAGTGACGTAGTCTGATTTCTATCTTTTCAAAAAGATTGTTTGCCTGCTATGTGGAGAATCAAGGAGGCCAGTGGAGAAGGCAGAGGCTTTTTGCCACTCGAGAGGGGATAGTGGTGGAGGCAGCGGCCACAGCAGTAGGTGGATGGCTTCGTTCTCAATCCCCTCCAGTAGGTCAGAGTCCGCTGTAGGCTCTGGGAGACCAAGATTCTCCAGGGGTTCCCATCAGCCAGCTCATCAACCATCTCCGATGCACTTGCCTACCATGAAGACAAATGATTGGTGCAATAGAGGGGTTAAGGCTGACACCGTCTCACTGGGAAGACCAAAAACCCCCAAGACAAACTACATCGTAAGATGCCAGGCCTCAGACACTGGTGACCATGAGCACTAGGGTCAGGGGCACCAGGGAACATTTCACCCGCGCCATAGGGGGATCTTTGGCAAAAATGTGAACTATAAACTGTCTGTGATGCCTCCTTTTCTTTTTCTTTTTTCTTTTAATTAAAAAAAAAATTGTTTTAATGTTTGTTTTTGAGAGAAAGAGTGCATGCTTGCGTGCACGCACGTGAGCAGGGGAGGGGCAGAGAGAGAAGGAGACACAGAATTTGAAGCAGGCTCCAGGTTCTGAGCTGTCAGCACAGAGCCCTACACAGGGCTTGAACCCATGAACCCTGAGATCATGACCTGAGCCATAGTCGACACTTAACAGACTGAGCCACCCAGGCACCCCCTCCCCCCCCCCCCCCCCCGCCTTCCTTTTTTCCAACCAGGAATACCAACTGACCCCATCCCCCACACTGACAATTATCCAGACCCCATGTGCCAACTCTAGCTACTCCTACACACACCTGATTTTAAAGCAGTCCTATACGCAAATGGATTTTTGTTATTTTATTTTTTATATACTTATTTTTGAAAGAGGCAGAGCGTGAGTGGGGGAGGGGCAGAGAGAGAGGGAGACACAGAATCAGAAGCAGGCTCCAGGCTCTGAGCTGTCAGCACAGAGCCCAACGAGGGGCTAAAATTCACGGACCGTGAGATCATGACCTGAGCCAACGTCAAACACTTAACTGACTGAGCCACCCAGGTACCCCACCCAAATAGATTTTTAAGTTTTGGACTGTGTGGGAGACAGATTTAAGGTTTGGTTCTAGCAGGTGGCCTTGCCAGCACCCCTCTGCTGTGGGTGAACAGAACAGCCTCATTACAGACGTGGAATGCTACGGAAGTTCAGAGAAGGCAAACCTCAGGAGGGCAAGACCTCTTGAGAGACAGGCCAGGGGCTGAGCTTTAAACAGCTTTTGGAAGCTGGATCTGAGGATGCCTGATGGGGAGCCATCCTCCAGTGTAGCATGGTATGGCTTTTCTCTCTGGTTGCTTTTAAGACCTTCTCCTTGTCTTTGACATTCGGCAATTTCCCGATATTGTGTTGGGATGTTGATTTCTTTTCATTTGTCATACCTGGTAGATCCTGTTATTCCTCTTGTTAAGAGCTGAATTGCATCCCTCCCACAAAGCACAGGTGTTGAAGAAATCCTCAGCCCCAGTGCCTTAGAATGTGACTGGATTTGGGGATAGGATCTTTAAAGAAGTGATTAAGTTCAATGGGGTCGTTAGGGTGGGTTGTGATATCCTTATGAGAGAGGAGATTAGGACACATATACACCCAGGGAAAGACCATGTGAAAACACAGGGAGAAGCTATCTGCAAGCCAAGGAGTGAGGTTCAGAAGAAACCAATTCTGCTGATACCTTGGTCTCAGACATCTAGCCTCCAGCATTGTGAGAAGATAAATTTCCTTACTAGGTGTTACATGTGACATCATGTTTTTAAATGACATTTTGTCTAGGGGAAGCCAAGAATACCCTATTCTACCTAGATCTGGTTCCAAAACAAGAGGCAATGACAGGTAGCTGGGAGGCCAAGGACCCAGTCATTGCTCACTGCAGACCTCGGTGCAGGGAGAGGAGGTAAGCTGGGCTGGCCCAGTGCTGCCCCCTTTTCCCAGGTTGGTTGGGCTGTGAGGCCTGCTTACAGGTTTTGGGGTCTAGAATTTATTACCCCAGAGCTCAGATTTGAGTCACAGATTTTGCCACTGTGATGGGAGGAAAGGCTCTGTTCAAAGGATGCATCGCCATCAGGGAGAACATTCCCAGAGAGCGAGAGCGAGGAGACCCCCAGAGTCAAGCACAGAGCTGGTGCAGGTCTGGAGAGGAGGGAGCAGGGAGGAGAGACTGGACAGGCAGAGGCTCCCGGGAGGGAGCAGTCCTGTCCTTTGTTTGCTCCTGTTATTTTGCAGGAAGAGACTTAAGAAAGAGTCACATGGGGACCAGGACAAAGTCCCTTTCACTCAGTTACTCTGTCACTGGCAAATGCAGCCGCCCCCAGAGAAAGTCCCCTGAACTCTGGTGTGGAATCAGGCACAGGAGCAAGAACAGGAAGGACCCTGAACTCTTTCTCCTGGAGGACAGTCCTCTGGCAGCCCCAGTTTAATACTGTAGAATTTACATCGACACAGTTCTTGGGGCTTCGTAACTGATGCATTGCTTCTTGTCCCTTCCCCTCAAGGAGCCTATAGCCTCCTATGGTGAGGTGCTCCTTCAAACCTTGTGACTGCGACAGGGATGTCCCCCATCTTCCCTGCTGGGTCTGTGGGCAGCTGGCTGGGTCCTTAGGGACAGAGCTCCCTCTGCTGGCTCACCAGCTGGAGCCTTCCGGATGTTTGAACAGTGACACCAACTTCAATTGTCATCGCAATAATCTAAAACCATCTGTTTATTATGCAGTACAATCATCGATTGCTGTAGATGAATAGTATTAACAGGAAGTATTGCAAGGGCTCTGGAGTCAGGCTGGGGCCGCGAGTAGCCTATTTCTTAATTTCCCTGAACCTCAGTTTTCTCATCTGTAAAATGGGTAGAATAGTACTGTATCATTTGGGGTCCAGGCAGGAAAACAGTAATTAACACTAGTGGAGATCACAGACAGAACACAAGGAAATTGTTAAATGTGTGTGAGAGGAGCCAAAAGAATAAGGCAGGTATTTAGAGGTCACGGGGAATAACTGCAGAAGGGGAGTGACCATCCCTTTGGTGGAGGGCAGAGGCTTGGATTACCAGAACTGCTTTAGTCGTCTATTTTAAAACATTTTTTTAATGTTTTTTTTCCATACTTTTTAAACACGATTATTTATTTTGAGAGAGGGAGAGTGAGAGCAGGGGAGGGGCAGAGAGAGAATCCCAAGTAGGTTCTGCGCTGTCAGCACAGAGCCCGATGCGGGGCTCGAACTCACAAACCGTGAGACCATCACCTGAAGTGAAATCAAGAGTCAGACGCTTAACTGATGGGGCCCCCCAGGCGGTCCTGATTCAGTCACCTGTTGCTGCTCAACAAATCACCCCGAAGCTTAGAGACTTACCGATCCTGGGGTTGACAGTTTTTCCACTGGTCCCACCTGGACTCCTTCCTGCTGCAGTCTTGCGCTGGAAGGTAGGCTGGGACATCTGTGTGGGTTGGCCTCGCTCACTCCGTGTCCTTCACCCTCAAGGAAGCCACCCCGGACTCCCTCATGGGACAGTGGCAGCAACAGTCCGCGAGAGGTCATCTCAGGGCACACGTGCTCATCCACCCTCTGCTTCCTGTCTGCTCCCATCCACCCAAGCAGATTCCCTGACCTAGCCTGAGTCCCGCTGGAGGGGACTCCTCGAAGGCCTGGATTTCAGGAGATAGGATCCATCAGGTGTCACTGGTGTAAAAATGGACCACGAGATTGTGATTGTGGCCGGGGGGGGGGGGGGGGGTTGGGGAGGGGTTGGGGGGGGTGGTGTAGCCACGACTGCTACCTCGGGATCTTGGAGGAGGGGTCTCATGGAGCTGGGCCCGCCCTGGCTATGCTGGGAATGCCAACGTCGGAAACCGGAACCGTTTGCTGCTTCAGAGGGATCAGCAAGCAAATAGGAAGGAACAAGTCTCTCTTCCTGCCCCTTCCAAACTCCCTCCAAGGCCCCCTTTGGGACAGCGGACAAAAGAGAAATGTGGCTTGCCGACCCCCAGCCCTGGCATCCCAGGGCGCAGGGTAGAGGCTGTGAGCGGAAACGCAACTTCACCGCGTTGCAGGCTCGTTGAAAACCGGTAGTGCGGGCACAGTGCTCAGCCCAGACGCAATGTTCAATAAGGGGTAACTATTTGTATTGTTAACTCTTTTCTTTTAAGATTGTATTTTTAAGTCGTCTCTACACCCAGTGTGGGGCTAGAACCCACGACCCTGAGATCAAGATTCACAGGCTCCATCAACTCAGTCAGCCAGGTTTCTCTATTACCTCTTTAAAAATCTTTCTTAAGCACAATGGCGCTGACCTATCACTATACTTGGTACATTGCCCTGGCATAACATTTGTGTTTTTTGTTTTTGTTTTAGTTTTTTATTTATTAATTTTTGAGAGACAGAGAGAGACAGAGCACAAGTGGGGGAGTGGCAGAGAGAGAGGGAGACACAGAATCTGAAGCAGGCTCCAGGCTCCCAGCTGTCAGCACAGAGCCCAACACAGGGCCCGAACTCACGAGCCGTGAGATCATGACCTGAGCCGAAGTCGGATGCACAAATGACTGAGCCACCCAGGTGCCCCAACCTGGCATAACATTTGGAGGTAACTGGTATTTTCTTACTGCCCTGTGGCCATCATCCATAAAGAGAGTAACATTTCTCATCTCAGGGGGAGAATGTGTCAGGGCCTGGCATTGAAGGCCTAGAAGGTCATAGAAGTTCATAGGGCTTCTGAGTGGATTTTTCCAACTTTTAACCAAGAGAGTGGCCTTGAAAGCCACACCTTTGCATTGCAAGATCTGGGTTTATTCAGACAGAAAAGGTTTCTTGAGATCTTAGAGACTGGGGCCCTGGAGAGCTCAGAGTACAGAGCTCATAGCAAAGGTGCAAAGAGAGGGTGCCTGGGTGGCTCAGTTGGTTAAGCAACTGGCTCTTGATTTCAGCTCAGGTCATGATCCCAGCATTATGGGGTTGGGCTCCATGCTGAGTGTGGAGCCTGCTTAAGATCCTCTCTCTCTCTCTCTCTCTCTCTCTCTCTCTCCCCCTCCCCCCCCCCCCCCCGCTTTGTTGAGCCTGCTTAAGATTCTTTCTCTCTCTGCCCCCTCCCCTGCTCATGGGTGCGCTCTCTCTCAAATAAAATTAGGGGCACCTGGGTGGTTCAATCAATTAAGTGTCCAACTTTGGCTCATGTCATGGCCTCACGGTTTGTGAGTTCAAGCCCCACATAGAGCTCTCTGCTGTCAGCACAGAGCCTGCTTTGGATCCTCTGTCCCCTTGTCTCTCTGCCCCTCCCCTGCTCATGCTCTCTCTCTCTCTCTCTCAAAAATCAATAAACATAAAAAGATACATTCTTTTAAAATAAAAATAAAATTTAAAGTTTAAAAAAAAAATTTTTTTTAAGTGCAGAGAGGAAAGGAAGTTTTTTTCTCAACCCCAAAGGAGATAACAGTGACCAGCTAGCAGGGAAGAAAGAATCAGAGGGGCGTAACTGGATCTGGTGTGTTTGGCCTGAGAGAGAGGTCCCATACGCCGATTTCTTCCAGGAGTTACACACAAATTGCTGAGGGAGTGCCAAAAAAGGGAAAGATCTGTGTATTCGGTCTCAAAAAGCTAGGAACAGTCTTGTCTACATCCAGCAGGGCACAGACAACATACTCAAAGTGCAGAATTGAAAAGAACTGAATCAGGATCTACTTACAAAAGTGTGGGCAGGATTTAGTAATGGCAAGGAGACATTGGTATAGTATCCTGGTACTAATAATAGCTAGGAGCTATTAACTACCACCCTTAGGCCTGACGAAGCAAGAGGAAGGACCGATTACTAGAACCTGGTGAGCTGTGTGATGAGGGCGGCCAAAGAGTTATGATTTTGGGAATATAGCCAGCCCACTGCAGTGACCCAGCAGGTGGGAAATTTGGGGGGATAAATGCAGTTCTCTTTCTCTTTTCCCCTTCCTGCCAGTACAAGGGTTGCCAGATTACATGAGAAATATTTAGCTAAAAAAGTATTGTTGCTTATCTGAAACTCAAATTATACCTGGCAAGCCTAGCCGGTACCCCCTTTGGCTAAACCCAGACAGAAGCCAGGACCCAGAGCAATCTACTGATGCAGCCACAAAGGTTCCTATTAAGTTTTATTTTGTAGGCAACAGAAATAAAAGATTTTCAGGAAAAGGACAAATATTTTATTAAATAATTATTTATTTAATATTCATATCAACACTATACATGGTAGCATAAAATGCACATTACAAGAGGAATAAATAAATTGCAATGGTCACACCAGGGAATGTTATACAGCATTAAAAAATCAACTATAATCACACACAACAACAGGGATTTTTGTTGTTTTTATCAGTCTCAGTTTATTGGTGTTTCTTTGTATAGATTTCTTAAATAACAGTGTTTACATTACAAAATCAAAGCATATTTACTTTATGTAGGATACATAATTAAATTTAATGGACGTATCATTTTTTAAGATAACTACTATATTGGGAGCACCTGGGTGGCTCAGTCGGTTGGGCATCTGACTTTAGCTCAGGTCATGATCTCACCGTTCATGGGTTCAAGCACCGTGTCAGGCTCTGTGCTGACAGCTTGGAGCCTAGAGCCTGCTTCAGATTCTGTGTCTCCCTCTCTTTCTCTGCCCCTCCCCCATTTGTGTGTGCGTGTGCTCTCTCTTCAAAAATAAACATTAAAAAAAAAGATAACTACTATGTTGTACACCCAAAACAAATATAACACTCTATGTTAACTATACTGGAATTAAAATAAAAAAACGTAATAAAAAAAGATAACATTCTATATTGTAGAATTATTCTCAATCTCTATGTTGGCCTGAGAGAGAGGTAGTAGGTACTTTAATGTACTTACTTTAATGTAGGTACTTTAATGTAGTTAAGCAGGCAATTTCATGTTGCCATATAGTTTCTTTTCAATAGAATAGTTTTCTTTACATGATTGCCTCATATTCATTCTTTAGCACATTTTTATGAAGGTATAATTTAGTCATGTAACCATCACAGAATCAAGCTATAAAATAATTCAATCACACCTCAAAATCTCCCTGTACTCGTCCACCAGCCCTTCTTAGCCTCTGGCAACCACTGATCTGCTTTTCGTTCCTATAGTTTTGCCTTTTTCAGAATTTCATACAGATGGAGTCATATAGCATATGGCTTTTTGAACCTGGTGTATTTCATTTAGCGAGATGTTTTTGAGGTTCCTTCCTGTTATTGCCTGCCTAGCTAATTCTTCTTCATTGCTAAGCATTATTCCATTGTATCATGCACCAGTTTGTGTATCCATTCAGAAGTTTAACGACATTTGGGATGGGTATCAGTCAGGGTTCTCCAGAGAAACAAGTTCCATAGGATATACATACACATGTGTACATATACATGCATCTATATCTATCTAGATCCCTATCACCTGTATCTAGAGAAAGGGAATTAGCTCATGTGATGGGAGAGGCGGGCAGGTGAGTCCAGTATCTGTAGGGCTGGCCAGTAGGCTTGGAGACTCAGGCAGGACCTCTATGTTACAGTTTCAAGGCAGAAGTCTTTCTTTAGGAAACCTCAGTTTTTGCTCGTAAGCAACTGATCTGGTGAGGCCCACCCACATTATCAAGGGTAATCATTACTTAAAGCCAACTGACTGTAAATGTTAATCACCTCTATAAAATACTTCCACAGCAACATCTGGGTTAATGTTAGACCAAACAGTTGGGTACCATAGTCTAGTCAAGTTGACACATAACCATCACAAGATATTTCACAAAGTGAATATGACTAAAGCTGCTGTAAACATTCCTGTATGGGTTTTGTGCAGATAGAAGTTTTCATTTCAATTGGGTTACTGATTTGGAGTAGGATAGCTAAATCATATAGTAAGAATATGTTTAACTGTGTAATTAATAGCCAAAATGGTTTTCCAAAGTAACTGTTTTCCATAAGTGGTTATACCATTTTGCATTTTCACCGGCAATAGATGAGTTTCAGTTGCTCCTATCCTATCTACCACTCGGTATTGTCAGGTCTTTTAAAAAATTTTAGCCAAGGTAATAAATATAAAGGAATGAAAACAGCAAGACTACATATGGCTTTATATGCTCTTCCATAGTTATAAGAAGGAAAACTAAACAATATATATACACATACATGCGTTAAAATTCTAATTTAGAGGGGCGCCTGGGTGGCGCAGTCGGTTAAGTGTCCGACTTCAGCCAGGTCACGATCTCGCGGTCCGTGAGTTCGAGCCCCGCGTCGGGCTCTGGGCTGATGGCTCAGAGCCTGGAGCCTGTTTCTGATTCTGTGTCTCCCTCTCTCTCTGCCCCTCCCCCGTTCATGCTCTGTCTCTCTCTGTCCCAAAAATAAATAAATGTTGAAAAAAAAATTTAAATAAAAAAAAAATTCTAATTTAGAAAATAAAGATAATGGTAAACTCAAACTTTAGGATAGGACTTAACATCTGTGGGAAGAAGGTAGGGGAATGAGAAATAGAAGAAGCCTGTAAGTGCCTATGTTATTATCAATGTACTAGTTCCCAGGTTAGCTGGTGAGATCATGGCTGCTCGTTAGTTCATTAAAATATGAATAAAATTAAGAAGGGCTACACATGGACCAATGATGACAGCGTGTTGAAAACCAAGGATTGTGATAAATCCAATTCTGTACATTTAAAGTCCAATTAAAAAAAAAGAAAGATTAGTGACAAAATGGGTAGTGTACTAGAAGGGAGAGAGAATGATGGCATGAAGAACGAGGAAGGAAAGGAATTCCAATAATCAGTGCAAGTTATAGACCAAAGTGATAAAGAAAAGATGGAGAGGGACAGATTTAAATAAGTCAGAGGGGAAAAGGAATGGACAGGGGACTCTGGGATCAAAGGAACGTAGAGAGTAAGAGAAATGGTAAAGTACATGGTTGAGGTTTCTAGCTTGCAGGGATGACATCATTCATCAAGATAGGGAATGCCAGAGTGGAATTTTGAGTGGGGTAAAGAGCCCAGGAGATTATTCAAAATTCAAGTATGGAGCTCAGGAAATGGAGAAAGACTTGGGAATAATTTGCATATAAAATAATTTTTATTCAGCGCCCTGTCTCAGACCCTGGGCCAAATGCTTTCCGTGTGTAATTCCATTGACTTTTTATGGCAATCCTGTGGTGCTGTTTTATACATATTTGACAGAGAAGAAATGGAGGGACAAAAGGAATGCTAAGCGGACTTAAGGGCCCAATTGAGATCAGAAACTGTAAGTCTGTAATGGTGCCCATTGGCAAGGTTATCCACTTTTTCTCTGGCAATCCTTGACAGCCAGTGAAAAGAAGACAAATAGAAGAATACAAATAGAAGAATCTAAGGTTAGGGATTTGGGGTGAAGGACAAGGGGGTGAAGAATTAAGGCAGAGTCTCCTGACTGATGACTGTGTCCAGAGTAGAACCCTGGTCTAGCAGACAGTGAGATCAGGAAGGTGGAGGGCTACGTAGACAAGTACGTCCAGACTTCTGGAAGACCTAACAGATTCCTGGTCCTCAAAGTCACGGACCACGGATTTGAGGACCTCTTACTTTTCATGTAGATCACAGGTTTGTGATTTTTCTAAATTGATTCGAGATGACTTCACACACTCCAGCCTCTGATGGCCCTAGGGGCTGAGATTGCTGTGGGCTGTACTTTCCACGTCTCTAGTTCCTCACTTGGACAATTTTGAATTCAGCTTGGCCTTTTACCATTTGTTTTAGTTGCCTGGTTTTATGAGAAGTGGGGCCTTTTGTCATCTACAGGGTACTCACAGGCCTGAAGTCCAGAATTAGGAAGGGGAGGATTGGTTTCCATATCAATTCTTTTTTTTTTTTAAGATTAATTTTTATTTTTTAAATTTATTTAAATTTTTTTTTCAATGTTTACTTATTTTTGAGAGAGAGAGACAGAGCATGAATGGGGCAGGGCAGAGAGAGAGGGAGACACAGAATCTGAAACAGGCTTGGCTCTGAGCTGTCAGCACACAGCCTGATGCGGGGCTTGAACCCACGTATTGTGTGATCATGACCTGAGCCAAAGTCGGATGTTCAATGGACTAAGCCACCCAGGTGCCCCTAATTTTTATTTTTTAAATTAGATCTATATAGTTTAAAGAATCAAAGAACTCTATAAGGCTTACTAGGAAATCCAGAAATTCCCCTCCTGGAACCATCCACTTTCAACTCTTAACTGAAATTTTTTTTAATATTTTTTAAAATCTTTTTTTTTAATGTTTATTTATTTGAGAGAGAGAGAGAGAGAGAGAGAGAGAGAGAGAGAGATCTGAAGCAGGCTCCAGGCTCTGAGCTGTCAGCACAGAGCCCGACATGGGGCTCAAACTCTCAAACCGAGAGATCATGACCCAAGCCGAAGTTGGACGCCCAACCGACTGAGCCACCCAGGCACCACTTAACTGAATTTTTATTGCTTATCTCCTTTTCTTTAAATAGCTGGACTGTATTCCTACTTCCTGGTTTCCCAATTTTAGGTATTATCTGTTGACTTCCCAACACAGAAGAATTTATCTGTTTTACTCCTCATCTGCCACACAAACCAATGTGTGCCATATTATATGTGCCGTATTAAAATTTAAGTTAAATCAGTATTCAACATTTTTGTTATTATGGCCATGTAAAGCACAGCTCTGCACAGCTAAGCCAATAATAGAATGCAACTAGTTTTCCTTTCCTATACAGCTGTCTTTTTTTTTTTTTTTTTAAATTTTTTTTTTTTCAACGTTTATTTATTTTTGGGACAGAGAGAGACAGAGCATGAACGGGGGAGGGGCAGAGAGAGAGGGAGACACAGAATCAGAAACAGGCTCCAGGCTCTGAGCCATCAGCCCAGAGCCCGACGCGGGGCTCGAACTCACGGACCGCGAGATCGTGACCTGGCTGAAGTCGGACGCTTAACCGACTGCGCCACCCAGGCGCCCCTACAGCTGTCTTTTTAAGGAGTTGATAAACGCCTTGTCTGTTTGTTGGGTTTTCCACGTACTTATTATTAACATCTTCTCCAATACTCCCTCATTGTTTGCTCTCCTTTCAAGAAGATCACACAAATTAGGTGTTTAATACATTCATTCTTCTTGAAGAAATCTTTCACAGAGCCTTTTAAAAGATTGTGGTCAAATCCATATAACAAAGTTTACCATTTAAAAAAATTTTTTAATGTTTATTTATTTCTGAGACAGAGCATGAGTGGGGGAGGGGCAGAGAGAGAGAGAGAGACACAGAATCTGAAACGGGCTCCAGGCTCTGAGCTGTCAGCACAGAGCCCGACGCGGGGCTCGAACTCACAAACCATGAGATCATGACCTGAGCCGAAGTCGGTTGCTCAACCGACTAAGCCACGCAGGCGCCCCTAAAGTTTACCATTTTAACCACTTTTAAGGGCATAGTTTGGTGGCATGAAATACCTTCACATCATGGTGCAGCTATCACCACCAACTGTCTCCAGAACTTGGTCATTACCCCACACTGAAATTCTGCCCATTAAAGTTACCCCCAACTCCCCACTTCCCCACCCTAGCAACCACCATTTTACTTTATGTCTCTGAATGTAAGTGGAATCATTCAATATTTGTCCTTTGTGACTGGCTTATTCTACTTAGCATGATGTCCTCAAGATTCCTCCACATTGTAGCACGTGTCAAAAGTTTGCTCCTTTTTAAGGCTAAATAACATTCCATTGAATATAAAACCACATTTTGTTTACCCATTCATCCATCAATGGATAGTCACTTTCATCTTTTGGCTGTTATGAATAGTGTTGCTATGAACATGGGTGTACAAATATCTCTTCAAGACCCAATTTCAATTCCTTCAGATATATATTCAAAAGTGGAATTGCTGGACCATGTGGTAATTCTATTTTTAATTTTGAAGAACCTCCATACTTTTTCACACAGCACTTGCATCATTTAACATTCACATCAACGGTGTACCAGGGTTCCGGTTTTTCTACTTTCTTGCCAACTCCTGTTACTTGCTGTTTGGTTTTTGCTAGTAGCCATCCTAAGGGGTTCTGGATAGTAGCTTTTCCTTTTAATTATTCCTCATCATTTATTTTTTAGCTAGTTCCTCCTCCTCTGACTTCTCTGTCTCTGTCTCTCTCTCTTTTAGTGTTTATTTATCTTTGAGAGAGAGAGAGAGAGAGAGAAAGAGAGCGCGCGCCAGGGTGGGGCAGAGAAGGAGGCAGAGAATCAGAAGCAGGCTCCACACAGGGCCCAATGTGGGGCTCGAACCCATGAGCCATGAGATCAGGAGCCGAGCCAAAGCTGGACGCTTAACCAAATTAGCCATCCAGGCGCCCTCATCAGACTTCTCCCTTTATATGTTAGGGTCTTCCCAAGCTTTCAGCCTTCTTATTCCCTCACTTTCCCCAGTATGAAGTCTCATTCTGAGACTTCAAATACACTGTAGATTGGTTATTCCCAAAGCCAGTCTGGGCCTCTACATGAGCTCCAGACTTCTACATCCATTTGTACACTGAGCAGCTTTAACTACATGCCCCATCTGCAGATACAAAACCAAACTAACTTTCCCTGAAACCTGTTCTTCCTCCTGTATTTCCTGATTCAGTGAAAGGCTCCCAATCTGGGCAGACAGCCAAGCCATTAACATGAGAATTATCTCAGTTTTCCCTTTCTCCCACCCTTCTGTCTCCCTATTAGATTGTATCCATCACCTTCTGTCTTTTCTTACTGTTACTGCCTAAATCCACTCAATCTATACCTCCTTATCTCTTACCTGGATTATTGAAATTACGTCCTAGGAGCTCTGTCCACCTGAAATTTTCCATCCCTATAACAACCCACACACCTGCTGGCGTGACCCTGCTACAGTATAGATCTGATATTGATCCTCTGCTTAAAAGCTTTGAAGACATTTGGAAGAGTAAAGGGCCAAGAGTAACAAGGACACTTCTAAAGAAGAGCGGGAAGAAGGAGACTAACCCCACAAGGATTAGAACTTATTAGGAGGATCTATTTTTGTACTGGCACAGGCATAGTGAAGTTGGCCAGTGGAATAGAGAGCCCAGAAACAAACCAGCACATATATGCCCTATGGAGACTTTCCTCCGAGAGCACCTGCCGCAACAAGTGGAGTCAGTGGACAGCCTCCAGGTCTTCTGAGACCAGGACAGAAACTAGTAACTTCACATCCACTGTGGCATTCATGCAGAAGCCATGCTGTCTGTCTCCCAGCGCTGCTTTCAGCCAGTGACTGAGATTGTGGAATTCCTGAAGCTGGGTCATTTCTGCTCAACATGGGATTTTTCTAAGGGGCATTCTTTGTTCTGGGGCTCCCCAGCTTCCTAGCCAAGACTTTCTTAAGAGTCATGCAGTGTCCGAGGCAATTGCAAGCCAGCCTTCCTTCTTTCCTTCCTCCCTCCCTCCCTTCCCTCCTTCTTTCCTTCTCTCCCTTCCTTCCTTCCTCCCTTCCTTCTCTCCTTTCACAAGGAGAACGAGTTCCCTTCTCCGTCCATCTTTCACAAGTTTCCCTCAGTGCATCTCTTGCACATCTAATCCTGTTTTGGTGTCTTCTTAAGAGGACCCAAACTGCACAATGACAAGAGGGAGCATGTCTGAGCAACTGAAAATGGTTAGGAAGCTGTTTGGTAAATACAGTTTAAAAATAATGGTTATTCATATGGAAAAATATGCAATTGGAGCCCTACCCTACATGTATATAAAATTTAATTCCAGGGGGATTAATGACTTAAGTGTTAAAATACAAAGTTTAAAAAGTTTTAGTAGAGTCCACTGGTATTTTTTAGAGTCTAAAATTTAGGCTTAAAGTAAGGAAATATTTCTTAAAAGACACACACACACACACACACACACACACACAGTGGATCTGACCACTTTAAAATGAAGACCTCTTATGGGGTACCTGGGTGGCTCAGTTGGTTAAGTGTCCGACTTCGGCTCAGGTTATGATCTTGCAGTCTGTGAGTTTGAGCCCTGTGCTGGGCTCTGTGCTGACAGCTCAGAGCCTGGAGCCTGCTTCGGATCCTGTGTCTCCCTCTCTCTCTGCCCCTCTCCTGCTCATGCTCGGTCTCTCTCTCAAAAATAAAATAAACAATTGGCACAAAAAACAGACACATAGACCAATGGAATAGAATAGAAACCCCAGAACTAGACCCACAAACGTATGGCCAACTCATCTTTGACAAAGCGGGAAAGAACATCCAATGGAAAAAAGACAGCCTCTTTAACAAATGGTGCTGGGAGAACTGGACAGCAACATGCAGAAGGTTGAAACTAGACCACTTTCTCACACCATTCACAAAAATAAACTCAAAATGGATAAAGGACCTAAATGTGAGACAGGAAACCATCAAAACCTTAGAGGAGAAAGCAGGAAAAGACCTCTCTGACCTCAGCCGTAGCAATCTCTTACTCGACACATCCCCAAAGGCAAGGGAATTAAAAGCAAAAGTGAATTACGGGGACCTTATGAAGATAAAAAGCTTCTGCACAGCAAAGGAAACAACCAACAAAACTAAAAGGCAACCAATGGAATGGGAAAAGATATTCGCAAATGACATATCGGACAAAGGGCTAGTATCCAAAATCTATAAAGAGCTCACCAAACTCCACACCCGAAAAACAAATAACCCAGTGAAGAAATGGGCAGAAAACATGAATAGACACTTCTCTAAAGAAGACATCCGGATGGCCAACAGGCACATGAAAAGATGTTCAGCGTCGCTCCTTATCAGGGAAATACAAATCAAAACCACACTCAGGTATCACCTCACGCCAGTCAGAGTGGCCAAAATGAACAAATCAGGAGACTATAGATGCTGGAGAGGATGTGGAGAAACGGGAACCCTCTTGCACTGTTGGTGGGAATGCAAATTGGTGCAGCCGCTCTGGAAAGCAGTGTGGAGGTTCCTCAGAAAATTAAAAATAGACCTACCCTATGACCCAGCAATAGCACTGCTAGGAATTTATCCAAGGGATACAGGAGTACTGATGCATAGGGCCACTTGTACCCCAATGTTCATAGCAGCACTCTCAACAATAGCCAAATTATGGAAAGAGCCTAAATGTCCATCAACTGATGAATGGATAAAGAAATTGTGGTTTATATACACAATGGAATATTACGTGGCAATGAGAAAAAATGAAATATGGCCTTTTGTAGCAACGTGGATGGAACTGGAGAGTGTGATGCTAAGTGAAATAAGCCATACAGAGAAAGACAGATACCATATGGTTTCACTCTTATGTGGATCCTGAGAAACTTAACAGGAACCCATGGGGGAGGGGAAGGAAAAAAAAAAAAGAGGTTAGAATGGGAGAGAGCCAAAGCATAAGAGACTGTTAAAAACTGAGAACAAACTGAGGGTTGATGGGGGGTGGGAGGGAGGAGAGGGTGGGTGATGGGTATTGAGGAGGGCACCTTTTGGGATGAGCACTGGGTGTTGTATGGAAACCAATTTGTCAATAAATTTCATAAAAAAATAAAATAAAATAAAATAAACATTAAAAAATTAAAATTAAGACCTTTGGTTCATTAAAGGAATTTATAAAAAGAAAGAAACAACTTACAAACTGGGAGAAGATTTTGCAGTATAAGTGAGAAAAAATTACCATGAGAATTCAAAAAAGTCAACGAGAAAAGCACATATAACCTTATAGAAAAACAGGCAAAAGATATCAACAGGCATTATTCAGAAGAGGAAACACATGTGGCTAATAAAATATGGAGAGATGTTCAATCCTATTGATTAGGTGAGTGCAAATTAAGACCGAATTGAGCTCACACTTAGATTGATAAAAATGTAAAATGTCTGACAAAACCAAGTGTTAAAGAGAATGTGGATCCAGGCCTAAGACCTCCTACACAATGCTAATGGGAGTGCAAGTCAGTACAGCTCCTTCAGAAAAGATATTTGACATTATCTTTGAAAGCTGAATATTCACATACCCCTGTGACAGGACAATTCTACTTTAGGTATAAACCCAAACAGATCAAAGAAAGCTCTTGCACATCTGTAATAGGAGACACATACAGGTAAGGTACGTTCATCGCAGCGCTGTCCATAATACTAAAAACCCAAAGGTAATCCAAATGTCCATTTCCATGAAAAATCAGACAAACTGTGGTAGATTCACACACTAGAAATCATACGATAGTGAAAATGAAAGCCAAATACATAAGATACAACTGAATCTTACACATTATACTAGGCAAAAAAGGCCTCGAAAGGATACAAAGGCCTATTTTTCCCTTTGTAACAGACTTCATGTTTTTAGAGTTTCAGGCTTATAGAAAAATGGTGCAGAAAGTACGAAGTTCCAATACACCCTCCCCCCACCAGGGCAGTCTCTCATCATTATTACCATCTTGCGTTTATGTGGTACAGTTGTTGCAACTGACGAACACTATTATTTACTCAAGTCCCCGTAGTTTACGTTAGGATTCACTCTGCCTTGGACAGTTCTATGGGATCCACCAAACAGTATCAGAATAGTGTTGCCACCGTTAAAAATGCCCCATGCTCAGGGGTGCCTGGGTGGCTCAGTCGGTTGAGCGGCCGACTTCGGCTCAGGTCATGATCTCACGGTCCGTGAGTTTGAGACCCGTGTTGGTCTCTGTGCTGACAGCTCGGAGCCTGGAGCCTGTTTCAGATTCTGTGTCTCCCTCTCTCTGACCCTCTCCCATTCATGCTCTGTCTCTGTCTCAAGGATGAATAAACGTTAAAAAAATTTTTTTTTAAAAATGCCCTGTGTTCCACCCATTTGTTGCCCCTCCTTCTCTGCCCCTGGCAACCATTCATCTTTTTAGTGTCCATATTTATGCCTTTTCCGGAATGGCACATAGTTGGAATCATACAGTACGTAGCCCTTTCAGACTGGCTTCTCTCACTTGGCGATACGCATTTAAGATTGCCCCATGGGTTTTTTTGGGGGGCTTGATAGCTCATTTTTTTTCTTTCACTGAATAATATTCCATCGTGTGGATAGACTACAGTTTATCCATTCCGTTTTTGCAAGACACCTTAGTTGCTTCCAATATTTTGTAATTATGAATAAAACTGCTATAGATATTCACGTGCAGGTTTTTGTGCGGACATACGTTTTCAACTTATTTGGGTAAATACCTAGAAGCTATGGTTTCGTTTTGTAAAAAACTGCCAAAATGTCTTCCAAGGTGGTTGTACCATTTTGCACTCCCACCAGCAACGAATGTGTCTGTTGCTCTGCATCCTTACCAGCATTTGGTGTTGTCAGTGTTCTGGATTTTAGCCATTCTAATAGGTGTGTAGTGCGCACATCCTTTTTTTGGGTGGGGGGGGTGGGGGTGGCAATTACATTTTAAACAATTAAAAATACATTGTATACACCCACTTTATATATATATATATATATATATATATATATATATATATATATGTGTGTGTGTGTGTTCCATATAAATACATATATGGAATAAAAGTTTATAAAAAAGGAAAACAAGAAATGGTAAAGATTCATGATTATGTTAACCTGGTTTGAGGGGTAAAGAGGATGAGTTAGTGTCTCAGGAACTACATTTAGTTGTACATAAACCATACATTTAGTTGTAAACTGCTGTCCTTATAACTTCCTTTTAGGGTGGAGAGTTCTCAGCTATTGTTAGATGGTTAAAAGTAACTAAATTAATAAAAGTAGGTTATGTGTGGTAAGCTGAATAATGGCCTACCCAAGACTTCTAGGTCCTAATCCCCAAAATCAACACACGTGTTATGGGAAAAGGGGCTTTGCTGATGTGATTAAAGGTGCTGAGATGGGGAGATTACCCTGTCTCAGTGTAATTACAAAGGGTCCTTGTGAGTGAAAGAGGGAGGCAGGAAGATCAGTCAGAAAGAGGTGTAAGGACAGAAGCAGAGGTCAGAAAGGAAAGACGTTGCCATGCTCTTTGAAGATGGTGTATAAGGCCAAAAGTCAAGGAAGGCAGGCAACCTCTGTAAGATGGGAAAAGTAAGGAACCCATTCTCCCCTAGACTTCAGAAAGAACCAACTCTACCAATACCTTGACTTTAGCCGGTTGGAACTGATTTTGGACTTCTGACCTCCAGACTTGTAAGATAATAAATTCCTATTATTTTAAGGCACTCAGTTTGCTACGGCCACAATAGGAAACTAATACAGTGGGCTAGGCATGGATCAATGATTAATTGGATTATGATAAATCCAATCCTATACTTAGGTCCAATAAAAACAAACAAAAACCCTTGAATAACTCCTTATTTCCAGAAAGACAAAGGTCAACTCCTCAGCCTGGTACAAATCTTGAACACCACAATTCCATAAAGCCCACCTCCCTAAGCTCTCAAGACCCCTACTCCATGCTTTCCCCTCTTCTCCCTCCCTAAATACTTCATATATACCTTAACCTTAGATCCTGGCCTCTGTGCCTTTTTGCTATTCCCACTTTTTTTTAAAAGAGAGACAGACCGCACAAGCGAAGGAGAGGAGCAAAGGGAGAGAATCCCAGGCAGGCTCGGGCTTGATCCCATGACCTCAGGATCATGACCTGAGCCAAAATCGAGTGGGCCACTCAACCAACTGAGTCACCCAGGCATCCCATTCCCACTGAATGTTAAGGGGCTCAACTTCCTTCCTCTTTCTATGAAGCCCTCCAGGTTCAAATCCCCCTCCTCCTCAGTACAGATGGCAGAGCCAACTCTTAAGGCGCTGTTTAACTGCGACCCTTAGGCTCGGGGAACAGGCTGAAAAATAAATCTTTACTACCACCCTTCACTAACAGCTGACACAAACATTCTCCTTAAGATGCTGGGGGGAGAGGATGGAAGCGCACCCATGAACTGTTTTGGGGGGAAAAATTCTACAGGGCTAGAGGCAGTTTCCCTCTATCCTCAAGCAAGACTTCATTTTCTGTGTACATGATCGGTATCTGCAAACACCACCTTAAGTCTGTGCACGTCTCTGCCCAAATATTTCTTTCAACTCCAAGAATTAAATAAAGGGTTGGAGGGCACTATCACTGTACTTTACACTGGCTCGATGAGTCATTTTAATGGAGGACTGCTCTTCTTACCCTCTTATCCGATGAGATAAAGGATGGGGAAATCTTGTAAACTTACAAAGCAATCTACAAACAGCCTACCTAGGCTAGGAATACCTATTTGCGGGAAAACATGCCGAAAAGACACGACCGGACCACGCGAAGCCCGAGGGGACCCAGCGAGCGCGGCTCCCAGCTCAGCTCGGACCCGAGGTCCACCCCGGCCCCTCCAGCCCGTCGCGCGGGTCGGCAGTTGATGCCCACCGATCGGCTGTTTTGCTGAGTAGAGCACGGCTAGAAGGGCCTGCCGGCTCACACACCACGCGGAGCCAAAGCACTGCTTCACACGCAGTTGAAGAAACCGCTCTCAGGCTGGACGAAGGCGGAGCAGTCGCGCAAGCTGAGCCAACTGAAGGGCCTTAACATGCTTAGAGCAGTCCTAGGCCAGCCTCCAGCACGAGGCACTCTGGGACTTGTAGTTTACTTCCCGGTCAGCATTTTTTCCATCCCGTTTCCCCGCCTGTCAACGACGCTTTTTATTCTCTCCCTCTCCTTCCAGCAAGCCGACTTCCTGGTCGCCGCACGTCCTCACTTACGACTACACTACCCAGAAGTCTCTTCCCCGCGACCCAGGGCGCTGCGGGCGGTGTCCGTCTCCTGTGGACTACAATTCCCAGAAGTCTTCTGGAGAAGTGCTTCCCTCTTTCTCCAGGACCACAATTCCCAGAACCTTCAGCTTCACGGCGGTTCCCTTTTCACTCGATCTGTTTTTGAGCTGGCTGGGCTTCAGCCGGCCAGCAGGCGCACAACGACGACGTGATTCGTCGGGCCTGGGCACAGGGTTTCCTTAGCGGCCCGTTTTTCTCCCCACTCAGTTATCCCATTTACAGGCCGTCGCGGCTGGCCTGAGCGGTGACCTGGCGGGCCGCGCCTGCGCTCTGCCCCGTTTCCTGCCTGGCTGGTGGCGGTGGCCATTTTGTTCATCCTCCTCCTCCTCCTGCTCCTCCTGGTTGGAGCGCAGTGTCCGGAGCGGGCTGGGGGGAGAGAGCCCGAGAGCAGGGTTTGGTGCCTTCTCCTCTGTCCCCAGCCGGTGCCCGGAGCCCCCCTCCCCTTCCTCCCCACCCCCTCCCCTCCCCAGCCCTGCCCTCCCCCTTGTCCCGGGATCGCTCCGTCGCACCCACCATGATGGAAGACGACGGGCAGCCCCGGACTCTGTGAGTACCCGAGACGGGGGTTGCCAGACGCCGAGAGGCCCGGGCACCGCGGGAGACGCTGAGGGAGGGAGCAAGAGAGCCGGGCCGAAGCTGGGATTCGCGGCGGCTCCTGGGGTGGATTCCGGGGTGGCGCGGACGCGAAGTGCATTCCTCCTCTGTCCCCTTTTCCTTGGGAAGGAAGTCCTCCCTTCCCCCAAACAGTCGCTTCCTGGGGTCTGGGGTTTGTTTCGACCTTTTTCTCTCGCGCCCTTCTTTGCACGCGCTTCCTAGGCCGGGTTTCTGCACGGCAGGGGCTGTCAGGCCAGGGAGGGCTCCTGGTCCCCCTCTGCTGTGGGGGCCCTGGACTGGGCCGGGAGCTGCCGGTCCCCACGGGGGCAGGGCCTGGGTGGGGGTGGGACCGGGGGTGGGACCGCAACCTCGTGCCCGGCGGGCCCCGAGGAATTACCACTCTGGCCCTGCACGTCCCCGGCTACATCGCTCCCAGCTCTTCTCCCAAGCTAAGCTCTCCGAGGGAGCTGGACACTCTTCCTCCACTCAAGTCCCTTCTCTTTTTCTGCCCCACGTGCCCCCGCCCACGCTGTCAGAGACACTCGAAAAGCGCCCGCTACTTTTGAAGTGCAAAAGGGATGCCTCTTGCCACCGGAGCATCTTTCCCTTCTTGGAAGTTTACTTTGAGCGCTACCTACGCTACACTGACAACCAGTTGTTAAACTGCTTTTGCTCTTTTGGTGTTGCCGCCTCCTAATCTGTTTTGTGCTTTGAGACCTTCAGAATTGGATAAAATGATGTCTACCCATTATTCGATGTGTGTCTTCTGAGCGCTTTTTCTTCTATCTTGCTGTTGCTTGTTTACCTGAAGCCCGATCTAATGAATGAATTTCATGTTCCAACTGCTTGTTCCAGTTTTCCTTTCTTTCCTAATGAAGAGTGATGACTCAGCATTTGCATTCCTTTCCGGATAGTGTGGCACTCCTTTCTTTTTTCTACATTTTTTAAAAAGTCTGAGTAATTTCTAAATCAGTGTTTCAGTTGGGCACCTTCGGTTTTCCTAGCCTCTGGAAACTCAGCACACCTACCTCCAGTACAAGGAGTCAGATCACTGCTTTGTTTTCTTTTGCCTCTGCCTAGTATTGATATGATCACAGTCCACTTGGCTCTGCTGTCTGTTGGGGAAATTACTTTTTGGGGAATAGATGAAGGTGGATGGGTACTTAGGAAGTCTGACTAGCTTCTCATCTCTTCTACCAAAGTAGAGAAGATAGTAAAGAAGATAGATATCTATGTACGATGTTGATACTGGTTTGGGTTTTGTTGTTTCGTTTTTTTGGGGGGGGGGACCTGAGGGGGGGTGGGCTTGCACTCTTTGTAATCTTATTTTTCTAATGTCTCACCAAAGTATTTGCCATCCTGTTTTGAGAGTTCACAGCCAACTTTAGCCCATCGAATGCTTCAGTGAAAAGCCTGCTTAGGAGAATTTTTATATTTATGTTTTGTGCTGTCTCCCACTTCCAACCTTTTTTTCCCAGAAAAGAGAGAATTGGGACAATTTGAAATTTGCCCTTTAAAATCTATTGAAGCCAAGGCTGGATATTTAGCCATGTGTGCTTTGATGGAAGCATCTGGGAAAGCTGGATTTAGTGCCCAGCCAGCATGTATTTAACAAAGATACAAGTTACATTGAATCTAAACATCTGAAATGTCATCACTGCATCATAATAGCTACTGAATAATTGGTAAATTCTCATAGCACATTTCTCATTAACTGTATCTATCTGTCCCTTGTGAAGAGGAATTCCTGATTTTGTCAGGCTAAATAATATGCCATTTCACTACCTTTAATTCCCATAACTATCTCTGCATTTGCCTTTTCGTCTCCCTCAGACCTTGGACCCTTCTTCAGTTGACTAACGAGCTAACTTTGTCACTTATTTTTTACCTCTACTTTCTCCAATATCTTCTTCTTTCTCTGAAACACACTTAAGTCATCTTTGTTTACAGTTGTCCAAGAATATGTGACATGTGTACATGTGAGTAAAGAAACCTCTTGAGCTTAGTTGTACTTGTATGCTAGTACATGTTTACTATTCTGTCTTCCTTTTTCCTTCTCCCACTCTTCTCTATGGGAAGGGTTTTTTTTTTTAGACAAGGACTGCTACATCTTCCTAGGTCTTACCCCTGCAGCACTTAGTTCACTGCCCGGAACACAAGAGGTACTCAAATATTTTACAATGATTATACTTCTTTTCATTAAATTAGTATTAAGTTTGTTTTTTTTAAGTCCTGAGGGATGTAAAATTGTGAACAGACATGACTGTCATACATGGTGTGGTCTGTTGATTTTTATATCTTTTTTTAAAACCTTCATATGTTAAAAAAAAAAAAAAAACAAACCTTCATATGTAGAATTTTGAGATAAAAGCAAAGGTTTCAGAATTGGGATTTTTTTTTATCAGATTTTAATAAAAATAATGCATATTATTTTTTCCTAAGTGTTCATTTTACATAATTCCCCTCAAAGTGTTTTAGGTGTACGTAACATGACGGAAACTTTGAACGTGACTTTTAGAGGTTGACATCTAGTAGGATTTCTTTTTGTTTATTTATGGAGATCCTTCTTTTATTTTACATTGTGATCTGTGGGTTAGGTTTTCAAGTGGCTAGTATGTTTTAAAAGAATGTACTCTTAACAAAACTTATCTTAAACTGTTTCCTTAAAATGCCTGTGTGTTACTAGTGAGGTTTTTTTCCTGCAGACACACACAAGCTAAGACATATGGTTCTATCATCAGAAAACAATATGGTGTTTATAGCCTAGGTAGGTCTTTAAATATTCATTACCTACAGTATTACTAATTTATTTGATGGTATTTAAAGTGGTATAGAATTGCTTTGATGATGTTCAGCCTAAAGTTTATTTATCCTTTAAAGGTCTGTTTTCTGATGTTCTTTGTTCTTATTTGACATTTATCTTGGGGTTATACGTATGGGATAACTTGTGATCTAAAAAAACAAATGAGATCATGCTGTGTAATCTGGTGTCGGACCCACGTTTCAGGCTTGTGTTGTGGGTAGCTTTTGAGTGCAGTGATTTGATCCATGGTATATCTGAATATATAATACAACATTAAATTATAATGGTGTTCTATTATAGTTTAATTAACTTTCTTCATTTATTTGATGCACCAAAATGAATCGGAATTGTGGATCTGGGATTACACCATGTTATGCAATGCCATCCTTTAAGGCTGTTCTTTCTTTTTGTTAGAGGCTGTCAAAAAAGGAGGAAATAGAGCAGTGATTTAGAGTATAATCTGCACATCTGAGGGCAATAGCAGAAGAAACTATTAGATCCTGTTATAAATTTGACTAGCTATACAATGGATTTGGCTATATCGTGACTGTAATTAAGCACCTTGTTCGACTTAATCATATTCTCTGTTTCTTTAAAATGTGTGTGTATGTGTGTTGCTATCCCTTATGTAGTGGTCAGTTCACTTGGACAAACCCCCACCCTCCCTGCCCTGCACCTTTCCTCCCCTGTGCCTCTTCCTCAAATGCAATACTGACAAATTGATCCGTAAATTAGAGGCCCATTGAAGGATATTGTTATAAAATCTTCTCATATAGGAACTTGCCAAGAACAAAAGCAAAAATGTTACTTTCGTGGAAATTTAGCCATGGTAGCCTGTGTAAAAGGGCATGTAATTAATTTCAACCTTGGTAACTCTTCAGAGTGAGAACATGTTCAGTGTTGAAGAAGTTTGATTAGTCTTCTGAAAAGGCATGATCTTAACTTAAAATTCTGCCCAGTTGGACATAGGAAGTAGTTTGGCAATGTGAACTTTTACCTGCAGTGGAACTGCCAAGTCTCTGGTCTCAAATTGGATTTTAACCCTTATGTTAGGGATAAAAGCATCATTTTCCATTTTTAGTGCTTTAGTGCCTACAGTTCCTGTTCGTAGAAGACAAAATAGATCTAAGGTATGCCTTTTTTTTTTTTTTCTTGAGTAAAAAATTGTTTTGGAATTTTCTAAGTGTTTACTCTTTGTATTGGCCTCTCAATACAAGAATTTGAGCCGTTTGTCTTTTTCTGTTATTTTGTAAGTTCTTCAAGTAAAAATTATGTATGTATTTAAACACTTGGAACTTTAGAATACACTGACTACTTCTTAACCAGAACAGAAAGAAAATGAAGTGTAGAAACTATAATTTAGAAAGAGAAAAGATACCATTTCAGTGTATTGCCAAGAGATGATTTTCTTTCCAGGTCAGGTGTTGAACATCTGTCTTAAGTATTTTTGTTAGTATTTATTTTGGGAAAAATTTTACGATAATGCAAGGTACTTAAGCTGTGTACTACAGTATTTTAAAAGCTATAGGAAGTTTCCCTATTGAGTATTAGGAAGGATGAAGGCATCTGCAAATGAATGAATTATAGAACTCGAGTAAAGGAGAAGGAAGTCTGAGATTTGGGTGAAATTTAGGTGAAATTATGTGATGAATTACATCCTTTTTATCCTGATAAATTAAGGTGTTCTATGTGTTGTCATGGAAGTCCTTTTTTATATTAGTGTTTGGAATTTAGTTTGCTGCTTTACCACTGAACTTTTAGTGGAGATATTTAAAAAGTAGGAAACCTGAACACTGAATTACTGTATTTCATGACATTCTAAACTTAGATTACCATTTTGCTCTTTGGCATCAGTGCTTGAAATGTAAATTGCTGTATCTAAATGTGCCCCTAGAATTCTTCAAAATGTATAACTCACTCGAAAGATGTTGATGTGGAATAAAAATCCTATTAAGCAGTAACAGCTTTAATTGTGACTGTTAGGTGTGGAAGGTAATTAATGCCCATGCAGTTTTTTCTTAACAAATCAATGTATAAACAGTAACGCAAATTTAAAACCGTTTAAGTTATTTACATTTTATTATATTAAAATGGTGATTCTATTAACTTCGTTATTAGTGTCAGTATGTGAAAATCAGTTTTATCCTTTCTTCTTGTATTCTCTTAGAAACGAACTAGCTAGCACTTTAGGTTAAATGAATATAACATTTAGGAGACCACGGTCACTTGTTCATTTTCTTTATAGATAGTTCTACCTTGTACAAAAAGAAATGATTCCCTGGATACAGGCTCACAAACCCCTATGAGTTAAAAATGAATAGGCAGTTGTCTGATGAGCTTATAATCCTATAACCTTTTGCTACTGCTGGAAAAAGTATGTCACTCCATGGCCTGCCGATGGGTCTGCTCTACTTTAATTATAAGAAAAAGATAGATGGCATAGTAGACCTAAACCAGTTTGTCCCTGGTTTAATTTTCTGTTTAAGTCACATTGGACTTGTGTTTCAGTTTTAGAGCATGTAAGTACCCACTGCAATGAAAATTCTTAGCTGAACTCATTGAATTGCTACTCATTATTATTATTTTTTTTTAATGTTATTTCGTTTGAGAGGGAGAGAGAGAGGAGGGAAGGGGCAGAGAGAGAAAGAGAGAGAATCCCAAGCAGGCTCCTTGCTGTCAGCACAGAGCCCAACACAGGCTCGAACCCATGAACTGTGAGATCATGACCTGAGCTGAAATCAAAAGTCGGACACTTAACTGACGGAGCTACCTCAGCCGGCGCTCTTGCTATTCATTCTTAATCAGATAATTTTTTTACACTTTACATTTCTCAGTTTATTTTTCCTTTTCAAAATGTTCCGGCTTAAAGCAGTTATGTATTTAATATGGTAACCATAGATGCAAGGCTTATTTTGGTCTCAGTACTCAGTTTCCAGATGTTATATATTATTGTTAGGAAAATAAAACTTATGTCTTTTTAATTTCCAGGAGAAACTATGTTAAATTTTATAAGTATTGTTGGGTTTATGAGATTGTTCATAACAGATGTGAGTTTTAGGAATTATACACCAAGTACCAGAAACACAAGTTTGGCAGTTTATTAAGCTAAATTAATATAAATCCATGGGACAAGAGAAACCCGGTGGTCATTTCTGGGTGGTGGTGGTCCTTTCTTTTGAGTTTATCTGTATTCAGAATTTCTTATAAAAAATACATATATTCAATTTGTAATTTTAACAAATAATCCCAAGTCTTTAAATAGTATAAGTTTACCTAGATTTGTCTTAATTTTCTCCAAATTTCTGAAGAAATCTTATATTTGCTTTGTTATCTATATAAAGGTGTATTTTATTGCTTCTGATGTATTTTAGATTAGGAAGTTTTACGATTTTGCCCTGCTTTCCTACAATAAAACAGTGAAGGCATATCAATAAATCTTATTTAGCAAGACAGAACAAAGCCCTCCAATCTCTGTTTTGCTCTAACCTTTATTCTGTTCTTTGTTTGTGTAATTGCTTTAGTTGGGGTTCTAAGATAAACTCACCTTAAGTTTCATATCTCTTTACGATCAGGTGTTATAATCAATCAGTATTTTTGGTATTTTGTGTGTGTGTGAAAGAGAGAGACAGACAGACACACACACACACACACACACACATTTTGAACTGTGTTTTACATCCAGAAATTGTAGTTATTTTGAGCCTGGTTTAAATTTTTATTATTTTTCTTCTAACAAATAAAATGAGAAAATGATACATAGGTTACAGAATAATAGGCTTTTGGGGTATGCAAAGTAACACTGGTTTCTTTTTTATAAACGTGTGAAGTGGTGCTTTACTGGCCTAATTTAGTGCCTGAGAACAATTGCTGCTTTCCTAAATAAGGGTTAGTCTTACTTTCATAGGATCAGGCTTAATTGGAAAAATGTTATTGAAGACAGGAAGTTAAAATGAAATAAAAGGTGTTGAGTTAAATGATAATGCATGAGAGCCAGAGCTGAAAGGAAATTGCTGATAATGTACTCTTTTCTTCTTGAACAGATACGTAGGTAACCTCTCCAGAGATGTGACAGAAGTCCTTATACTTCAGTTATTCAGTCAGATTGGACCCTGTAAAAGCTGTAAAATGATAACAGAGGTAAGATCTTCCCAGTTCCATGTGCTGACAGCGTGATGTTTACCGTTTTGAAATACACGAGTTGATTAGTATCATTTAAAAATACCGTTTTAAGCCTCACTTATTCTGATGGAGAGGGTCACGTTTGTTGTGTTGACTTATTACTTTGACTTGGCTGACAGACTAAGTTTAGAAAGGAGTTTTATTTGAGAGGACAAAGTTTGTGTGCTGTTCCTCTCACATGGTCATTCTTCAGGATATAGTTGTCATCAAGTGATTCCGCTTGTAAAAGTTGTTAGAGCTTATCTCAGAGTGTTGAAAAACTAGGTGACATTGCATACTCTTCCAGTAGGAATGTTACGGATTCAGAAAACACACACGTAAAGGTTAGGAACCGGTGTATGTGGGAGCACATTAGCCCCTCACGTGTATGCTGCGGCACCACGCATCTTGAGCATCTTTAATAAATACTAACAACTGAGTAGCTTTGCCCAGATTGGAATTAAACTGTTAGGGCAAGAATTCTCTTTCCCTTTTTGCAAAGAAAACTTTCTTTTCATACTTTCCTGGTTAAGACTGTGTAGCAGTGCCCAAAGATTTGTGTTTCAGTTCGTTCTTGTCTTCCTTTTTGTTATTCACCCACACACTTTTTAGACTGTGTACTACGTACCGGCCATTCCGGTGAGTGCTAGAGATACAGTGATGAATGAGACAGTTCTTAGCCCCGTAGAATCTTACCACCTAATGAGGGAGACAGAGGAGTTAACAGGCACTAATGACAGAGGATGATAAATGCTGTGGAAGTAGGCAGCTTCAAGTGCTGTGGGAGCACCGAGGTCCGGTAATGTCTGGGGTGAGGGGAGGCTTTCTGGGAGGAGTCCATGTCCGGGCTGAAACTGAAGGATAGCAGAGGAAGGGATTCTGGGTGAGAGAAGAACATCGATCCAGCCTGGTGGACAGAGGGAACAGGAGTACTTTGATAGGAAGCGGGAAGGTAGAAACCCTAGCATGGTTGGCCTTCCAAAGGAGATTGGTCAGAAAAAATGCCAGGAGATGAGGCAGGAGTGTTCGGCAGGGGCCAGAAGCTGTGCCCAGGAGTTCGTGTATGCCCTGCAAGGGGAACTCTGAAAAACCAGTAAAGCAAATTGGCCTTTTGGTCTTCTTTCTTAACTAATAATAATCATCATTCTGTTCTGGTGTCTCTTCTTTCCTTCTTGTGTTTGATTATTTATTCCTTCATTCATTCATCCTTTTATTCATCAGAAATTTACTTTGGCTGGGGATACAGTGGAGAGCCAGATAAAGGCGACTCCCATGAGTTCATATACATTGAGAATATTAACAAAGCAAGTAAACAAGATAATTGCATTTAGGGATAAGAGCTATGAAGAGAATAAAACAGGTCTGTATGGGGATTGGAGGTTTGGTGCTAATATAGGGTAGGTGGTGAGGGAAGAGGTCACGTCTTTGATCTGAGATGAGAATAACGAGATGGTGCCATCTATGTTAAGAGCCGGAGGCAGAAGGAATGGCAGATACAAAGGCTTTGAGCTGGTAATGAGCTTGGTGAGTTCATGGAACCAAAGACCAGGATGGCTGGAGCCTGGGGAGTGGAGGGAAGTGGTGGTAAATGAGAGTAAAGAGGCAGGCAGGCAGGCAGCGTTTGGAGCCACCTGGGGCATTCCAGGCCGTGGCACACAGTTTGGATTTTATTCTGATTATGGTGGAGTCTTAAGAAGGGTAAGGAGTTACTCTGATTTGCATTTTTTTTTAATGTTTGTTTATTTTTGAAAGAGAGAGAGCATGAGGGTAGGAGAGGCAGAGAGAGAGGGAGACACAGAATTCGAAGCAGGCTTCAGGCTCAGCTGTCAGCACAGAGCCTAATGCAAGGCGTGAACCCACGAACCACAAGATAACACCTGAAGTCGGATGCTTAACCGAGTGAGCCACCCAGGGGCCCCCTGATTTGCATTTTTAAAATTATTTGGAGAATGACTGTCGTGGAGAATGGATTGTAGGGGACAGGAATGGAAGGAGGGAAACCAGCTGGGTTTATTTTACTCACCTAGGTAAGAGATGATGGGGGCTTGTCTGTAAAGTGGTAGGTGTAGAAATAGAAATAGGTAAGTTTGGAATATAACTGGAGGTAGAATCAATAGGACTGGATTGGTGGCGGGGACATATGGGGAAGGAAGACATGAAGAAAGGCTAAGATTCTTGTTTGCAGTTGTGTGGATGGTAATGTTTTTCTTTGCTCAAATGGGCATGGTCAAGGGAGGCACAGGATGGGTGAGGGGAGTGGTGGGAATCAGGAGTTCTGTTTTGGCAGTGTTAAATTGAAGGTGTGCATGTTAGACAAATAAGCGGACTTTATATGTAGGTAGTTGGAGAAACTGAAAGACCAGTGCTGATGATACGAGCTTGCAGTGGTATTTGAACCTGTGGGACTAGATGAGATCTAGTTGCTGGATGTGCAGAGAGTACTTGCTGATAAGAGAAGAGTAGGGTGGCTCAGGTCCAAGTGCTTGGAGCATCTCTGCATTTAGGGTGATGTTCAGAGTTTGAGTGAAGGGGGAAAACTACCTTCTGAAAGATCCTCCAAGTGAGAAAACCAGAAAACCAAGAGGCTGTGTGGAACCTAAACTAGAATATTTAAGGGAGAAAGAGTCGTTAGCTGTTTTGAGTTCTGCTTGAAAGTCAAGATGAGGACAGAAAAAGGATCATAGAGGTGGCAGAAGGGTCGCTGGTGGGCTCAGCACAAAGTTTCATTGGCCTGGTTGGGTAGGAAGCTGACTGGAGTGGGTTCAGGAGAGAATGGGGTATGAGAAAGTGGAAAGAGTCACTAGCAGATTTTGGAGAAACATTTGATAAATATTTAATAGTACTCTTTTTAAAACCTGTGTGCACAATCAGCCATTTGAGGGGAGAGGGATTTGAAATGGCTTTTTATAATTCATCCGTATTCTACTACTCCTACATTCAGACTTGTAGGTAGTTGTAAAATCTCACTATTTCTCTGTCTTGACATTTATGTCATCCAACAAAAATTGGTGACAATACTAATTAAGGTAAGGACATAGTTGATTTTTTTAGAGTATCCCTTGGTGGCATAGGTGGGAAGTTTCCAAAGAGCATGAATTGTACTACTGACTATGTAGGCGTTTATTTTTCTTTTCGTAGATTCCATTTTAGTATATGAAAAATCCTTTTCCTTTAGTTTTATGGTCTTTTACTTTAAATAGTGTTTATCTTAGATTCTAGGTTTCTCCATATACTGTAATGTAATGTTAGTGATTCTAAGGCTAAAAAATTTTAACATCTCTGACAGTTGGGTTTTGACAGATCAGTGGTATCTTAGATGAAAGGCAGTGTGGTGTGTGTGTGTGTGTGTGTGTGTGTGTGTGTGTGTACACACATGCATAGTTCATACATTGAATGGGGTTGGCCTGCTACTAGGTAGATAAGCTTGAAGTCAGTCTGCAGAAGTAGGCTAATTTACTAAAGCCTGTTGTTATGGATCTACCATTGGACCCCTGTACGTTTTGCTACAATTACCAGTGTTTTCTTTAAAGACCATCAGGGCAGAAGAGATGGGAGTAAAATGAAAAATTGAATAGCATAGTTTTAGCTTGCTGTTACCTTTAAATCATCTCTACAAATGAATGTTACCGGTAAATGTTAACTCTTTTATAAGAGGAATTTAAATGCATGTTTTTCTTTGGAATCTTTTCCCCATTTCCTTTCTGTACCTCTTAAGAACAGAGTTCACATGGCTACGACAATAGGATTATGTATGAGAGCCCATAGTTTTCTTGTCAGTATTAATGATCACACTTTTTTTCCCTCAAGGAAATGCCTTCTGGTTGCTTCGCCACTATTGTTTTAGACGTCTTATTTTGGATTTTTCTTCTAAAACTTCCCTGGAATGAAAAACAGTGGTTGTTGAAAAGATCTTTATTTTATCTGGTATTTTGTACCCCTTGTAAGTGCAACTAGAATTCCATGTTTTAAATAGTATTAATCTTTTAGGGCATTTTACATTGAACAGTGATGAATGCTTTAGCCTCATGCAGAAACGTGTTTGTACAGTTTTGCGGCTCTTCAGTGTAGGTTGCAGTTTTATAAAATTCATTTCCGTTTTGGTTGTTAGGTTATAAAGTTGCTATAACTCAGGTAATACTTTCTCATTGCCTTTATAAATGTCTGTTTGCCAACTACTTTCAAGCATAATGTTGTAGAACATATTTAATAAAGATTTCTTATTTTCTGTGATTAAAAATTGTAGCTTTGTCTTGGCATATCTTATTAAGACATATTTTCAGAAATTCTTTTCTTGATTACTAGTATATTTTTCTGGTCTTTGAAGACTAAATAGAGTCTCCTGTTCATTAGGATATTTTGAAAGATGGGGAGTTCATTTCAATAGCTGGTTATAAATGTGAAATTTTTCTGTTGTTATTCTCATTCCTTATCCAGAAAAGAAATACATAATCTCATCTCCTCGTATGTAGTACTACAAATCCTAGTTTCAATCAGGAATAAAGTTTGTAAAATTGGTTCATATTTTTTTTTTTTTGGCATGGATATAGTTTATGAAGGATTATGATACATAAATAGAATTCATCCTTTTGGAAATAATGTTGGGAGAGAGAAGAGCAGTGGTAAGGAGTGGTCCTTATCTCAGATCTAAACTTAAGGTTTTGTTTGGTCTGATATAAACTTCTGTTTTATATTTAACGTATTCCACCAGCATTCTGTATTTTGATTTAACAGAAATAGTCCTGATTCTATAGCGCTCAGTTGGTTCTGTTTGCATACAACAGTATTCTGAGGTGCAAAGTCAGGTGTAGCTATAAATCTTATTTTTATAAGTGTTAGGCTTTCATAAGCTGATGCAATCTCACCGTGTACATTCCTAGCTGTCAGTAATGTTTTTTCCTGGATTTTCTTCTCAGCAACCCGATAGCAGAAGGGTCAACTCTTCTGTTGGATTTTCTGTTTTGCAGCATACAAGCAATGACCCATATTGCTTTGTGGAATTTTATGAACACAGAGATGCAGCTGCTGCATTAGCTGCTATGAATGGGAGAAAAATTTTGGGAAAGGTAAGATAACAGAATGATGGCACCTCACAAGTGTGTATATTTGCATGGCGAATTAGCTTGTATTCTTTTTTAGCGAGTTTTTTAAACAAATATTCAGCTGTGCTGAATGATGGTTTTGCTTTATTCAGCCTAGTGTTTTTACAAAAATTATCAATGATTTAATAAGTGGTAAGTGTTATAATTCATAATGACGTGCCTAATAATTGTATTAAATATAATCTTTATTTTTAGGAGGTCAAAGTAAACTGGGCAACAACACCAAGTAGCCAGAAAAAAGATACTTCCAGTAAGTACTTCTGCTGCATTTCACTGTGGAAGAGTTCTCAAATTATCCCGGCAGCGCTACCAGCTTAAATAGGGTTTCTCTTCCCTTAGTGTTACCTGAAAAAGGCTTAGGAGCTGACTTTAAGTAGTTGATTACCAAATGCTTTGATTTCAGATCACTTCCACGTGTTTGTTGGGGATTTGAGTCCAGAAATTACAACAGAAGATATCAAATCAGCATTTGCCCCCTTTGGTAAAATATCGTAAGTATCACAATCAATACTATATTCAGTAGTGATAGGCACAATTGTATATGATTAACTTGTACCGGAACTAAGATTTTCTTTCCCTAGTTAGTGTGATTTTTTTTGTTTGTTGGTTGATTTGTTTTGTTTTTTTGATTAGTAGATGTTGTTGAAAATGTTAATGTCATTTCAGTGTTTTGGGGTCTTGTTTTCATCTAATCCTGTGTATAATATGTTAAAAAATTTTAAGTGATTCTGTTTGTTATCTTTGAAGCAGATGTTTGGGTGGTAAAGCCTATTATAAAGTCCAACTTTCTGTCAAATGTTTTTAAAGTTTGGTGGTTAACCAAAAGTGAATGTGATGTATGCTGTGTATTAAATTTTTATAGAAGGAATTATAAATTGGGAAAAGTAGGTAAATCCTTGGGTATATTGTGGTTGAATTGGAAATGTACATGTTTAATTATAATGATAAATGTGTTTTAATATTTTAACTCAAAAGTAGTACTGTTACAATATTAAAATGTTTCATTGTCTGAGCCATAAATGTGGGATTAATTAGTAGATGTTTCTTTGTTAGTGGTATTTGATTCTGCTAGTTAGGGCCCAAATGTGGTTTGATTTTTAGCAAAGTTAACGCTCAAATTTCACTATGTGTTACATGATCAAATATATTGGAAAATTAAAAGTGGTTTTATAAGTTTTATAAAATGTTTATCACAATTTATCTTTCTGATTAAAATTCGTGTAATGTTTATGTACTTCCTGTAGATTTAAATTAAACTTTGTAGTACTACTTTACAGGAATGTGTTTCAACTCAGAACAACAATACTTTTCTGTATACCATTTGTTGTTCTATAGATTTATTTGAAAGAAAGATTTAATTCTTAATTTTCTATTTTGATATTTGCTTTGCTTTTTAATCTTTAAATGTGGTAAGTAGTACTGTTTTAAAAATCAGTATAAAAAATAATACAGGTTGCTGTTTTTCAATCTTTATTTATACCTGAGACCTGCAGTTTTTCTAAAGTCCAAGTCACAATTAAAAGTAATAGCATTCTGGTTATTTTGCAGAATTGCTCATAAGAATGGACAGGATCTTGAAGGCTAACTGCAAGGAACTGTGCACACTGGAACTCAGTTGTAGATTTTTTTCTCATTTCTATTTATTCTTATTATACATTATTTATATATACATATTTTAGTATTTACATTTTAACATTCTATATTCAGTGGAGTTCTATATTTCCAATCATTTTAACTTACTCACTAAAATTTCTGTGTAAATTTGTTGTTTTCGTACTGGTGTGCTTAGCATTGTTGTTAGTTTTTTATTCTCCTTTCTTAAATTTCTGAAAATGTCAATTTTTCAAAATTTACAGCTGCCCAAACTCCAAAATGATGATAGAGAATTGACCAAGAAAAATAAAGAAATCTGTTAACAGGCCATGTATGCCTTTTTAATTCCTATTTTTACCTCTTTTTCAATTTTTTAATATTTCATATATTTTGTATCACTAGGCAGAAGACATTTAACTATTTAGAGATTGCATGGTAAAGTAGTTAGCATTGTTACAGTAATTTATAGAGCCAGTAAACCTTAGAGGACACTAGCCAATAGAATATTAGAAAAGGAAACTATTGTTCCTATTAATCTTCAAATTTGAGCATTTAGTTTAGAAAGTGCAGGCTATTTGATTAGGTTGCATGTTTATTACATGTTTTTGTCTTACTGCTTTTTTCTAACAGGTAAAGAAGCGTTAGGGAGAGTTCAGGAATGGCAGTAGTTAATTAGGGCTAACTGGAATTTTATTTAAAAAAATGCTCACAATACAGTGTGTGTGGTTCCTTTTAGTTTTTATTTTGAGGATGACTCTTACTTCCCTCATTTAGCTGTGCTTCTTTTCACAGGGATGCCCGAGTAGTTAAAGACATGGCAACTGGAAAATCCAAAGGCTATGGTTTTGTATCTTTTTATAACAAACTGGTATGTTTTTCAACTTAATGTAAATTTAATAAAATATTTAGTCGTTAATTATTCTGAATCTTGAATATTTTTAGATGTTGACTGCCATAGGTTTTTTTGGTGTAATTTTGTATGTTTTAGTAGTAGAGAATAATTTTTTCTTGGAAATAAATACTGGAAAAAGATAGACTGATTTTAAGGAAGAGTATTACTGCAGTTGCATTTATGTATTGGTAAAGGTAAGATCTGTTGGAAGTCAGGCTCAAGACTAGGACATATGAGCTCATCTCAGAATTTGGAGGGAAGTTCAATTATATATAGTCTGAACCATGAAAATCTTCATTTTAACTTTTAAATCATTCATCCTTTTGTAGCTAGGATATTAATGACTATAGCAGATTATGGAAAAGAAAACTAAATTCTTTAAGAAAGAGTTACCAAAATATCTAAGCATTTGCACTAAGTGTAAGATCAGATAATAAAGCAGGCTTTGGTATTAACGTTTTAGACGTTTCAGCAACTTAAATTACCTACGTTTTATCCAAGTGGCTGAAGCAGCAAGACAGAGAATAGGAGTTGCATTCTTTCTTTGCTTAGATTCATATTCACATTAGTTGTGATAATTAAACTCAGCTTTATTGGCAGCATTCTGAATCATAATGCAGAAATCTTCTGTTTGAAAATGAGTTTTCAGGCTTGTGTCACAGCCATAATCTGTTGTTACTAGAATGTAGATTTTTTGGGGGTAGGTAATTTAGACCATAGTATTAGAGTTTCTGTATATTCTTTGGTAAAAGTTACATTTCAGGTCAACCACTAAATTAAGATATTTGTGAACAGCTCTGTGTTGTGGGATTCCTGCTTTCTCCTGTTTTGGTAGTCCGTGCGATTATGATTTTTCCTCGTGTATTTGAATTATGATGCTTCAATTATGCTCCCTTAATGCTGAAAAATGCTGTAATTTGAAAGCTGTGACTAAAGATAGTTTTTATGTATTCACCCAAGTTCAGATCATTGTTTTGTGATATTAGTTCAGGTTTGTATACTTAGGATGCTTAGCGAATTCATTTACTGAAAAGATTTATTGGATCCAGCAGTGCCAGCATTTTATTTCATCTTACTGAGTCTTATATACCACAGTTTTCTGTGTCTGTAATTACTCTTTCTTTCTGTTCTTTCTCTGTAGGATGCAGAAAATGCAATTGTGCATATGGGAGGTCAGTGGTTGGGTGGTCGTCAGATCAGAACCAACTGGGCCACACGTAAACCACCTGCACCTAAAAGTACACAAGAAAGTAAGATTTGTCTACTATGTATGTTAAGATTACGGATGTCACAAAATCATGAATTAGCGTGGTCTTCATTTCTTAAAATTTAAATTAGTACTGTAAGCCTCATTTCATCTTGAATTTAATTTTCTGATAGTGACTGGGCTTTGGTAATTAGTATATTTGGAGCAGTGAACCAGCTGATGTTATAGATCAAATCATAGTGTCAAGAAAAAAAATTGTATTTTCTCGCCCAGTGAGGCGTATCTTAACAGTATGTCGTAATCCATTTTATACTCCATGTACAATCAACATTTTTGTTTCCTTTCTGCATATAGATAACACTAAGCAGTTGAGATTTGAAGATGTAGTAAACCAGTCAAGTCCAAAAAATTGTACTGTGTACTGTGGGGGAATTGCCTCTGGGTTAACAGGTACAGTGTGTGATTGTCGCCTCCCCTTCTCTGCGGGGCTGCATCGTCGTACCGGGGTCCTGAGCCTTAAGTGTTTTATTTGTGTGTTTTTGTTTCTCAGATCAGCTTATGAGACAGACTTTTTCGCCATTTGGACAAATTATGGAAATCAGAGTTTTTCCAGAGAAAGGCTATTCGTTTGTCAGGTAAAATCCTACCTACAGGGTACTCTTCTGTTTGACCCGTTCCTTTCAGTTACATGCTTTGATCCCCTCAGGCCTCAGTGTTTTTTACTTTCGTACTTCTTTGCAATGTAGAACTTATTTCAAGTTCTGTCTACACCAAGTGTTGACAGATAGGAACTAATGACTTTCTGTTATTTACTGTGTTAAATAAGTTCTTTAAAAAAAAGACAAAAACCTCATATCCTCCTCTTTTAGATTTTCAACCCATGAAAGTGCGGCCCACGCCATTGTTTCGGTGAATGGCACTACTATTGAAGGACATGTTGTTAAATGCTATTGGGGTAAAGAATCTCCTGATATGACTAAAAACTTCCAACAGGTAATTCGATTTTTCACAGCACTCTTTAAGGTTTCCGTCTTACATATCTACATAAAAGCTTTAGAAACTCTGTAAAATAAACAAACAGAAAATAAAAGCCTATAGCTGCTTTCAGTTGATTTTATTAATGCTTTTTCAAAAGTGATTATTTTGCGGTATTAACTGAATCTTAATACTTTCTTTCCACAGGTGTCACCACCCCAATAAACTTAGACAATGATAAATAACAGAGTCCTATTCACATAAGGGTGCTTACTTAGTTTTTCTCTTCCTTGTCTCCCACTTTCTTCAAATCCTGTGTTTCTTACTTAGCCCCTGAAACAGTGCTCTGCTTTTTCCTAGGTCGACTATAGCCAGTGGGGCCAGTGGAGCCAGGTTTATGGAAACCCACAGCAGTACGGACAGTATATGGCAAATGGGTGGCAAGTCCCGCCTTACGGAGTATACGGGCAACCATGGAACCAGCAAGGATTCGGAGTAGAGTGAGTTGTTGGGTTTTTCCAGTGTAGAAACAGATCCGGTTTTGACAAAAGAGATAAAAAGTGTCTTTTTCTAGGGAGAATCTATTTAAAGTAAATTCATCAGACTGTTTGACATTATAAGCCTTATAGGAACCTTACGAGTAGTGATTATGGTGCTAAGCATTTGCTTTTTATTGTGTAGGTGAGAGGGAAGGTTGGGGTAACATTTGGTGTGTCCTACCATCTCTATCAGCAGTTGGTAGAACTTCACTGACGTTTCTAATCTATTTGATCTCCTTGTTAATTTTTGCGTGGAAAAGGTCTTTGCCTAGATGTGTTCAGAAATTTAATGATTTATGTCTGTTGGCTTGTGTGAGAAGTCTTAAGAGGTTTATGTGATACAAAGTAGCTTCCTTTTTGTCCCCTGTTTGTTCATAGAGTAGGTTGGTCCTTTGCACCTTTTCCCAGGCCAGCCCAGATCTTTTTTTGACTGGTTCCTTCTTCTCTTTCCGACATGAACTTGTGTTTTTTTAATTTCTTAAATTGATGTCCCATGTTTGCAGTACAGGATAGGTAGATGATCTGTCAGTTTATAAATACCAGTTTTGAGATATTCTTCAGAGAAGTTACTGTGTTAAGTTGTGATTATCTTAACAAAAGTTTAAGGCTAATCCTGGGATATGTATTCTATATACGTGGATGCGTGTCACTTTTTCTTTGCTCTTTGTTGTAGGTGTGTTGATTTCCTGTTGTCTATTCTGTGATTAGACTCTGCTTGACTTTTGTGTCAATGTATAGATAAGTTTTTCTTTTGTTTGCTCAAGATGTTTTTGTTTTTGTTTCCCCCAAGTCAATCACCTTCTGCTGCTTGGATGGGTGGATTTGGTGCTCAGCCTCCCCAAGGACAAGCTCCTCCCCCTGTAATACCTCCTCCTAACCAAGCTGGATATGGTATGGCAAGTTACCAAACACAGTGAGCTGGGACTCTAAACAAAATTGTAATTCATGATAGCTTCAGTTTCCTGTGACACTCTGAAGACATGAAAGTAGACATCGGAAAATGAAAATATTTATTTTAAAAATTGAAATGTTTGGAACCTTTAGCACAGCTTTGCTTTGGTGAAGGACACATGTCTTCTAGTTCTGCCTTTTTAAGTTTTTGTTCATGATGGATATGAACATGATTTTTCTTTGTGTACAAAAACTAAAATAAAGTCAATAAAGACAATTCTGACTACAAATTTTGATATAATAGGAGAAATGGGTAATACGTTTTGATTCTTAGATACTATTCCATTTTTATCTTGCTGTTCAGTATTTTAACTCACTGTGTTTTTAAAAGAGCAAAAAAAGGGAGGATCGTGAAAAACTGGGAATCACACATAAGTTCATCCTGAACCTTGATACTCCCCTCCCCTCCCTTGAGGTGGACCACATTTGAAGTCAGCAGGAAAAAAGTGTGATATTGGAAGAAATTGCATGATTTTGGAGTCGCTTTGGAGGAAATACTTTATGCCTAAAGAAACCGAAGCCAGACTGATAAAGAAATTTTCAAGCTAAATAAGGAACAGCATTATCTGAGTTACTTGAGCAAATGTTGGTGGTCCACATTTAAGACATATTTTTAAAACTTTAAAAAGTGTTGATTATTAAAATTGTAGTAAATTACATTTCATTTTGGGGGGAAATTCCAAGTATGGTGTTTGTATTAAAATCAGACAGTCATACTTGTGCTTTTACATGAAGTTAAAATGATATACATTGTAAATATTTGAATAACTACAGTGTTTAAAAAGCATGCTTCAACATAGAAGTAGCAGCAATGTAATTATTTGAAGTAACACTTCACACTCTCCACTGCATTGAATGCAATGGATTGATAAGAATGTTTAAGACTGACACTTCCAAGGTTGGCTACTATGTAAAATTAAAATTATACAAATTACTATACAGAAAAGGCCTTAATTTTAATTTCATACAAATCTTTGATCTTTGATGCATTAGTACATTTTAAAATGTCATTGGAAATTAGATTTCTTTTTTTTTCTTTTTCTTTACATCACTTGGTATGTAAATACCTTGATTAAAACCTTGTAAACCTATTTCAAGGTTCCTATAAGTTGTATAGTACAAGTGTTTTTAAAAAATCTTGGGGTGTTTTTTAAAACTAGATATATTTTGCCCAAGAATTTTTTTAACAAGATTGCTAAAACATCTTATTTAGACAGTTTGATGTACCAATTTATAATTGGATATTCAGCTTAAGTAGTACACAGAGTTGTGACTTTTATTTTTATTTAACTTGTTTTCCTTGTGGGTTGTGTGCATGGGATGACAAGCCTGAGCAGAGGCTGAGTTGTATGTGTGCAGAGCTTGTAAATGAACCAGTTAGGTAGATATGGAAGACTGAAGTTTGCTTCTGGGGTGTTTTTCAGACTATGTGGATAAAATCAGCCTCAAAGTTCTATCCCAAGGTAAAATCGTATGTATTTGACTTCTGACAGCTAGAGGGTGCAAATGTTTAGGCAGTGTGTTTGAAATGCTGCTTTGAGGCCTGGGCACCAAGATGAGAAAACCCTTACCAGTTACGTGGTAAGATGCAATTAATACCCACAAACGACTATTTTTTAAACTTTTGAAGTCTTACAATTAGCTTTAAAATAACAATGGTTTTATAAATTGGTGACCAGAATACTTTTGGTATTATTTTTCTTCTTCCCCCATTTAGGAGAACAGTCAAATGTATTGAACGTGAATATTTGCAGGGTCTGAAGCTCATCGTTGGGCCAGATTTGTTATGGCACTTTAGTGTTAACCACAGGAGTCCTGTGACACTCTTCTGTATAAAATCTACCCTTATTATTTGTTTATGGCTAGTGTCCTTGGGGGATGTTATGGAAAAGTTACTTTATATTTTATAAGGAGAACACTCACATTATATCAATTATGCTTCCTAGTTTAAAGTTTCTTGAATATATGTGAAACTTGAACAACTAAAGACTTTTTTTTATATACCAATATTCTCAGTTCGCCTTTTTTGGTCTGCCAGTAAATTAAATACCTTTTTGCAATAGCAGCTTCATGTAGCTGCAGTGTTTCCTGGTTGTATATTCTGATTTAATAAAATTACCCAGACTAGTTACATCGCCATAGTAAACATATTACTGAAGTGTCCTTCGTCTCAGTCCAAAAGAGAGAAAGATTTCATGATCAGTTCACTTAATGGAAGTTATTTCATATTAAATGGTTTTTAAAATACAAAGCTACTTATCCAAATGAAACGCACCATTTTAAAACACAACTGTCAAGCTAACACAGACTCAAGTCTATTTTATAACAAAGTGAAGTCAGTGCTATCTTGATCAGTTTAAGCCTAAGAATCGTTGCCTTTTCCATGTTCATTAAAATGCAGAGATTCTTTGGCGTGCAAGAAAATGTTTATTTCTTAATGATTCTGAGATTTATTTTGGTGATGTGTTTCTGACTGCCATCTTCTTTGCTCTAATAAGCTCTCTCCTAGCACTTCCCCCATGCCATTCCCACTTGATTTTTATGTTGCTGGCAGTGAGAGGCTAAAATGACTGGCCAACATAAGCCAAAGCTGTAAACCACAGTTGAAGTAAGTCTTTCAATAAAGACTAGACTCTATGATAAGTGGCTTTTCTTATTGTCGTTTATTACTTAATTATTCCTTCCAGGCTGCCATGAAATAAGAAATCTTGTTTTAAGTTACTAGTAAGGTGTATGGAATACACATATATTCAGGATCTATGTCTGTGTTCCGTGTAAGTGTCAAAAGTCCTATTAGCTTTGTTGAATTAAAATTTAATTTCTGGATATGGAGTAATAGAAATTTGCATTTTTCTAAAAATGTGTGCTCTACTGAATATTAATAAAGTTCCATTAATTTAGAATCCCCAGACAATGGAAACCATTGTTTTACCACGAGTAAAGGTTGCACTCAACAAACAGAAAAAAATGGGGAAAAAAAATGTCTATAGACACTTTTCCAGCAAGTATGCTCAAATTAAATCTTACCTCTTAGTTAAAAATCAGCATTTGGGCTTCCACTGAATACATTTTACATCTTTTTAGTATGCATTGGAAAGATGCAAAAATGATCTAGACTTTAGCTTATGTAAGCCTTCTCTTAAGTGGCCCAAACGAGCAGGTTTTGTTAAATAACGAATTCTATGTGTAGTAATGAAGCGTCCTACTTACCGTGTCCAAATAGGTTACTATGAATTAGATTGCCATCTATTCTATTTTGAAACAAGAAAATTATGTGAATAATTACGACTTCAAAGAAATGTGTTATTCCAGATTGTGGTTAATTAGTACAGGTTAGTATGAAACCCGGGCTCTAGTCTACTTAAATCGGGTCTATTTTGACAATTAATGCAGATAGGCTAGAAAATAATTCACAAGGTACTTTGTGTAAACATCTCATTTGGGGCAAGAATGACTGGTTTTAGAATTGCCTAAATGCGAAGGAAGTTCAATTTATATCTCGGAAATGAAGGGGGCAGTATGTGTAGTTGGGTTTTTTTGGTAATCTTGGGCAAAAGAGTGGAGGCACTAATGGGAATTGGCTTTTTGATCTGGTAAGGATTTTATTCGAGGGAAGAGAGCTTAATCCACATGGCATTCACAGTTTGGTTTTTAAACAATGTCAATGAGGGTAATGGCTGACAAAAGGTATGTATGAAATGATTTCCTCAGTGTTCCCAGCTCTACTGCAGATGCTGAATTTTAACTTTTCCAAATTGTATTCTTGTAATTCACTAACCATTGTTTTCTCTGAGTTGTTCCTCTGGGAAAGTGATATCCATCTAATATTTTGCAGTCAGCTGGAAAGTCTGCCAGACAAATGTGACTGGGGTGCTCTGGGCTGGCTGTTTGAGGAAGGCAGGGTAGCTGCTTGTCGGAAAGTAATGGCATGTGGTACAGCCGTCCACTTGATCCTGCACCTGGGCTCCGCTCACCTGCACATCTCCTGTTGGGACTTTGCTTTGTGCTGGTGAACTGGCCAGTATTTGCAGAGAACCTAGTTATCAGGTGATAGTGGGAAATTGCTTTTATTGTTTCTTAAACGTTTGTTTATTTTTGAGAGACAGAGAGAGAGTGAACGGGGGAGGGACAGAGAGGGAGACAGAATCTGAAGCAGGTTCCAGGTTCTAAGCTGTCGACACAGAGCCTGACATGGGGCTTGAACTCACGAACCTCAGGATCATGACCTGAGCCAGACGCTTAACTGACTGAGCCACCCAAGCGCCCCAGGAAATTGCATTTTGAGGTAACTCAGGTTTTGATATAAACAGCCAGCTGGTATCATGACTTCCCCAGCTGTGAGTTTTTTGTTTGGTTTTGGTTTTCCCTCCTCTATGTGTTTCTCCAATCTTTCTTCCTTGGGTTTTGGTATACCAGTGAAGAAAAGTCCAAAACCATCTGGACACAATGCATGAAATAATGTAGCCATATGCAGCTGACCTTGTTCTGAAAGTTGATACTAACAGTGTGTACATTTTAGATTTTCACAGTTCATTTTACTGGTTAAAGGGTTGTGAGTTGAATTGTTTCATATGTGGCTTTATATGATTACTTTTGCTCATAGAAATAAAGCTAATTCATAAATCTTCACATAGCTAAACAAAATTGAGAATGCCCGTCTAAGTTTGCTTCTTTTTGAAACAGACTAAACTTGTAAAAACAATTAGTTTCCTTTGGCTAGGTTATATTTTTAGCATATGGTCACACATATTTTTAGCATATGGCATGGCTCATACTTGGTTATCTGTTTACTGAGGATTTGGACTGGGACAGGAGTGGTGACTAGGATAATAAAGGGGGCAGAGGTCCTTGATTGGGAAGAGTATTGACGTGGGAACGGACAGCCCTGGGCAGGAGCAAACCATTGTGATCAGGGCTTCAGTGTTGATACTTAAATTGTTTAAGACCATATGCACATTTTACCAGGAAGACTTAAGAGACTTACCAGGTTTTCAAAAATAAAATATTACCAACACCTTTGTCTTATTTTATGGGTCCTGACCATTTTTCAGGTCCCTAAATACATGTGTATTTATTGATGTATCTACATGTCTATTAGAATGTTGGGCACACGCTGTGGTGTTGAAATACTGCCTTTGAGCATTTTTAGTAAAATGGGACTAAGATACCATTAAAAACCCACACTTAGTAGATTCCCACACAACTGGGAATCTTTTATTTTTAAAAATGGGTAACTTCCATTTCCAGATTGCCATTTTTGTATCTTTGGTTCTGTCTGTTGTCCTCCATTAGAATGTAAGCCTCACGGGGGCAGGGATTTTCTGTTGATAACTACCCGAGCCCTGGGGCTTACGAAACAGTGCTTGGCACGTGGTAGATGTTAAGTCAGTGTGGAATGCCGTGAGTGCGATTGAGGAAGTGGAGGTAAACGTGTTCTAGTCTCCCTCTTAAAACCAGACGCCAGCTGGTGTTCCACTGGAGTAGAACTTGATCGGAATCAACTGGGAGCTTGTCAAAATGCAGATTCTGCGGCTCCACGGTGGTGGGTGAATGTAATCTGAAAGTTAATTGGCATGGGTTCCTTCTTTCCCCTTGTAACTCTTGTCTAGGAAAGAAAACCCTAATGGCCATGGTCACGTATTTTCCTGAAAAACTAGTTTTTTGGGAGTCCGTGATCTCTGTAATCACTACCCAGTATAGCTTGCCAAGCATCTTTCCAGGTGATTAGGATGTATTCCCGATGGTAATGTACTTGGGTGCACCAGGCAGGAACCATAGCTGCCCCAGCGTAGCACTCTTCCAAGAATGGTAACTGGGCCGTGGTGCCAGATAATTTAGGGAGGATTACTTTTAGGAAGAGAGGCAACCAGCAGGGCAGAATTGGGTTCCTGGACAGGCAGCATCTGGGTAGAACAGACAACCTGGAAATAACCATAGGAAGTGACACAGTTGAGATTCTGAAAGTGGCAAGTATATATATATAGCACATAGACTTCGAAAGTCCGGTGTGCTGCCGCGGACCGACTGATCAAACTGGTTAGAGCACGAGGCAATTTCTTAGTCGTTTAAAAACAGGATGAGAAAACAAGTTCCGAAAGACACGTGCAGGAACACAAGCCATCTGAATAGCGTTGGCCCTTGATGGCATGGTGTCCACCGAGTGAGTGCACGATTAAACTAGCGTTTTATTTAAAATTTGGTTTGCCCTTCTATCCTGAAGAGTAAATGTTTATCGAAGACCTTATATTCTATGTTCTTGGTTTTTGGCTGGGTCTTAAATGTGCCCTGAATGTAGCTGTGCTGTCAAAGGTTTTAAGTCCTCATACCTGGAAATTGCTTGCGTTTACCCACAGGTATTTATAACCTTACTCCAATTTATTGCCTCTTTCAAGCAAATGCTTTGTGTTGACATTGAATTTGCCGATGATTTTGTTAGACTTAACTAGATGGGCGACAAAATGCAAAAGCGGAAACAACAAAAGCCTGTCATTTATAGGTCTTCTCTTCACCCACTCCCTGTTCTTCCCCCAGCCCAGCTGCCGTCTTCCCTCTGCTCGTCTGCAGGAGCTTTCTACCTCCTAGACATACGTATGTATCAGAACATTCCACCGGAGAGCTCCGAACTCTCACCAAGCAAACAGTCGAGCGTCACCGGAATTGGGCAACGACGTTGCCAGAGCCAAGAAGCCTGCTTGCCCTTCTGGCTAGCTCCACTCTCCCCCGCACATAACTGGTAGCCTGGTCTGTGTGACCATAGATGACTTTGCTTATTGTCAAACTATATAAGCACGGAATTAAGCAGTATGTATCCTTTTGTATCGGATTTCGATCTTAATGCTGTGAGCTGCTGCATGCAGCCGCGTTTTTCAGTGCTGTAGTGTTTGTGCCACAATTTATCCCTTCTACTCTTCATTAAAACACTTGGCTTTCCATTTGGGATTAATGTTTAGTGCTGTAATGAATTTTTATACCTGTCTTGGGGAGACACATACTTGTTTCTGTTGAGTAGATTCCTGGGGATGGAATTCGGCGTTCTGCCATATGTGTCTGGCGAGTTTCAGGAGGTGCTGCCCCACAGTTTCCCGAAATGGTTGCATCAGTTGCAGCATGTGAAAATTGCACTTACTCCTCACGTTGCCAACGGTAGATAGCATCAGTCTTTTTCCTTTTAACTGTTCTGGTATCTTTCCTAAGTTTTAACCCTTGTGGTCTTTTCGGCCCAATAGCCAGAGTGACTTTTTAAATTTTTAATTTAATTTACTGTAGGTAAATTACCGTAGGTAATTTTTAGGTGTGATAAGTAATTCAAAGATGCAAAGAGATACACAGTAAAAACCGTGCCTCCCACTCTCTCCTAGCCATCTAGTTCCCATCTCAAGAGGCGCCTGTAGTGTTACTGGTGCCCTGTATTTTTCCAGAGATACGCACTTACATATCGTTTATTCTTCCTTTTCCCTAGAAACGATAGCATGTTGCGTACCCTGTACCGCGCCTTTCTTTATTCACTGCAAAAAAATCTTAGAGATTATTCTGTAACCATTGCATTATTTTTTAAAAACACCTACTAACATGTAGCCTGAAAATGCCTCAATAACTTCCCATTGCACTTAGCATAAAATCCCAAGAGCTTTGCAGTCTCTTTACAGCTCTGCACAACCAGGTGCCTACCTGCCCGTCCAGCCTCTCTCCACCCCCCTCTCTCTGTTAGCAAGCTCTAGTCACCCCTGCTACCTTTCATTTCCTTTATTCACTGAGCCCTCCCACCTCAGGGCCCTTGCATATGCCTTCTTGACCTAGAAGGCTCTTCTGCCACTACCTACCTGGCTGTTTCCATTGGCCAGTCATTGTTCTCAGAAGTCTCTGACGGCGCCTCAGCCCTGCGCACCTACGTGTAATTTAACTGTCCCTCAGTTGTGCTTTCATTATCCCTGTATTTTTCTTTATGATCCTTGAGACGCTAGGCACGTATTTATGTGATTATTTGCTTATGATATTCTAGATTATAAATTCCACAGGGGTAGGGATTTTGTCTCTTGTTTAGCACTCGTGGCCTGGTGTCAGGTGCTTAATTAACAGTTGTTGGGTGAATAAATGGGTTTATGTGAGGCAAATTTGCAAACTGTTATTTAAAGGACTTAATGGCAAGTAATAAAGCAAGACCTGGGACAGAAGGGAAGTAGATTCCTGTGTACAAATTTGGAGCAGTGGTCTAACTGTATCTGTTAGAATCAGGCAAATGTATTGATAAAGGGAGCAGTACTGGCCATTCTGTTTTCCAAGACCTAGTTCCTGCACCTCCCACCATGTCTCTTGGATATGTCCCGACGTCTAGTGTAGGCCCCTGAGAGCTTCCTCCGGCAGCCTGGGTGGTGACCACCGGGGACAGGAGCCGCAGTTCTTAGCGATCCTGGGGAACAGGAAGTCCGCTGCTTCCTAAGAGCTCCTACTGGTGTCCCTGAAGGTGCTGTGGCAGTGGTTGGAAAGGAAATCTCCAGGAGAGGCCAGGCTGGGTACAGATTCATCCATCCCCTCCACCTCTGTCACACCGGTGCCCTCTCCTCCCCTTCTCTGTCACTGTCAGCCGTTACTGAGTTGACTATTGAATGGTCCTTCTTCATCTTCCCGATGGACTAGAATGAGGCAGGGTGTTCTAAGGAAAGAATAAGTAGAAATCTAAAATTAAGAAAAAAGACCTTGAAGTTAAAATGTTTAAAAGATGTGGGAGCAATGAGTTAGTCAACTACATACATTTTGAAATACTTGAAAAGTTTTGGACAGTTATTTCCAGTTTTTTTCAACATTCAGTAACTTAAATCGAAAACTTTAACATGGATGTAAAAACTGTCTATATATATTTAAAGGGGGAAAAAACCTAACAGGTGTTCGTGCGGCTGTAGAGAAATTAGAACCCTCGTGCACCGTTGGTGGGGATGTAAAATGGTACAGCCGCGGTGAAAAATAGCATGGAACTTCATCAAAAAATTAAAAATAGAATTCCCATAAGATCCAGCAATTCCACTTCTGGGTATATATCCAAAAGAATTGGAAGCAGATTTTCAAAGAGATATTTGTACACCTATGTTCACAGCAGGACTGTTCACAACAGCCAAGAGGTAAAAGCCACTTAAATGCCCATCAGTGGATGAATGGAGAGACAAAATGGATATACAGACAGTGGAATATTATTCAGGCTTAAGTGCAAGGAAATGCTGGCACCTGCTACAACCTGGGTGAACCTTGAAGACATTAGCTAAATGAAATAAGCCAATCACCAAAAAAACAAAAAAAAACCCTGAATGATTCCACTTATATGAAGTTCCTCAGATAGTCAAATTCATAGAAACAAAATTGAATGGTGGTTACCAGGGGCTGAAGCAAAGGGGGAAAGGAGATTGTTTCACAGGCATAGTTAACGATTTGCGGGATGAAAATGTTCTGGAGATCTGTTTCACGACAATGTGAATGTAAATAATAACTATATTGAACTGTACATTTAAAAATGGCCACGATGGTGAATTTTGTGTTGTGTATTTACACCAGAGTAAAGTATACGATTTTTAGATTTTATAGGTCACATTTAAAAGTAGTTAATAAAGTAGAAGAGCCATTGCTGCTTCTGTCTAGATACTGTTTACTTTTCAGGTTCGTCCACTGCTCTCCAAATCTGGATCCCCATGCAAACTTACTCAGCTTTCCTTTTGTTAGGTGAGTGTTCTTAGATCCCTTTCCTCTTGAAAAACGCTACTCTTCCATATCTTTGCTTGTGAAGTGTCCATTTTAGATGACAGAACTTAGGTATTTGACATTAGGAGAGTTAAGACCTCAGCTAGTCTCCCAACTTATGAGTGGATATCCTCTTGACTTTTAATCTACTGGTATTTTTAATCTAAATGCATAAAAACATTAGACATGAAGAAATAAGGTGGATCCAATACTACAAAGTTCTAAATGCCTGCAAAAATGTAGCAGATAACGGCCTTTATTCCTCAACTGCTCAGTCTCCATTTAGCCTATAAAGTCAAGAGTGGTATGTTTGCACTTGGAGGATTTACCGCTGTTTATGTTAAGGGTGAAAAAACTTTCTGGTGACCATGACTAAAAAAGGTTGAGGATAGTGGTGGCTGAGAACAGACTTGGCCTCAGCTGGAAAAGATTGTTGAAGGTTGTAAGTGGTGCCTGGCAACAAATTGTACCTGTATCTATAAATCTCTTCAAAATATGGACTGGATCCAAAATGGCACTTTATAGCCTGTTTTGTAAAAATGTGTGGGATTTAGTTATTAAAGAAAGTGTTTTGGTATTTGTGACTGGAAGCATATAAAATTAAGTACCATTAATGGAATCTTCTGTCTTTATCAATAGAGATCATCTAATGATAGTGATAACCAGAAATTTGTGGTATTGCCTCCCTATACAGGTAACTCCTCTTTATGGAAAGATCTTTGGGCTTAAACTTTGGATCTGACGATTGCCAGATCTCTGTGTGGAATTGATGCCTACTCTTGAAAGATGTAAGCTGTATAGGTTGTCTCTAAAATGCATTTAGCTGTGGGGCGCCTGGCTGGCCCAGTCAGAAGAGCATGCAACTCTTGATCTCAGGGTTGTGAGTTTGATTCCCACTTTGGGTGGGAAAATTACTAAAAAAAAAAAAAATTACTAAAAAAATAAATAAACTTTAAAAAATGGATTTTGCTGCTGTGCCAACTTGTTTTTCAGCTTGTTTACAACCTCATTTAAGTATGTATACATATATATGCATATACATACACATATATATACACGTATCTATATGTGTTCATTTGTGTATACACACCTATACACATATAGACACATGTATTTTTCCACCCTAAGTATATTCCCAAAATCTGAGTTATAGGGGCGCCTGGGTGGCTCAGTTGGTTGAGCGTCCGACTCTTGGTTTCAAATCAGGTCATGATCTAATGGTTCTTGAGACTGAGCCCTGCATTGAGTTCTGTGCTATTAGCACAGAGCCTGCTTGGGAATCTCTCTCTCCCTCTCACTGCCCCTCCCCCACTCACACAAACTCTCTCTCAAAATAAATAAACTTAAAAAAATTTTTTTTTAAATCTGAATTATGGCTTTGTATATTATTTCAGCTTTTTTTTTTTTCTCTAGGGTACAAAAATTCACATGTAATGTGCTTTAACACTGATAAAAATACCAAACTTGTGCACCTAAGAACATGGTCAACATTTCCAGAGAACTTGGCCACTGTATATCTAGGAAGAGGTGATTCAGGGAAGTTTCCATGTGGCTAAAATTTATGAAACAACGACATAGATCTGCAGTCCCTGCGTTTTTGGCAGATGGTTTTCTTATGTGTTTACTACCTTTTCTGACATATTTTCTACAATCACATGTAAAGCAGGCATAAAATAGCTTTTAGGTGAAATTCGATGGCTGATCAAAAGGTACTTGGAAATCAAATGGAAACATTTTAACATCTTTTAGATTGCTTTCTAACAGTATCTCGGGTGGGTTTTATGATTTTAAAAAGCATTTTCAAGAGTTTTAGAGATTAATTTATAAGCATAATGAATAACCAGAAGGCTTAATAAAAATCATTAAAACTTTTGCATTTTTCATATCAATTAGGCTTGGGTTGAAAATGATTTTTAATATGATTTTTACTGAACTCTATCTTATGGGGTTGATTAGTTCATAAAGTGTCCATTTTTTAAATTAAGTTTAATAAGGAACATTTGTGGGTGTATTACATAATGGCCATAAACTTTACTAATGTAACTTTTTGCTTTTATAAAGTCATTCTCCTTTAACCATGCCTGATTTTATATATCCAAGATGTGAAATATGTGGTTTTGTCTTTAAAAGGAATCAACTGTAATTCTCTTCCCAAATGCTGATTCTTTTGAAGTCACTCTTGGGCTTGGTTTATAAGCCATACCGGTCAGTTGGCCCAGCGATTCTACAGCTGTGTCTTCTGTCCCCACGCTAACACCTCGCCGCCATATCACTCGCCGCGTTCTTCTGATTTTCATCAAATAGCATTTGGCGGTTTCCCCAAACCAGTTAGGTCCACAAGCTATTGTTCACTATATCCAGGAGAATGTGACACTGCAAAGGGGAAGTTTTTGGAAAGGTCTCAACAGTGGCAGCGACCCAGTTGCCTCCGTAGATGTGTGTCGCAGTGTGATTGTTCAGGAAACCCCAGAATAGTATTATGTATGGTCATGCCTTATATGTATGTGTGAGTGTGTGTACCCATGCGCTTCTGGCGGGTGGGGGGTTGTTTTGCTTTTCAGAGGATGTTTTATTTTTGTTTTTGTTTTTTAATGTTTATTTTTGAGAGAGAGAGGATGGGTGGAGGGGCAGAGAGAGCTAGATCCAGAATCCGAAGCAGGCTCCAGGCTCCGAGCTGTCAGCACAGAGCCCGACGCAGGGCTCGACCCCACAAATCTCAAGATCATGACCGGAGCAGAAGTCGGAGGCTTAACTGACTGAGCCACCCAGGTGCCCCTCAGAGGACGTTTTTTGAATCTAGATTTGAAGGTCCAGGGTAAGAATTTTGGAAATGCCAAGCTCTTTTTCCCTTAATATTTAAAAATAACAGGAGGGCACAGTGTTACAAAGTGGACACCTGGAACAGGCATCTTTTAAAATCATTTTTGGGGGTATGGGAGGCAGTCATGGAGAGTACCGGGAGCCAAGAGACATGAAGTCTAGCCCTGCTTTTTCACTTGTACCCGTGACATTGAGCAGTTCTCCAGACCTCTCAGAGATGGTTTCTACATCTATAAGCTCCCATATCACCATGTTAGTGAAGATCGAATGAAAATATGTGTGCTTTTTATCCACAAAGAGCCACACTTGTACTTGCAGTTGGTGATCTAACCACCCTTAGAGGCAGTCTAGAATTAAGACCCCTCCATGGGGTCATTAAATGAAAGCAGTATTTCAAACAGCACTTAGAATGGTGCTGAGCACATAGTAAGTGCTCAGTGAAATCTAGCTGTTACCATTATTAGTGATATCACCAAGTCTTTATATTTTAAGTTTATTTGTTAATTTTGAGACAGTGTGTGTGTGTGTGTGTGTGTGTGTGTGTGTGAGAGAGAGAGAGAGAGAGAGAGAGAGAGAGAGAGAGAGAGAATCCCAAGCAGGCTCTGCACTGTCAGTGTGGAGCCTGATGTGGGGCTCAAACTCATGAACCATGAGATCATGACCTGATCTGAAATCAAGACTCAGATGCTTAACTGACTGAGCCACCCAGGCATCCTGATATCACCAAGCTTTACCTCTTTCCTTATGTATGAGGCAGGTGGTGATTGCTAGAACTTTTTAAAGCCGATTTTTATTTTCATTAAAATGATGTATTTGTATGAGTTTAAAAAGTCAAATGGTACTAACAGCCAATGAAAAATAGCACTCCCCTTCATCATCCCTTCCCAGGCTTAGTCCTCAAAGGCTACCCTTTTCTTGAATGGTTTCTTGTGATACTTTACCTCCATATGTTATGAACAATATACAGTGATGCTGTTTTTTAATACAAAAACCTTAGAATTTTCTACTGACTTCCCCTTAGGGTAGATGAGGATTTAGCCATCTTACTTTTTATTCTCTTCATTTCCCTCCCCCAAATATATAAAAGTCTTCAGAGAATAGTATTTATTGATTTTTCTCTTTTGTGCTTTTTGGTTTTTTTCTCTGGAGTTAATAATTGCCTGAGGTTTCTTTGCTTAGTTTTCAATATACTTGTCACTAATTTTAACCAAATCCAGCAGCAGGTTTACCATATGCATCTCAATATTATTTCTAAACATTCAAACTCATCAAATGAGGCTCCTGGAGTCTTCACTGTGATGCTTCCATCTAGATTGGTTGCCTTGCTCTGCTGCATACCCGCTACACCAACAGGGATTTTGCCACTCTCTCATGTTGGGTCCCTTGATCCCAGGAGCCTGTTTTCCTCTGTTTTTGCATTTACCCATTTTTGTTGCAGCACATCTTCCAGTAGCTTTCCAAGAAGGCCAGTGGTGGTTTGAGTTCTGAACTGTTGTATGTGACCCTTCTTTTTGTCTTCATAAATTAAAAAAAGATTAAACATTTTATTGAAATATAATTTGTATACCACAGACTTCACCTATTTAAACATATACTTAAGAGGCGCCTGGGTGGCTCAGTTGGTGAAGCATCCACCTTCGGCTCAGGTCATGATCTCCCGGTTCGTGGGTTTAAGCCCCACATCAGGCCCTGTGCTGACAGCTCAGAGCCTGGAGCCTGCTTCGGATTCTGCGTCTCCCTCTCTCTCTGCTCCTCCCCAGCTCACACTCATCATCCCCAAAAGCAAGCTTGTACTTATCAACAGTCCCTGCCTACTCTCTCCTTGCCTTGGGTTTAGGTAATCACTAATCTGCTTTCTGTCTCCACTGATTTGCCTATTTTGGACTTTATATAAATGGGATCGTAGCCACTTAGGATTTATGAAATGTGTGCTATTCTTTGATGGTTCTTTCACCCAATGTAACATTCTCAAGTTTCATCCATGTTGTAGCATGCATCAGGACATCATTCCCTTTTTATTTTTATTTTTTTTTAAATATTTCTTTTTGAGGGAGAGAGAGACAGAGTGTGAGCTGTGGAGGAGCAGAGAGAGAGGGAGACACAGAGTCCAAAGCAGGCTCCAGGCTCTGAGCTGTCAGCACAGAGCCCGCTGTGGGGCTCGAACTCACGGACTGCGAGATTGTGACCTGAGCCGAAGTACCTTTGCTTGTGCATTTGTCAGTCGATGCACATTTGGGTTGCTTCCACTTTGGGGCTGTTATCAATAGTGTTGCTATGAACATTCATACACAAGTTTTCGTGTGGACATTTGTTTCTATTTCTCTTGGGCAGATGCTTAAGAAGTGGAATTTCTGAGTTAACAGTTTCTGCATTTCTATCTGCTATCAGATTGACCGAAATCTCTCTTCCCTTATAGCCTCCTTTCCCATGCACCTTGTCCGGGTGAGTTTATACCTTACTATAAAAATATAGCTTCCTGTTTTCAATGGCTTTTCTGTCACCTTAGTGGAATTTTGGGAGGGAGGAGATCAGGATTCTCTTGGTTCATTAACATGTTTTGTTGAGTGCTTATTGTGTGAAAGGCTTATTGTGTGCTGTATGGAGAAACAGACAGGAAACATAATAAGTAAAACGTAGTACACCAGGGGCACCTGGGTGGCTCAGTCGGTTGAGCGTCCAACTCGTGATTTCAGCTCAGTCCGTGATCCCAGGGTCATGGGATTGAGCCCTGTGTTGGGCTCTGTGCTGAGTGTGGACCCTGCTTCAGATGCTCTCTCTCTCTCCCTCTCCCCTTGCCCCTCCCCCCCAATACAATAGAATAAAATAAAAATAAAAAATAAAACTCTGCCTCCAAAAAAAAAACAAACAAACCCGTGGTATGCTAGAAGGTGATACACACCTTGCAGAAATCCACGGCAGGGATGGAGGAAGGGGGGTGTGGAAGTACAGGGGGTGGAGTTGCCATTTTAAACACTGATGAGGCAACATCTGGACATGAGGAAACTGAGGGGGTGTGTGCCACGCACATACCCAGGGCGGTGTATTCCAGACAGAGGAAAGAGCCAATGCAAAGGTCATGCGGTGGGAGTATGTGGAGGCCTTTGAGGGATACGGAGGAGGTTAGGTGGGAGCAGAGGAGTCGGGAGGCAGCCAGGGAGACCTGGAAAGGAGGTCAGGAAGGAATGGAGGTCTTGGTCACGTGGGGCCTTGTCGGTCTTAATAAGGTCTTGGGCTTTCTCTTGGGGCAACAGGAGGGGCCCCAGTGCAGTTTGAGCAGAGGGTCAACGTGGTGAGACTTCCTTTGTTTCAGTGATCCCTCTGGTTGCTGGGTTTATAACAGACGACAGGGAGGCGGAGGCAGGGGGCCCTGTGGCAGCCGCTGCTCCGATCCCGCAGCGGTCCTGCCCCGGACAAGGTGCTTCCATGGAGATGGAAAGGGTGAAAGCATAGACTTCCCGGTGTCTTTGGGAGGTGGAATCAGACATGACTCCCACATAGTGGGTCTGAGTAACTGGAAGGATGAAGTTGCCCTGAATTGAGATGAGAAGGCTGTAGGGTGGAGCAGGTGTGGGCTGGAAGAGGAAGATCCATTCTGGACACGCTCAGTTCGAGAGGTCTCACTAGGCATCCAAGGGAAGATGCCACGCAGGCAAGTCCAGGCCAGTGTGGGAGTTCTGTGGTATAAAAATAGGATTTGGGGCGCCTGGCTGGCTCAGTCAGAAGAGCATGCAACTCTTGACCTCGGGGCATGAGTTTGAGCCCCATGTTGGACATAGAGATTAAATAAACTTTTTACAAAATGGAATTTCCTATGGACTTGGGTGATTATGATGCGTTGCGTAGGTTCATCAGTGGTGACAGATGTATCACTCTGGTAGGGGGAGGTTGATAAAGGGGGGTTGTGCACATGGAGGGTCAAGACATATATGGGAACTCTTCTGTATGTCCTGTTCAGTTTTGCTGTCAACCTAAAACTACTCTTAAAAAAGTCTATTTAAAACAAAAATGGTATTAAAAGCCATGAGACTTGGTGGGATGATCAAGGGAGTAAGTGTGCAAGAGAAGAGCTCCAAAGACTAAGGGTACGGTGCCCACTTGTAAGAAGGAGGGGAGGGGGCCGTGGGAGCAGCAAATGTGGCAGACGGAAAACCAGGAGAGTGGCCCAAGAGGGGCGTAGGGGGGAACAGGTTCCAATCTCTCAGGAGACGTAGCACCACATCCTCGCTGAGGCTCTCTGGGCCTTAGTTTCCTGATCTGCAGGGTAAATACCCTGACCTCCAAGGATCCCTCTGGCTGTGATATGCCATGAACGTGTGACTTAAAATGCAAGGGAGATCAAACATGGGAAAGGCCGTTGGCGTCTGCTTGCTCCTCCATGGGGAATGCAGAGTTTAAAGACAGCAACACTGACACTGTAAAAATATGGGTTTAAACACTGGTAGATTCAACCCCGTAGAGATTTGGACCAGTTTCCAACTGCTGATTTTTCTCCCTGATTTGAAAGCATATACACTGCAAAAATTTTGCAAAACTAGAAAATGTAACGTGAAAATTAAAACCACCACTTAGCCTATCTAGAGATAAATGCTAGTAACATTTTCGGGGGGCCTGGGTGGCTCAGTCGGTTGAGCGTCCGAGTTCGGGTCAGGTCATGATCTCGCGGTTGATGAGTTTGAGCCCGGCGTTGGGTCTGTGCTGACGGCTCAGGGCCTGGAGACTGCTTCTGATTCTGTGTCTCCCTCTCTCTCTCTGCCCCTCCCCCGCTCATGCTCTGTCTCTCTCTGTCTCAAAAATAAATATAACCATTAAAACAAATTTTTTTTAAATGCTAGTAACATTTTGGCATAGTTTTCTGCAAGCTTTCTATCCATAACTGGACTGTATTTCCTCCTCTTCCCTGCTGAAAATTTTCTCTATATTTGTATCCTGATTTTTTTCAATGAAAAAAAACCCCAAAAGCCAAAAAACCAGTACTTACAACTGTTAAATATCCCATCATAGGAATGTACGAATGTACTGTAACTTAGTCACTCTGTTAATGAGCATTTAGGGCACTACAAATAGCATTGATAAAAAAAAAAAAAAGAGTTAGGATGTTCAACTGTACACATAATCTTTGCACCTCTTAGTCTTTCTTTGGCATAAATTATCAGTTGTAGAATTATTCACTGGTCCCGTGGGCATAAACATTTTGAAAGCTTTTGTACATGTTGCCAAATGTGCATCTTAACACATCTGCCTCTCTTGCCTTCCAGAGAGGTTGTAACAATTTACTTTCCTCCATTCTCTGTGCCTGTCACTTGCATGACACTGTTACTAACCCTGCGGATTCCCCATAATTTCTTTAGAAAATGCCACTTTTCACTGTGTATAGGCTAAAGTTTACTAAAGCAGCACTGTAAGGGGGAGCAAGAGTAATTCAGATTCCAGTAAATTCTTGTGCCTACATGCGCTGGGCACTTTGCCAGGTGCTTTCTTGTTTATTGCTAGCGAACGCCACACCCTTAGAATGTAGGTGGCATCCTTCCCTTGTCCAATCCCATGAGGCCATGTTTGAAGACACACAGCTGGTTGGCAACATGCCCAGGACTGGTACCCAGGTCTCTTGACTCCAAGTGGGGTACTTATCTATTTATCATACTATGTACCTCGCCTGCCTCATATGGCCTAGTATATACTCTTTATGAGAGACTCTAAAATATAATCTGTATAGTAAAATAGACGAGATGCTACAATACACTCACAGCTTACTACTTTTTTTTTAAGTTTCCGAGTAGAACAAGAAATCACATTGAACTCTGAAGTCAATGATCGCTCTGACATCCTAGGCTCTTCTCCGTGCCTGGCCAAGTGAGGATTCAACCAAAGGTGGGACCATTGGGGGTAGGGAGGGGCCAAACCTCTTGTCCTCTTCTTGGCCAGATTTGAGAAGCCTTGAGATGAGCTACAGACAGTGAGTGATGCTGTCTGGATGGTGGGCCCCTTCAGCCCACATGCAGACCGCAGGCAGAACTTCATCGTGTGTGTGTATGTGTGTGTGTGTTTTCTTTTGGTAAGCTTTAGGAATCATGAGGCTCTATACTTGTATTCTTGGTCTTCTATACAGTATGTGCACCTTGAAAACTGGCTTTTGGATCTTTAGACACTTAAAACAGATATTTAAAGCAACTTCACTAAGACAGTCTTTTCATGTCCCCAAACAGAAGTTTTAAACTGTGTACATTAAACCTTGACCATGGTCTTTTTTTTTTTTAAGTTTATTTTTTTATTTTGAGACAGAGAACAAGTGAGCATGAGAGGGGGGAGGGACAGAGAGAGAGGGAGAAAGAGAGCATCCCAATAGGGCTCCGTGCTGACGCACAGTGCCACATAGGGCTCGATCTCACAAACTATGAGATCATGACCTGAGCTGAAACCAACAGTCCGTGTCTTAACCGACTCGGCCACCCAGGCACCCCCATGGTCCCATGGTCTTTATTTTTGTACTCATCATTTGATTCGCCAACAGGACAGGGAAAGAGATTTGAAGCTGTGCTATTTTCCCCTTATCTCAGGAAGGCCTGGCTGCCCTCGTAGCTCAGGAGGCATTCATGAGCATGTCCTATGCCACACCAGGGCATTTCAGGACACTGTGGGGCTGGGCCTGGCACCTGGCATATTTAGCTATGCTCACCCATTGTGCCCGTCTCCGTATTTCCTGTGTTACAATGACCTGTTATGTTACCTGTAATTTGGCCTCCAGAGCAGTTTTCTGGGGGACATGTGCTGCACAAATGCCCTTGTCACTGCTGTGAGAATACAGCCGCCTCGTTCAGATCCAGGATTCTGCCAGAGTTCAAAAGTCCTGCTCTTACAAAGAGGGAAGTGGCTGCCTGGGCTTGAAGTATGTTTTTTGTTTTTTGTTTTTTTGTTTTAAATGTTTACTTATTTTTGAGACAGAGAGAGAGAGCCTGAACGGGGGAGGGGCAGAGAGAGAGGGAGACATAGAATCCGAAGCAGGCTTCAGGATCCCAGCGGTGAGCACAGAGCCCCACTCGGGGCTGGAACTCACAGACCATGAGATCATGATCCGACTGAACCCACTGAGCCCCCCACCCCCAGGCGTTCCTGGGCTTGAAGTATGTTACCAGGGTCTGGAAGCCTGCGGGGAGGGCAGCCCCAGAGGAGGCCAACAACAGGAGGAGGCGGGTTTTTATAATAAGCTCTTCTGCTGGTTCTGAGCTGGTTCCTGGTCACCATAATCTCCTCCATCCTCCAGCGCAGCTCAAAACCCAGGTCGTCTTCACGATCTCTCCTGGCAGCAGGGGACAGGGGGTGCTCAGAAACACTCCGAGGAAAGTGGCTTTGAGAGGCTTCAAGAGTGAGGACAGACATGAGAAAACAACCACAGGAGGCCCGGGATGGGGTAGAACTGGGACCGAACGGGTGGGTAGAAGGCGGGAGGAAAAATGAGCGCACCGGGCAGCTCAGAATAGAAGATACCAAAGAAAAGTGCCAGCTAGTGAAAACACTGCAAAGGGACGGGTGGCAGGGCCCGGCGACTGGGGAGCGGTTTAGAAAAATAGCAATTAGCACAGCTAAAAATAAAGACCAATTTGGAGACAAAGCCAGATACACAAGGAGGAAAATAAGACTCGCCAGAAAGACAGTGCTTCGCAAACGGAACGCTCAAGAAAATGAGGCTAACGACACTCCCTTTGGGGCTGTTTTGCAGGGGAAGGAGACAATAGATAGAGCGGGGGGCGGGGGGGGGGGGGTTGGTGCTGAGCAGGTGATTGGTGGTGGGAGAGGAGAAATCGGAACCGGAGCGCAGCGTGGACCGGAGTGATCCCGAGCTCTGAGCGAAAGGCCCTGCCAGAAGCTGCAGCACGTGTCCCCAAAGTTAGAGAGGTGTCCCCGGCCGGCCGCGCTGTGGGGGCAGAGGCATCACGCGGCGCTGGAACCCGGAGGGTTCCTGCAGAATTCCGCCAAGGCCCGCTCCTGGAACCTCCAGGCCACGGGCAGAAGGCGCCCAAGTTCCGGCGCCCGCGCAGCGCAGCTCGGCTGGGCTCGCTGCGCGCGCGGCCCGGCGGCCGGGACCCTGGCGACGCGCCACCGGCTTCGCGGCCGTGGGAGGGCCCGGCGCCCGCGGAGTCGCGGGGCGGGCAGGCCCAGGCCCTCGGGGAACCTGGATCCGGGGGGCGAGAAGGCGAAGGCCGTGGGCCGCGCCCGGGTTTTGCAGAACCGTGAAGCCGAGGCTTCCGGGTCCGTGTAGCGAGAGGGGACCCCCGACTACCGCCCGGCCAAGGCGCGCGGAGCCGCGGAGCGCTGTGCGCCCGCGGCGCCGTGCCCGTTTCCCGCGGCTGCAGGAAGAGGGCGGGAGACCGGTTTGGACGCGGAGTCGCGAGGCGGGCGGGGCGGGGCCCGGGGCGACCTCCTCGGCGAGCTCCGCTGGGCGGCGGGGGGCCCCGAGGCGCACGGGCGCCAGGACAGAGCTCCTAAGCCACGGGCGGCGCGGGCTCCCTTCGGGGCAGTGAGCCCCACCCCGCGCACGGGGTCGGGTCCCGGCTTTTGATCGCCCGGGGGCCGCCCTGGCCCGCCCGAGACCCCGAGGCGGGACCGCGGGGCCCCCACCGGGGCGGGCGGGCAGGGCGCACCGAGCGCGCCACGCGGCGCCTGGCTGGGAGGAGGGCGGCGGGGCGGGGGCGGGCGCGCCGGGGCGGTGCCGAGCCGGCTCCTCCTCCTCCTCGGCCTCCACCTCCCCTCAGTCCTCAGGCTCAGCCGCCGCGCCGCCCGGCCGCTCCTCCTTCCTCCCCGGGCGACCGCGGCGATGTTTAACCGCGCCGTGAGCCGGCTCAGCAGGAAGCGGCCGCCGTCAGGTAAGCGGCTCCCGGGCCGGTGGGCTGGGGTTCGGGGCCCCCGAGGAGCCGCCTCGGCCGCCGCTGCCCGCCCGGGGTCCCGGGCATCCTTCCCTCCCTCCTGTGTTCGGGCGCGGCTTGGCGATGCCACCCGACGAGAGTCGCCGCGGACCGCGCCACTTCTCCTCGCTCCTTCCAGCGTCCCTGCGGCCGCCGCCGCTGCGGGAGCGCAAAGTCCCCCCCCCCCCCACTTCCACCCCCCGAGAGGCGCTGTGGGGAGGAAGTTTGGACAAAAGGGGGAACAACAGCAGTTTTCTTTTTAGTGATGGTCTGCGAGGAGAAAGGAGATCCCAAACACCCCAAACTTTGGAGGGAGTGTGCGCTCTAGATCCGAAAGCAGAACGTCGCGCGGGGCCCTTCTCCCCTGGAGTGCTCTGCCTCTCTGTCCGCTGCGGGCGTCGTTGCGAATGATGCCCGCGCGGCGCCCAGAGGAGGCACGACCGGACCCCCGGGGCACCGGACTGGCAGCGGGGCCTGGGCTGCCCGGCGCCTTCAGTTCTGCGCTGCGGAGCCCAAATGTGGGCGCGCCGAGGAGGGTGAACAGCAGGGTGGAGAATGCACATCTGTAGTTGGCGCCGGGGAGCGCTGACATTACCGTGTACTGGGCTTGGCTGTCCCAACGGACCAGCCTGAGCCACAATTCGGAGCAATTTGATAGGACAAAGAATCCACGGTGGAGACGGGACCATGCCTTTGATTCCAACCATCTTACCGTTTTTGTGCAGAATAATAGCTGTGCCCCTCTGAGCTCGTCATGTGGGCCCGGGTCTCTCTGTTCACCCAGTTCTGTGTTGTCTCTCCACCCGTAGGACGACCTCATGAGACAGGTACTGTCTCCTGGTATTGGCCACGTTCCAGAGGAGGGAACGGAAGCCAAGAGTCGTTAGGTAACTCGCCCCAAGTCACACTTAGGAGGCGATGGAGAATCTGAAACCCAGGTTTGCCTGATTCTGGAGTTGGGAGGCTTTTCTGCAGTGTTCCACTCCCAAACTGACTTCTTCATGGTGCTAAGAGTCTGTGCTGGTTGGTCCGTGTCCTCTTCTCACTGACTATCATATTTTATGAGGGACTTTGCAGTTAAGAGGATGAACTGGGACCAGACAGGCTGGGACCAAATCCCACCTCCACTGCTGTGGAAACTTTGTGCCTGTGCAGATAAGGATCTGCAAAATGGGAATAAAATAGCTATCCCTCTTTGAGCACTTACATGGAGCTGGTTTCCCGTCCATTATGCAAATCATTGCATTCATAGTCAGGACAATCCTTATAAAGTAGGACTTCATAGGGTCATGGTAAAGAGCTTGTATTAGTGTTAGTGGTCACGTAAATCTTGCCGTGTTGTCTGAGGGTCAAAGGATTCCTTTGTGGGGGTTCATTTCAGCCGATCCCTGTTGTTGAGTATTCACAGGCCTGGGGAGTGGTAGTCAGAGCCTGGACTCTGGAGTTAAACTCCTGGTTCCCGCCCTGACTCTATCATTTAGTGATCTTGGGCAAGTTACTTGACTCTGAGCCAATTGCTAAATTATCGGGAAATCTGAGAACTGGCTGCTAAGTCATGGATAGCTTGAAATTGGCTGTTGGTGGGTATTTATACCATGGAAATTGACAAATGTTAAAAATCAAGCTTGCCCTCCCCCCGCAGGAGAGCCGGTTTACTAGCACACCTCTGTGTCTGTTTTCCCGCCTGTAAAGTGGGTTTCATAGAGTTGTGGGATCAAACACACTAAAACATATGAAGTCCCCAGTGCATTGCCTGGCACGTAATAAATGAATAATAATGGTTAGCTTCCCCCTTTCCTATGATAAACAGAGCTGCTGTGAACTTCTCTGCCTGAGTTATTCATTACTTTGCTCTCATTTGGGGGCATACATGGTTTTGGAGAGAGGGTGTTATATGTGTGTAGGTTCACTCCAGAAAGACTCGGGCAGTTTTAGGGATACCAGTGGAGTGTACCTCTTATAGGGCGGCAACTTTTCAGCCTTATGAAATAGGGTTCGGTCACAAATACAAAGATGAGTAGCTAAGCATCATGGATGGGTATTTGATGCCTGACCTCTAAGAGCCCAATGTCCTTAGGGTTTTTAGGTTGAAAGTATGCCCCACTGATGGGAAGGGGCAAATGAGGCCCTGCCATTTGGGCATCACCATCCAGCAGTGAGAAAAGAAGGAGTCAAGTGAGAAGGGGGGACTGTGGGCCTGGGGTGGAGGTACCGGGAAGCCAGCCAAGTGATCCATGAGACCCTGTGCAACATTTTTATTTGGTCATTTTGAATTGTTTTTCCTAAAGTGGCCCTCCAAATTGTATAAGCTTCCAGCCCCACAAGTGCTGGATCCACTCCTGCAGACCCCTGATATGGACCCGGCTACACTCCTGCCTCCCAGAACCTTCTACCATAGACTTTTCCTGCTTTTCAGCAAAACCGTATTGGAGACAGGCTCTTCAAGCTGAGGATTTGGAGTTCCTAACCCCTAATTCCGAGGCTCAAAATGCTGTTCCTTATTCTGCTTTCCGAGATTTCTCAAAGTGTGTTCGTGAGCCACCTGGGGGTGGGGAGGGCATCGATAAAATGCAGCTTCCCAGGCCACACCCTGGGCCCACTGGTTCAGTCTTGGGAACCCAAGGTGGGAGGGAGAGGAGGCTGCATTTTCAACAAGTGCCCCCAGTGATTCTGATGCCACTGAAGTGCAAGGACCCCTTGAGGGACTCTGACCACCCTTTGCCCTCACAACCACTTACGCTGTTGATGACGCTACTCACCTGAAAAGCAAAGCCAAAGCCACAGCCTTCCGTCTGCCAGCAGATTGAGGGGTGACCCGTTGAGGGAATCCCCACCCTGCCAGGCAGACCATGGGCCTCCCCAGGGCGGGGGGCCTGTTGTACATGATCCCATTAAACCCTTGGGACCAGTTTCAGATTTATTGCTGGGCTTAAGTTTTCACTTAGAGGTGACAGTCAGCATCGCAATTTAACGTCTTTGTTTTAACAACCCAGCAGCCGGGCAGTCTTGGCCCCCCAGGGAAACTTTCCCTGCAGAACATCACTGGCCCAGGACTGTGGGTTCAGGGAGAGCAACGCAGGGACAGAGTGGCGGGGCTGGGCCACGGAAGGGGTGTTGATTTAAACCAGTGTGGTCAGCCACGTGGTCAGCGCCAGCTCTGAATGCCGGGAAGAGCAGCCTGTAGACGGTGGGGGTCAGGTGCTAATGATGCTCTTTTTTTTTTTTTTTTTTTTAATGCCTTCATTGACTTTGTGTGGGACGGATGTCTCCTTTTGTCACTGTTAGGCATTTGGGGAACCTAAGCAGGTGCCTGGGGGGGCCATTTCCTGGGACTTCCTGGATGAACTGAGCCACTTCCCCCACTGGGCTTGAGTAATGCCCTCCGCCTCAGGCGCTGGGCTCGGAAGCTTGCTGTTTAAATTGTACTAAATTTACTCTCCTTGGTATCTTCTGCTTCCCTCAGATAGCTCTCCACTGCAGCAGGCCCCGGGAGGGACGGTGGGGGCGGAGGGGGCCTGGGCAGGCGACAGCAGCAGCTCCCTGATAAGAGCTGTCAGGAGGCGTCCACTGGGAGGAAACAGCCCCACGCAGGCTCCTGGGGACTCATTTCCCTTCTGAGCCAGTTCGCAGCCCTCCAGGCCTTGCCGAGTGCCCGTGGGCCAGCTGTGCTGCCCCCTCTGCGCGTGCTCAGGGACCCCTCATCTGGCCCGCCTTCTCTCCTGGCCCCGTTTCCCCGTTCTTGCTGTGCCCTTGGGCGGCTGGGCATTCCCACTTCTGCCCCTTTGCTTCCTGAGGGTGTCCTCTGTCCTAAGTCTTCTCCCAAAGCTGGGTCTCCCTGCTCCCTGCCGCTCTCTCCAGCCTCATGCCTCCCTCCCTCTCTGCCCCCGAAATGCAGCCTGTCCACTTTGTCTTTTCCTGGACAGCTGTGGAGGCCACCAAGGGGCGGGGACTTGACAGGAGCAGCCCATTTAGGAGGGGACAGACCAGAGAACTCAGCTCCCTGACCCAAGTCCGGAGCTATCTGCATGGCCTCGCTCAGGATCCACTTGGTCATTTTGTTCAAATATATTTGGGGTGGGGCACCTGGGTGGCTCCGTCGGTTAAGCATCCGACTCGGGCTCAGGTCATGATCTTATAGTTCATGAGTTCGAGCCCTGCATCGGGCTCTGTGCTGACAGTTTGAAGCCTGGAGCCTGCTTCGGATCCTGTGTCTCCCTCTCTCTACCCCTCACCTGCTCACACTCTGTCTCTCTCTCTCAAAAATAAGTAAACATTAAAAAATATATATTTAGAGCTGAAATATGTATGTATGTGTGTATATATATATATATATATATATATATATATATATATATATGTAATGGGGAGCTGCTGAATTTTCTTTCCTGTCTCCCTTCTTCCTTTTTTCCCTTTCTTCCCTTCTCCAGTCAGGACATTATAAACAAAGCCATCATCAGTCATCTTTATCATCCCATGAACAAAAGGGCATTTTAACACCCTGAATAGAAAAGATATAATCTTGTGTAAAGAAATGTCCTGGGGACGCCTGGGTGACTCAGTCCGGTGAGCATCCGACTCTTGATTTTGGTTCAGGTCATGATCTCACGGTTCGTAGGTTCGAGCCCTGCGTTGGGCTGTGTGCACTGATTGCATGGGGCCTGCTTGGGATTCTCCATCTCCTCTCTCTCTCTCTCTGCCCCTCCCCTGCTCACACTCTCTTTGTCTCTCTCATAATACATACATACATACATGCATACTTACATACATGCATACTTACATACATAAATACACTTTAAAAAGAAATGTCCTGATAGGAATCTTCTAGAAGTTGTTGCATCTAGGGAGAGGCCCTGGATAGGCAAGGGACAGAGCTGAGAGGAAGCCCTGTTCTACTGTGCTCCCTCTTCGGCCTCTTGACTTTTGTACCATGTAAATAAATATAATGATCTCTTTCCTAAGAATAACCCAGGGCTGTCCTTACTGCATCAAGACAGCTCACTTGGTAAATATTTCCTTATCCTTCTTCTCATTTCTTCACGAACCAGTGAAATAAACTCCGTGCCAGCCTGTGGCATTGTGGGCAGACGGCCATCTGGGAACTCCTGGTCTCACCTTCTCAATTAATTTTAAGTTCCGTGAGAAAGAGGGCCCCGCCTTTTACTTCTTGCGTCTGTCACTGCCCTTCCCTTTCCAGGCTCTGATGCCAACTTGGGGTTGAATCCTACCTCGTCTCCTTCTTCGCTTGCTCCTTGGAGCCGGTTTATTGAACCTCGTTGTGCCTCTGTTTCCTTCTCTGTAAAATGGGCCAAAGATGAGCCCGACTTCTACGGGTCACTGGGAAGTTGAGACAGGATATAGTAAGTGCTCAGTCAAGCAGCTATTTTTACAGCTGTCATCCTCACTGTCTCGCCCCCAATCTATCAGAAAACGTTCATCAATGTAAACATGACTATGAGCTCCAGGCACTGCTGACCCTGAGGACGACGCAGCTCTTACTCAAGAAATGCACAGTCTCTCTGATCCTGGAGGGGGGGATGTCATTTACTTGCCTCTCGATAGGGGCCGGGGGCAGCGGGGGCGGGGGGCGGCGGGGGGGTGAGGGCACATTTATGCATGACTGTCAGGCCCCCAGGGGAAGCACAGGGGCTTCTGGGAAGTGAAGAAAATAATGACAGGGTCTTCATTTTCACCCCCAGGATAGGGCTCCTGGGTAATTTTATTTTTTCTGGGTCTTTGCCTAGAAAGTGAAGATTCTAGGGAGTCTACAAATAACAGTCTGGCGTTCTTATTTCCTTCCCTCTGGTAGAAACTGGAAACCAGTGGCCATCTGTTGTTTAGTCCACTCAAAAGAGGATGTGGAGGCTTGTTTTTCCTCCAGACCCAAGGGTGTTCAGGAGACCCGCAGCCCCCTGGCCTGTCTCCCACGAAGCGTCTCTGAGAAGGCAGTGGGTTTTTGGGCTGTGTGAAGCTCCTCAAGTGGACCCTGGAGCATGGAACGTAAGGAGTGACCCCCACCTCCTTTGGTGATGACCTCAGCTTGTGTGTTGCCCGGGTGACAGTGGGGCAGGGCAGGGGCTGGGGGGAGCGAGGAGTGCAGGCACAGGTGCACAGGTGACCTTTGGAGGCACTGCCTGAGCAGTCAGCTTTCTCTGAGGTCTCTGGCTTCACGTGAAAAATGCCATGATGCCTTTTCTGAGCCCAGCCAACCCTCTGCAGCCCTCTCACCCTCTCTGGTCTTTGATGCTTGCTATTAGCAGGATTATTTTTAATCTTTTTCATTTTTGTTATTATATTCTGCTAATTGCCATTCATGCAGACCTCCGCACCAAGGGAATTGCATGCTTGAAGGATAGTTATTCTCAGAAGTTAGATACTGGAGCCGAAAAACACTTAAGTAATATTTAGATAGAGTGTTTCCATGACCCAGTTTCTCTGGAGCCTTACATAGATCACCAGTTGTAACAAACTGATTCTCTGCTTCTAAGTTTGGAAAAAAGAAAAAGTTTTTTTTTTTTTTAATGTAATATGTTTGATGTGACATAGTTGATATGAAGTTTTAAATAAGCTTCTTGGGGGTGCACTTTCCTTGAATATTTATGGGAGTATGGCGTGTGAGTGTGCGTGTGTGTGTGTGTGTGTGTGTGTGTTGTACCAAACCACTTTAGAATTTTGGAGTGAACATTTCTGCCTCTTCCTAGGCTTGAATATTTGGCTTGTTTTCTTTAATGATGCTGTAAGTTTTGGGGGGTACTTAGGATATACTCTTTGATGTTGGACGTTGACTCTGCTTTGAGGAAGTTGGTATTGAGATTTTATTAGAACATTATTTGACTGGGGAAAACTGTCTAGGCAGGATAATTACCCAGACCTTCCCGCAGACTAATAGCAGGAATCCAGGCTGCAAGCATTCAGTTTCGATGAGTGTTACGGATGCCTTTTGAGTATGGATTTCCAAGGAGTTAATGTCTGGCGAAAGCCCCTGATAGATATGACATCATAGCATCTATAAATAATGCATTACGAAATACGCTGCAAGCAACCAGCCTCCGCCATCTGTATCTTTGAAATACTGGCTTTTACTGAAGCCAGAAACCACAGAGAACCGCATAAATGTAAATGGAGAGTGTATGCACACTGTGTTTGAGTGTTAGATGATGCTGGCCCGGTCTCGTGTGGGTTTTTGTCTACGTAGAATTCCTTCTCAGTTTTCTCAGGCTTTCCCCGCGGTGCAGATGGTATCTTTCTCTTCAAGGCTGCTATGTTCTGGCCTTGGTGAGTGTGAGGACCGGCAGATGTCAAAACTAAAAATGGCACTCGAGTCTCATGGTGAAGGTCGTGCTTGGACCCTGACACACACCCCCCCCCCCTTTCCTAGCTGGGTGACCCTTGCAAGTTACCACGCTTCATCTGTGTTTCCTCATCTGTGAAGTGGGGATAATATTAATCACACCACAGGGTCCTTGTGAGAAGTGGATGATTTAACTCACAGAAAAAGCTTGGAACAGTACCCAGCGCCCTATAAGCAATTTATAAGTGTTCACTGTTGTTATTAGCTGATGATAGATTAGTGTGAAGATAAATTTATTGAGAAATAAGTATTATGCCTACAAAAATTTGATTTAAAATGCTTTAACTTTTTTTTTTTTTTTTTTTTTTTAAGAGACAGAGTGCGAGCAGGGGAGGGGCAGAGAGAGAGGGAGATACAGAATCCGAAGCAGGCTTCAGGCTCTGAGCTGTCTGCAGAGAGCCTGATGCAGGGCTTGAACCCACGAACTGTGAGATCGTGACCTGAGCAGAAGCCGGATGCTCAACTGACTGAACCACCCAGGCGCCCCGATCTGAAATGCTTTAAAGAGCCCAGGAGATTTTTTTTTTTTATTTTTATTTTTTATTATTTTTTTCAACGTTTATTTATTTTTGGGACAGAGAGAGACAGAGCATGAACGGGGGAGGGGCAGAGAGAGAGGGAGACACAGAATCAGAAACAGGCTCCAGGCTCTGAGCCATCGGCCCAGAGCCCGACGCGGGGCTCGAACTCACGGACCGCGAGATCGTGACCTGGCTGAAGTCGGACGCTTAACCGACTGCGCCACCCAGGCGCCCCAAGAGCCCAGGAGATTAAAAAAATTTTTTTTCCAGGGGTGCCTGGGTGGCCCAGTCGGTAAAGTGTCTGACCCTTGATTTCAGCTCAGGTTATGATCTCACGGTTTGTGAGTTCAAGCCCCACACTGACGGCCTAGAGCCTACTTGGGATTCTCTCTCTCTCTCCCTCTCTCAGTCCCTCCCCTTCTTGCTCTCTGTCTCTCTTTCTAAAAATAAATAAGCTTAAAAAATTAAAAAAAATTTTTTTCCATTGCAAAAATATTTTATAGGTGAACTAAAAACAATAAGAAAAGATAAACAGATCTGGACAAAATTGAAACAAACAAATGTTATCAGGAATAATTCGTTACTAGCTTGAGTGATCTTAAAGCTGCTAGAAAAATATGTTTGACTGTTTTTTCCCACTTGTGCATTCCAAGCTTGCTTTCTTGTGTAATCCACCCCAACGGGCAACTTTTGTCAATGAAAAAGCAAAGGGGGAATATTACACCTTTATGGCTCCAAGTGCCGGGAGTTGAGAAGCTGGGAACTCTTGATTTTGTTTTATTCTTAAGTTCAGATGTAACCCTGCTTGCTATGGAGAGAGGTTATTTGTTTTTCTTATAATTATTGGACTGATTGTAACATTGAAGGTGAACTTATCTTAGGACGCCTTTACATATGTGCATTGGGAAGTAGTGAAAGTCTCCTGAGCAGGGACCCTGAGTAGAAATACCCCGAGTTAAGGGGCAATCTCTAGAGTAGTACCCAATGGGGCGGGCCTCTGCTCAGTCTCGCTGGAGGTCAGGATAATGACTTGGAAAAGAGATACATCATTAAATGAATGGAGTGTGCAAATGCTGCTCTCTCCAGAGCTATCTATGCATGTTGCTACCAATCAAGAAGGATTAAGAAAAACAGGTGTAGCCAGAAGCCTCCATCAGGCTTTTGAAAGACAATCAGGAAGTCTTCGAAAAATTCAAACCAGTATTTCTGGGGAAAGTGAGAAAACATGGCAGACAGAGTGTGGGTAGAAGATTCCTATGGTCAGGATAGTTGGGGCAGAAGGTGGGCAGAAAGGCAAGAAGGAACTTGTTTGTTTGTTTTTTAATGCATGTTTATTATTTGTTTCTTTTTTTGTTGTTTTTTTAAAATATAATTTATTGTCAAATTGGTTTTCATAGTGTATGTTTATTTTTGAGAGAGAGACAGAGAGACAGAGAGGGAGACAGCACGAGTTGGGGAGGGGCAGAGAGAGAAAGAGGGAGATGCACAGAATCCGAAGCAGGCTCCAGGCTCCGAGCTGTCAGCACAGAGCCCATGTGGGGCTCGAACCCACGAATCTTGAGATCGTGACCTGAGCTGAAGTCTGACACTTAACTGACTGAGCTCCCCGGGTGCCCTGGATTTTGTCTCTGTCCAGGGCAGCAAACCCAGACACTAGTAACCACGGCCAAGGAGAGTAGTGAGCTATATCTTGGTGTCCTTTCTGAGCCAGCTCTGGAAATTCCGTGCCCTTCTGTAACAGTGTTGTGGGAGATGTATTCCTTTACTCTTGGTGGCACGGAGGTGGTAGCCCCACAGAGAACTGAGAGGAAGGGCCATTTATTTTGCAAAGTCCCCGGGTTCTGGAGCAGTCTGGGGTTCTGTGGAGGTGGTCCTTATAGGGACAATCGCCTACTGGTTCCATCGAGGAGTTCTAGTTCATTTTACCCCTGAACCTTTATTTCCCAGTAAGGAAAATAAGGGGACTAGACCAGACTAGTGGGTATTGAATTCTAAGACTTTTTGTTCAAGTGAAAGCTGGCACAGAAGCCTAATATGCCAAATGATTAGAGTATGAAATAAAGGGTAGGGGAGGTACAATTATCTCATGGTGGGGCCAGATATCCTCTCTCTCAGTTAACCAGACAATCTGGTTAACTCTTTTGGCTACATGAGAATCCACCAAGTGTATTTATTTTCAAGACAGTGTGGCAGCGAAAGCCCAAGGGTGGTTTGGTTTATTATTGAAAAGAATGCCAGGAGTCTTGGAATCCTTTCAGACCTAGGTTGAAAACTTATGGGCAAAGTAGGTGTTCTGCGACACGGAGAGGAATTTGTGGCTGCCTAAGACTGTTCCCGGAATAGCCCACTTGTGTCTCTGCATTTATTTACTTAAGAGAAGGTCTGCTGAGGAAATGGAGTAAATTGTCAAGCTGTATTCAAGGACAGGACCGTAAATTGGTGAAATGCTTGGCAGAATGAACCCTCTTGCAGAACTTTCTTATAATAATGACCTTTTAACTTGATTTATACTGTGTGGGGAAGAAACTCGGTGTTTAGAAGCTTGCCATTCTAGCATTTGCAAAGAGAGCAGGGGACTAATTTAATATCCACGAACTGAAGATTCACTTTAGAGAAGCGTCGGGTCCATTTGTGATGTGTTCGAGTGAGTTTGCTTCGCGATTAGAGGAATAGATTTGTCCCAAATAATTCTCTTATGTGCTCCATCACCAATGCGTATTGAAACACAGCGCCCAGCTGGGGTTTCTGGCTTCTGTTTTGTTCAGCCAGAGTCAGCCAGTGAATGTCTAAAATCCAGGTGGTTGGGCGCCTGGGTGGCTTAGTCGTTAAGCATCTGACTCTTGATTTTGGCTCAGGTTATGATCTCACAGTTTGTGAGTTCAAACCCTGCGTCAGGCTCTGCACTGACAGTGAGGAGCCTGCTTGGGGTCTGTCCACCCTCCCCCCCCCACCTTCCCCTGTTTGCTCTCTCTCTCTTAAAATAAATAAAAATAAACTTAAAAAATAAATAAATAAAATAAATCCAGGTAGTTTTCCCAGATGCTGGGAGACAGTGTCAGCTGCTTGAGAAATTAACACGTGTGTTGATCCCCAATAGAACATGAAAGATCATGGAAGATGAGTTACTATTAAGTACAATGTATCATGATATGACTTCCCTCCAAAAACATTTGAGGGGCACCTGGGTGGCTCAGTTGGTTAAGCATCCAGCTTCCGTTCAGGTCATGATTTCACAGCTCCGTGAGTTCGAGCCCCGCCTCAGGCTCTGTCCTGACAACTTGGAACCTGGGGCCTGCTTCAGATGTGTCTCCCTGTCTCTCTGTCCCTCCCCTGCTTGTGCGCTCTCTGTCTCTCTGTCTCTTTCTCAAAATAAATAAATAAACATTAAAAACAACAACAACAACGACAACAACTAAAGCAAAACATTTTAAACTGTATGGCATCCTGGCTATTTGCAGCAATTAATATTTATAAGACTTTTTTTTCATTTATCCTTTTCGAATGGTTTGCTTTGCCGATTTTTTAGTTAAAAGCTTGTTTTCTCCTACGTTCAAACTTTTCTTTATGGAAACATGTTTCTACTTTGAAAACAAAAAGGCAATGGAGAAAAAAATATTAGGTATAAAAATAGTTCACTTGATAGATCATTATTTTAGGGAAGAGGAGAGAGGAACTAACGTTTGTTGAGAGTGCAGTGGGAGCTTCTAGATGGCTGGTGTGCTTCCTCTTTTAGTCCTTGGATAATGGGAGAGAGAGGAGGATTATCTTTACCTTCCACACAGAATGTTGCCCCTTACCACACAGTTTGAATTGGCCGAACTGGGTTTGTTTGGAACCTGGGCCCACCCGAAGTGGCATTCCATGGTTTTTCCTTGACTCCAGGAAGGGGCCACATTCTGGAGAACGAGGCATGTTTGTGCTGTCACTTCCTCTCAGGCGAGTAGCCACAGTGTGTTAGCTGGAGGTCCCCTGTCCCCTTTCCTTCAGTCAAGGGACTTTGCAGGTGTCTTGAGGAAGAGAATGCATCAGATGTGCAGGTGCAGTCAGTCATTCATTCAGTCTACACACAGAGGAACAGTGTGATGCTGAGCCATATTGGAGCCTGAGGCAAAACGAAAAATCAGTAATACCCATCCTGTCTTTATTTAAAATTTTGCTATTTTGCTCATGATGGAATTCTTTCCATTAATTTCGATTTTTCAAAATCATGCATGAAAATACCATTTATGTTCATGCCTGAGGTTGTTTTTTGGGGGCGAGGCAACCCCCTGAAATTTTGCACCTAAAGCCAGTGCTCCCTTTTCCCGCTCCATCCCAGCCCTGGGACATACTTTTATTTATGTGTCAGGCAATGAGCCACATGTTGCAGATTCAAGGTAAAGATAGACAGAAGCTTTCAGACGACTGAGTCAGTCGTACAAATAATCACAACACAGCACGATAGTTACAAGACTGTGCACAAAGTGTAATGGGGAAGGAGCAGCCATGGAGTCGGGGTCCCTGGGAAGATGGCTTGAATGAGACTTGAGGGCTGCCTGAGGGTTGGCCAGTGGTCATGTGGATGGAGGAAGGATGGATGGAGAGTGGTACAAAATGGCAAGGCCCTTTTGTCATTGCTCTGAGCCTCAGTTTCCCTAACCTGTAACATGGAGAAAATGGCAGTGCCTACTTCATAAGGTCATTATCAGGACTGGAATGATTTCCCTGGGTTAAGTGCCTAGAATATAATTATCCTGGCACATAATATATATTTGATGATGATGATCTTGATGATGATGATGATTTTGATGACCATTATATGCAGGTATTTTAAAATGAAAGTATCTTTGAGCCACAAACACATCCTGAACTTTGCTTTGCAGACATCCACAGCAGTGATGGGAGTCCCAGCAGCAGCCACCAGAACCCCAAGAGCACAGCCAAATGGGCAGCCTCTCTGGAGAATCTGCTTGAAGACCCAGAAGGCGTGAAAAGATTTAGGGTTTGCCTTTTTCATTGTTGACCGGGATTGATGCAACCCACGAAGAAGTTTAGATGTCTGTGGGGGAAACACAGGATGTTGTTTTTTTTTTTTTTTAACACTGAAAATGTTAAACACTGTTTAACACTGAGAATAAGGACTTTTCAGTTGTCATGGCCGAGATGGCTTTCCTGGATGGCCATGGACCAGAACTGAGGGGCATACACAGACTGTTTCTGGTTTTCATCTGGCTGGATGGGAGCGGGTAGGGGTGACGGGGACGAGGTACCGTGCTCGCTGGCAGAATCTACAAAGAATTTCCAGCTCTGTGACACCTGGGAGGGGGTGGTCTGGGTCTCTCTGATGTGAAGGTTTGTTCCCTTGTGCATTGGGGATTCCCAGGACTCATTATTAATAGAGTGAGAGGGGTGGACAACAGCTAGAAAAGTGAGGTTGAACCCAGAGAGGAGGGTGGATGGATGGGAAGTGTCAGTCCTGCCGACAAAGAGCTGCTCTGGCTCGCAGAAACCCCAGGTGTCAGAAGAACCGCGTGTGACTTCTGAGAATGCCCGGTGTCTGCCTGAGTCCCACCAACTCCTGTCTTTAAGTCTTGGGCCAGGTCAGGGCAAGCCCTGATGCTGTCGGTCCCTGTTTTGGTGCCGAGGGAGGGGTGACGGCTAGTCTACTGCCATTCCCGGACACCAGGCCATTGCGAGCCCTGTCTGGATCTCACGGAGGACGCTTTCCTGCGCACAGCGGGATAACAGGGTGTACTGCTAACTCCCCAGCGTCTGCCAAACGAAAACTCACCTCCAACTTAAAATCGTTTTCATCGTGGCATTTTCAGACATGCTTAATAGGTTTTCTTTCCTTTTGTTTAAAAAAATGGGGCTGATTTTAGAGGAATGTACTTTGTTTAAACACTGTCTGGAAGGAACTAATATATCTCCCACTTTAATTTACTCTTTGGTAATTTATTGCCAGCTTAGCCTTAGTGAGTAGATTCTTGCTTCATTTTTACTCTTCCTCACAGTGTCAAAGTCATTAAGTTCAAATGCGTATGAAATTCTAGCTTTAACATTAAACATGCACTTTGTTTTTCAGGATGGAGTTTTTTGCAGGGTGACTGCACCATAGTCATTTGTTGAATTTTGCCAAACCAGTCCTTGGAGAGAAACACATTATTTGTTTGCTTGTTTGTTTGTTTGTTTGTTGTTAAAGTGGAATACTGCTTGATGTTGTTTCTTCTTTTTATTCACAGGAATTTTTAAAAAAGGAATTCAGTGAAGAAAATGTTTTATTTTGGCTAGCGTGTGAAGATTTTAAGAAAACACAGGATAAGAAGCAGGTATTTCTTCCAGTCTTTAATCACATTCTTGATAATTTTTTCTCTCCTTATAAAGTTCAGCTGCCTTGGGGTGCCTGGGTGGCTCAGTCAGTTAAGCGTTCGACTTTGGCTCAGGTCCTGATCACACGGTTCATGGGTTCAAACCGTGCGTCGGGCTCTGTGCTGATAGTTCAGAGCCTGGAGTCTGTTTCAGATTCTGTGTCTCCCTCTCTCTCTGCCCCTCCCCTGCTTGCGCTCTGTTTCCCTCTGTCTCTTAAAAATGAATAAACGTTAAAAAAGAATAAAAAAAAAAATAGTTCAGCTGCCTTGCCAGTAGGCTTTGAAATTGCCTAAAGAGGGGTGCCTGCCTGGGTGGCTCAGTCGGTTAAGTGTCCAACTTCAGCTCAGGTCATGATCTTAATGGTTCGTGAGTTCCAGCCCCGTGTTGGGCTCTGTGCTGACAGCTCAGAGCCTGGAGCCTGCTTCGGATTCTGCCTCTCTCTCTGCCCCTGCCCCACTCGAGTGCACACATGCACGTACAACATGCTCTCTCTCTCAAAAATAATAAACATTAAAAAATTGCTTAAAAAGAAAAGAAATTGCCTAAAGAAATCAGATCTATATTGGATTTGGGGAAAGACTGAAGCTTCAGATTAGGTCTCTTGGGTGGATCAAATATTAATAGTTTTAAAAAGTGTGTTAATTTTTATTTATTTATTTTTTTTTTTCAACGTTTATTTATTTATTTTTTTTGGGACAGAGAGAGACAGAGCATGAACAGGGGAGGGGCAGAGAGAGAGGGAGACACAGAATCGGAAACAGGCTCCAGGCTCTGAGCCATCAGCCCAGAGCCCGACGCGGGGCTCGAACTCACGGACCGCGAGATCGTGACCTGAGCGGAAGTCGGACGCTTAACCGACTGCGCCACCCAGGCGCCCCCAAAAGTGTGTTAATTTTTAAATGGAGCAGTTCAGATGGACAAGTATTTAAAGCAAAAATGACAATTTATGTCGTTTCAAGTTCATCGTCGCACACGATTTTTTTTCTTCATGAATAAGTTACGAGGATGCTTCCCCAGAGTTTGACGTGTTGGCATTTTGTACGGATGTAGTAAAACGATAAGCAGATGTGTGGCAATAAAAGTGCTACTCAAATCAGATAGATTTTCAATTATTCAACGTATCTTTACAAAACATCCTGCCATTGGCAGGGGTCCCACAGAGAACCCAGGGTTCTCCTGGGCATATGTGTGCTTTTTGCAGGAGGTCGCCTTTAATTCTGACGTCAGTGGATTTTCTGTCCTTGAAGGTTGAGTGCGAGGGGAGGTGGAGGAGATTACGGGGAAGGAGGCCTGTGGATCGGGTGTGTTTGTGAAGCCTGTGCCTGTGTATGTCTAAGAGGCTCCCAGCTAAATGCCTACAGGGGCTGGTGAGGAACATGCATCCGCAAGGCTTTTGGTGTGAGGCTATAGGGAGTAGTGGGGACTGGGGCCACTGTGGGCAGCCAGCATTGCCTCCAGCGGCTGCGGCTGAGTGTGGCTGACTTTGGCAGCGAGCGCTTGGGGGTCTGTGGCTCTCTGGGCTTCCCCATGCTTCGAGTTCTGCCCACCTACATCTTCACTTGCCCACCCTTGCCCCCAGAACCCTGAGGGGCGGGCCTTTCTTCCTGAGGCCCCTTCTACCTTCTTCAGCCCGGTACGGCCTGGTTTTCCAGAGAAATTGGGCGTTCGGATTCTTATGAAACCACTCGATTCTATAAATGTTGGAACTGATTTTCAAAAGATGGAAAACCTTGCCTGCCAAATGAAACACATCCCTGGGCAGATGCAGCCTGTGGGCTACCAGTCTTGAGCCTCTGTCTCCAAAAGCCGGACTCCACGAGGCCGGCAGCCGTTATGTGTTTGTAGACGACAACTTGGAAAGTGTTCATCATTGGTTTATTCAAAGCCTTTTCCTGACTCAGACACACTTCTCCCAAGATGGAGCAAAGGGGCCTTCTTTCCACTGCTTTCCTCTCAGTGGGGGCAAGGACAGATGCTAAGATTTGTTCTCTTTAGCTCAAATTTCTTAGGTCAGCCTAGAAAGCCTTCCCAGGAAGGACTCTTGGCATTTGCTTCTTTCAAGCTTCTTCTTCTCCTTGGATGACTTTGTCTGAGCCTCCCGGGTGGTGAATGGCCTCTGGGGAAAAGGGAGCAGATGGTCCCGCCTGCCTTGGAAAGCTAGGATGCCACCCTGGAGCCAGAAGCACTCAGTTTCCCTTTGGCCCCATATCCAGGACAGGGCCCAGGGACCACTGTTCATAAATGCTGCACCGTGTAATTGATTTGCCCAGCCTCAGTCTAAAACCCGGGCTGACAGTCAAGCAGGCAAACAGATGATGTTCATTTTTCTGCCATATTCTTTGTGTGTTGAGGGTGAGGGGGGCCTACAGATCAGCCAGCCCTCTCCCCTGGCCCCCCTGCCACGTTGTCCTCATCAGGAGGTTGAGATCCCCCTGCGGCTGAGCTGGGACTTGGACCAGCGTTCTGAGGTCCCCCAAGCCGCTCTGCCTGCACACCGGGCTGGTCTGTCCTTTGGTTCAGCCGAGTTGACCTGATCTTTGTGGAATGCCTGCTCAGGACCAGGCCTTGTGAAGAGACACCCAGGGACAAGACAGATGAGCTACTTTAGGGAACGGGCATCGATTGGCGAAGCAACTTGTTAAATAAGCCTTGCCAAGTGTGCTGAGCAGAGAAATGGGAAGTGTGGGTTCTGTGGGAACACAGGTGGGGGTCGGTGGGTTAGGGAAGGTAACACTGAAGTGGACTTTGGGGGTGGGGGTAGTGTTCCTGGAAGAGGGGCCAGCATGTGAGGAGGAATGCCTGGCGAGAAGGGCGAAGGAAGAATGGGTGGCGGGACAGTGGTGCTTGAGGGGCAGGGTGTTTCTGCTGTGTGTGAGGCTGGGGAGGGAGGGGAGCCCACACCTGGAGAGCCTGGGGCCAAGGTGGACACTGGAAAGCCCCGGTGTCGGGTTGCACATCCACACCCTACGGACAGAGCTTCCAGAATCTGGGAGCCCTTCGCCGCACTCCCTCTCCTGGTGCCCAGCCTAAAACCCCTTGGAGGTTTAGTGTCCTTAAGCCTGGAACGTGCCTGGCGGCGATTGGTCTGGGGCAGTGAATGCAGATGGGGTTGGGAAGGAAGGGAGGAAGGAAGGAAGGGAGGGAGGGAGGGAGGGAGGGAGGGAGGGAGAGAGGAAGCATCGGTGAGGCCCGTGTGGCTCAGTCGTCAGTCTGGGTTATCACACTGAGCCTCATGACTGGCCCCATCCTTCCAGATGTGTGGGCTGTGGTTTGGGAGGTTACACAGAAGTTGCCGAGGCTGCCCAGCTTGGTGCAGACCCAGGTCTCCGACTGCAGGGCCTGGGTATTCTCTAGTGCGTCTGGCTACAGGGGAAGTAAAACCAGGAGTCAACTCTAAATCACTAATTTTAAAAAGTGGAGGATGGGAAGTGGGCCCAAGCGAATTTCACAAGACTTGTCACGTCTGGTCCAGCGGGGAGTCTGTGGGGGGGGCAACTCTACAGTGAGCCAAGGTGGTGGCAGGATGGATGCGAATCTTACTTTGCCTCTGTTATTTTATTTATTTTTTTTAATGTGTATTTATTTTGAGAGAGAGCACAAGTTGGAGTGAGGGGCAGGAGGAGAGAGAAAGAGAGGGAGGGAGAATCCCAAGCAGGCTCCACGTTCAGCCCGATGTGGGGCTTGATCTCATGCCCCTAGGATCGTGACCTGAGCCGAAATCAAGAATTGGACGTTCAAGTGACTGAGCCGCCCGGGTGCCCCTGCCCCATTATTTTAAATAGGACCCGTGCTGGCTTGTTTTTTCATGCTTTTACTAGGATTATCCAGCTAGAACTCTCCAGAGCACTTACCAACTTATTTGGCATCTTTATTTCTTTACTTCCTTTCGATACTGTCTTCTCGTCCCTCTATCATGCAGGCTCTGTGGGTCTGAGATGGTTGTCTGTTTTCTCCCCACTGTCTCCAAGTACCCAGAGCAGCCTGGTGCAGTGCGGACTTCTGGTTCTCCCCACTCAGGTCAGCTGGCACCTGAGGACCCACCAGGGATGGGAGCCCACCCCCCTCCCCTCCCCTCACACTGCAGTTACAGCCTTAGGGACGGACATGTATTCTCAGAACTCCAAACAGTGGAACAGTGCTGTGCTCCCGCTGTCTTCCCTGGCCTGTGCTTCGCCTCCTGGCAGGCCCCTTAGATCGGGACGGTCTTGACACTGTGCATGTGTGGCAGGGATGCTGGGCTTTAGGAAGTTGGGAGGGTGACGCCCCACACCCCTGCCCTCCTTGGGGTTCCTGGGGTGGTTGTACCTTTTGGGGTGTTCATACTCAGGCAGCGTTTAAAGCACTTCTCTCCCTTCCCAATGTCTTTATGACTTGAAATTTTTCTATCAAGTGCCTCTTCCCCATGAATTATCAGGAGAGATGGGTCTGTCTTCTAAAACCAAGCAGCACTGGGGTGCCTGGGTGGCTCAGTCGGTTAAGCATCCAATTTTGGCTCGGGTCATGATCTTGCAGTTCGTGAGTTCGAGCCCCGCGTCGGGCTCTGTGCTGACAGCTCAGAGCCTGGAGCCTGCTTCAAGTTCTGTGTCTCCCTCTTTCTGCCCCTCCCCTGCTCACACTCTGTGTATTTCTCTCTCTCTCAAAAATAAATGAACATTAAAAAGAAATAAAAACAAAAACAGGCAGCATTTATGAGTTATAAAACTTAAGGAAAAGCTCCAACCAAGTGTTCATTCTTTGGGTATCCCTGAATTCGTTCCTTCCTTCATTCATTCCTTCACTCATTCATTCATCTGGCAACATGTGCATACTGGGCTTGTTCACTGTGTGACAGAGATTGAGATGGATATGGCGGTTTGTACAGATTTGTAAAAGCCATTGCTCCAAGAGCAACTTGCACTGGCAATTAAGTATAATGATACCTTGCATTTTTACAGTGTTTTAGAATTACAGAGTTATGGGGAAAGGGGTCTATGGTATTTATGATTTTTATCGTATATTATTTAACACTAAAATTTGATCCAGGGTTCAGAGCATTTGAGCTTCTTATTTAAAGTACTAGTGAAGGTTTTTCTAAAAAGCTAAATGCCATATTCTTTATTAAAAAAGAAATTATTGGGGGCGCCTGGGTGGCTCCGTCGGTTGGGCGTCCGACTTCGGCTCAGGGCATGATCTCACGGCTCGTGAGTTTGAGCCCCGCATCAGGCTCTGTGCTGACAGCTCAGAGCCTGGAGCCTACTTCAGATTCTGTATCTCCCTCTCTCTCTACCCCTCCCCTGTTCATGCTCTGTCTCTCTCTTTCTCTCAAAAATAAATAAATATTAAAAAAATAAAAAAAAATATTTAAAAATCCAAAAGTGGGGACGCCTGGCTGGCTTGGGCGGTTGAGCATCTGACTGTTGGTTTCAGCTCAGGTCATGGTCTCATGATTCATGGGATCAAGCCCCAAGTTGGGCTCCGAGCTGACAGCATGAAGCCTGCTTGGGATTCTCTTTCTCCCTCTCTCTCTCTCCCCTCCCCTGCGCTTGCTTGCTCTCTCTCTCTCTCAAAATAAATAAACAGACTTAAAAAAAAAAACTAAATAAAAATTCAAAAGTGACCCATGTTCCTTCAGGAGTAAGATGGGCTGATTCTGTTTACCCCACAGTACCCCTCAGATTTCATTCTCCCTGTGGTTCGGGCTGTGCCTTTCAGCATGAACTTGGCTGGGTCCAGGCTGGTCTGACCGGAGCTCAGCTGCTCCCAGTGTGGTTTAGGTCTGGCGTTGGCCTGCCCTGCGCCCCTGTTCCTTCTGAGCTAACTCAGCACTTTTAGATGCTATCTACCAGCTTCCTCTTGCTATAGCTAAGCTTTCACTTACTCACATCGCTGTTGACTGTATTTTCACGGTTAAGACTATTCTTTCTTGTCTGCTGCTGAGCTGAAGGGCTCAGGTCATGATCTCACGGTTCGTGGGTTTGAGCCCTGTGTGGGGCTCTGTGCTGACAGCTCAGAGCCTAGAGCCTGGAGCCTGCTTCGGGTTCTGTCCCTCCCCTCTCTGCCCCTCCCCTGTTCATGCTCTCTCTCTCTCTCTCTCTCTCTCAAAAATAAATAAACGTGAAAAACATCATAATCTCCAGTAGCCCTCTGAAACGCTTCTCAACAGTGTTGCATGGGCTCGGGCCTCTTGGTTTATCTCTGCAGCTGGAGTTCACCCAGGGCCATCCTCTTCTGACCACAGCTCCCACCCAGGCATCCCCGGGTCTTCCTCAGCCGCCACCAGCATCCCCTGGCCCCTTGCCTGCTTCGGGGACCCAGACCCTCCTCCATCCTGAGTCACTCCCTCATGCTGGTGCAGCACAGCCAGCAGTAGCTTCTTGAGACAGGGGACGTGACAGGTGGACATTTATAGATCCGGTTGAGTGAATTTTTTTCTACTTTCCCCATTCACTGATAATGTGATAGAGCACAGCATTGAATTCTAGGTTGAAAGTCCCTCAGAACTTCGAAAACACTGTCCCTTTGTCTTCCGTTTTTGTCAGGAGTTAGAATTTTATATGTAACCTGTTTGGTTTCTTTTGCTTTTCTCTCCTCGGGAATAGTATAGGCTCTTTTCATCACTGATATTCTTTTTTTTTTTTTTTTAAGATTTTATTTTTAAGTAATCTCCACACCCAACGTGGGGCTCAAACTCAGAACCCTGAAATCAAGAGTCACGTGCTCCACCAACTGAGCCAGTCAGGCACTCCCGTCACCAATATCCTAAAACTGTACACTCAGAGGCTTGGGGGTGGGGTGGGGTTCCTTTACCGTGTGGGTACTTGGTGGAACCTTTTAATCTGGCAGTGTGCAGTTCTGGGGAATGCTGTGTTATTATGTTTATTGTTGCCTTTTGTGACTCCTTTCCCTCCACTTTCTTTGGCCTCTTTCCCACTGATGGTTCTCCCCCGCCTGGACTGAGCCCTTCATTTTATCTTTTCTCCCCCTCCTATTTTTTTTTAATCTCTTTGGCTCTTTGTTCCTACTTCTCTTTTGGAGATTTCAACTTCATTTCCACATCCTTCTGTAGAATTTTTTTCTACTTTTATTTTCTCTAGACTGGGGCCCCGTAGTCTCTTCCTGGTGGCCACAAGCCTGATATGCTTACAAACCATATGTATCTCCAGTGCATTGGGTTGGGACGATTTTGCTGGTAGGCCTATGGTAGAATTCCATTTAAGTGTTTGGTGTCTCATCTTTGTCCTCTTCATGCCTCTGTTCTGCAGCTTTCCTGAGTCAATATTTTTCTTTCTTCCTTTCTTCCTCCCTCCTTCCCTTCCTTCCTTCCTTCCTTCCTTCCTTCCTTCCTTCCTTCCTTCTTTCCAGTAGGTTCCATGCTGGATGTGGAGCCCAGTGGGGGGGGGGCTTGAACACACAACCCTGAGATCAAGACCTGAGCTGATATCAAGAGTCAGACACTCAACTGACTGAGCCACCCAGGCAACCCCCCCCAACCCCCACCCACCCTGAGTCAATTTCTGTAGAGGAGAAAAGTCTAGCCTCCCATGGAGAAGGGACGGGGATAACAGCTCAGGGTTGGGGGCTCAGAGACTTGGGAGTTTAGTGGCTTCTTTCTGCTGTCCTCCTCATCCCTCCCGTCTGGGTTACCTGATGCCCCGAGTTCCTGCCATTTTCAGACCTTCCTTGCCGGCACTCCCTCCCCACGCCTGCAGGTAAAGATTTGTTCTTGTTGCTTTCTGCAGAGTCATCTGCTGTCCCTCCAACTGCTTTCCATTTCCTGAGCCAGTTCTCGGAAATATTCTCGAATCATCTGCTTGATATTTTCTTCGCCTCATTCTTTGTCTGAAGCTGCTATGACTGAAGGTAGTGGCTCGACCCTTTATTTCTCTCGGGTGGCCTCTCCCGTCGTCTGCATCTCTGGCAGAGCAGCGGGAATGGAGAACGGGCCAGGTGGATATGTGCATGAGGCAGAGCGAATGGATGTTGGTGACAGGTATTGGGGACCGTCCCCAACTTCTGGGAATAGAGACTGCAGGACCCGCTGGCCAGGATGGGCCACTTCATTCCTTGCTGTTAAGCTGGAGGTGTCTGCGGGACATCCAGCCCCACGTTTCTAGAGGTCAGTTGGCTCTATATGGTCAGTAGGTTGAGGGGAGAGGGTGGGCTGAAATCTTGGGAGAGCATGTGGTTAGGAAAGCAGTCTTCCTAGGGCAGAAGTCCTAGGAACCCTGGAATTTATGGGGGAACAGAGAGACAGGAGCCTACAAAGGAGACAGATAGAAACAGGAAGGTGTTAGAGGATCCCGAGAGGGTGGCCAGCGGCCAGAGAGCGAACCAGAAGAAGGTCTGAGGGGCTTAGGCACCGGTGCCATCAGTGAGCTGCTGGGAGGCCCAGCTGGCAGGTGGGAGGAAGCCAGGCTGAGTGGGTTGAGGAGGGAGGGGCGGCACAGAGAAAATGGAGACACAAAATGCACGCTCTTCCTTGGAGATGTTTCGACCAGAAGTCATGAGTGGGGAAGTCATCGACTCCAGGGGCACGTGGAGTAGAAGGAGGTTTTGTTTTATTTTCCCAATGGAAAAAGTTTCAGCTCACTTAATGGATGAGGACGAGGAGCCAGAACATACGAAGCAACAATCTTCTGAGCTTCGCAGTGCTGCTGCCTTGTCCTTCTTCTGGCTAGATTTCTGGGGCTGACGTTAAAGCGAACTTGCTTCTCCTAACCATGCATTTGTGGGGAGTGGCGTTTGACTGCTGACTTCTGCCCGAGCACTGTTATGGCTGACGCATTGCCAGGCAGGAAGAAGGGCCCCAGACTCTCGGGGTGGCTGGGAGATGCTCCTGTGAGTATAGACGTGCCCACAGACAGTCCTCAGGTTGATGCCAGGAGTCATCAGAGGGGCCCAGGTGGGGCAGGGCCAGGTGCTGGGCAGGGGTGCTGTCTGCAGGGCAGGTGCTGTGGCGGAGGCCGTAAAGGCTGGAGAAGAGAAGCTGGCCATCACAACCAGAGCCGTAGGCCCGGGCAGCTCCCCAGGGGTGGATGTTCTGTTCCTGTTCCAACAGGAGCTAGGATAGGGTTAACAAAGCTATGGAACATCTACCAGAATAACTCGAGAGACCTGGTTCTTCTTTTTTGTTAAGATTCTCAGCATGGACACCAGGCCTTCCCGTGACTGGCTTGTGGTCTGCAGTCTGAGGGTTTCCCTTTTCAGTCACGCTTCCTATCCTGGCCCAGATAAGCTCTGCTACTGCAGCCGGTCCCCTCTGTGTGTTCAGTCGGAGGTGGGGGCAGCCATGGGCCGGGTCAGCCCTGGGCTGGGTGCCTCGGGGACCCCACATCGTTCCCAGACAGACTCAGGAGGGGTGGCTGGGGACCTCAGGGTGGTGCTGAGCCACCCAGAGGCTTGGATACCTACAGGCCCCCCAACCCGCCTCCTCTCCCAATTCCACCACCTCTCCCGCCCCCCGCCCCTCCAAGCCTCAGGCTACTCATTGGACTTCTCCTTTGCAGAAGACCCAGGATAGCCTGGACTCATCTGGAAAACGTGTGTGTGTGTATGTGTGAATGTTCAAGGGGGAGGGGAGACCCAAAGAGATTTCTATTTCCAGAGCTCTGCATGGAGTTCACCAGACTAGCTGAAATTTCGTGTACTTTCGCAAAGTATTGTTCAAGCAGGAAGTGGTTTTCCAAGAATGTTCCTCCCTGACAGAGTGTGGGGTGGGAGTGAAGCTCACGACTTTGTGGAGTGGGGGGTCTTTGAAAGGCAAGCAACTCCAAAGTGCTGCCCTATCTGCGTCTCTGATCATCTCCAGGCCTGTCCCTCGGAATAGCCATGGTTAACTTAAGCTGCATCATTGCGTTTGGCATCAATTAATTGTTCACAGTAATAGTTGATCAAGAAATGACACCATGGCCTTGGGCGTTGGCCCCCACATGGGTAGTCTTCCTGCATATACGGTCCAGACTTTCTTTCTGGAGGACAGGATGGTCAGGCCTCGGCCCCATGGCGTCTTTTGTCAACTAGTGCCTGGAACCAAAATAGGTTACAGAACTGCCTTCCCCCTCCTTTCAAGCACCAGGCAGTGAAGCCTTCTGGTGGTTTCTATAAGGCCAAAGGTTTCCAGAGCCTGGGCTTTCTGAGCCAAGCTCTGCAGCCTATGTGGGATCCCAGATGGGCTCTCTGGAGAGAATGGCAGTTTTTTAGGCCCCACGAAGCCTCCGTGGCCCCTCCTCCCCCGCCCCCATCATGGCTCCGTGGCTGCATGTCCGAAGCATTTGTTTCCAGCTCTGGGGGATGAAGTACTAGTCAGGCTGGAATGTTCAGAGAACCAAGCCCCATCTTTGCTGCCAGCGAGGTGCCTCCTTTCTTTGGGAGAAAATAGAACCCTCTGGGGACGCCCTGCTGTTTTCAAGACAGAGCACTTACCGTGAGTGTTTTTGTTTGCTCCAGCCACGTAGGTTTTCATTGCAACGTGAGTGCCGATGGGTGCCCCTCGTCCAGCTGTGCTCACAAGCCTTTTAAGGGCCTGCATCTACTTAGGACTGATGCTTTCCAGCGGGAATGCTCTCAGTGTGAGCAGCGAGCATTCTCCCCTTTGCTTATGCCCACATCCCAGTACCAAAGAATCCGTGTCCTGGAATGTCACAGACTGTATACCTGGAGGGGGTGATGTATCTCACCAGGCGTGGAATAGGGGGGATGCAAGGCTTTGGAGCCAAATAGCCCCCAGTCTCCCTGCAGGCTCCTCAAATAAGCCACATAAGCTCTCCTCTGTGTCCTCATCATGGACGTGGCTCCAACAGGAAGTGACACTCTGCTGGATGCTCAGGGATGTAAAACCCCTAGCATGTGTCTGGGGCATAGTAGGTGCTAGATAACCGATTGGGATCTGTGTGCACGGTTTAACTTGCTTTTAAATTGTGGTAAAATACCCACAGCATAACTCTTACCACTTAATCGCTTTTTAGGGCTCTCGTTTTTGCTGTTTTAATCATCTTAAAGTATACCGTTCAGCAGCATTAAGTACATTCTCAATGTGGTAGAGCCGTCACCACCATCCAGTTCCAGAACTTTTTTATCACCCTGAAGAGAAACCTCTTACCCATTTGCAGTCACTTCCCATCTCCCCCATCCCCCAGCCCTGGACAACCACTCATCTTTCTGTCCCTATGGATTTGCCTGTTCTGGCTATTTAATACACATGGAACCGTGTAGTATATGGCCTTTAGTCACTGGCTTCTTTCACTCGGCATAATGTTTCCAAGGTTATTCCGTGCTGTATCCTGTATCAGAACTTCATTTCTTTTTATGATTGAACAATATATGAATGATTGAGTCCTTAATTTGGAGACTTCACAGGACGGTCCTGAATGGTGTAGAATTGTCATTCACTCTGGGCCAGGATTCTTTCTGTCTTCATTTCCGAATGGATAGTGTAGCAATTTCCGGACAGGAGGTGTGGGTACAGATGCATGGAAGGAGGGAGGGAAGGGGCTAGGCCAAGCACAAGCCCTCCCAGGTAGAGCTTAGCTCCGAGGCAGCAGCCAGAGCCCCCAGGGGCTACAAAGCTGCTTCTCTTGCAGCAACGGCAACTTCTGGGCCTGGCCAGAGTAGAGAACCGGGCTCAGGTGGGAAGGGCTGGGCTCTCAGATAACAGGCTCCCTGTGTCTCCTCCAGATGCAGGAAAAGGCAAAAGAGATCTACATGACCTTTCTGTCCAGTAAGGCCTCATCGCAAGTCAACGTTGAGGGGCAGTCCCGGCTCAATGAGAAGATACTGGAAGAACCACACCCACTGATGTTCCAGAAACTCCAGGACCAGGTAACCTAACTTTCCTACCTGCATCTTGATTTGACATTTATTCCCAGGCTGGAAGAGTTCAGTTAAAACTAAATGTTAGACGCCCCAGAAGCTGCCCCCTCCAGCTGGGTAAACTGAGGCACACTGAAGGGCCATGGTCAGTGAACGAGAGGGGACTAGAATGCCAGGCTCAGAATCTGATCCGTAGGAACCTCCCTCAGGCCTGCTTATTTTTGGTCTACACACAGTTTGAACCAACAGGGTTATCTGTCTTCTCAACCCAGATTAGAAGGGAGGTTGAGCTATCTGAGGAGCCCACACTGAGGAAGCAGCATGTAACTGCTGAAGGTAGGAACAGACAGAAAAATCTAGAAAGCAACACTCAAAGCGGTAGGGGACCTGAGGCTGTTTTTATGCAAATATCTACACATTGCCGCCTATTTCTGGTGGCCCAAGACCATAAGCTAGTTCATAATGAGTTAGAATGAAAAGGTTAATGTTTGGCACGTTATTCCATTTAAAGCAGGAAAAATTGAGTTTAAAAAATGGACCTCTGAGGGCTAAATTAGTTTTCTGGCAAGCTTTTTTTATGAGATATGCCAGTAGTAATAGGAAAAGGGATGAAAATACACTCCGGAGATTTCTTAGACGGGAATTTGCAGATGTGACTATTCAGAGGGTGCTCTGTTCTTATAAAATGTTATCTGCACACTTGTAGATGATGGAACGCAGACGAACATCCAACTTCTGCTGACCCTAGCCTTACTGAGGGGGCGAAGGCCTTCCTTGGCACACAGTTGGAAATTAGCTTTTAGCTTAATTCAGCAGCCCTCAAAGGTGAGCAAGCCCATCTGGAGGGCTTGCTAAAACAGACCCTGGGCCCCACCCCCAGAGGTAATCTTCAACTTTCGTGGTTCCCAGGTGGCCTGAGACTTTGCCTTCCTAACAAGGTCTCTGATGCTCCAGGTCCTGGGACTGCAATCTAAGAACCGTGCAATGCATTGGTTGGCCCTTTTTTGATCGCCTGGAGTGTGCACAAGCCCAGAGCATGTCCCAACACCCAGGACGCCCCATCTTTCCTCAGCATCAGATTAGGAAACAAGTATACAGGTAGAAAATACAAATATGACAAGTGGTTTGACAATGTTTTCCAACCGACACAGTGGCAGGTGCAAATTCCGCGTGAATCCTGAATCAAATTTTGGCATTGAAGGAATTCCAGTGAGTGTGGGAGCCGTGCTGAGGGCTTCCTGGAGGTGGTGGTTTGGAACCAATGGGAAGGATGCCACGGGCATGGATTTATGGAGGGAAAGGAAGCAGAGTATATAGTGAAAAGGCAATTTGTGGCTGTAGCCGTCTAAGGATATCTATCCTACCTGGACCTCAGAGTCTTTTAAAGCTCCCTAGGGTACTTTAAAGTACAGCTAAAGGGGCGCCTGGGTGGCTCAGTCGGTTGAGCACCCGACTCTTGCTTTTGGCTCGGGTCATGATCTCACGGTTGATGAGTTCAAGCCTCGAATTGGGCTCCGTGCTTACAGAGCCTGCTTGGGATTCTCTCTCTCACCCTCTCTCTCTCTGCCCTGTCCGTGCCCGCATTTTCTTTCTCTCTCTCTCAAAATAAATAAATAAACCTTAAAGTACAGCCAGCGTTGAGAACCTGTGCTGAACGCCCCATGTTCTAGGTATTGTCAGTACTAACAGTATCTGCTGTTCAGGGGTGCCTGTCAGTGCCTGATGCCCACTTGGCATGTATTCTCTCGTTAATCTCCAGTGAGTATTATTATTATTCCCGTTTTGATGATGCGAAAAGCGAGGTTCAGGGAGACTGAGTGGTTTGTTATTCCAAAGTCACGCAGGTAGCAGGAAGTGCTGGAGGCCAGATTCATTCTGGTCCACCTGCCTTCAAAGACCGCACTCTCTGTGGCGGGCTCACAGCCTGGAGGGCTCTCCCAGCCCCTCAAAGCCCCAACAGACCAACTGATGCAGACAGATTGGAGGCTGTGTGAATAGACAATCCCATTTCCTGGGACTGCAGGAGCCAAGGTAGCAGTGAGGAATGCACCAGGCTGACGTCCCTCCACACGGTGGGACCTCGGGCTCCCAAGGACCCAGACTTCCTACAGTTAGGTCTGCAGCACATCTCAAAATGGGGCTGGGCCTCTGCGAACCGGGCATACGTTGGGAGGAGCCACAGGGACAGAGGCAGATTTTTTTTTTTTAAGTGACAAAAATATGTTTTAAGGTTACTTTTATTTACTTAACTACAAAAGGCATACATGCTTAGCCAAAGAAGCTTGGGAAATCAAAATATAAAGATGAAAAAAATTCATAATTCCATACCTGGAAAAAAACCCACAAATAACATCTGATCTCTAAATTTTTCCCTCCTTTTCTTTCCTATAAGTACGTACATGCACGTGCATGTAACTGTTGTGCCACAATGCAGTTCAGAGTTCTTAATGTAAAGAAAGTATTTTTGTACGCTGTTGTTAAAATTCATTTATTTGAGGGGCGTCTGGGTGGCTCAGTTGGTTAAGCGTCCCACTTCGGCTCAGGTCATGATCTCTCAGTCTGTGAGTTCGAGCCCCGCGTCGGGCTCCGTGCTGACGGCTCAGAGCCTGGATCCTGCTTTGGATTCTGTGTCTCCCTCTCTGCCCCTCCCCCACTCATGCTCACTCACGCATTCTCTCTCTCTCTCTCTCTCTCAAAAATAAACATTAAAAAATTTTATTTATTTGAGAGGGAGAAAGAGGCATTAACTATCTTCCAAAGGTACAACGGGGTGAAAACAAAGTATTTGGACTCTGAGCTGATTCCACAGTGAGTCCCCGGGAAGGGCTTTGGGTTCTGTTTCACTTCAGAAAACTGCCTCTCAGGGGCCTTGCTGGTAACCCTCAACATGTGTGCTCAGCATGGCCTGTGGTTCTCTGCTCCTAGAAGGCCCCCAGGAAGGCCCTGTTTTTCCGAGTGAAGGAGTTAGAAGCTGGGAGGAGCGCATTCGGAACCACAAGATTTCACCTAACTTAACCGCCCCCCCCCCCCCCCCCCGATCCCCTCAGTGGCTCTGGCTTCCTTCCATGCTGTTGGCTTCATTGCAGTGCTGTCTGAGCAGCCTGCCTCGTGCCCCCGGGCACCCCGTTCACCAGGAAGACTCCAGGGAACCTCAGCCCCTTGTCACGGCAGCAGCACTCCAGCCCTGGAGGTGCTGATAGGGCAGCGTGGGCTTTAGGGTGCAGCTGGAACCTGGAAGGGGGGCAAATCCTCCCTGAGCAGACCTGACATCCGTGCATCTTCTCGGGTCTTCATTCAAGTCCTATTTACTCTTGGTTTACACACAGTTCTAGCGGGCTCTGGTCCTCAGGTCACGGCGGATTGGACAGCAAGAGGCGACAGCTGACAGGCAGGGAGGAGACAGAAAAGCGAAAGTCAGCATAAAACCACAGCACAGCGATATCTGGAGCCACCAAGCGCGGGGGCCCTCAGCCCCACGCACCACCCCGGGGGCATCCCTTGCTACGGGATGGTGACACCATGAGTGATCCTGATACCCCAGAGCATCAGGCAAAACTTAAATTGTGGTCAGCGTATTCTGTGAAGAACGGGTTAGACATTTTAATATCTTAAGTTTGAGATCTTAAGAGAAGTTTGGGGCATAAAACTCTGTTACTCTGAGGGGCGTGTGGGTGCCTCAAGCAGTTGAATGTCCAGCTTCGGCTTAGGTCATGATCTTGAGATTTGTGGTTTCGAGCCCCACATCGTGCTCCGCGCTGGCACTGCAGAGCCTGCTTGGGATTCTCTCCCTCTGTCTTTTTCTCTACCCTCCCCCACTTGCTCGCGAACGTGCTCTCTCTTTCTCAAATAATTAAACTTTAAACAATTACTTTGAAAACCTATGGAAGTGGAGAGATCCTTCTCTGATTTATTTTATTTATTTTCAATGTTTATTAATTTATTTTTTGAGAGAGAGAGAGCAAACCAGGGAGGGGCAGAGGGAGAGAGAGATCCCAAGCAGACTCCATGCCGTCAGCGAGGAGCCTGACATGGGGCTCGAACTCACAGACTGTGAGATCATGACCTGAGCCAGAACCAGGAGTCGGACATTAAACCTACTGAGCCACCCAGGTGCCCCTCCTTCTCTGATTTAACTCAGTTCTGCAAACATGGCCCAGTCATGTACTCAGCACATGCCGGTAAGGCCAGGAGAGATGGGGGTAGTTCTGTGGCTGTTTCCTTGGAACCTCAGCCTAGAATCAAAGGCTGCTGTTGGACAAATTTAAGTTGTGGGAAGCAGGAAGGAGGAGGCGACCTTACAAAGAGTTGGTTTTTTTCAATGAAGTGCTATTTCCTGCAGTGTCTTTTTTTTTTTTTTTTTTTTTTTCTCTTAAAAATGCACTACTAGCAGGTCTATTTCGGTTGTGGTTGGTTTGCTGGTTATTTGTTTTTTCCTTCACTCCCTTATGCTGCAATATTGAGGGAGAGCCCCGCTATGTGCTGGGCACCGTGTTAGGAACTGTGTGTGCAGCAAGGAAATCGGCACCCGTCTGACTGTGAAGACAGAGGAGAACAGGTGCTATGGAGGAAAGACTACAGGTGATGGGCTAAGAGAGACTGGGAGGGGCCTACTTTGGAGCTAGTGGTCAGGGAGGGCTCCCTGAAGAGGTGGCTGACCTGAGTGGTCAGGGGAAGACAGGTGAAAAGGCGGCAGGACCTTCCAAGGAGAGGCAACAACAAGTACATAGGCCCTGGGGTGGGGATCCACTAGGTGTGTTGGAGGACGTCAGTGTGGCTGGAAGTAAGTCAGGAGCGACTGGCAGGGGTTAGGCCCTGAGGCTGCGGTAACCAGTTTACTCCCAAGGATTTTGAATGGTAACTATTTATTTATTTATTTATTTATTTATTTATTTAAAAAAATTATTTACAAAATTTTTTAAGTTTAATCATTTTTGGAGAGAGAGAGAGAGAGAGACAGAGTGTGAGCAGGGGAGGGGCAGAAAGGGAGAGGGAGACACAGAATGTGAAGCACGCTCCAGGCTCCGAGCTGTTAGCACAGAGCCCGATGCAGGACTCGAACCCACAAACTGTGAGATCATGACCTGAGCTGATCGGATGCTTAACTGACTGAGCCACCCAGGCACCCCTCAAAAAAAATTTTTTTATGTTTATTTATTTTTGAGAGAGAGAGACAGACAGACAGAGCATGAGCCCAGGGAGGGGAAGAGGGAGAGGGAGACAGAGTCTGAAGCAAGCTCCAGGCTCTTAGCCGTCAGTACAGAGCCTGACATGGGGCTCGAACCCACAAACCGTGAGATCATGAACTGAGCCGAAGTTGAAGGCTTAACCGACTGAGCCAACCATTCAAGCTGCCTCTTGAACGGTCACTATTTATAGAATGTGCCAGTTAGGCTAATAAGATTTGGGCCTCTTAAAAGCTGGGCACCTTGGCTGTGATCCCCGGCTCCAGCTGTACCCGTCCCTCACCAGCCTGTGCAAGAGAGCGATGGTACCTCGGTGCAGGGCCATCTCTGCCAGCTGTGAACCTGCAGCCTCCTCACCGAGGCTCATCATCTGTACCCCGATGGCCTGACACCTGCCGTCTTCCCCTCCCCCACTGCCCATCGCTTCCTGGGTGCTGAGCTCAGACTTACTGTCATTGTCACTGTATGTTGGGTTAGCCAGGATGGGGAAGGGGGAGCTCATGTTCCAGTCTGGCCTCCGTCTGGCCCCCGGTGAGTCCCTTTCTTAGTGTGGCCTCTGTGTCCTCATCTGTAACATGGGGTTTTGGCAAGCTCTGTTCCCTCTCGGAGCTGCACAGCGAAGCAGTCTACAAACCTTCAATGTCCATAAACCTTTTTAACCTGGTGTTAAAAAGTGGCTGCCTGCTAGCCACCACCTGATTTCCTTAGACCTGATTTTGTCCGCCTTTTCTTCGACTTTAGAATTTAGTAGCTGTGACACATTGGGCAAGATGCAATCCCTCTGTATGCCTCGGTTTCCTCATTTGTTTTGAAACAGAGGTTATGATAAGGCAGTTGTGAGGATGAAACGCAGTCGTATCCGTGAAGTGCTTACTTAGTGCTTACTTACTCCGTAAGTATTAACTGCGTGTGTCCTTTAGAACGTCACATGAAGATAACTTTAATTTCAGGCAGTTCTTTTTTTTTTTTTTTTAAGTCTATTTATTTATTTATTTAGAGAGAGAGCGTGTGCGCATGGGAGCAACAGAGAGAGGGAGAGAGAATCCCAAGCAGGCTCCACACAGTCAGCACGGAGCCCGACGTGGGGCTCAAACTCACAAACCATGAGATCATGACCTGGGCCGAAACCAAGAACTGGATACTTACCCGACTGAGCCACCCAGGCGCCTCTAATTTCATGCAGTCGTTCTTAACTGGGGATGATTTTGCCCCCTAGGGATACTGGGTAGTGTGTGGAGACCTTTCTGGCTGTCACAACTGGGGTGGGGGCTCCATTGGCACCTAGCGGGTAGAGGCCAGGATGCTGCTAAATATGCGCACAGGACAGCCCCACACAAGACACAGAGTTATCTGGCAAGGTATCAGTGGTGCTGAGGTGGAAAAATCCTGATATAATGTGACTTCCAGAACCATAGCAGAGTTCACGCAACCTTCCCCTCAACGTGCCTCAGGTCCCCAACTAAAAAGCAGCAAATAATGTATATGTCTGGTTTCTACACTGGAATTCTGGGAAAACATTAAGTTTACACAGTTTACACAGTGCTTTCGTGGGTACCTCTCATTTGACTCTGGAGGAGTCTTGGGGAAGGTGGCACCCGGCACCTCAGTTTACCAGTGAGAGAGTTTGCTCCATGGGAAGGTGATGTGACTAGCCTGAGGTCACAGTGCTGGGAGAGGGGGAAACAGCTTGGGCTCAGGGCTTCTGGTTCAGCCGGACTCTTCCCACCTCCCCATCACCCCACGGGAACCCGCCTCGCGCAAAGCAGTGGTATTTGTTCTTAGCTCCTCCTGGTCTGGGCCGCCATTTTCCTTTCACACTTGCTTTACAGCGACACTGCCTTTGGCATTGAAAGACCTGCCAGGGCTCTCACCTTCTCCATTCCCACTTTGTCTCCCTGGCTCAGTTGTGCTCTTTTGCACCTCCAGCCTGGCTGATTCTAGAACCTCCCTGTCAGTTACTCAGGTACCAAGAGCCAGTTACAACATGAAGGGATCAAACCGGTCACAGCAGCCTAGCAAGCGTATCTCTGTACAAGAAATGACAACGTCCGTCTGTGCTGGCCTTGTCAGCTCAGTGGGCTGGACGCACGTGTCCTGCTCGCCCGCAGGGCTAGGAACTCCAGGGAGGAAGGCCGGCCCAGGGGCCCACTGAGCCAGCACTAGCCGTGAGCATACCCTGTTACCGTGTCACTCACGATGCTGAGCAGGTTAATCTTAAAAATTATTTTTAACTGTTAAATAACTGCATGTTCACTGCTGAGAAGAAAAGAAAATTCACGTAACCCAGGGGGTCTGAAGTAAGAAGCTAAAACCCCCCAGGGCGTGCCTTCCCTCTCACTCCCTGGTGGGAACTCTTGCATGTTTCGGATCCTTCCAGACCCTTCCCCGAACGTGTAAGAATGGAACGCTTTGAAATCTGCTCAGTGACTTGAGATTGCGCCATGTCAGTGATTTAAAACAAAACTCTGCTCCTGTAAGTTTCTCAGCGCCACCTTATTTATATACCTGTCTTGCTCTGAAGCCTCTTGTTTGAATTCCACAGAAGAGCATGACTGGAGACGATGGAAGGACCAAGGTCATTGCACATGGCAACTTGAGACCATGGCTTTCTTGGACCGTGAAGGAGGTTTGGGGGGAGGGGAGCAAGGCTGCTCATTCTTCTTTCTTAAATCTCGCCCAGGCTTGGTGCTAAGTCTGTCTGGGGAAGGCACAATGGAGGCAGCCTCCTCCACGGAAAAGGAAGCCCTCAGCCTCTGATGTTTAAAAACAATGTAGAAAAGACCCTATCGAGATGTCAGTGCTCCCGGCCACATCCTTGACAGAGAAAGGAACCGTGTGCGTCTGGCGCCTTTTTAGCAGTGTCGTTTCTTTGAGTTTCCCCAGAACCCAAGTAGAGAGAAACACTTCCTTTTTAGACATCAAGAAGAAGGGGTGGACCGGCTGGTGGGGACCCAGCAGTGAGGGAGGGGCCGCCATGCCTCCGGGGTCATAGGGGGTCCGCTCCCTCCCCCACCCCCCTGCGGCTCCAAGTCTGCGGTGGTGGCTGGAGCCGGGGATTCTGGGCGCCTCCGTCTTGTGGGTGCCAGCTGACCTCTGCCCCCAAAGATTAAGATTTGTCCACTCCCGAAATCGGCATTTTCCAGTGTGCAAAGCCAGAGAGGGCAGGTCGTGGGTTTTCATTCAAATGGACGAAAAGTTGGCTCCCTGCGTCCACCACAGCCGTTTGCCTTATGAGGGGCGGGGCAGGGGCAGGAAGGGTAGTATTTAAATACTTTGAGATTTAAAAAAAAATTTTTTTTAGTAACTTTAAAAAGGTATTTAGGGGAAGAAGGTGGGTGGGTGCTAGAATAGCTTTTAACTCTCTTCCTTATGGCAAAAGGCAAAAGTGAAATACTTTCACCTCATGTAGAAAGCATGTCATTTGGGTCTGGGATTTGAGCATTTGACCAATTGTCCCCTGCTCAGTGAGACAGCACAGCCCCGTGGGCCTGTGAGGGCCGGCCTCCCTCCTGTTCCGTCCATGTCCACCCTCTTTCTGGAGTTCTGATCCCACCCAGCATGGCATCCGTCTTTGGAAGCCTGTCCAGGAAGCACTGTCCAGGGTGACAAGAAACTTCCATGGCCCAGCCTGGCACGTTGGGACGAGGGCTGACCTGAGCTGCTGTCTGCAGGCTGCTCTCAGACCTTCTCTTGATTTCACCCCATTCCCACTCAGAAGATGGGGAGATGGTCTTGAACTTGGGGGGTGGGACATCCCTGTGTGTGCCCTGCCCGACAGCATCTGCAACGCCCAGCTGATTCTGCATCGTTTCATGGCTTGAGGGCTGGAGGGAGAGGGCTTGCTTTTTTCACACTTCGTACGTGTAGGTATGAAGGCATGTCTGAGGGTCTGGGTGTGGGGGGAGACAGCACGTTCTACGGAGGAATCTTTTCCTGCCTCCTCCTGGCGGGGGCTAGCATTCCTTGGTGTTCCTGGCTTATAGCAGCATCACTCAGATCTATGCTTCTGTCTTCAGACCTATGGTCTCTTCCCTCTGTGTCCCTCTGTGGTGTCCTTCCTTCTCATGAAGATACCACTCCTTGAATGATGATGTCATCTCAGAGACCATAGCACTGGCCACCTTCTTGAACCCAGCTCCTGAAGCAAACATGAAAACTCATTACTAAAACTCTCTGCTGCATTAAAGGACCCATTTGAAATAAGACAGCAGAGCGGTTTGAAAAGGAGGGAGGATGCTTGTTTTGGTCTTTTAATGTTCCTATCGTCTGAGAAGCGTTAAAAGATTAGGCTTGAAACCCACTTAATCGACACAGGGACGTAATCTTCACCGAGAAGCCTTCAAGCCTAGTTAAGCGTCCCATTTTCTGCACAGATGAGGGTGCCTCGGGGAGCGTGTCCTTTCCTGGAGCCGCAGATTCGGCACAACCTCCAGTTGGAGCACCGCGTGGATATTTTCCCTTGCAGAAAGGCAAATCCTAATCAGTCATCGCCCTGGGATCTGGAGGGGGGGGGCGTGGCTGTGTAGTTGGACCTTGTACAAGGATGCCCACGGGTGGGAAGGCTCCCTTGCCTTTATCACCGAGAGTTCCACCTCCAGTCGCCTGCAGGAATGGATCCCAAGACGACAACGCTAAATAGTTTACAGTCCAGGCATGCCACTTACAGATGTGGGGCAGCCAAAACCTGAAACCTGCTGAGCCACAGCTGCCTTGTCCAAAAAAAAAAAAAAAGGACGGAATGCAGTTTAGCTGCCAACTCAAGTTTTCTGCTTCATCGGCCGCCTGTCTCTCAGAAGGACCGTCTGTCTGCTGTCCAGCTCTGCTCTGATGCCGTCTGCCTACCTGGAGCCCTCCCCCCACCCCCTGCTCGATTTGTCTCCACCTTCCTTTCTCTTCCCTGTAGACAACTTGAGGTGTGCTGTCAGTTAAGGCCCAGTGAGGCCGGTTCTCCCCATCTGAGAGTCCTTGTTTTGTAGAACCTTCTGGAACACCTCAGGCCATCTCCTTTTCCGTGCTCAAGTAGGAGTGAGCTGAAATCAGTAAGCCAACTGTTAGTTTCCAAGGGCCATCTTAACAAGCTGTCTTGAACTGAGTCACTTAAAACAACAGAAATCTATTTTCTAAGTTCAGGAGGTCAGAAATCCAAAATCAAGGTGTTGGCAAGGCTGTGCCCCTCTGGAAGGTTCTACGGAGGAATCTTTTCCTGCCTCCTCCTGGCGGGGGCTAGCATTCCTTGGTGTTCCTGGCTTATAGCAGCATCACTCAGATCTATGCTTCTGTCTTCAGACCTATGGTCTCTTCCCTCTGTGTCCCTCTGTGGTGTCCTTCCTTCTCATGAAGATACCACTCCTTGAATGATGATGTCATCTCAAGATCCTCAACTAACCTTATTCCAAATAAGGTCACATTCTGAGGTTCCAGGTGGATGTACACTTTGGGGGTACACCATTCAACCCACCACACTGACTTTTAGGGATATTTGTTTCCCATTTATATACACAAATACATGTCTTTTTTTAAACATTTTTAATTTTTTTAAAGTAATCTCTACGCCCAGCATAGGGCTTGGACTCATAGCCCTGAGATTAAGAGTCACATGCTCTTCTGACTGAGCCAGTCAGGTGCCCCCACAAATACTCTTTTTTAAAAAATGTTTATTTATTTTTTGACAGAGACAGAGAGAGAGAGAGAGAGAGCTGGGGATAGGCAGAGAGAGAGGGAGACAGAGGATCTGAAGTGGGCTTTGTGCTGAGGACGGAGAGCCTGACGTGGGGTTTGAACTCACGCACCATGAGAACGTGACCTGAGCCAAAGTTGGATGCTTAACTGACAGAGCCACCCATGTGCCCCCCACTCGCCCACAAATTCACTCTTGAAGAACATATTTGGGGTCACTGTGTTTTGTTTTATTGAATTTTTAAAATTCAGTGTTCGGTCACATAACATTCACATATTATTACATTTTTTTCATGTTTAACTCTTTACAGACTTCATTTTCAGTGACTGTCCTATTGGTCTGCCAGGTGAGTGGCGGGACAGCCTAGTGGTTAGGAGTGCGGGCTGGAGATCGAGGTGGCCAGCGTTTGCATCCCCCACGTCTGTCTTGGGCTGTGAAGGGCTACGGCCCCCTCCAGAATCCGACGTTGGAGTCCTAAGCCCAGTACCTCAGAATGTGACTGTGTTTAATGATGGGGAGGTAATTAATGTGAAATGAGGTCATTGGGTGGGCCCTAATCCAATATGACTGGTGTCCTTCTAAGAAGAGGTGACGAGGACACAGCCACACACAGAGAGAAGACTGTGTGGGGACACAGGGGAGAGACGGCCGTGTACAGATCTTCCTCGACTCGATATGGAGGTACCTCCTGACAGTAAGTTGAAAATGTTGCAAGTTGAAGATGGCATTTAGTACATCTAACGTACCGAACCTCGTAGCTTGGCCCAGCCTCCCTTGAACGTGCTCTGAACACTTACAGGAGCCGCCAGCTGGGCAAAGTCATGGAACACAAAGCCTATTTTACAATGCGGTGTTAGATATCACATGTTGTGCATCGAAGACTGTGCCGAAAGTGAAAACAGGACAGCTGCACGGCTGTAGGATGGTTGTCGGCATAGGAGCTGTCGGCTCTCGTGGTCCCGGGCATGACTGCAAGCTGTGGTGGCCACTGCCCAGCGTGTGAAGTCAAAAAATCATTAAGTTGAGGCCATCTAGAGAAGTCGTCTAAACTCCTGGCCTCCAGAACCGTGAGGAGAGAAAGTTCTGTTGTTTCAGCCCCGCGGTCTGCGTCACAGCCCCGGCAGATGGGTACCCTGACCGCTGGGGCAACGCCCGAACCTCTGAGGCCTCTTTCCTTCTCTCTACAGTCAGGTCCTCCTAGGGGCTTGTGAGGAGTAAATGAGAGAATACTCTGCGTGCTCCCTGGGGCTGGTTGGAAGGTGCTCCAGGCAGAGTTGGTACCGCCCTGGTCGATTTTGCCCGCCCTCTGTGGTTGCACGTTGGGTGCTGTCTGTCCATGCACGGGGCGAATATTTACTGGGCCCCGGTCATGGCCATTTGCCCTGTGATAAATGAGGCTGTGGCCTGTGGTCAGCAGCTGAGCACACTGTTTTTGGCTGCTTTCTTGGGAAGGATTTTTTTTTAACGTTTATTTATTTATTTTGAGAGAGACAGAGAGAGTGTGAGCAGGGGAGGGGCAGAGGGAGAGACAGAGAGAGTCCCAAGCAGGCTCTGTGTGCCATGTGGAGCCCGACGTGGGGCTCGATCTCAAAGACCTTGAGATCATGACCTGAGATGAAACCAAGAGACGCTCCACTGACTGAGCCACCCAGGTGCCCCTGGAAGGGATTTTTAGGTGCTTGCTCTGTCCTCCAAGCTATTTTCACTGAGCACCTCCCATGGGGGGCCTTGTGATGGGAGCAGCCTGTTGCCATGCGCTCCTAGGCCAGTGCCCAGGGGACCCATTTGCCGGTGGCAGTGATGAACCATTAGGCAGCTCACACGCCCGGAAAATGTTGTCATTGGGAGCGATGTCCCTTTCCTTTTTCAAACCCGTCCAGGGTCTGATGGCCGCAGCCGCCACCTGGTGACTTTACGGCACCAGGAGCGGCACCAGGAGGCAGGCGGAGGCTCTTGGCAGAGGAAGCCCTCACCCGAGAGCCTTCAGGGGCATTTCACACCTGCCCATGTCAGGGAGTGGCCATTATGCTCCTGTTAAATAGTTTGCGGCCTCCCCTCCCCTCAAGCTTGTGGGCACCGGTGGAGTGCCAGGAGCCCGCGGCCTCTCCTGGAGGCTGAGTCCTGCCAGCCGCTGAGCACTCCCCTCAGCTGCAGCGACCTCCTGCCCTCTGCCCCCGCCTCCTCCATCCCTGGGTGCCTCCAGCCTTGGCCTTTTTTCTTCTCTTCTTTGAAGTGTGAGCCTCAGAGGCATGACAGGCAAACAGGATGCTCCCCTCCCACACGCAGAGACTTCAGACGAGACACTTGGGTCGAACCGCATCCTGCTGGCAGTGGTGGGTCCCATCTGCCGCGGACCTGGTGTGGGAGGGGGTGCAGGGCTGGGTGCCAGGAGGGGTACTCACGAAGGGGTTCTCGCTAGTCACTCTGAGCCTCATTCCAGAATTCCAGCAAGGTGGGCATGACAGGGTTCCCTCTGGGAGCTCCGTGCCTGGAAAAGCTGAATAATGCAGGTGGTGAGGGATGGTAACACCTGCTTGGCGCCTTTGTGAGAGGCCACGAATAGATAGCGGCATTCCTCATCCCCTGCCTTGCCCTTGGCTATGATTTTTATGTTTTCTGGGAGCTATTTTGTTGTCGTTGTTGTTTTAAAACGAGTAATTTCTCCAAACCTTGGCAAAATCAGTCCAGGGTTGCAAGATTGCTCTAAAATAGGTGACGGCTATGGAGAGGCATCAGGTGGGGACCTACGGGAGGTGTGCTCTTCCTCAACAGCTGCAGATCCGAGGCAAGACCAGAGGGGACACCCAGGGAAGGGCAGGCAATAGTGCAAGAGTTTCGGGAAAACACAAAGTCCTAAATCTTGCCCGAGTTGTGGCCTCTGAGGATAGCAAAAATGATTTAGGCGCTTCTCCTGTGAGCGAAGCCATCTTGGGAAGATGAACGTGTAAAGGTGGAAGGGTCCAGTTCTCCCATCTCCAGGCAGATGTTCTGAGTCCCGAGACTCCATCAGACATTTAGTTTTCAAAATAGTTCGTGTGTGTGTGTGTGTGTGTGTGTGTGTTGGGGGAGGTCGAATTTAAAAGATGTCAGGGTTTTACCACCCACTTTATAACCCCGCCTGGCAGTGAGTGACATTCTAGACGCCTCTGGAACTTTCCACTTGTTGAGCCCATGGTAGTGCAGTCAGTGAAGACACCAGGGTACGTGGTGTGGATTTTTCATCGGCAGAATGTCCCGAAAATTCGGTTGAAAGGTTTGAGAGAGAGATGATGAGGGAGATTTCTGAAGAGACTGTACTCCTCGACAGCCGGAAAATGCTTTTGTGTTTGCTTCTCTCTTCCCCACCGTTTTTTGTAGGGCAAGGGTGGAGGATGGGGAAAGATCAGGTGGGAGGGTGGGAGAGGGGATACCAGAAGTAGGGGCCGTGGCTAAGAAGAGGGGGCAACTTTCTGCCCTGGGGTGCAGGAGGCAGCACTCTAATCCGAGGACTTAGGCTCTATCAGGGGTCCTGAGAGTTGTTTCTTTTCCAGAGACAGGCTCCTGGGCCTGTGTGAGTGTGCAGGTGGCTGCAGGCTGCAGCCAGCTGTTGCTTTTTTAAATTAGAGCCTGTTCCCAGAGCCTCTCCTTGCTAGGGCTGTGGTTTCACTCCCCTGCTTGCATTAAACAAGCCCCATTTTGCTTCTTGGCACAATAATAGGTTTGTTTGAGATCCTGGATTCCAGACTTCTGGGGGTCTTGCCATATTGGCATCATCTGACAGGACAGCGGCCTTTACAATATGACCGTCTCTACAGAAATGGTTGGTGCTCTGCCATCTCAGGTTTCTGGAAAAAGGCATCCCTGTGTTACCTATCCAAATAAAGAGGAAGTTCTTAACGGACCTCCTGCTACAAGGGTGTGAGTCAATGCTGTGTGCATTTACACTTCCGTGGAAAATAAGGGTAGATTTGTTCGTGTGGTTATTTAAGCGTCCATTGAGACTATTTGAAAATGACCGAAACCACCCCGGAAATCCTCCTGGTCTAGGACACGACTCACTTGCTTTGTGCGTCTTGTACGAATGTGTCTTCTTTGGCACCCGATAGGTACGAAATAAACACTTGATAGGATGATTCGCGGCCCGATTAGCCTCCTCCTTTAGACTCTTTTTCATTTTCCCCTTAGATCTTCAACCTCATGAAGTATGACAGCTACAGCCGCTTCTTGAAGTCTGACTTGTTTTTAAAACACAAGCGAACCGAGGAAGAGGAAGAAGATCCACCTGATGCCCAAACTGCAGCTAAAAGGGCTTCGAGAATTTATAACACATGAGTCCCCAAAGAGCTGGCAGGACTGGCTTTCAGAAGCGAAGGAACTTGCTCTCAGGACCATGCAGGGTTTATAATTGCTTTGTTATCTGTAAGGACTGAAATGCGCAAAACCCTTCCGTGGGATATGTGTATTTTATTAACTGCTTGACCAGTAAGTTTTGCATGATGGCTAATCTTACATAAAAAAACAAATAGCTTTGAAGTTTTAGTTCACATACACACACACACACACACACACACACACGCAGAAGAATCCTTGAACACCGGACACCTTGAGCATTTTGATTAAACGTCCTGCGAGGCCACCAGGTGAACTTAGAGCCACCTCTTACATTTTAAGTCATTGCCCGGCCTCTGTGGGAAGGGTCATGCATGTCCACAGATTCATTTGGGCAAATCATCTCAAGAAGGAATTGATCTGACAAACTCAGGCCCCCGGGGGTGTTGGTGGTCAGCTACCTTTGTGGTTAAATACTTCTCGGGAACGAGTTCAGTGCTGGGAAAAGAAAATTCATCACTGACAGCCTATACAGATTTGGGGAGCTGTATGTGAGCATCCTCAGAGGGTTCTTGCTCCTTGTGTGGAGATTTGTCCCGGTTTTGCCTATAATCCGTGACATTTCATGCCACACAGGTAAATAGTTCATCTTGACAGAAACAAGATCTCGACCAGGAAGAAAGACAAATGGGAAATTGTTCAGGGTCCCCGTGACACCACAAGGTGGTGTTGAATGGGCTCGTGGCCCGTGGCCCGTGCCGATGATGGAGTTGGTGGGATACGGATATTCTGTTCTCCCATAGCCCATGTGAGGACACATTGGAACCCTTGCTTCTCTGTGCCTACCCTCTTGCTGGACTTGTTGACTCTGGGCTTGACACTTCAACGAGAGGAAAGAAGTCCTCTTTTAAAATTTCTTCTTGGGTAGAGAAGCTTGAGTGAAATCTTGCTTGGCTGGGGTTGTCCCAGTGAGCCCAGGTTCCCCTCCCCGCCCCCCCCCCCCCCCCCCCCGCTTTTGCAAGCAGAGCCCACAAAGCCCAAGGTCAGACACAGTTCCCTTCTGCTACTTGCTCCCGCCATCTGCTGCTGTCAGGCCTCTCCAGCATGTTTGCCAAACCTTAAACTCATGTTTGTACAAACAGAGCGACCAGACACTGTTACTTGTGAGCTTTCCGACTCAGACTTTTCCATTTGCAAAATTCCCTGATGTCGAGGGTGGCTGTGTAGTTTATTAAGCAAACCAGGAAACTTTTGAGAGAGAAGGGAAGTCAGTTTAGCAGTTGCCTGGGATAATAGACATAGACTGGTTCTCTTCTGATTGAACCAGTTTGCAATGGTGACCCTCCCCTAGTGTGACCTCTCTGCTCTTCCCCAGATTCCCTCATATCATTGTCCATTCACTGTGGTTGGAAAGTTTCCTGTCCTTCCATCTCAGGCCCGGGAAGGGATGCCTTCAGGGAGTCATTCACTGCTGAGAACGAAGTCCGAGCATTCAGCATTCATCAGAAACAGCAAATGCTTGATCCCCTTACATGGGGTTCTCTGCCTTCCCCGGGACATCCCAGACAGGCCTTCTCTCTGCCTGGGACGAGGTAGTGACACTGAGATAGACACCCAAGGGACAGGCCATCCTCAACGAGCAGTTTCTTAACCAGAAAGGTGCAGGGACGCGAGCCCACCCCACCCCACCGTTGCTGATGTAAGGTAATTGGGGAGCATCAGAGAGCTGAGCAACCAGCTCGGTGCTCCCTTCAGAGCTGGTCCTAGGCACTGCAGGTGGGCTGGGAACCCTCTTTCTGGTTTTTTACCCTTTTACCACTGGGTTCAGAACCCCTTAAGAGTGGTGGTCTCTTTGTAAGTGCTTGACTAAAGGAAACAGCTCGAGTTAGCCAGAAGATTATCTACCAAAAGAAAAGCCTATCACGTAGGAGTTGCCCGGAAAACTGAGCGCCAGTGGGATGTGAGCCACGTACGTTTAACCACAGATCACTCCTACCAGCATGAACTCACGCCACTTCCTCTGGCTTTGCTCCTGCCCGGCTGCCCGCGTCTCTGCCAGCTGCAAAACTGAGGCGCATACAGCATTCAGCTTCCTGAAGCCCCTGCACAAGCGAGCCGGAACTTCCGGGGAAACCAGGTAGCCAGAAAGATGCTTCTGTCCAGCTTTCACTCTCACCCCGTCTATCTGACCATCCCTCCATTTGTTGATGAGTATTTCAACCGTGTCTGCAACGTGCTAGGGACTGTGTTAGATGCCAAGATTCAATGAGGCTGGGGTGGGGGGAATAGAGTAGCCACGAGGATTCGTGCTCTCGTGGCATTCACAAGCGTTATAAAATGTAGGTTTTGTTGTTATCCAGGTATGGGGAGGAGATCAGGAGATGATGGACACTGCAGAGTTTGTTTCAGGTCCTAAGAGCTGGGGCAGGCCAGGGTGACGTGGAGAACCACCGGGGGCCAGTCAGGAGACAGAGGGAGAAAGTGGAAACTGTGGACCGGGGCACTTACTATGGTTTCCTTGGGAAAAGCAAAGCAAGGTAAGCAGGCATGGGATTGGCCAGTTTGAATAACCCCCGCAGGCTCTGGGGCCCAGGGGCTGTCCCTAGCTGCCTGGTACCTGGGCCTAGGTGATGAGGGCAGGTGGCCCAGAGTGTGAGAGCCCTGTGACAACCTGATAAAGGAGGTGGTTGGCGTATGAGCTCTGGGTTGGTGAGTTAGCCCCGGTTGGTTGCTAGGTCTAGGAATTGGTGAGCCCTGGGAAGGACATCCCTCCGGGGCCAGCAGGGCCCTGGATGTCAAGACATCAGAACAAAACAAACCCATGCTTAACACAATAGTCTGTGGGGTCTCAAACTCTCAACCTGCAGGCCATAGATGTGTCTGATGGGGCACGTGTTTTAAATCTTCCAATGCAAATGCCTGAGGCAGAGCATGAGAGTCCCCTCCAGTTGGCTGTAGGACCCGTCACTCCTTGTTGCCTATGACAGGCCACTCACGTATTCTCTGGTCACTCCATGGTTTGGGCCCCGAACTCTACTTCCCTTGTGCAGAGAGCATTGTCTCGGTGACTTCTTGGGCCTTAATGAGATACTTCAGATCCACTCTCCAACCTGCCTGGCTGTCTTTCTTTTTCTTTCTTTCTTTCTTTCTTTCTTTCTTTCTTTCTTTCTTTCTCCCTTCCTTCCTCCCTTCCTTCTTTCCATTCTTTTCTTTCTTTTCTCTCTCTCTTTCCTTCCTTCCTTTCTTTCCTCCCTTTTCTTTTCTTTCTCCTTCCCTTCCCTTCCTTTTCCTTCTTTCTTTCTTTTCTTTCTTTTTTTGTTGTTAACGTTTATTTTGAGAGAGAGAAAAGAGAGAAGGAGAGGGAGGGGAAGAGAGAGAGAGAAGGAATCCCAAGTATGCTCCACACTGTCAGTGCAGAGCCCAATGCGGGGTTCGATCTCACGAACCATGAGAACATGAGCCAAAATCACGAGTTAGACGCTTAACTGACTGAGCCACCCACTTGCCCCTGACCTATGTGGCTTTCTAAGAGTAGACCGTGGTCTGTGTGTCCCCCGCACCCCGTCCTGCCTACCCTGCCTTCTGAATGGCAGCTCTCCCTCTCAGGCAGGGGTGGGGGCGGGGGGCGGGGGCTTTGCGTCTTTCCCACTGCTTCATCACGAAAGCTTAAAAAGTGGGGGAACAGGTATGTCTCCCAGTTTAGAGATGGGAAAACCAAAGCCAATGACGTGACTCAAACAGGCACATGCTCCCTGCCCCCAGCTCCCTTTCAGGCCCACCCTGTGCCTGGACAGAGACTTAATGACCACCCACTATGCCCCAGACCAAATACGAGACACAGGAACGTAGGAGAGGAAAGAATGAGGCGCAAACCCTGCCTTCAGGGAACAGCTGGTCACGAGATGAGGTGGAGTCTTCTCCCAAAAACCCCGCTACAAGGAAGTGACTGGAGAAGGGCCACTGGCACGTGATTGGCTGCTTGTGTTCATCTTTTAAGGTTGCAAACCCAGTTGTTTTGTCTTTCCCCTAAATATCAGGACATCCAGTGTTATGTTCACGCCGGTGAAATGATCTCTTTCAGAAACATGAGAACGGTTGCTCTGTCCTTGTGAGCGTAAGCTTTCCCTCAGTGTCAGGTGAATTCTGGGAAATGAAGAATTAGTTGGTGCAGTTTCCCCTTGTGGTTTTGCTCACGGGGACACATGTCCCTTCCTGTGTGACAGAGTCGGGGCCTGATGAATTGGCACCAACTGCCAGGTCCCAGCTCTGAATTTGGGAGCGCGCTTTGTTTACAAGCTTTGTAAACTGCTACGCAGGCGGTCACGACCCGCATTCTCTCATTATTTACCTTCATTTGCACGTGTTCTAGAACTTGCATTTATTTAAGTGCTAAATGGGCTTGTGATACCATTAGCGTCCGGGTTTTTTAAAATTTGTGTTTCTTCTCAAGGTTAGTTGCACACAAGGCAGCGGGCACAGTAAGAGGGGCTGGCGCCCGGGCAGAGGGGGAGAGACAGCTGCCCAAATGGTTCCCAAACCCTGGGCAGAGAAGCTGGGCTCTGCTCGGATTCCCATAGGTTTTGCAAGTTTTGCAAGTCCAAAGTTGCTTGAGCACAAACCTGGGGTGGGGGGCACCCTCCTGGGGCCTATGAGTGAGGGGCTTTCGGGTCGTGCCCTCCCTGGGTGCTTGGGTGGAGGGTGTTCACGGTGCTGCATCCGTCTGGAGATGCGGGGGGGAGCTTTGCCAATTCCCACAAAACCACCGAGTGGGGCACCTGGCAGTGGCCTAAGCGCCTCCCCCTTCCTGCACTTCTCTGTCTGATTCATCAGTTGGTTCTCTAGATTTTCTCCAAAAGCTAGCACGAAGGTGCCCACGCCCCCTCATCTCTACAGCCCGGGGCCCAGCCACACTGCCTTCTTCATCTCCAGTCCCCACACCAGCCTCCCCGATGGTCCGACCTCTTCACTGCACTCCCCTGCCCATCACCGTGTCACCATTCATCCTGTAGAAGCACAGACCTCCCCGTGTCAGTGCTGCTCACGTGCATAAGCCCCCGCCGTGCCTCTCCTTGCCCTCAGAATAAACATTCGAGCCCAGCCCCACCTCACTTTCTGCCCCTCCGAGGATCTCCGTTCCAGGACTTGGTTCGGATTTGCGAGCAGGGCACACACGCTGCTTTCCACAGCCTCTCACGCGTTGACCTTGGTGTGGATGGCTCCTTCCCTGGTCTCGGGCCACATTTAGCTCCCGGGAGAGGTCTTTCCCGGGACCTCGCTAAGCAGCCCCCCCCCCCCCCTCCACCTTAGGTCCATTCCTGGTCCCTGGAGAGCCCTGGCACACGACTGTTCATCTGTTGCCCACGTGTGTCCCCCTGTCCCCAAGGACCAGGACCCGGCGTGTTTCACTGTGTTCCCGGAGTGCCTGGCCCGGAGCAGCCTCACAGCAGGCCCTCTGTAAAAGTTTCCAGTGTGAGCGCATGAATGCCAAATGGGTCAATGTCTTGAATTTTGGTTGATTTCATGCATAGTCTGGCACCTTGCTGTTGCCCCTTGCCAATGGCCAACGCTTGTGATTGTCATAAAAACGCAGAATCGGGAGGGACAGGAGAGACCTACCATTCCCTGAGTGTCTCCCACATGTTGGGCTTATGTGAGGCCCACTGCAGACAGTGGCGCACTTCCCCGGGATCCCTCCGGAAATGATCTGCAGAGGAACCCATCCTGTACCAGGTGGCCACAGTTCACGGCTGGCCTTGGCAAGATTAGAACACAGGTCTTTCAGACCCCACAGGGCACCACCTTTCGCTCTACCGAGTGGGGCCAGATTTCAGCTCAGGGAAATCTTTGGCCATTCCAACTAGAAAATAGAGTTTCTTCTCGGTTCTCCCAGGGAAAAGGCCACCGTCCAGCCATTCCTGACCCGTTCTTTCTTTTCTTCTCTAGGACATGCAGAGGGGGCTTCACCCCAGCTGGGGAGGTAGAGTCAAAATGCTCCTTTAAATAGACTGGTTTTGTGTTTACAACCAGTTTTTTTTTTCCTTTAGCAATGTATCATGACCATCTTTCTGTGCCAGTAAACATAATTATACACCATCCTCCAAAAAAGTCCAGTTTCAAGATTATCTAGGGAAGATAAATGTTTCCCTTGTGCTAATTCCAGTACAGTTTATATGCTGTTTTGCAACACGGGCAAACTGTTTTCTTCTTATTTAAGCATTTAAACTCTGCTTTTTAAACTGTTATGGCATACAGATCGCCTAAGAGTAACAGATGTCTGCTTGATAGAGATGTTCCCAGGAAAAGAATCTGCTGCTTCTCGGTCTCCAGAGGAAGGATGCCTTTGCAAATATGTGGCTTTTGGTCCACAAGCCGCCCCCACCCCCCCAAACCCTCCTAAGAAGAAGGGGGAAGAGATATAGTGTTGCAGGCTGCTTGGTGAATATCTGTGTTCACAGATCCTGGTGATGGTAGAGGGAAGACCCTGGTCCCCCAGGAAGTTTGACCCTGCTGCTCCTGGAGGGAGTATTTCTCTGAATCTTTCTAGGTGGGTGAGGTCACTGTCCATGATCTGGAGATGTGAAATGTAGGCCCATTTTTACTAAATGTGTAGCTCTCCCCAGAATCTTAGCAGTGGAAGAAACTCTTTCAATTATCTCTAATTATTATTATTATTTTTTTTACTATTGGTTAGCATGAGAATTTTGGTTTAGATCATGTCATGAAGGGGCACCTGGCTGGTGCAGTCTGTAGAGAATGGGATTCTCAATCTCAAGGTCATGAGTTGGTGCCCCACATTGGGCATGGAGCCTACTAAAAAAAATTTTTTAAAAGGTCGTGTCATGGAAATTGACTACCAAAATTCTAACCCAGGTTTGTCACTTTTTAGCTGTGGGATCTTGGGAAAGTCACATATCTTTCCAAGCTCTGTGTCTGCACCTGTTTGATGGGGATAACATTGGTCCCGACATAAGATGCAAGGAGATAAGACACATAATGTGCATAACACTGTGCCTGGTCCCTAGCAGGTCAATAAATATTGGTGATCCAGAGAGGTTGTGTGGTCTGTCCAAGGTCACACAGGGAAGGCATACCAGATTCCTGGGCTGGGCTGATTTCTAACTCCTTGGTTGGGGCTGTTTCCCCTGCTGTTTGGCAGCAAGAGGAGGCTCGGGGTCAGGGAGCAGGATCCAAAAACGTCCTTAAAATGACTGAAGTTGAAGTAGGTGGGTCTCCAAGCAGGAGAGGGTGAGGACCCAGGAGGAGGCCCCAGCAGACGGCAGCCAGGAAGGTGAGGAGAGACCTGAGCCGGCCTGGGATTTGGTAACGAGGCCGGGGGATAGCTCCACTGCTAACCTAGAGCCAGGTTCCTAGGCCAGCCAAGTGGCCAAGCTAAAGGGAAGGAAGTTTGAGAGGGGTCACTGACAGCAGTGGGATGCCCACCCCACAAGGAAAAAGCAGTGAAAATAGGGAGCCAGTAGTCTCCTCTGGAGGCATTATTTTGCATCGGAAGGATAGGGAAGGGTCCTTTGGGACCAGACATCCTTTGGGGAGCCCGTCGTATCTTCAGTGACTTTCCCTTGGCAGGCATGCCAGGGAGGACCTGCCCTGGTGCTTTGCAAGATAGTCTGGGCACCCCAGATTCCTCCAAGAGGAGGAACCTGGCGGGACAGCCTTCCTGAAGTTCCTGGCTCGGGCTCACGGGGGAGCTGGTGAGCTGTAGAGGGAGTGAGTGGCTGGGTCCCTGGAGCACAGGACCCTCTGAAGCCCTGGGCATCACGATGTCTAAGTGCACTGGGGTGGCTCCTGCCCAGGTCCAGTTGTAAAGGTGTATTTGTGCCAATCAGCTTCAGAGAGCATGGGCCCAGGGATGGGGCAGTCCTGGCACTACGAGCTCTGTGCCACCTGACCAAGGCTTCCAGGTGTGAGTGACACCGAGGCTGGGGCTGGGCAGGATGGTGGGGCAGCTGCTGTATCCTTCCCAGCCCCCATGGTTCCATGGCTGTTCAGGCAGGAGGATGAGGCAGTTCTGGGCTTGCTCTGAGGTCTTCTTTCTCCTTTCACTGGTTCTTGATCCCCCACCTGTCCCCCTCACCTGCCACCTTGACCTCTGCCCTTGACCTCTGCTGGCTCCAGAGACCCCAGATATCCCACCGGGCCATCAGTGAGAGACTGTTGTCTTCATTTCATTCATTTCTAAAGTCACTGCTAATTATTTTTAAATTGTTTAAAAGTTTATTTATTTATTTTGAGAGAGAGACAGAGAGAGAGAGAGGGAGAAAGAGAGAGAGAACAAGTTGGGGAGAGGCAGAGAGGATAGACAGAATCCCAAGCAGGCTCTGCACTGTGAGCGCAGAGCCAGATGCAGGGCTTGAACTCACGAACTGCGAGATCACACCCTGAGCCAAGGTCAAGACTCTGACGCTTAACAGACTGCGACACCCAGGTGCCCCACTGCTAATTTTTTAAAAACACTTGGTAACAATATTTTGATGTGAGTTTCTTACTCAAAGACCTGCAGGACTTTGTGCAATAAGCTGCCTGGTACTAAAAGTTAGAGTAACGAGATCAAGAAATGACTGGCTGTGTGCACAGAGGCTTAAAGGTTTAAAACGGTAGAGATATTAAGTCTCTGCCTCTCCCGTCGCGGGATTTTAACATTTTTCTCTAAATCCCCATCTCTCATCTCTGGTGTTTGTTCTGAAATGTAGTTATTGTTTCTGAAGCTTCTAAGATAAAAGGCTAAAATTTTACTCTTTCCAACCCTGTTCTCTGGGCTGCGCTATTTGGGGAGGGGGCGTTAAGTGAGATAAAACTCATGTTCGGTAAAGGAGACAAATCTCAGGTGGGCAGCTCAGTGAATGTGAATGTTTGCTTACACACTTGGAGCCACCACTGGGCCCAGCCACAGAATACCACCGGCATCCGGAGTATAGTTTTTAAGGGGCGTCTTCTTAAGGAACAATAACCTGAACCCTGGGACCGGGGGGGGGGTTGAGGAAGCCAGGGTTCCCACTCTGCTTGTCATCTTTCTACCTTCCCATTTTATGTCTCCGCTCCCAGCATCTCAGCAGAGGGGGACCGTCCGTCCCCCGTCCCCGACTCCTTGTCCAGCTGTGCGGAGCGAGCACGAAGTGGCCCCTCCCTCATGCACGGAGCTCTTTGCGACTTTCATCTGATTTTTTTCCATGAGGGAAATTAGCCGCTTGGCAAAATCTTTAGCAGTCAAGGTGCCATTTTGCCCTCGTACAATCTGGTGGGATTTGGGAGGGATTTTCAGGGAACTTGTTCATGTCTTTAGATCCCTGCTTCTTCAGTGCTGACAGGTTGTCTTGCTCAGCTTACCACTAAACCATTACTTAAAAAAAAAAAAAAAAGACTTTTTATGGGAATAATTTCAAAATATTTAAAAGTTAAATTATGACTATAATAAAACTATTGTCTGTATTTAATAATTATTGGCACTCTGCCATATTTCCTAGATCTGTTCATATTTTTTTTGCCAAACTGTTTTTTGAAAAATTAGACATGATGGGCGCCCGGGTGGCTCAGTCGGTTGAGCGTCCGACTTCTTCGGCTCAGGTCATGATCTCGCGGTTTGTGAGTTCGAGCCCCGCGTCGGGCTCTGTGCTGACAGCTCGGAGCCTGGAGCCTGCTTCAGATTCTGGGTCTCCCTCTCTCTGTCCCTCGCCTGCTTACTCCCTGTCTCTCTGACTGTCTCTCAAAAATAAAAAAATACAAACATTTAAAAAAGTTAGACATGATGGTTCACCTAAAAGAAGAACATTTATCATATCTAATAAAATGACTAATTATTCCCAATATCATCTAATACCTACTCCATATTCAAACTTTCCAAGTTAGAGAACACTTGGAAATTGTCCTTTTCTCAAACCAGGACAATCAAGGAGCAGGCATTATAATGTCTCTCAATTTAGACCACTCTCCCAATCTTTTTAATTTTTATATAATGAACAAACCAGGTTAAATATAGTGTAAAATGCCCTACGTTTTCGTTTGGTTTCTTGTTCCTTCATTGTGTCCTTTAATTTATATTTCCTTTCCTTTTTTTTTTTTTAAGTTTATATATTTATTTTGAGAGGGGATAGAGTGGGGCGGAGAGACAGGGAGAGAGAGAATCCCAAGCAGGCTCCACACTGTCAACACAGAGCCTGATGTGGGGCTCGAACTCACAAACTGTGAGATCATGACCTGAGGTAAAATCAAGAGTCAGATGCTTAACTGAGCTTCCCAGGTGCTGCTCCTTTGCTTCTGAAAAGGAAATAACATTACCTCTGCTGACCTTTCCCGTTAGTCCAGATGCTTCTGAATTTTCTCAGTTCATGATGCCACTGGGGTCTCAGGAAATTTTTCACAACATCCCTAGGTTAAACAAACAAAAATGTAATTGTTACAGTTATTAAACAGGTCCACAGAACTTCACAAGTATTTCTAACAGCTTAGTAGCTGGTTGAGAAAAAAAAAAACAAACAGAAAAGGAAACCTAACATAAATTGAAAAATTTATAAGAATTTTTTTTTTTTCATTCAAAAATAACCAAGAATACTAGGGATGCCTGGGTGGCCCAGTCAGTTGAGCATCTGATTTTGGCTCAGGTTGTGATCTCATGTTTGTGGGTTCGAGCCTGCATCAGACTCTGTGCTGACAGCTCGGAGCCTGGAGCCTGCTTTGGATTCTGTGTCTCCCTCTCTCTCTGCCCATCCCCCGCTCACACTCTGTCTCTCTCAAAAATAAATAAACAAACAAATAAATAAATAAACCAACATTAAAAAAATCTTTTAAAAAATAACGAAGAATACTTACTAACGGAATGTGTGCCCCTGTGGGCACCACACAGCTTCTCAGACCATGGAATCAGATCGATGCCACCAGGCTTATGTCTCGTCCCACAATGGTTTTTAACAAAAATTCTTAAATTTATTTATTTTGAGAGAGACAGAGACTGTGTGAGCAGGGGAGGGGCAGAGAGAGAGAGAGAGAATCCCAAGCCAACTCCACACGGCCAGTGCACAGCCCCACACAAGGCTCGAACTCACGGAACCACAAGGTCATGACCTGAGCCGAAGCCGAAAGTCGGATGCGTAACCGACTGAGCCATCCAGGGGCCCCTGTCCCACAGTGATTTTTGTGTGGTACTTATTTTTTTGTCACAGCAACCACAAAAACCCAGCTCTGCAAAGACAGGACTCCATCAAAAGGAACGTAGCATGAAGTAATGTTGAAATTGTGAACTGACTTGAGCTAATTCACAGTATCAACTGTCACTGTATTCCCCTTGAAAATTTAAAATATCCTAGGGCATTCCTGTTGGTTTGCTGTGGCATCTGGGTGCCTCAGTGGGCAGCTGGGGACTATGGTGTGGCTACAGCCCCTGGTAACTTCCTCTGCAAGGATTTTAAGCTGTTTGAAGGCCCAGTGAACGGCACAGGTTTGTCTCAACTAAGTGAACAGAGAACACCGCCTTGTAACCTAGAGCTGTTGTCTTAAGTCGGCTTTGCTTCAGAAACATCTGGGAAACTCCTGACCCCACCTAAGACTCCTGAGCCCCACCCCGGAGGAGCCAATCCAGGTTTCAGGTATCTGTTTAAAAAGGGAGCAACTCCCCAGTGGTCTAAATAATCTAGAGACCCTGGTGTTAGGACAAAACTTCCCGTTCATCTCTGACACAGAGTCCACTCTCAGAGAAGAAAATGAGAAAAGACAGAAAAGGAAAGTCAGCCAACAAAGCCTGGGTCTTGCTCCGGCCAACAGAGTGACTTCCATGGCCTTGTGAATGCCTCTCACTCGCTTGTTCTCTTGAACTGCACACTGATTAAGCACATCTCAGGTGGCAGTTCCTGAGCTCTGGGCAGCAGGGGACCCAGAGGTGGACAAGCCCGCCCAGCTCTTGAGGTCCCCCAGCCGAATAAGACGAGAGGGATGGAGATAATGTGTCTTCGAGGCACAGCTTAGTGTCCGGACAGCTTTAAACAGTGGTGTTACAGTTTTCAGGGCTATTGACTGATGTCACCCTGTGCTTTCTCCTTCCCATTCCATACCAAATAAGGCCATTCCCCCCAAATCTCAGTACTTGGGGGAGGGATTGGGAGCTCTTTTCTTTCTTTTTTCTTTTTTTTTTCAATGTTTATTTATTTTTGAGAGAGACAGAGAGCACGAGTGAGGGAGGGGCAGAGAGAGAGGGAGACAGAATCCAATGCAGGCTCCAGGCTCTGAGCTGTCAGCACAGAGCCCGACGCGGGGCTTGAACTCACCAACCGTGAGATCATGACCTGGGTCAAAGCCGGACGCTTAACTGACTGAGCCGCCCAGGTGCCCCTGGGAGCTCTTTTTCTATGCAATTATTAACATTTCCAGAGTGAATTATTTAAAATTCTAAATGGAAATATCGGGGGGTCTTTGTAGGTTTTCTTTCTTCATTCCTTCATAAATTTATATCCCATATACACCTACATTATCTCCACTGAAGGTAAAAGCAGGCTGTGAGGCTGGAGGAGTAGGGAATGGTAGCCCCATCTTATAGATGGAAAGCAATGTGGCCCCGGTAGAAAGGTGGCTGGTGGCTGGCCGGGCTGCTCCCACGACCTGCTGTGGCTCCTTGACTGCAGCAACTTTCCTGTCCCCTTCTTGGCAAATCTGAGAAGAAGCCATCGGAATTCTGATTGGTTGAGGTGAAATTGTGTGCCTTCAAAATTGTCATCTGCTCAAACATTTGGGGGCACCTCTTATCCACCAGGCACCGCGTAGATGCTTCCGGGTCATCTCTTTTGACTTCCTCCAGCCCCCATAGGGAGCCAGGATGGGGGGAGGGGAGGTGCAGAGTCGGGCATCGAAGGCCAGAGTGCCCTTCAGGGGGGTTTGCTTGGGAAGAAGCCAGGTATCACCTGCTCTGCCTCAGGAGGCAGGAGGAGAGTCTCCTGACTCTGGAGATATTCCCGCAGGGGCCTGGCACTCACCTGTGGGCCGTGGCCTGGCAATGTGCAGACGTCACTTGAGATTGGACTAGCTGAGCCCTGAAGCCTCTTTCACCTCCGAGAGGCCATGGATTTATGTTCTGGAAGACGCTTTTTTTTTTTTTTTTTAACGTTTATTTATTTCTGAGAGACAGAGCACAAAGAGGGAAACACAGAATCCGAAACGGCCTCCAGGCTCCGAGCTGTCAGCCCAGAGCCCAACGTGGAGCTTGAACTCACAAATTGTGAGATCATGACCAGAGCCGAAGTCGGTTGCTTAACCCACTGAGCCACCCAGGCGCCCCATGGAAGATGCTTCTTAAGAAAGACAGGAATCACATCTTCATTTTCACCCTGAGGGAAAGCAGGAAGTGAGCTTAAAAGATTTAGGACAGAAAAAATATCCCAAGTGGCAAGAGTTATTTCAACATTTGTACAGGCTCTTAAGTCTGGGCCCTGGAGAGCTTTGAGGGTACCATCAAATGAAACAATTTCAATAGAATAATAAATATTAACCCGGAAGCTTCCTCTGTTACCAGCTGCCCACAAGAACCCCATCCTTGCCAGCTGGGTCCATCCCACACACAAAGAAGAAGGGGTTCTTTCTGGCCCAGAGAGGTTAGATTGAGCCACACGACCCAGAAAGGTGGAGAGGGAGGGTGGGAGGGGCAGGGGGAGATGCCAAACATCATTGGGGAGGGCTGGGGGTGGGGGACTGGGGAGAGGAGGGGTGAGGGAAGAAGGTGGGAGAGAAAAAGGGATTTTATTAAGTTCCTGGAACTTGGTATTTTGAGCTCCTTCAGCGTTTTGGGGGAACAGAAGGAAAACGCATTGGACTGTGTTTCTTCTCTGCTCTGAGTCTGGGCCGTGTAGGTTCTGGGTTTTCTTTTTTTTTTTTTTTTTAATTTTTTTTTTTTCAACATTTATTTATTTTTGGGACAGAGAGAGACAGAGCATGAACGGGGGAGGGGCAGAGAGAGAGGGAGACACAGAATCGGAAGCAGGCTCCAGGCTCTGAGCCGTCAGCCCAGAGCCTGATGCGGGGCTCGAACTCACGGACCGTGAGATCGTGACCTGGCTGAAGTCGGACGCTTAACCAACTGCGCCACCCAGGTGCCCCGGTTCTGGGTTTTCTAAAGGTTACTTCATTAACTCTGGAGTTCACGAGGAGAGGCTGGTGGCACTGCCACCGTGGAGTTAGTGCCTGGTGTTGTAGGGCGTGGTGAGGGAGGCTCTGCTCCCTTGCTTTACTTTAGCAACGGGATGGTCTTAGGAGCTCCCTGACCAACAATGCCCACCCCATAAAGCACTCACTCTTCCAAATGATTTCCTTTGAGCCCCACTGCAAGTCCAGAGATAACATACAGGTATCGCTGTGCCCATTAAGCAGATGGCAAAAGTAAGGCTCAGAGGCATATATCATGGCTGCAAGGAACACCCGGGTTTTAACTCACTTCTAACTGTGAATCTGGCTCTTGTGCCCCTGCCTGCCCTGTGAGCACCAGGCTCTCTCTCCATCCAAACTTTGGCCTGAAGAGTCACCAAGTTGGTTTGGCTTCTCTGTCCCCAGGACAACTCCCAAATAACTTTGGAATGCAAGACTGAATTGTTCTTCTTTGTTTGTTGTTTTTTTTTTTTTTTCTTCCAGGCCTTTCTTTGCTTGTGGTAGGCATTTTTTAAAAGCCCGTCGAATTGTTTGTGAAAATGAGAGACAGTACTTTTGCCAAAGCATCATGTGGGTGGTGGCATTCTGCTATCTATTCTGCACACACAAAGGAACGATGCTGCTAATTACATCTGTCCCATCTGGATGCGCCCGTGTGCCCTCAGCACGGTTACTGTTTATGGTGTTCTCAGCTGAGACGTGAAAGGCAGAGGACCAAGGGAGACAGGGCTGTGGTTTCTCCCGGGTGTTTACAGAGAGCCCAGCACGTTGTGGAGGCTTGTGTTTCCATTTTGTTGTTGCTGGGGGGGGGGGGGATAGAAAAAGAGGAACAGGGTGTTTCTCCGACACCAGTGGGGTGGGGGAAGGCCACTGAGAAATGGAACCTTCCATGGTTTAACGTGCAACAAGTTCAAAGGATCCGTCAGGGAAGACGGCAGGTGCTGGGTCTGAGGTACTTGGAGTTTAGATGGAAAAGAAAAGAAGAACCACTTGGCAGCTTATTTCAGAGGGGACGTGTGCCGCTCCTCCCACGAGACCCTCCTTCTGTGGGTCCCAGCGGAGGCGAGGGTGCTGGAAGGGTGCACAGGAATGAGAAAAAGGGATCATAAAATGTATTTTTTGAGACAACTCATTTGCCCTGCTTTCTGCATGAAATGGAAGAGGGAATAAGAGAGAGAAGGCGCCACATCTTTCCACATTCTTTCCACAAGGAAAGAATTTCCTGATATTCCAGGGTTGCTCAAGCTCGGGCTGTAGAAACCACACAGTTTCTTCAGAGGTGGAACCAGTTCACTGGCCTATTTTTTATTGTATTGTAGAAAAAACAGGTTCCAAGATGCTATTTACCCTATGAAACTTACTTGAAATATCAGAGAGGTCTAGAGTGGGAAGGGGCTGACTAGTGTCACTCCAGATGCCGAGAGGCAGAAATCCCGTGACCCTCCCCCCCCCCCATGGGCTGTGCCCCCAACTCCCCAACAGAAGCTGGCAGAGAGCATGCAGCCCTGATGCCCCGTCCTGTATCCCTTCCGCTGCCCCTTTGAGTCTTTGTAGAGGTCAAGTTCACGCACACCTCCCTTACAGCTTCCCTCAATCCCTCAATCAGTGCTGATTTAACAGACTTGTCTCTGGAGTATTTTTCTAGAACAATAAGCCCCTTTGGCTCATGCTGCCAAGCCCTCAGCATTCTCCTACCTCTGGACCAGTAGCTCTGTTTCAAGCACGTGCACTCTGTAGTGGCCTCCCTTTCTGCCACTTATTTTGCCTCTGCCAGGCATTAAGGAGGCAGTGGGGGTGGGGGGTGGGGCATGAGTAAGGGGGTGGTTATAAAATGACATCACTAGGGACACTTGTGGTGATGGATGTCCTCTGTATGCTGGATCCGCGTCAATATCCTGGTTGTGGTGTTGTATTAGAGTTTTGTAAGATGCCACCGTTGGGGGGAACAGGGTGAGGGGTACATGGAATCTCTCTCTATTCTTTCTTAACAGTGCCTATGAATCTGCAGTGATCTCCAAAGGAAAAAAGTTGACTTAAAAAACAAACAGAACGGGGGTGCCTGGGTGGCTCAGTCGGTTGGGTGTCTGACTTTCGCTCAGGTCATGATCTCACGGCTTGTGAGTTGGAGCCCCACCTCGGGCTCTGTGCTGACAGCTTGGAGCCTGGAGCCTGCTTTGGATTCTGTGTCTTCCTCCCTCTCTCTCTGCCCCTCCCCTGCTCGCTCTCTGTCTCTCAAAAATAAAAACATTAAAAATATTAAAAACAAACAAACAGAACATAACAGCAACAAAACTCCCTGTGTCTCCATATTACAGTCCAGATGGGGAAATACTTCTGACAATGTACATTCTTGAGAAAGGTTGTTTCATTCAGAAGCTAGCAGGGGGGACGATGGGCCTGTCTAAAGGCTGACCAGCCTGCAGGCCCTACAGGAAGACAAGCTTGGCTGTGGGTCAGTGACTCTAACACGTAGAGCACATCAGAATTTCCCAGAGCCCTTGTTAAAGTAGATTCCCAAGTCCCTCCCTGCCTGCAGAGTCCCTGTTCTGGGATGGGCCCAGGGACCTGCATTTCAACATGGCCCCGGGAAGAGCCCATGGAGAGCTGTGCACACGTTCCCTTCCTTCCACAGAGTGACTGCTTACCTGTGCTGGAATTGTGTGGGTTGTTGGTTTCTAGATTTTTTTCCTTTAAAAAAGAAACACACACACACACACACACACACACACACACACACACACACACACTTGGATTCAGCTGTTTCGTGGTTCTCTTTCTGGTCACCACCAATACCTAATATTAATCAAGGACTCACTGCAGGCCTGGAACCAGGCTAAGCACTCCATGTATATTAGCTCACTTAATCCTCACCACCTGCTGTGAGATACTGACAGAAGCCCACAGAATTTAAGAGACCTGCCTGGCGTGTCGCAGCCTGGAAGTGGGGTGGGGGTGGGGGGTCAAGCCTCGTAAGACCATGCTCTCAAAATGCTATGGTCTGAATGTTTATGGCTCCCCTGCCCCAAGTTCATAGGTAGAAGTCCCAGCCCCCAGGGCCTCAGAGTGGGACCGTATTTGGAGACAGGGCCTTTAAAGAGGTGAGTAAGTGAAAATGAGGTCCTGAGAGTGACCTAATCCAGTCTGACTGGTGTCCCTGCGGAAAGAGGAGATGGGGACACAGAGGCAAAGAGAGGGAAGACCACGTGAGGACTGAGGGGGAAGACGGCCGTCTGCAAGTCGGGAAGAGAGGCCTCGGGAGAAAACGAGCTTGCTGGCACTTCCTGTTGGACTTCTGGCCTCCACAGCTCTGGAGAACCGTGAGGGAATAAATCTCTGCTGTTTAAGCCCCCATTCTGTGGCACTCGGTGGCAGTTCTAGTGGACCCATACAGGCTTTCCCGGTAAGGTAACAGGAAAGCTTAAAAATCCGTGGAAAGGAAATGATTTTTCCAGGATGTCAATTTATGTTATTTAAGTCTGGGTCTGAACGCTACCGACAAGCATCTCCTATGTTGGGGAAGTGGCTGGACGTCTAGTTCGGGGGTCCCCACATTTTCCAGGGGAGAACTTTATACCCCATTTCACCAGAGGCTTAAGGCCATAAAGAGAGGAGGGGCTAAGACCTCAGCGAGGGTGAGGTGGGGTGGGGGTGGCCACCCCTGGAAATGCCCGGGATTCACCCCAGAATCACCAAGGGGACCTGTTGGTAGCAGTAGTTGTCCAGCCTCCTACGGACAAGGCGAGGTCAGCCTGAGGAGACTTTGGGTCAGAGGGAAGCAGCTTTATTCTCTCAAGTTCCCGAGACCCGATAGACCCCTAAGTCTGTCCTCCTTTGGTTCCAGGAGCCTCATCATCCCCCTCTCCCTTCTCCTTTGCCTCAGGTAAAAAATCGTGCTTGGTCAGAATTTCCTGTGGAAACCCCCCGGGAGGGCGCTGGGTTGAAGACCAACATGTCTTGCTTCCCTCCAGGGTGGGACAGATTCCCGGGTCTGAGGACCAGTGCCCAGCGGAGTGGTCGGCCTCGATGGAGGGCCCAGGCCTGGTGAAAAATACGCATCTTTAAACAGCAGAATCACACCCAGTGGCAAGATGACCTCGCTAAGTGGGGCAGTGAGGCCAGCTGATCAGACTCCCGTGTCCCCCTTGCTCTTACTCAGGGGAGACAGCCTCCCTGCATGGGATGGGGTGTGGGATTGCCTCAACTCTATAAATGGTCATATAAATGATGTGACCTTGGGGCACCTGCGTGGCTCAGTCGGTTGAGTGTCCGACTCTTGATTTCAGCTCAGGTCGTGATCCCGGGGTCGTGAATTTGAGCCCCTCATCAGGCTCATGCTGAGGATGGAGTCTGCTTGAGATTCTCTCTCTCCATCTCTCTCTCTGCCCCTCCCCTGCTCATGCGTGCGTGCGTGCGCTCTCTCTCTCTCTCTGAAAAATAATAATAAAAAAATGATGCGACCATCTTGTACTCGGTGGCTCTCAGATGATGCCTGGGGTCCTGTCCCTCAGCCCTGACCCTACGTACATACATTCCCTTTCCTTCTACCACTTCCTAAGGCTCCGAGTTGACCTCTTTCAGCCCAGATATGCCTCCCTCCTCCTTTCCTGAGGCCCCATGAACCACAAACTGCATAGTGAGAGGCCATGACCTTCTGGGGCTGGGGCCCCTCATGCCAACGCCAGCCTGGCCACTTTGGCGGGAGTCTGTTCCTTCAGTGGCCACCACCCATTTCCTTTTCCTCACTCTTCACTTTCATTAACAAGCATATATTTCCTTTTTACATATCTGGAAAAAAATAAATTTATTTGGTTTGGTTTATAGTTCTGTTTTTAAACAAATAAAGGCCGTGTTATTCTGGCTGGCTTTGGTCCACAGGCTGATAAGGATTGTTGACCTTCTGGTCTGCACTTGCTGGGGGATGGAGTGGAGCAGGAATTGAGGGGAAAGGGTAAAACTAGCCGAGAGGAAAGTGCTTCCACCCCCCCCCCCCGCCCCGGGGGGCTATGGTGGACAGGAGAAGGAACCAGGGGGACTTCTGGCCCCAGAGGCCATGTGTATCCATCCCATAATGATGTCCCATGTGGTGTCTGGATGCAGCTAATACAGCCCGTGAGAGCCAATCACGTGCATGTCTTCTGAGGGCCGCCTTCCGGAACATCACGTCGGTGGTACAGTCGGCTGTGGTGGGAATACTTAACCCCAGGGATGGCCGGTGTTAGGGCTTTTCACCGCCCTCCCCGAAGAACCTGTTGCTAAACACGTATCAGCACATCACTGAGCACTCCCAGGCACAGGTGCTCTCTCTCATAGATAGTGCTGCCTATCTAGCATCTATCTACCTACCCATCTACTTCATAGGCCCGGGGGTGGAGGTGGGGTTCATTCGTAGGACAGAAACACATCCTCCGTTGGGCAACGGGCAAATAGGACAAAACGGGGAAGCGGTGAACTCAGACCAGGGCAGTGGTAAGTGAAGAACAGGAGGAAATGAACAGAGAAACACCTATTAAGCAGATTTAGGACAGAGATGAAGTTCAGATCAATTCTTTAGAAGATAAAAATATCGTTTAAAAAAAATTTCTTAATGTTTATTTTTGAGAGAGAGAGAGAGAGAGAGACAAAAAGCACGAGTGGAGGAGGGGCAAAGAGAGAGGGAGACACAGAATCTGAAGCAGGCTCCAGGCTCTGAGCTGTCAGCAGAGCCCAACGCGGGGCTTGAACTCAGAGACCACAAGATCATGACCCGAGCCGAAGTCGGACACTTAACCCACTGAGCCACCCAGGCGCCCCTAAAAAGATTATTCTTAAAACTCATTTCCTTCTTCAGCTTTTCAGAATTTCCACAGGTTGCAAAGAGGTGTGGTGTCATTGACCCCTCCTGGCCCTCTAGAAATGGCCCCAACACCTAACTTCGAGACCAGCTGCTGAGAGGACAAAGCCTTTTCTGAAAACACCGCCCACAGCCTGCCCGTCCCCCTTCCTCCAGAGGAATAGAGCCCAAGGGCGTCACCACTGCCCTGCCTTCCTTGCTACATTATGTTTAAATCACCTAAGGTTTTCCCATTCACTTGGGTGAATACTTGTGTATCATTTACAAAAACATGAGCAAAATCCCTGAACTACGCTTTCCAACCTCAAACCCTCGTGTTGTTTTTGGCATCCTCGGTGAGGCCCAGACCACTGAAGGGTGGCCTTTGTAGCGAGGCCAGTAACTCGGCCCAGATGCTCAGTCCTTGTCTCAGGCCCAGGCCGGGCTGCACAGAAGGACCTCTCTGAACCCCACCCCACCCCCACCCCAAAACACCTGGTGTAAAAACCCACCGAGTCCATCCCATTTTATTGCTGTTTTTTCCTCTTTGTTGTTGCTGGTTTGGGCTCCCTTTTGTGGGACGGGCGTAAAGATGGCTGTGCAGTCAAAAGCTAGGTGGTGAGGAAGTTGGCAGAGGGCACTGGGTTTGCTCTGTGCCAACCTGCTTCCAGTTAAAATAGGGCTGGACAGCTGGAGGCCTGGCGATTGCAAAGGGGTGAACTCGGAAGAGCTTGGCCAGCTGCTGAGAGGTGCCCGAGGCACTGGTCTGCTGTGCCAGGTGGCACCAGATGCCACAGGGTGGTGCAGAGGTAATAATGGACATGACTCAATCCCACCGACTGAATCGGAGCCCTGTTGTGCCATCAGCCAGGGCCCGAGGGCCCAGCAACACGTTCTGCTGGGGACCACCCTCTGTCCCCAGTCCCAGTGACAGCCAGGGTGTCAGATGTGTTCCTGCAGATGAAGAGGGTCTCCCGATAACCCATCCTCCTGGCCCCGGGCATCTTCCGCACATATTACGCCATTCTAGCCCAGTGTGTGGCAAATTCAGCTGATTCCAAACCGAGGTGGACTGGATGGGCTGTGGGAAACACCCAGAAAGCCCAGCTCGCTGCCCTCAGACCCTGCTGGCGGGGGTCAGGCTCCTTCATCTCTCCCTGCTCTGGAGACAAGAAATTTTGGATGACGAAGTGCCTTGGAAGGAAGGGGCCCTGGGGGAGAGGATGCACTGGCTGTTTGTCACTCCATGTGGGATGTGTTAGGAAGAAATGAGTTAAAGAGACCAGATGAAAGGGTGGCCAAAGCCACAGCTCTCGGGGAGCTGCTGATTCCCTGCTCGGCTTCTGGGGGCCTGGCCCGAGTCCCGAAACCTCAGAGGGTTGGGGTTTTGGCGCACAGGGAACGGGCTTCGTTTCAGAGAGAGAAAACCCCAGGAGTGAGGGGAGGGCTGAGGGGAGGTGGGGCTGGAGGAGAGCATGGGAGAGAAAGACAGACCAGACAGAGACAAAGAGAGCAGGACAGACTGTGGGATGGAGAAGGAAGGAGGCACTGAGGCTTTTCTCGGACTGGTCCTGCCCCTCCTGACAGTGGTCCTCCCAGCAGCTGGCGGGGAGGCAGGTGGGGTCTCTGGAGTCTTTGACCCTGGAATGTCTCCTGGGGGGTGGAGGCAGTTTGGAGAATGAACGCAGCCACCCCTCCTCATCCCAAGAGGCCACTGGGAAGAGTGTAGGGCACTTAGAGGCTCAGGGGTGCCTCCAGCCCACATGACCCCCAAAGTATCGTTAACAACCCCCCCCCCCCCATCACTACCTCTCCCCAGTCCTGGGCACCTCCCGGAGGGAAGCAAGTCTGGCTGCCTCCCTAGTCCCTCTCACTGGGACAGCAGAGGGTGAGTGACCCTCCAGGCTCTGCCCGGCTCACCAAGCCCCCACCAGGTCTGGGATTGTACCAAGAGCCTCCCTCAGGGTTCAGGAGCCCTGTGAGCACTGAGGAAACAGAGACTTACCTGACTGCTGAGTGATTAAAATCATGGCCTGCTGGGGGCTGGGCTCTCAGATCTCAGAGGCAGTAGTAGATACCTGACGGCCAGCAAGCTGGAAGAGAAGTTAGCCTGGGTGGCCCCACCCTTCCCAGCCCCTGGGGGCCATCACACCAGCCTCTCTTACTCCCAAAGTGTCCTTAGTGGGCTGGGAGGTCCCTCTTCTGCAGAAACACTTCTTCCTCTTGGGACAAACCTCCCTGCCAAGCATGATACTCGGGGCTTGATGCTTCCTACCTCAGCAAATGTCATGTTGGCCATTTGGGACAGCTGCCGTTCGATCAGTTTAACAGACAAGGAACAGACTCAGAGAGATTAAGTAACCTGCCCAAGGTCACACAGCTAGTACGTGGCAACGCCACGATCCGCTCTCTCTCTTTATCCAAAGCAGGATCTTGTAATAAACATATTGTACACCATCCGGAGAACAATGGAAGGGGCCCAAAGAATTGAACATACATTAAGAGGAAATGAACAAAATCCAAGGACTTCATTGTGTAGGTTTAGATTCGAGACTGGTTTTGTATTACTGGAAAACACAGCCCTTCCTGGCAGACCTTATCGAATGACTGTCAGTGACAGAACTGTGGGCTCACTCATGTGTGATTTGGCACTTTTTTTTTTAAAGTGTATTTATTTTTTGAGAGAGAGAGAGACAGAGCGTGAGCAGGGTAGGGGCAGAGAGAGGGAGAGAGAATTCTAAGCAGGCTCTGAGCCATGAGCTCAGAGTCCGATGCAGGGCTCGAACTCACAAACCGTGAGATCATGACCTGAGCTGAGATCAAGAGTCAGATGCTTAATGGACTGAGCCCCCCAGGTGCCCCATGAGGTGGATATTCTTGCCCCCATTTCACAGCTGATAAAACTGAGGCCTGGAGTGGGTAACTAATTCCCAGGTCATGGCGCTGCTGTGCTCCAGACTCAAAGCCAGTTCCCACTGCCCCCAAGGCCCACGTTCTTTAGTGCCACCCCGAGAAAGACGCTTCTTTTCTCTTCCCCTTCCTGCTTTTCTCTTAAGTCTTGTAAGAGTAGAGGGAAACTACTGGCAGCTTTGGTGCAGTTCAATCAGCGATGAATTTGATTTGGTCAGGACAAGGGGGCACTTCTGGGTTTGGGGTGACTCACCAGCCTGACTGTGGCCTTGCTGTCCTGCCGTGGCTTTATGTCCAGGCGGCTCCTGTCACAGGCCCCGGGCCTGCTGCCTGCCAACACGGAGTCCCCACGCCATCCGAGGGCCACCTCCCCGGAGAGGCGGTGCTGACCCTGACCGGTCTCCGTCCACCCCATCTTGTGACAGCATCAGCTCTCTGCAGAGGGAGCATAAGGGAGGAAAGTTGTCCTGAGGTTACAAAATAGGAAAAAGTGGGAGTGAGAAGCTCAGGCCCAGGTAGGAAGGGTAAGAAAGGATGATGAGGGCACAAAGTGCCAAGTGGGTTTCTTCTTCCAAGGGAGCAGGCGGGTCTTCTTGGGGGGGGGGGTCTGCACAGGGCCCTGTCTGGAGGAGGAGGGCAAAGGGACCAGCGGACGCTTCACTGCCCTCCCGCCCTCCTGGAGGGCCTTCCTCCCACACCAGGAGGGACTGAGAACAGGCACTCAGCCCTTCTCCAATGGAAGGATCACAGGCTGTAATGGGGACTGGAAGGACTTGTAGACACCCAGCCCAGGGAGAAGATGCGGCCACGTTGTTCGACGAGAGGCATTCGCCAGGTGGGCAGGGTGTGAGTGTCGGCATTAGTGGTGTTGGGGTCAGAAATCTCTGGAGCCCACCTAAGTGGTCATTTATAGGAGGCTGATGGAAAGAATCTGTATGCCCATACGTACAGAACACCACGTAGATGAGAACTGAAGAGGCAAATCTGTATGTGCTGCTACGGATCTGTCTTCACGGTGTGTTGTCAAGGGGAAAAGCCGGGTGGAGAGGGTCTACAGAGCCCCCATTGTGAGTAAGATAGGAATCCGTATGCAGAGAGTATCTCCGGAGAGCTTCAGGAGAAATAACAACTGTCCTCCACTGATAAAGGGATAATTAAAAAAAAGGGGGGGGGGAGGGGAGAAAAGAAAAAAGAACAGAGAAGAAAAGAAAAAAAAAGTGAGGCCTAGGGAATCAGACAGACCTGGGCTTTGTGTCCTGGTTGTATTCCTTGCTGGCGAGATGATTTTGGGTAGATTCTTTTACATCTACAGACCTCAGTGTCCCGATCTGTGAAATAAAGGTAATAATCATAATGACGTCCAAACAGTGTGGGTAGTTGGGAGAATTGAGTAAGAAATGCACTAAGCACATGACCCACAAAGTATCGTTAACATTGTCGTTATTAATAAAGCTCCCTCAGGGCGCCTGGGTGGCTCAGTCGGTGAAGCGTCCGACGTCAGCTCAGGTCATGATCTCGCGGTCCGTGAGTTCGAGCCCCGCGTCAGGCTCTGTGCCGACAGCTCGGAGCCTGGAGCCTGCTTCCGATTCTCTGTCTCCCTCTCTCTCTGTCCCTCCCCCGCTCATGCTCTGCCTCTCTCTGTCTCAGAAATAAATAAACATAAAAAAAATTATAGAAAATAAAGACTTCTCACCTAGGCCACTGTTCCTTAGAGGGCTGCAGGAAGTGGAAACCCCCTTTTCCTTAAGATACCTGGCTGGGGTGCTGTGACTATCCCCTGGGTGGTCAGGGGGCAGACAAGTCTGACACTAGGTGGTTCTCTCCATGTGGGGGCTGTCGGGCTCTGACTGCCTCGAGGACACACTGGCAGATGCCTGCCCGCATCACTGGACTTGGCGCCTGGGGCTGCAGGGGCGAGGCTGCCTGTCTGCCCTCCGTGGGGCATGGTGGAAGACATATGTGGTTTCACCATCACCCACCATGCAGTTCAGAGCAAACAACAGCACCCTCTGTGCCCAGTTTCCCAGCTCCAAGACAGGCGTGCCCTCCCAGACTGCCTGCCATCTGGAGCTGAGCAGTTCTTTGCAGTTGGGGCCAAACTATAAAGTGCTTTGCAAAAGACACCAAAACCCAGAAGAAGCACTTTCCCCAAGATCACACAACAAAAATATTGAAAGGCTGTCTGCTTCTGGCATTTCGATGACTCATGAGGATTTGTTGCGGGGTGGGGAAGGTTCTGTTTGCTAGAACAAGTTTGCTGGAACACCGTTCCGCTGCCCTGCCTCCTCTCAAACTCTGGCTTTCTAGTGAACAGATCATTGAGAAGGAAAACAGCGATGAACTGACAACAGTTCCAAACAACAAACCATGGAAACGGCCTGAGCTGGAAAAGGAGAAAGAGGGGCCCTTTTAGATCTACCCCTACAGACCCCCCACACAAAGATGTGGGTCCACTGGGAGTCCATGTGAGTAACACCGGGAGCCAACGATATGACCTCACGGGCGTGCAGAAGACACGACCCCTGCTGGGCTCGGATTGGGATTGGGAAGGGAGGCTGCTGTGTCCTTGCGACAGAATTCAAGGAAGGTCACCACTATCTTCACAACCCAGCCCAGCCCAGCCCCAAGCCATCGCCAACCCTGTGTGCACCCATTCTCCATCCACTTTTCTGTCTTCTTTTTCATTTTGAAATCCCAGACCGTGTGTCATGTCATTTGTAAGCGTTTCTGTATGCATCTCCAAAAGTTAGGGACTTTTAAAAGAAACGTGACCACAGCAATATGAATGGAGGTTTTCAAAGACAACACTACATTCTCTAACAAAAATAATAATACACTAGCATTCAGTATTTGCAGCATTCTGGATTCACATCATATCTCACTTAAACCACCAACCTGTCCTCTGTAGTGGTCACATAATGTTATGCCCTAGCCGAAATTTCAACACTGGCTGCCCACAGAGACAGTGCCTATACTTCCTCCCTACTTTAGTTTACTTTTTCTTACATATTAAATAAAAACTTTTAATTTTGAAATGATTATAGATTCACAGCGAGTGGCAAGACAGTACAGAGGGGTCTCTGGTACCCTCTTCCCAGTTTCCCCCAATGGCTGCATCTCACGTCATGATAATGCAATACCAGAGCCAGGAAATTGACGTTGGTCCAATGTGTGTGTGTAGTTTTGCGCCGTTTTTATCCAGTGTAGATCTGTGTATTCACCACTACAACCAAGGTACAGAACTATTCCATCATCACAGACATCTCTCTCATGCCACCCTTTACAACCACGCCCCCTCAAGCTCTGGAAACCTCTAACCTGTCTCCCATCTCTAGAATTTGCGGATGATGCATAATCCCCTTGAGATCCATCCAGGTTGTGAGTATAGATACTTTTTCTTGCTGAGTAGTATTCCACGATATCGGATGTACCACAGTGTATTCACTTATCAAAAGGCATTTGTTTCCCTGCTTTATTGTTCTCTCCTTAGCGTTTTTGACAAACAGACTTTGTGTTTATTCATGTGTCTTATTTATTTCCCATACCCCCTCTGGAGGACTAGCCCCTTTAATGCTGTGACTTCGGCTTCTTTGGTTCATTGCTGTGTCTCTAGGGCCAGAGACAGTGCCTGGCATGCAATAGTTCAATAAACACCGCAGAGGGACTGTTGCATGGGTTTGACAGAGGAAGAGATTTAGATGTAGGGACTGTAGGTGACCTGCCCAACGTCCTGGAGCCAGTAGGTTGCAGAGTTCGGTCTTGCACCAGCTCTCTTTGCTCAAAGCCCCAGGCTCAGCCCCACGCCGGCCCCCGGCTCCTTCTTCTCTCTGGCCAAGCATGGGCAAAGTGGTTCCCGTTTCTGTGTTTTCCTTGGCTTAAAGGACACCGGCAGGGGTTTTCAAAATGGAACTTTACTGACAACCCGCAAAGCCAAAGGGAAATAAACAAGGGAAACATGAGGACTTATAAAATGTTGAATTTGTGAAATAGATTCTTTTTTCTTTTTTTCTTTTTTTTTTTAAGGAGCGTGAAGATTTAATGAGATAAAGCCTATGAGATGCTTAGGACAGTGTCTGGGACATAACGTATACTGGATAAACACTACTCTTTTCCTTCCTTTCCTCCTCACTTCCTAAGTTCCTAGAGCAGTGTTAGGCGCTATTGGGGTGCAAGACAAGGGTAGACGGTGACTCACACACCCTTAAGGCATTTATCGTCTAAGTGGGGAGACAAGGATGTAAAATGCTTGATAATTAGTGGAGCACAATATTCGTGTGAGACACGATTAATATAATGAATATATTCATGTCAATTACTGCATTTGTTTCCTACTTCTGCTGTAACAAATTACCATAAACTTAGTAGCTTAAAACATCACACGTTTATTATCTCTCATTCTGGAGGCCAGAAGTCCAAAACAGGTGGCAAGGCTGTTGGGTGGGACTGGCAGGTGGGGAAATGTCCCTTGGAAACCTGCCTACACTTACGGTGCTCTGTGACCTCTACTGACCTAGAGTACATCGCTAAAAAATATGCATATATTTATTTCTTTTCAGAGAGAGAGTGAGCATGGGGAAGGGGCACAGAGGGCGCAAGAGAGAATCCCAAGCAGGCTCAGTGCTGTCAGCGCAGAGCCTGATGTGGGGCTCAATCCCACACACCCGTGAGATTGTGACCTGAGCCAAAACCAGCAGTCAGATGCTCAACCGACTGAGCCATTCAGGTGACCCCAAATATTTTTTAAATTAATAATAATAATAATAATGAAAACCATAAACGAAAATAAGCTTCATATTAGGAGACCCCACTGGACTGTGGTCCTTTATCTGAGCTACTACACATCTATCCTCCTGGCTCCCAGATAGCAGGTAGGAATTTGGAGGGGGGATGGGAGGCACTTGACTGCAAAAGGACACGGGGGAACTTTTCAGGGTGATGGAAATGTCCTATATCTTAACTGAGGAATTTCTGACTATTTACACTTGTTAAAACTCATTGAATTGTACACTTAAACTTGTTGAATTTCATTGCATGTAATCACATGATAATCAAGCCAACGAAAATAATTCTCAGGAGGGCTGGTTAAACAGCCTGACCTTGAAGCGCCTGCTATGCTCTCTTGGTCTTTGTCAAAGTTTTGGGTAGGGCTCAGTAGCACCATAGATGTCTCCCATCGGCCCTGTGATCAGTTCTCCTTTTCTTCTCTTCCTCTTCCCTCCTACTTCACCACATGATGGACTTCCAGGGCTCTGGGAATGAGCCCAAATCCCTGGGCGTTCAGAAAAAGGAACTGATCCAATGTTAGCCCAAGACACCAGAAACTCCTCTGGCCCAAGCCATAGGGAGTTGTGCAAAGACAGAGATTTTCAGATAGAATCTGCAGGGCTATTTTGGCATGCCACCGGCAGCCCTCAGGAGCCTTGAGACCAGAAGGCCCAACCCAGGGATCCCTAATGGACCCGAGGAGTCACTTTGGCCAGGCACCCCCAGGACAATCTTGAGATTGTTGCGGTGGGGCCATGACAGCTGGTCAGGGGACCATGTGGGCTGGAGCCTGGAGCGTGCCTGACTTGACCACAGAGTCTGGTGATCCGGACATGCTGATGTCCCATATGCCCCATGCAACTGTCCCCTAGGACAGCTCCCCCAGGGGAAGTTGGGTGTAAAGTTGATGCTGGTGCCACAGAGGTTAAAGATGGTGTATGGGACAGCGGCTCTGCCATCCTCCTGCATTCATTCTTAGGTCCCAGCTCTACACTCTGGGGACACTATGAACAAGTCGCTGTGTTGGTTTCCTATGGCTTCTTACACAAACTCAGTGGCTTGAAACAATATACATTTGGTTCTGGAGATCAAGCTGGCATGGGTCTCACGGGGCTAAAATCAAGGTATCAGCAGTTATGTCCTTTCTGGGGGCCCTGGAGGAGAATGTGTTTTCTGGCCTGTTCTGGCTTCTAAAAGCCATCTACGTTTCATGGCTTGGGGCCCCTTCCTCCATCTTGGAGGCCAGCAATGGTCAGTCAAGCCCTCCTCATATCACCCTGACACTGACTATTCTGTCTCCTCCTCCACTCTTAAGGGCCCTTGTGATGACATTGACCGCCCCCCCCCCTCCACCCAGTAATGCAGAACAACTTCCCTACTTTAAGGTTAGCTGATTGGGAACCTTAATTCTATCCCAGCTTGAATTCCACCTGTCCATACAGCATAACATACAGAGGTTCCAGGGACCACTGTTCTGCCTACCACAGTCCCTCAAGGAGCTCATGTTCTAATAGAGGAGAGAAGCTTACCAACCAAGTCCAACCCTGCATAGGTAAGAGCACGTAGGGAGGGCAGCCAGCTCAGACAGGCAAGGTATCACTGCCCAGAGTGGGGTGGCCAACTGAGGACCCGAGTGACAAACAGGAGTCAGCCAAGGGGCGCCTGGTGGCTCAGTCGGTTGAGGGTCCGACTTCTGCTTGGGTCATGATCTCATGGTCATGTGTTCAAGCCCTGCATCGGGCTCTGTGCTGACACTTCAGAGCCTGGAGCCTGCTTCAGATTCTGTGTCTCCCTCTCTCTGCCCCTTCCCCAGCTCTCTCTCTCTCTCTCTCTCAAAAATAAATAAACATTAAAAAAAAAAAAGGAGTCAGCTGAGAAGAGGAGCTGATGGTGGTACAGGCAGGGGCACAGCATGTGCAAGGCCTGGAAGTGAGAGATGAGAGGTGGTAATGGGGAGCTATAGAGTGTTTTACGCAGCAGGAGACATGATTAGCCTGTGCTCTGGAATGAGCATTCTGTCTATAGCCCTCTGCCCCTCTTTGAAGCTCACCTTCTTTCAGTATACTAAGAAAAAGGCTTGGGGGGTGTCATCCACAAAGCATCTGTTTCACACTTCAGACCCCTTTTTTGCTCACTTGTCCTTGTCTGGGCCCGTGCCCCTGCCTGTTCTCTAAAACCGTGGGCTCCACGGTTCTCTCTGGGCTGTGGGCTCCTGCCTGTTCTCTAAAACCACCTGAATGCTGCAGAGGGGACTTGTGTGGAAGGTCCCAAGTCCCTCAGTCTCCCCTCCTCTCCCAGGAGGCCCTGCATCTATAACAGACCCTCTGAAGGTGGGACCCAGAAGAAATTACACCACAGGGTGGGAAGGCACAGCTTGAAACTGGACCCAGAATATGCTCCTTTGACCCAAAGATGCAGAGTCAGTCCTTCCCGGGGGCTTCTTCAAGGACACACCCCAAGTCCAAGCCCTGTGTCAAGGTGGACCCTTTGCTGGGAGCGGGCCCAGAGCCGACCTACCCTTCCCACCCACTTTTCAAACAGTCACAACAGAACATTGGCCTTGTTTTCCAATCTGGCCACTTTTGCCCGCTCGGGCAGTTCAAGAACCTAGTATCTAGACAAGGCCCTGAGTTTCTCAGAACATTCTCCCCCTGGGGGGGCTTCAGTACAAGCACTCCAGTGTTTTTTCACCAACCCCCCTCCATGAAAGCCTCCAGATCTTCTCCCGGGCTTCAGGTGTGTAACTAGTAACGGATTGGTGCCCACCTGCAAGTCCCAGGGAGCGATCCTCACTCAGAGCCCGGGGGACCCGGGTCTCTATCTGGGAAGGGGACCTTTTGCAAATGCAAAATCAGAATCATCTGCCCAGACTCCTTGCTCTTGACCGGGTGTTCACGTGTTGATGCTGGGCTGCTCCTTCCCCTGGCTCCCATGCTGTGTGCAGAGCCATGGGGGGAAACAGGCGCATTGACAAAGCGGGCCCCACAGCGGCCCCACTCCTTACGCAGATGGGCAGAAACTTGGAAGCTTTTCTCTACTTCATTAATTTGTTAATTAAATTGCTAGCTAATTTGTCTGCAGTGTCCCCGCTCCCTGCCCCCTTCTCTCTCTCTGTTGGAGGCCACCCTCCACTTGGGGACAAACCCTTGAGGTGGTGGTGGGGGGAAGGCTTATTCTTCATGTCACATTACAAGGGGGAAAACCCATCAGAGGAGCAAGTTTTCTATCTTGGCTGCCTTTTGTTGTTAAGTTTATTTACTTCTTTTGAGAGAGAGAGGGAGAGAGAAAGAATCCCAAGCAGGAGCCCGATGAGGGGCTCAAACCCACGAACCGTGAGATCATGTCTTGAGCTGACCATGACCTTAGCCGACCGAGCCACTCAGGTGCCCCTATCTTGGATGCCTTTTTGAGAATGAATTAGAAGGAGGCAGGTATGAGGAGAGGAAGATCTCTCCCCATCCTCCTGGCCCATCATTAGTGGAGGGGGCTCCTCTCCCCCTCCGTCAGACACACCCTGTCTCTACCCATCTTTAACAAGAGGCATAAATAATCCAATAGAGGAGTTAAATGAAATCACAAAAAATGCTCACTTACACCCAGAGAAGGCAGAAAAGGAGGAAAAGAGAAACAAAGAACAAATAGAACAAATAGAACAAATAGTGGGGCACCTGGGTGGCTCAGTTGGTTAAGCATCCAACTTCAGCTCGGGTCATGATCTCGCAGTTCGTGAATTCGAGCCCCACGTCAGGCTCTCTGACGCCAGCATAGAACCTCCTTCAGATCCTCTGTCCCCCTCTCTCTCTTCCCTCCTCCACTCATTCTCTCTCTCTCAAAAATAAATAAATAAACTTTAAAAAGTGGAATAGCAAACAAGATGGTAGATTTTAATCCACCCATATTTATAATTATTTTTTATGTTCTTAAATTCCAGTTACTTACCATACAGTGTAATACTAGTTTCAGGTACAATATAGTGATGCAACTTCTGTACATCACCCAATGCTCATCACAACAAGTGTGTTCCTTAGTCCCCATCACCTATTTAACCCATCCCCCCACCCCCCACCCCCACCGTAACCATCTGTTCTCTACAGGTGAGAGTCTGTTTCTTGGTTTGCCTCTCTCGCTCTCTCTTTTTCCCCCTTTGCTCATTTGTTTTGTTTCTTAAATTCCACATACGAGTAAAATCACATTGTATTTGTCTTTCTCTGACTTATTTTGCTTAACGTAATGTACTCCAGCTCCATCCATGCCGTTGTAAATGGCAAGGTTTTGTTCTTTTTTGATGGCTGAGTAATATTCTAGTGTGTGTGTGTGTGTGTGTGTGTGTGTCACATCCTCTTTATCCATTCATCATTCAATGGACACTTGGGCTGCTTCCATAATTTGCCTATTGTAGATAACGCTGCTACAAACATCAGGATGTATGTATTCCTTTGAATTAGTATTTTGTATTCGTTGGGTAACTACCTAGTGGTGCAATTGCTGTATAATTATTTTAAATGTGATTAGTCCGAACATACCAGTTAAAAGAGAGAGGTTGTCTGATTGGATAAAAAAAAAGCAAGACCTAACTCTAGGTGGCCCACAAGAAACCAACTTTAAATGTAAAATGTTTTCCCTAGCCTTGCTGAGTGTATTTTCTCCCAGTAGCTGAATATTTATTTGCTTTGAAAACCTCTACTTCCACATTTGGGCAAAAGTCAAGTTCAGTTTCTTCCACGCTTAGATGAGCTCCGTAATATTGGAGGTCTGAGGCGTTGCCTCCCCGCAGGGTTATCTTGTGTGTAGTTTACTTTGAAATACTTTGGTACAAACAGTGGAATAATACATGTGTGGAAACTAACTTCAGTCCACGCCTTCGAAGTGCATACTTAGCTTAATCAGACCTTCATTGGGAGTCCACACTCCCAGTGTAGACACAATGCTCCAAATATGGCTGCCCAATCTGCACAAGAGGACAGAATTAGCACAAGGAGGCTAGAGATCCATTTGTATTGAGGAAATGAGGGAGGCTCAGAGATGTGGTTGCTTAGAAAGACTAGCAACCCTAGCTTTTTAGGAACAAGGAATAAGAATCCTACAAACCCAACAATTTGTACAAAAAAAATCCTGCTGGGGTTTTGATGAGAATCACCTGGAATCTATAGTTAAAACTGGGAAAAATGGATATCTTTATAGTATGGAGTCTCCCAATTCATGAGCAGGGAGTATGTGCATCTTCTTTAATTTCTTTCAGCAACATTGTTTTCGTTTGGCGTAGAAATATTTTACATTTTTTGTTAAGTTTATCCCTAGGTGTTTTATGTTTTCAGCTGTTATAAATTTTTAAATTTCATTTTGTTTGTTGCTAATTTAAATATAAAGGTGCAGCATTGATTTCTATGTATTGACTTTGTGTCCTGAGACCTTGCTGACTTTATCCGATTTCATGTGTGCATGTGTTGCGTTTGGTTTTTTGTTTTTGGATTTCTTTTGTATACAATTGTGTTATTCATAAATAGACAGCTCTACTTAGTTTCTCCCAATCTTATGTCTTTCAAACCCTTTTTCCCGTAATACATTGGTTAGAACCTCTAATTTGGTGTTAATTAGAAGTCTTTCCTTTTTTCCTGCTTTTAGAGAGAATGTGTTCAAAATTTCACTACCAAATATGATGTTAGATGCTTTGCTGGGTTCAGGAAATTCCTTTCTATCTTAAATTTTCTGAGATTTTCTTTTTATCATATATGAGCGCTCAGTTGTTTTTTTTTCCCTCAAATGCTTTTTCTGTATGTTTTGAGATGATCATATGTTTGCTCTTTGTTCTGTTAATGTGTTGAATTACACTGATAGACTTTTGAATGTTAAACTAAACTTGTATTCCTGGCCAGCATCAACTCCATCTACTATTCGGGTGGCAAATGGGACTTGATTCTTTCTCATTATTTACTAGTTTTCAAGATAATGTGTTAGTTCTCTAGACTTTTTTTTTAAGTTTATTTTGAGAGAGAGCGAGTGAGAGGGAGCACACGCACGCGCATGTGTGAGCAGAGAAGGGACAGAGAGAGAGAGAGAATCCTAAGCAGGGTCTGCACTGTCAGTGAGGAGGCCACTCAGGGCTTGAACTCACCAACTGTAAGATCACGACCTGATCTGAACCAAGAGGCAGATGCTTAACCAACTGAACCACCCAGGCTCCCCACCTAGACTTTTCTAAAGGTGACTAACAGGGCTTTTATTTATTTATTTATTTATTTTCTATATTTACTCTTTTTAGAGAGAGAAAGAGTGTAAGTGGGGGAGAGGGGCAGAGAGAGAGAGAGAGACTCTCAAATAGGCTCCATGCCCAGTCGATCTCATGACTCTGGGATCATGACCTGAGCCAAAATCAAGAGTCGACACCGGGTCACCCAGGCATCTCTGGTGGTTTTTTTTTGTTTTTCTTGTTGTTGTTCTTGTTTTTAAGAAAATTTTATTTTGAGATCTTGGATTTAAACAGGCTTAATGTGTTTTAATTTCTGTCACTTATTATTCTAACTAATGCTCCAATTGTCCCCTGTTGGGCCAGTGGGAACGCCTTCAAGTTGCTCCTGAGTATTTTGGACACAATCCTAACAATCTTTGATAACGTCCTTTTTGCTGGGATGAGCAAAATGCTCCAGGCTCCTCTCGGGCATTTCCTACTCCAGACTTGGAATCAGCCATTTCTCTGGGAGCCCTGATGGCTTTTAAGTTGGAAATGGTACTTGAGGCCACCATCTGGGACCCATGGTCCTCCCTGCCACCAGATTGGTCATTTCTTCTAAAGGGTACACATTTTTTTTTTTTAAAGAGAAAGTTAATTTTTTGGTATCAAATTGCTTTTACCTGACTTCTTTGACTTTATGTTTTTATTATTTTTCCTTACATTGAAAATTTTTGTTCTTAATGTCATTGACAGAATTACTTGTTTTTCCCTATAACATATAAGAATTGCGGAATAATAATACACATATTATTACTAACAATATGCTTAGGGAAGATAATTTAACATTTTTTGGCAGTTCTTTTTGTCCTTAGGATATGGCCCAGAAGAATGCACGTCTCATTTCTGTGTTTTAAAGCCACTTGGGCGCCTGGGTGGCGCAGTCGGTTAAGCGTCCGACTTCAGCCAGGTCACGATCTCGTGGTCCGTGAGTTCGAGCCCCGCTTCGGGCTCTGAGCTGATGGCTCGGAGCCTGGAGCCTGTTTCCGATTCTGTGTCTCCCTCTCTCTCTCTGCCCCTCCCCCGTTCATGCTCTGTCTCTCTCTGTCCCAAAAATAAATAAATGTTGAAAAAAAATTTTTTTAAAGCCACTTGGAAATGTTCTCTGTGTGGTTATGACACCAACTGCATACCCAGACAGATTTGTTCTACTCATCTTTTGATTTTTAGGGATTGTTTTAAAAACGTTTAGTTTTGGGGTCATCTGGGTGGCTCAGTCAAATTAAGCATCCGACTCTTGATCTCAGCTCAAGTCTTGATCTCAGGGTTTGAGTTGAAGCCCCACTTTGGGCTCTGCATTGGGTGTGACACCTACTTAATTAAAAAACATTTAGTTTTGTTTTATAATTACCTAAACCAGGGGCTCCTGGGAGGCTCAGTCGGTTGAGTGACCGACTTTGGCTCAGGTCATGATCTCACGGTTTGTGGGTTTGAGGTCTACGTCTGTGCAGACAGCTCGGAGCCTGGAGCCTGCTTCGGATTCTGGGCCTCCTTCTCTCTCTACCCCTCCTCTGCTTGTGCTCTGTCTTACTCTGTCTCTCAAAAATAAATAAATGTAATAAAAAAATTTTTATAATTATCTAAACCATTTACACGTGACATTGTTGAATTTTACCTGAGCCCTGTGCTCACCTCTCTGCGAGTCCCTCTCACCATTTTGTTCTCTGGGAAAACAGCCCCAAACCACCCTTCTCCTTATGACTTAGATAAGACCCAGGGATTCCCCACCCCCACCCCCCACTTGTTTGACTATGACTTGGGCCCTCCAAATCCCCATCCTTTGCCTCATAAATGATTAGCTGGACCGTCTGATCAGTCCTGATTGATTCATCAGAACAAAGTGCTTGGTAACCAAACTTTGGTTCAGTCTCTCCCCTTGCTCCGGGACCCTGAACTTTGGCCCATATTCACCCAATATGGCTGTCAGCATACAGCCCCTTCTGACAATAGGTTGGCCTCCGGCATTCTCTTCTAGAAAGATCTGGGTGTGGGCAAGTGGGATATGAGGAACCTTGTTTGCTCCTCTCCGTAAAGCAAACCCCTATTCACCTGAGACTTGAGACCTTGCAGATTGTAGGGTCAAAGTATCTTCTCCTCTATGCTATCCCTACCCACTGTTGCAATGGTTCCTTTCGAATAAAAGTCTCTCCTGACTAAATCCAGATTTGTTTTCCATTTGATACTTGCTTCCAAAGTCAAATCTACAAGACAAGACACATTCAGCGAAGTCTGGTTTCTATATCTACCCCCTCCGCCTGTCCGCCTGTTGGCCACCTCTCTGTATAATTTTTTTTTTCAATTTTGCCTTATCCTTTCATTTTTAAAAACATACGGCAATATGACAACAATGTATGTTGTTGTATCCTTGCTCCCATTTTTATTTTTATTTATTGAAAAATTTTTTAATGTCTAGTGGTGAGAGAGAGAGAGAGAGCACATGTGTGAGTGGGGGAGGGGCAGAGAGGGAGGGAGACACAGAACCCGAAGCAGGCTCCAGGCTCTGAGCTGTCAGCACAGAGTCTGACACGGGGCTCAAACTTATGAACCAGAAGATCATGACCTGAGCCAAAGTCAGATGCTCAACCGACTGAGCCACCCAGGCACCCCATTTTAAAAAAATTTTTTAATGTTTATTTATTTATTTATTTTTTGACAGAAAGAGGGAGACAGAGACAGAGACAGAGTGCCAGCAGAGGAGGAGCCGAGAGAGAGGGAGACACAGAACCCAAAGCAGGCTCCAGGTTCTGTACTGACAGGCTGACAGCAGTGAGCCTGATGTGGGACTCAAACTCACAAGCTGGGAGATCATGACCTGAACCAAAGTCGGCCACTTCACTGACTTAGCCACGCTGGTGCCCCCTCTTGCTCCCATTTTTAAAAAAAAATGTTGATTTTTGAGAGAGAGAGAGCTCACGAGAGGGGGATAGAGGATCTGAAGCAGGCTCTGTGGGGCACGCAGGTGGCTCAGTCAGTTGAGCGTCTGACTTTGGCTCAAGTCGTCATCTGGTCATCTCCTGGTTCGTGAGTTCAAGCTCAAGCCTCACATTGGGCTCTATGCTGTCAGCCCGGAGCCTGCTTTGAATTCTCTCTCCCTCAAAAAAAAAAATAAATAAATAAATAAATAGAAAAAACAAAACTGTAATGAAGCAAGCTCTGTGCCGACAGCAGAGAGCCCGACACGGAGCTTGAGGTCACGACCCACGGGATCATGATCTGAGCTCAAGTCGGACGCCTCACCGACCGAGGCACCCAGGCGTCCCTCCTTGCTCCTAGTTTTTTTTTAAATTTTTTATTTTCAACGTTTATTTATTTTTGGGACAGAGAGAGACAGAGCATGAACGGGGGGAGGGGCAGAGAGAGAGGGAGACACAGAATCGGAAACAGGCTCCAGGCTCTGAGCCATCAGCCCAGAGCCCCACGTGGGGCTCGAACTCATGGACCGCGAGATCGTGACCTGGCTGAAGTCGGACGCTTAACCGACTGCGCCACCCAGGCGCCCCACCTTGCTCCTAGTTTTAAAGAACAAAGGCAAACACGTCTCCACACCATTTCCCGTTTGCAGGTGAGCGTCTCAACCACCGGAGCCTCTGCCGTTTCCTCGCAGGAATCTGTCAGTCGGGCGTTTCAATGAGATTTCAAGGAGCGGAAAGCGCTCTGTATATCAGCCATCCTCAAACTTGAGTGTGCATCCGAATCACCTGGCAGGCCTGCTACCAGCTCCTGCCCTCCGAGCTTCTGGTTAGATCTGGGGTGGAGGTGGAGAATGCCCTCTTTCCCAAGTTCCCAGGGTGGTGGCCACTACTGGGCCAGGGGCCAGACTTTGAGAAGACAGTATGAACTCCCCTCAAGGGTAGTGCATATGTGAGTATTGATGAGAAATCTATACTTCTTCTTTTTTTTTTTTTGAGAAAGAGGGAGAGATCATGTGTGAGTGGGGGAGGGCAGAAAAGGAGGGAGAGAGAGAATCTTAAGCAGGTTCCATGCCCAGTGTGGAGCAGGATGCAGGACTCGATCTCATGACTGTGAGATCATGAACTGAGAAGTCAAGAGGCCGTCGCTTAACCGACTGAGCCACCCAGGTGCCTCCCTGACATCTACACTTCTGGATGCAGTTCCAGAAAGGGACAGCAATGGCAATGTAGGTCCTGATTTGACTACAGACCTTGGCCTGATGTTGGGGTTTAGGCCCCTCTTCGCAAAGGCAGTCCTTGGACCAGCAGGTTCTCCTGGGAGCTTGTTAGAAATGCAGACCCAGACTCAGACCTACTGAATCAGAGTCTGTATTTTCTCAAAACGCCCAGGTGAGTCTATGCTCCTCAAAGTGTGAGAGGCACTGCCCTGTCTCCCATGCCCTCTGGTTGATCCACCAGCGGTGGCAACGTCCTCCTGGGATGCAAGGTACAGGAGGGCAGGGGCCTTATCTGATTTGGTTCCGAGATAGTGTTGAGGATATAGTAGGAATTCACCTGCTGAATGGCTGAGTAGGAAGGAGAATTCGCCCTCTAGCCAACTGCACGGGCCTCTTTCCTGCTGCTCCCCCCACCCCCAAAACAGCGGAGCGAGGCCCCCAGCAACTGACCTATGCCTGCAGCAAAGTGGTGCCAGGAGTCCTGGCCCTCTGCACCTTGAGAACCTGTTCCTGAGGCCCCGACTTTCCTCCTCTTCACAGTCTCTGGGGTAGGGGGGCAGTTAGATCCTGAAACCCTGTGGATGCCCCTCCCAGTGAGATAGTGGCCTTAAGTTCCTTGGTGCCCTGGGGATGCCCACTTTGAACCTATCCTGGAAACAAAGGTGGAGACCATTCCGGTGCCCCTGATTACTGAATCCATGGCTGTCTGGAGCTGGAGGAAGGGAAGGGACCTGAGTGGGTGCAGGAGGTGAGGGAAGGAGCCACCTGCCCCCAGCCTGCCCGTCTGCTTGGGAAGGGACCAAAGTTGCCAGGCAGAGGGGTGTAAGTGGTGGGGTGGGCGGGTGCTGTGGGCCGGGAGTTTCTCCCTCAGGCCGTGTGTCCCAGGAGGATGGTGGCTTCTGTCTGCCTGGGAGGCTGGCTCAGTGGAGGCTTCTGGAGAACGTCCCAGAGAAAGCCCTGGGGACCCCGAGGGAACAGCCCCCCTGTGACGGGGCCCCCAGTTCAGAGGCTCAGAGCATGCCCTTTCCCCCAGTGGACTCTCTCCCACGGTCGGGGGGGGGGGGTGGGGGGTGGTGTATGTGGGCCAGAGCTTCAGCGGGGCCTGAGCTGTCCGCCTAAGGAGAGGGTTAATCAAGACGCGGTGGCAGCAGATGCTGGCATCTCAGCGGTGACAGCCGTGTGCAGAAAGAAAGAAATACTCTTTTCATTAAGGAATTTATTTCTCTTAAAAAAACAACAGTGGTTCGATCTAGATACAGCAGCACAGTGACATAGGAGACGGAACGGACAAAGATTCAGAACAGAACAAAAGCCGTTATCTTCAGGAATGACCTCCAAAAGGGAACTATTTTCATTCACCATCAAAGTTTAAATTTCCCTGAAAAAAAAAAAAATAGAAACCTTTGGATGCTAGAAGGATTATTTATTTTAACGCTACCAACAGCCACTAAGCTCTTCTAATGAGAACATTTGCTTTTGATCTATTACAAAAATGACGTCTTGATGGACTGGGGAACGATAATCTAGATTCTTTGAGGAAGCGTCTTTCCGTCCTGGGGAGAGCTAAGTTTCCAAATGTTTTAACCACCGTCCCCAGCATAAGACCAGCCGAGAACCCTGCCCTGCACCCGAGCAGGCTCTGACCCGCCCCCTCTGGGCTTTGACAGCTGGACGGGTTGGTTGTGAAAGCCCGTGGGGTGGGGTCCGGGGGAAGGGGAAGGGGCCTCGGGGACGAGGCTTCACTGGTCCGTTGTGACAGAAAGAAGCGAGTTCCCTGCTGGTCACGTCTCAGCCCTGTGCCTTCAAAATGCACGGAGGTTTCACACTCCTTCTTCGGAACAAAGGCTGTAAAGTTTAGGAGGTCCTGTGTCAGAGGGTGGGGTTATGAGGCCAGGGGACACCGGGCGAGGTTGCCCTTGGAAGGACGCAGGTGCTCACACGGACGGGGGAGTCCACAGCAGCCCAAGAGGAGAGCTGATGTCACCCGGGTGGCACTTCATCTCGGTGGGCTTCTGCTTGTCTGCGAGGCTCCTGTTTCCTCTGGCAAGGCCTGGACGCCAGGTGCAAGGAGGCGGCCGTGTTCCCTCCGAATTGAGGTCTAGTTGAGTAGCTCAGTCGAGTCCGTGGGAAACTGACACCCTGAACCTTTCGGGAAAGGACAGGGGTGTGGAAGAACGAGGAGCTTCGACAGCGGGCGTGGAGAGCCTGGCTTCTCAGAGGGCATGCCCTCAGCATTGTCGGGACTTGCCAGGCTCAAGGGCAAGCGGCCGCATGCTGCTGTGCCTTCGAGGCCAAGGTGGCATCCACACGAGTCCCCAGAACTCACCACCATTCTTTGCAGCGGTGCATGTCAAGGGTGCATCAAGCCGAGGTACCCTGCTCTCTTCCACCCAGCCGGCCTCCCTGCTGCCTGCCCCTCGGAGCCCCAGTCTCTAAGAACAGTGCATTTCAGGAAATAAGCCTGGGGCTGCTCCAGACACGGCAACACTTAGCAACGGTGCAAGTGACCTCAAGACCTCATGGCTTAAAAAGTGATGTTCCCGGCCTAGAAAGAGTAGAAAGTGAGTGGTGCGTTTGGGGGGCGGGGGAGGGTGCCGTCCTCTGTGAAGGCAGGGGTCAGGCGTGTGTGTGGTTATGGGCGATATTATGGGAGCCCCCCTGGGGGCTCGATAGACACTTGGTGGTGGTGCTCATGGCGGAGACCACCCCGTCCCACTGGGGGCAGCAGCTTGTCTCCGGAAAAGTAGAAGCAGAGATGCTTCTACGAGGCCCTGCGTCTCACCTCAAAGGCACGAGGTCGGCGAGCGTCCAGTGAGAAAAATGTCATGCTTGGAGAAAGAGAGGCCCTTCTTATGAAGAGCTCAAATGCAGTTTAAAAAAAAAAATTAAATTCATTCACTGCCCAAATACGCCTCATCCCAGATAAGTGGATGGGTGCGAAAGTGGGTTCCCCCTCCTTAATTTAAAAATGCCTTTTAAAAATGCAGCTACAGAAAACAAGTCGGAGTAGAAGCTAGGGAGAGGGTGGGGGGCAGGACCTACTTGTTGGACTTGGTGGAAAGGAGGGCTGATTTTCAGGCATTGTTTGAAACGGACTTCCCTTCTCTCATAGGAAACAATGGGCAGTAGGAACAGGATGATCAGGAAGGCGGGTGACTCTGGCCCCACGTCCTATGGGCACTGGGTGGGGACAGGCAGCGAACGAGAAGGAAGACTCCAGTCGTTTTAAGAGTCCCACAAAGGCCTGTGCGTATTGTCTGAGCTCCCACGACGCAGAAACACACAGCGATGGATGTTTTTCCCTCTTGTTTCTTGACGATTCTGGTCCTACAAATGGCCAGTGTGGGGCTTTGAGGAATTAAGAGATGGCTTCTCTACACGGGTCACCGGGAAGCACAGAGTTGCTGTGAACGGGGCACAAGGAAGGAAGGAGAGTGGGTGCGCGGGCTGGTGATGGTCCCAGGAAGATGACTGTCCTTTCCATTAAGAAAGGAGGGTCAGCAAGATCTTGAGGCTCTTAAAATACTGGCCAGGGGGCTTTCCACTTCCTTGGCAGAAACGGAGTATGGCCGTTTGTACTTGTCTTGTATGCAGCCCAGGAGAGTAACAGAAGCAGCCTCGTGAGGCGAGAGCCGGTCTTGAAGAAAATACTGCGCATTAGAGGACCCGAGGGAAGCCCACCGGTTGCTTCTCTCCCACTTATCGGTCACACGCCCTAAAATGACCCGTCCCGAAGGCAGCCCCTCTCCAGCGGCGTGCTCCAGTTTGGGGGCAAGAGCACGGGCGTGGGGCATGAGGCTGCCGTGCCCCGCCACTGTCTCCTCCCTAAAAGCTCATGCTTCGCACTGCCCGCGTCACCTAAAGAAATCGTTTTGGGTCACATCCAAAGCCCCACTGCAGCCAAGGCTCACGTGCCCTTCCTTGAGGGTGCGTCAGAATGTTCTGGAGAACTTCTTTAGATGCAGATTCTGGGGCCCTGCTTCTAAAGCATCCCATCCCACAGGCTTGGGGTGGAGCCCGGGAATCTGCATGTTGATGGGAGATGCCGATGACAGAAGTGCAGGCTCCACACTGGGCGAAATCCTGGCGACTGCCAGGCGGCTGCCGTCAGAAGGAGGAGGCTGGCTCAGCCGCCGGAGACGCAGCCAGGCAGGGGAGCAGGGCTGTCAACCACTCACCCTATTCTGGAGTGGGGGGGGAGGCAAGGGTGGATTTGCTTCTTGTCACCTTGTGGAGGCAACAGGAGGGGGCCGGTGGCTCCTTGCTGCTGGACGGCTGTGCTCAGAGGGCCTGGACACTGCCTTCAGAAGACCCTGGTCTGGCAAAGCCACCAAGTCCTCCTGAGGGCTATTTGTGCCTGAAGTTTTGAGATGCCCCGTTACATCTTGCCTTTGTCCCACTCCTCCCAGGAAGGGACAGTGGCCTTGAGCCTCTTTGGGTCCCGGCCCTCCCCTAGAGCATCCCATTTGCTTAGAGAGCGAACTCCATCCATGCCGCCTGGGCCGGTGAATCTGTGGGGCCTTGGGAAGCTCTCCAGACCCTGTGGTCCCGTAAACGCTTAAGGAATGTGCCAGGAGTCCCTGGGCAAGCCTCCCTCCCCCTCCAGGGACTCATTCAGGATGATTCCATTGACACTCACTCCCTGATGCTTCTTGGGCCGTGAGGATTTGGGATAGTTGGGGTTCTATGACTACACCTTATCACCGCTATGCTTCTCTTAAAAATAGAATAAAACAAAAGTCCCCAAAGGCAAGCCTCTTAAAGCATACCGGTTTCAGCAGTCAGAACCTGCTGAGAAAGAAAGAGACCCAGTTCTGCGTACCGGCCACGTTCCAGAAGGAAGAGAAGGCCAAGGCGGAAGCAACACTGGCATCGTGTGCCTCTGAAGGAAAGGTGCACATCTGCCCCGGGTGACCCCGGAGACCCCACAGAGGACATTCTGACTGGGGGGCGAAGTCCCAATTGTGTCTCGAGCACTTAGTTCGGATTGTTACCAGCCACAAGCACGGTGACATCAATGTGAGGGAAAGGTCACAGAGATGGATACAACCGATCCTTTAAAGGTGAAATGTGAGTCCTTTTCTACATTTAATAAAGACATTTTCTCATTTGAGGCTCTGGAAGTCTTGGGTCACATTTTTTGTGTTGTAAATCCCCACCCCCACCCCCCCACTCTAAAATGTCTTAAAACACATGGCTTAACAGTGGCTGCACAGAAAATATACACCCTCAAAGTCTGACTTTCATTTAAATACAAATATACAAAATGTAAACTGAGACAATAGAGAAATTTACAAAACTTTTCTTTAAAAATAATAAAGACAAAATTCAGTTCTAGGTATGACGCTATTAAAATACGTGCAAGTCGTCGTATCCAATTGGATTTCTATTGCAATGTTCCACCTCGGCTTGAGGGCCACCTCTGGAGACAGACCTGAGTGGAAATCTCTTTGAGAAACCTGGAGGCTCTGCGTCGAGGGGGTGAGCGGCCTCCGTCCCCGGCTCCTGGAGGGCTCCCCTGTCCGTAAGTTCTGTTTCTAAGGACAAGGGTCTAGGGCTGGTCCCACCGTGGACTTCAAGGCCAGAGTGCTAACTAGCTGCTTCCCGTGGAGTTTGAACTGACGTGGTTTGAATTCATGTGGTGGTTAAAACTGGTCTTGGGGTTGGGTGAACTCTTGGAATTGTTTTGATGCTGGAGGAGAGAGAGAGAGAGAGAGAGAGAGAGAGAGAGAGAGAGAGATTGAGAGTTAGTCCTAGTGGACAGGAGAGGCCTCTGAATCTGAAAACAGGGCCACGATCAGGGCTTGCTGACCATCTCTTTTTTTCCGCTGCCTTGTACATCACCCCCCCCCCCCCCGCCCCCACCTGCCGCAGACCCAGGGTCAGAGGCCACCCCTCAAGGCAGGGGGAGGTATGGAATTAAGAAAATCCCAGGCAGGGAGGGAGAAGGTGGCCCCTCCCAGAACATCTACGCGGCTAAGTACCGCAGGCCCAAGGTTAAACTGCCGTGGGTTTGAGCCTGACACCTGCCACTTAGCTGAGTGGCCTTGGGTGAGTTATTAAATGTCTTGGCTGCCCTGCCTGTAGTGTAGGGGAAGAGTTGCTTCTCCACAGGGCCAGGCTGTGTGCAGAGAGGGCCTGAGCGAGTGCCTGGCCCGAGAACCACAGGCTGCTTGTTTTGGTGCCCCTGGCACCCTCTTGGCATACCCGTGGGTGCGGGTCCCCCACACCTGCAGGGAGGAGGAGAGAGACCCGGGCCATCTGCTTCCCCGGTGGTAGTGCTGGGCGCTGTGCAGAGGGCCGCTGACCTCCACTTCCTTCTTCCCTGCTCTGGGCACTGACCTTTGAGACGGGCACACAAAGGCTGGGACAGGGGCGGTACAGTGCCACCCAAGTAGCAGGAAGAGTCAGGGCCAGATTTGAACCCCAAGTCGGGGAGTCTCCACAGCAAATGCCTGTCCCAGGACCTGGGGACTCAGCCATGTGGGAGGAGACAGGTTCCTTTCTTTCGGGAACTTCCATTTTCCTTGGTGGAAGCATTTAAAAATTATATTTTTATAGTATATGAACGTGAGTATATTTTGGAACAGGATGTGAAACTCACATGAAGCTTTTAGATAAAACCCCAAACTTGGCATCAGTCTGCATTTTCTCTCCACGTGTCTGATCCGTGCTCCCCGCCATTAACCCCAGATCCTTCGCAGGGGCTCACTGGCCTTGTGACTGTGGGCAAGTTCCTTGACCCCCTCAGCCTCAGTTTCCCTACCTGTGAAGTGGGTTAATCGTACACACGCTGGGCTCACATGGCACCAGCATGTCCCAAAGGAAGGATCCCAGTTTGGCTTGCTGATGCATCCCCAGCCCTGAGAAAACAGCCTAGCGCACAGTAGGCACTCAATACATATTGGCTGAATGAATGAATGGTTGGACGGAGGCCCGGGCTTTTGTGGAGCTTAATTAGGAGAAGCTCTCAAAAAGCAGCCAGTGCAGAGCTGGTCCACACCAGAATGCCATAAACAGCCACCCCATCCTGTTAGCGGGGTGGGGGTGGGGGAGCCGGGATTCCTGGGGCCTGGGGACCAGAGCTTCACAGCCTCTCCTTCTTCGTCCTCCTGGGAGAGGCACAGCTCCCTTGGGGTGGGGGCCGGGGAGGAGTATAAGTCACAGGAGCCTCCCAGGCTGTGGCATGGGCGCAATGGGGGGCCACGCCTCCTCCAGGGGCCAGGCCAGGAGGGTGGACGAGGGGATGAGGTGGGGGCCTCAGTGGCCTCTCACTCACAGGCCTGTGGGGACACGTCTTCTGTCTGGCCCACACCAGCCCTTAATCCAGGGGCAGGCTCTGAGGAAAAATGCGTCTTCCCAAGGGGTAGAGTGTCCTCTGGCTGCCAGCTGGGGGGCACAGCCGGCATGTATGGGGCCCCAGCCCAGGAGCCACGAGGCTCTGTGGGGACCTCCTCTCCCACACCTGTTCTCCCCGTTCTTTGTCACGTTCAGCAGTTACCTGCAGAACTGGAGTCCTTACGATGGCCACATGGGGCAGTTAGCTCTCCGTCAGGGAGGTTGCGCCCCAGAGACACTGGGCAAGGTCTGGAGACGTTTTTGACTTGCACAGCGGGAGTGGGGCGCTCCTGGCGGGGAGACGCCGGGAGGCTGCTGGGTATCCCTCACTGCACACGACGGCCCCCACGACAGAGAATTCACCCAGAATGCCAACGGTGCCAAGGCTGACAAACCCTCGCGAAGGGTGAGCTCTGGGCCGGCCCTGCCCCTTCTACCCAGCCGGTGGGCTTCAGGGGCTGGGACAGGCTACTGGGAGAAGGCCACAGCTCTGGTCTCAGGGAAGTACCTGGGCCCAGGGCGTCCCCGGGGCCAATGCCAGGACAGCCGGCCATGGTGGGGGCATCCCTCACCTGACGCTTGAAGATCCTCTGGAGCAGCCCTTTCTTTGGCGGTTCTGGAGGGTGACTCCTATTCAGGTCCGGCGAGAGGGTACCGTTAGGTCCAAACACGTTCAGCTCCTTAAAGCACTCGGTTTCTATCATCTGGGGAAGGGGTGCAAACCACAGGTGGCGTGAGCAGCTGTGTTCATCATCTTAGGTGGACAGGAGCCCCGGAGGCCGGGCCACCACCCTGCCCGGAGCCGGCTTCCAACAGGTCCTCCCCCTGCCCTGCATCCTTCAGGGGCCCCGGGCCCAGGCCGCTCCTCACCTGCCACTGCCTCTCCCCTGCCGGCTGGCCGCAAGGGTGTGCTCATCATCCAGCTACCAAGCCCACACCCCATCCCCCCCTACGCCCCCCCCCACAAGCCCAGGCCACCCACCTGCTCCGGGCCCTTCCCCCTGCCAGCGCCCCCTCCCCTGCCCCACCATTTCCAACCCATTAGAAGCAGCACCGACTCCCCCAGCTCATTCCCACCCGTGCGTCCAGCCACAGTCCTGTTTTCCTCCTCTCTCCCAGCCACACTTCCCGAGACAGCCGGCAAAGACGGCCGTGTCCATCTCACCTCCTATTCCTCTTCTGACCCCACGCCAACGGTGCCCTGGGCCAGGCCTGGCGCCCTCGACCCGGCGGCCCCCTTCAGGGTGCATGTGGCCACCGCCCTGCTCACCTCACTCTGCCACGGGATGGGCACGGAGCCCGTGGAGAACTTGGAGTAGAAATCGTCATCCGTGTGGTCCAGGTTGACGCCCTTCACGGTGGAGAACTGCTCGATGTCTAGCACGTCCTTGCAGTAGACGGCACGGGGCTGCGGGCAGAGGGCTCGGTCACACAGGGTCCCGCCCCAGGCCCGGTGCCCCCAGCCTCAGGTTCTGATGGGGGGCAGGGGGCACCCGGCAGGGGACCGGTGCTGCTCCCTCTCAGATCTGCCAAGGGGCTCCTTCCCGCCATTGGCCTTAGGCCGGCTGCAGGCCTCCCCACTCTCCAGGCTGGGGCCACGGTGGGGAGACTGAACCTGCCCTCTCTGACCTCACGTTCCTCGCCGCCCCTGGGGATCCCCACAGCCCCAGCAGATTTTCTTGTTCCCCAAAGCCCACAGGATCAGGATGATGGAAGTGTTTCCGGGCATCTCTGTCCAAATGAGGGCTGCCCCAGCTGGGGCCTCCAGCCTGTCCCCCACAGAGAGAACTGATGCTGGGGACCCAGGGCCAGAGAGACATATGGCCCAGGGACAACCTCCAGGCACTTCTCTCACTACCGGGCACCCAGGCTCTGCAGCTGGACAGGCCTGGGCTGGGCTCCCAGCTGTGATGCTTAGGAACTCTGGGAAAGTCACATATCCCCTGTTGGCCTCAGTCTTCGCACCTGCAAAGTGGGGACACTAGAAAAACCTATGCCGTGGGGCTGATGTAAGCGCCCACCATGCAGCTGGGCACCGGAACCATGAGCTGTGGCTGTTAGAGCACTAACATCCACTGTTCTCACTTGCCCACTGGCCCTGCCCTCTAGGAGTTCAAGGTCAGTCGGGGTGGCCTCCCAGGGCCCAGTGTGGACATTCACTAAGTTGAAGTCGTGAGTCTGTGCACCAGGTGCAGCCTGGGCCGGGGAGGCAACTCACATCTGGAATGAAGGGAGGGTCCAACATCCCGGCTTCTAAGCGCTTGAAGTTCATGTTCCTGAAGAAGGGGTGTCTCTTGACCTCAGCAGCCCCCTCCTCCTGGCAGCCCAGTCTCTGTTTTGCATCTTTGGTGAGCAGCTGTGACAAGAGAGCCGTGAGAGGTCATGGCTGGGTGGGCCTTTCCTCCCGCTGAAGGCCACAGGGGGTTTGGGGCTTCAGGCCCCCGTGATCATCTCCTTTCACAGGTGCACCCCGCAGCCTCCCACACGTCCTCCTCCAGCCTCTGCGGGGCCCGAGCCGCCTCCAGATACCCAGTGGACACTGCCTTGGCCTGCCCGGGCCTTGCAGCGTGCTTAGATGCCTGGAGGCTGCAGGAGGGCGGGGGGTCCTGCCTGCCCTCCCCACAGCAGTACACCGACCCTGCGGCACACTGGGCACCACCCATGTCTGTGGCACTGTGTTACTTCTTCTGCTACAGGCAAGCTACAAAGGGCACGGATGGTCTCTGCAGGTCTCACTCATTCGTCTACTCAACGCCCGAGTACCCTGTAGATAGGTATCTAGTTGGCACAAACCTCTGTGCAGAGACCAGCGACGGGCACGGAGTACCTGGCCTCAGCAAGGCCACGTTCAGAGGACCCATCAGGGCCAATACAGGTACGACACCATGATGGCAGAGGAACACGACCTGGCTGCCAGCTGGGGGGACGGGGAAGCTTTGCAGGGAAAGGGCATTTGCTACAGGCTTTCCAGGAGTGGAGAGGTGGGGAAGGCATCGGCTGGCAAAAGCGGGTGGTGGAGACCTGAGGGCAGCCTTGGGGAACACCTGTCTTTGAGTCTGGGTGAAGGATGAAGGGGCGGGGGATGGGCCAGGGTGAACTGGCTGGAGAGAATGCTGGTCAGGGTAGAGGAGTGTCCTTCTCAGAAGCCACAGGTGGGGAGGTTCATAGGGCAGGAAGAGGCTGCAGAAGCAGTCAGCCAGGCCAGACGGTAAAGGTATGAACGAGGTGGGGGGGGTGGGGGGGCGGGGCGGCAGGAGAGTGGGGGGCAGAGCTGGGAGGGGGCTGGGAAGGGCAGGCTGTGATGCTGGAGGACTACCAGCTGACCCCCGGGCATCTGTTTGCTCTGAGACCAGAATCAGAGTGGATGGCCTGACCTCAGGCCATTCTCTCTCCAATATGCTGGCACCCTGTGTGTGCTCTCCTCCCATGCACATTTGCAGCTGGCTGTGGGGGCTGGGGTTGCGGTGGTGGGCCAGTGGGCACGCGGGCCTCCTGAGGTTCATGGTCTAGAGGCGGAGGCTTGCAGGAGCCATTCCCTTCCCATTTCCCTTCAAACAGAGGACTCAAAGGCGGCACCTGGGCAAACACCAGGTCACAGCCTAGAAAAGACTTAAGATGGGGCGCCTGGGTGGCGCAGTCGGTTAAGCGTCCGACTTCAGCCAGGTCACGATCTCGCGGTCCGTGAGTTCGAGCCCCGCGTCGGGCTCTGGGCTGATGGCTCAGAGCCTGGAGCCTGTTTCCGATTCTGTGTCTCCCTCTCTCTCTGCCCCTCCCCCGTTCATGCTCTGTCTCTCTCTGTCCCAAAAAAATAAATAAACGTTGAAAAAAAAAAAAAAGAAAAGAAAAGACTTAAGCTGTGAGAATCACTATGTCAACCTCTGGTCCACCGATCACCCAGGCATGTTTTGCCCAGTGAGCCGGTGCCTCGGGACTTTAGCTTGTCTTCTCCAGAGGCTTTGCAGTTCCACAAAGGCTCCAGGAATCAGGCTCTGCTGGGCCAGGGCTCCTCCCTGTTCTGAGAAGTCCCAGAGAGGCAAGGCTCCCTGCGTAGAGGCTGGTCCTCCCAGCTGTAGACCCCAGAGCCTGCAGGGCCAGCCAGCCAGAAACACGAACAAGGACAATAAAGGCGAGGTGGGCTGGGAGGGCTGTGCCAGGCCGCCCATCAGTTCTCCAGGAGTGTTGGCTTGTGCCCAGGGCCGAAAGTCCAGGTTCTCATGTGAAATCTCTCCTGCTTGAAATCTTGGCAATTAGCCTGCCATCCACCTCTTTCTAAAACACCGTGCAGGCTGAACACCCGTCTATGTGCTACCTGATTGCAGCCCTGGTATCAGGTATACACCAGAAGTGAGAGGGAGAGGTGGTGTGAGCTGGGCAAGTGGGGCAGGCAGAGAGGGCTTCCTGAAGGAGGAGAAGAGATGGGCTGGAAGGCTGATCAAGGCTGAGGTGGCTGAAGGGCCAGAGGGAGGGTCCTGTGAGGAGGTCAGGGCCAGTTCTGGAACTCAGCAGGGACCTACAGAGGTGGGGCTGAGGTCTGGGCCTAGGCACCGGACCAGCGGACAGGGCACTGACACGTATGAACTTTCTGGACCCCAGGGGGCAGTGGAGAGGGTCTTGTGGCACCAGGGTGGAATCAGGGAAGGAACAGGCGGCCAGGGACCAGCCTCCCTGCAGTCTGTGGAGTGGCCTTCTTGGGCAGGCAGGGCTGGAGCTGCCAGGGTCTAGAAACAGTCCAGTGTGCCCCAAGCCTTCATGGTTTCCTCACAGACAGGCCCTGCTGTGTCCTGAGCTGGCACCTCTTGGAGGCGACAGGGCCAGCCTGACTGCCAGACCGGACAGGCTGTGGGGAGGGGTGGCCAGGAAGCCCAAGGCCAGAATCCCATGACCCTATGGTCATTTTTAAGAAGATGAAGCAAGACCAGAGGGCTTTGTCAGTTCTTCCAGCAGAGAAAGATGAGGGGACACTGGCTCGACCTTTGAAAGCCATTGGCCAAGGTCCACTCAGAGTCCCAGGCTCAGCCACCGCCTTTCCCGCATTAGCCACCAGGGGGCAGCAGAGGGCCAGCAGTGCCCCTAGTCCTGGTGCCCGGACAGGCACCCAGACAGCGGGCCGGAGCCTCTCTGCCTCTCCGTCCTCCCAGCATGTCCTGTGTCCTGCTGGGGTTGCTCTGGTTCTCTGAGTCCCCGACCCTGACCTGGGATATTTGGTGATGCTCTGACCATGGCTGATGACTTCCTTCTTCTATCCTTCGCCCAGTTTGGCCCCACCGGACAGACACCTTGCGTCTAAGCCAAATATTGGCGGGTCTCCTACCCCAGTTTTCAAATGTCCTTAGGGTCCCACATTTCCACCTACCTGACTTCTGTCCCCCACCCCAACTCTGGCTGCCGTGACTCCTTGGGTTTCTGGGAGGCCCAGGGGTGCAGGCAAGTGCCCGGCTACGGGCCAGCCCACAGGCCACATGGTTTGGGTGTGTGTCTGCAAGCCTCCTTCAGTGACTCCCACACATGTCTATGGCAGATCTATGGGTCCTCTTTTTTGGAAGTGCTCAAATGGCAGATCTTGCCCCAAATCCTTCTTCCCATGGCTCTGTGACGTCAGACTGAAGCCGGTAAGAGGAAGTGGTCAAGCAGTGAGTGGATAGCTCCAGAGAGGGTCCTCCTCAGGGTGGGGAGCTATGCCACACAGTCCCTGGGCCACTAACAGTGTGGCCTTGGCTTTTCTGGAAGCAGAAGCTTCACTACTTTAATCAGCATGTCGGGCCTGCTGTTCTAAACACTCCAGCCTCGTGGTTTATACACACGAGTCAGAGAGGTGGCAGGGAGGGCAGCCTCACCCCTGCTGTCTGCTATTCCAGGTGCAGCAGCGCTCCAGGGAGAGGAAGTCTGAGGGCTCATGGGTACCCGGAGTGGGGCATCCAGGCCCTCCTGTCCATGCGTGGCTGGCACTGGAGGGCAGCTGCCTGGGGTGGGGGTGCAGCACAGTTGGGCCTGCATCAGAGGGAGAGGCCCCAAGGGGACACAGGCAGAACTTGGGAGCCTGAGAGCCAGGTGGGGCCATTCCCCCCACAAAGCCTCTGGCCAGGGTGAGCCCACTTGGGCTGGGGGGGAGGGGCAGCAGCCAGGGGTGGACTCTCTCCCAGCCCCACTTCAAAAAAAAAATTTTTTTTTAATGTTTGTCTTTGAGAGAGAGGGTGGGGGAGGGGCAGAGAGAGGACGACAGAATCTGAAGCAGGCTCTAGGCTCTGAGCCATCAGCACAGAGCCTGACACGGGGCTTGAACCCACGAACTGTGAGATCATAACCTGACCCGAACTTGGTCACTTAACCGACTGAGCCACCCAGGTGCCCCACCCCCTGCCCAGCTCCATTTTTGATGGCTCCGGTCACTACTTCCTCTGTCAGGCTTCCTAGCCCCAGTCTGATCCTGCCCACCCAGCTTGTCTAAACGGTGCTCCCCATCCTCACCCTCCGCATGGACGATGAAGTCCCACGGTCCTTAGATTGCTGTCATGCAGGACCTAAGCTAGTGTGGCCAGCATTCCATAGAGTGGAAGGAAAACTCTATTGTAAGATGTTCAAAGACTGAAAATATCACCACCCCAGCACCTGCATTGCACCTGCTGGCCTCAGTCAGTGCCTGGGGATCCAGAGTTTGAGGCTGTAGGGCGCCAAGGTCGAGGGTCCCTTTGTGTCTTGGGGAACCAGTTGGGACCCTCTCCTTTCTCCCAAGATGTTGATTTGCCCTAACAACGCCGGATCTGAGTGTCTCCCGCAGTTCGCCCAGCCCCTTCCCTGTCATGGGGCCTCCCTGCCTGCACCCCAGGCCTTCTCCTGGCAGCCGTGGCTGACCACCCCGGTCCACGACCAGGACTGCTCGTCCCTCTGGCTCGGTGCTGCCACTACTCCTACCCCAGTGTGCCTGACCCTGTCCCTGTCAGCCTGTTTGCGCAGGAGGGGAGACACCACTGGACAGCCAGCCCGCGGGCAGCGTCTGGCCCACCAGGAGCTCACCATTTTGCAGATGGACTTGGCCTCCTCAGAGAACTTTGAAGAGTACACCTCCTCCGTCTCCAGGACGCGGCGGTCCACTTCCTCCCGCTTCACCTTCTCTTTGCGGCCCCGGAATGGCGACTGGCCCTCGATCATCTCATAGATGAGGCAGCCCAGACCCCAGTAGTCAGGGCTCAGGCCGTATCTCTGGTTGTTCAGGACCTCTGGGGCTGGGGGTAGAGGGGGGGAGTGAGGGGAGGTAAGAGAGAGCTGGCGGCAGGGCAGAGTCAGGGCACACGGGGCCAGGGTTGTGACTCACACCAACTGCATCCACGAGTGATGGTGTTGCTCACAGAACGCCTGAAGCTTCATGGCAAGGACACGCTTCCCCTGCTGACTCCTACTCACCAAATGCCATAAATAGCATCTCTTCCAGGAAGCCCACCCTGACTGCTCTCCTCTGTGCTTCTGGCTTCAGAAGCTTGATCACAGTGGATGGAAATGGCCTGTTCCCTTCATGTCTCCCCGACTAGAATCTGAGCTGCCTTATTCACTGCTGTGTCCCAGTAACAGGTATGACATCTGGCACAGGGTAGGTGCTGCACACATATTTATTGTCAGGAAGGAAAGTGTGTCCACCCAAAGAAAAGCGGATTTTAAGTTTACCTGGAATTCAAACAGCCTCTCACTATGGCTTCCCCACTACTTTGATAAAATGAATTTTAGATTAACCATAGAAGTGCAAAAAAGGTTAAGTTTCATGTCTTCAGGCAGGTGACAAGGATCCAGAGGCAAATGCATCCACACATGTGCTGGATAACACGTATAACAGAGGCCCTGCAGATGGAGGCAGGCAGCACTCTGTGCGAGACAGACATACAGGTACACAAAGGTGTGCAGATCCATCCATCCATCCATCCTTCCTTCCTTATATCCATCCATCCTTCTATCCTTCCTTCCTTTTTTTTTTTTATTTTTTATTTTTTATTTATTTTTGGGACAGAGAGAGACAGAGCATGAACGGGGGAGGGGCAGAGAGAGAGAGGGAGACACAGAATCGGAAACAGGCTCCAGGCTCCGAGCCATCAGCCCAGAGCCCGACGCGGGGCTCGAACTCACGGACCGCGAGATCGTGACCTGGCTGAAGTCGGACGCTCAACCGACTGCGCCACCCAGGCGCCCCTATCCTTCCTTCCTTTCATCCATCCTTCCTTCCTTCCATCCATCCACACATCCATCCATCCATCCACCTATCCATCCATCCATCCATCCATCATTGTTCCATCCATCTACCTATCCATCCATCCATCCATCCATCCTTCCTTCCATCCATCTTTCCTTCCTTCCATCCATCCATCTATCCTTCCATCCATCCTTCCTTCCATCCATCCACCCATCCATCCATCCATCCATCCATCCTTCCATTCTTCCATCCATCCATCCATCCATCCACCCTTCCATTCACCCATACTTCCTTCTATCCATCCATCCATCCATCCATCGATCCTTCCTTCCTTCCTTCCATCCATCTTTCCTTCTTTCCATCCATCCATCCATCCTTCTATCCATCCACCCATCCATCCATCCTTCCATTCTTCCATCCATCCATCCATCCATCCATCCTTCCTTCCTTCCATCCATCCTTCCAGCCTTCTATCCATCCATCTATCCTTCCATCCATCCATCTCTCCATCCATCCACTCATCCATCCATCCATCTATCCTTCCATTCTTCCATCCATCCATTCATCCTTCCATTCTTCCATCCATCCATCCATCCATCCATCCATCCTTCCTTCCTTCCTTCTATCCATTTATCCTTCCTTCCTTCCTTCCTTCCTTCCTTCCTTCCTTCCTTCCCTCTATCCTTCTTTCCTTCCTTCCATCCATCCATCCATCCATCCATCCGCATTTGCATGGGTACACACACAGCCACATATACATAGATACACACAGGTTCCCCAATAACATGCAACCTGAAAAGGACCTTCTAGCAGTAGAGACAACACACAGTATCCTGTACAAGTGCTGCTGGCATGAGCTTAGTGGAGGACAGCAGGATCCTCAGTACCCAGAGCTTTCTGGAGCCTCCTACCCCCTGGGACAAGTGGACATGTGTGTGAGGTACATGCAGGAGGAAGCCCAGGGGATGCCCATCACTGGAGAGGGATTCAGGAGGACCAGATGTAGCTCCAGTCTTTTCCCTGCAGCCCCTAGGACAGTGGTCCTAGAGTAGGCTTGTGGTGGGGGGCTGGGGGGCAGGGCAAGGAGGCTAAGGCTGGTCTCCACTTAGCATCATGCCTAGTGACACAGCAGGTGGTGCAGTCCTCTCCTTTCTGGGCCTTTCCTAGTGGCCTCACTCCTCTCAGGGGCCCCCTGAAAGGCTGCCTGCCAATCACCAGACCCCTACTTGGGTTTAGCCTCTCCCAAACAGCACCACGTGCCTGCACTGACTGTTGATCCTGAGAGTGGCTTGGCTTTGAGGTGCAGGTGGGGCTGTGGTGGGGGGCTCAGAATGCTCAGTTTAGGCAAGATGAACCCTGGGCCTCAACGCTTCACCCGCCCCAGCTAAGACCTCCCACTGCCTGCTGTGGCTCCACTTCTGATCAGAGCTGCATAGAGGAGGGAGGCCCAAGAGGTGGGCTCAGGGAGGGTCCGGGCCCACACTCACCCATGTAGCCCACGGTGCCCACCCGGCCGCGGATCAGGTCTCCGTCGGGAATCTTCACAGCCAGACCCAGGTCTGAAATCCGAATGTGGCCTGAGGCGGGGAGAGCAGAGTCAGCGGGTCGCTGGGACAGTCAGTGGACACATGGCCCACCCTGGGCGGTCCAGAGACTTGCTTGCCCCTGGTCAAGGTACACAGGCTCTCGTCCCCAAGAGGGGCATCCCAGTCAGCCACCTCAGGGTGACTGCAGACCCTTGGGAGCATCCAGGTGTCAGAGGATGTGGGTAAATCATTACTTTACAGGAGGAAAACATAAAGACGGGAAAGGATGTCTGGATTTGGCTGGACGATGGCCAGCCTACCCATAAAATGCCCTAATGGGCTTCTTGGAAGGCTGAGATCACCAAGTTTAAAAGACCTTGGCCTGATTCTATGATTGCTTCATGGGAAAAATGTGAGATTTTCCTGAACTTTTACAGTTTGCTTAAGGGGAAAAATTATAAAGCAATTCGGGAGGCAACTCCCTGTCCTTCCCTGTTGCTCTTTGGAGGTTCTTTGCACTCTGCCTTTGGAGAGACAAGAGTGAAGTCATCCAGGCCATGGGGAGACTGAGATGAAATGGAATCCAGGACTCCCCTCCAAAGGCCAAGATGACACAGCGCTTACAGCTCTGTCTTGCTTGGCGGCCCACTGAGGCAGGGTCATGGCCACACCAGGGCCCCACAGCCCGGACCCCAGTGACGTCCAGTGTCAGGGACTCCCCACCAGGCCAGAGGGGTGCAAACTCCCTGGCTCAGCAGCCCTGATGAAGGTGGGGAGGGGAGAAGAGAGCACACAGGTTCCAGCTATCAGGCTGCAGATCAGTGGTGGGCATGGTTCTGAGAGCAGCAGAAGAACCCCAGTGTGGACAAGAACCCCAGTGGGCCCTGGGCTCATCCAAGAAGGGCGCAGGCCCTGGGCCCTCTGCCCACTTCCCCACTCAAACCTCTCTCCAAGTCACCAATGACCTGCCTCCCTTTCTCCCTCCCCCTGCCGGAGGCTGCCTGGCATCTGAGGCATGCTGGTCTCAGCTCGCCACTGATTGCTGGGTGACCTTGGCTTGTTGGCTCCTCTAAGCCTCAATCTTGTCATCTATAATATGGGCACAGGGATGCTGGCCCTGCCCCCTCTGCAGAAGTGGGAACATCTAGTCTGATAACAGATGTGAACACCATTCCCCAGGTGTGAGGGGCTAAACATGTTACCTGTGGGTGTGTACATGTGTGCATATGCATGTGCGCGCGCGCGCGCACACACACACACACACACACACACACACAGGAAAACAACAATGATAATGCACAGATAATGCCTAACACATTTAGAGCTGGCTATAGCTGGTGAAACAATTGCCTTTTAAGCTATTTTATTGGAGCCTCACCTCCACCCCACCCTCTGAAGTAGGCAGAACAGGGCCCATGTTTCCATTTCACCAGCAAGGGAGATGGGGTACCAGGAAGTTGTGTGAGAGTGAAGTACTTGCCCAGGATCTCTGAAATTCTGGACTCCTCAGTCAGTGCTCTCCGTCTCTCTGTCTCTCTTTTGGCCAAGCCACACCGCTGCTTCACCATGCCCACTGCCTGCCCTGGGTACCCAGGATTGGGGAGAGGGAGTGGGTGCTCTCCCTCTTTGCCCACTGCTCTCCCCCAGTCCCAGGGTCGTGCCTCTGAGAGTCTCTGCAGGAAGGCCCCCTGCTCCTTTTGGATTATGATGCTCTCCTTGGCTACAGAGCAGGAAAGGGGTTTCCCAAGCGGCTCCCCAACTTACCATAATCATCTAGCAGGATATTTTCGGGTTTCAAATCTCTGAAAGAGGAAGAGGACAAGCATGTGAGTGTGGGCACTCTCAGCACCAGGGCATGGCGTCTGGGTTGACTTCTTGCCGTGTTTCCTTCCCATCTCTTGGCTCAGGCTGTCTGGTCTCTTTCTGGATCCAGACAGTCTTGGACTAATTTCCTTCCTCCCAGTATGTAAAACAAATGCCGCTGTTGCCATAGGCATCTTCCCGACCTGGAGATGACTGGGAAGGGGTCAGGCAAGGGCCAGCCCTGGCTCCTATCCACACACTGACCACACCAGGGGCGGAGAATACTTCTGGCTGGTGTGGTGACAGACCCCTCTAGGGCTGGGAACACCCGGAGGTCTCAGGATGCTCTGGGATGCCCTGAAGGCAGAGCGGGGCCTGGGAATTAGGGAGGAGAAGTTACTGAGAACACAGCGCCGGCTGTAGAACTGGGGCAGAGAATTGTAGAGGGCGGGCCCCCTTGGGGAAGGCAACCCCTTGTCCCCCAACTCCAGCAGAGTCATAAGCCCAAGAAAGCACAGCTGTAGGTGTGCCCGTCTCCATCTGTCCCTCCTCTCTTCTCTCTGATGACACAGTCACTCTTCATAATAACAAGCCCCTCCCCATCCAACTGGGGTAGGGAGGCAGCAGCAGCGTCTGGTTTTACTAGAAGGTCCTTTCCACGGGCAAAAGAACAGCCAGTAGGATAGCATGTGCGACTCAGTTAAGCCATTAGCATCTGGATTGAGGATCCGACTCTCCACCAACTGGCTTTGTTTATTTAACTGCTGGCAGCTGTCCTCATGGGGAATGGTTAATGTGTTCAAATCCAGTGGGGAAGCCTCACAAGGTGATAATGCGTTTGTATGGGGTTATTTATCACAAATAAACACAAATACTTTGTTGCTCTTATTTAATTGGCGTTCTTTGATGTATTAACCGTTCCAAATAAGGGCAAGAGCCACCCTCTCAGTAAGCCAGCAGCCACAGGGTTGGAAAGATAGCTGGCGACCTAGGGCCAGAGCCCAAACCCATGGAGAGGCCACGGCAAGTGGTCCAAGTGGTGGAAGCCAGGGAAGCGCTGTGGTTCTCTTCCTCCGAGAATAAGGGCCAGAGCTTGGAGGACCGCCTTTCTTTTTGTTTTAAGAGAAAAGCCATCAAGTGGGGATTTCTTTTTTCAACCCAAAGGGAATTTTTTTCTCTTTTCACTTGAATGAAAACAAAACAAAAGCCTAAATGGGGAGAATGTTGGGGGGGGTGAGAATGTTGGGGGGGTGAGAATGTTGAGGGGGTGAGAATATTGGGGTGTGAGTGTTGAGGGTGTGAGAATGTTGTGGGGGGTGAGAATGTTGGGCGGTGGGAATGTTGTGGGGGGTGAGAATGTTGAGGGGGTGAGAATGTTGAGGGGGTGAGAATGTTGGGGGGGTGAGAATGTTGTGGGGGGTGAGAATGTTGAGGGGGTGAGAATGTTGGGGGGGTGAGAATGTTGGGGGGGTGAGAATGTTGTGGGGTGTGAGAATGTTGAGGGGGTGAGAATGTTGGGGGGTGAGAATGTTGGGCGGTGGGAATGTTGGGGGGGTGAGAATGTTGTGGGGGGTGAGAATGTTGGGGGGGTGAGAATGTTGAGGGGGTGAGAATATTGGGGTGTGAGTGTTGAGGGTGTGAGAATGTTGTGGGGGGTGAGAATGTTGGGCGGTGGGAATGTTGTGGGGGGTGAGAATGTTGAGGGGGTGAGAATGTTGGGGGGGTGAGAATGTTGTGGGGGGTGAGAATGTTGAGGGGGTGAGAATGTTGGGGGGGTTAGAATGTTGGGGGGGTGAGAATGTTCAGGGGGTGAGAATATTGGGGGGTGGGAATGTTGGGGTGTGTGAGAATGTTGAGGGGGTGAGAATGTTGGGGGTGTGAGAATGTTGGGGTGTGAGAATGTTGGGGGGTGAGAATGTTGTGGGGGGTGAGAATGTTGAGGGGGTGAGAATATTGGGGTGTGAGTGTTGGGGGTGTGAGAATGTTGTGGGGGGTGAGAATGTTGGGGTGTGAGAATGTTGGGGGGGTGAGAATGTTCAGGGGGTGAGAATATTGGGGGGTGGGAATGTTGGGGTGTGTGAGAATGTTGAGGGGGTAAGAATGTTGGGGGTGGGAATTTTGGGGTGTGAGAATGTTCAGGGGTGAGAATGTTGGGGGTTGGGAATGTTGGGGTGTGTGAGAATGTTGGGGGTGAGAATGCTGGGGGTGTGAGAATGTTGGGGAGTTGAGAATGTTGTGGGGGAGAGAATGTCGAGGGGGTGAGAATGTTGGGGGTGTGAGAATGTTGATGTGGTGAGAATGTTGGAGGGTGAGAATGTTGGGGGGGTGAGAATGTTGAGGGGGTGAGAATGTTGGGGGGTGAGAATGTTGGGGGGGTGAGAATGTTGAGGGGGTGAGAATGTTGGGGGGTGAGAATGTTGGGGGGGTGAGAATGTTGAGGGGGTGAGAATGTTGGGGGGTGAGAATGTTGGGGGGGTGAGAATGTTGGGGGGTGGGAATGTTGGGGTGTGAGAATGTTGGGGGAGTGAGAATTTTGGCGGGTGGGAATGTTGGGGGGGTGAGAATGTTGGGATGTCAGAGTGTTGGGGTGTGAGAATGTCGGGGTGTGAGAATGTTGGGGGGGTGAGATTGTCGGGGGGTGAGAATATTGGGGGTGTGAGAATGTGGGGACGTGAGAATGTTGGGGGGGGTCAAGACCATTTTTCTTGTTTCAAAACGTTCTTGGACTCCCAAGATCATCCCTGCCAAGAGCTCTGTGGCAAAGGTCTCCAACTGGGGTGTGTGTGTCCACTGGGTCTGTGGGAACAGCTCAGGGGGTTCTCTGTGGGCTGAGGTTTTCAAGAACGTGTATTTCTAGACCTCTAACCTGAGAAGGCCCTGTCCTGGCATTCTCTGGGATCTCCCCACCACGTGCCCTTTCTCAATGGGCAGATTCCAACTGACAGAAGAAAAGCAGGCTCCTTCTCGCTCTGATTGCTATGGTGTCCTGCTCCAGGACCCCAATCAGAAATGGGTTCTACTAGGGGCACCCGGGTGGCTCAGTCGGTTATGTGTCCGACTTCGGCTCAGGTCATGATCTCGCGGTCCGTGAGTTCGAGCCCCAAGTCAGGCTCTGTGCTGCCAGTTCAGAGCCTGGAGCCCGCTTCAGATTCTGTGTCTCTGTCTCTCTCTGCCCTTGCCCTGCTGGTGCTCTGTCTCCCTCTCTCTCTCTGCCCCTCCCCCCACTCAAAAATAAATACACATTTAAAAAAATTAAAAAAAAAGAAATGGGTTCTACTAAAATCGTTACAATGGCAACTTAACACAAGTTATTTTAACACTGAGAGCCTATGGTGAAAGGAAATTAAAATAAAAATCTTATATATATCCATCCATTTCAGGTCCACATGCTGCTCAATGATAGACTTTTAGGCCAAAAAAGAGATGATGTTATAATAACATTCTGTGGGGGAGGAAGGGAGTGGGGAAGAGAGTGATAGATCCCTCACCTCTAAAGAGTTTTCATGGATTTTTTATAATTAATTAATTATTAATGTTTATTTAATTTTGGGGGGGGGGATGGACAGAGAGAGGGAGACACCAAATCGGAAGCAGGCTCCAGGCTCTGAGCTGTCAGCACAGAGCTCGACATGGGGCTTGAACTCACGAACTGTGAGATCATGACCTGAGCCAAAGTCAGATGCTTAACCGGCTGAGCCACCCAGGCACCCCTGTCAGGCGTTTTGACTTTAAAGAAACTATTTTCTTAAGTCTATTTATTTATTTTGAGAGAGAGCGCATATGCAGGGGAGGAGAGAGAGGGTGAGAGAGAATCCCAAGCGGGCTCCTTGTCGTCAGTGCGGAGCCCAATGCAGGGCTTGAACTCACGAATTGTGAGATCGGGACCTGAGCCGAAAGCGGCTCGAGTGGGACGCTGAACAGACTGAGCCACCCAGGCACCCCGTCATGCATTTTTGGTGGAAATCCATTTGCTGTAGCAATTAGATTCCACTGGATACCTTCAAAAATGCGATGTTAATTGCTGAGCTTCAAAATATCAGCCACTGTTTTAACGAATGATACACTATTTAGGATGTGTCCTTGATGTATGAGGGCACACAGATTTTCAAATTTCCTTGAGAGGGGCAGTGAGAAAAGTTTGAAAACCACTGCTTGTGGAACCCATAAAGTCAAACAATATGGGATGGACCGAGGTCCGTGCTGCTGTGGTGACGATCCTGCTGTCTTTCTGGGACCGGCTCACCGAGCTTCTGGCGGGCCGGGCTGGAAGGCACCGGTGGCCTTGGCCCATCCTCATCAACTCTGAAGGACTAGCACCTCATACACTTGGCCCCCCAAGCAGCCCGCCTCACTTAGGTGGTCCAGGGCGTGAGTTTCTCTGGTGACGGCCGGGCCCCGAGTCCCAGGGCGGGGGTCCCTGCCTGACCCCGGGTGTGGAAGGTCAGCCCCCACTCAGCCGCTGGTGGCGGGACCAGGCGGCGAGCCCGCTCACCTGTACACGGTGTCCTCCCGGTGGAGGTCTTCCAAGCCACAGAGGATTTCTGCCGCGTAAAACAAGGCTCGCTCCTCCTCGAAGCCAGGGTTGCCCATGTTGTAGATGTGGAACTTCAGGTCACCCCCGTTCATGATGGTCAGAACCAAGCACAGCGCGTCCTTGGTCTCGTAGGCATAGGCCAGGTTGACCTGGGAGCACAAGACAGCCCTGCGGTGAGGTTCCAGCCACCGCTATCCGCTTCCACTCTTCCTCCTCAGGGTCCTTGAGGCTGGAGGGGGAGGGCCGGAGTGGGGGGGGCTCTCAGCAGCTTCGTGCCACCGCCCTGCACCCGGGCAGCCTCACGGCACCGCTGCCCATTGCCCCTCTTGGCTGACGAAGGACTCGGACCTTCCAATATGGCGGTTCCAGGCGAGGAGGCAAAGCGGGGGAGGGCAGGCTGGTACTCGGCCCTTTCGGGAAGCCTGACAGATGGTGCCTGTACGTTTACACAGACAAAAGCACGTGCCTGCTTCATTTAGTTAAAACTGTGGGTTGCCTTAGCTGGCCAGTTAAGAAAAGCGGGGCCCAGATGCCTTTTGGGCTGGGGTCTCATTGTCACGGGGACGCTGGGAGCAGGCTGTGGAGGTGGCCAGTGGGACTCTGTGAAGTGGAGCGCAGTTTGGCAAAGACTGCCTCCTCTTGCACGCAGGACACATCCGGTCAAAGGGACCATCAACAGGCAGGACCTAGTTCCTTGCCGGTGCGGACTAGCTGCCCAAGGATGGATGCAGGCCATGAGACTGCGGGAGAGGCGGCAGGGCTGGGTCTGAGGCAAAGTACGCTGGGTGGTTCTCGTCCCTCTCCGCTTAGGGAGCCAATACAGATGAAATCTGGCCACCACGGACCAGGCTGGGGACAGGCTGGGCCATAAAACTCGGATGCAAAAGTCAGGAACGATGGGAATTATTTCTGAGGGAAGGAAACAGAACAGGAGCCGAGCAGGAGGGCTCTGGGGACTGTGCTGGGTGCCAGCCTCTGAGCTGGCCCTCCCTCCCACACCTGCCTACGATCACCAAGGAGGGGCTCCTGGAGGGCACTACGGGGGCTCCCTGCCAGGGGCAGGGGGCAGGGCACGGTGGAAGGCGGTCTGGGTCCTTGATGATGTGCCACCCCATTTATCAGGCACACGGCCCTTCTCCCCGGAGGAGGACCCACCATCACCAACCCCTATGAGAGCCAGTGCTGCCCCTTCCTTTAATGATGGGGGTTCCACAGGCAGCACTGAGGCAGTGACCTATGGTCCCAATTGAAGGGAGCCGGCAGCAGAGAGGAAGGTTCTGGCCTCAAAGAGGCCTAGGGCCAAAATGCCAGCTGGTGGGAGCACAGCACCATCACACTGCCCAGGATGGGGCCGGCAGCCGAGGGCAGCCTGAAATGACGGGGAGAATGCACGCTCCCGTCCCCTCTGAGCGTCGCCTTACAGAACCACACCCTCCGGGGAATGACTGAAGCACTGGGTTGGTGGCCTCTCTCGCTCCCACACAGCTGGTGGGCGTTTAGCTGGCACAACCTTCACGGAGAGCCATCTGGGAACTGCTTCCAAATGGAAAACGCGCACACCCTCTGACACTGCCTTCCTCCACAGGGAGTACATCCTACGGACACACGGAGATGTGCCAAAGGCATGTTCAAGGGGTGACACGGCAGCCTTGCTCGCAGTGGCTTGGAGACCAGAACCCATCTGTATCTGTGGGGACGGGCTGAACAGCTTATGGTTTATCTCTTTGCCGTGTCGCAGGGGATGGTGTGCGGCGTGAAAAAAAGAGGTGCCGCCGTAGATCTGGCCACAGGAAAAGACCTACAATTTAAGGGGAAATCACTGCAGCGAAAGATGTCTGGTAGGACTCCCCTGGCTAAAAATAATAAAGCCCATACATGAATCAGACATGTTGGAATGGCTACCCAAAGACAGAGGCTTTTGTTTTCAGTTTGAGCCTGTCTGTGCTGTTTGAGTGTCGACCCTGTACATATATATTGTTTTTTGCAGTGACGTGTGGCAGAGGCATTTCGAGCTGACCAAACACCCACGTACTCTTCCACACCTCCCTGCAGCTGGTTTGTCCCTTGCAGGGACTGGTTCTGGCCAACAGCCTGTGGGCGGAGTGAGGGATGTTCCTGCAGCTGAGGCAGTGAGGGTCCCTGGGCAAGCCCCCCCTCCCCGCACACGCTTTCAAGACTCCAGGTGCGGCAGCCGTAAGGTGGGGGAGGGTGGCCGGATCTGGCTGGACCCTACGTGTGTGACGCTGGCCCGTGTTGTTTCCAGCTACTTCGAGCTGGGGGTTAGTTCCTGCAGCAGAGCCTGGCCTGGTCATGGTGACACAAGGCACATAAACAAGATGGAGGCTCTCCAGGATACTGACGCTTAGGTCTCCCCTGTGATGAAACCAGCCTACAGGGATCTGTGGAAACAAAGCTCCTTGGCCGGGCCCAAGGTGGGCTGCTTTTGTCCCCTGAGGAGTTTCCCAGGTGGTCCCGGAGAACAGAGGCCATGGTCCCACACAGAGGGGAGCCAGGCCAGTTCTAGTGACAGGACCAGGGCAGCCACAATTGACCACGAGTAGCCTCGTGATGGAGGGAATGCCTGGCTGCCTTTCCGCAGCTCATTGCTGCCACACTGGACGGCCACTCCCTTCCCTAGGCACGGAAGCCCTGGTCACCAGAAGGGTGGCCTGTCGCTGGGGCCTGGACACTCACCACAAACTGGCTGTTGACCTTCTCTAGGATCTGCTTCTCGTTGAGTGCCATGGACTCCCCTTTCCTCTTTTTGATCCTCTTCTTCTCCAAGCGCTTGCAGGCGTACATTTTACCCGTGGCCCGGACCTGGCAGGCACAGACCTGAGGTGCAAGAAAGACGACAAAGGTATGGAACAGGTGGAGGTCTGCCCCAGGCTCTTCCGTGGCTGGGTCTGCAGGGCTGGGAACTGATACGCCTAAGGGTGTTCCCAGTCTCGGGGGCCCAAGGATGCCTGGCCTTGGACCCACCCCTGCCCCAGGCCCTGCCCTCAAGATCTGGCTTTAGTGCCCCCTTACCCTCCCTCCTTCGTCCTTCACATGAATCCTGGCCCTTGAAGGTGCACCATCAGCCATTTACGCAGATGTTTAGAGGACTGGCCAAGGCCTAAAGTACTGTCCCTCTCTCAGAGGCAACTAGATTTTCTCCGTCCCACGCTTCCAACCGGATGCGGCCGTTGCTAACTGGGGACTTCCAGGCACCAGCTGCTGGTAAGGGAAGCTTGTTTTGGTGTCGGACCCCTAACAACCCCGACTTTGTAACTCAGCAGAACGGGAGCCGGGGCATTTGGGGTCTCGTCTTCTGGACTTCACGCCTCTTTGGTTGTGTGACCTTGGCCCGGGTCATCAACCATTCTGACCCTCAGCTTCCCTCATCCCTAAAATGGGAATAACAAGGCTTGCCTCCCAGTCTGGGAACATCAGACGAAATACAACAGCACCTATTAACAGCAGCATCTGGCCACTCCTCCCTCCAAAGACAGCTAAGAACACCCGTTTCTCCTCTTCAGACTCAAACCCTGACTGAGGCTGGTTCCAAGAGGACCTCTGTCCCACGGGCCCTGCGGCACAGCCTCGTGTCTCACCTTGGTGGCACCTCCAGGTCCTACGCCCCACACCCCCTCTCCACCAGGGGGCGCAGGGCACTGTAGGTGCCTCCGGAAGGGACAAAAACAGTGACAGAGTCTGGGAACTTCCAAAGACGTGGACGTTCACTCACCTCCCCAAAGCCCCCTTTTCCCAGCACTCGGTACTGCCGGAAAGTGTTCTTGGTCACCGGTTGCCTGGAAAAAAGCAAGAATCCAACATGGCTCTCAGGGTGCAGAGATGCAGAATCCACAAGAAATCAACAGCAGCAACATCGCACAGCTTCCCGACCGAGCCAGGAATCCTCCCTGTGGGTGGGACCCCCAAGGACCGGCTCCACGGCTGGGTGTTCACATCCCCGGCCACCCGCCCTCGGCCCCCTGCGGCTTGGGACACCTGCCAGTCCTCGCCGGCTTGGAGGGAAGAGTGGAGGCCTGGAGATGTGCGCTAAAGCTGCTTCACCACACTTTCCGTGTGGTTCCCCTCTCTCTCCCCAGTGAAAATCAGGTGGCTAAGCTCAGAAAGAAGCTGTGTTCTCTGCAGGGAGAAGGGAGGGGCCCAGGAGCCACAGAGGTTCAGTGTCCCAGGGAGGGCACAGCAGTCCTCCCCACACCTGCACATCTCGCCCACCTGCCCACCTCCGGTCCCCAGGGAGAAAGGCTGCTGGTCATCCTTTACCACCGGTCCCCAGCCTTTCCACCCCCGAGGGTCCCTTTATCACATTTCCCCCTGAGCTCCAGAACACTAGACGGTCCTGTCTGCCCAAAGCGGGATTTATGAAGTAATCATCGCTTTGTGTCTCCTGACCCCCCATTTTAATTAGCTGAGGCCATTTATGCTGTCTAATCAGGCAGGCCCTCTAGGAGGCCAGGGTGGGACTTCACAGAGTAAATAATCAGTCATCTAAAATTGCCTCGAAGAACCCCATGGTGCAGACAGCTTGGGCTTTTTCATCACTGGCCTGTTTGGTTAAAAATAACCAGCTTCCTTTCGCCCCGCCACCCCAGCTTTTCTGAGGTATAACTGACAAACGGCATCCAACTTGGTGTTTTGACGCACGTACACAAACGATGCACGTACATGTGAAACGATCACCACGATCAAGCTAACCAACATTCTGTCACCTCACGTAGTTACCGTTTTTTCTCTTCCTCTCTCGCTCTCTCTCCCTGGTGAGAACACTTAAGATTTACCATCTCAGCAAATTTCAAGCACACAATACAGTACCGTTAACTAGTGTTACTCACTGTACATCAGATCTCCGGAGCGTATTCATCTCGCACGATGAACTGAAACTTTACACCCCTTGACCTACATGTCTCCCCATTTCCCCCACCCCCAGCCCCTGGCAACCACCAGTCTACTCTGCCTCTAGGACTCTGACGTTATTTAGATTCTACATATAAGTGAGATCAGGCAGTATTTGTCTGTGTCTGCCTTATTTCACTTGGTGTAATGTCCTCTGGGCATCCCCCGCCCCCCCCGTTACCATAAATGGCAGGATTTCCTTCTCTTTGAAGGCTGAATAATATTCCGTCGTATGTATTTGCCACACTTTCCCTCCGTGCTCCTGGCAGCATTATTCACAACGGCGAAGATATGGAAAAACCTGAGTGTCCTTGGACCATGAGCGGCTAAAGAACAACCCACTTTTAGGATGCTGAACTTAGCTCTTGGAGCTCCAGGACTATTTCTGAGCATCCGACCCCACCCCAGAGGCCGGACCAGGGCAGAGGCCGGGGTGTGACTGAATTGGCCCAAATAATTGGGTCAGCTTGGGAAAGACCAGTGAGCCTCTGCTCACCCAGCAGCTCCTGAATGAAGCTTCTGTGGAAACCTTTCCGGCTGCTGGGTCCTGAGGAGGATTTGGATTTCAGGTCCTGGGCACCACACTTCTCTCAGGACAGTCCTGAGACGCCAGGGCTCTGCCTGGAGTTCACACGCCCTGACCCACTCTCTCTTCTGTTTCTTTAGGAAGCGGGGCCCGACCCTGCTGGGAGCACAGGGCCGCCCCTCCGCAGGGTTCTCCCCGGCCCCATATCCTTCTGCACGCGAGCAAACGGGCTGCAGCGAGGCCTGCCATACGGCTGCACCCGCCATGTGGCCCTGGGAAGCCTTTCCACAGCCGCCCTCGAAACCACATGAAGGCGCCCGGGCCTAACAGTTTACGATACATGGAGAACAAACAGTCGGTCGACATTACCACAGAGCTCCTCTGCTAGGGGAAATGAGTGTAATACAATTTCCGAGGAATTTCTTGGTTAACCTTGGGAGGGAAAAAAAAAAATCCCTTTAATATTTCAACAGGGCAGCACCAACAGGCCATGATCTTGTTAGCAAAAAAAAAAAAAAAAAAAAAAGGAAAGGGAGGAAGCAGGCTGCTGTCAGTCACTTGGGGCATTTCTAGGCCAGTCCTGCCCTACCGGCTTCAACAACTTAACGCCCACAAAAGGGCCTGACTTCTTTGCAGCCAGCGCACGGATTCAAAAAGTCTGTTTCCCCATTTCGAGTGTTCAGTACAGACAAGTAAAATGCAAGCCAGTGGCCACAGCTAAAGGATTCTATTGGAACAGAGTGCTGGGTGGAGTGAGACTGGGTGAAGGACTGGATCAAGAACCTTGGGTTCAGGTTCCAGCCGTGCCAGGCCCTTGAGCGTGAGCCAGGGTCAATCGATCAACCTCTCTGAGGCTTGTGTCTTCAGTAAAATGGAGATACTGAAAAGGCAGCTTTGTAGGCTGATGTAGTCAGACATCCCTACTAAAACTCCAGGAATAAAGGACATGTCTCCTCTGGGGGTCTTTATGGCAACAGTCCCCGCTGCTTGAAGCACCTTGCATGCACACTAATGTGATCCTCACGCCTGCCTCAGGAGGTGGGACTGTCCCCCCCTCTGCAGGCGAGAATGCCGAGGCTCTGAGAAGGGAAGTGAGTTGCCCCAGGTCATGAGGGGGGTGGTGGTGGTGTCGAAGCCGGGATCCCAAGAAGGATGTTGCAGAGCCCACATCCCGTGTCTCACACCCACACTGCCACCCTGGGAAGGTGGGTACAGATCGGGTCGTGTGGCACACAGCCTAGGGCTCTGGGGCGGGGCGAGGGGACACGATGACTACGTCCCCACCAGACTTTCCTGTGATCATCAGAAACACAAGGGCCAGCTGTTCCTTCCCATATCAGAAGCTTGAGGATGACGGCCACAGTGACACTGATGACCTCAACGGTAACCACAACAACCGCATCCAGCAGTTTGACTTCCTGGGGCCAGACGGCTGACCTTTCTGGAGCACTTGCCTTATTCTAGGCGTGGACTATGCTTAGTTCATCTCATCCCCACCCAAGCCTACAAAGGCAGGCACTATTATTATCCCCATTTTTCGAATAAGGAGACTGCGGAGGGGAGAGGTGAGCAACCCTTCCTGAGGTCCCTCTGGAGACGGTCGAGCCGGGACTCAGACCCAGACTGTGGCTCTGGGGCCCTCCGCAGGATGTCTGCACTGACCCCTCACTTCTCTGGCTCTCCTGGAGCCATGATGTGCATGTGCGAGGGGGCCAGTGGCAGTGAGTGGCCAACAGAGAAGACTGTCCCCTGTTCCACTGTCAATTCCCACCAGTGGGGGTGGAAAGAAATGCCCCCCCCAGTGGTACAGAACAGGGTGTTTTCCTCTGGGCTTCCTGAAGTGGGAAGGGAAGGGTCATGAATGGGGTTTCTAGGGCGTTCCTGTCCTGCGGCTTCCTCAGAGTCTGTAGGGCACTTGGCCAGCAAAGGTGGTGACACACAGAAGCAAGATGGCTCCTTGCCTTCTAACCAAAACGTGCCCAGATACCCATGAGCGTCGGAACTCTGGCACAGGGAACCCTGGGCTGTGGGAGGGGATGCTCCCACCCTCGTCCCGCAGCTGAGCTCAGCACGGATACAACGTAGGCATCGCCCCGTTCTGCAAATCCTGCAACAACATGGTAGGCAGAGCCTGGTGCTGGGAGTCCCCCTCGGCTGCACTGCTCGCCTGCTGTGTGACGAGGCCAACCACGCCCTCTCTGTGGGTCTCCCTCCTCATCGGTCACATGGAGGCCGCAGCTGTCAGGCCAAGCCACCGCCATGTCTGCGAGAGCACTTTGCAGCAGAAAGGCAGCAAGTAAAACAGGAAAAGATGCTTGGTCTCACCCGTTATCAGAGATGAGAACATAAACAAGAAGGAAAGCCCGATGCTCACATGGGAAGGCATGAGACTGGTGTTAATGAAGCTGAGAGGGAAGAGGGCACTGGGGCACTGGCGGAACTGGAGACGAGGGCAGCTGTTGGGAGGGCAATCTAGCAGTCCCTCGTGGTTTAAAAGCAATGCTTTGTGACCCAGACATTCCTCTGCTATGGACGTACTTGCGAAAGGGCAGGAAGACATATGTATAAAGCTATTCATTATTTAGGGAAGATGGTACACAAAATTGAGAGCAACCTCCATGTCCATCAACAGGGGATTGGGCTAAATAAGGGATGTGTAATTCGTCCAAAAATATGGCAGCTCTTTATTCACTGGCAGAGGAAGAATTCCCAAAGACAGTGAACCAAAAAAATAAGGATAAGTATGTATGCACGTATGAGGGTGTGAATCGCGTGTACCTTTAATAAGAACAGAGCGTTTCTAGAAGAATAGCCAAGAACTTGAGCAACGGGAGGAAGATGGCTAATTTTATTTGAACCATGGACCCATGGAGGTAACGGATTTGTATGTGGGTTTTCAGGTGACAGGCGTGTACTCTTGCCCCCTGCCCCCCACCCTGGCACACACTTGTAGGTGGGTGTACAAGGGGAGCACTCACCTTTCCAACCACTTCCACTGGAGAAAGCGATCAAAATACATGCTGTCCAGATACTCATGGAATGGTTCGCCCTTCAGGTAGTCGTGGACAGACCTAGCTCGGAGGGAACCAACAAACATTTTATAATCCTGACCTTAAGCAGATGGGCGGAGCCATATATCCAGCAGGTTAACCAGCAGCCTCAGAGGCCCAGCATCCTGCCAAAGTGATGGGCTGATCCTACAAACACTTACTGGGTACCTGCCACAGCACTGCTCTAGGCCTGGGGTACAGCCGTGAGCACGAAGTTGGCATCGCGATGTGGGACACAACCAGCAAGTAACAAACATCTAATAAACCGCTGCAGAGGCATGTGCTCATGAGAGAGGGTTAAGTGAGGTCCACCCTCCACCCCCGGCCATGTAATCATGACCTGAGCTGAAATCAAGAGTCGGATGCTCAACCGACTGACTGAGCCACCCAGGCACCCCAAGAAGGGGCTCTTGAGCTGCAATGAGGACAGAGGAATACTTAACGGGGTGCAGGGGTGTGTGGGGGGTAGGGGCAGAGCAGGGATGCAGCCCCTGAGATCCCAGGCTCTGGATCTGGTCCAGGACCAGTGAAGCCCCTGGTAAGTTTCCATCTCCACAGCTGAATTTCCTGGTCGCCTGCTCCGGGCCAGGCCTGGAGGGAGGGTTCTGAAACTGGCTGCAGGCAGGGATGGATGTGCTTCTTCCCTTTAAAAAGTGGCAACGTTGGGATGCCTGGGTGGCTCAGCCAGTTGAGCGCCTGACTCTGGATTTCAGCTCAGGTCATGATCCCAGGGTCATGGGATGGAGACTTGCATTGCGCTCAGAGATTCTCTTTCCCCCTTTCCTCTACTGGTGTGTGCAGCCTGGGCTCTCTCTTTCTCTCTCCCTCTCTCCCTCAAATAAAAAAAAAAAAGTGGCAATGCTGACCAAGTGTAGCCCAAGCACTTGGGACCTGCAGATGGCTGCGGCAGGGCAGGGGGGGTGCAGTGCGGGGCATATACAGTAGAGGCATGTGGGACACTGTGTCCCGCAAGACATGACAGCAGGGGCCAGTGTAGGGAACCAGGTTGTCCACTCCCTCGGGGTCACAGTGAGAGCCCAGGGACCTCACCCACTGTCAGATCTAACCCTCAGCCAGCTCCAAGAGGACAGCAACCACGTTTGTTTCTGCTTATGGGGGGTCTCTCCCTGGCACCTACCAGGGCTGGGTCCCCAGCTGGCCCTCCCCAAATGTCCATTCTCATGATGGTGCTCCCGGCTCTTCCCACAGTGCACAGGGGCACTGGTTTTCCTGCCTGGCTGTAAGCTATCTGAAAGCTGGGACTGGGTTCTTGCTCACCATGGTACCCCCTGTGCTAGGTGTCAGACACACAGCAGGTGCCTGGTTGTCTGTGGTACAAAGGCTGACCAAGGGCGCACAGCAAGTCCCCAGACTCATCCAGAGGTGATGAGGCTCCAGAAGATTTTGGTGCACATACTGGCTTATGCGGAAGGGTACACATGTGGACACATGAACGTGTGTGTGCCTAGTGGCTCAGGCCTTCATAGTACGTGTGTGAGGGACCAGTGGGGACTTCATTGGTGCCTGGCCAACAGCACATGCACCGATTTGTCTGCTATTGCGTCAGGATCGCTGTATGGCCTGCAGACAAGGTGATGGGGTGACTGAGAAGGCGGCCTGTAGCCCCCCTTCCTGCAGCAGCACCACCCAGCTCTGGTTGGTGGCAGCAGTGGGGGTTGGGGGCCGGGAAGGACTTCCAAACCACCCAGACGGGGTCAAGTTTTTACACATTCCTCTGTCTCAACAGCCTGGAGACCACTTGCTTTCAACACCCTTTGAGGCAGATGTTTTCTTTGGACTTGGAACTTTGGTATCTTTTCCCTTCATAAGAAGTATACAAACAGCTGGGTGGCTTGGCTGGGGCCCCCGGGCACTGAAGCCCTGCCCTGGTGCCCAGCACGCCAGGTGTGGGGGAGAGGCAGCCTCTGTCAGTGGCGGGGGGGAGGCTGTGTGGCTGCCCAGAGGAGGCTGAAGGGCCCCGATGCTCGGTCTGGGGAGGGAGCGAGCACTTACTGTGCACAGGCAGAAAAGACTTCCTTGCAGGGCCTCTGTAGGAGCCTCTCCTCCGTCTGGGAGACCAGGTCCTGGCCAACTTGGGCTATGAAGACTGGGGACTGGAGGAAGAGAAGAGGGGGGCGTCAGTGAGGGGCAGGAGCAGAGCGCCACTTGGCCCTGGGCCACGCGCAGTGTGGTCACTTGGCTCCTCTGCAGAACACGGATAATGATGTCCCTGTGTCCCGGGCTTGTGGTCAGACTCAAACGAGATGTGTGAGAGCTCGTGGTTACGGGGCTGTGCAACGAGGCCTGGCTTGTCGGGGAGCCCCCTGTGACCTTGCTGATGACCCCTGCCCGTGCTGGGCCTGTCTGCTCAGCAGGCAAGGGGAACACCTGCCCAGTCCTCAGGGCCTGCGTGACAGGGTCTGGAATGGCAGAAGGGCCAGCAAAAGGACAGCGCCCGGGGAAGGGTGCTCGGCGGGCACAGCTTCAACTAACAGACGGGGGTTCGGATCCCAGATCTGCCACCTGTAGCTGTGGGACCTTGGTCTGGACTCAGCCCCCTGTTATCGGGAAGATTATCAGGAATAAGAGTGTCTCCCCAAGAGAATCAGTGAAACCTCTGGCTCCGGCATGTGGCCCAGATGTGACACCTGGTGGAGGATGTGCAATAAACATCACCGCCGTCATTTCCTTCTCCTTCCAGGTGAAGCTGTGTGTGGCCTCAGCGTTTCAGCTTGAAAGGACAGTTCTGAGAGTTTCTGCACCCAAGAGCAGCGGTCAGCTCTGGGAAGGTGCTGGGACCACCAGAAGGCGGCCTCACCTTCCCTCTTCCCGCGACCATTCACCCTCCATCAGCTGTTCGTGCACCAGCTGGGCCACAAGCTGGGTTTTTAACAAATGGCAGGGATATTTGAGAAAATTGCCAGGAGCGGGCTCAGACAGAGGGGAAGTAAATACACCTTTCTCCCCCAAAGATGCTGAAATTGGAAAGGCCTGCTTTCTCCTTTCAGCTACTGAAATGCGACTATGGAGCTGATTTCCCTGCTAAGCCCACTGGGCAGTGTCTGTGTGTGTGTGTGGGGGGGGTCCATGTGAGGGGCGCTGGCAGTAAGGGGTCCTGATGAACGAAATCAGTGGCTCATTTTCTATTCATCAAGCCTCTGAAAGCCCACATTCCTGAGTTCCTTCCTTCTTTCTTCTCTCCTAGGTCCTGCCCCCTCTGGAGGAGGGCCCCTATGTGGGGGAGCCTTAGATGTTGGGGGGGGGCTGGCCGCAGTGACGGCAAATGCCGTGGGCGCACCCAATTACACCACACAGCAGGCTTGTTTGCCATCACCAGTCCTGGGAGGTTGTGGTTCTCTCCCACCTTGCCTCCCCTTCTGTCCCTGGCCATACCTCCCTCCCTAGCTAAAAATATTGATAAGTGGAACTGCAGAAAAGCAGCCTGTAGCGTATTGGCTTCTGATGCTCGTTTTGCAGAAATGATGCTCGATGTTGCAGAAGGAGCCCAAGACAGAGAAATGGGAGCCCCACACACCGGTCCACCCTCTGCCATTGGCCATTTTGTGCCTCTGTCTCCTCCTCTGTTACAGGAAAGGGCTGCTGCAGAGATGCTCTGTGGGTCTTTCAAGATTCAGGAATTGATAGTTGTGGAGGGGGGGCGGGCAGGGCTGCATCTAAGACTTGGGGAACTTTCTTGGGAATTCTGGCAGCTGAATCTCTTGGGGATCAGTAACTCCGGGCTACTTCAGAGCAATCGGATCCTAAAACAATACCCAGAGGCCACAGGCAAATTTGCTTCAAGAGAGCTGATGGCTGGGCAGCCTTGGTTTGAAGGGCCCGGTGCAGGGCTGGTGTCCCTACTACATCACGTGAAACAAGGTGTTGTGCCAGGATGCGACTCGAATCTGGGAGGACTCAGAGATGCTGGGCGGGACGGTCATGGGGGGGAACCACCATTTCCTGGACCTCAGAAGAGGCACCTGAGTTGCCCACCTGCATGCAGTCCGCTCTGCCCGTCTTGTCACCCGACTCCGCCCAGGGAGGATCCACCCTCACCAGCAGTGGCTGAAGCTGGTGTCGGGCACATTATGAGGGTGTTAACAGGTGAAGCCAGGGTAGCCCTCAACTATAAATCACTTTTTCTCCAGTAAAGACAGAAAACACAGAAATCAGGCAATACCCTAATGGGGAAGTTCTCTCTGGGCATCTGTGGTGATGTATAAAAGGGGCTGATTGAACTCAATGGCTCTCAAACTTTTTTTTTTTTCTTTTTTACTAGCAAACGTATTTTTTCCTCTTCCACATGAAATTTATCTACAGATCCAGTATTTAAAATCAGTGGAGGGGGCGCCTGGGTGGCGCAGTCGGTTAAGCGTCCAACTTCAGCCAGGTCATGATCTCGCGGTCTGTGAGTTCGAGCCCCGCGTGGGGCTCTGGGCTGATGGCTCAGAGCCTGGAGCCTGTTTCCGATTCTGTGTCTCCCTCTCTCTCTGCCCCTCCCCCATTCATGCTCTGTCTCTCTCTGTCCCAAAAAATAAATAAATGTTGAAAAAAAAAATTAAAATCAGTGGAAATAACTTAATGGGTAGCCCTGGTTTGCCTCCACTGAAAGCCAACTCTGGTCGGGCACTGTGAGAAATACCTTATATGCATTATTTCATCTAATCTCTGTTAAGACTCTGTGAGGTAAATACTATTATAATGCTCATCTCACAGATGAGCAAGCTGAGGTTCAGAAAGGTTAAGTCACTTGCCCAAGGTCACCCAGCCAATAAGTGGCAGACAGGCGATCTGAACACAGGTTGGGTGGGTGGGTCTAGAGCGAGTGTGGTTGAAGGTGGGGGCATGTCTGGGCCCCCTGTGCTCCTCCCACTCACTCCCCCATCTCCCAGGAGTCCCTTAGCCCTCAGGATGAGCAGGGCACTGTGCAGCCCTCCAGCAGAGGCAGGAAAAACTGAAATGGAGGATGATACAGCTCAGGGCAACGAGCTCCTGGGCTCAGAGAAGGAGATCATTAAGGGGCGAGGTCATCTAGGAAAGGCTTCATGGAAGACAGGGTCAGAGACCAAGCAGAGTTTGGGCTCAGACCTCCCACTCCTCATGGATCTTTCCACATGCCTGGATGACCGCACTCTGCTTCCTTCCTAAGAAGATGGGAGGGGCCGTGCAGGGTCTAGAGGTGACCCAGCTGTGTGTGTGAGGTCACACTACTCTCTCTCTCTCTCTCTCTGGGGACGCTGCCCATGGCCAAAGCCCCAATAGGAGTTAATTTGTAGGTTTAACGACCATGGGTTTAAACTCAGTCTCTGGCTCAACATGAAGAGATTAAGTGATTCCCACCAACCCTCCTTTCAAGTGACTCCAGGGACTAACGCCTCTGCCAGTAAGGGAATCAGAAGCTGTTGGCCAGTTTAAGCTGGGAGCCGAAACCCAAACCCACCAGGAGAATGACACCTAGGGGACATTTCAGTGGGACATTTGCAACCTGCATCAGTAGAATCGGAGGGTATCGGTCCTTCCCCTCCAGGTCAGAGAAGTCAGTTTCCAAGGGAGACACATTAGGAAGGCTCTCCCCAGTCCACAGGCAAGGTCTAACACACCCCATAAGACAAAGTGCCCCCAGGCACCCAGAGCAACCACAGCCCAATCCGCCCCCTGTGGCTTGAAGACAGAATTCCACAGTTTCAGATCTCATTCCAGGAAGCTAATCCTTTCTGGTCCCAGGAGGCTTTGAGGGGGGCCGGGGAAGGGAGGGGTGAATCCTTCAAGGCCAGGTTGGCTCTGGACAGGAATGTCACCCTCACCGTAAGAAGGCTCAGGGATGCAGGGGGACTACGGCTAGCAGTGTGGCCCTTTCTGCAGGAACTGTCCCTCTGGGATGAAGCAGAGGTCAGGGCAGGGAGAAGGGTGGGAGCCATCCTCCTCCATATCAAAGGTGTCCCCCTAATTTCTAATCAAACAGAAAAGGCCCTATGGTCCTTAGATATTTGCAGGGCTGAAAGTGGCCAGGAGAGCAGGTCTAATGGAGGTCTCTGCTAAAAGGTCCCCTGGGGCCAGTAGTACTTTGAAGTGATGCTTTATTTCTTTGGTCACCAGATGGTCTCCTCAAGTAGCTCCAGCCAGCAAGCCTTGATTTGTAACACAGCAGTGTGAATCTAGGCATCAAGTTTCCTGCGAAAGGTGTGGAATTAGCTCTTGGTGGTACACCTTCCGAGGACAGGAAGAAGGAATTAGGGACAGGGTTTCTCTGCTGGAGGCCCTGTCGTGAATGCCTGGCCTCCTGATGGTCTTGGGCACTGAAGCTAACCAGCTGGCCAACCGCCATGTGATCGTATGCCCAGCCCTGCCAGAAAGCCCACTCTGATGACAGTCAGGATGACCCCCAGCTGCTCTTAAGGAGTGTTCCATGGCCAACTCCTAGGAGAGCTTAAAACAGCAAGACATGCCTTGGGGACATGGCTATGCTTGCCAGGGGCTGCTCTCCATCCCCCCACCCCCCGCCCCCCACCCCACAACTGACAAGAAAGAACTCAGCTTCCTTGAGGAACTGTAAGCTGCACGGGGCACCTGTCCTGCCCCTGAAATCACAACCGGAGCAACAGAATCTGTACTGTGCTCCCCTCTTTGGCTAAGGCTCCTCCCCACTGTTTTCCCCCAAGGCTGCTGGCGAAGAGAGGGGGCATTAAACCTTGGGTGTGCTTTATTCACCCTCCGTGACTCTGTGCCTCTGGATAAGAGCCCCCCTCGCCCCCAGGGGAAAGAACCTGCTCCACCTCCTTTGGAGTGAGAAATTGACCTTGAATCTATCTCCGGTAACAGAGGAACTTGGGCCCCTCTTGGCTGGGGACTGGCTGCCAGCACCGCAGCTGGCGGGACAGACTCGGCACGTGTGTGCTGGGCGGTAACTGCCCCTCCAAATCCCTCAGAATATCTGCTCCTTCTTACCTCCTGCCCTGGTGGCCCAGACTCACTCTCTGCCGTTCCTGATGCTTACGCCACGGGTTCTGGGGATACGGGCAGCTCCTGCCGTCCGTGCTAACCAGAACCCACCTTCTCAGGCAGCAAGAGGTGGAGGCCACGTGGGTGTTTCTCTGGGCACCACAGCAGAGCGAGCAGAGCCCCTCCTGCCGCTTTGAACACGGGGAGGGAAGACCCTTGAAGGGGGTGAATGGGGCCAGTGGGCTTCGCACCATCACTGTCCCGTGGGTCCCTCTCCTCCCCTTTGTTCCCACCCTGGCTGAGTGCTCTGTGCCGTCACGCTGCCTCTACTGCTGCCCGTGACCCTAAATTCTGACAGGTGGCCCAAGCTAGACTCCTCTTACCCTCTGCTCCTTCCAGAGTAGCCTCTGCAACACTGAGGCACAGTATTGACGACCAGTAACGAATCAATGCCCCGGAGGCCTCAGGATTTCTAAAGAGAAGGTTGTAAGGGGAAGGAGGGAGGGGGTGGGGGTGGGGGTGGGAGAGCTGAGGACTTGGCCTGAAGCTGCATTTGTAGACCCCACTCCCCACCTTCGCTCCACACTTGGTTTGGGTGACTTCCGGCTAACAAAATACCCGCGGGAAGTCTAGAACTACCCCAGGGCCACTGGGCGCTGCGATTGCTCAGGGGTCCACCCTCCCAGGTCATAACTGCAGCTTCCTAAGGGCCTTCTGTGCGACACCCGAGGCAGGACAATCCGGGCATTTCAGGGACTGAGGCAGGGCTAGAGAGGGACAGATGGTGGTGGGGAACGCAGGGGCCTGGCCTCGGCAGGAAGCCACCCCAGGGTGCTTTACTCAGTACAAGGTGCAGGAAGCAGCCGCTGATCACCCACCGCACCCAAGGCTCTGCCTCTTGGGGGGCGCCAACACCCATCTCAGTGACTTCACAGAGAGCTGCTGAAGTCTCAGGGCAGCCCAACCCCAGCTCTGCTTCCACAGCCCAGGTCCTTCAGCCTCCGCCCGCCCAGGAGTCTGCCCACACGGTGGCGCCACGGAGCCCCTCCTGCGCGCTTCCCTGCGCCCTCACCCCGCGGGGGGCCCAGCCTCCCCGGCCTCCGAAGAGGGAGGCCAGATGGCACACCTGAAATAATTACCCAGTGATTCATCTCAGACCTGAGGCGTGCAGCCCTTGCCGGAACGGTTGAGGGGGACAATGAGAAATCGGCCCGGGAGGGAGCCCCGGGGAGGGAAGGCGAGAGCTGGACCTTGAGGGAGAGGCCGGATTTACGCAGGTGGAGGAGGCTGGCACGGCACGGACAAGGGCCAGGAGGCCGCAGAAAGCAGGGAGGGGGTGCGCCGGGTGAGGAGAACTCATCTAGAAGATGTTAAAAAAGCAGGAAGAGCCGACGCTGACGGCACACTGCCGTCTCCGCGAGGCTGTTTCTCGCGGACTGCTGAATCGTTAGCCCGAGGGTGGCACCCTGAGGGCCCTGCCGTCGGCTGCCCCAGCGGCTGCACCTGCTCCCCCTGGGCACTGCTGTCTCCCTCTGCATCGTGACAACTGGCAACACGAAGGGATGTCATTTCCCGCATGAGTGAGGAACTCCGCGTGTCTGAAAACCTTGTTCCTGAAGCATCCCCCCAGCTTCAAAGTCTCTTGTGTAAAGACGTGAGAAAGGGGATCAGTTGTATGTGGCTGGTGTCTCTGGAGGCAGCCAGGGATGGAGGCATGGTTGGGCTGTGAAAAGCCCTTCAGAACTACCTCCCCTACCTCCTTAGTAGTTGTCAATAATCCTGAAGTGCCCCTGGGGTCACCCTCAGAGCCTTCTGGAAACACATGCCCTGCACTGTTCACAGATTCAGGACCCAAGGTGGAACAGGAGGAAGTGATCACAGAAGGCTTTCCTGGAAAGACCTGTCAGAGTCTAGCTGGTTCAAGCCTCTCATAGCATAGATGTGTTAACAAGACAAGGGCCCAAGAAGGAAGGAGACCCCTCCAAGGTCATACTGTGGCCCATGGTACAGCCAGCAGTAACACCTGGAGGTCCTCTATGGCAGATCTGAGCGGACTGAGTGGATCTGAGCTGCACTGGCTCTAAACCAGGGGTCCTGAGCCAGCTCTAGGGGAAGGGCATAGCTTTGGTCTCGTTGGACCCACTGAGATCCAGCTTGTCCCTCACCTCACAGAGGGGACATGCACATACAGCAATGCCAGCCCTGGTATCTCTCTCACCCACCCCTCCTCTCCATCCCCCACCTCACTGCCCTGCATTCAAGAATTCTCTTCTCGCACCTGCTACCGCTTGCTCCAGCATTGACACAATGGCCCCCAAGGGAGTTTTTCCATACCACACAGGAGAGATGGTCTCCACTCCACAGGACAGAGCCCACTGCCTTCTTGGTCCTGAACCCAAACGCCCTTCTTGACCTGCTTCCCCTTCCTGCCTTTGGCTCATGGATGCTCACCCCATATGCATCGCTTCCTGGGCAAGCTCTAGCTTTCTAACTGCTGGACCTTTGCTCATTCCCTTGGAAGAAGCCTTTCCTGTCCCATCAGGACATGTCCAAATTCCACCCAGTCTTCAGGACCCACTTCCAATACAACCTCATCCAAGTTGATTTTCTGAGCAGGAGAGATCTTCCACCCAATCCCAGCTCCCAGTAAGAAGTGTCACCATCATCACCACTGCTATTTCCCGAGCACCTACTATATGTTAAGTCCTAGAAGCTTTACATGGGGTTATCGTTCTAAATTCCCTCAAGGTAGGTTTTAATTATTACAATCTCCATTTTACAGATGCATAAATAGGCTCAGAGAAGTTAAATAACTCGTCCAAAGTCACACAGCTAGCATGGGAGCAAAGACAGGATTCAAAGCCAGGTAATCTGGTCAAAGAGCCTTATTCCTAAACACCACCATGTCCTCCAAGAATGCCATTGTGAGAAGGATGTGACTTTGGTCTTAGAGGTCCATGGGGGCTAGATAATGAGATAAAATGAACTCTGCATGTTTGGGTAAACACTATTTATACAGTGTTGTACGTACCACACAGACACGTGCTCGTGTGTGTGTGTGTGCACGCGCGTGCGCATGCACACACACACACACACACACACACACACAGGCTAATAGCCAACATATGCTTCGCTTCAACATATGAAAACATCCCACCGAGGAGCTCCGTGCTCATTAGCAGTGGTTGCATCAGTGAACAAAAGGTCAGCCCAGGAGACTGTCCGCTCTATCTCCAGACGCAAGCACTTAGGGCTTAATGATGTGTATATTTTCATATGTGGGCAGCTGACATTCCCCATGTAAACTATTTGCAATTTCCCAGTGTGGACAGGCTCCGCTTTCAGGAAAAGCTGAGTGGGAAAGGGCATCTGGAGGGCCCCCTGCCTTCCAGAAAGGGCTGCTTAGAGGTTTGCCTGTCTGGCCCATTCCAGGGTGCAGACAGCTGTTTCTTGGGGGGTGACCCCCATTTCCCATTTCTCCTCCAGGAAGGGAACAGGGGAAGGGTGCGCCCACGGCCGTACCCTGGCCACCCCTTGACCTTCCCGAGGGGATCTGCGTCAGCCTCGGGAAGCCCTGCGCACGGAGCTGCCAGGGCCTGGCTGTGGGCGGGGGTAGGGGTAGGAGCCAGGCCTCCAGCAGGGCCAGGGCCAGAGGAGGTGTGGGCGCCTGCCAGGGAAGCCGGCCTGATAGGTATGGCCCCTCGGTGTGAGTTTTCCCACAGATTTATACTTCTGTTGCTCCCCAGAACAATGCCATTTGGTGGGGCTTGTTGTTCTGGGGTTGTAGACATGGAAACCGAGCCACAGACAGCTCTTGGAAGGGCAGGGAAGTTGGTCATTCCTGTCTTACCAGAATCAGAATACTAGATGGGCATCTAGTACCCCCTACATGCTCCTAGACGGAACAGTTGGCAAAAGGTGGGCCTGAGACTCAAATCCAGGCCTGGCTGCCTCCAAAACCTGTTTATCTCTCTGCTCTGCTCTGCTGAAATGAACTGATGATGGCACACAATAGTACTCAATGTATCTGCTGAATAAACGTGTGTGTGTACATTCACATTTATAGCAGGGAAGAGGGAAGCAGAGAGCAACCCTGTCTTGTCTATCAGAAGTACCCTCATGAGGGGCGCCTGGGTGGCTCAGTCGGTTAAGCATCAGACTTCGGACTCAGGTCATGTTCTCACGGCTCGTGACTTCAAGCCCCTGTGCTGATAGCTCAGAGCCTGGAGCCTGCTTCGGATTCTGTGCCTCCCTCTCTCTCTACTCCTCCCCTGCTCGTGCTCTGTCTCTTTCTCTCTCTCAAAGGTAAATAAACATTAAAAAAATTTCTTTTGTAATTAAAAAAAAGAAAAGAAGAAGTAGTAATACCCTTATGAGGTCATCTGGTCTACCCTGCCTTTGTGACAACCAGGCCGGAGTTCTTCGAGATGTTCTTAGTTACAACTGGTTGGGAGCGCCCGCCTCGGGCAGAAACTGTGGGCTGGAGGCTTGGGGGAGAACCTGGAGCTGCTCTCGGGGGCAGATCCCGGTGCCCGGGTCCCTCGGCCCAAGCACAGCTGTGTCTCCCTCCGGTTTCATTTCATCATATCCCCACCCTCCCCATAAATTCCTCTTTTGTTTGAGCAACTGGGAGTTAGGCATCTGCCGCTTGCTGCCAATAACCCGGACGAGTTCACGACGCATAAAATGAGGCGGTAGGGCAGGGAGGACCCCCCAAACAAGACCCGAGCCACCAGACCTTTCCTCTCTCCTTGCGTTTCCTTCCCCGCCACCTCTCAAGTCGGCTGCTTCTAAGCTCTGCGAACTCAGCCCAGCCCCCCTGACTCTAGGGATGGGGACCAGGACTGGCAGGAGGCGGGTGGGGCAGGGCTCCTTTTAACCCCAAATCCTGGCTTGAAATGAAACCTGCTTGTACCATCTCGACCAAGAAGACAAAGGAGGGAGTTTCCTGAACGGCAGCCTTGGACAGAGAGTTTCCTCACTCGAGGGTGGATGTGAGGTCTGGCTGGCAGGAAGAAAAAGCACCACTATTCCACCTTTTTAATCAAAACCTTCAGTGCCATGTGCAAAAGCCACTGTCGAGCAGTTCCTCCCTCTGACCACGGCCGGGAAGCAGACACAATCCGCGAGCCCCAAATGAGAATAGAACCGAAGGACAAAGTCAGGGTTTTGTTCTCTTGGCCACCGGGGGGAAGAAATAAATCAGCCCAGACAAAGGCTCGTGAGCAAAGCGCCGTGGGGCTGTGGCTCCCTCCACTCAAGGCTTGATGTCTGGACCCTCCAGCTCTCAGCTGAACCGTCCCCAACGCCTCCCCGAGGGTCCACGTGGTCAGCCTGATTGGTGGGCTTTAAGGCCTGAGCACCGTGCCAGATGTAGCCCCACTGGGCAGAGACACAGGCTGGACAGGCAGCCGGTGGCCAGAGGTCCCGGGGGTAGAAGCCAAAAAACGACAAGTCCCATTGTGCCCCTTTTGAGTTCTAAGGGAGCTCACCGCTTCCCCTCAGGGTGGGCACAGTCTCCAGTCAGAAGCGATTCCCTGAAGCAGAGAAAGCTTAAGCTGTGGAGCCCTTTGCTTGCTGTCCTGGGAGCCACCGAGAGCTCTAGGTGGGAGGGAAGCGTTTCTGCACAGGCACTGAGATACTCACTTCACTCACTTCGGGTCAACTGAGATCTCGGATAAAAAGGGCCCGAGTCTCCGAGGCTCCAGTCATTTGTTGTGATTTCTTTTCTCATTCTCAGGAAATGCTTTTGCACCTCATCTTCTCTTCCTTTTTGGAATGAGGACCGTCTCCAGGTTAATTCAGCTTCAGTCCCCACAACACCTGGATCTTCCCTTGTCTCCAATGGACAGCACTTTGTCTCCCAGGGGCCTTCCCTGGAGACACACCCAGGAGTCCACCTTCTGTCTGGTACCAAGTCTTCAGGAGACCGATCTTCACCTTTGTCTTTCCACGGTGAACAGCCAAAGACCCAGAGTCTGAGGAGCTCACGGGGCTCCCTGGAGCTTCTCGTGGAAAGGGGAGAAGGTTCAGAAGGCAATACCCTGACATTGTTGAGAAGTAGCCTGGCATCCCCTGTAAGGCCCACGATCCCATTATGATGCAGATACACGGGACCACCCTCGCCATCTCCTTCATTCTTTGAGTGACAGTCTCTTTATTTATTTATTTAAAACATTTTTTTTAGTATTTTTATTTATTTTTGAGACAGAGAGAGGCAGAGCATGAGCAGGGGACGGGCAGAGAGAGGGGGAGACCCAGAATACGAAGCAGGCTCCAGGCTCCAAGCTGTCGGCACAGAGCCCGACACGGGGCTCGAACTCACAGAGTGTGAGTGTGACCTGAGCTGAAGTCAGACACTCAACCGACTGAGCCACCCAGGCGCCCCCGAGGAACAGTCTCTTGTACCACTTTGGGGGTGAGTCTGGAGAGAGCTGGTTACCCCACCGGGCCAGGAGGACACTGCAAGGGATGGGAGCTGTCTTTGGAAGCAGAGCTGAGGAGGTGCTTGGGAACAGTCAGAAGCAAGGAGCTCCCCACCTCTCCTGCTGGAGTCTGAGCTGAATTAGTCCGTCAGCCACATAGGTTCCCTGAGTGTCCGTTCTGAGCTCAGGTCATGAGTTGCACCCCAAGGACCTCATAGACCAACTTACTCGGCCAATGGCAGGAAGCAGTTCAAGACTGCTGGGGGCTAAGGATGGCTAAGAGACTAAGAGTGTGGTGCAGCCTCTCAGCCCCCAGGAGAAGAGCTCAGAGAGGCAGTATCATCAGGATACAAGTGGCTTCAAGGCTGATCACCGGTGAGGTCTGACTAAGGCCCCGAGGATGCAGGGGGCTTGGTTAAGCAATGAGGAGGAGGACCTTTCCTGCTTTTAGGTCCTGGCATTTGCACACTGAAGTATTGTGAGAAGCCCAGCGCTCTAGAAGAATCCATTCTTGGGCGCCTGGGTGGCCCAGTCAGTTAAGCATCTGACTCTTGATTTCGGCTCAGGTCATGATCTCATGGTTTGTGTGATCGAGCTCTGCATCAGGCTCTGCACTGAGAGCATGAAGCCTGCTTAGAATTCTCTTTCCCCCTCTCTCTCTCTGCCCCTCCCCATCTCGGGCTCGCATGTGCTCTCTCTCTCTCTCTCTCTCTCTCGAAAATAAAAAAAGCTTAAAAACAAAATCAATTCTTGTCCTGTGGCAAACATTTCTGGACAAATTTAAGATGGCAGTATTGTCTTTGAGGACCCCAAACAGCAGACTCACAGAGGTCACCAACTGAGTGAAGGGCTGTGAGGCCCGGAAGTGCTCTGAGCAAGCCTGCTGCCTCTGAATGGGGCTTCCCACCCTTTCGGACAGTGGCCCTGCTGACCTGGACGCCCCAAGTCACAAGGTGTCACGTCTCCTGGGTCAGCAAAGTGGAGAAACATAGCCCTTGAGAAACGGCCACAACCCTTCAAAAATGGAAACGCAGATTGGGGCTTAAAGGGGCTTGACCTGTATTTCCTTTGCTGTTCAAGTGGCTTTGCAGAAATCAGGAGGAAGGATTTTTAGGGGTCACGGAGAGAGAGAGAGACAGGACATTTTTAAACATCGGCAGAATTTAGCCAGGGGCCCCGAGAGCTGGGCAATTTTAATGAGAAAGAGGAAAATACATGAGTGACCCTGACCCAGGCCTTGACTCTTTACGTCAAAAGCAAGAGGCGATAATTAACAGAATGAAACGTGTCTGGACGTGGAGTGAGGGGCCAGCCGGGCTCTGTCAATTTGATAATCCCCGGCCATGACCTGTGGGCGCAAAGCATTGGATGGGGGAGGATGTGCTGTTTACCCGCAGGCTGCACACACTGGCTGTCGGGACCCAGAGAAGCGTGACTTTTCCTGGCGAGTTGTTTGAATCCAGCCCCCTGTCCTCTGGGTCAGTGCAGCCACATGCAGGTAACTCATGAGTGGTGCTCTGGTCCGAAGGGGCTGGAGTGCAGGACGCTCAGGGCAGGGAGTGTCCCTCATTCCTTGTGCGTGAGAGGCGCGGGCACAGCAAGCCAACTTTCCATCTTCCAAAACACCCTCCCGTTCCCCGGCTTCCAAACCGGCTTCAGTCTGAAATTGTGTTGGAAATATCTTGGCCTTGGAAGGTATTTCTCCAGTGAAGATTTCATTCCGTGGGGCTTGGGAGTGAAGGAGGGGCAGGAATTTCCAAAGATCCAGGGAATTTAACCGAAACCCCCCACCCCCTACCCCCCATGATGTCATTTCTCTGCCCAAGGCCCAGGGACGGGGAGGGGACCATCAGGCTACACAGTCAGCGGAGAACAGGCAGCACAGAGCCCAGCATCGCTGCCCACCCAGGGCAGATCTGGGGAGGTGGGGGAGGGGGGGTGTCCTCAGGAACCCTAAGGCCGACTGCTCTGTCTCCAGCCACTCTAAAGACAGGAATGCTGGGCAGGAAATACTATACACACACGCAGGAATGGGGATCGGAGGCGGAGCTGGCTCCATCGGCATCAAAGGAGCATCCAATTTTCTGACCTGGAGGGTCACGAGAAAGGAAAGGGACCCAGACGGGCATGCTGTGAGGAGCCCGGGCTGGCACGTTTGCCTCCAGGATGTCAGAAGGAGCTGAAAAGAAGTCAGGCTGCGGGCAAAGAGAATTTGTTTTCCAGGAAAGGTTAGGGGAGAAAGATGTCTCTTTGAAGGACAAATGCACAGTCGTTAAAAGTGCTGTGCGGGGAGACTGGGACAAGAGACAGTGCTAATGACCCGGGGCAGAGTGAAAGCCAAGCCTCAGGTTCAGGGCCAGCGGCTGGATAAGGGCCAGGAAAGAGCAGCTAGCACGTAGAGCCTACAGATGGCAGCACCCTGGTATTCCCAGACCTGCTCATTCCTGTAGCACCTGGGACACTGATTTGGGGCGAAGTCTGTCTCTGGTTAACTTTTTTTTTTTTAAACCTTTATTTATTTTTGAGACAGAGAGAGACAGAGCATGAACAGGGGAGGGGCAGAGAGAGAGGGAGACACAGAATCTGAAACAGGCTCCAGGCTCTGAGCTGTCAGCACAGAGCCCGACGCGGGGCTCAAACTCACGGACCGCGAGATTGTGACCTGAGCCGAAGTCGGACGCTTCACCGACCGAGCCACCCAGGCGCCCCTATCTCTGGTTAACTTTTGAGAAGACAGCACCGTGGAGGAGAAAGGTCACAGGCTCTGAATCAGATAGACTGGGCTTATATCTCAGCTTCACTTTTTTTGTTGTTGATCTTTTTCTTTTATTATAAAATATATGTAACATAAAAATGGCCATTTCCACCATTTTTAAAGAGTACAGCTCAGTGGTGATAATTGTATTTATAATGACAACTATCACCTGCCATCTTTTTCCAAAATTTTCTCATCACCCCGTTATGCAGTAACACCCTATCTCTCCCTCGCATGGGCCCCCGGTAAATTCTAATCTATTTCTGTCTCGACAGATCTGCCTATATTGACATTTCACATAAGTGCGATTATACAATGTGTGGCCTTTTATGTCTGGCTTCCTTCACTTTGCATTATGTCTTCAAGGTTCACCCATGTGGTAGCCTATGTCAGGACTTTGTTCCTATTTATGGCTGAATAATACTCCACTGGGTGGACAGACCACGTTCTGTTTATCCATTCATCTGTTGACGGGCACTGGGTCCTTTCCACCTTCTGGAGAACTGAATAGCGATGCTATATATATATATGTATATATATATACATATCTGCATACAGATACCTGTTGGAGTCCCTGTGTTCAACTCTCCCAGCCTGCCCTCTCAATAGCGAGAGACCTCTGCCCAACACAGAAGGGTCAAGTGTATCCAGGCTGCGGGACTGCCATGAAGATGGGACAAGAGAGAGGTACAGAGCATATAGCATACAGTCGGTACTAAATTAACCTTACTTGTTCACATAGCCCCCCCCACCCCTGTCTTAGAATCCACTCTTAGAAAAGAGTTAACGATTCCCCCTTCAAGTGTCTCCATTTAAAAACACGGATGATTACATGGTGGAACTTCCGGCGCCAGCAGCTTCTCTGCTTGGCTTGGATGCAGCAAAGGTCTCAGTATTTAGACACAGAAGATTAAGAGCCTCGGGGGAATTCAGGCCCAGCTGCAGGCCAACGACAGTAGGAACTGGAAAATGAAGTCAGTTCCTTCTGGTGTCTTCTCACCAAGCTTCCAGCGTAGGGTTGGGGAAAGCCTGGCAAGGAACATTCCAGTCTCCTCTTCCGAGCCATGTGACACTTATAGGGGAAGGGTGCAGCCCCTCTTTGGGCCTCAGTCCCCTCACGTAGGGAATGAGAAGTTGGGCTTAGTTCTGGTCTTAAAGCTGGGTTCCACTAAGCCAGTAGTGTTCTTTATTTTCTTTTAAGTTTACTCATTTTGAGAGAGAGAGAGAGAGAGAGAGAGAGCGAGCATGAGTGGGGGAGGAGCAGAGACAGAGGGAGAGAGAGAATCCCAAGCAGGTTCCATGCTGTTAGTGCAGAGCCCAACGCAGGGCTCGATCCCATGAACCATGAGACCGTGACCTGAGCTGAAGTCAAGAGTCGGACACTCAACCACTGAGCCACCCAGGTGCCCCCCGACCCCAAAGCGTTCTTTAAAAGATAGGGGATGGGGATGGAGGCAAAAGGGAGTCCAGCCCCCAGGCCACTCAACTGCAGCTGGTCTGTGTCTTTACATACTAGGAATCTTTAGCTAAAGCTATTTGCAAGGCCATGGATTAGGTGGCCTCTGAGATTCCCCTGGGTGCCATGGCCCACCCCGGGAGGTATCCTCTGTCCCCTCAGTGTAAACTAGAGGAATGATCCTGCAGGATGGGCTCTCAGCTCCTCTCCCAACGTACCAGCATTTCTGAGGCTCAGGCCTCCATTCGAGAAGGCGGCTTAAGCAGCAGGGGCCCTTCACCGGGAGTGGTGCTGTGCTGGGCACTGGGGTGAACTTCAAATGAGCCCTCATAGGCCCTGCTGTTCTCCAAACAGCACCCTAGCTCTCTGGTGAGTGCTTCTGGGTCATTAACAAACCTTCAATCAAGAAGAGACTTAAGCAGAGCCCAAGAGCCAGATTAGGTCATCGTAAGAGAGCAGGATGGGTAGGGTCGAGAGCACAGACTCTGAAGTCTCAGCTTCCCCCATCCCCGAGACCTTCAGAGGGTTACTCAACCTCTCTGTGTCTTCATCTCTTCACCTTTGAAATGGAGACAGTAATCCATGGGGGTAGATGTGAGGATTAAGTGAGTTCTTTAAAGCCCTTGGACTCCTGTCTGGCACAGAGTGAGAGCCGTCCCTAGATCTGCAGGGATGTGGAGTAGGATGGCCAACCTCCTCACTCTACCGATGGAAACTGAGGCCCAGGGAGAGGAGGCATCTGGCTGTGAGGGGAGTGAGAAGAGGGCAGAATTTGGAGCACAGGCCCGGGTTCAATTCCCTACCCTGCTCAAGCTTGGTGTTCTTGGGCAATTACTCAACCCCTCTGAGCTCTCATTTCTCCTCCTTTCAGCTGGCTGTTATGAGGACTGAGTACAACAGGGACACGGAGTTCCAGGCATGCAGTAGTTGCTCAGTACATGCTAGCTCCCTTCTGTCTTGCCCCTGATAGCTAGTAAGCACAAATGTGCCTTTATTCGTTTTGAATTCCGCTCTCTGCTGTTCCCAAAACTGGAAGAGGAAGAGACCCAGCCTCCACTTCCCCACTGCTGCTTGAGAAAACTCCAGAAGTTGCTCTCTTGAGTTTCCTTTTCAGTCCTCTTCGGAGTCTTTTTGCAGTGCTGTGGCAAAAAGCAGGAAAAGCCAGGGTGCATGGCCCAGCTGCCCCTCCAGCCCAGCCAGCTGCTCAGCCGCATCCTGCTCAGGAGGGGCTCAAGCGAAGGCGGACTCCGAGCTCCCTGGATTCATTGACAACAGGATAGAGATGCTGTTCCAGGTGCTGGGAGACAGATGAGGGCCAAGCAATCTAGCAGAGATGAAATGCTGGGTCCGGGGCTAGTGTCTGGAAGCCCAAACCCATGAAGGATGGGGCAGGCACATGGAAGGGAGGGATTTGCCCAAGTCCCCCCATATCCCATGCCCTGGGTTACCTGGTGACCAAGGCTTGGTTAGATGGTTAGGCAGACTCCAAGCCAGCTCCCCCCGCAGACCACAGACTACAGGAAGGGAGATGGGGAATGAGCCTGTCTCCTAGTCCAGTGCTCCTTGCTCTAGATCATGCTGTCCCTAACAACAGGCCAGCATTTATAAAACGCATCACAGCTGGGAAACAGACAGTTAGCCAGCCCAGCATTTTCTGAAGATGATGAGATGGTCTTAGGAGGTGCAGGGACACAATACTCTGAATCGCTCTCGGTGAAAAAGGTATTCCCTTTTCAATTCTCCTTTGAGCTTCCTGTCATCAAGAAGAAAGTCTCGGTGTGATGCCACCATCTTGCTAACACCTCTCCCATACTCACTAATCTCCCTTCCAAACAAAGAGGCTCAGAGCCTTAGGCAGGCACAAGAGGATGCAGCTAGGATTTAATGCCACTTTCCCAGTTGTCTTTCTGTATGACAAACAAATACTGGTTTTCCAGGCATGTTCCTGAACACAAGTTTCTTCTGAAACTTTATTTTTTAAAAGATTTTATTTTTAAGTAATCTCTACACCCAATGTGGGGCCCGAACTTACAACCTCAAGATCAAGAGTTGCATCCTCCACCGATTGACCCAGTCAGGTGCCCCGAAGCTCATTTATTTTAAATTAAACAGAAAGACATGAGTTAACTTAAAAGAAAAAAAAAAAACTATAAACAATTGTAAGGTTGGTATGCAGATTCAGCAAAATCTGTGAAGGTACAGCAACAATGAAGGATGGGGGGCGCCTGGGTGGCTCAGTCAGTTAAGTGTCCAACTTTAGCTCAGGTCATGATCTCACGGTTCATGAGTTCAAGCTCCACATCAGGCTCTGTGCTGACAGCTCAGAGTCTGGAGTCTGCTTCAGATTCTATGTCTCCCTCTCTCTCTCTGACCCTCCCTTGCTCTCTCTCTCTCTCTCTCTCTCAAAAAATAAATAATAAGTGTGCCTGGGTGGTTCAGTGAGCTAAGCGCCGGACTTGGGCTCAGGTCATGACCTCACAGTTTGTGGGTTTGAGTCCCACATCAGGCTCTGTGCGACAGCTCAGAGCCTTGGAGCCTGCTTCAGATTCTGTGTCTCCTTCTCTCTCTGCCCCTCCCCTGCTCATGTTCTGTCTCTGTCTCTCTCTCTCAAAAATAAACATTAAAAATTTTAAAAATAAATAAATAAATAAATGAATAATAAACATTAACAAAATTTTTTTAGGAAAGGAATGAAGGATGGCCATGATACTCAGATGGGGAGACTGAGGCTCCAAGGATGTAGAGCTGGAAGGGGCAGAACTGGGGCTCTGTGTGCTCTTCAGGGCAAGGACTGAAGCCACCGACTGCCCTCCTCAAGGCCGAGGAACTGTCCCCACCAAGAAGCTAGCCAGCCTGGGCTAGCTGACTTCTAATCTGCTTCCCGGGTCGGGAAGGGGGAGGCGCCAGTGAAATGAGCAGGGGACAAGGGGCCAGAGAAGGAGGAACTCGGAATAATTATTATTTCCTTTCATTCAAGCTCTTTACTTTTTAAAAGGTGGATGTTTTCCGGAGAGCCACACCAGCACTAGGAATAGATTTCTTTTGTGCAAAAACTCAGGCTGATGGGTAACTTCCCTTAACGAGAACAAACTTCCCTGCTTTACCCTATCATTGTTTATAGAAGCAAAGAGGCATGTGTCTGTGTGGGGCCCAGAGAACAATATCCTGCCGGCAGACCTCCAGCAAGAAGTGCCCTCTAGAAGCTGCCCGCCCTGGGCGTTCCCAGCATCCCACAGAGGCTGCCAAGCCGGCTCATGTCAGAAGGCTGACCCAACCTACCAGTGCACCTTGGTGTCCAGGCCCTTTCAGCAGAACCCACTACCAGGTCTGAGCTACCCCTTTTGCTACCTAGCAAACCCACATCAAAACCGGGTGCCATCTGCCAGGCCTCAGTGACTGGGCTGGCACAGCTCAAAGACGGAGGCCCAGCACAACTGCTTATGAGCCCAGTTAAAATGAATCATGGCGAGACGTCCTACAAACAACATGGCTGACGCAGGATACTCGGGGACTCGCCGGAAGCCCTGCCCCCACAATTCTAGACCAGCCTCTTCCTTTCCCCGACCTTGGCTGCCTGACCTGTAAAATGGGTACACTAATACCCAGCGTGGAGAGTTGCTATAGAAGGAGCCAAGAGCAGGTGTGTAATATGGCATTGCAGTGTTGGAGACAGACAGCCTAAGAAATATAGAGGGACTTTTTGAATATTCGTGAAGGACCGTGCCTGGCCCTGCTTTTCCCAACTGGCAATGGGGCTTTGGTTCTCCAGGGGAAGCCAGATTCATGGGCCTAACGTGCACTATGATTTATTTGTCCCCATATGCACCCTGCTCCCCCAAACCCTGAGGCCTTCTGACAAGGATAGATAAGACAAAGTGAAAGCAAGTCATTTAAAAACAAGTAACAAAACTGAATCTGAATTTTATCAAAATTAAAACCCGTTGTGCTTCAGAGGACACTATCACAAAAGTAAAAGGACCACTCACAGGATGGGAGAAAATATTTGCAAATCACATATCTGATAAACGACTCGTATGCAGAGCTACAAAGAAGCCTTAGGATTCAACTTTAAGAAGATCATCAACCTAATTTAAAGATGAACAAAGGGTCTGAATAGACAGTTCTCCCAAGAAGATCCACAAATGGCCGATAAGCACACGAAACAGCGTTCAGCATCGTCAGTCATCAGGAAAATGCAAGTCAAAACCACCACGAGATACCATTTCACACCCTCTAAGATGAATAAAATCAAAAAGAGGGAAAATGGCCAAGTGCTGGTGAGGATGCAGAGAAACGGGAACCCTCATGCACAGCCGGGGGGAAATGCAAAATGGCGCAGCCCCTTCCAGAGTATTCTCGACAGTTCCTCACATGACTAAACACCGAGTTACCCTGTGACCCGCTACTCCACTCCTAAGTATCTCTCCAAGGGGGATGAAAACACATGTCCAGGAAGAAACCTGTACACAAATGTTCACAGCAATGTTTTTCGTTATAGCCCCAAAGTGTAAACAAACCAAGTGTCCATCCATTGGTGACAAGATAAAAACAATGGGGTCTATCCATACAGTGGGATACTATCCAGGATGAAGGATGAAGGATGAAGTACTTAAATACGTTACAACATGGGTACACCCTGAAACATTATACTAAGTAGAAGAAGATACAAAAGGCCACGCGCTCTATGACTCCATTTATATGAAATGTCCAGAATAGGCAAGTCCACAGAGACAGGAAGTAGATTAGTTTTTGCCAGGGGCTGGGAGGAAAGGGAGACAGGGGGTGACTGCTAATGAGTAGAGTTTCTATTGGGGGTGATAAAATGTCCTGGATGCAAATAGTGGTGATAGTGGTACAACTCTGTGAATATTTTAAACCACTGAACTGCACACTTTAAAAGGATAACTTTTATGGTATGTGAATTATATCTCCATAAAGCCAATATTTTAAAGTCTGTAGTGATGGATGTTTTCGTGATCACATATTTTTATTTATTACTATAATTAAAACTACTTCCTGGTCCACCCCAGCTCAGAGCAAGCCTGCCCCTCCCCCCACCACTCTGAACACCTATATCACCTCTGGTCTGCAGGTACCTGGAAGATGAGCTGCCTGGATCTCTACAGAGCTCAGCACACACATCTGATCTGCCCTGGGGGCCAGCTTCTCCAAGCTGACATACCTTTGACTATTTCTAGGACATGCCATGTTCATGGCTGTCTCACCAGCATCAGAGACTAGCCTGCCACAGAGACAATGTTTTCAGTTTAGGGGTTTGGGGGGTGAGAAGGTAGGCAGAAAGACATATTCCGTATGCTCCCCCAAATCTTTCAACCTCCCTTGCTGGCCAGGGGAGCTTTAACAAGGCAGTTCATGCTTGAGCGCTTCCTTCACTCATCTCCTCCCCTTTGGCAGTGACCATGAGACAACACCTTCAAGATGGTGGGGCCACAAAAGCAGCCAGGACCCCTGGTCTTCACCCAGGAGAGCTGAAGACCCAATCACATTGTGCCTAAGAAAGAAAGGATCTCTGTTGTGCGAAGGCCCTGAGATTTGGGGGTTGTTTCTTGTAGCAGCTAGTATTAATCATCCTGACGAACGTATCGCCTTCTAACGAGCCTGGCCTCTCTGGCCAGCCTCTGTGGCCAGGGGCCCTCCAGACCCCTCCTTGGCCTCGCTCAACCCCACAGCTGGAGTTCACGTCTGAGTGATTTCCTCACTCAACAGCCTCGTACTGAAAGCACAGAGAGGAGGGGGAAAGTCAGACGCTAGCCCCCACTGAGCGAGTGTCTAACATGGACCAGCCCCTGGGCTGTGTAGTTGCTGGCATTTGGGACCCTCGCCACCACCCCACCCACTTGACAGCTGGAAGGCTAGTAACTGTCCCAAGGCCACGCAGCTGAAAGAGGCCAAGTCTGCCCTCCGACCCAGGTCGACCTGGTTCCAGAAGGTTTCTTGCAGCTCTCTGCCGCCTTTGTGTTAGAGCCCCGCTTTCGGTGCACTCCAAAGCCCACCCAGGGCTGGTGTCTCCAACAGCCCCCAGGGCAAAGCTGGCCATGTCTGGCCAACCGATGTAAGATCTGGGCAGTATCCAAGGAGTGGGCTTGCCTCTCAGGAAGGAAGCCTTCAAGCCAGGGTTTGAAGGGCGTCATCGCACAGGGAGTGAGAATTCAGCTCCAGGCATAAATTCTGACTTAGAACGAGGGGGATTTTCCAGCCAGACTCCTAGCAAACACACCATGTCAGACGCCGGGGAACAAAAACCAGCCAAGTGGCAGCTCCCCAAGAAAAGACACAAGGGACACGAGGTGAGGGGCTCGCGGAAGGAAGCTTCCCAGGGCCCTCTCGCTGTCTCATTCAAAGCAGCTCACAATGATTGCAAGCCGTGAGTCCAGCACTGGCAGGTGCAGGGGACACCCACAAAGAACAGATGCCACCATCTCTGCCCATGTCCCATGTCCTCTGTCTTTCCTGGGGGCGCTGCACCCACTCAGTGACTCAAGATGAAAACCAGGAGTCACCTGGGTCTCCTGCCCTTCCCCTTCACACCCCACACACACCTGGCCGCCCCCAAGAACTCCTTCCTGCTAACATTTCCCAAGACCCTCGTGCTGTCATGTCCCAGCATGGGTCACAGTCATTCCCGTGGCACCTGCATCAGCTCCCTAGTCTTCTGCCTCCAGTCCCCCCACCAATCCCCTGCTCTCCATGTGGTCAGAGGAAACAGCCTCAACCGCAAACAGCTCCCACTGCCTCCAGGATGGTGTCAACCTCCTCAGCATGGTTTGCCAGGCCCTGCCGCCCAGGGCATCCCCATCCCCCTACCTTGTACTCCCGCTACACCCTTGCCCACGTCTATACCAGGGTTTCTCAACCTCGACGCCGCTGACATTTGGGGTCAGAAAATACTTTGTTATGGGGCTGTCCCGTGCATCGTAGGACGCTCAACAAGACCCCTGGCCCCTACCTGTTAGATGCCGGTAGCACCTCCCCCCAGTTGTGCCAATCAAAAATATCTCCAGTCTCTGCCAACTGTCCCCTGGGGGGCAAAACGTTCCCAGGTGATGCTCTATACCTTTCCCCATGAAACGCCCTTCTTTCCTTTCATTCATAGCTGGTCTCTTCCTCCTCATCACCTTAAAATTTGATTCAGCTGCCTCACCTCCCAGAAGCCTCCCTGGCTTGTCCAGGGTGGTCTAGGGGCAGCTTCTCAGGATCCTCCTCCCCTCTTCCCTTTTCCCTTTGCACAGTTCCGCTATTGTTCCCGTCACATTGCCGCTGACGGACCTGTTGATGTGTGTCACCCTCTGCAGGGCGGGCTCCTCAGAACCCCTGCACCGGGGCACGGAAGCACCGACCTCATGTACTTGCATGAGTACACAGCGCAGCGTGCTTGGTGACCGCCCAAGTAGGTGTGATGGCATCTGACCAGTGGCAAGGGGCTGTGTGCAGCCAAGGTATCAGGCTGAGGAACAGGGAAGGGAGAAAAACAGAGTAAGGGTCTAGGTGAAGGGCCTTGTGGGGAACGGCCTCAATAGGGACAACGAGATGTGGTCGTCAAGAAGAGACTGGGCCAAAGCCCAGTGTGGGGCCTGTGAGAGGGGTATCAGGAGAAAGCAATTTGAAGCAGAAGGAAACCAGGTCATGAAGCCTCTTGGATGTGTTCTGTAGCCACAGATGTATTCAGCAGGGTGTAAAATTTGGGCGGCAGGGCGCGGTGGAAGGTTTTATGGTCAAATAAGTTTGGGAAATGCTTTGTCTGCGGTTAAACAGGTTTCTTTATTGCAGGACTTCTTAGGGCCTTTGAGATGCTCACGTGCCAGGTGAATTTTCACAAGGGGCACATGCAGCAGACAGTGTTGCCCACATGTGGTTGCCCACAGAGCTTCTCAGATGATCAGTGTCCTTCAGCCTACCCTTTGGAATTGCTGCTTAGAGCTGAGACACGCTCAAGGTAAGGACAGTCTGGGTTTGGGGACAATGACTCTGGGGGTTGTTCAGAGACCTGAGGGCCAATGCCGGAGCCTCACCCCTGGCTCTCCAGCACCTGGGCCATCTGCAGAACTGAGAAGTGAAAACGGCTCCTGAGAGATTGTCTACAGGAAGGACTGGGAGGCAGTGTGAAATTTATTGTAGGAAAGCGGTCGCCCCATGGGGCTGCTTCGACCACCTCCCCCAGGCCCCTGGGCCATAACACATGGTGTGGTTTAAATTCTTTAAATTGAGGAGTACTTAAGGAAAAAATGTTGGCAGGCTCTGAGGCACTTGTAAAACCATCTGAGCTGAGGAGGAGTCTGGGCCCCATCCCTCCAGGAAATGGAGGCAGGGCTGAGCAGGGGCAGGGAGGTCTGGAGGGCGGGATGGGGTCCACCAGCAGAGGCTTCTGGTCGGCAGAGAGGGAAACAGTCCCCTGCAGCAGCCCTTGGATGGGCCTGAGGAGCTGGCAGGGCCGAGCAGAGGAACACTGCATCCTCCCTGTGGATCACAGCCAGGCCCGCAGATGCTCCCGGGCAGGGTGGCAGGAGGGCAGTGAGGGGCCAGGAGTGGGAAACAGTGCACCACGGGGTGAAGACCAGGGGCTCAAGTCCCAGCTGCATGACCTGGGACGGTGACAGCCCCTCCTGAACCTCCCCGGGCTCAACCATAAGACGGAGCCAATGGAATCACATCACGTGGTAGCTGCAGGGATCAGGTGAGCGTGTCTGCACACAGTGGGCCCTCAACACATGTCTGGGGGAATACAAGCGGGTGGGCAGCCCCAAACTGGGCGCAGATGCAGAGCCGGACTGGCAAAGCTCAGGCACTGCGGAAACCGCCTTTGCTGAGGGCAGCTGAAGACTCTAGCGTTTGAGTGGCCGCAGCATGTTACTCGCCTCCCTGGGCCCTGGCCGCCACCTGGCCACCTCTTGTGTCCCAGAGACGGAAGCCAGCACACACAACGCCTGGGGGGCGCTCAGCTGGTGAGCTGTTGCTCTTGCCCACCTCCCCGGGCCTCTGGGCCCTGCTTATGCCCAAGGCGTTCCTGCTGTTTCAAGAGGTGACCAGGTCAAAAGCCGCACGTCAGCAGCTGTAAGTGTGGGTGGACAGGGACCCCGCTCAGACACGTCTCCTTCTTGACCACTTTCAACCTGAGCGCTTCCATAGACGCCAAAGAGGCCTGTGTCTGAAACAAAGCAGGGCAGAGCTGCCCAGGGGCCCCGCAGACGGAGCGGGCAGCCACATGTGCCCAGGGCCACGCCGTGTGCAGAGGGAGCCGGCCCCGCTCAGCGTCTGGGGGCATTTTACGAACTGAATCCTCTCATTTCTGAAATGTGCCGACGTACCGCGAGCGCTTGCCCGTCACGCGGACAGAAGGAAGCAGAAACAGAGAGACCCCAAGGGGAGGCAGCGAGAGAATGACGAGTGGCAGGAAGTGACGCAGGAGACATCTCTGGGTGTGAGACTGCACAGAGATGCCCCCTGGCCACCTGCAGATGCTGGAGATGAGCACCCAGAGCGGGACTCGGTGTGGTACGAGAGACCCTGGTGGTGGGGGAACCCCACACGCTCAGGGCCCCCCGGACCTCCGTAACTCCCGAGAGGGCAGCAAGGGTGTGAGGTGGGACCAGAGCTGCCAAGCACCCCCTGGGACCCTTGCTGAGAACATCAAGATGGGGTGTACCACTTCAAGGGACTTTCATGTCACGGAGTTAAAACCTACACAAATATGCAGAGACAGTCTGTACGAGCAGGGGAGAGGAGGCCTGATTTTAAAGTCTGAAGGAGCTGCTGTGGGTAGAAAGCCCTGAGGTCACCCTGGATGCCTCTGCAAGGGTGTCGCTGGCTGTCAGAAGGCCACCTGGTGCTGAAGGAGCCGTACGTGACCCGGATTGTTCTGCCCACAACCCTCCCTGTCTGAGTGGAGTCACCCTAAGCAGCGGCCGGAAACCAGTGTAACTGCATCCTGCTTTGGTGTGGCTGCGAAGGGACACCAGCCACGGGGCAGCGCCCCCAAGGTGGCAGGCAGGTAGGGGCAGGGCTGGTCTTTTATCAGGGGCTAAATGTCACATCCGGGGAGTCTCTATGCCTCGTTGCCAACACCCCTCTCTCTCTGACTGAAGCATCTCCCATTTTTCTCCTTGTTTGGTTCTTATCTTGTGAATCACGTGTCATTCAGTGTAGGCTGAGAGAACGGACTCCACGATGAGCCCATTTGCAGGGACCCTCTGCCATTATCTGGTCAAGTCTCACCCATTTTACAGCAAAGAACACTGAGACCCCGGGAGAGGAGGACCAAGGTCACGTGGTAAACTAGGGGTGAAGCCGTTTCCTGATCTGCATGCCTGTGTTGCTACTCCCTGGCACACTCTGTGTGGACGGGTGAACAGCCAGGACCCCGTCACACAGGCTGTGGTAGCCCCAGTCCACCAGCAGCCTGGGACAGAGGGCGTGCCCAGTCCCAGAGGAGGAGGAAGCCACTGCTGGCCCACAAGGGTACAGGACACACCCAAAACTGTGTGGGTACAGGTCTCAACTCAGACTCTTAAGACCTCTAGAAGGTGGGTCTGGCAGGGAGGGCCACATTTAAGAAACGGAAACTGAGGCCCAGTGAGGGAACATGACTAGATTGTGTGGGAAGAAAAAATGGCACCAGAACCCCAGGCTCCCAGGCCAAGTTCTGAACCAGATGGAGACCACCTTTATCTGTCAAGTTGGGGGTGAGAAGGAACAGGTTCTAGGGAACCAAGACCACCAGGACCCCAGGGGCTGGTACTATTCCTTCAGCACTGGGGTGTGGGTGCTCCTGAGGTAGGGCCGTGGGGGCCCCTCTCCCATCAGTATACCCAGAACATACTTTAGGATCCTCCACATTCTGTATGTATTCACCCAATGTCGCCTCTGCCACCCCATTTCCTTCCTGCCCACCCCTGGGCCCTTTCCCTCCACACCAACCTCTCCAAAACACGCCCTCTGTGCCCTTTCTTCTGGGCACTCCTGACCCCAGCTGGGCCAGGCCTCCACCTGTCCAGCTACAAATCCTTGGGTATGGCCAGCATGAGGTCCCTGGAGGGGACTGGGCCCCAGTGAGCAGGCCTCCCCACCCAGGCCCACCCGCCTTGGGCCTTGCCAGTCTTGGGCACTTGCTGGGGGAGGATGAGATACGGGGTCTCTGCAGCCCTGTGGCTGTGTGTGCTTTACATGTGCTTTACAGCCCCCCACATGGCCTGGCACGGATCCAGGGCCCAAATTCCTCTAAAAGACCTCCCTTTTCCTCTTGCTGTGGGGTTGGGGCAGCCTCTTACCTTTGGGGTGAGGTACTTGGTCATAATTTCCTTCCCTTTCTCCCCCAGTTTTTCATCCGGAGTAACTTCATATTCTGCCTGAAAGAGAAAAAGCACAAGAACAGTATCAGAACTGCTCATGAGCTTCTCATGGTTACACAACCTCAGCGGCCCCAGAGAAGACACCATGGAGGTCAAGGGACTAATCCCTCCTCCACAGGGCAGGAAGCTGAGGCCTGGACTGGGGAGCCGACCTGGCCAAGGAGCCTTGACGTCCAGCCCAGCCTACTTGGCACCATCCGTGAACACGTGCTCAGGGCAGGCCCTCTCCTCTCGGGCTGCACATTAGAATCATCAGGAGCAAACAGACCACCCCACACCAACCGACAGACCCTCTGGCTGTGAGGGCAGGGCCCCTGGCAGCTAGGGGTTGAGAGCCACCAACTTCGATAAATCACAGGAAGCCCCTGGAAAATAACCAGCCACCAAACGGGAAGGTCCGGAGAGGTTGTCCTGCCCTCAGGTCACTCAGACCTTACAGCTGCGTGACCTTAGACAAATTCCTTAAACTCTAAAATGCAGATAGAAAAAGCACCTACTACAAGGCACTTGTGCAGACAGAAAGTGATAAAGTTCTTAGCCCAGAGCCAGGCACATAATAATACTGCTCAAATGGGGGCGCCTGGGTGGCTCAGTCAGTTAAGCGTCTGACTTTGGCTCAGGTCATGATCTCACAGCTTGTGGGTTTGAGCCCCACGTCAGGCTCTGTGCTGACAGCTCAGAGAGAGCCTGGAGCCTGGTTTGGATTCTGTGTCTCCCTCTCTCTCTGCCCCTCCCTTGTTCACACTCTCTCTCTTAAAAAATAAATAAACATCAAAAAAAAAATTAAAAAAAATAAATACTGCTCAATGAACAGTTGCATAATTATCACCCCGTCATTATTATGCCTTCCAAGAGAAAACATTAATATCGATGCCTTACATTTTGCAGCTTTCAGCTTATAAAATGAACACACAGAGATTTTTCATATGTTCTTATCTGAACCTTAAAAAAGCCCAGATAGTGACATGGGAGGCTGGGGGGGCCACTGCCATACCCCTTCATCCGCATGTGAAGGGCAGGAGAGGTTCAGCAGACATGCCCAGGGTCATTCAGGGAGGTAGCAGCCGACCTCCACACCAGAGCTCTTTGTCAACAACACCAAGGAATTTAGGACTCCAGATCGCTGGCCAAGTCAGTGGACCTCCAAAAGACAAACCTTATTTTCCTTGACCTCAAAAGGGGCTCCTTCACTCACATCTGATGCCTTTGCCAAGAGGAGGAAAGGCCTCTGGTTAACAAGAAGCCTGGGTAAGCCTGCCTTTCTCATTTAGACAAGAGAACTAATTGCACATTGTTTACAACCATTTCAAAATCCACCACCCAAGGATTTGTCAACCTCGGTCCAAAAGCACAGCTATTTCAAAAGAGAGGAAATGACGTCAACACAGACAGACTGAAACACCGTGGAGCCAGGCGCCCCAGCCCTCCTGGCGTGGTTCAGGGCAACCCCTCAGCCCAGTGCCTAGGGTCCAGTTTCTCCCCCAGGCCAGTCCAGAAGAGCCTCCTGGACAAGGGAAAGCACAGGCACATTTGGAAAGCCCACGGATGCAGCCTGGCACACTTCCCCACAACGTGGCTGAGTTTCCTTGTGCTACCGTTTCTCTTCTCACAGAGAATCAAGACTCAGTGATTTTCACCAAGGAAGAAATATGAACACTTCAATCATTTGGATCACAGAGCGATGGGATTGTGGTTCTGGAAGGAATCCGACTCCCTCACTTTTCAGAGCTGGACACCAAGGCTCAGGGAAGGAAAGGACTGACCTAAAATCATACAGCTGGTCACAGCAGAGCCAGGACAGGAGCACAAGCCTCCTGACTTCCATTGGGCCACCCGTCTCAGTGCATGTCCCTGCCAAGGCCAGTGCCTCCACACCTTTATTAAGACTAGTCTAGGGGCGCCTGGGTGGCGCAGTCAGTTAAGCGTCCGACTTCAGCCCGGTCACGATCTCACGGTCCGTGAGTTCGAGCCCCGCGTCGGGCTCTGGGCTGATGGCTCAGAGCCTGGAGCCTGTTTCCGATTCTGTGTCTCCCTCTCTCTCTGCCCCTCCCCCGTTCATGCTCTGTCTCTCTCTGTCCCAAAAATAAATAAATGTTGAAAAAAAAAAAAAAGACTAGTCTCGTGGGATTGATCATTTCTTGAATTGATTTGATTGATGATTTCGTGAGACTATTTAGGGAGAGACGGTGGCTCTTTCCCCTGGAGTTTTTCCTGCTATTGTCCCCCCTATGCTCCCCAACAATCCCCCCAAACTAACACATGTGTGCACATCTGCCCTCCCCCCGCTCCCCGGACACACATAGTGTGGAGTAGGTTATAGGCTCACCCAATTTACAGATGAAGAAACTGAGGCTCTGAGAGCACCAATAACCAGTTCAAATACAATAGAGTGAGCATGTGAGAGGGCTGGGAACTATGTCTCCAAAGGGGCTCATCGTTCTAGAGCACGACTGACCACCATTTTTCGAGGATGAAGAGAGAAGCACCCAGTGTCCTGTTGCTCTGAAAACCCGCCTAGTGGTCTGGCACCATGGGAATTACCCAGACTGCTTTGCAGGGCCCAGGCCCCGGGCAAATGGCCGACCACCTTTCGGGGTAACTCAATCCCATGCAGAACCCTGGATTTGCACTGTCCCAAAATACATCTGTGAAGGCAGCTCTATTTAACCAAATGGAGGCTTGAAGCTCATTAATCAGCCTCAATAACCAGCTGAAAATATTATTGCTCTGGGTACTAAAACCCACGTTAAAAAAATAACATCACTTTCAGGTCAGCTGCCTCCCAGCAGAGGCCCGGCTGGGCAGCTGGGCGCCACAGTTCCACAGGGAGGCAGCCGGGAGCACGCGGGGACAGGCATCCCCAGCCCAGGATCAAAAGGCCTTTCTTTGAGAGTCCATGTCAGGTCACCACCACCTGAAGAGCATTTGTGTTGGGAGGCAGAAAACCAACAGAAGGCTTCCAGCTGGGCTTTCCACACTGATTAAGTCACCTGGAGTGACAGGCCGTGTCTCTACAGTGACCCCCGAGAGGCCTCCGACAGAGAGAAGGCACCATGGCGGCTCAGCTTGGCCGGCAGAGCTCAGGCAGATCACAGCACCAGAGGCAGGGGACCACCCGGGAATCCACTGCTATGGGAACACTCTTGCCCAGGTAGTGGGCAGAAGCTGCTGAAATCAGCTAAAACCAGAAAACATGAGCAGCAAATAAGAGGTTGGGCCAACAGCCTAGAAATTTACAATTAGCGTTGGCTCGGGCAAGGGCACACAAAGACTTCAATGAGAAGAGAGAAAACTACATGCGAGGAGTGCCCCCGTGACCTCCATCTGTAAGGGGGTTCCCTCCACCCAGAGAGGGTGATAGGTCTTCTCCCCTTCCCTCACCAGAGGGGACACGAGCCGTCATCCCTGCTGTAAGGCCCATTTGAAACCTGTGAGCTCAACCCTAACAGCCAGAGCGCCAAAGGGCACCTATGCCGATCCACTTGGAGGGCATTTCTCTTCCCGACGTACATCCAACGGAGGGAGGCACCATTTCATGAGCCTCTGTTCGCGCTGTGATTTATGCCAAACGCAGAAATGGCCTTTGTGGAGGAGATGCTGCTATATCACAAAGAGCAAAACACTACGTTAGGTTTAAGGCAAAAAAATTATTTACAGATCTGTGCCTGCCGAAGAGTATAAACATCTGTGCACATCCTAGTTTATAAACCTAATGTTTCATCCTCTTGGTCTGCTCTAATTACATCATCAATCTCAGAAAATGCCGGTGAAAATATGGCCTATTAAAACACACTTTCCTCTGATGATTTCTAAAAATGCGAGGCCCGCAAGCCAGTAAAAGGGGACCTGCCACGTTTTCAAAGAAGCCGGCACTGGTTTAAAGAGCGGAGGCTGAGCCGGATCCCTCTCGGCCTCTGACCAACTTCAGATGTCACCTCCTCCTCCTGGGAGACCTTCTCCTGCCCCGACAAGAAGATGAAGTCAGAGATGCTATGAGGTCTTGCCACCTCCGGCTGCTGTAATTACCAATGTGGTCAGCTTTTCCACAGTCCTCGCGGCAGGGACAAGTGACGTGCTTGGCTGGCAGTGTTGCTCACCACGGCCCTTTCTGGAGAAACACCCAGCTCCACCCACACCGGCCTCGGCGCCTTGCCTGTGCTGCCCGTGTGGTCTGGAGGTCTCCATGTGCCTCTGTGGAATCACTCTCCACCCTGGTGTGGGGCAGGCGACAGGGTGGGCAGTCACCTGCCCACCTGGGCACCATGGTTCCCGGACCCCACTTCTAAAGACCCAGCTGGTGTATGCTGGCCTGCATCAGTCCCTTCCCTGGTCCCTGCAGACCTAGAGGTGGCAAAGGCCCTGACTTACCGCATCAGCGCCACTGATGTCCCCACCCTGCCTGGCACTTCATCAGCAGCCCCGCACTCACTCGTGGGTGGGCCTTCCATCTCCTGCCGGGATCCTGACTGAACAGTCCTTCAGATAGCTGGGCCCTGACCTTGCTGCTTCTCTGCTCCCCAGCTGGAATGAAGAAGTACTTACAAAGGGGCATCCCCCAGGGGTCTGACGGTGGGGTGGGCCTGGTCAGCCCCAAAGCCTGTATCTACCTGGGCAGAATGTTCTCTGGTCTCCAGCTGCCATCTGAAGAGCCCTCTTGGGCCTAGGTCAGGAAGGGAGTCACTGGCCCCGCCCCCCCAAAGGCAACAGATGGGATGTGACCAGACAAAGAAGGGAGGGAGGAGCTGCCTCCTGGCCATGTAGGAACACAACCCGAGAGTGGTAGCAGTGACCCCAAGGGGACCCCAGACTATCCTCGACAGCACCACAGTCCTTGTGTGCTTGTGCAACATACCCTGGCTGGGGCAAAGGTTAAAAAGAAGGAAGGACCTCTGGGGTGAGGTGACATATTCACCAGCAGCTGTCAGGCTCCCATAGCAAAGGGGCCACACCCTCACCTTCTGCTTATCCCATCGTCCTCCTGACAGCCTCAGCCCAGAGTGGCTCTCTCCCCACCCCCGTCCACCACCCCTGGGCTGCCTAGCTGCTGCTCCTCTCTCCCCTAGCCCCAAAATTATTTCTCCATCCTCATTCTCCAACAAGGCTCACTGTGCAAAGGCCTTTCACTCTCCCTATTACTCTTTCAGTTCTAAGGAAGAAGAACGTCAACCTAACCTAGTTCGGGCAGAACCGTTATCTCTTAGCTCCTAGAAATCAAGGATGGATTGAATAACCAAATTGTGAGGAGAATGAAAATGCAGCCAGGCCTGGACCACCAGGAACCAGCAACGTGAGGGCTTCTGGAACCCACTCTCATCTGTGTGCGCGCGCGCGCGCGCGTGTGTGTGTATGTGTGTGTGCACGTGCCCACACGTGCCTCGTTCTCTCTCAGTGCTGACTGGCTTGCTCCAGTGGCACATGGCAGTCAACAGCTCTCAATATTTTTATTTTAAGCCTTCTTTACCAGAGAAGGACTTCTTCTCCAGCTTACAAATTCTAGAGAAAGAGCTCATTGGCCTACATTGGCTCACATGCTCATCCCTGCTCCAGAAAACTGTGGACTGTGGGTCACACCATTAACAACATGGCAGCTTCTAGGACAGGAGAATGGGTGGGGTATCCAGGACACTGGAAAATTCCATAGGCTTCTGCTATATGAACCCATTCTATAAGTGTTAGACTTCTTCAAATGACCCTGATCCCTGGGTCTGGCTTCACCAACTGTTCTGAGGGTCTCTATGTCCATCTGAAGAATGGTTACTCCCCTCCCAGCTTCCTCTTTGGGGGAGAGCACAAAAGTGATAGAAAGACAAGACAAGGGGCGCCTGGGTGGCGCAGTCGGTTAAGCATCCGACTTCAGCCAGGTCACGATCTCGCGGTCCGTGAGTTCGAGCCCCGCGTCGGGCTCTGGGCTGATGGCTCAGAGCCTGGAGCCTGTTTCCGATTCTGTGTCTCCCTCTCTCTCTGCCCCTCCCCCGTTCAGGCTCTGTCTCTCTCTGTCCCAAAAATAAATAAATGTTGAAAAAAAAATTAAAAAAAAAAAAAAAAAGAAAGACAAGACAAATACTGGGTCTGAATTATAAGAGAAGCAGGATGCTTAACTACTCTGATGAGACACAGCAAATTGTTTTACAAATAATTTCAGAATAACCAGGCATATTTAAAGCCAGGTGATTGCACACTGATTTCAAGTGATTCCCTATAGTCTAATGAATGGCTTGAAGTGCTTTTCAGCATTTCCTGATACAAGATTTCATTCGTTGTAACCTCATAGTTGTAGCTGCCAGTCTCCAAGATGGAGACTTTAATAATCCTTGCCTTCTGCTACTCATGCTCTTGAGAAGTCTCTTTCCATACCGAAAAGGGCTAACCTGTGTAAACATGATAATGGGGCCATGATAGTATGGAATCTCTGAGGCTAGGTCATAAAAGACATTGCAGCTTCTAGCAGGCTGTCTTGGACCGCTGACTCTGGGGAAAGCCAGCCATGTTAGAAGGACACTCAAGCAGCCCCGTGGGGAGGTTCACATGGAAAACACAGAGGCCTCCAACCAACAGCCACCACCAAGTGCATAAACTTGGAAACAGCCACCAGCCAAGTGCATAAACTTGGAAACAGATCAAGCCTTGAATGACTGCAGCCCCAGCCAACATCTTAATAGAACCTTTTAAGAAACTGTGAGCCAGCAGCATCTCAGGAAAGCATTCCAAAATTTTTGACCCACAAAAGCCGTGAGATAGTAAGTGTTTCTTGTTGTTTCAAGCCACTAAGTGTTGAGGTAATTTCTTACACAGCAATAGATAATGAATACTTAGTTTTCTAAACTCGTGGCTAGTATCACTCACTTCATTGAAATTTTCCTTTATGTATTTATTTTTCAATCTTTCATTTAATCAAAAAGCCAGTGCCATGAGGGCAGGCACTTATTTCTGCTCAGCGTGTAGCCGCCAACTGCTAGAACGGAGTATGATATACTGGATATATTCAGTAAAGAAGTGCTGAAAAACTGGTTGAGTATCTGCCAAACCTCCCCTAACCCCAAAGAGAAGAAACCTACAAAGTTTCAGTCACACCCAAGTGGGGGGATAGGAGGGTTTCAGGTGAGCCGGGATGCCATCAAGGCTCCCAGAAAACAGGTGAGAGAGGCAGTACATCAATCTTCAAGGAGTCCGTGCAAAGACTCTGTTGTCCTGAGGAGGTTACACTGGAACCCTGACCAGATGGTCAAATCCTCTTTGAAACCAAATCTAGTCATGGCTTTGACTCTGGCCACTGACTCTGTTTCTCTGTGGGAGGCAATGAGAGAGTCCTTCTGAGGCTCCCAGAAAGCCCTTGAAAACCGAGATGAAGGCTGAATGACCCCTGCAGAATTACCTCTGATGAACGATACACACACCATCCTGTGCCCCACCCTCGAATCACCCAGGCCCCATTTTAAGACAGCTATGAGTCCCCTGCTTGACTTGAGAAACTCAGACATTAGGACTGTGCAGGAGAGCAGCCTTTCCCGGGGACTACGTCAGAGCCTGACGAGGACGGGTTATTTTTAATAAACTCCGCTTGGTAGGAATTCAACACAGAGGTGGGAACGGTGTGGACGGTGCTGGCTGAGCCAGGGAGCACCGGGGCTGTATGCTGCCTCCTTGGAGTTCCAGGCAGGATGGAAGGAAAAAACATATTTCAGACAAGAATTGCGCCAGCCCTGGAAAACTCAATAAAGTCTTCCTGCGTAAAAGAGGTGTTCCAAAGGCTGGTCATTTGACGTCAAGATGGGTGATGAAAAGGCCCCGCTCATTCCCAGAGATGCAGACAAAACGCAAGGGGCGGGTCGGCTCTAGGAGTGGCGGCCGCGTTAAGACGTATGTACAGAGCATTTGTCGCATCAACAGAGGAGCCAGACTCACATTTCCTTTCCAGAAAAAAAAGCTCTTGGTACAGGCCCAGCAAAAGGGAGCGTCTGCACGACCAGAATGAAAATGGGCATCCATTGGATTTTTTTTTTCTTCTTCTTCTCAAACTAACTATAAGTGTCTAACAAGACACGTGGCTGGAAAATTCCACTGGCTCCTGGGTTCAGCCTTGCCCTGCTCTGCCTCATCAACTCTCTAGATGAGTCTCAAAGCTGGTGATGCCTCATCGTTTCCAAATGGGGAGCAGTCTTGGTCCAGGGCTCAGGCTCTGGTCCTCATCTTTCCTTCCACATTTGTCTCCTTGGTCAGTTTGCCCAGCCCATGGCCCTAAATACCAGCTGTGTGTTGACAAGTTCCAGTCTTCCATCTCCAGCCCAGAACTTTCTCGCAGACCCCAGAATTGAACATCAATCTCCCCTCAATCATCTCCACTTGGGTGTCCGAAAGACCATCCAGCTGCCTGTGCCTAAAACGGAGTTCCTGGTCTTCCCCCAAATGCACCTCCCACAGCCTTTCTCTCCCACCACCCTTCCATCCGATCAGGTCAACACTTTGAAGCCATCCATAACTCTTCTGTCTCGCCCACACTGCATCTGAAAGTACTGTCAACTCTGCCTCAAAAACACGCCCCAAATGCAGTCACTGTCACCACTGCCGAATGCTCCCACGCTGGCTCGAGCAACCATCAGCTCTCATCTTTAGTAGCTCCTATCAGAGCTCCTACCTGTTCCAACACAGGAGCCTCAGGGATCTTTTAGAAACCTGTCGGATCATGCCACTGCTCGGTTCAAAATCCTCCAGTGGCTCCCCATTTCACTCAAAGTCAAAGTCAAAGTTCTTTAATGGCACAAAGTCTTTCATGACCACACCTCTCCTAGACCCCCCTCTGCCCTTGCTCCCTCCACTCCAGCCACAGATTCCATGCCTGCAGGCCGCCACACTAGCTGTTCCCCTGCCTGCCCTGCTGTTCCACCACACACTCACCTGGCTAACTCTTACAGAGGGTTCCGCAAGGTCTCCCGGCCCAAGGTCTCCCCACCAGTCAGTTCCTTCAGTCTTTCTCTGGAGCCCGCACTCCCTACTAACATACCATTCTGCCAGCACAGCCCAGTACTGAGGCTCGGGTGCGTGCTGGAGGGAGGACCCAGAGCAGAGGGTGCAGCAGGGAGGGGGTGTTGGGGAATGCTTCTGAGAGTAGGGTACGAGACAACAAGCAGGCATTCAACAGGCAGAGGGGAGGTGGGGGGCATTTCAGGCATCGAGAGTGAGGGAGCCGGGGCCGAGAGACTTCAGCCTCTGTGGCGGCAAGTCAGGTGGCAGGGCCGGAACGCACAGCTCAAGAAAGACCCAGGCGAAGGTCGAGGATGAAAGTGCAGGTTCGGGGGCCTGTCAGAGGGAGGTCTGGTATTCGGCCTCAGAACGTGGACTTTATCCTGGTTGTCCATGTCCCCCAGCCCTGGATACACAGTACAGTCATGGGTGACTTGGAAAATACCAATGTCTATTAGAAATAAGGGCCCATCCACTGGTAATGAGCACCCCTAGTGTCAAACTGTGGTCTCCAAGTACCATTTCCCAGTAGAAGGAACCAGGGCTCCTTGGAGATACAATGGACTCTACGTCTAGGGCAGGAAACATACAAGATGAGCTGTCACATCACATCCTACCACTTAGCAAAGAGACTGTCCATGACTCCTGGGTCTTCTCAAGGGCTCAGAAGCCAACCTGGGGGCCAACAATGAGACCATGGAGAATCAACCACCATGCATCGAAATGCATCCCGTGTTTAAATCCACACCTTCCAAACAAATTGGTTACTACTACAGAAGGGTGCTGGTGAACTGATTTGGTACTTTAAAAGCATAAATACAGGGATAGAATGAACGAACTTTATCAGTGGGTAACCAAACAGTAATTGAAAGGAACTGTCACCCAGCTAGCAAATGAAGAAGGGATGACAAAATTAGAATGTCGGCATGCTGCAACCCCTAATTTATCAACAGATTTAGGCACTGAATACCTAAACCTGCTGCCATCTCTAAAAGAAAGACAAGCAGATGGTAATGTCCCCTGACAGAAGAACACAAAACCACTTATGAAGTCAGTCCCCCAGCCCTTGCTGGGGGAAAAAAAAAAGGAACCTGAATATGATCAGGTTTCTAGATTCAATGAGCAATTTACAAGCAACACAGAGAAACCTATTACATGACACATGAGGTGACAGAGCAGAATTCAGACTATGGGTCACTCTTCTGGATGAACAAGGAGAGATGGTTATAACCTGTCAAAACATGCATTTATGAAAAGTATGAGAAAGTTGGAAATTTAAACACAAATATTTGATGATAATAATTACTTTTTTAGAGCTGCACTAAGGGTATTGTGGTGATGTGTGTGTGTGTGTGTGTGAGAGAGAGAGAGAGAGAGAGAGAGAGAGAGAGAGAGAGAGCCCTTATCATGTAGGGATACCTACTGAAATGTTCACGGGCAAAATATATATGATATTTACTACAAAATGCTACAGACGGGGAGGACATGGTCAAACAAGACCGGCCAAGAGTTTGTAATTGTTGAAGCAGGGTGAAGGGTGCATAGACTATTCTTTGACTTTACATTTTACAGTTTGAAACTATGAGAAGTTATGAAAATATTAGCTCTCACCCTCCACCCCACAGAGATTCAAATTAATGAGTCTGGGCTTCAGCTCAGGCACTGGTATTTTTTGAAGGCTCCCCAGGTGTTTCTACTGCTCAACCAAGGTTGAAAACCATCGTAGTCGCTTATGTGAGACATGCTGGGAGCCTCCACTGAGACCAAGACAGAGGTGATGGAGGGAACTGGTCCGTGGGAGGCCAAGGAACCAAGCACATGGTCTTTGATTAGATGGGGGAGGAGATGAGGAAGATGGAGAGGTCAAGGACATTGCAAAGATTTCAGGCTTGGGTGACTATGGGTGCTGGTCACTGGAGTAGGGAACATGTCAGGCCTGGTAGCTTTGGGGATCTGGGGAAAGGCGACTTTTGGTGGAGACGCTCAGTGGGCAATTTGGCTTGCAAATCTACAGATCCACATTGAGACCCTGAAGCAGACACAGAAACTTGGGCCCCACAGCGCTGTCCCCCAAACCGAGACAGAGGGCAGGATGGCCGCAGCCAAGGGTGGCATTAGGGCCGCTAGAAAACAGCGGTCTCTCGGGAGCCTGGAAATACCCCACTCCTTACATGACTGGTCTCCATTCCTTGCCCTCCCACCCACTGTCCACCTTCCTTGGATAGACACCCAAAGGGCGGTCTTCCAGGCTGAGGTGAGAGGCCTTCCTGCACAAGTGCTGAGAAATTCCTGCTCATTCCTACACCCTGTCCTAAAAGCCCATGCAGATCAAGCACCGTTTGTTAAACCAATGACTAGGAAATCTGAAGAAAGTCTCCATATGGTATCAAACATAACTACACATGCCAGCAGCCGCTGGAGCCAGCAACTGTCAGATTGGCTTGAAATGACCAACATATGTTCATCCCACAAAAGTTCACTTAATGCCTATAGGTGCCAGGCCCTGTGCCCTACGAATCTCAGGTCCTGGCCTCAGGGAGCTTGCATTCTAGCAGAGAAGTAGACAGTAAACAGGTACACAAACACAAGCTTTGGACTTTTAGAAAATGGGTTTTCAGCCAAGAGAAGGGGTCATGGAATCCAAGCGTCATCTTGGGGTGTCATCCAAGTTCCTCAGGCACTACCTGGTATACTAACCCAGGATCCCAGAATCAGAGAACCGACAGGGCTTCACTTTAAAGCAGCAGTCACCGAGGCCCACAGAGGAAGGTGGGTCACCCGTGGTCACCCAGCAGGTGCAGACTTGCAGACAAGTCAGTACTCTCAAAGTCTGCGCTGGACATCTCTTGAGCAACAATTTCATTCTCACCCTTATAAATGATGTGGCCTATCTTCTCCTTTGGGCAAACACAATCACTGGTCACAGAGGACCACAGGGCCTCCCCGGGAGCAGGGACTTACCACTGAGTCCAGGAACTGAATGTAACACTCCAGCCCGGGCCTGGTTTCGCAGAACTGCCGGAAAAGCAGCCTCCCAATTGGCTGCTTGTCACATAAACTGCAGTAATCTCTGTCTGGAAACAGAGGGGGAAAAAAAAGAATGTGGTGAGATGCAGGAGAGAGCCAGGCTGGGCCATCCAATCAACCCACACCTGGATCCGGAGCCCCAGATGGATGGAGCAAGATGACTGGCAAGTTCTCAGGACCCCTTATTTATCTCCAGTCTGTGCAGACTCAGAGGGGACAAGGGCGGTGTAGAGGAAGGACCGGTTATGACCCAAACTCTAGTTCCTAGCTCACTCCTCCTTCCTGATGCCAGATGCCAGCAGTTCTGGGGATGATGCCTCCACGCCCTGGGTGGCCGATCACCCTGTCACATTCCCCAGTTAGTGACTGGATAAGGGTGGCAGGCATGTAACCCAAGCCAGTTCCGATCAGAGTGGACCACAGACTGTGCCTGGGCACACCGAGCAGAAGTGCTCTCTCTCCCTCTGGGTGTTGGGATGCATGGGGGTGAGGCCAGGGTCTACTTGCCGTGTTCTTGACCCTGCAAGGAAAGTTGTTGTGATAATGAGGCTCACGCACAGAAGAGGTCAGAGCTGGGAAAATGACACCCACCACCATGTCCTCACGGTGTCATGAATCTCTGGATCAAACCATGCCTGCAGCTCAAACCACATCCGAAAAGTTGATTTATGAGCTGATTTCAAAGTTACTTATAATCCAAAGCATTTCAAATTATGAAAACCCTGCATCTTCCAGCTGAGGAGCTAGAGGCATGGAAATGAGAAGTGACCAGCCTTCAGCCACTCAGCAGCCAAGAGAGTTCTAAAGAGGAAATGTAGTGTAACACTCCAAGCCTGGATGCCTGGAGACCGGGTGTGAGCCAATGACCTGCTATGTGACTTTAAGCAACTCACTTGCTCTCTAGGCCTCAGTCTTCCTCTGAAAAATAAAGGCACACGTTGGAAGTAAGATGGGGAGAGGGGATCTTCTGGTTCTTCCTTAATGATGCCAAAGCCTCCACAGGTGATTTCTTTGACCAGAAAGATGCTCAAAGGACCGACTGAGACACGGTGCCTCCTGCCCTCTCAAGCACTGAACACCGGATCTTTGATTGTGCAGCTGCACTAGAAACAGTCAGGTGACCTCAGGAGCAAACCAGAAGGAACGACTGTATCCTCCTCAAATGCAGAGGAGGAGCAAGGGTGGGGTGGGGGGGGGGAGTTCCTCTGGACATCAGGAACACAATAAGGATATGCATGCAACCATCAACTCACTTTCACACCCAAAGAGCTTTACAGAAAGTAAAGCTCTGACTTGAAAGGAGAGTGGTGGCTGTGAGCACCGGCTCGGGAGCTAAACTGCCTGCGTTCAAACCCCAGCCTCACCAGTCACTGCCTGTGCCCTGAGGCAACTGACTTAACACTTTTATTTTATTTATTTATTTATTTATTTATTTATTTTTAATTTTTTTCAACGTTTATTTATTTTTGGGGACAGAGAGAGACAGAGCATGAACGGGGGAGGGGCAGAGAGAGAGGGAGACACAGAATCGGAAACAGGCTCCAGGCTCTGAGCCATCAGCCCAGAGCCCGACACGGGGCTCGAACTCACCGACCGCGAGATCGTGACCTGGCTGAAGTCGGACGCTTAACCGACTGCGCCACCCAGGCGCCCCAACACTTTTATACCCCAGTTTCTCCATCTGTAAACTGGGGATAGTAGTCATACCTATCTTCTAGGACTGTCATGAGGACTAAGACAATGCATAGGAAAGACTCAGAACAGAGCATAACACATAGAAAGTGCTTACTAAACACCATGTCATCACTGTGTTTGTCGGGTTTTTGGTCTGTTCCATCTCCATTCCTTCAAGGAATCTCCGCTGAGTCTGCAAAAATCCAGCCCTGGGTTCCAAGGGAGCCGCACGACGGGCACATGACCCTGGGCTAACCAATCAGAGCCCTCATCTCCCAGACACAAGACCGGATGAAGGACCGGCACCTGACTCAGCCCTAAACAATAAGAGGTCCCTGTTTCTGCCACAGTGATAGGTTCAGAAACAGACATGTGACTCAGTGCTAGCCAATCAGAGCTCTCTATCTCCAGGCCGGAATGGTGGTTCAAGGCATAGAAGTTGAGTTGGTGGGAGTCCTGTAGAAGTTACAGGAAGGGCACTTGCTTCTCCTTTGGATGCCGAGGTCTTAGGACCAGTCCACCAAGAGCTGCCATAATTGTCTCTCCCACTGGGCAGTGAGAACCCACAGAGGATGAAGCAGGGGAGAAAGCAGGACTGAATGTCGAAGGAAGAAACCCCGTGGTGTGAACATCTCAGGAGCCCGTGAAGCCAGCCTCACCGAGGCCAGCCTGGTGCCTGCACATTTATTTACCCGACAGAATGTTGAAGTAACTTGGTGTTGGGTTTGTGTCTCTGGCAACCAAAAGAGCAAGTGCCTAGGCATACAGGCTGGAGAGTTTTACAGCCCACTTCTCCTCTCATGGGTAAACTGGCTGAAGGCAGGAACTGTTTTTGTGGGCAGTCACCAGTTCTAAGTACACTGTGTAAGGCACTCAAAAAGTTCTCATTCTCTCCTGAGTGGATGCTTTGATCAACACAGATAGCCACCTTCCAAGTTCCCCCTCTTGATCCCTCATCAAGTGGTTTCGGGGATGAAACTCGCCTTGGACTGCTGCCTTAACTCCCTTACCTTTCCATGCACAGATGGTTCACAAATGGCCACTCCAACAAACATTTAACCCACCTCGATGTGTGCCAGAATTGGTGTGGGGCAGGGGGGGAGGGAACGGGATGCAATCCCAGCCCTCAGGGGGCTTGGATTCTGTTGGACAGGGTGGAATGTGTGCGTGAGCAGACAAGATCCCAAGTGACAGTAATAAAATGTCAAGTTAGATGAGTGTTATCATCAGCCACAGCAGGGAATCTGGGAGGGAGGGAGCTAAGAGGGTGACAGGTCTGTGGCCTGCACCTGTTAGCATGATGCCCTGTAGATACAGCCTGCGTTCTCACTGCCTCCCACTGAACCTGATCCCCCCCACCGAGGTGAGGAAAGCAAGCTACCTCATCCTTTCCCAATCAGCCGAACCTCCCCAGCACAGACAGAATGGAAGTAAAGTACCTTGTGTCAAACTCCAGTTTTATTCAGTTATGGCAGAGAGAACCGCATGGCTGATGTGATTTGAACGATGGGCCCCTCCCCATTTCCAAAAGCAATTAAGAGATTTCATGTACCATATTGTGATTCCTTAAGGGTTCATCTGACAGGATTTTTTCTCTCCATATGGCGTTTGCTGTCAGTATGGAAACAAGACTGTTATAAACTCGCAGCACAGTAAACACCATGTGATTCCAACACAAGCTGTCAGCACCTCAGTTCCATGCCTCTCCCAGCTGTACAGAGGATCCCAGGCAAGAAAGCCACTCACTGGAAGCCCGGAAAGAAAGAAAAGAATCAGTAATCATCTATTTGGATTCTTTTCTCAGGCTTCTATAAAGATAAATGGGCTTATCTTCTGAGGAAGCATCGCCACCACCACCACCAAAATCAAAATGCAACATTTGTGGTTCCTTCAGAAATAAAGACGGAGGCCATAGAAGGGAGGCTATGAATTTGGAAACTGATCAGAATGACAGGAGGAGATGCAAATTGGCAAGTGCAAACCCAAGGTGCTGGTCGCTTCTGCAAAGTCAGACCATACAAGTTGGAAGCACAGGGAGGTCTGTAATACGTCTGCAGAGGGGACCTTTCTTCTCGGTTTCCACAGAAGCCTCCCTGTCATTGAAACCCAGCTTGCAAGGGCCCTGCCCACACCCCTCCTCCGAAGTGTGATCTGTTGGGCTTGGTGGGGAGGATCTTCCAGGAAAGAAGGGCAGAGCTTTCTCTCTCTGTCTCTGAATCTCTCTATCTCTCAGGCTGAGAGAACCCTGGGATGTTATGCACATAGGCATGCACGTGCTGCACACACACACACACACACACACATGCCCACTCTTCTAGAAAGTGAAAATCCTGCTTTGGGCTATGTGTCTCATTGGCCCTTCCCTCCAAGCCAGAAAGATGCTATCGTTATTCAAGTTATGAGAGAGCATCGGGCTCCTCTATTCCAAAGTACCCACCGATCATCTAATTATTCTAGCTTTACTCTTGTGGGTCCTTCATTTAACAAACTGTCATCCAAGCTCTCCTGATTTTTGATACAAGAAGGTTCCTTCAACTTTAAGCCTCTCTTCTTGAATTCAACAACTGGGGGTGTGTGTGGAAGAGTGGGAGGAAACATATCTTAAACTTACTGGCTGGTTAATGATCCAGTAATGGGCTTAGCGTTAACAGCTGGTGGTCAGTTGAGACCAAGAATGGGGGTGTGGCCTGTGTGACATGACATCTGACCTTCGCTGTGGTTAACAGAGGTCTAGTGGATATGGCAGGCTGGAGCATATCTAGAGGAAGGTGACTAGAAATGGGGAAGGCTCTAGGCCCCTTATAAGCTCTAGGACAGCGAGCTGTGTCCTTGATCAAAGGGCTGAGTGCCCCAGGGAGAGGCTGGGTTCACCAGCCCCTAGGTGCACGCAGGAGTGTGGTGGGAGATAATATGCTGCAAAGGCAGGCTGGGCCCAGGAAAGGGCTGGGCTCCAAGGCCAAGGAGACTGGAATGGATTCAGTGTCCCACCACGGATCATATTAGAGCACATATTATTCAAGTACAGTGCACGGGATGCTGGGCAATGGGGTGGCGAGCAGGGAGCCCGCTCAAGAGCGGTATCAGTGCCCTTACAAAAGAGACTCCTGAGAGCTCCCTCACCCCTTCTGCCATGTGAGGACAGCAAGCAGATGTGCGTTTGTGAACCAGAAAGCAAGCTCTCGGCAGACACCGAACCTGCCGGCACCTTGATTTTGGACTCTCAGCCTCCAGAGCTGTGAGAAAGAAATGTCTGTTGTTTCAAATACCCAGTCTGTGGTGTTCTGTTCCAGCAGCCGGCATGGACTTATTCGCTCTATCGTCTCGGGCAAGTCTCTTAACAGGGGCCCAGCCGCCTCACGTCTCACCCGGACACGCTGGGTTAGGCCGAGGCCGCCCGGGGGGATTAGCAAGATGGGAGAGCCCCTGCCCGGTGTCAGCACCTAGCAGGTCCCACATGAAAGTCGCCCCTCAGACAGATCGCAGCTCTTCTAGAAGACTCAAGAAATGGTGGCTTTTACTTCTCGGAAGGTTCAGAAAGAAAATGGGAGGTAGCCAGTGAAAGCGGACTGGACTCCACATCACACCAAAGAAGGCAAAGGCCGCCCCTCCTGTCGCTGAGCAGTGGACTCCCGGCTGGGAGAGGGCAGGGGCCAGGGCGCTGCCGGCCCTCCTCTGCCTCACTTGGAGCCTCCCTCTCAGAGAGAAGCCACACGTCCCCACAGCACATGGCCGAGGTTAGGCTCTCACAACCCAGTCAATTCCTTCAAGACTCATAACCCCCGGTGGACTCAGAACCAGGAATGATATTGATAGTGCAGATAAATAAATGCTGTCACTGTTTTCATTCTTTTCGAGTGACATGAAATGGGAACATACTTTCTTAATTAAGAGCTGTGGTATGCGGATGCTTGGAGGGCAACCAGATTTTCCCAACTGAAGGCCAGAACACAGGCAGCAAGGACAGCGTGGCTCCCCTCAGAAGGCCACAGACCCAAGTGAGCGAGGCCGCCACCCTCTGCCCCCGGCTGGGAGAGTTGGCCTCTGTCCCTCACGGATGGGGAGCAAGGAGAAGTCACAGCTTGGGGCAGTGGGGGGGGGGGGGGGGGGGTGTCGCTGACTGAAACCTGCTTGGGACTGTTTTCATTGTTGCCCCAGGCGCTCCTTGAACTTGGGCCAATGAAAATGCACGTTCCATTTCAGAAGTAAGAGCAAGAAAGGCGGCTTCCTGAGGAAATGGAAACGCTAACACCGGAGCCCTTGGAAATGAAACCACATGTTTATTGTACATGAGGGGGTGGAGGGTGGGGGGAGCCCCAAAGGCGATTTCTGGAGCCATTTTTCTACCAACTGGAGGTTTATATTACTTCATTTTGTTTCATTTTGTTTTATTTAACATTGTTTTTTCCAAAATACCAGGTTTTGGGGGTTGGCGTTGTTTTTAGGTTTTTGGTTTTTTTCGGGGGGTGGGGAGGCGCTGATGTGTCCTAAGGTAATTTAGGAAAACAGATGTGAGGAGAGTGGATTAGGCAGGGGCCAACGAGCCCTTCACTTTGCCATTCCCCGGGTCTACAACAATAAACAGAAAAGTGATTTGAAGAGAGCTTTCTCTTAAAAATTCCTGCCAAAGCTGGAAAAAACAATCAAGTGCTTGCTCTAAGGAAAAAGCTCTCTGACGTTTGAAAGGCAAGATAGCATCACGGATCACGGCAATTCCTCACAGCCCACCTCTGGGAAGGAGCAAGAGAGGAGAAGGGAAACATTTGGTATTTGGTCAGCTGAGCGGGTTCCTATTGCTTCAACAGAGATGTTTGTATGTGAAAAGAAAATGACATATGGCACATTACACAAACACACCCAAGCCAAGCCCCATCTTCCCGGGCCTCTTGTCCCCCTCATTCTGGTCTCGAGTTTTACTGCGAGTCTGGGAAAGAGCCGGGGCTGAGCTGGACAGGACACAGAGCATATGCCGTCGCCGCAGGGCCCTCTGGGCAATAATGGGGCCCCAGAGTCAGGCAATGACCTTTCCCGTATCCTCAAGGCCAAGAAAAGCAAACAATTTAGATATTCCCTTGCAGTGGTGATGAAACCAAGACTTGGGTGGGGGAGCGGAGGAGTGGGTGGTGCAGGTGGACCCAGGGAGCAGCCAGGTGGACAGAGACACTGTGCAGGCAGTAGCTGGGATGAGGGTGGCACGTGGGAAAGAGTCGGGGGCCGAGCTGGGACCCGGGCTCCGGGCCCGGCTCCTCTACCTGCCACCACCAGATGAGAGTCCCGAACCACTGTGCTCCGAGCCCTCTTCTATGCTGTGAGCCCACTGCTCTGTGACTGGAAGCCTTCCTTCCACACTAGCACTAGCTGAGCGTGGCAAACCAAGGGACATTAGCAGGAAGGCCCCCGGTATATCAGCCGTGGTAGCTCCTGAAAAGCTCCCGGCAGAACGGGAGACACGCCGGTGTGTGACCTCTGGTTCTTTCTATGTGTCTAGATTTTCAGTATTTTTGCAAACGAGGGGAAAGCACGTGTTCTAAAAACACAGCTACAAAATCACTGAGACCAAGAAGGCCCTTGGAAGCAAAGGAGCTGTAACCACCAGACATGTCCCCCTTTTAGTTGCAGGACCCGGGTCACATGCAGGTGCTTCTGGGCACTCCGTGTTCACCCCAAGTGGCCTGCGATGCAACCTTCTGGAGACTGGTGCCAGGCCTGCTGTGGCGCTGGCCACCGGGACAGCAACACCAATGGTGGACGCTGTCCCTCCCTTGTGACCCAAGGCCCTCCCTTGCCCTACTCTGCCCACAACCAGCCTGAGGATGCTATTCTCTACAGTCGCATTCTTTCTACCAGCTCTTTTCTCCTTGAAAAAAAAAATTTCCATGCAGATACAGGCAGTTTTAGGAACTGAAATACCCAGGCCACGCCCGGGCCAACTGCATCAAATCTCTGGAGATGCGTCAGGGGTTTTTAAAGCTCCCGGGGTGATTCCGGCTCTGTGTTAACTGTAAGGTCTGAGCTCACATTTCAGCCCCAGCCCCTGGAGCAGTGCCTGGCTGGAGCTGAAATGCAGGTGTATGTGTCAACAGACAAAAGATGGAACCAGGGAATGAACAAATCAATGTGACGTGGAGGCCACTGGCTGCCAAACAGGGGAGTAGACGTCTCAGGCCCACACCCTGCCCCCCCGACACACCCCCCAGTGGTTGATCTGTCAGAAATGAAGGTCCCCCTGTAGAACTAGAGGACAGAGTCGTTCCTAGCAGGGCTTCAGTCCAAGAGAAACAAAAGGGCTCAGGGTGCCCGAGCCGAGGCAAGGCTGCGTGCTATGCTCGGAGGGGACACTGGGGTGGGTCCAGAGCCCCCAGAAGTGAGGTGGGCCTGAACGTGGGGTCCTGCCCTACCCTGCTTTCTGGAAAGCTCAGCCAGAGCCATAGGAATGGGGCCAGGGGACTGGACTTTGCCTCCAGCACCTTCTCTGACCCCTCTATGACCTCAGACCCATTATTATTGTCCCTGGACCTTGGTTTCCCCTTCTACAAAGTGAGCCTGATGAATGAGCGGAGCTTAAATGAACTCCCAATTTGGCAGTTCCTGTGAGGAGCCTCGTGGGGATGGAGACACCATGGGGCATGGGGCCCTTCTCCAACATCGGAACTCCAAGTAGAGCACACAACCTTCGGGGGCCTACAGCCCACAAAGCTGCCTTCCCACCCACATCTGCACTGTGACCGGCGCAGGAACAGAGCAAGCACACGCTTAGAGGCAAAATGTCCAGAAGGCCCAGGAAGGGTGCTGTCTGGGGGCCGGGAGCCCTGGTTTCTATCAAAGCCCACTACACTTTGCCATGAGGCCCGGGGGTTGTTACTCCCCCCTCTCTGTGCCTCAGTCTCTCTCGAGGGCTTTTCTGGCTTACTCTTGGATGGCGATGCCTGGCCCACCCTTACTGTGAGCTGCGCTGGCCTGGGAGGTGTGGGGGCCCTGAAGCCTCCAGGGCTGCGCCATCCAGGGCCCCAGGGACTGGCTTCACCTGGAGCTATGAGCTCATGAAGCAAAAGCCACGGCAGGGCGGGGCCAGGAAATGGCTGGGCAAGCAGGGGCCAAGGCAAATAGCAGCCTCTATACAGAGAGGCAGCTGCTTCTTCCTGGGCCGGGGGCCAGGGCCCAGTGAGGCTCACAGCTGTGCTGGCCAAGGTCACTTGAGAAATGAATGCCCGGGAAGGTGGAAGCAACTGATGACCTCCTGAAAGTCGTGACGTCTCAGGGTCTGAAGACCCCCAGCTACAATAATCCTCTTGCCATGAGCCCCATCGGAGACTCAGCCGACCTGAGTTTGTACACTTCCAGGAACTGGAAGCACTTTCCCTGCGGAGTGTCCAGTGCCCTTTGTCAACATCATGTTAAGAGTCCATTCTTATTGTGAGGTCAAACCTGCCTTTCTGTAATACCTGCTCCTAGGTCCTCATTCTTGGGATGCAGAAAATGAATGTCAGGTGACAGTTATTCTCTGGTCCCGGGGCCTTCTTGCAGGTAAACTGGTTTCCTCTAGCCGCTACCTTATGACTTCCCAGAATACCAGCCACATGACGCACCTAAACTGTTTCCCCGGAGGGCTTGGCCCGCTGGAACCCGATCCAGGTTTTTGGCAACTAAACGTGAAACCGCGTCAACAGCTCCCATCAAGCCGTCCTTGCCTAAGTCAGCCCCAGACGCACGAGGGGCTAGAGCGGGGAAGATGTTCACGGCACAGAGTTCACCCGATGTCCATGTTCCAGACAAGAAACGGGAGAGGCATGTTGTTTCTGCAGAAACTAACACAGAGAAAGCTGCAGTCTCCATTCAGCATGCTTGGCTGAGCTATAGCTCAAGGGGGTGAGGATTCTAGACATGGACTTTTAGAGTGTTTGGCAGAGCTTGTTTCCAGAAAGAGATGACCTCTGGGCCAGGCAGCGGCTTCCCCACTTTGCCACCTGATGTATAACGACGATAGTAGGAACAATAATAGCTGACATGAACGGGCTGCTTGCTGTATCCCAGGCACCACCTTGCTAGGCATGTTACATGCTTGTTTCCTGCAGTCCTCCTAATAGGCCTATGAAAAGGATGCTATGATCAACCTATTTTTAGATGCCAACAGAGGCACAGAGAAGGATTAGCACAAGGCCACAGAGCAGCAAATGACAGAGGCAGGATTTGAACTCAGCTCTTCCTGGTAGCGGGACAACTGTTCTGGAACTTTTAGCTTCTAGGGATCCACAGCGGCAGCAGGCAAGGACCCGAGACCCCAAGAAGTGGGGCGAGATCTCACCGGTGGCACCATCTGGCAACTTCTGGGGGGTCCATGGGGAATGGGGCACCCCTGTAACCCGGACCTCCCTATGGCCAGGGGTCGTCCCACGATCACGGGCCCAGGGCTGCTCTGCACGCTGAGCCTGGGAGCTCCAGCCTCCACACACGAAGTACTGGAAAAGCCATGACAGCTCAGCGGCCGGCTATCAGCTGGACAGTTACACGCCGCGGGCTGGGCCAGCACAGGAGTATGATTTGGAATGCCTTCTCTCCTCTCCTCCTCCAGAACACCTGATCCAAGTATGCTGTCCCCTCCCTGGCTCTGAGCTCCTTCAGCTCCGAGGCCTGCAGCACACCTGTGATCACGTAACTTATGTGCTGTCTCATTCCTCAGGCTCTTATCCCCAGAGTTGGCCTTGCCTCTTCGGCTGAGCCGCAAACTATAAATTCTCTCTCCGCTGCCACCCCCTTTGGATCCTCTGTAGAGTCTGGGACAGTCTGGACACTATGAGGTCACCAATAAATATAGGATTGATTGAAGCAGAAGCAGCCATGAGAAAAGTTATTCACTGGGATCCTGTTTATACTTCTTTTGTCAAAACAAATCCCTTGCTCCTTGAAGATAGAAGTCTTAAAGTCCTTGGTGTCTACAAGTAAATGCTTGGCTTTTAATAGGGTGTTGGAACTGCATTTCATAGCACATTCCTGGGCTTGGACCTACACGGAGGCAAGTCCTTAAGCCAACAGGACAGAAGTCCAAGCAGGGCCAGACCCAACTTGGAGCAGTCAGGGCCAGGCTGCCTTGTTCCCTGCAAAGCCCAGCACCTGGCACTGAGCCTGGCTGGAGCCGTGGCGCAGGAACATTCGACGAGTGAATGAATAGAATACATTAACGACCTAACTCATCAATTTGCTAGCCATTGGCTATGTCCTAACATACCTGTTTCCAAATTCCTCCCTGTGCTGGGTCAAGTTAACGAATGGAGCTGCCATACTGGAAATGGAGCCCCTTTCCAGCACTGACATGGCCCCCCTTCACAATGCAATAATGTCAGAGCTGGAGAAAGGGCATGTTGCAGAGCATGGCCGTCTACTCTGCAGAAAACCTGGAGGAAAGCCAGTCTGACACCCTCACCTCCCAGGTGGGGAAACTGAGGCCCGGGTAGGGAAAGGGTCTCATCTTATCCATCACCTCAGGGCTCGCTCAGCCGCCTCGGACGTTCCAATAGTGATCAGGGAGTGGAAGTCGTCTAGTAAAACTCAAAGACCCTCACCCAAGAGTCCCACCCAGGCCTGGCACAGAGACGCCCAGTCGAGTCTTTTAAAAGTCCCTCTTGGGAGCTGGCATTTTGTGCGCGGGCAAGTGTAGCTGCTTCTGGCAGCCTGAAGACCTGTAATCGATGCCACACAGGTGCCTCATATAAATCTTCAAGGGCCGTCTCTGCATGGAGCCAAGTAGAGGCTTTTAATCGTCAAGAAGAAAAAAAGCAAAATACCTCATGCATTTTCATTTTTATCTAAGTAGAAGAGCACAATCAATTTGCAACGTGTAGCACTGCTTCTCGCCAAAAACCACTTATTTTCAACAGAAGCTTTCGTTTTCTGTACATCCAAGTACAGAATCAAAGCATGCAGGACCCAAAAGCACATGTTTTTCTTTCGTCCCTTCTCTCTTTCTTTTTTCAGGGCCCCACGTATCTCTTAACTGTCTAGACCACGTAAGCACCGGCTCAGCCTGGAGCTCGGCTCTCCATTAATGCTTTTTCCCTTCCCTCTGGCTGCCAGGCTCGTGACAGACCGTTTGACAAATATTTAACCGCTGTTAAGCCTAATAGGGATCCTCCTCAGCGACTCAGCACAAGACAGATAACTGGGAACAGAAAAAAAGAAGTGACTGGGATGATCAGAGAATATTCCTATTTCTAACTGGTCTGAAAATGCAACCCATAACGGCTGTTTGTTTTAAATTATTCCTTGCCAAGAACAATGTTCAGATGATTGAAAAATTCCACTCTGGAACCTCCGATGCTTACTTATTTTTCCTTCTGAGCACCTGCATGGAAAGAAGCTTTGCTCAGAAAATGTAAGTGGTAAAAGGGATAGGGGAACTCTCAGCAGCTCTTAGCATGCTGTACCAGAAAGCCTCCGAGGACTTCGTAGTGGGGACCTGGGTTCTGACAGGCGAGCCTGTAACTGCATTTTGCTCTAGCTGAGTCAGGGCCAGCTAAAGCAGGCGACCAGAGGCCCACAGGAGGGAGGCTGAGACCCTTCCTTACACACAGGGTCCGCCTGGGGGCCAGCAGCTGACAAACCGGACCTATGCACACTTGGAACCGAATCAGGAATGTACGTGGCACAGCCCAAGTGTCCACCACTATGAAGGAATCCAGTTCCTCCCAAAGGGGGCTCGGAATCAAATTTCCAACTTGAAGCACAGCTCACAGACGTTGTTCACGGTTGGGCTAAAGCCAGGGAGCCAACAGGATACCCTGAACCTCTGATCCAGACCAAAACAGCTCCAGAGCTCCACTGTGGAAGGGAATCCCCCCAGACCTGGCTGCCTTCTGGTAGTTTGTCCCCAAAGTTTCCAGCTCCTTCATACTTGCATCCAGCTTTGTTCAACTCATTAGCTGGGATTGGATTTGACAGGCCAGGATGCCCTTCCCCACTCTTCTTTTAAGATTAATTTACTGAGCACCTACTTGGTGCCCTGAGCTGTGCTAGGCCAGAGGATCAAGTGATCACCAGAAACACCTACTACCCCAAGCATCCAAGAAGCCGGTCCAGCTCTGGGCTCTTTTCCTTGGAGCTAACCTAGAACTCCTCCAGGATGAGAAGCAGTGGAGAGGTGAGAGGCAGAAGCAGGAACTCACTTCCCAGCCACCTTTGCAGCTAGGTGTGGCTATATGACCAAGTTGTCAAAAGAATGTGTGCAGAAGCAAAGGCTCCAAGTTAGTTCCGGGTTATGCCCTTCAAGGGAAAGGGCGTGTGCCTTTTCCTTCACTGCCCCCCTTCCCACAGACACACACGCCTAGAAGGCAGATGCTGTGGGGTCCCACCTGGGACCATGAAGAAGAAGGAAACACCTTACAGTCAGAAGATACTGGAACTGAATAGCCATACAGAACTTCCATAGCAGCCCTAGGCTCCTACCCAAGCACTGTTCCAGGACAGAGAAATAAGCTTCCACCTTGTTTAAACCAGTGTTAGCCTGGGTCTTGGCTATAGCAGCAGAACTTGTATCAAGGCTGCTTGATCCAGCCACCTATTAGCTGTATGACCTTTCCTGAGACTCATTTTCTTGGTCCTAAAACGGAGATAATGAGACGATGACCTACCTCATAAGTACGGCTCAATCAAGGCGCTTAGCACAGTGCCTGGCACACGTTAGACCCTCAGTAAACACGATCTATCCACCATTGTCATAAGCAGCCGCCGCTGGTACTCCTGTCCAAATCCGCTGCACCCACACCCTTCACTGCTCAGCCAGGAAAGAGTGTGAACACGCACGGCCACAGAGGGCTTAACTAGAACCAATATTCGCCCACTTCAGCCTCATCTAAATCAAGCATTGTTTCAGATGCTCCTTTGCCGCAGAGTGGGAGACCGTGTGGCATTGCTTCCCACACAACATACCCACCCGACCTCCCTCGGCATGACCCAGGTTGCCGTTATAAGGCTCCAGGGGCCCTCTGCTCCTCTGGCAGGCCCTCCACGTGAGCACGTGCAGGACTATTTCCCTGATGGATTTAAGGCACCCGAGTCTCAAAAAGCTTGTGTTCATTTCGAAGGAGGGAGGGTAGCCTGAGATGCAGAACATTTTCCTCCCCAGCGAACACAATTCAGTCTTCCTTCCCTACGATATTTTGAGTAATCCACACTGAAAGAGTATTTGAGGAAAAATTATCGTTCGGATGCTGGAAGGTTCTGAAGTCAACAGAACTGGTTTTGCTGTATATTACATAAAATAAACACTCTGGTTCCAGGAACTCCAGGGAGCACATGGAGAACCACATTTGTTTTCCCAAGATGCATGTGTTGTGCAAACTGCCCCTGTTCCCGGCCACATCAGACTCATGTGTCTCTAGGGTTTCCGAAGGACACAGGCAAGGGGCAATCCCAAGCTGGCCACACCAGCACCTGGGCCAATACTGCCTGGGAAGGTGGGTGAGGTGTGTGTACTCAAGGGGAAGACATCCAGGCAGTCTCTGACCCCAGGCTTTATGTAAGTGGCTAAATGCAAGATTGTATACAGGGCAACTAAGGGCTTCCTAAGAACTGACGTTCCTTTTTTTAAATATTGACTTCCTTCTTGCAGGATCACTGCCTCTGATGGTCACAGAGCACGGAGTGGGGGCAGCCTGCAGCTGGAGCTCATGCTTCCAAGAGCTAAGCTGCCTTTCAACTCTGAATCCCCTCTGAGCCTCACCCGGTGCTGGGCACCAGCATGGGCCCCTAGTCCGGGCTCCTGGCACTCAACACCCGGGCTCCTGGTGATCTTCGAAATCGGCCTGGGTAAGATTGCTTGATTTACTTCCCTCCCCGCCTGCTGCCTGGAAATGGAGCATAAGCCCCACTCGGTCGGATTCCTAACTGTGCTCCCCAGAGCAAAGCCTGGTGCAAGGCCGGCTCGCAGAAATGGGAGCACGGATGAATGGACGGTGGCTGGCGCTTACTGAAGAAGGGAATGATTTCGAGCATGATGAAGATGAGGCCTCTCCACCTAGACAGTCAGACAGCAGCAGAGGCCATACACTGACACGTGTGTGTGGCCATCTGGTCACGGTCACCAGCCGGACACCGGAACACTCAAACCGTAGTGGGCGCACGGGTACTTGGCACCTACTAGGAGCCCAATGCTTTAAGACTCTACTCTCTCACTTACTGCTACCCTGTGGGTGGAGAGTACTGCCCCCTGGCACAGCCAGCCTCAGGGACTTGCCCAAGGTCATAAAGTGGCAGTGGAGAGGCTCACCCTTGGGAAACAGAGGGAAGCCAGCAACTTGCTCTTCCCTTAGGAGGAAGCGACCATTTCCCACCAGAGAAGCAAGGACACACAGGCTCAGAAACACTCGGGGCCTCCATCAGGGAGGAAGAAAGACCCAGGGAGACACAGGGCCTGGGAACAGAGCATGACCCCGAGCAAAGGGCCCTGGGCCAGGTGCAGAGGAGGAATATAAGGGATGGGAGATGCAGGGAGAATAAATATTCTCATGACGAGGGGGATGCAACCACGTCTGGTACTTCAGGATGGAGTTTTCCCTCATAGACAGGCTCGGGTCGAAACTCTGAAAAAAGCAACTTACTGAACACCTTTGGAGCCCACCAGGGGCCCAAGTGAGCTAAGCTGAGGGACAGATACAAGAGAGGCCAAAACCAGGCTCTGCACCCCCAGTATGGATGGGCTCACAGACTCTACTTTGGCGGAGGGATGGGTCCTGTGGCCTTCATGGAGGAAATGTGAGAAATAGGAAGTTCCACCAAAAGAGCAGCCTCCCCAGCCTCCCCAGCCTCCTCAGCCTCCCAGCCTCCCCAGCCTCCCAGCTTCTCCAGCCTCCCAGCCTCCCTAGCCTCCCAGCCTCCCCAGCCTCCCAGCCCAGCCTGCCTAGCCTCCCAGCCTCCTCAGCTTCCCCAGCCTCCTTGCTGATACCTTCTGCAACCCTGCCTGGGACCTGGATCTTCTCTGGACCCCACATAGGACTCGGTGCCTGAACCCACACTCCTGCCCCAAGAACACTGTCCTCACTCCAGAAACAAAGACACCGCAGACATTTCAATTTTCTAAACCTGGCAGTGAGGACTCCCTTTACCAGCTGAATCTGGTGTGTGAGTCTCAGGGCAGAGGACAGACACGAGGTGAAGAAGAGAGATTACGGCAAGGGCCTGTGCACACAATGCTGTCCTAACACAGTCCATCTTGACGGAAGGATCGGCCTTCCCAGCAGCCAGACCACAGTGGCAGGGGCCTGGCCACCACATGCTGCCACCCTGCCCTGCAGATGTCTCTCTCTGCTGGAGGGGGTTCCACGGGTTCTTGGCTCTACTTCTGCCTGCCTTTGCCCCTCCCCGCCCACCTGGAATCCCACTCCCTTCCACACTGAAGACCTGAAACGCCACCTGATTGGCTGAATGGAGCTACAGCTCCCTTGCTGGGCCAAGCAGGAACCAGACGGTCCCCTCTTACCATGGCCACAGAGAGAAAGTGGCTCCTGGGAAATAGCCACAGCTCATCTGAGTTACTGGGGTGGACTGTATATGGGGTTCCCTGAAGTAGGCTAGACTCCCCCTACGTACACATGCTACCCAAGTCTAGCATATGTGCACGCACACACACACACACACACACACACACACACACACCCTTCCTCCTCCAGGAAGCCTTCTCAGATTGGCCCCAACCCATTTCTAGGCTCCAGCACAACCACTCCAAAACGAGTACCTTGATATGGAGTAGCACCTATTTCCTGCTGTGATATGGGGGCTCAAAGCCGTGAAAGGGGCTCAGGGTGTATTATGGGCTGAATTGTGCCCCTTCCACAATTACCATGTTGAAGCCCTAACCCTCAAAGCAACTGTATTTGGAGATATGGCCTTTATGGAAATAATAAAGGTTAAACTTGGTCCTAAGGATGGAGCCCTAGTTGGAGGGCTGGTGTCCTCATAGGAAGGTAAAGAGACACCAGAGATTGCTGTCTCTCTCTCTATGAGCACAGAGGAAAGGCCCTGTGAGGACACAGCAGGAAGGCAGCCATCTACAAGCCAGGAAAAGAGGTCTCACCAGAAACCCATCCCGAGACTTCCAGCCTCCAGAACTGTGAGAAAATAAATTCTGTTGTTAAAGCCCCTGAGCCTGTGTCATTTTCTCATGGCAACCTGAGTCGTGGCTAATATCGGGCGGGTGATCAAAAGAGCAAAGTTTGAGGCTTAGTTCTGTCATTTATAAGCTCAGTGATCTGTGACAAATCCCTTGGCCTCAGTTTCCTGGTCTGTGAAATGGAGCTACTGACCCTCTACCCTGCCTCCCTGAGACGCCTATGGAGGTCCAGGGAGAAGGTGGCCCCACTGCAGGGTAGGCGGGCCTGGGCCGGGGTGTGAGATGGGCATGAGGCCAATCCTGGCCCCACCACTCACCTTCTGGGTGACCCCAGACAGATCACATGATCAGGGCAGCTGGCATAAGCAGAGCATTTGCTATGTACCAGGCACAATCAGCTGAGCAATGGCAATGAGAACCCTGCTGTTCGTGGGAGTGACAGCCACCTGCTACAGTGGGCACAGCACCCAAGTCAGGACCAGCCATGCCCTCTGGGCAGCCACCCCGGAATGCTGCCTCCCAGCCCTCACCACTGTTGGCCCCAGAACACTGGCTGGTGCTCCAGGAACTGGGGAGAGCTGGCCCTTTGTTCCTTCCCACTGCACAATGGGGAAATCAGTCGGGGCCTTGGAAGAAGGGGCCAAAGCATTCCAGGCCATCTGCAGCAATGTCCAAAGCTCATATACTTTCCACGCTGAGGCCTCTCCCCTTGAGGTGTCATTGACGCAGCCACCCCAAGGGGATGGGAACCCCTCAGCAGACACTGCCCAGCCTGGCTCAGAAGGCTGCCTCAACACCCATCTAAAATCCAGTCCCCAAGGGGCCAGGGCATATGCGTGAAGAAGCATCCCCCCACCCACCCGCTACCCACATGCGGATGTTGTGGCTGCTGAAGATGGGAAGCCCTGACTCACCGCATGGCCATGTCGGCAGGCAGGGAGGTGAGTGGCCGGCAGGGAACCAAGGGCCCCTTGCTCGCATGGAAAGAAACACCTGCAGAGCAGTAAATGGTGGGAGCCGGCACAGGGGTGCCGAGTTTGAGCTGCTATCGCTAACACTGAACGAATTTCAGGACACAGATCTCTGGAGAACAGCCAGGTGTGCACCAGAATGGAACATTCCCCACCAGGGCTGGAGGGACGCCCTCCCTGTTACGGGCCACAGCCCCTGCAACATCTCCCAGAGTGCAGGCACCTCAGTGGGCCACTCCCATGTGTGCCTCAGCCACCATCTCCTGGGGGCAGATCTGCACACATGACACAGGTCCTTCCGAAGGCGCTTCCTCCTTGTGCTGGGATGGTCTCGGACTTCAGGGAATTTGCCCAGAGAAAGGGAACAGCTTCCAAACGCAGTGGAAGGCCACAGCCCACCCTGTCTCCCGTTCGCTGCTTTATCTTCACAGTATAAATAAGCTTCGCCTACATTTATGGTTACATTGGTCAAACCCTATTCCCCAGCCAGCTCTGCTCTGTCATTTAAAAGGAAAAAAAAACACCACTCAGATCACTTTCATTACCTTGGATAGGGCGAAGCATTTGGCATCAACTTCACTCCGCCTGGGCTCTGGGCTCTGGTTGGCCACCACCCCCTTTCACACCCCACTGGTTATTAAGAATTTTTCACTTCCCTAGCCAGGTTTCACCCACATGCTGTTCTTCTGTGGGCGTGGAAGCTCCTTGTCCTGGGGCTGGGTCTCTGCTGACAAAGCCGTGGAGGTATCATGAGACAGCCTGGAACTGGTAGGTTGTGAAAGGGAGGGCTGGCCGTGCAAATTTCAGTAAAGCAAAGCCTTTCTCCTTTTGTCAGTTTTGAGAAAGGTTCTCATACGAGAAGACAAATCCCCCCATAGGCTGTGTTGAAAGCTTGTGACAAGAGGGGTCAGTGGTGGCTTAGGCTAGGCCTTGGCACACAGAGGGCTGGGGTTCAGTTTTGTTGTTTGTTTTTATTATTTTTGATAGTTCTCTCGATTCTAGACCCTTCCGTGTTGATGGTTCTGGGGCATAAATGGAAATAAGCCTAGGATCAAAGGAGAGAGAAGGAGCCGGAAGGGCCCAAAGTGTCTCAAAATTTGGATTTAGGCCATGCTGGGAGTAGACACCCAGGCATAGTAAAGGGGGTACTCTGATAGGGCATCGGGCAAACAGGACTTGAGCAAGATCAAACTTGGAAATCAGACAGGACCCCAGAAATCAAGAGGCATGAACACGGTCTAAAGTCCAAGGACTTGGAGCTCCAAACCTGGGCATTGACAGCAGTGGAAGGAATACGGCAGTGGGACCAGTGGAAGAGCTTGGGGTTGACACCAGAATAGCTCAGCCTGTCCAGCCCTGACATGGCTCCTATGGGAGAGAAACCATCGTCAGCAGACCCATTCTGGGCCAGATATTGTAGCTAGGACTACATTCTCTGGCGAACTTTTTAAAATTATAAAATTCTGGGCCCAGAGACTCTTGATTCCATAAAGCCTTAGAACTATTTATTTCTTAAATGCTCCAAGGTGGCTCTGATATTAGGCTCTGCCCTGGGCTCCCAGTTGAAACCACTAATTTTCCATCTAACCGAGGAAGAGGGTGCATAGGCAATGGAAATTTCACTATGTCTTTTTTGAGTTGCCCTCTGTTTTGTCTAAGAATGCCTGTCTATGCCTGTTATAATGTCATATTCTGCCTGACAGAATTTGCTCTTTTCTATGTCCTTTTTGGTATGAATACAGTATTTACTCTTGCCGGTCACTTGTTCCATACAGCTGGGTTGCAATATCCCCGGTGTTCAGTAGGTGTCGCTGTAACACAGGATGAACACGACCCAGTCCTGAAATTCTTCCAGGTCCCCGTTCTCCAGCCTGCACACAGGTTAGTACCGTTCTCCATCAGTCCTCTAGATTTAAAAGTTTCTATCTTGAATTATCTTAGAATGAAGAATAACTATGAATGAAGTTATACAAGAATAACTTATAATGAACAATCACCACCATTTGTTTCTCAGAGCCCAGGAAACGATATTTCACAAAGATTGTCTCTGTTTCCTCCCACTTTTGTGCCCTCTCCTACAATGGAGGTTCTCAAACTTCATGGCCTCAGGAAATTGTCACACCTCTAGAAATTATCAACATCCCCCCCCCCAACTGCTTTTGTTTATGTGGGTTATATCTATTAATACTTTCCATATTAGAAAATAAAATTGAGAAAAAATGCAAACACAGGAATACACAAGCATATATATTCTGTTAGCTGTTCAAGTGATGATATCATCTTGTGTCAAATGGGCTCTAGAAATTTCTGCACTTGTGAGAGAATAAGAGTGAAAAAAGAGAATAGTACCGTTATGGGTCATTATGTATCATTATGAACACAGTTTCCATCTTGCTTAAAGAGTCTCAGGGACCCCGGAGAGTCCCAATTCACATTTAGAAACTGCTACTCTATCAGTTTCGAAGTTTTGCTGTCTGTTCTTAACAAATCTGAGGTTAATCAATATTTGCTTCCGAAAGACAGAGTTTCAAATGCTTTAATTCTGATTATTCCACCTTCGTTTTTTAAAGTTTTCTTCCTCACCTTTTATATGCTTTGCCATTTTTATAGCCTCTTCTTCCTTGTTCATATTTCCAAGTCTCTCTTATACTTCTTAAAATATACCTATATCCCATATGCTCTTCGTGCAATGTGACTGAGGCCCCGCCCCCTGCCAAGGGCTGGTGTCTCTGTTCCCTCTCTTTGAATCTGGGTAGGGGTTTGTCACTACTCCAATGAGTAGAATGTGGCGAAGGTGATGCTTTGTGATTTCTGAGGCTGGGTCACAAAAGGGATGTAGCTCCTGCTTCACTCTCCATTTCTGGGATGCTTACCCGTGGGATAAGCCACCATGCTGTGAGGAAGTCCAGGCCACATGGTAAAGCCACATGGGGAGGAGCTGGGGACCCATTAACAGCCAGCATCAACTGCCAGACGTGTAAGTGGGTTAGTCTTCCAACCTTCAAGTCTTGCACTCAGGCCTTGAACAACATGAAGCAGAAATAAGCCATCCCTGCTTTACTCTCTTTGAATTCTGGATCTACAGAATCCATGAGCACGATGTTTGTTTTATTTCACGACATCACTCATTGGTAGTAGGTGGAACATTCCTAAATTTCTAATTTAGGTCTGGCACATTTAGGTCTAAATATTTGTTAGATTTATAAAATACCATAGCTAATGTATTATTCTTCTGGAATCTACAGCCTACTCTTTAGAAAAGTCCCACAACCTTCATGGGATATCTTCAATCCATGAGTGGAACAAGAAGTCACTCTCTCGTTTGCCGGTGAATGAAAGCCCCCAGATCAGAGGGGGCTCCTGTCCCACACAGCTCCTTGGAAAGTCAAGAGCTATGGATTCCCTGGAATCTACCCTCAAAGCAAATAAGGCCCTCATCCCTCTGTTTCCCAAACAAGTAGCTGTATTGTCCCTGGCTGCGGGTGCCATTTTGTTTTCCTCATAAACTGGGTAGTTCCAGGACAAAAGTGATATGGGGAGAAACAGACATTTTCCAAACAGCACCTGCATCATCCGGTCTAAAAATAAATCCAGTAGGACTGGTTTTAGGAGAGAAGCCACTGCTAAAAATAATGCTTACACGTACGATGACATCAGCAGGTAACTGACCTGGGAACTGCAGGGCCCCAGCATCTAACCGACATCTTGAGCTCTGGTCTGCTTTGTGAGGTGATCAATCTGTCTTCACCCTCCGCCCACCTGGCCTTCATTTCAGGAGCCCAGGGCTGGGCCCGCTAAATTCAAGGAAAGGGGCTGGCAGAACATAGGGAAGCTCTGGATTTAGAGCTTTCATTAAAAAATAATATGGACTTTCTATTTCAAGAACAGAATGTCTAATAATGCTGCTGAGGAGAAGCTCTCCAGGACCTGCTTTGATGGTAAATACAAATGGTTGTAATTAGCATATTAATAGCGGTTTGATTTCTAAGGCCCTAGGAAAGCATCTCTCCAGCCTCTACAATACTATCTGCTTGGAGGTAATTACAGAACAGAGACAGAGCACCAGAGGGCGGAAGCCTGCTCTCCCAGTTCTGCCTCCAACCAGCCTGCAGCCAAGTTTCTGGTCAAGAACACGGAGGCGTGGAGGCTGATCCCCCCCACTCGCACCCATTTTAGCCCTAACCTTTCCATGGTCTGACGACCTGATTCCCCAAAAGTGAAAACAGAGCATTTCAGACCCAAAAGAACCCAAGTCCCAGCAGAGAGGGCCTCACACGAATAAGGATCGCCGGTCTATGAACGAGTCCCAGGACAACTTTGGCAACTCACAAGAGCATCACTGATTTTTAAAGAACGCTCCAAACCTGATATTCCCGGCAACCAGCCAGCACGCACCCCTGAGAGCTGAGAAGTGAAAAGCAAACTCATGCCCCCAGGGCCGGGGTAGGGGTGGGGGTGTTGAGCCGGGAGGGTGGTACCAGGCAGGCTGCGGTTTCCAGGTCTCACACCTGCCCGCGAGCTGCACAGAACACCCCATGCCCACCTTGGGGCTTGTGAGCACCACGCTGGGCTCTAAATCACAGCCCAGGATTCAGTGAAAAGCAGGCTCTGTGGCTCCTGCTCTAATTGCTCTGGAGGGTGGAAGGTTGGGGAGCTGGATTCGTTTGTACTCAAGAGTGGTTCTTGTCTTTTCAAAGGCGCTGATGGGATGGCAGGCAGGGGCCGCCTCAGGCAGCCTAATTGCTGCAACTCTACACTCCAATTAGACACCAAATGAACGTGCTGAATAATCCAAAACAGACCAAGCTTCCGGGGACCACTCCAAAAGCAAGTTCCAGTCCAGAGGAAGCTTTTTCCTCTCCACTCAACTGCTGATGCCTCTAACTGCCTCAAACTGGAAGCAGCTCACTCTACTGGAAGAGCCTCGAGGACAGGACGTTTGTCCTCCACTTGCATATGCCTAACACACAGTAGGCAGCCTCCCTCAGAAGCAGAGCTGGCCAGTGAGACGAGGACAAGCTGTTAGGTTCAGCTTCCAGAAAAGCTCCTTCAAGGTCATTGACTCATTGAGAGAAATGTGCATTTTTCCTTTTCCTTCTATTCTTTTTTTCTACTGCTTGGAACAAGAATGTGATGGCTGGAGCTGCATCAGCCGTAGTAGGCCATGAGGTATCTGGTAGAGCAGAAAGATAGAAGGAACCCGGGTCCTTGATGACACAGAACTGCCAATCCACGGCCTACTTCCAGACTTCATTTACGTGAAGAAAAAATGTGCTGTTCAAACCATCCAGCCAGTAATCATGGGTATCTAATCCATGGGATACTTGCCTTACCACCAACACTTCCCTTGCTAAATCCTACCACTCAGTCAAGGCTGCCTCCTCTAGGAAGTTTTCTTGGATTATACCCGAGGGAGGGAAAAATCACTTCTTTATTTGACCAACTGCAGTACTTTGTCCTCTAGTATAGCAATTAAGAATTTATTATCAGGAGCCAGACAGACCAGAGTGCAAATCCAAGTTCTTCCACTCACTAGTCATGTGACTTCGGGCAAATCATTTCACCTCTTTCAGACCCAGTTTCATCTGCTGTCAGTTGGGATGGAAACACTACCGTCTTCGGGAGCTTCCTGAGGCTTGGACCATAATATAGGTAAAGCCCCTGGCATTCCATCAGCACACAATAAACATGACCCTAACTTTTGTAGCCATCAGCCATTTGTAAGCCACTGTTGTGATTTTTTTTTTTTAACCACAACCTTTGCCATAATCTATCAACTGCAACAGTTCCCATTACTATAGCACTGACTCGACATTTCTCTTTAACTTGGGTGTTAATGGACTCTCCCTCCTACCTGTTAAGCAATTATATATGGGAAATTACTGCTGTTACTGTGTATTTTTTATGACATACATTTAAAAAAATGCATAACCACGGGGCACCTGGGTGGCTCAGTCGGTTAAACGTCCGACTTCGGCTCAGGTCATGAACTCGCTTTCGTGAGTTCAAGCCCCTCATTGGGCTCTGTGCTGACAGCTCAGAACCTGGAGTCTGCTTCAGAATCTGTGTCTCCCTCTCTCTCTCTGCTCCTCCCCTGCTTGTGCTCTCTTTCTCTCTCTCTCTCTCTCTCTCAAAAAATAAACACTAAAAATTTTTTTTAAATGCATAACCACAATTCAGTGTGCTACCTACAATCATCACACACACCAAGAGGTGACTGCCACCCTTCCTAATGTCATTCTGATGTACTGAGGAATGAAGTGTACATATATCTTCTGTTCCCTATCAACCAGGTTCCTTGAAGATGGGGCCTGGGTGGCACTTGTCTCTGACTAACCCAGCATCCGGGACACAAAGGAAGTCCATTGAATATCTGCCTAATGAGCAGGAAAACATTCTCTCGCAGCCATTATCGGAGAGCCCAGCCAAATTCCATTCCAGCACATTCTGAGGGCCATCCAAATTCTTCTGCTGTGCTGGGTGCATGTTCCATAAAAAAAAAAAAAAAAAAAAAAAAAAAAAAATCACACGTAAGAAGTGGGCTGTCAGCAAAGGAGTTTGCAATTGTTTCCACAAACACTTCCATGAACCTTAAATGGCTTTTGCTGTGATGGGATTTGATCCATTTCATGACGCCCTGGAGAGACCCGTACTGGCCAGTGAAACGTGGCAGGGACTTCACAGAAAAGGGGTCCTTCTCTGAGCTGGACAAAGAGGACCTTCTGAAGGAGTTTTGCACCTCCTCAACAGCTGAATACATTCTTGCAAAATATTTCCATCAGGGAGTGTAGTCCTTATGCAAAGCAAGAGGTGGTGACATTATGAAAACACTGGATCCCAAATAAAATGTGAGCTGTAACAAGGATGCAGCAGGACCCAGCTTCTGGGTCAGAGATACTTCTTTAACGGTGGAAATGTTTTCACGGAAAATAGTGCACTTGGCCTGTTAAGGAGTAACCAAGCAAACTGTTTTGGGGCATAAGGAAAATGTTGCATTTGGCAAATCCACGCCAATTCAGACTGGACGGTAACTCACTTCTCCTACCACCTCCACCTTCCGCGGCCAAATGGCAGACTGAAAAAAAATGAGGCAGGTGTAGGCAGGAGGTTGCTTGGGACCAAAGGACCAGAGACTACGTGCGGGAGCTGGAGGATGCCCGCCTGGCGGGAAGTTCATCCAGCAGGAATGAGCTCGACCCTCCGGCCCCATCTGCACTGTGTCCTCACCCCATCCTGGGTAGGATGCTGGGTGGTCGTCACAACCATCAAGCCCCGAGAGGCAGCAGTACGAAGTCACATCCACGCCTTGCCTGTAAACCGGCAACTTTGGCAACTTCTGGAAGCCCGATCTGAGAAGGAAAATGCCACTTCCCGCAGGATTGCTGGGGGACGGCGTGCGCTCAGGGGGTGTGAGAAGAGCTTGGCAAGCTGCACAGCAGCCCGCTGCCTCTACGAGGAGGGACACAGCCACACTCAGAGCAACAGCCAGCGGCATGTGGCCTGAGTGAGCCCCACAGGCCGGTGGTGATTTTGAGGATCATAGGAAACCCTGAAATTCAGAGGCATAGGAGGTACCAGTAGCTGAATCCATCCCCGAAGGGAGAGCTGGCTTTCCCCATCCAGACCCAACTGGGAAAATAATTGGCTGCCGGCCAGAGACCCTGGAGAGGCTATCAGCAGAACTGCAGAGAGACAGACCCCACACCCACGGCTGATGACCATCTCAGGCTCCGGAGAGATGCCTTCCACCCTGCAGGGGCCCGCCCTGTGCACAGGGGTCTTAGTTGAAGTTCATGGAGATGCCAGGAGGTGTTACTTATTTACTCCAGAGTACAGGTGAGGAACTGCTTCCTAAAGGTGACAGACTTGCCCAAGGCTGTTCAGCGAGTGAGTGGAAACACAAAGAAGGAGCCTAGTCTGTTTTTAAAGACATCGCTTTCCTTCCAGAACCATCAGAAATATGATCTAACACAGCATCCCCTCAGCCCACCTCCCAAAGCCCCTGCCTGTAGCTGCCGTCTTCCTTTTGTTTGCCTTTGTAACTGAAGCCTCGGCCCAGGGCTAACAGCCCGTCAGCTCCCTCCCTGTGTCCTTCCCACACGAGCTCGCCTCTGAACTCAGCAAACAGACTATGTTTAACCTCTCCACCTAGAGCTCATTCTCTCAAACTCTCTCTCTTGTGATGGCAGGGCATGGGGAGAGCAAAGGGGAGGGGGGAGGGGAGTGGAGGAGGGTGGGGGATAGCTCGCCTCTCCTCCCTTGCCGACATCTCAAAAAAAATCTATCTCCTGTGGTGGCCAGGACTTCAAGAGCAGCCCTCCTGCGGTGGCCGAGGGAGTGAGCAGAGCAGTCCTGTCATCTGCTCCCCGCACCCCCCGGCCCACCCCCAGCACACACACATTCCTATTTATACCTCTCAATCCAGCTATCTCCTTTTTTGGACAATGTTGCCCTTTGGGCTCACTGTGGAAGCTCGGTCCTTGTGTCTCTTTACCAGGAAGGGGGAAGCACAGCGACGCATCAAACATAGTTGGCCTGCCACCAGTGCTGCAACTGGTGATGTCTGATTGCCCTCCGGGGCACCTTCCGATGGCCTGTCTAGCCAAGCTCTCAGCCAGTTTCTCCAAAACGGGGAGCTGGCCAGCTGTGCCCAGCTGGGCAAGCTCGGAGCCCCTCCAGGCCGGCTGTCCCATGGCCAATTCCGTGGAGGCCCACTGCATCTTTCTGCCTGAGCAACCCCACCTCGCAGAGCCCCGGGGCAGGCCCTGGCCTGGCACAGCCCGGCACGCTGGCCTGTCATAATACAGTCCTCTCCTGTGTTCCTCGAAGCCAGCAAGGACGGCTGCCACTTTGCCCACTCTGCAGAGAGGAGGAGCAGGACTCAGACACACGCGCTTCCCAGGGGCAGCAGGAAGATTTTTCACCTCTTCATGTCTAATGTACGGAGTTATTTATTGCTCGCTTACTTTCCAAAAAGGACCCACAGCGTGTCCCAATAAAAGCACGTTTCAACTGTTCAATGAAAGACAAAGAGCAGGAAATAAGCAGCGAAGAGGGAGGGGAGAATAAAATGAGCTCCCCCCAGGACATCTGACGCAGGAGCACTATGCTTTCAGCATGAAACTTGGCTGTGGGCTTCCTCGCAGTTTGAACAAAGAGAGACACGGGTGGGTGGTTCGTGGTGGTGCTGGGCGGGGAGGAGAAACTAAAACCAGGCTTCAGGGCTCCTCATTAAGTAAACAGACCACGAGCACCTACTGTGTGCAGGCACTGGCTACATGTCGGGGGCACCGGGGACTGAGATTCAGCCCCTGTCCACGAGGGCAGGCAGGCAAAGTTTGGTGGGCAAGCGAAGAGCTCCCGGGGGGCGGGGGGCATCACTCTGCCCTCCCTCAAGTAGCAGGGACGGTAGAGACGCTGGAACAGAATGGGACAAAGGACAGTGTCACCTGGCATCCCCTGGCCACACCCACAGGAACAAGTGAGGCTGTCCTCTCCACTTGCCAAGCTGTCCTCGTCCCCTAGGGAAGGTTCGGAGCCTAGGAGAAAGGCCTTCCCTAAATCGGAGTGCACAGCCTTGCCTATATGCCCTGCAGTTACCTCTAAGGCAGGATGTGAGGAGGTCAGGGACCAGCGCGGAGTCCCTTCCTGCCACAGGCCCAGAAATGCTTCTCCCAGCTCTAGCCCTAAGCCCCACACGCAAGATGCCACTTCTGGGAACTGCCAGGCACCTCCTGGGTCCACAAAGCCAACAGACCTGCTTCCTCCTTGTTTCCTGACATCCTCAGCCTCCAGCCTGCCCTGTCCATCCCTTTTGCAGGGCCTCAGTTTCCCCACCTGGCAGCGAGGCAGTAAGGCTCACACAGGATGGAGGTTTTCCAGCTCTCACAATATAGAAAAATCCTAACTTGTTAGTGGGGAAACTGGACCAGAACGTGGATCCTCAGCTCCAGGCACTGGCACCGCCACCTGAGCCACCAGGACGGAAGGACGTGTGAGCTCAGTGGCCAAAGGGAGGGGCTGAGCTTACTTCCTGCTGCAAACCAACATGGGGAGATTCTCCGAGCCTTACAACCCTTGGGACCCTCTCAGCAGGAGGCAGAAGCAGAGGCAGCTCCCCCTTCCCCAGCACACACACTGCCTCTTTGGACCCTTGGGTTAGGCTCTCCTACTCACCAGCCAGTGGCCCTGACAAGTCCCTTCTCTTTGAGCCTTAGGGAGGCAGTGTGACTCATAATCAGGGGCCATACAGAATTTGAAAGGTCTAGCTTCTGGCCTAGGAGACTCTCTACCATAACCACGGCCATCTCTTGCCAGTTTTGTCTCCGGGTCAGAGTCATTTTCCCTGACATCTGTTGAGGTGGGAGGCCTACAAGACAGCCAGCAGCCTGCCTTCAGGGTACTTAATCTGGAGACATTCACACACACACACACACACACACACACACACACACACTCACTCACATAATACAGGGATGGATCACAAATGCCACGCTGTGTCCTATCAACAAGAAAGAATCCCTGCAGATTCTTCCAGAAGGCTGGACAGCAACAGATAACAAAAGCCGAGGTTCCTCTCACATAAGTTGGGTTACGGTTGTACCTGAGGCCTCAGGATGAGGCAGTCAACCAAAATGAAATGGCTCCCAGAAATCAGGACTACACCTTGATGCTGAGGTGGGGAGAGGGAGTCTCATGGACAGCCAATCAGCCCAATTGCCTTCCATTCCTGGGTGAAAGATTCTAGCCCTGAGAGAGAGCCCAGCCGGCTGTGTCCTCAGAGGGGTGCAAAAGACAACAAGAAAGACCGGCTCATTCTACTGAGCTCCCTGGTGATCTGGTATCACCAGGGCCCCAGCCAGGGCCCAGGGATCGGGTGAACAGCGAGGACCCCCCAGTCCTTCTGAGCAGGGCCCACAGGTCGGCCAGCTAGCCCCCTCTGATGGCGTCTGACGGTCAGGCAGGTGGCGTGCGAGCTGGCCGAGGTGCTCAGCCTCACAGCTCCAGCCCACACGTCCCACAGAGACCTGAGGCCACTCCCAGAGTGGGGCAGCCAGCGCCATGAGGCCAAGGCTCGACTACAGGGCCCCACAGGCAGGAAGCTGCAACAGAAGAGTGTTCACCCTCCATAAACCCAGCCCCATGGGGCTTTTTCCTTCCTGTCCCCGGAAATGAAAACTCTGACCCAGGAGGTCACAGCCAGGGAATAACAAGCAAATGCCCCAAACGGCAGATCGTGAAGGTGGGAGGACAGGACTGCCAGGCAGGGGTGGAGGGAGGTGTCCAGCTGCATGGGCTCCAGAGGACCACTCCTCGGGTCCCTGCATGACAGTGGCTTCTCATCTTCCGCTCCTCCCTTCCCATCCTCGTAGGTTCCTCTGCTGACTCGCTGGCTCTGTGGACACCTTCCCATCTCCCCACGGAGGCCCAGGCACTAGTGGAGGGCCAGGGCTTACAAAGGTGTCACGCACCTTCTAGGAAAATAGACACCTGAAGCCCAGTTCTGTTCCCCGTGGCCAGGGTTTGGTGGCGGCATGTGTGGAAAACTCTAGGGCCCAGGTGGAGGGGGTGGGTGGTTATTCCATTGACTTTGGAGGTAGGACCTGGCCAGGTAGGGAGGAGGACAGAGGATGTGGCCTGAGCCAAGCCAGAAGCAGGAAGAAAACCTGTTTACCAAGGGCCTGGGTGCTCAGCACTGGACAGTTGTTCCCAAACGTGTCCCTGCATTTAAAGTCTCCAGCAACCCTGAGACCACCTCCAGAGTGGTCCCCGTATCTACAGGTGAGGACCAGGCGAGGACAGGACCTGAGTCTGCCTCTGCTTCTGAGTGGTGTGTGACCTTAGGCAAGGGGTTTCACTGCCACAAACCCCGATTTCCTTATTTGCCAAAGAAGCCTAAAAACACCTCTCTCTTAGGGTTTTGGGGTAGGTACGAAGAGGCAATGCAAAGTGCTGGGCACAGTATCTGGCATATGATAAATGATGGTCAGTGATGGCTATCATTATCACATGGTCAGTGATGGCTATCATTATCATTATTATTTTTGCAAGGCGGGGGTGGGGGGGGGGGTTAAGCAAATTGCCCGAAGCTACACAGCTCGTAAATAAAAAGCAGGGATTTTGTGCTGTGACGTGCTGATAACCACCATGCTGGTAGAGGTTTACTCAAAGGCATGAGAAGCCCGAAGGCTTCCGGGGCTGGGGAGAGGACCACTCTGGGTAGCTTCATATAGCAAGTCAGTGAGCCATTTTAAGGGGCAGAGGCCAGGCTTGGTAAGATGCCCTGCCTTAGGGCTGTGGGCTTGGACTCTATCCTATGGATAGTGGGTGAGCCATTTATATCTGCTAGAAGTCTCAGCTCTGATGTCTTCAGAAAAGTTAAGAAGCTTCTAAGTGCTAAAGTCAGCAAACAAGTTCAGATTGGATGGGCAATTAGGAAAAGAAACGAGCCATTAATAGTGGACCAATGGAGAGGCTACTGCATCAGTCCCAGCAGGGTGAGGAGTGTCAGGGCAGTAGGATGGAGAAGAGGGGGCTGACCTAACTGAGTGGGGACAGGAACTCTGAGGTTTCTACCTGGTGAGGCTGGTAAAGCCACTGTGGGACATGGAAATCTAGGAAGGGTGCAGGGTGGGAATGGGTGAGAAGTTAACCCAGCAGCAGGTAAGCGTGGCTGAGAACTATTCCTTCCATGTTAAAGTCAGATGGGAATGGAGGGGAGCAGAAGCCCTAACAGAATATGTCTCATGGCCGGCTGGCCCAAGGAGGCAGCCAGGAGGCTGTCGGGGTGGACAGCCCCCTCTGCACCCACACCCACATCCTGACCCCCGGCTAGCACGTGCCCTGCAAGCCCCACCTGGTGGCCCCGAGGTGGTCTCTCAGAGACAGCCAGTGTCACATTCATGCCCATCTGCTGCCTCCCGAAAGGCCCTGTGGAGGGGGGGCGGCGGGGGGAACCGACAGCAGGGGAGCGAGGAACCACCTCTGAGAAGAGGGAGGAAGAGACAGGTGGACAGCAGAAACAGCTGCCAAAGCAGAGACCTCATGGGTGGTGTGAAAGGCATCCTGTGACCCAGCGTCACAGAGAAACCTGCTCCCAGCCTGACACCACAGGGGACCAAAGCCCCAGCGGCTCCTGCCTCCCATGGTGTTACCTGAGCTATGGAAGAGCGTCCCCAGGAATGGAGGCCATTTATGCTACATCTCAGGTCCTGGCTGGCCACTTGAGAAGCGCTGTCTCATTTCTCCCTGGCACACAGTAAGTAAATGATAAATATCTGGAGAAGTGAATGGATCTCATATCACTCTGAAAGCCCTGCTTACTCTGTCCATGGCTCCCCTTCGTTCTCTGTTCTCACCCTGCGGACTGCTGCAGGGGCTCTCACAGGAACATCTAGTGGCTCCCTACTACCTGTAGGACAAAGACCTAACCTTTCAGGCCAGAGGCACAGATGGTGTCTCGGGCCTGACGCAGCCTCCCTTGGACCTTTTCCCTCATGACTTGTCTGCACTAAGCCCGTCGAAGCAGTGCATACATCACTCCCCAAAGGTGCCCCATGGTGCCCTACTGTCATGGGGAAAGCGTGGCCAACATGGTGGGGATCCACGGCCAGCATAGGCTTGACTCAGGCCCAGGTTTGAATCTGGGCTCTGCTTCTTCCAAATCTCTGTAACTCTGAGCAGTTTACAAATCTCTCTGAGTCTCTGCATCTTTATTCATAAAATAGAGGGTGGGGGAAATGGCGCCTGGCCCATGGGGTTTCATAACGATTCAATGAGTGTGTGTCTGTAAAGCAAATAGCCCAATTCTTGGCCGCAGTAAGTGCCTAGGAAAGGAAATGCTTGCCGGCTGTACGATGCTGCGCCTGCTGACTCCAAAAGTCTTCCTTTTCTACCACCTTCCCATCCTGCAGAGATGTCTGTTTCCCGTCCCGGCCCACCTCCATGCACTTGGTACTGAAGACCAACATCTGACAGCTGCCCACTTTCACACGGCTGTTAACCAGCATCACGTGTGTGCTTTCTGCCCTGTCTTCCCAACTAGGGACACCTCCTTACCTCCCCCCTCGGGACCCTCAGCAGGGCCCTGCCCAGAGTAAAAGCTGAACAGGGGTTCATGGCTGGAACTGGCTATCACCCCATGTGTCTGAGTTGATTGAGGCCCCTCCTGCCCGGATGCGGAGGGATGGGTAAGGTGGCCTTCGTTCAGGGGGCGGGGTACCACCCCGAACCTCTAAGGTCTGCAGAGAGTCAGTAAACAGAGCTTTGAGGGATGGAAGTAGGCTAAGGGGAAAGCGGTGATATTCAGGTTACATAAAGGCAATAAAGGTGGCCCAGCCCGTGGTGCCAGGAGCCACTCCCGAAAGCAGCTCTCCACCACCTGGCAGCTCCCCAGATCCCTGGCACAGAGCAAGGGCATAACAGAATGAATGAACGAATGAATGAACAGATAAACTTAAGCCCAGCAGGACCTGGCAACCACCACCCACAGGGGAACCAGGAAACAAAGCTTCGAACCGAGCAGGACTGTTGCCGACATGATGGCGGTGGATAGCAGTGACAGGGCAGCTTCGGTGTCTGCGTGCCTGCTGCGTGCCAGACCCTCTGCAGAGCCCTCCCGGTGCGTTTCTTCATTTGCTCCTTGCGACCCTCCTATTCCCATTTTGCAGGTAGGGAGACTGAGGATTAGAGAAGGCAAATCACTTGTCCAAAGTCACAGTCAGTAAAGAATCGAGCCTCGCCAAACCCAGGTCCCTCTGACACCAGAGCTCATGCCCCTCACTGTTGTCTCCCCCCAGACTTGACTGAGCTGGGTTAGCCCTTCATGAGCTTTGTCCCTGAGACATAAGCCCGGTGCCAACAGCGGCTGGGCGCTCCCAGGCCGACACCGAAGCCTGATGTTGGAGTCTCTGGGCAAAGCCATTGTCTGTGCTCTACTCTGCTCCAAGCTGGGCTCAGCCAAAGTCCCGGAGCAGCATCCATTTTTGTGTCCACCTCTGCCTGGCCAATCAGGCTCTGACAGCCAGAAGGGGCCAGCATGACAGCTGGAAGCATGCACCCCTCTCTCAACTCTCCTATGCCTCCCCCCTCAGGCCAGCCGGGGCCCAGAAGGGGAGAGAAAAGCAGGGTCTTTTAAAAGGACTCAGAGAGAAAAAAAAGACCCATCAGCAATCATTCCAGGATTTGGGAAGACTAAGATTTTTGTTTTCCATCCCCAGGGGAGAACAAAAATATCTGAGCGAAAAAAGAAAATCAAAGGGCGCCTGGGTGGCTCAGTCAGTTGAGCATCCGACTTTGACTCAGGTAGTGATCTCATGGCTCATGAGTTCGGGCCCCATGTGGGGCTCTGTGCTGACCGCTCAGAGCCTGGACCCTGCTTCGGATTCTGTGCCTCCCTCTCTCTCTGTGCCCCCCCGCCCGCCCCCACTCATGCTCTGTCTCTGTCTCTCTCAAAAGTACATAAACATTTTTTTAAAAATAACACAAGAAAGAAAGAAAATCAAGATTCTAAAAGAGCCTGGTGAAGAGGAAACACCTGTGTTGAGGGCTGGGAAACAGCACCAGGCAGATCCAGGCTCCACCCTCATGGAGCCCTGTGGTCAAGTGGAGGACGGAGGTCAGTCATCAGACTGTGGCAAGGATAAGGACAAAACCCAGGCCTGGTGGGGTCACCAGTGAAGGCTTCCAGGGGGAAGTGACCTGCAAGGTAGAGAGGCCCAGGGTTGAGTCGATTCCCAGGCAGAATTAGGGAAGTGTGTCTGGTGAAGGCATGGAGAAGAGAGGAAACGTGAAGGAGCGGCTGAGTCGGGGGCAGGGTGGGGGGTGCAGAGTTGGAGTGGTAAGCGAGGACAGGTGAGGCAGGGCCTGGTCAGCTCTGATAAGACCCTTGGCCTATCGTAGCAGGTGGTGGCATGATGAGATGGACATTTTAGAAGGAGCTTCCTGGCTGCTGTGTGGAGCGTGGCTGGACACAGGTAAGCCTGGATGGAGTCAGGGTAGGGGGAGACAAAGGAGTTGAGGCAGGAGAGGGAGGTGGCCAGGGTGAGGGAAACAGTGGGGGTGGGGAGAGAGGCCCGACTCCAGAGATACTGGGATGCAGAGGGGCCCGGACTTGGATCGGCCATGTGTGCTGGGCAGGGGAGGGTAGGCAGGGCAGAGGGAGAGGGAGGCCCCCGGGTCTCTGGGCAGCATGGGTTAGGGTGGTGATTTGCACCAAGATCGAACACAGAGGCAGCTTTAGAAGAAAGGGTCGCGCGCAGTTCATCAGGGCTACAGGAAAATTACGTCAGCCGCTTGTCCTAACCAAGGATCACACGACCACACTGAAAACGGCCAGCAACAAACTGCAGAGCACTTTACAAAGCGTTTCCTACCAGGAACTCCTGTGGCCACCTGATCATCCACTAAGGTAAGGACTGCTGGGTCCCCATTTCAAAGATGAGCAAATCGAGGTTAAGGGACTTTCCCAAGGCCATGGAATCAAGGGGGAGGCATGAGAGTCTCAGTCTTCTCGCTCCCAGTCTAGCAGGGACTCTACAGCCATATGTTTCCATTTAAAACGATATCTGGGGACACCTGGGTGGCTCAGTTGGTTGAGCATCTGACTTTGGCGCAGGTCATGACCTTGCAGTTCATGAGTTCAAGCCCCACATCGGGCTTACTGCTGTCAGCACGGAGCCTGCTTCAGATCCTCTGTCCTCTCTCTCTCTGCTCTGCCCCACTTGCGCTCTCTTTCTCTGTCTCTCTCAAAAATGAACATTTAAAAAATAAAATAAAATAAACAAAACAAAACAAAACAAAACAAAACAAAATAAAACAGTATCTGATTTCTGGGCAGGGAAACAAATGACAGAGGATACAATTCTCTTGCCATAAGCAGAACTATGACGGGGCCACAGACCAAAATGTTCGTAGTTGGGTATCTCACTGGCCATTTAAATTTTCCTCTCTTTAGATTATATTTTGGAAATGTCATCAATGGATGGATTTTATTTTTGTAAAGAGACAACGAACTAAAAGATAATTCTAAAAATAATTTTTAAAGATGATACAAGGACAGCACAACCATGAAACAGAAAAAAACAAACACCAGCACTCAGAATGTTTCTCGAGTTTGCATTTTCCTTTCTGACACTAGCTGCGAAGGGAGTCAGGAACCCGTGCCCACAGGCACTCTTTAGGGGATAAACTTTTTGTTGTTGTTCTTTGGTGATTTTTTTTTTAATTTAAACGTTTATATTGGCCCCAAATCTCCTTCCACCCACATTTTTTCTTCTCACTCTCTTGGGTGCTAGCTCCGAGGTACTCGGAACAAGGGGTGTTTAATGCGCTGAGGCAGATGCCGCGAGAGATGTTGCCAAGGGGCTGCTGAGCAGACGGAGCCCGGGAAATAAATTCATAGAGTCTGGGCAGAGACCATTAAAAGTGTTGTCCTAGTGTCTCTTTATGGGGCAGAACGCTGTCATGCTCAGGCTGCTGCGGGTCAGCTGGCCTCTTGTGCTGGGTTGAGGTCCCCGTTGCTGCATAAACTAGCTTGTTTTTCCCACTTTCGGCGACGAGCCTTAAAACAGACAGAAAAGCCCTTCTCATGCCTGCGACTGGCGTGACTTGGGGCTGGCAAGCAGGGCCCAGGGCGCTCACCAAACCTGGTTTGCTTTGTCTGTCAGAGAGACACGGTTCAGGTTAATGGCGTCTGCAGATGCAAGCACAGGCTGGAAATGGAACATTCCAGAGGAAGCAAAGGAGGTGGAGAGGCCACTACACTCACTGCTTGAGTTTAGCTAATGTGTCTGGCCTTCAAAAAGACAGTATGGGCTTTCTGGCCTCTGAGCCAGAGATCAAAATGCCACAATGAGGTACAAAGGTGTTAATCTGAATACTAACTGTAATGGTAAAAACCACTGGAAAAGAGAAACAAATAGTTCTCACTGTGTGTGTGTGTGTGTGTATGTGTGTATACATACACATATATATGTGTATATATACATATATGTATATATACGTGTATATATGTATGTATGTATATATACATATATGTATGTGTATATATGTATATATACATACATATGTATGTATATACATGTATATATACATACATGTGTGTATATACATACATATGTGTGTATGTACATACACACATATGTATGTATATATGTATATATACATACATATATATGTATGTATATATAGATACGTATATGTATATATATGTGTATGCATAATCAATATGAAGCCTTCAAAAATCAAGTTTATGCTATACTTATGGGCAAGGGCTTATTTTCAAGATAGTTTAAAGGAAGAATACGCCCACAAAAAATACATAAGCCACAGGTAAGGACAGACTGCAGACCTGGACCAATGCTAGGTAGAAGGCATTAGGCCAGTTCCCCATTGACCATTTGTATGCCCACTCCCCTGGAGAAGGGCAGCCCATGAGAATAGAAATTTCTGTGTTTTCTTCACTGATGTATCTCCAGTGCCTGATACTCAATAAATATGCATCAAATGGAAAAACATAAATCACATGTATGGAGAATGTTCATGACATAAGAAATATTTTTGAAATTATATTAAGAAAAAAGTAAGAAAGAAAAGGTAAGTATGTGCATGGGGGAAAATGCTAGAAGGAATTACATGAAAAGTGTTGACTATGACTAGCTGAGTGCTAAAGTTATGGGTGACCTTTCCTTACAATTTTCTGTATGTGTTTAAGCAAAGTAATTTACCAATTACAATGACTTGAACAAAGACAACAATGATAAAGACGGAATAAAAATGTAGCGTGCAGCATGGTTCAGAAAGCTGTTAATCCTCTCTAGATGGTCCTGTGGCCTGTGGGGAAGCAGTCAGCCTGGGCCTGCCAGAGTTAACCCTGAGCCAGGGTCAGCAGGGAGTGGGGGGATCTATGCTCAGACCTGGTGGGAACTGGGAGCATACATACATACATACATACATACATTCTGGTCCCTTGAACTTGACTTCCAAAGACCAGGTAAGAATGTGGGTATTAGAATACCCTAGAAAAGAAAAGACAGATTAGAGTCCTAACTTCTAGTATTCCAGAATGTGACCTTATTTGGAAATAGGGTCTTTACAGAGGTAATAGAGTTAAAATGAGATCATTAGGGTAGACCCTAATCCAGTATGACCAGAGTCCTTATAAAAAGGGGAAACGTGAACACACAAACACACATACAGAAAAGGACAGGTGAGGGTGAAGGCAGAGATCAAAGTGATGCTTCTACAAACAGAGCAAAGCCAAAGATTGCCAGGAACCACCAGAAGCTAGGGGAAAGGCTTGATCCCAAACTTCCAGCCTCCAGAACTGTGAGACAGTAAATCTGTTGTTTAAACCACCCAGTCTGTGACGCTTTGTTATGGCAGCGAAAGTAAACCAAGACAGCAAAGGAAAGCGTACCATGGAGTCAAGTCACGGAGAGAACATTGCAAGTCACTTCTTACCCTGGGACTCGGTTTATCTACATGGAAAATGGGAGACCTGGCCTACAGCAGTGGGTTTTAAACATGGTTTTAACCTTGGGAATAAAATCTTACAAAGAGGTACAAACGTAAAAGGTAAAAAGAAACCCTGATCAGTTAGAAGCCTGCTCTGGACCATACCCCCTCCCTGCAGAGCAGCCTTTGAAAACAATTCCAGATCATCTGTAAAATCTTGGTCAATACCCTATTCTAAGAACCTCCAAACTCGAAACCCACCAACTAGGATCACTGAGCATCTCACATGCACCCAAGCTTTCTCTGGACACCGGGAACCCAACCCCTTTGCCTTCAAGAGGCTGTTGGTCTTGATGGAGAAGTGAGGCTAATACCCGGAAAACCGGGCAGATAAGCCAGGCTGCCCTGTCCCTCCTGAGAGCTACAGCTGCAAACAGGTCACCTGATGTTCTAAATCCACCACATCTAAATTTATCTTGCCCTCCAAGGACGAGCAGATGCTGTGCCTTATCAGAGCATGGTAAGTGGCAGAATGACAGACGTGACGCGCCCTTATCGCCCCAAGGACAGGAATGACGTCCGCAGAAAGACTTGGTCTCCCTGACGATGAAATCAAGAGCTCACGTGCCAGGAGGACGGACGGGGACTGGGTCACGCAGGCCCTCAGGTGGGGTGGGACCTGTCCCAGGAGCCCGGATTCCTTTCCAGACCCTTAAGTGTGCCTCGCGATGCTGGGGCGGGGAGGGGGAGCCAATGGCCCCTGAGGAAGGGTGCACAGAAGGGGAGGCTGTTCGCAGTAAGGACCAGTCCCTGTTGCATCCCTGGGGGAGGACCCAAGGCGTCCCATTCCACACAGGAAGAGGAAGAAAGAGAACACTCAGTGAGCACCAACAGTGTGCGGGCAGACCACTGGGGGCTGGATTAAGGGGCCACTGCTGGTCAGAAAGCAGAGCTGAGCAGCCCAGTCTCTAGGGATAGTGTCCAGGGTCAGACTGGGCTGATGGGGGCCTGGGCTTCCCTCACCAGACAGAGGCCCTACAACCCCACCTGCTGAAGGCTACAGGATGGTTTCTGCCTGCCAGCATCCAAGCAGAATGGAGCAGGTGCCCCTCAGCCACGGTCCTGCAGATCAAAGGGGATGAGGCTCTGACCATCCTCTCGGAGCCCACAGACTCATTAGGGGACACGAAGTCAACAAGGAAAGAAGATTCTGCCCCGCCGTGGAATCAGGTGGGGGACTCAGTCTTTACTCACTCAACTTTGGTTGTTTGTTTTTTGAGACAGAGAAAGAGAGAGAGAGCATGAGCGGGAGAGGGGCAGAAAGAGAGGGAGAGAGAGAATCCCAAGCAGGCTCTGCACTGTCAGCACAGAGTCCAATGTGGGGCTCGATCCCACAAACCATGAGATCGTGACTTGAGCCGCAATCAAGAATTGGATGCTTCACCGACTGAGCCACCCAGGAGCCCCTCTTTCAACTTTTAAGTACCCAAATAACATGCCAATGCATTCTCCTTTTGTATTTTTTTTCCAACATTTATTTATTTTTTTTTTAGGACAGCGAGAGACAGAGCATGAACGGGGGAGGGGCAGAGAGAGAGGGAGACACAGAATCGGAAACAGGCTCCAGGCTCTGAGCCATCAGCCCAGAGCCTGACGTGGGGCTCGAACTCACGGACTGCGAGATCGTGACCTGGCTGAAGTCGGACGCTTAACCGACTGCGCCACCCAGGCGCCCCGCATTCTCCTTTTTTAAAAAAGTCACCTTATAGATAAAGCTGATGTCCCCTCTGACTTCCATGCCTCCCCTGGGGCAACCACTGTTAGGACTATGGGGTGCCACCTTTCAGAACATCCACATGTCCTTTCAAAGAGATCCACCAGGCTAGGGGTCAGGGCAGAGTGTGTGACACTATGGGCTTCCCAAGGTGTGCGGTGGGGCAAAGGGAAGGAAAGAAGGCTGAGGACTGCAGGAATCAGGGTGAACCTCCAGGAGAAGGGGTCTGGAGGTGGGGGCTCAAGGAAAGGTAGGATTCACCGATGACCCCAAGGCAGGTGTCCCTGGGGACTGGACCCATGTGATGTCAGCACAAAAAGAGCCCCATTCATCATTTGTAGCCAATTCAGCCTCTCCAAAGTCCTCCCAAAGGGTCCTCACCTTTGCCCTCCCACCACTAGCACCATGATGATGAGGATGAGGATGACAAGGACAATGACAATGAAGGCATGTGCCGGGCACTCTGCTGGCCCTATAACAGTTCTCCTGCTGTGGCATCAGTGTTTCCATTTTACAGGCAGTGAAACTGCAGCCCAGAGAAATTAAGCAAGTTGCTTAATGTCACATGGCTGGGGGCACCATTGACCATAGTGCCAATGCTGGAGGTCCCTCCACAGGACTGCACAGCTTCTGTGGCCAGTGCTACAGCTCTTGGGCCTCAACAATGCCTGGCACACATCAGGGGCTCCACAAATAGTTGTAGGCTGACTTCTTGTGTAAAGAGCATGAGCATTGTTGGGTGAATAATCAAGCACTAGGCAGTCCAAGGCAATTTTCACACTATTACAGTGTTTGGGGTTGTTTTGTTTTGTTTTTTAAGTTAAGAATCTATATTTTCTTCTAGGCATCCCCGATAATCTAGAGCTTCTGCTCCTGGAGAGTTAAGGCTTTGGCAAGAAGCTCTCCCACAAGGCAAACGAAATGTCCCCCATCCATCTGTGAGTGCACAGGGCATCACGGCAGTTACTTTCTGTGAATGGCCTCCTCGTGAACGTCAGTCCCGCCAGGGGGTGGGGAGGGGGACTTGATTTATTATATGGCTTTTGGACAGTTCCTCCAGAAATACTGCCAAATAGAGGAATAATCAACTCTTTCACTCAAGCCCCTCATACTTTTTTTTTTTTAATGAAAGAATAAAGTACGCAATGAGCCTGAACTAAATAAATAAAAATGCCACACTTTTGCCCAACAGAACTTTCTGCGTCACTGAGGAATATTTACAGACCTCAACAATCTTTTATCTTCATGATGACGTCCAACCTTCTCAGTTTTGGGCATTCTGAGAACGTCTTTGATTTGGGTTCTCTAATTGTCTTATGGGAACAATTAGTTTATTAACTAATAATGTCATTATTCGATGGTGCTTTGAACAGACATTAGAGAACCGCTTCCCTCTCTTGCGGTCTGCCCACCCTCCACCAGGGCTGTCTGAAATCAGTTACTCACGTCTGGGCTCACACTGGAAACAGATACATGTGGCAAGGAATGTCTACTCATTGCTGACAATCACAGGTCTGGTTTCAGGCTGGGTAGGGAGGCAATGTCCATTCAGCCACTTTATCCATCCGCCCACCCACCCACCCATCCATTCACTGTGCCAGCCATGGAGACCTCCATGATAGAAATGACATGGTCCATACCTTCAGAGATCTCACACAAAGAGATGCCCTGGGAGGCTCAGAGTGAGGCCACGTCCTCCAGGAATGTTCCTCATGGGTGGAGACCTCAGTATTGTTCTCTAGCTCAGCATCTGGTATCTCCATCATGCAACTCTCTTGATTTGTTATCACCTCCTTATTTCCCAGTCTCCTGGGCAAAGCTGTGAATGAGTTCCGAGATGGCAAGAACCAGGTCTACCTCCCCAGTGGGTGGTGCATAATAAGTGCTCAATAGGGTGCCTGGGTGCCTCAGTTGGGTAAGCATCCGCCTCTTGATTTTCAGCTCAAGTCATGATCTCATGGTTTGTGGGATCAAGCCCCGCATCTGGCTCCATGCTGACGGCATGGAGTCTGCTTGGGATTCTCCCTCTCTCCCTCTCTCTCTGCCCCTCCCCCCTCTCAAAATAAATAAACACTTAAAAAATAAGTTGCTCAATAAGTACTTTTTGAATAAGCAAATGAACACACAATCCATTCTTATGAAATAAAATAAAGACAGAAAAAGACCAACTCTGCTTTGAATACTGGCTGTGGCCTGATGCCCAAGATGTTTATGAGTCAATCTGATGTTGGGGAGTGGAAAGCTGTAGCTCAGGGCCTGGGGCCCGGACCCTCCTGGCAGGTCACTTCTACTCTTGGAGCCTGTATACTTAGGTCCGAAATGTGTGGTTGGAGAAGATACTTTCAGTTCCTTGAGTCGGGCACTCTATGAAAACCTCACATCCCTGGGAGAATTGGTCAAACTGCAGCCTCAAGGAATAGGGGCCTGGCTGGACTCCCCCATCTAGCAGATGTGAGACCATGGCCCCATCTTGTAAGTGTATGAAGCTTCTTCATGCACACAGCAAGGGTTGGGGAAAGGGTGCCATAGACTAGATGCTTCCCAAGTCCAAGCTTCTAGTACTTTAAGTGGAGGAGACTGGCTAAGATGAAATTTGGGTACAGCAAGAACAGGTCACATGATTTTTAAAAGAGCCCCAACTTCCAACACTGCACACCTCACTCACTCCTTGATTCACCCAATATTTGGTGGGGCCCTACTATGTGCCGGGCACTGTTCTAGTGGTGAACCAGACAAGACACAGTCACTACTGTTGTGGAACATCCAGTCCAGTTGGGGAGACAGAGAATACACAAATCAACAGCTGAACAAAAGATGATTTCAGATGCAGTTATGGGCAAAGAACATTAGGAAATTGTGGCTTAGTGGGTTAGGCATCCGACTTTGGCTCAGGTCATGATCTCATGGTTTGTGAGTTCTAGCCCCTCATTGGGCTGTCTGCTGTCAGCACAGAGCCCACTTCGGATTCTTTGTCCTCACTCTCTCTGCCCCTCCCCCACTCTCTCTCTCTCTCTCTCTCAATAAATAAATAAACAAACAAACAAACAAACAAACGTAAACATAAAAAATTTTTTTGCACCATGTGAGAGGCAGCAAGTAGAGGGAGAAGCTGGTTGGGAAGGCTTCTATCTGAGCTGAGACCTAACAACTACCTGGCAAAACGTAGGAAGAACATTCCAGGTAGAGGGAACAGCAGGTGCAAAGGCTCCAGGCTGGAAACATACCTGGCGTAATTGGAGAACAGAAAGGTAACCCGTGCGGCTCGTGAATGGGGCAGGAGAGGGTGACCCGAGACGAAGGTGAGGGTCTGCCCATGCAGGGCAGGCTGGGAAGGGCATTGCCAAGAGGTTCGTGGGTAAGATTGAGAGGGTTCGTGGACTTGGAGGGAGAAAAATGTCATCTCTCTTTTCACCAGCCTTTACCTGAAAATGAACACTTCCTTCAGTCACGAATGCCAACAACAACCGACAGTGACGTTAGTGGTGCCAAGCATTCGTCAACAACAAGATACTGCAGATGCATTCATAACACCACTGTGGCAGCATCTGGAAACATCACTTCTGCTCATCACAAACCCAGAGTTACAGCTGTTAGACCAGCCAGTTGGACACTACTATCTAAAGTGTTAACAAAGGAGCACATATATTTCAACATCATAAATTTTAAAGTATCTCATAACTGAATCTGAAAAGAACTGGTTTCCTTTGTAACCCTACGTATTTTGTTTTATATAAGGAAAAGCATTATTCTGAGAAGGGGTCCCTAGGCTTCACCCGACGGCCAAAGTGCTCACAAGGAGTTCGATTTCTACTCCAGGAGGGACGGAGAACTGCTGACGTGCTTTCCACAGGTTTCATGGGCTGCAGCCTCCAGGTTGCAAAGTCACCCTGGCTGTGGGAGAAGACTGTGCTCGTACAGGGTGGTGCCAAGGGCAAGTGAGGGCATGGCCTACTCCGACCTCTGTTCTGGGCAATCTGGAGGGGGCAGCGCCCCTGGGGCCTCGAGGGCTCTTCCCAAGCCTCTCCCACCCACCCACCACACCACCTCATGCTGCCCTCTTGACACAGAGGAGCCCTGTCACTTGGCCCAAAGCCCACCCCAGGGCATCCTCCCAAAGAGCTTCAGAAGTGAGCACGTGTGTCCACAAGAAAAATAAATGCGGCCTTTGCCACTGTTTGGTTTGAATATTGGTCCAGAACAGAAACTAGATTTGTACTTTAGAAAGCCTTCCAGTAGGACCCCAGCAGAGGCTGGGCCAACACCAGGCTGATGGACGGTGAACACTCGGGAAGGACCGAGCACAGGGACCCACTGCCCCGAGCGGCAGCTTTATGGCGGCCTTCCTGTTTTCCCCGGGCCTCTCTTCACACTGCTCTCTCACACACTGAGTCTTTTCAATGCCCTCCAGGAGAACAGAAGAATCCATTTGCACACGCCAGCACGCACGTTTCTCTCACCCCCCCCCCCAGGGGGTGGACCCTGCCAGGAGGCCTGTTTATGGACACACAGGGACAGATGGGGAGGGGGCCCGCGGGTGGGGTCCTCAGAAAATCTGAGAGCTGAATCCCATGCTCCCAGATCCCCCAGACCAGAGGTGAGACTGAGGTCTGGCCAACTGGAAGGTGAGGGACATTTGTGGTGTTTCTGGGGCGGTGCTAGAAAGCTCATGGGGGGCAGGGATGCAGTGTGGGGTATGGGGGAGGGGGCTGGGAAGGGCAGGACTGGCTCACCTCGAAGGATCAGAACAGCATCCGAGAGGAGTGGAGAGGAGGCGTGCACCGGGTCTTTGGAACTAGATTTAGTGAGCAGAAAAGGAAACTGAGGCACCCATGTTGCTGATGAGGACCAGCAGAAGAGAGACAGCTCTAGCAGACAGCTACACCAACCGCTGCCCGTTCAGCTCAGAGCCCCTTTCCCAGGCTTCTGACTAGAAAAGAACACGCTGGGGTTTCTTTGGAGGGGGAGGAGGTTGATTTTTTTTTTGTCTACACCCATTGGCATTTCTGGGCTGTGAGTGTCTCCAGCACCCGGTGCCTGGGAATAAGGAAGGCAGAAAAGAGAACCCAGGAGCTCACTGTCAGGTCATTCTTCACATTCCCGGGCCCCCAGCCAGTCTGCCTTGTCTCCACTTTTCAGAATTTTCCTATATTTGTTTCGTACGTAATGTCCAGAGCTTTGGCCTGTCCTTGGTGGGAGGGCCAGGGACAATACATCTCTTCTATCGTGTCTGGAACCAGAAGTCCTGTATTTTATACTTATATGTTTTATATTTTTAAGCAACACATGACTCAAATATAGAGATTACTCAGGTTTCTTTAACCTGCATGGCAGGAATGCCCTTTACACGGCTTTCAATGCTCTTCCATTTATTGGAAACACTGTATAAGTCGATTGTTATGCCCCTTCATCCTTTCCTTTGCTCATTCAGCCACCCAGCTGTCTGCTGTGAGCCTCCAGGCACCAGGTACACAGCAGAGAATTTAAAAGATCCTTCCCAAAGAGCCTTTCCCACTTGGGGTGAGCAGACAGCAAACCACAGCTGAGGCAGGGTACCCCCACAGAAGAGAACAGTGCGCTCTGAAAGACCCTGGCCAGGGGGGTAATTTAAATTCTCTGAGGAAGACATGAACAGACACTTTTCCGAAGAAGACATCCAGATGGCCAACCGACACATGAAAAGACGTTCAACATCACTCCTCATCAGGGAAATACAAATCAAAACCACAATGAGATACCAACTCACACTTTAGAGTGGCTAAAATGAACGACTCAGGAAACAACAGATATTGGCGAGGATGTGGAGAAATGGGAACCCTCTTGTACTGTTGGTAGGAATGCAAACTGGTACAGCTGCTCTGGAAAACAGTGTGAAGGTTCCTCAAAAAATTAAAAATAAAACTACCCTATGACCCAGCAATAGCACTACTAGGAATTTATCCAAGGGATACAGGAGTGCTGATTCGAAGGGGCACATGCTTCCAAGTGTTTATACCAGCACTTTCAACGATAGCCAAAGTATGGAAAGAGCCCAAATGTCCATCAACTGATGAATGGATAAAGAAGATACGGTATATATATACAATGGAATACTACTCAGTGATGAAAAAGAATGAACTCTTGCCATTTGCAACAACATAGATGGAACTGGAGGGTATTATGCTGAGTGAAATAAGTCAGAAAAAGACAGATATCATATGTTATCACTCATAGGTGGAATTTGAGAAACTTAACAGAAGACCATAGGGGAAGGGAAGGAAAAATAAGTGGCAAACAGAGAGGGAGGCAAACCATGAGAGACTTTTAAATACAGAGAACAAACTGAGGGTTGATGGGGGCAGGGGGTTGGGGGGGGCGGGGAAAATGGGAGATGGGCATTGAGGAGGGCACTTGTTAGAATGAGCACTGGGTGGTGTATGTAAGTGATGAATCATGGGAATCTACTCCTGAAGCCAAGACTACCCTGTATACACTGTATGTTAGCTAACTTGACAATAAATTATTTTTTAATAAATAAATAAATAAATAAATAAATAAATAAATAAATAAATTCTCTGAGGAAGTGGTCTTGGGGCCTGACTGTGCCCCACAGGGCATTCCTGGTACCACCACCTGTGGGCAGTCTACCCAAAAGCAGAGAAGCAAATGGCTTCCCAAGAACAAGCTTTGTAGGTAAGGCCCCTCCCAAATAAGCCTGGCTCTCACACAATGACCCCGCCTCTCTGCACAGCTCTCCACTTTGAGGGCAGGGGTTCTTACCTCCTATTCAAGCTCTCTCCTCTAAATCAACACCCCAGAAAGGTCTCTTGCATCAGTCCTTTGGCTGTAAGCATGAGTGGGAGACCCTCCTTGGGCCCACTGAGGAAAACTGGGCTCAGCACCCAGGAAAGACATTCTGGTCTCTGGTGAACTTGCTCACCCTGGACAGGAGAGGGCTTGTCTCCCCAAGGGGGTATGACAACCATGGCAACTGAGGTCTCCACCCCTAGCCCTATTCTCTCCAAGCATAAATTAGCATGAAGAACAAAATGGCCCCAGGAAATACTGGGCCAACTCCAGATAAGCTCTTCCTGTCTTCTCTCTGAAAGCCACTTGGAGTTTAACTGGCAAAACTCTCCCAGCCCCAGGAGATGTGCCCATCTTCTCTCCCACCCTGCCCCATGTGCCCCAAAGGGTGAACATCAAGGGTGAATGTGGCACCCCCAGCACAGGAAGGACCTAGCAGAGTGATGGCTGCTGGGCCTCCCAGAAAGAAAGCTGAAGTGCTAAGGGAGGTGTCCTGGGCTCCTGAGCATAGCTCCAGTGAAGCCCTTTACACATGGTCTCACTTGAGTGGGTTCATGATCATTTCTTTTACCCGAGGAAACAGAGGCTCAGTCAGATTAAGTGACTCGTCAGGGGGCCAGTAGAGAGGGTGAGATTTGAACCCAAGTCTGTCTGGACCCAGAGACCCTGATCCCTTAGGCCAGCTCCACTCACCCTAAGAACACTGTGGGGGTCTGATCTGAGGTAGATCTTGAGGACACTTCCCATGCATTAGCACCCCACCTTCTTCACCTGCTCACATCTGTCTTCATCGGGTACAGGTGGCTTCCTTTCATTTCATAAACACTAATTGAGCGAGCTCCTCCCTCCATGGTGGGCATGCAGGGCACACAGAACAAGCAGTTGTCATCTGCTGTGACAGCAAGGCAGAAGAATCTGGAGGGTGGGCTAAGCGGCCAGGACTGAGCAGCCCTGGGGGGCCATGTAAGTCCCGCCTAGCCTGGGGAACTGGTGGAGGCCAGGCCACATGGAAAAGCCATTCGGAAAAGCTAAGTGGTTTTGAGTGGCTTCACATTTCATAGCGGGCACTGGGCAGTTCACCCACAGCCCTGGACAGAAGTCCCAAGAGCAGCAAGGCCCACAGAGTTCTGGGTGACAGGGCCATCCTCTATCCAGCATTCAATGGATCTCGGTCTAATAGACAGTGGTTAGCACGTCCACAAGCGCTCCGACAGACAGGAGCAGATAAGAAGCCTTCACGCAGTAGGGGCTGGTGTACATGGGGCACACAGGGGAGAAGGGCCAGGGCCCCCACCAGTAAGGAGGAGCCCCACCATGCCCACCCCCTCCGTGGGAGCCCTGTGTCCTCATTTGGTGAGTTTGGCTGTGCCAGCCCCTTAAGAAACAAGGTCCCTCTGCTGTTCGAGGTGCTTTGCTCTGTGTGGGTGCCGGATAAAGAGTTCTGGGCTGTTACCACTGAACAGGCAGCCCCTCAGTGAGCACACCAACATCCTCAGCAAGAGGACAGGGAGCCTAGACATTCGCCTCACCCTCAATTCCCAAAGCTTTGCTTGCTGAGGGCAGAGCCCACAGTCTCCAGGAAAGAAGGGTGGAAAGCTATATGTGGGCGCTCAGTGCCAGGCCTGGCCCACCTCCACCACCCTCCTACAAGCTGTGCAACTTTGGGCTGGTTGCAGAACCTCAGTTTTCCCACCCAAGAGATGGAGTAAAAAAAAAAAAAAACAGTACTTGCAGGGCGCCTGGGTACCTTAGTTGGTTGGGTGTCCGACTTGATTTTGCTCATGTCACGATCTCATGGTTCATGGGATTGAGCCCAGCGTTGGGCTCCAAGCTGACAGCACGGAGCCTGCTTGGAATTCTCTCTCCCTTTCTCTCTCTCTCTCTCTCTCCCCACTATCCCCCCTCTCAAAATAAATATATAAATTTAAAAAACAAAACAAAACAGTACTTGCCTCCAAGGGTAATTGGGAGATAATCCTGCCCAGCACACACCAAAGTCAATGAGTGTTAGTTCCATCTTTACGTCAATTAGCAAGGATGTCAGCCTGGAGCTCCTATCTGGAATCACTTTGCTGCACTAATTGTTTCGTATTTGACTCACTGTCCAAATAGTTTGGTTGTAAGTGGGCTCCTTGCTCCCTTCCCAGCCCCTTCCCATGCCCCCTCCAGGCAGGGCAGCTTACCTATGGTCCTTCGGAGGTCTTCACACTGGCTGATGTGAGGAAACTTCAGGATTTCCTTCCACTTCTTGCTTTTCCCCTTGCGCTTTCCTCCACCCCCTGCAGAAATGGAGGGAAAAGATGTCGGGCTGATGTTGGTCTTGTGGAAGGCTCCAGAGCCTGTTTCCCATCCCGGCGAGCCTGTCCACCAGCTCCAGGGGCTGGGAGACAGCCAGGGGGCTCAAGGTCAAGTCAGTGGCACACCCCAAACCCCCCAGGCACACACACTCCCTCCTGACCAGCATCAAGCCTGTGTGTTCTCCCCACACAGTTGGGCCGGGCTCCTCAAGCAGCAGGAGCAGATGAGCCCCTCCAGTCATCCGTGCCTGAACCCACACCAGTTGCCCTGTTCTTTCTCCACATCTCCCCCTGCTCTTCAGGCCCCCTGGGTGCCCAGTCTCTGGCGTCAGACTAGACCCCAACCTTCCCACAGCAGGGGCCAGGCCGGCTGGACTTAATATTGCCTTCGGGCTTGGGAAGTCCTTGCGGAATGGATCCACAAGTGAGTGGACTGCAGCCGCCTCACTGCCTCCTTTTGTCCTCTTGTTTCCTGTGGAGAGTCCCGTTCCCCAACTGGAGGCCAGATGTTGGGAACAAGGACTTCAATTTCCACTTGTCTTGTGTACCCCCTTCTTCTCCCTCCCCCACAAACCCCAGGGTCTCAGAGGATGTATACTCAAGGCTGGAAGGACTCCTGAAGGGCCCCATCCTGCCTCGCATCCTCCTCTGTGTACATGTGCGATGAACACGCACATGCTAGGGATACGCACGTGTGATGGACGTGCACGCATGATGAGCACACGTGCAATGAATCTGCACACACAATGAACATGCACACACAATGAACATGCAATAAACACGTGGAGCTGAGTAAGGTACACACTCAGGGCATTCCCACCAACCACACTAGTCTTATCCAAGGGACAGTGGACAGATGTCCGAACGCTCAGGTGTACAAACAGCAAGGGGAGGCACCAACTCTGGCCTGTGTTCCTGAGCCCACCGGCATTTGAGCCTCAGACCTGGAGGCCCCTCTGTGTCTAGTGGCCAGGACCTTCCAGGAACTGAGATGCCATTGCCCACCATCCACCTCTAGAGTGGCCTTAGATACCACTCACTAAAGATCACATAGCTCTTTAGGTCCCTCCGTATGTTAGGATATTGAGGGCCTCTCACCCTCCTCCATGTAGTCAACACCCCAACACCTGTGGACTTTAGAGCCCAGTTAGAGACACAGGATCTGGGGTAGGGCCTCGGCACCCTGGGCCTGCTCCTTGCTCTGGGTTGGGTGTGCAGCACCTCCAGCCTTTAACCCTTCCAGAGCGTGCCTGGGCCCCCCTCTCCAATCAGCAAACCAAGGGATACAGGAGGGCTTAGCTTGTGCCCACCCAGACCCAGTGTGTGCCCCAGGGCTGGCAGGGAGCTGGTCTCAAGGAGTGGGGATCCCCAACTGTCAACCCTGCTGCCCTGGAAAGCTAAGGCCGGGTTCCCCATTAGCAAGTGGGTTGGCTTCTGAGGCTGGGACCAGGACCCCACCCTGGGGGCTGGGAAATAGGAGAGGGAGCTGATGGTGGGGGTGTCCTTTCTCTGCTCTCTGCTTGTCCTGTCTTCTTTTCCTCTCAAGCCTCTGCAGAAGGCAAAGGCCTCAGACTCTACAGGACAGAACAAGTGTGCATTAGGCATTTGCTGTGGCCAGGCACCATTTGAACATTATCTTGTGTAATCCTCAGAATGTCTCGTTGAGGAAGAGATCACTGTGAGCCACGTCACAGATGAAGAAACAAATATCCAAGGTTGAGCAACTCGCCGGCTGACGACCCATCTGACTCCACACTTGCTCTTTCCTCTAACCAGGGTCAACACACATGTGCGCACACTGCAGAGTCCTTCCCCGGGGCCCTTCCCTGGACTCTCTGCAGTCCTTACTCTAAATCTACAAGGCAGGACTATTACTGTTCCCCCCTGACAAATAAGGAAACTGAGGCATGGGGAAGAAAGAAGCAAGTGGCTTTCTTTATTGGCTTATTAATAGCAGAGCCAAGGCCCCAACTTGAGTAGACTCTGGACCCCAGGCACCCTCACCTTTGGGGTACATTGAAAGGTAAACCTCCCTTTGGGGTACATTGAAAGCCAGGGAAATTCTCAGGGATAAAAAAAATTACTGGGGTCAGACCACAGAAGTGATGCAGCATCGAGTAAGAGGAGCAGGAAAGGGGATCCCTCTAGCCGGGGCCCAAGCTTGCAAGCTCTGGGAAAAGACGTCACCCCAGACACCTGCAGACTTGTTCTGCTTGACCCACACATGGCTTGTTTGTTTGCTGTTCACTGAACCAGTTGTCAAGATTTCAAACCACGAGGAGACTTCACATGCAAATCCAGATTTCAGATTTCTCTCCATAACGAAGCATCCCACATGGCAAGAATGGGTTAGAGCTAGGGAACAGCTGCTCCCGTGGACAGGCCGTGTGGCCTGCTTGGCCTCTGTAGGGATTAAAATGTGCATCCCCTAGAAAAGGGCCGCCCTCTGGAGACCTCAGCAAAGTCAGATGCTCCCGTCTCAGCCCCCACCAGGCTGGGAGGTCAAAAGGGGCCATTAGAACAAGAACTAAGTCCTTGTCCTTTCCTATTCCTGCACTACTCGCTCCCAGATCTGGCTGGAAGAAAGCACATTTGTGTGTGTACGATAAAATATACACAACATGAAATGTGCCATCTCACCCATGATTAGGTATACGGTCCAATGGCACGGATACATTCACATTGTGATGCAGCCATCACCACCATCCACCTCCAGAACTCTTTCATCACCCCAGACTGGAACTCGGGACCTATTAAACACTAGCTCCCTCCTCCCCCCAGCCCCTGGCAGACACCATTCTATTTTCTGTCTCTGAATTTCACTCCTCCAGTGAAATCACACAGTATGTCCACTTGTGACTGGCTCATTGCACTTAGTGTAACGTACACGAGGTTCGTTCATGTTGCAGCGTGTGTCAGATTTCATTCAGTTTTTAAGACCAAATAACATTCCATTGTGTGTAGGTACCACATTTGGTTTATCCATTCCATCCATTTTTTTAAATTTTTTTTAACATTCATACATTTTTGAGAGACAGAGAGAGACAGAGCGTGAGTGGGGGAGGAGCAGAGAGAGGAGACACGGAATCCGAAGCACACTCCAGGCTCCGAGCTGTCAGCACAGAGCCTGACATGGGGCTCAAACCCACGAACTGTGAGATCACAACCTGAGCTGAAGTCAGACGCTTAACCGACTGAGCCACCCAGGCGCCACCAACCATTCATCTACTGATGGACACTTGGGTTGTTCCCACCACTTGGCTTTTGTGATTGGTGCTGCTATGGATATCTGAGTCCCTGCTTTTAACTCTTTTGGGTATATGTCCAGGAGTGGAATCACTGGGTCATATTGTAGTTCCACTTTTCTGCAGAACTGATGAAGTCTTCTGGATAGTACAGATCACCAGGCTATACTGCATCAGGCTGTCTCCCAACTCTCTGTGATCAGAACCCAGGGATGTGATTTCTGGAAAGGCCCATCCCCCTACCCCCCACCAGGTGATTCTCAGGTGGCCAGTGTATGGAAACCAGGAGCCTATTTTACATGCATATACGTGTGTGTGTGTGTGCATAGTTCTTACAGATTAATTGAACCATTAGGAACATTAACCCAGACTCATTCATTCACTCAACCAATATACGTTGAGCATCTACTAGAAGGAGCTGGGACAAGAGACACAGGGTGTCACCATCTTGGGGCTTCCAACCTAGCAAGGAAGACAGACATCAAAGGCTTTATTTCAGTGGCTCGACGCGGGGGGACAACTTTGTCCTCTGGGGGACAACCGGCAATGTCTAGAGATATTTTTGGTCATCACAGCCGGGGCGGGCTGTGATACCTACTGGCATCAGGTAGGCAGAGGCCAAGAACGTGGTTGAGCACTGTACAATGCGTGAGGAAGCCCCCCACAACGGAGCGATCTGCTCCAAAATGTCAATAGTGCTGAGGTGGAGACACACTGCTTTATTTAACAAGCATTTGGACCAGCACTCAGAAGGGCAGGGTTTGGGGGAGACATGTTTGGGGCAACATGTCGCTGAAGCTGGAGTTAGGAAGGGAGGGGGTACCACCCAGGGAGCTGTCCCGGGCCAAGGGGGCAGACTTTCCGGCCCATGTGGGGCTCCTTTCCTCCTAAGGAGTAGGAGCCCCCAGAACAGGGCAGGGACTGTGGTAGGCAGAATAATGCTCCCCAAAGTGTCACCTGAACATGTTAGCCTATATCACAAAGGGGAACGAACATTACAGATGGAATTAAGGGTAACAGCGGGAACATTATCTCAGGTGGTCTCGGTGGACCCAGTATAATGGTTAGAGTCCTTACATGTGGAAGAGGGGGAAGAAGAGTCAGTTTAGAGCCATGCTGTGTGAGGAAGACCAGAAAAGCCACTGCCGGCTTTGAAGACAGAAGGGGCCACGAGAAGGCGGGTGGCCTCTCGAAACCACAAAAGGCAAGAAAACAGATTCTCCCTGGGAGCCTCCAGAAAGAACGGAGCCCTGCCCACACCCTAGTTTTAACCCAGTAAGACCCATGTCAGACTTCTGACCTCCTGAAATGTAACTCATTAATTTGTGTTCTTTTAATCCATTGGGTTTGTGGTATTTGTTACAGCGGCGAAAGGACACTAATCCAGGGACGCTCTGGCCATTAGGGGTGTCCCCCTAAATGGCCACTGGGATCCTGAACTCACCTGGCCTCCAGTTCCTTGGACACAAACCCTGCCCCTCCATAACTCAAAGAGGTCGCCACTTCCAGACAAATAGTTAGCTCTTACGTGTGCTGCTGGGTTATTAGATGACATATTTGATGACTGAAGTGTCAATACTCTATTATTTCAGTCAGACCTGACTGTCTCTCGGGACCCTGAGGTGGTGAGGCCCAACACCCTGCTGCAGAAGTTCCTGCGTGTCCTGGCCCTGTGACCCCAGCTGCCCCAGGCCCACCTCCCTGCTTGGGAGGATGTCAGGCCTACAGGGAGCTAAGGCCACCACCTCTCCACTACTCAGGGCCCAGCCAGGCCCCAGCAGCTGGGATGGCCAGTTCCCAGGCCTGCCCATCAACCACTGCTCATCCGTTCTCCTTGACCAGTTTCAAAGCCCTTCACCATGTGGTCACAGTCTTTCCAAGCTTTATTTTTCTCCCTGCCATTGCTCTCGGGACCTTTGAACTCACTGTTCCTTCTGGCAGTAACATCTCCTGCCTACCTGTGTAAATGACTTTCATCCATGCTTCAAGTCTTAACACAGGCATTCGGCTTCAAGGCTTCCTGTGCACCGTATGGCCATCCAGGAGGGCCTTCTCTGACCTCAGTAGCTGAAGTGGGGCCCATTCTCTGCCTTCACCACTGCCATTAAACTGTGTTTGGGAGGCCCTGGTCAGTTGGGCAGCCTGTCTCTCTTGCACACACTCATCAGCTGACAGATTCACTTATCTGTCCCAACAGATTCCCTTGTTCTCCCAACACATTAAGCACATTTTCACTGATGGGTCCAACCTGTATGTGTGAAGTTACTACCAGATTTCCAGGACCAGCCCCAGCTCTTACCAGTATCTGACATCTTCCTATTTAGTGATTTACTTGCCAATCCTTAGTCTCCCTGTTTGAAGGAAGACCATGGTGGCAGAGACCTTGGTTTCTCTGCTCTCTGTTGCTCCCTCCTTGGCCCACTGTGGATGTGCAAACAGTATTTGCCAAGCAGATGCAGGCGTTGTCCCTGTGATCCCTGCATGCATCATCCTCTCCCCCATGACCCCACAGGAGAAGTTCCTGACCCCTCCACCTGCTGAAGCCCGCTCTTTCTTCAAGCCCCAGCCAGCTGTCCCTTCCAGGGCTGCCCTTGAGAGGAAGACTCCCCGCCCCCCACCTTGCCAGGCCTACAGCCTACTCCCGGTTCGTCCCAGACCTATTCAGTGTCCCTCCGGGGGGTGGGGCACCTAACACAATGCCTGGTTAATCACAAGCTTTCATTAAGTTAGGATGACTGACTGGGTAAATGAATGTTTGCCGGAATAAATGACAATGTCCACCCCACCCTACCCCCAGCAGTCTGAGGTTAGAACTGAACTGGGTTCTGTATGTTTGGTGTTCATTAAAGTGGCATTAGCCCCATTTCACAGATGAGAAGCCAGAGGCTCAGGGAGAGGAATTAATGGGATCCGTGAATGAACTCCCAGCCATTTCTTGTCTTGAGCAGCTTTGTGTTTTATTTGCTTTACCATCTGTCCCACTGCTGCCCATAGTTTATCTTTCGTGTGCCGGAAACAATCAGTGAACTGGACACGGTCCCTGGCCTCAGGGACATCCAGTTCATTCCAGGCTTCAAAGAGCAGAGACCATGGGGGTGGCCTGGCAGGCGGGGGGTGGGGGGGGGGAGCAGCTCCAGCCGGGAAGGGGATGGCAGCAACAGGGACCAGGGGGCCAGACAGGAAGGGGGAAGAGGCCAAGATGCGGGGGGACATGGGCTGAAGTCTGCCAGCCCACGGTTCTGAGGAAAAGCACCAAAGGATCAAGATGGCAGGTCTTGATCCTGGAACGGGAAAGAGTTTTGCCTTTTCTCAAGGCAAAGCCTGGAGAAAGGTGGGCAATGGGAAGATGGGAGTCTTCTCTGACTCTGGACCTCACCCCCAGCTGTCCCCATAGGAGGGAGGGGGCAGCTTGCAGGAAGGAAATTGCTTAGCAAATCATTGCTGCTTTCTCTAGTCCCTAGCGTCCCCCTCCATTGCCAGCAATGGCCTCACACGGGGGGGGGGGGGGGGGCGTGGCTAAGGGAAGTGTGATAAGGGGGTGGCAGGGCAGGAGAGAGGCAGCCAACAGAGAGGGCTGGGGGGCTCCTCCGGCAGGAGGGCCAGTCTTAGCAGGGAGTGGAGTGTGGGACTTGGGGACAAAAGGCAAAGTAATAGTGGCTCCCATGTCTTTAGCATGGGCCACGCACTCATTTCTTGTGCTCCCATGGATACCCCCAGGGAACAATAAAAGGATCACCCCAAATAAACTGCCACAAGAGAGCTGTCACTATGGGGGAAGAAGCTGGCTTACTGTTATTCTTGTTGCTTGTGCTGTGCCAGAGGGAGGTATTTGTGCAGGGGAGAGGACTGAGAGAAGACAGCACTGAGAACGAGAGGGGGCAGAGCAAGGTGGACCCGTGTCTACTCCGGGGGGTGGGGGAGGAGGGTACGGGGGAGGGCTCTGGCTCTGTGGCAGCTGGATCCCAGCAATGACAGCTTCTGAGCAATGAGGAGCCTCCAGCCCCGTGGCCAGACAGGCACAGCCGAGTGGAACTGCCAGCAGAGGCTCCTCCTCCAAAGGACACTGACAAAACCAGCGGCGGCAGTGACCCCGATGGTCTGTGACCTCGTTGGCTGGACTCCTTTGGGCCCTGGAGCATCTCTTCCCATCCTTGGAAGGAAGTGGGACAGACCTCTGCAAAACAACTGGCCCTGGAATCCTCATTAACCTTATGGTATGATATATTTGATCCGGAAAGCGAGGCAACGTGACACTTCCTGTGCTCTTGGGGTCAGGGGACAATCAGCTATGACATCATCGCACTTAATTCTCACATCGAGTCCATGAGGCAGGTCCTGCTACGGAACCCCTTTTGCAGGTGAGAAAATAGTCTCAGAGAGGCAAAAACCTTGCCTTAAATCACTCAAGCAGCCGTGTCACAACCTGAGCCAGGAGCCAGGTGCCGGACTCTCAGTCTAAAGTTCTTTCTTCCCTGCTGGCCAACGAGCAGTTCATCAGGGGAAGCTTCCATGCATTTGCTGGAAAAACCTTCCTTCATGCCCTTGAATCTGAGGTTGAGTGTGGCTCTTGGACTGGCAGCATCAGCATCACTGGAGAATTTGTTAGAAATGCAGATTCTTGGGCCCCACCCTAGACCTATTGACTCAGAAACTCTGGGAGTGCACCCAGCAGCCTGTGTGTTAACGAGCCCTCCAGGTGATTCTGATGCTCAGCCAAGCTTGAGAACCACTGCCCTAAATTCAGAGAAAGTCCCTGAACATCACATGGGAAATGGGAGATGGAACCACTCTCTCTGGGAATTTCTCTCTCTAAAAAAGGATTTGAAGAGACACAGCAGAGTTGGGACAAACCACCAAAAGTGTTCCTCCCAGCCCCCATATTCAGTGATCCTGGGACCTGCCTGACAAGCACCGAGGTCCCTGAAACCTGCTGGACTTGAATCAGCTTAAGCCACTTACCAGGCCACCAGCCAGGGCGAGAGGCAAACTGTACAAGGGCCCTCCTGTTTCCAACATGCTCGGTGCTGGCCCATAAGGGTCCAGGTGGGGGATCCAGTCTCAGGGAACCCTATTCCATGCCCCCAGGCCCTGGCCTGGCTCCTAACAAGCTGGACAGGACCCCCCACAAACCCCTCCTGTACCAACAGTAAGTACACACTTCCCCTACCACGTGCCTCTACATTCTGACAGCCTCTGGACCTTGATTGTTCTACGGATCCCAGAGAGGAGGGAACCACCTCTGGAGACGGGCTTGCCGGGGTCCGCAGAGGACCTGACGTGTTTCGAGGGCTCTGAAGAGGGAGAATGTTTTCCCACAGAGTATGTTCCTCTAGGAAAGACTTGTCAACTCAAATCGAAAAACAGTATTGGTGAATACAGTTCCAGCCAAGGTTAGCAGGAAGAGAGACTCATTTGAGTTGACCTGCAAAGGGGATTGTTACCAGGATCATGGGGGCCTCTAAGAATCCAAGGAAAGGCAGCCAAGAGCAGCTGGGTTTTGGGAATAAGAAGGCCATGGAGACATGGAGAAGCTGGGGCTGGGGTGTCTTTCCCTCACTCCACCAGCTGCCCCTCTGCAGACCATACCAGGCTCACTCACCCCCTTGCACAGGCCCAGCTGGCCACTGGTGTACAATGAAGAATTTGGCCTTTGTCTCTGGTTCCTGGATGGTGACCTCTAAGTCCTTGGAATTTTCCAAGTGACAGAATGGCATTTTTATTCATGCGGGGCCCCCAAAACCATACCAGAGTCTATGCTAACAAGATGGCTTAAGGTGGGGCTGACCACGCCAGAATGACCAACCATACGATCGGGTAGGTTCTGAGCCTGGTGATACTATCCAGGGAGAGATGAGCAACTAGAGATTGGGCTCAACCCCATGGCCAACGATTCCATCACTCCCGCCTAAGTAATGAAACCCCCGGTAAAAGCTCTAGGCGCCAGGCTCAGGTGAATCTGCTGGCTGCTGCCGGGAAAGTGATGCATCTCCTGCAGACCTTGCCCTATGCATCTCTCACGTTTGCTGGTTTGGTTGTGTCCTTTTGCTCTAACAACATTGTAAGTAAAGTGATCTGAGGTCTGTGAGTCATTCTAGTGAATTATCAGCCTGAGGGGTTGAGAGAATCCCTGAATTTGTAGCCTGCCGGTCAGAAGTGCGTGCAGCCCAAACTTGCTGCTGGGGTCTGAAGGGAGGTCAGTCTCTGGGACTGTGCCCTTCATCTGTGCAGTCTGTGCTAAAACTCTGGGGTAGTTCGTATCAGAAATGTATTGTAGCTGTCTGGGAATGCAAGCTGGTGCAGCCACTCTGGAAAACAGCATGGAGGTTCCTCAAAAAAACTAAAAATAGAACTACCCTACGACCCAACAATGGCACTACTAGGCATTTATCCAAGGGATACAGGTGTGCTGTTTCGAAGGGACACATGCACCCCCATGTCTATAGCAGCACTATCAACAATAGCCAAAGTATGCAAAGAGCCCAAATGTCCATCGATGGATGAATGGATAAAGAAGATGTGGTATACACACACACACACACACACACACACACACACACACACACACACAAAATGGAGTATTACTCGGCAATCAAAAAGAATGAAATCTTGCCATTTGCAACTACATGGTTGGAACTGGAGGGTATTCTGCTAAGTGAAATTAGTCAGAGAAAGACAAAATCATATGACTTCACTCATATGAGGACTTTAAAAGGCAAAACAGATGAACATAAGGGAAGGGAAACAAAAATAATATAAAAACAGGGAGGGGGACAAAACAGAAGAGACTCATAAATATGGAGAACAAACTGAGGGTTACTGGAGGGGTTGTGGGAGGGGGGATGGGCTAAATGGGTAAGGGGCACTAAGGAATCTACTCCTGAAATCATTGTTGCACGATATGCTAACTAATTTGGATGTAAATTTTAAAAAATAAAAAATTAAATTAAAATTAAAAAAAAAAAAGAAAGAAATGTATTGTAGCTGTCAAGGACCCCGAGTCCTTAGGTTCCCCCTGGCCTGACTCACCACCTGCCTCCCAGAACCCTGATTCTTTTAATGTTTATTTATTTTTGAGAGAGAGAGAAACAGAGCATGAGTGGGATAGGGGCAGAGAGAGAGGAAGACACAGAATCTGAAGCAGGCTCCAGGCTTTGAGCCATAAGCACAGAGCCTGATGCAGGGCTCGAACTCGCCAGCCGTGAGATCAGGCCGTGAGATCATGACCTGAGCCGAAGTCAGACGCTTAACCGACCGAGCCACTCAGGTGCCCCCAGAACCCTGATTCTAAAGTCCCGGCCACAGGTCATGGGCCAGCCTAGACTCTGCACAATCCACTCAGTTCTGGCCCTTGCGGAAGGGAGGCCTTGGGGCAAGAAGGCAGGCTGGCCAAGCAGCAGGCCTCCCTGGGGCTCGGGCTCGAATGTTCGGAACAGAAGCCCCCACGGCAGCAGTGCCAGACATCACCAAAGGCGGGCTGGGCAAGACCACAGAAGCAACCACCCTCACTTCTAGAACATTTGGGTGCTGCCGGCCTGAAGGCGTGGTGGGAAGGAGTGCAGGCTTCAGGAGCCCCCGGATTCCCACTGGGGCCCCTTCTTCCTCCTGCTGCCACGAGGTCTTCCCCCCAGCGGATGGCCTGTGGGCTGCTGGGGGCCACAAGGCTCGGAAAAAGTCAGCATTATGCTAACGCAAGGGACTAAACCTGTTAGAAATCCGAATTATGTGGTAAAGCAGGTCTTTACAACACTTAGGGGGTGCGGGGAGCATGAAAAGTGGAGGAGCCTCTCTCGACGCACTTTGATCAAGGTCTGGGGAGTTCTCGAGTATCCTGGTGACTGTACGTGGGAAGGATCTCTCTCTGTGTTCCCAGCACAAGAGGCCGATGACTCACCCACTCTTGGCCAGTCAAGTGGAAGGTAGTGTTACAATTTCGCCTGTGACGTCTGTGGGGCTAAAGAATCTGTTCAAGTCCTTTCTACCCAGGTGAGCTTTCAAGACTCGGTTTCCAAAGCACTGCCAGCAGGACTGGCTTTCCAGAAAATGCCGCCACGGGGAGGCTGGGAGTGTTCTCAGAGGCCACGGGCAAAGCGGAGGAGGCCGGTTTTTCTGATAAGGTAGGTTACCCCTGAGTCTGCTGCCTCCTACCCTTGCCCTCCCAGCACTGATATTTCTGTCCCATCCAGCCGGGCTCGGCCGCCTTTGCCACCACCAGAGCGGCCCCCCGGCTGAAGCTGATGAGGCAGGTGTGCAGCATCTCACTGGTTCAAAGTCTCTTTTCATCCAGCCCCGAACAAGGCAACTTCCAATTATAGGACCCAGCTGGGCCCCGCAGCACTTGCGTGGTCTCTGCCTCAGGGCACCCTCCTCTGTGAAGTTTCTAGATGCCTCCTGCCCTCAGTTCCTCCACTACCACACTGTCCCAAAGGGCTGGAGCTGGGAGGTCAGGATCTGGTGGTGCCGGGGACAGGGTGGGTGGAGATGCCCTGATAACTACCCGCTGATTGGAATGTTTGGAGGAAAATGTAACCTGGGGCCGCCAAAGGCGTCTCTGGCCCAGAATCTCCTGAGATGAGACTGTGCCGTTCATGCTGGATCCAGTCCACGGCCCCTCAGGAAGCACCACGGAGCCTAGGGTCTTCGAGCGTGTTCTGCACCTTCCTAGCTGGCATAGGACCCCCAGGGGTGGGCCAGAGGGGGAAGCAGTGGGGGGGGGGGGGGCACTGAGCCTCTCCCCGCCCAAGGCCGCTTGCTTTCCACGGCCCGACACAACCAGCAGCGTCACCACCCAGCAGACACTGACCCTTCTTATCACTCCAGAGACCTAAGGGATAGGCCCAGAAGGCAGGCCTGAGCCCAGGCTCCGTTCAAAAGGTTGCCAGTCTGGTGCAGGTGCAGCCAGCCCAAGGAGCCACCTGCCCAGAGTCAGCGAAGAGAGAAGGCAGAGAGACTGAAGGCCTTTCCAGGCCCTGTTAACCCGCCTGGGAGCTGAGCTCAGCTGCTTAGCTGGGGGCTCCCTTTGTTCAGTGGACTCCCCGCCCCCACCAGGAAGGCGGGCAAAAACCACGGTGGGCATTCGCACACCCCAGGCCCGGAGGACGTGGGGAGGCAAACACCCACAGTTATCCGACCCCAGAACGTCTCCCCGAGCCGCAGCTGCAGCCGCGAGAACCTGAAACGTCCAGCATGCCCTTGAACGGAAGTGCAGTGTGGAAGTGGCATGAAACACGGAGGGTGGCACAAGCCACGTGGGGCCTGTGGCCTGTGGGCAGGTCCCAGCACCTCCGGGCCCCCCTCACGGCCTCACCACAGTGGGGTTTCCAGAGAAGAAAAACCTCAGCCACCACCAGAAGGATCCCACAACCTCAAATTAGGAAAACCCAAACCAACACCAGGCCTGGTAAACGGTAGCCATGGGGACAGGGAGACATGGCCCCTCTCCAGCTCACTGAGCCTGCGAGAAAGGAGGCCGCTGGTGTGGCTTTGGCAGGGCGGGGAGGCAAGGGCACAGGCCCTCCTAGGAAAGCTTGCTGCTGAGGGCGGGGCGGAGACTGGGCCACCTCGACCAAAGGCTGCCGCCCCTGAGTGACAGCTGGGCTGTGGACCAGGGACTCGCATGCGCACTGCCTCGAGGCTTCCTCACTGCGATGTGATACGTGGGTACTTATCTGTCACCTGCACTGTCACCTGAGCCATGCCACACAGCGGCTGCGTGGTCTCGCTAAGTCACTCGGTGTTTTCTCCGGCAGAGGATGAGGCTGCTATGCCATCGTTTGGCTGGGTTAAGAATTAGAGCTAAGCGTGCAAAGTTCTCAGCATAGAGTAGGGGCTCACTAAATGCAGCCATGATCACCAACCTCCAACATCAACATCACCATCATCACCACCACCATTATCACTGTCACCATCCCTACCACCACCATCCCCACGAAGCCATCACCACCATCACCATCACTAACGAGAACGCCCTCCTCCCCCCACTGCCACCACCAGCATCGTCACCACCACCCAGTTGCCCACCACTGCCACCATCAACACGCTATCTACATGACTTGTGTTGATAAGAGAACTGAGAACACGGAGTGGGCCAGGGACAGACAGCAGGTCTCAAGCCCAGGTCTTTCTTCTGACTCCAAGTGCAGCCATCTGTCCATCCTACCACTCCTCCCCCCGACACACACACACACACACACACACACACACACACACACACACACACACAACTTCCCCATCAGCAGGATGTCAGCATCTATCCCATGTCTGTCAGAGGGTACCACAGGGAAATCATGCCTCCATGATATGGACCCATTTCCTCTCTGACCTCACCTGCCCCGACTCCCTCCCTCACACCACACTCTCCTCAAAATCCTCAGATGCCCTGGGTACCTTCCCACCTGAGGACCTCTGCTCTAGCTCAGGAGTCAGCAAACGTCTTCTGTAAGGGCCACATGGAGTCTCTGGGTCACAGACAATCTGTGAACAAACGGGCTGTGTTCCAATACAACTTTATTACAAAAGCAGACAGCAGACTGGATTGGGCCCCAGGGTCTTAGTTTGCCTGAATTTCTGTTCTTGCTGTTCCCTTTGCCTGGAACCCTTTTACTTTTTCATTTGTGCTACACCCATAACCTTGTAGCATTCTGTGTGGCTCCTTTATTCTGTCCATTGTTTGTCACCTATCTCTGCCCCTCCTTCCACTGGAATGTAGGCTTCATGAGGGCAGGAATCTTGTTTTATTCCCTGCTATTTCCCAAGCACCTCGAACAGTGCTCGACACATAGTAAAGGCTCAATAAATCATTTATGAGTAAGTAGATGGATAGACAGAGAGGCAGGGCCAGAAGAGAAGAGATGGTTTCCAAATGGACTTCAAAACAAACAAACAAACAAACAAAAAACCATACCACACACCATAGCCTTTTCTGAGCTTGTGTTTTCCTCCCTCAAAATGGGAATCCAGCTGCTTTCCCTGGGAGGGGGCAGGGTGCAGACAGCCTCTCCTGCCCTTCCCCTCAGTTATGTCAGCTCTCCCAACCCTGAACTTAGAGCCCCTTCTCCATGGGCAGCGCAGAAAGGCAGGGTGGGGGCTCTCATCAAATGGGCAGCGTGGGACTTCTGATGCCTCTGTCCGTGGCCTGAGTGGCCCCAGGCCACCTCGCCAACCTCTCTGGGCCAGTTTTCTGATTTGGAAAACATCCAGAAGCCCTTTGTAAGGGTCAGACAGAGCACATGCTTAAAACCCTAGCGCTGCACCAGGTACCAGGTAGATACTAACATGATTTAAACCCTGCCGCTCCCCATCCTGGCCCCCCAGACCTCCCCTCCCCTCCCTGGGGCTTTCCACTGTTTGCTCCATTCCTCTGTGTCTCTTCAGGGCTTGAGAGAAATTTCCTTCAAGTGAAAGCAGACACCTCATCCTCTTGCAAACACTGATGACCTTCTTAAAAATGTCCTTTCCAAGGAAAACCATATTTCAAATGTATTTTGGGGCTTACTACACTTTGTCCACACCGGTTTTCACAGTTGAGAAAGTTTGGCCACAAAAACTAACTTTTCACTGCAAAAGTAATCCTCTTCTCTCAGCAAAGCCCAAATTTGGTTACTTTTGTCTTCACTATGTTTTCTTTCGGTTAAGGAAGAGAAAGGCTGGGTGGGGGGGAGAGGGGGGTGTGAGCTGACCCCGGAGAAAAGCCACTGGCAGCTGTAAGTTGGCTCCAGCGGCCCAGCTGTGGCTATTTTGTTGGAGAAATAAACAGGACTATTTGCTCATGAAAAAAATGCCCCAGTTTTTCATACGATATTCATAAAAATATTTGCATTTCCCTGTGAGTAATAATTACTTCTGCTGCCCCCAGAATTTTTGCATCACCTACCTAAAAGAAGCTGAACAGATTCTTTAGAAGGCCCTCCCAATCATTATCCATCCAGCGACCTGGGGATGCTGTGGTGTAGATACAACTGCCCATATAGGGCTGGGAGGTCTGAGGTACAAAGAGGAAAGGGAGGGCCAGGCCCTGGTCTGAGTGCTCCATCTTCTCTGAGCCTCAGGACACCACAGCAAAGTCGATTTACTGTGCACATGAGGAAACAAGCCCAGAGAAGCCAAGTATCTGGCCCAGGTTCCCCCAGCCACTAAGTGGCTAAGCTGGGAGTTGAACCCGAGAACGCCTGGTTCTTAACTCCCAGCCCACGAACCTGATGTGGAGTTATCTCAAGAGACACATGAGAACTGACCCCTCAGAACATTCCCCCAAAGCCTGAGGCCACAGAAGCCCAAAACTGGTGCAGCACAGAGACAGCTACAGAGAAAAGAGTTCCCAATGCAGAGATGAAGTCTCCCAAACTGGGGTCCAGGAGAGAGTTCTTGATTCCCATCTACCTTCATCCGTGCTTCCTCCCCCAGCTTCTCCCTCTTGGCAGATGGCACCACCATTCATACAGGCACTGAGGCCAAAAACCTATGTGTCATTCCTCATTCCATCCTCCTCCTGGCCTCTATGGTAAGCAGCCTCCAAGATGGCCCAGTGATTCTTGCCTCCTGGTATTCATAGCCTGCTCGGTCCCCTCCCATACTGAACCTGTGTAATCAACAGGATGTGGCAGAAGTGATGGAGTATGACTCCGAGGCTAGGTCATGAGAGTCAGTGTGCCTTCCTCCCTGCTCTCTTGGATCACTCTCGTGAAGGGCACTTGTGCAGACCTATGAAGAGGCTCATGTGGGGAGGAGCTGAGACCTCCTGCAGACAGCCAGCATTAATTTGCCAACCATGTGAATGAGCCCCCTTGGAAGTGGAGCCTCCAGCCCCATTCAAGCCTTCGGATGATGGCAGCCCCAGCCGACATCTTGTCTGCAATCGCCTAAAAGACCCTGAGTGAGAACCACCCAGCTAAGTCACTCCCAAATTTCTGACCCACAGAAACCACGAGACAACAAATGTTTGTTGTTCTAAACTGCTAAGTTTAGAGCAATTTGTTACACAAGTACAGTTAACTAACACTGCCTTCTGCCTGCAACCATCCATCAAGTCCTATGGATTCTACTTCTAAATGACGTATTGACTCTGCCATCTCCCTTCTCCTCCACGGCCACTGCCACGGGCCAAGCCACCATCACATCTCATAGGATGACTGCAGACTGGCCTCTCTGACTCCATCTGGTTTCTGCCTGACCCATTGCAGCCTGTAGCATTCTACAAATGCAAACTACTTCCAGTCCCTCCAGTGGCTCCCCGTGGCCCACGGGATGAAACCTGAACTCTTTGCCATGAGCCATCAGGCCCTTCAGGCCAAAGCCCACCTGCCTCCCTTCCCTGGCCTCATCTCCTGGTCCACTCTGCTCCAGCTGCCCTGGGCTGTCTTTTGTTTCTCATATACATCAGCTCTCCCCACTCAGAGCCTATGTCCTGGCTGTTTATTCGGCCTGAAACACCCTTCCCATCGCCCTACCTTCACTTTCCAGCTGAGAAATCACCTCCTCAGAGGGGTCTTCACTGATCACCCTGTCTACTGAGCATGATTCCCCATCAGTACTCCCCATCGCTACGTCTTGTGGATTCCCTTTACAAACTATAATGACCTGAAATTAGTTTATTCATTTATCTATTAATCCTGCTTATTACCATCCACTCCTCTCTATCCCTTAGGCTACTTTTTTGGAAGCTGGCACCATGACTGTACCCAGTGCCTGGCACCAAGCAAGTATCCAATAAAATGTTAAATGAATGAATAAATGCATTTCCTGTCTTAATGTGATCCCAGAAAAATCCCCTGTTGTTTGAGACCTTGGAATCTCCATCAAGGAAACCATTAACTAACTAGCCATGAGAGCCTAGGTGTGCCTTCCCCTCTCTGGGCCTCAGTTTCTCCAGACAAGGAGCTGGGTGGAGGAGTTCTCAGGTCCTATGGTCCTTGTGATGGATCTGAAAGCAGTAAAGCCACATTCTGGGGATGTCTGTGTGCTCCCGGAAGCAACCAGAGGGCCTCACCTTGGAGTCTACACTTTGTGTAGTGTTAAGCACTTTGTCCTTAAAGATCAGCTCAAGGCAGCATCTCTGTGGAAAGAACTGTTTCCTTTAGAGGATATGTAAATCCTTGACCCAGTAAAGTTCATGGGCTACTTCCACCAGGAGCACACTGTACCTGAGAATGAACCATGAGCCTGAACCATGAGCCCAGGAACCACCTGTGTTCCCTGCAAGGACCTGAGGACTAGCCCACCACCTACTGCTGTCATAGACTTTGGCCCTGGCTCTGCTTGCTTGGCCCACAAAGATGTGGCAGGCATACAGTGTTCGGGACCACTCAGAGGAGACCAAAGACAGTGGTTGGGGAAGTGGAGCGTCTACCTGGGGACTTGCAGAGGCAGGCTCTATACTGGGGTCCCAGGCCCCCCATGACCATGTTCCGTCTGTACCTTCTCCTCCTAATTCCATTACACAGCAGAGTAAACAGGGACAAGGCAGTTGGCCTTACAAAGTCTTCCCCTAAAATATGCTTCCTTCACTGTAAAATGGCCGAGGAGAGCTCTATTTGGCAGATGAGATTTCTACCCTTAGAAATTCAGAATCAAATCCAAATACAAAAAGCAGAGACTGCCACAGGGCGACAGCAAGTGGAACATGGGTGACTTAGCTTCCTATCGATGCTGTAACAAATCACTGCAAACTCAGTGGCTTAAAATAACATGAATTTATTATGCTGAAGTTTTGGAAGTCAAACTGGGCTAAAATCAAGGTGCAAGTAGGGCCGGTTCCTTCTGGAGGCTCTGGAGGAGACTCTGTGCTCTCACCTTTTCCACCTCCCAGAGGCCATCCATCCTGCGTTACGTGGCTCATGGTCCTTTCCTTCATCTTCAAAACCAGCAGTCACCTGCAAGCATCACCACTCTGGCCTCTTGCTCTGTAGTCCAATCTTCCTCAGTCTCTCTATTGTAAGGACCCTTGTGATTACATTGGGCCCACCTGGATAATCAGGATGACCTCCCATCTCAAGATCCTTCATTTGATCACATCTGAAAAGTCCCTTTCACCATGTCAGTAACACACTCAGGTTGCATGTGGATGTCGACATCTTTGAAGGGCCCCTTATTCAGCCTGGCACAGTGATGATTAAGACCATATGTTCCAGAGCCAGGCTGCCTGGGTTTAAATCCCAGCTGTGTCCTCTACTAGCTGTGCCACTCTGGGCATATCACTCAACCTCTCTTTGCTTCAACTGACTCCTGTGTGCCTCACAGACATAGGAGTCAGGACATGATGTGTGTAAAGCATTTGGCACAGTGAAGATAGCTCAGTGAGAGAGGGCTGTAATTATCCCCTCCTCTCCACCAGAGTCAGAACTAATGGGTGTCAGAGCTGGGAGGGACCTTGGTGATCACCCAGCCCTGCCCCTCACTGAACAGCTGGGGACAAAGAGGCCCAGAGAGAAGTGAATCACCAGGTCATACAGTATTTTCTCAGGCAACTCCCCGTTACCCTTTAACCACCACCCGATACGGACTAGCCTGAAGGAGGGTCTGGCAGGGTGATCATGGTCCCCTGGCACCCTGCCCTATGCCCAGTACCTACTAAAGGACACAGCAGCCAGAGTCACACAGTGGGGGAGCGAAGTGCTCCCCAGCAGAACAGCTGCAGGAAACATCTGCAGGTGCAGAGGCCCCAGCCAGAACCTCACATGTCTGGTTCCCACCCCACCCACCAGGCTCAGGGGTCAGAGTCAGACACAATGCATCTTTCCCCAAAAGAGGTCAACAGGACTAACCTTGGCTAGGGACATAGAGACCCACGTTCAGGGCCAAGAGAAAGTGCTCTGGAGCGCAAATGGCAGCCAGGCCCCCTGTCTCTCTATGTGACCTCAGATTGGACACCTTTGGGCCTCCATTTCCACATCAGAAAAGCAAGGTACTGGACAGATCTGTGGTCTTCTCTGTGCAATCCAGGTTTCCGGGGTCCGGGAGGCCCTGACTAACTTTCAGAGAGTCCTAGAAGAGCCAGCCGTGCATGGACACAAAGCTGAGGCACGTGTCCAGCTTGCCTGTCTAGGCATCACAGTTCATCAGTGAGTACAGTTCAGGCTGAACAGACCTGCTCAGAGGTGCCTGTGATTAACAGAGAGGGGAACACAGTGACTCACTTCACTCAGATTGCCTGTTTTGCAGGCAAAATGCCTCCCTAGAAGGAGACAGGGATCACCATGGGTCCTTGGCGGAAGCTCAGTTAGGCTCTATTTCTTCCAGCCAGAGGGCTGACTCACCCCAAAGACTTTCCCCTCCCATAAATCTGGCCCAGACAGGCACTGCCCCAATGGTTCAATTTTCCCCACCGTCACACTGTCCTCAAACTGACTCCAAGGGCTCCTCCTAGAAAGGTCTTCATAAGGTTCTGTACGGGGTCTTTCCTGGTCTCAGGGGCAGCTTTTGAACAGAAAGAGGCCCAAAGTGGGGTGGCCTCCAGGGCAAAAGCCAGGCCTTCACTTATTTCCTCACTGAGAAAGTTATATCTTCTTGCCTCAGGGCCTTTGCACACGTCATTCCCTCTGCCAGATATATACTTCCCGTTTCATTGTTTTTAATGACATATTTCAAGGTTAAAGAGAATAAAATTTTTTCAATACGCATTCACATAGGTTTTGTCAAAATAATTCATTCACTCTGTATTGAGAGACACGTAGGCTATTATTTCCAAATGTTTACCGTCACAAATAAGGCTTCTCTGAGCACTCTGAGACACATCGCCCCCGCTTCACTGGCCACGTGTTCAGGTCTCACTTAGTGTCACATCATTCCCTAAACCCCCTTTCTGTCAACCCAAGAGTTATGTCTCCACTTGCCTCTCTCCCACTGCTCCCCAGTCTTTCCTTTAAAGCACATGTCATAATCTGTGTCTTTATTAGGTTTCCCTGCAAGAGAACAGGGACCACATCCCTTTTGCCACCAGAGATCGGTGCCCAGGACACTGCCTGGTGCCCAGTGAAGTGTCTGTAAAGAAGAAAGTATTTGAATGAATGACCGAGCAAAGGCGTCACCCCAGAAGCAGGCTATGCCATGTTCCTTTCCACTCAGGACTCAGAGATGAACCCGACACATCTTTCCACCTGCCCCCTGCTCTGCCCCCGCGTCTGAGAGCCCTGTGCCCTGATGAAGGGAGCTCTGGGAACTGGAAGGCCAGAGGCTCTGGGCCAGACCCTCAGTGTACCCTCACTCACAAGGTGAGGTTAAGGAAACCTTCACCCGGGCCCTCCCACGGCTCCTCACGGCCAGGCACCAGCTCCTGTGCCACCACGGCAGGTCTGGGCGGCACTTGCCATGGCCATGCTGATGCTCTGGGAGCCCCCAGAGCCAGAGTCTGTACCTCCTCCCTTGCACCCCCGCTCAGCTGGAATGGACCAGCCCCCACCTGCTGGCCACACCTGACCTTGAGGTCAGGCCAAGGAGTAGGTCTGAGCTGTGTGCCTTCGCTTGCTACCAATCACTTAAAGTCTCTGTTTCTAAAGCTTCAAGAGAAAGTGCTGGATACAGAAAACTGGGTGGGGGGTGGCCAAGGAAACAAAAACAATAACAGCCATTAGGTGCTGTTGCCAAAGGACGCTCTTTACAGGCTGACCCGTCCCAATCCCACAACTCGACAAGTCAGTTCTGGCTCTGACAGATGAGGAAACTGAGGAACAGTGAAAAGTGGTGATTTCATTTTCCTTTTTATTTCACTCGCCTGTACCTAAGTCCCAGGAGCAGGACTCCATCATGACCTGACCAACACCCCCAGAATCACAGCCTGCCCCCTTGAGAAACATCTTGGCCTACACACGAGGCACTTCCTGCCTCCTCCATTTAATTCTGACACTGGCTTGTAAGGTTTGACTGACCATCCTCATTTCAGAGGTGAGGAAACTGAGGCTTAGGGTCCTGTCCTTGGTAATAGCCAGGAACGGTAGAATTAGTGTTCTAACCCAGATCTTTCAAACATGAACACTCAATCAATGCCTCTGAAGTAGGGAGACCCGGAAGCTGGACGGTCAGAAGCTCCAAAAGATATATAATACAAGTCACATAGGCAATTTTAAATTGGCTGCTAGCCAATCAGAAACGAAAGAGAGGAGCTCCCGGGTGGCTCTGTCGGTTAAGCATCAACTCTTGATCTCGGTGCAGGGCATGATCTCATGGTTTGTGAGTTCAAGCCCTGCATCAGGCTCTGTGCTGGCAGCGTGGAGCCTGCTTGGGATTCTCTCTCTACCCCTCTCTCCCTCTCTCTCTGCCCCCTCCCTACTCGCATTCTCTCTCTCTCTCAAAATAAATAAACATTTTTAAAAGGTATAGAAAGGAAAGTAAAATTAATTTTAAGAACATATTTAACTCCATAAATCCAAAATATTACCACTCAACATGTAATCAGCATAAAAAATTGTTAATGAGGCATTTTTACTTCTTTTCACACAAAGTCTTTGATACCCGGTGTATATTGTACCCTTAGAGCACATCCCAGTTCAGACTGGCCACACTTCAAGGGCTCCACGGCCACGTGTGGTGAGCAACTACCGGCCTGGCTAGTGCCTGTCTACAGCAAGACAGAAGCATGTAAGACCACGGGCAATTCGTTCGGTCTCACCCGCCCCACCAACCAGGACTTCCTGTGTGTCTGCCGTGGGTCAGCAGCAGGAGCAACCCTGCACCCAGGGGTTTCCGTAGGGAGGCGGGTAGACACAGAGAAGGCAGCAATGAAGGGCACCACACCTCACCGTTCAGCCCCAGAGTTTCACACCCTGTCCCCATAAAGACAGAGATGGTCATCTTTCAGGCCAGAGCCCCTGAACTGTGGTTTGGAAAAGGTAGGCATATCACACCCCCCTCTCCTGGACGTCAGAATAATGACGACCCCTCCTCCCTGCTAAAGAAAACTTGATGTAACAACCTCCTGGCATTATTTTCACCCTCAGACCCTAAGGGAATCCTTTGAGTTCCTCCACACCTGATGAAGGGACTCCACCTCCCACCCATTGGCAGGAAGCTGCAGGTGGCAGGCCCCAGGCAGCTGTGGGGGCTCAGACGCCCTCAAGGGCACGCCCAGCAGAGCTCCTGCCCAGGCCCAAAGGTCCCCTCTCCCTATAGCTGCCACCAGGCCTGACCCCAGAAGCAAGTCCTCCAGGAAAGGAAGGAAAGAAAGGGAGGGAGGAGAAGGGGAAGGGAGCCCTCAGATGACTCCCATTAAGATACATGCCCTGAGGCGCCTGGGTGGCTCAGTCGGTTGGGCATCCAACTTCGGCTCAGGTCATGATCTCGCAGTCCGTGAGTTCGAGCCCCACGTCGGCCTCTGGGCTGACAGCTCAGAGCCTGGAGCCTGTTTCAGATTCTGTGTCTCCCTCTCTCTCTCTCTCTGACCTTCCCCCATTCATGCTCTGTCTCTCTCTGTCTCAAAAATGAATAAATGTAAAAAAAAAAAAATTATAAATAAATAAATAAATACATACAAAATAAAAAAAGATACCTGCCCTGTCGGCTCTGTCCCTGCAGTCTCAGCCGCGTGCACAGAGTGAGCACCTCCCTGGGGAAGTGGGTTGTCGGGCTCCCACCCCTACACAGGCCCTCAGCAGACGACTGGCAATGGGACAACATGGGACACGGAGGACGGTGCTGGGCACGGGCTAAGGAGTCGGGGCAGGTCAGGGAGCCTGGCCACTCACTAGCTGGGTGACCCTGGGCCAAACACTCTTTGGGCCCTGCTCGCCGCATTTGTGAATGAGAATGAGATTTGCTTTGCCGCTCAGGGTTGGGAGGAATAACCGAGAAAACATGTATGGCTCCCAACTCAGTGCACGGTGAGAGCTCCGTCCCCCGCCGCTCTCACTATTGTCCCATCCTTGTCACCAAGGACCAACCACTTCTCCCCATGCCTTTCCTCTCCCCGGTTCACTCCGCCGCCGGCCGCATCTCGCTCCCTGCGCCCATCAGCCAGGGGTGCCCAAGGCGGCCTCTCAAGCTGTTCTCAGGCACTAAACGCAGTCCAGACCCATCCCCAAGCTCCGGGTAACATCACACTGGCCAGCCTGCCTCCAGGCGGGATGATGGACACTCGCAGGAGCCGGGCATCACACTGGCACTTCAGGGTAAGCCAGGATCCTGGGTCTGCCCGGGGAGGGGACGCGGGGCACAGTGCAACCCTGGGTGGTGAGCGGATCAGAGAAGCCCTCTCCAGCCTCAAACCCTGGAGACACCCCGGATCTTCACCTGCCCTCCCCGCCTTACATTCCACACTGAGTCCATCTCCGAGTCTGTGGGGCTACCCGAAAACACCTGCCTGTTCCCTCCCTCCGTCTCCACTGCTGCCACCTGGACCAGGCCAGCATCCTCTCTTGCCACTCAACTGGCCCAGCCTCCTTCTGCTCTCCCACCTGTCTGTTCTCGCCCCCTTCAAACCATCCCCGCCCAGCTGCCAGGGTTGGCCGAGCTCAAAGCACACCATGGAATTCTCTCACTTAAAGTCCTCCAATGATCTCCAACGTGCAACCGCCCTGCGCACGACCCGCGCCCGCCTGCCTCTCGGCTCAGCCCCTGCCACGCCCCAGACGCACACTCCACTGGGCACCTGACCTCTTTCTCATGCCCACCTCCGGGCCTTTGCACCAGCTGTGCCTCCTGCCCCACCATCCGCTGATGGCTCCTTTCTGACCCCTGTGATCCTATGCCCCCGTGGAGGCTCCCTGGGCCCCTCTACAGTGACACTTCCCCTTGCAGAGACTGTCCCCTCCCCTCGTCGAATTCTGCTTTATCTCATCGACTCTACAGTATCTATCACTATCAGGAATTATTCCTGTTTATGTACTTATAAATTGTTTCTTTCCACGTGACACGATCTTGTTTGCTTCCTGGTTCACTGCCAGTCTACCACCCCCACCCTAGGGCAGGGAGAGCATCTGCCTTGGTCACTGCTGAGCCTCAGAGTCCAGACCATGTGAAAAGTTAGCCCTCCATAAATGCACGTGACCATCCTCTACTCACTGAGCAATCTTGAGAGGGTCACATCTGAGCCCCTCTGAGCCTTGAGTTCCCCCTTGTGAAATGCTACCTCCTGTCACTGACCCTGAGGGGGTGGGGGAGGCGAGGGGGGTCAGGGAAGGAGGAAGGGAGCAGATACTGTCAGCACCAGAACAACCTTTGCCCAGTGATAGCGTCCACAAGCAGCAGTGGGGCAGGTGGGGCGTCAGTCACCCTGGCAACAGGCGCTCCTCTAGAGGCCCCGGATAGAGGCCCCAGGGAACCCCAGATCTCTGCGTACAAGGAGGCTGACAGGCCCCACCCTCTCCTCAGGCTCCTGAGCTCTGCTGCCTCTGCTCAAACGCCTGGAAAGACCTGCTTTCTGGCCCCAAGAAATATTTACGTTTTGATTAAGTCTGGTTTTAAACCAATAGGTAGGCTGGCCAGAAGCCGATACACCAAGCCAGTCCAGCTGTAATAACACAGTGCACTGGGTGGGGGGGAGGCGGGGAGTAACAAAGGTGGGACCACGGGAGGAATCGCCGGGGTTCCACGTGGCCCCCGACCCCATCCTCAGCCTAAGCCGCCTGCTGGAGAAAACGAACAAGCAGCTCTTGTGAACAGAGGTGGTCAGCACTCCAGTGAGCCCTGGAGTGCTGCCTTGGAAATAAACATGCAGAGCAAGGAGTGCCCAGACCAAACCTGGCCTCGGGAAAGTGACCGCTACCCTTGGGCTGCCCCCACCCCCAGTAAGAGCCTCCCTTCCGCCAGGTGGGGTCTCCCTCAGGAAGCAGAAAGTGAGTCTGTTCCAAAGTGGGGGCTTGTATCAAGTCACATTTGTAACCAGAGGACTCCACTAACCATCCACAGTTATGAGACTCCAGGAGGCTGGGACTAAGCCCAGGTATTTATTGTACTATCTTCCAGTCTCCTTCAAAGTGTGATTCTGGAGGCAGTAAGTGACATCCTAAAGGAAGGTGTACTCCTGAATTCAAAATACCCAGTAGCCAAGACCTGCCTCATCACCCACTCCCTGCCTTCCCACCCAGAAAAAGTCCAGGCAACTAACAACTGCTTCAAAAAGGTATCTTTCTTTCATTTCTGGGCACTTTCATTGGAAGTCAAGTTTCCTGGGCAGAATGCAGGATTTCTGTTTGTACCACTTGCAGCTACAATGGCAAAAAGGTTTCACTAAGCCCACGAGCTCCAAACAGATGGCCGTGGCTGCCTGGAGTGCCAGGACCTAAGACAGGGGTCAGGCTCAGTGGACAGGAGTGCCACAATCGATTAGCAATGTCTGCCACTGGCACAGGCAGGGAGAAAAATGCTATGCATGCTACCTGTTTGCTGTTTAGGCTTAGCTGCAAAGCAAAACCTATACGGGAATTCAGAAAACCCAGGATTCAATTGTAAGGAAACATGGTCAAAACGGAGAGCCAGGGGCTTTTGGAGGACCAAAGCGCCACTGGCGATTTCTAGGGCAAAGGTGACAAATCACTCCCAGAAAGATCAAGTCACTTCCTTGGCAGGCTGTCAGATGGGACACATCCCGAGCCACTACCATCTGGACTATCGCTCAACCAACAATCTGCTCCCAGCTCCTCAGGGTGACACAATTCCAGACTTCTCCAGGAGACGAAAGGGCGTTTGACCTTTAGGGCCCAGAAATAAATATCCAGAGTTATGAACACACTTTGCTGCTGCACTGGGGAGGCGGTGGTGGGGTGGGACAACAGGCATCCCATTTAAAGACAAAGAATAAGGAGCAGCTGGGGCACAGAATGTTCCAGTAGCAGGCTTCTGTGCCTGTGCCAGGGCTGTGCAGGAGCGGGGTTGACAGCAGGAGAAAATGACAGGGCCTCCTAGTGATTTTTTAGGACAAAGTAGGCACCTCTGCCTATGTGCCCACCTCTACACTAGGCCTGAGGAAAAGGTTCCCAACATGACCACCTGAGGCAGCCTTCCCAGGAAAAGCCAACCCTCTGGAGGTTTTCTAGCTGGGTTCACAGTTTGGGAATCACAGCTAACTAAGGAAGGGCTTGGGGGTGAGCAACATGGATAATTATAGGGTTGGAAGGAGGGTGAGTTCAAGGAGGCTGGCATCCCTCAGCCAGCCAGCCAAGGGTGACTTCCAGGGAATGTGAATTATTTCCCAGAGGAGTGAAGGACAGAGTCTCCATTTCTCCAAAACAAAAGAATATGTAAAAGTTAACTCCTATTGCAGCACAGAGGGGACTGGAGGGGAAAGTTCCAGAGCATATTACATGGTATGGGAGGAAAAGGTTCTCACTGCACTGTCTCAGCGTCTGGGGAATGGAGACTAAGGGGACACATTTCTGGGGGAGCCCCAGCTCACCTCTGATGACCTGCGTGACCTCAGCAGGCTGCCTCCCTCTCCCAGCTGTGGGCTTCCTTCTCCATAAGACAGGAACAACAATCCCCACCCCGTGCCACTTACGGGCTGCCGTGAACATCAAAGGTGTGTGGAAGACAGTGGGATTCTACGCAGGAGAAAGAACCCGCTGCAGCTACATGTAACCATGTGGCTGGATCCCAAACACAGGGGTGAGTAAAGGAAGCCAGATGTAAAAGGCAAACATGATAAGATTCTACTCATCCAGTGTTCAAAGGTGAGCAAAACCAACCCATGGTGTTAGAACCACCTTGGGGCAGATGGTGCCTAGAGAAGGCTCCAGGGTGGGGGCTCTGGTTCCAGGACGTGTGTGCCCTGTGAAAACCCACCCAGCAGTTCATCATGGCTTCTGTGCTTTCTTTTTTTTTTTTTTTAATAATTTTTTTTAACGCTTGTTTATTTTTGAGAGAGAGAGAAAGAGAGAGACAGACAGAGTGGGAGCAGGGGAGTGGTAGAGATGGGGGAAACAGAATCCAAAGGAGGCTCCAGGCTCTGAGCTGTCAGCACAGAGCCTGGTGCGGGGCTCAGACTCACAGACTGTGAGCTCATGACCTGAGCCGAAGTCAGACGTTTAACCGACTGAGCCACCCAGGCGCCCTGGCTTCTGCACTTTTCTACATGGACAGTACACCTCAATGAAAAGCTTACCCAGAAAAATGATCTTTTGTAAACCCCTAGGTCAATATATTAATATAAAGGAGAATGCTCTAGAACACAGGTGCTACTGATCTCCTAGAAGCAGACAGCAGGTGAGACAATGTCCTGATGTCCTTCCTATTCCATCCTGTGATTGGGAGGAAGCCAAGGGAAACATGTCCTCTTTCTGGGACTATGAGTTTCTAAGCTGAGCCACCATATAGATGACAGCGGGGGCAACCTCTGTCTTTCACTAACTGCACACTGACATCTTTGTCCAGACTGGGCTGCCCCTTCCCCTCCCCATCCCCACAAAACACATACCGCTCACTCTTCTTGGGCCCGGGCTCCTGCCTCTTGTTGGAGCATTGCTAGCAGTGCTAACCCCAGATTGGGGGTCGAACCCTGTGGCTAGTCCTCTGGAAGGTAACACACTAGTCTTCAATTAAATGTCAGTGGTTCGGGGCACCGGGGTCACTGAGTCGGTTAAGCGTCTGACTTTAGCTCGGGTCACCATCTCACAGCTCGTGAGTTTGAGCCCCACATCAGGCTCTCTGCTGTCAGCACAGAGCCTGCTTCGGATCCTCTGTCCCCTCTCTCTCTGCCCCTTCCCTGCCTCTCAAAAATAAGTAAATAAAACATTAAAAATATATATATATATTTAAATGTCAGTTGTGTGGCTACAAAAAGGAATATTTGTTTTCTCCTCCCTCCCAGGCCCACATCCTGTGTACCTCTCAATTAAAGAAAAATTTTTTCTTTATGTTTATTTATTTTTGAGAGAGAGAGAGAGGAGGGGCAGAGAGAGAGGGAGACACAGAATCCGAAGCAGGCTCCAGGCTCCGAGCTGTCAGCACAGAACCCGACGCAGGGCTCACAAACCATGAGATTATGACCTGAGCCGAAGTCAGGCACTTAACCGACTGAGCCACCCAGGTGCCCCGCACCTCTCAATTTTAAAAACACAGTTGTTCATAGGCATTTGTGGCTCAGGCGCCCAGGCTCAGAGGGCATGCATATTTATCTACTCCTCAGCAGCATTTCAGCATTTTCTTTTTTTTTTCTTTTTTAATTTTTTTTTTCAACGTTTATTTATTTCGGGGACAGAGAGACAGAGCATGAACGGGGGAGGGGCAGAGAGAGAGGGAGACACAGAATCGGAAACAGGCTCCAGGCTCTGAGCCATCAGCCCAGAGCCCGACGCGGGGCTCGAACTCACGGACCGCGAGATCGTGACCTGGCTGAAGTCGGAGGCTTAACCGACTGCGCCACCCAGGCGCCCCATCAGCATTTTCTTTAGGGAGAATGACACTTTAAGTTTGAAGAAAAATCCCAAGTGCTGGCCAGTGAGCATGTGCAATGGGCACGGTCCCTGGAGCCAAGCGCACCGGGAGGAGAAAGGGCTGCTTGAATAGGGGATATGGTGGCACCCTGGAAGGCGCTCTGTCACGATGGCATCAGGAAATTGGAGGCACTGTCTCTCCTGCAGCCCTCACTGATAAAATGAGAGCTTGGCTAGACTGTGGTCTTTCAAATTGTTTCACAAGGGCCCCACAAGGTGCCCCTGGCACCCCTTAGAAACCATTAAAGTGGGGGATTTCACTTGAACAACAGGTTCCTAAGACATTTAAAAACAAGTTTGGAAACTATGGAATTAGATGAAGCTAAAACCAGGATTCCGTCTAATGTGGCACAAAAGATAATGAGCATCTCAGCCTCTGTCGGATCTGCTCCGCTCCTGGGGAAGACACTGTAGCCCTATGCTGCTTTCTGCCACCCTCGGTAACTCCCACTGGGGTGGAAACTCCTGGGGGAAAAGTCGGTCTGCCTTACTCAGCACCTGCAGTCATGCCTGGTACACAATAGGAGCTCAATAATCTTGGTGAGCAAGCGAGCGAACAACTGAGCAAAGAACACAGACCTCAGGGGACCGCGCTTGCGAAGATCAAATAAGAGGTCACGGGTACACAGTAAGCGCTCTATAAGCGGTAGCTGGGATTTGAACTTGGGTCTGTGCAGTGTTCTCTCAGCACCGTGAAGTCAAAAGTGTTTGGAGAGTCCCACCCCGTCCTGGCAAATGGCATCCTTAAGTTTGTGCCTGACTTCAAAAGTACTTATTCCCTGAGTGTAAGAACTAAGTTTGGGGTTTATTTATTTTTTTAGAATTCTCTGAAAGACCCCCAGAATAGCTACCAGCCCAGGGCACAACCCAGAAACAATAAGCGGATAAGGCTAAGCGAAGGCACCAGGCGACTGTGAAAGCCAAGGAGGAGGTCCTCGAAGACAGTTCCTTCCTGGCTCCACACAACAGCTCTGCATCCCCCAGCGCCCACGGTTAGCTGTGGTCACACCCTCGGTGGCCAACACATTCAGGTCATGCCCACTCACCCAGCCACTACCTCCTTGTGAATGGGGGATCACAAAAGGCGCCTGTGGTCAGACACCTGTCTTTCCGAGGATGCCAGGCATGTAGCTGAAAGGGTGCCACAGGCTTCCCTGAGTTTCCTGGTGAATTTGGTGACACCTGGGAAGTCCAAAAGAACCTTCCTTTGCCTCTCATGTCAGCTTACAGAAAGCGGAAGACATCAACCGGCAGGAAACTTAAAGGTTACAGAGAAAAACTCCCCATCAGATCACCCTCCGGCGTTGCTCACCGCTGCAGCTGGGCCTCCTGGCCTCTATCTGCCCACAGCTGGCTCCAGCAGCCTCTGTCACACTGTTTCCACTACCTGAGACCCTGTACCCCAAACCACCCAAGCGAATGTCTACTCACCCCTCAAGGGCCAGCTCAAGTTTCACCTCGGAAAAGCTTCTCCCTCTACTTCAGCCAGGGACCCCCCGTTCCTGTCCCTCTCGCTTTGCTACAACCCTCCCCATCTATCCCGGGTGCATTTACTAAATAAACACACGCCCATCTTAGACTTGCACTGCACTGGGCTTGCTGCCAGGAACACAGGGATAAAAGCCCCCTCCCTCCTTACAGGAGCCCAGTGTGGACGACAAGACAGACATGGGAACAGAGGATTATGCCCAACAAGGAGATCTACAGGACCTGTGTGAACAGAAGGCTGTAGAAGAACAGAAGGGGACAATGGAGGACCCAGAAGGACAAGAAGGTGTCTGCCAAGCAGAGGGCGGGAGAGCAGTCCAAGCAGAGAGGGATCCCTGGGAATGGCTGGATCTCGGGGTGCCTGGAAAGGCAGAAGAGTCTGGGCAGAAGTGGGAGGCAGGCTGTGGAAGGGAAGCGTGTCCGATGCAAGGTTTAGAGCCACCACGATGCCGGCAAGGCCAGGAAGCATGTCAGGGGCCATTGCAAAGGTCCAGGAGAGAGAAGGAATGAGACTGACCCACCAGAGTGGCAGCAGAGGGGAGAGAAGGGGCTGGAGACATTCTTCCAGAAGCTGTTCAGCATTTGGGGGTCTCTCTTAATTTAACCTCCTCCGCTAAGCAAGTACTCCTTGTGAGAAGTGACCCGTTTTCTATTTTACTTGAGTGCAGAGCGGCCTCCCAATGAATAAGTAATTACTGAACTAAGTTTTAAACTCTAGAAACATCTCTGAAAAGATGTGCTTGACCTCCCTGACCCCGACAGTGGTTGAACAAAGAACACAGTTGTACAAACTGAACACAGGGGAACCACACCTAGGCTATCCCAGTCAGACCAAAGAGCTCAGTCTGTGCTTGAAGCAAAATGCCTCCAGGAAGCCAATCAACAAACCACTGCTGGGCCACAGGGAGACTCGAGAGTAGGGCGCCCACGGTACAAAGACCAAGGAAGAGGGAAGCCGCTCTCGTTCAGAACTCCACTCATCATCTTCCGAGTGGCTGTGAGACGATGGCCAAGTCCTCGACCCTCTCTGGAATCCTGAGCCCACATCTGCCAGCAGAGAATTCAGGGACTGCAAACACGCCCATGGGTTGTTGCTGTCCTTGACCCCCATGGTGGGAGGAGAGTCACAAGCCCGTACCCTGCCCAGGACACCAGCCCCCCAAAGCAGAGACATTAAGCACTTCCTTTCACGGGAGGGAAATTCTTGTTTACAGCTCTCAGCTGGTGCAGCCCCAGCTCTTCCGGGGGGAGAGGAGAGAGAGGCCCCAAAATCCTTGATCACAACAGTGACCAAAACAGCCACAGGCTCACCTTGCACAGCCCTCTCTCAAGCAGAAGCCACATACAAGGAGCTCTAGGCACAAAACAGCTCCAAGTAGCTCCCACAGGACCACCATCACCAAAAAACCCCACCTTACGCTCTCCATCCCCCAAAGCTTATTTTTTAGCGGAAAAAAAAAAATCTTTTAAAATGACAGTTTTGAAACGAAAATATGCTCCCTTACCATACTTTCTCATGGAGTTAAAAATACAAATAAGTGTCGGAGGGGGAAAAGTTTTGTTTAAGGTCAGAGGGGAAAAAAAAAAAAAAGAGGCATGTTTTCTGAAATCTCGGAAAATAAACAGACTGAGCCCTCCTCTGCAGGCTCTCTGGGAATATGACCTGAAATGCAGCTGGGGGTCGGAACACCATTTAAAGGAAAGCTCCAGGGCACGCCCAAGGCGGGGACTAGTGGCTTGGACACTGTGTCCCCCTCTCCAGAGGACCATCCTGCTGGCCACTTGGGACGGGAGTGTTCAGGAACTGAGAAGCAGAGGCGGGTGTGTGAGAAGAGCATGGAGGATGACCGGGAAGGAATAGCGGGTGCAGCAAGGGCCCTGGGGCTGGCTCTGGCCTAGGGATGTTTATCCAACCACACCAGGTTATGAGGCCACACTCCAGGCAAAAGCCGGACCAGCGACACCCGTGAGGGGCAGCAGAACTGCTGTCCACGCAGGAGACAGGGTCACACTGGGTAGTCGCTCAGCCTGGCCCACCGGCTGTACAATGCCTGCAGTCCGTATCTGTTAAGCCCTACTGCATGCTGGATCCTGCCACAGGCACTGCACCTGTAACTAGACAGCTAGACAAGGCCCTTGTCTGCACAGAGTTTACATTTGGGTGTCCAGAGCCCCTCCACTCTTTCCTCCAACCCCCTGCCCACAACCCTGGTGGACCTGCCAGTCCCACGGGGAACTGATATGTGCTGAGCCCTGTTGTACAGGGGCTGGAGTAAGCCAGGCCCCTGCCCCAGGGGGCTCTTGAACTCCTGGGGGATGAGGTAGCCGGGGTGAGGAGGGGGGAAGATCCCACCCCGCTGTCCATAATAACGTGGAGTTACACTGACCATCCACAGAGATGCACCCACGCTTGATTACTGCACACCTCCGGTGTCCCTAGCTCTGCACTAACCCTGGGAGCAGCGGACACGGGCACGGGCTCCATTCCTACCTAGGAGAAGTGCCAAACCCAGAGAGGGAGAACCAGAAGCAAAGGATTAGGATGCACTCAGAAGCAGCGGGAATAGGGCTCTGAGCGTGGCTTTGGAATTAGACAAGGCTCAATTTGGATCTAAATCCAACTGTGTTACTAGCTGCGTCCACCCGGGAGAGTCACTTCATCTTTCTGAATCTCAGTGTCCCCTATGGTAATGTGGAGATGACCATGCCAACCTCGTAGATGTACATCTGATGACCAGCTTGCTGCTGCCGTCTGACAAAGCAGAACAATGACCATCCTTTTATCTGGGCTTTCCAGAAGCGTGAACAACGGGGTGGGACCACAGGGCAGGGGGTCGTGGATTTTGCCAGAGAAAATCCAAAACATTCTAATTAAAAGATGAAACGTCTGGGGCGCCTGGGTGGGTCAGTTGGTTAAGGGTCTGTCTGACTTTGGCTTAGGTCATGATCTCACAGTTCGTGAGTTTGAGCCCCGCGTCGGGCTCTGTGCTGACAGCTCAGAGCCTGGAGCCTGCTTCGGATTCTGTATCTCTCTCTCTCTTCCCCTCTCCCTCTCATGCTCTGTCTCCGTCTCTCTCTCAAAAATAAACAAACATTTTTAAAAAATTTAAAAAAGATGAAACGTCACTGGAGCTAAACCTGGAATAAGAACATAATTTCTACAGAAAGAAAAAGTAGAGAGGCATTCCAAGCCCAGAAGGATCAGGCATTTTTTTTTTCCCCTCAGGGGCCTTCTAATGACATTTCTTTATTCCTGAAAGATGTGTGATGAATAGACAGATAAATGTAGCTTTCCTCTCTCTCTCCCTCCCTTTTTTCTTTTCTCCCTCCCTTCTGTCCTCCCTCCCTCCTTCCTCCTTGCCCCCCCACCCTCCTATTCTTCGACATAAATTTATTGAGCACTTAATATGTGCCAGGTGCTGTTCTAGGCACAGAGGACAGATCAGTGAACTAAACGGATGGTGCTCTCCTGGAGCTTACATTTGACCCTCATAGCCACCCACAGTAAGATTGGCCAGGTACCATCATCAACCCCATTTTATAGATGAGAAAAGGAATCACAAGTTAAGAAGCCTAAATGACACACAGGAGCTCTGAGCCAGAACAGACAGATGCAGGCCCAGTCAGCCTTCACCCCCACCTCCCCACCTCCCAACCTTTCCCACCAGAACCCTCGCACCCGGGCAAGGGAGTGAGTGACCATCCCCCAAAGTGACCACTTCCGGGGGGGGCGCCTGCATGGCGGGCTGATGGAGACGACAGACTCCCTCATTACTCCTGCCAGCCACTCCCAAGTTTCTCTTGTAAATAATCATTTAGACTCCAGAACAACCTTTTGCCTTCAAATTATAGCAAGTTGAAAAGCAGAGTCAACAGAATCCCCCAGACTCCTGAGAGAGCTGACCTTGCCCTTGTGGTTTAAGGAAAGGCAAGGGGGTCACAGGGTTGTCCAGGCCCTGCGTGTGATGCCACACTGTCCACCAAACAATTAGACGTTGCTGAAAAGCCAATCACAACCTAATATACAAAAGCACTGTTTTCCCCAAAAGAGGGGGCAGCTTTCTTTTTTGGCAATTCAGTCCAGTGAGATTTTAGTTCAAAGGACTTGAAGCACTTTGGGAACTCAATTAACGAAAGGGATTATTAAATGAGCTCAAAAGCTCTCTAATGAAATATTAAAAATCGCTGAAGCGGGTCCAGTATTCCGTCCTCTCCATTTCTGAGTATGTCTGAAATTCATCATAATGAAATGTTTTAAAAGTCCTGATAAACCAACAACACAATAACTTAAAGCAGTGGAGTGAATAAAAATAAAACATCCACACTGGTGTTACTAAAAATAATAACCCCCAGATTTGTGGGGCGTTTTGCTCCACAGAGTCCTTCCACATGTACAGTATCTAATTACTCAGGGCTCGAACTCATGAGCCGAGAGATCATGACCTGAGCCGAAACCAAGAGTCGGATACCGAACCGACTGAGACAACCAGGCACCCCTCTAATTTGAACTTTCAAGGAAGGCAGGGGTTATTAGCCCCATTTTGCAAACGGGGAAGCTGAGACTCAGATTTGCCCTAGGGTTTTCTACCAGGAAGCCAATCAGTGGGGACATGAACCCAGCCACGGGGACGATACGTGGACTTCATGTGGCCCAGCCCCAGCCCCCGTAGCAGCTCCCTGCTCCTCCACTCCTGCCTCGAAGAATGTGGCTGTTATCAACCGACCTTGTCAGGCCTTTTTTAATGCTAAAACATTTTGCTGGTCCCCACTCGGTTTCCTAGCCACCACCCTATCACTACACGTGGCGGACTTTAAGAACTGTGCCACGGCCCCCACAAGCCACGGTGGCTCGACTGTTCGGCGGCCCACCAGGGCTTCTTGGCCCAGCATCCATCTTCCCTGCTGGATCTTTCAACCAAACGCTTGTTTGGCCAGTGGATGGTCTTCAGTATAAAACATTTCCAGCAACATAAATCAAGTCCTAACGAGCACTGCCCCTGGCCGGCCTTAGCTATTCCAACCCCAACTCACCTTTTCAGAAACCTTGTCGGGGCAGAGACTGGCCACAGATTCCTCCCATCTCTGCCCCAAGGCAGGAATCAACCTAGGGGAAGTCTGGGGTGGGAGGATTTCTGTCACCATCCACCCTCTTCCCACTGCACCTTAGGACCAATCTAGAAACTGTTTTAAGTGACAGCCCTGACCCCTTTCATTTGAGACCCATTTGAGAAGACACTGGTTCCTTACTGCCCACCCCTCCACCTCCCCTCCTGGGTCTGTAATTTCTAGTCCCCCCCTGCCACAGGCCGCTTCTGAGCCCAAGGTGCCCTAAATGCGTCAGCCGAAGTTGACCCCATGATGTACGTATGGGTCTGATGACTTCACTTCTGACATCGGCCCTGAGACATCCTCTATTTTTACACTCTGAACCTCTGTTGTGTCTGAAACCTCATAACCTTTTTTGAAGAACACACCGTACCTGTTCTGTGCTCCAGGAGTTTTGCAACCACCTTTGGCCAAAAGCAACAACCACTCAGAGCCAGATCCCCACGCAGACTAGCAGACTCAGAGGCCGGAAGCTCGGGATGTCTGCGTTCTCCAAAGCCCTGCCCAGGCTCTCCCAGAAAGTGAGCAGGATGCTTGATTTTTTTCAGGAGCAGCCCCCCAGGAGACACTCCTTTGCTAAGGAGGGAGCTTTCACCCAGCACTCACACTTGGGGAGAGAGACCCAGCGAGTGCTTTCAGGAACCCCACACACACGCTCGGGTCCGCCATCCGATCCGTTACCCCCGCCTTTACCACACGCTCACGCTGCCCTCAGCTCCAAATGGCAACTCCCAGTAGCAGAGGGGCCCAGAGCTGCACTGCCCAACCCAGAAGCCACCGGACACAGGTAGGCACTGAGCACCCAGAATGTGGCCGGTCCAAATCGGGATGTGCCGTAAGTTAAAATCACACTGGATATGGAACACTTTGCTTGGGGGAAAAAAAAAAGAATCTAAACTATCTTATTCATGGTTTTATATTGACTACATGTTAAAATGATAATATTTTACATGTATTGGATTCAACAAAATACATCATTAAAGTTCCAGCTGTTTCTCTTTTACTTTTTTGGTCTTTTTTTTTTTTTTTTAAGCAACAACTAGAAATTTTCAAATTTCACAGGAGGCTCACACGATTTTTCTATCGGACAGCGCTGGTCTCGGCAGTGGCTCCGATCCACTATCTGGGTCCAAACCTCAGCTCCATTTACTAACAGTTTGAGGTTGGGCAGGTTTCTGGTCCTGCGTGCACTCCAGCTGCACATCATCCAGGGGATGAAGGTGCTGCCCCGAGCCGGGGGAGGATTCAGTGAAATCACATAGATTCGCAGCTACCGCAGTTCTGGCACTCAGTAAATGCCGGCTGCTATTACTCATTCAACAAAGATTTCCTGATCCTCCACTGACAGGTCAGAGTCTGTGCTAAGCCCTGGAGACGGAAAAGATGAACCCAAAACATCCTCCTGCCAGGGGCACCCCCAACCCAGGCCTTGAAGAAGCACGTTCCTGCCTGAGCTTTGTTACCGTGTGACCTTGAGCAAGTCTTCTTGCAGGGCGGGGGGCTCACGGTCCCATCTGCAGAGGGAGAGGTGGGATGTCCAGCTGGGACTGATGCGTGAGGACTCCGAGACCATCAGCACAATCAGGGCCCGACAGAACAGGCACTATTCCCAGAAGGCTGGCATCAGAGCTCAGAACAGCGGTTCTGGGTGATTGCATTTGCAACCCCAGCCCCATGCTGATTGGCCAGGGAAACCAGGGACGGGATTCCTGAAACCTGGCAACCCCCAGCCCTGGGAATGTGTGTGACCTGCCCCTTCTCCCAGGCGCCACTCCTATATCCTCATTTCTTAGCCTGGGAGGACTTGAGGGGGTGGGAGTAGGAGAGGAAAACAGGAGATGAGGGTTGGAGGGGGGCCTTGGCCTCACTTGCGTGGAAGCCTCAAGGTCAAGTATTTTATATCATCTCCAAATGTGACTATGCTCAGCCACAGGGATAGGGGACTCTGTCGTCACAGCTCTGGCCTGCCCGGAGCATGCGATAAATCAGTAGTTCTTATAAATTTTGTCATTACCCTGTGACTACAACTCCTATGCAGTCTTTGTTTAAAAAGCACCATCTTAATAAAGGTAAATAGTTTTAAATCCCATGATGTTTATAACCTTCCTATGGAATTAATTTTTTTACTAAAGTGGGAGCCTCAGAACAAAACAAAAAATCAGATGCAGGCCAGGCCTCTCGGCAACCTCGAGAGGCCCCCAGATGTGCCCCCTCCAGTAGAGGGACCATCGCCAGTGGACATCTGTGACCCTCCAGGCCAAGAAGAGGAACAGCCTGGCTCAGCAGACCAGCTCCACTGGAATGAATGCTGGCTCCTCCTAGCCCCGCCGAAGACCTGCCTGCAAGAACTTGCCTTTAAGATTAGACCATCTTGTTTGCTCAAGAGATAGCAGCTCTAATGCTTCTAGAAAGCCTCCTAAAAGCCTCGGGGCCTTCACCAACCGTGGGCCCTACTGACAGCTCAATGCCCAGCTGCTGAATGTGAGAGCAGGAAACTGTCACAGGTTGGGCACACCCTTCACACTCCCGGGGGGAAACCTGCACCCACAAAGGGCCTCAGCCCATCCGCTGCCTGCCTGTCGCCTGTCAGTACATCCGCCCATGAGTTCAACTGCCCGACAACTCATCCACCCATAAATCTGTCTGCTCCTCCGTTCATTCACCCGTCGGTCCATCCACCTCTTAGTTCACCCACACTTGGCACAGGTTTCTCCAGCCCCATCATGCCCAGGCCCTGGCCTTGGGGACACAGCGGGACAATTTGTGGTGAGGTCGGCGAGGGAGACAGAGAAGGAGAACAGACCATTAAAGACAGTCTGGTGAGCAGGGCTGTGAAGGGAAGTGGGGGAGGCTGCGGGGACAACAGAGCCGGGGTCAGAATACGCCTCCCGGGGAGGAAGCCTGGTGAAGAGCTGGGAGCAGGCTCCAGGCCTGGCACACCGCGCATGGGAAACAGGACAGTGAGAGGGAGAGGAGGGCGTGTTCAGACGGCCCAGGACCCCCAGGACCTGACTGGTGGGGGAGGGGCTGCCAGTGAGTGAATCAGCGGCCTGGGGCTTGGAGGGTGCAGCTCGGATCTGAACCCTGGGAAGACTGGCGTGGACAGGCAGCCGGGAGTGCGAGCTGAGCGGACGTGCAGGAAGCCCCCGCGCTCGTCTAAGCTGGAGGCATGGACGCGTCCTTCCGAGGAAGAGTCTGCAGGGTGAGAAGCTGGACGGGCTTTTGCAAGAAGACACTGGGCTCCTGGCTGGGGCGAGAGGCCACTCAGGCTGCTCTCAGTGCCACAAGTCAGCCCCTAAGGAGAAGCGGGCCCCCCGAAAGGCTGCTTCTCTGTGACTTGTTCCTAGTGGGAGCATTCAGCCGGCTTCCCAGCCACCGCAGCAGGGGATCGGGTGACCTGATGGCCTGGCTCGGGGATGGCAGCGCTCGAGGGCATGCTTCCAGATGGGCAGGGGCCCAGGAGGGGGAGGCAGCCAGTCACCACCCTGGGAACCCGGGGCGGCCTGCCAGCATGAAGGCTCAGCTCAGCGCGCTCATGCCGGGGCCAGCCAGATTCCTCCGTGTGACAAGGACGCCACGTGAGGGAGGCTGACAGCAGAGCAGCGGCTTGCACAAGGGCCGGCAGTCACTGACTGGGGACGCCAGGCACGGGCATGGCCGCAGGGAACAGTCCGAGCTTGCTTTCCATGCGCTGGAACCCTAACGGGAGCGAGACAGCAAGAGGTGAGGGGCAGAGAGTAACCTCAGGGCGGAGATTACTAACCCACGTTAGTCAGTCAGTCGGGATCACGGATCCCAGACCGTCTTGGGAGCAGCAGGGAGGGACAATTTTTCCCAAAGGAGGCAGTGAAGTTAGCATGCACACTGGGTCCAGGAGGGAGGGGAAGGGGTGTCTCAGGTGAGAGGAAGGACCCAGGCCACGCGGTGGCAAATCCATCCGGTGGGAGTAGATCCTGGTGTGGAGCCAGAATCAGAAGAGTCCTGAATGCAAGAGGCAGGCACTGAGGCTTAATCCTGCAGGTGATGGGAAATCGGTGCCTCCGGTAGCATTCCGAGAGGAAAACGGCTTAACAGATCCTCAAAAAACGAAACACAGAAGCTCCCTATCACCTAGCAATTCCACTCGTAAGCGTACACCCCCAAAGAATTGAAGACAGGGACTCGGGTACTAGTGCACCCAAGTTCATAGCAGGGGCATCCTTCATAAGAGCGAAAAGGCGGCGACGAGCCAAGGGCCTGTCAATGCGGGGAGGGGAAAACAAAGAGTGCTACATCCACAGCACCGACTATTATTCCGCCACAAAAGGAATGAAGTGATGGCACGTCTTGCTTCCATTTCGTCGGCCCCCAGAAAATGGTGCCGCGAAACACCAAGCAGCAACTGGCATGTGGGTCACCGCTGGCCACGGCCTGGCACACGACCCTCACCCTGCGGGGCCCGGGCTGGCCTTCGCCACAGAATGCCAGGGGGCTGCCGCTGGTCACGTCTCGGGAGTCGTGGCGTGACGCGAAGGGTGTGCGCGGACGGGGATGAGCAGCCTTGGCCCTTGCCACTGCAGTCAAGTCTGGCTTAACCGTTCTACGGACACCCCCACTGGGAGCACTAGGCCTGCCCCCTTCTGGGCCTCCTTTCATCAGAAAATCTAGCCGTCCTGTCCTTCCTCCCAGGATGCTGAGCCCCACGAGGGACAAAGCTACCTGTTCCTCCTTCTGTGATGAGCACCTAGCTCAGGGTATGGCTGGGTGATGGCTAGAAGCACTGGGAGGAGGCGGGGAGGGGAAAGAAAAGAGGAGCTCTCTGAAGAGGACTCACCTCTCGGATTACATATCAGATTACAGACTGTCCCTTCAGGGGCTCTCGTCAATCCAGAAGTCAGCCGAGAAATGACCCCCGAGGAATCCGAGCCTTCACAAGGAGACCACAGAAGTTGTCCTCTTGCTTAAGGCCTCTGTGTGAGACACTGTGGCCAAGGATGAGGTATTTCCTTGCCACACAGCTTGTCAACCCTACAGAAAGTCAATGCACCTGCTGTCGTCTGGGTGTGTTGAAGGCATGTATGGACAGAGAGAGTCTGAGAGGCCCTTTCTGCTTCTCCAGCTCCCCCATGCAGAGGGGGCAGCCTGCGGGGAGGTGCCAAAGCCAAGCTGTGTCTGAGAGAACAGGTGGAAGAGACATGCTCACAAGACCTGTCACTCAGGGTCAACCACAGGGCCATTAGATGGATGATCTCAGAAAGGAAAAGGCTCTAGGGGAATCACTGGGAAAGCTTATTTAAAAAGCAGATTCCAGGGCAACTGGGTGGCTCAGTCAGTTGATCGCCCAACTCTTGATTTCGGCATAGATCATGATCCCAGGGTCGTGGGATCGAGCTCCATGTTGGGTTCTGCACTGAGCATGGGGCCTGCTTAGGATTCTCTCTCACTCTCTCTCTCTCTCTCCTTCTGACCCTCTCCCTCACTCTCTCTCTCTAAAGTAAAATAAAATAAATAAAAAATAAACAAAAAGAAGATTCCTTATACAGTGGTATAATTGCTTCAGAAAACTGTTTGCCAATTTCTAGAAAAGCTAAACCTATACCTACCATATGATCCAGCCATGCCATCTTGGGTATTGACCCAAGAGAAAAGGAAATATATATGTCCACAGAAAGACATATACAATGTTCCCAGAAGGTTGATTTATAATAACAAAAAAACTAGAAACAACCCAAATGTCCTAACAGGTGAGTGGATAAGCCAACTCTGGTCTATCCAAATGGTGGAATACTACTCAGTGATGAAAAGGAGTGAACTATGGATACACGCAACAAGTTGGATGAATCTCAAATGCTGAGTGAAAGAAGCCAGCCAAAAACAAAGGCACTTACTATATGATTCCATTGATAGAAATAGCTAGAAAACATCAACTCTTCCATAGTGTCAGAAAGCAGGGCAATAAGGGGTACAAGGGAGGGATTATGGGGGGCATCTGGAAACCTTTAGGGATGATAGATATGTTCACTCGCTTGTCTGTAGTGGTGTCTTCACAGGTGTAAGGATTTGCCCCATACTTCTCAAATTGTTTTTTTTTAATTTTTTTCATGTTTATTTATTCTTGAGAGAGAGACAGACAGTGCAAGTGGGGGAGGGGCAGAGAGAGAGAGGGAGACACAGAATCTGAAGCAGGCTCCTGGCTCTGAGCTGTCAGCACAGAGCCCAATGCGGGGCTCAAACTCAGGAACTGAGAGATCATGACCTGAGCTGAAGTTGGCCACCCAGGTCCCACCTTTTTTTTTTTTTTTTAATGTTCATTTATTTTTGAGACTGAAAGAGAGAGACAGAGTGAGAGCAGGAGAGGGGCAGAGAGGGAGCCCACACTTCTCAAATTTTGTATTATGAGTAGGTATGGTTTAACATCTGTCAATTATTCCCCAATAAAGTGGTTTCAAAAGAATACAGATCCTGAATGCCATTCTGGAGAGTGGAAGTCAGTCATGGTGGGGGGTGTTACAAAGGAGAGCAAAGGGGGTGCGCTGAGGCTTTCCCCAACACCCTGGAGCACAGCAATAAGAACCAGCCGCGAGGAACCCAGCCTGCCACCTTCCACTGTCACTTCTCTACACTGTGGCACGGTGGTCTGGTAGGCTCACTCATGGGTCTGGTTAAGCTGATCCAGATGTCAGTAACCCATGGACAGTGTCCAGCAAGAGGATTCCAACCAAGCCACCTTCTGGACCCATCACCACCTAATTCTTCACTTGAGGACATTTAGGTTAGAATTTTGTTCACCAGATGAGGCTAAAACTGGATCATATAATCCAGGTTTGGCCAAGGAACAGAAATTTTCCCAAGTCACAGGAGAAGGCAGGAAATATGGCCATCAGGAGACTCCAACTCAATTTCTAATAAACTTCAAGGTCATGCTAAATGATAGGTCTAACAATATTATAGTTATATCTGCTTGTGTATTTACTTTGTGGGCCTTTTTTTCCCTTTCTCTTATTCACTTGCTCAGCCACAAATGAAGGCAGAAAAGAAATGTGCCAAAACACTAATGGTGGGTGATCTTCGCTCTTTATAGAAAATTTTAGGTAGGGGCACCTGGGTGGCTCAGTTGGTCAAGCATCTGATTCTTTTTTTTTTTTTTTCAATATATGAAATTTATTGTCAAAGTGGTTTCCATACAACACCCAGTGCTCATCCCAAAAGGTGCCCTCTTCGATGCCCATCACCCACCCTCTCCTCCTTCCCTCCCCCCATCAACCCTCAGTTTGCTCTCAGTTTTTAAGAATCTCTTAAGGCATCTGATTCTTGATCTCGGCTCGGGTCATGATCTCACAGCCCCACATTGGGCTCTGTGCTGACAGTGCAAAGCCTGGTTGAGAGTCTCTCTGCCTCTGCCCTGCTCACACGATTATGCGCTCGCTCTCTCTCTCTCTCAAAATAAATAAATCTTAAAAAAACATTTTTTCTGTAATATGATTATGTCCCTTTAAAAAAAGACCACATCATACGGTATAAACTTTATTTGCCAATAAAAATTGGTACAGAAGTGACAAATAGCATAATAATCGATCATTGTAAAAAATCTTGTGAACTGCAACAAGTTATAGGCCTTCATGGGAGAGTCCCAAGATTACATGTTAAGTCTTGGGTTCAGGTCTCAAACTGGCTCTAATTAGCTGTATGCTGTTAGACCTTTCACTTACCCTCTCTGGGCCTTGGTTTTCTCATATGTAAAAGGAGAACTTCTCCTCCCCCCCCCGCCCCAATCCCTCCTTGCTTTCACTTTCACAGTCTGGAGCTCATCTCATACCCCACTGGAGTCTCCTACCATGCTCCACTAGCTGTGTTTCTAAAATGTCAAAGCAACTTCCAGAAAACCAAAACCACACTCTGATTCCACTCTAAAAACTCATCCTATAAACCAGGATCTCAACTGTATACCTTTCCAGCAAAAGCCCAGCATATCCCATCTCTGGAGCTAAATGTGTTTGAAATGTTAATCTAGCAGAAGAATGAGGAAGGACAGCAAGACTTCCTTCCAACCCCAGCCAGGGGCATTCTCCACCAACTTCGGTGACGGGACAGCTGTGTATACAACCTGATCCCGGTCTGCTTCTTAAATACTGCCCAGCAATAGGCCAGTGGCCCTTCTTTCCTCTTTGATGTTGATGCTAAGTGCATCAGACCCATTTTTACACATGCTCAGCCCTGTCCCCCAACAGATGCTACATTTTTAGTCCAATGAGTAATTTCTGAATGCCTTCCAACGGCACCCATTTAATTTCTTGGCATCTCACTGGGATCAGCAGCCAGAAGGAACAGCAGCCAAAAGCACAGCATGTTGTGACTTTAAAACCACGGCAGAAAAAAAGAATCCTGCCTTGGAAAATTCAGACTTGACCCCAGTTCCAAAGGTCATCATTTATCACAGGAAATGAAGGGTTTGCCACATGGGCTCTTCCTCTGTATCAAATCTCCTTCACAGGAAAGTTTAAATAAATGAAACACGAAATTGAAAGGACTCGCTGTCTCCAGGAAGTAGTAACATGATCAGTGGTCACAGATACAATCCAGCCCAGTGCAAAGGAACCTCTCCCAGGTTGCCCTGATCCGTTTGTCCCAGGTCAGCTGCAGGTCATATGACCACAACCAGTCCAGACCACTGCTTGGAAAAGAGAGACCAAAGATGCTGATCAGCTGTGTGCCCTTAAAACGTGGCTCTGGGTGCTTATCTGGGCCGTACCCTCAGTGACAATCAGGAACCTGGCTCTCCACAGGGCGACGGTCACACCCACAACAGGCCACTGTCTGCTGAGTCTTACCAAAGTGCCAGTAACTGTGCTCCAGTGTCCATCTCGTTTCATCTGCCCCAAACCCAGTGAGGTAGGGACTAGCGTTAGCCCATTTTACCGGGGAGGCAACTAACAGCCTTAGGAAGCTAGCGTGTGGTCAAACTATAATTCAAATCTGCTTTGCAACATCGCTCTCTCCAAGAAATTTCACACGAAAAGGGTCTTTGCATTTCTGCAGCAACTTCGTGGTGTGGCTCACAGAAGCCAGGAGATTTGCCCAAGGGCACCTAGCGAGAGCTGGGGTCCGAGGTGAGAAACCTTTGATGCTGACTCCTCTGTCAGTATTCTGGGCGCTGCAGACTGGGCATCACAGCCCACCCAGAGGGGGCCAGCTCTTTTAAAGGACACAGGAGCCTGCCAGCTAAGGGGACAGAGAAACCTAAAACGGCAAGTTCCTTTAACAGGCAACACTTCAGAGAAGACACGCCCAGCCTGTGCTTTTAAGAGGTAAGATGGCATCACTGAAGGAAACAGAGCCACCAGAGAACAGCCATGTAAAGAGACCTGTCCCGAGTCTCTCAGGTTTCTGATGACCCAGGCACCACTGTCAGTGCCAGGGTGACAGGCAGAGTCAATGCGCTGATCACCTTCTGAGGGAAGTAAGAGTCTAATGAAGCCAGGAAACCAACGTTCCGCCTGGACTATCTCTCCATGTGTGTGCTTTTCCCTTGATGTGCGGCCCACCCCGGAATGTGTATCACTTGCTGGCTCATATCTCCCAGCCTTGTCAGGGTCAGATATCTCCAAGATAAATGTGGTTTGTGTTCCTGTGGCCCAAGGGAAACCGCTGGCCTCCTGGGTCAGTGCTACAATTTGGATGCCAGCCAGTGCCTGGGACCCGTTCCTCAGAAGCATGGCTGGGCTGGAACCAGTTCCCGATCAGATGTCAATGGCAAACCGAGCTCCACCTCAAACCAAGCACCTCAGGGCTCTCTCGCGAATGACATACACCCAGCTCAAACTAGCTAAAGAAAAAGATTGAGGGAAGGCTATCTAGAAATCTCAACCAGAGATGATGGCAACACCACTGAAAACCCGTAGGTATGAGAAGATAACACGGGGGCGCCTGGGTGGCTCAGCTGGTTAAGCAGCCAACATCAGTCAGGTCAGGATCTCCCAGATTGTGGGCCCGAGCCCCACATCAGGTTCTGTGCTGACAGCTCAGAGCCTGGAGCCTGCTTCAGATTCTGTCTCCCCCTCTCTCTGCCCTCCCCCTGCTCATACTCTGTCTCTCTGTCTCTCTCTCAAAAATAAACAAACATTTAAAAAAATGTTTTAGAAGATCACACAGGAGAAAATCTAGATGACCTTGCATATGGCGATGGCTTTTGAAATACAGCACCAAAGGCCTGATCCACGAAAGAAAGAATTGGTACGCTAGACTTCATTAATATTAAAAACTTCTGGGTGGCTCAGCTGTTAAGCATCTGACTTCGGCTCAGGTCACGATCTCACAGTTTGTGAGTTCAAGTCCCACACTGGGTGAGCTCGAGCCCTGCTCCTACTGAGCTTGAGCCCCACTTCAGGTAAAACAAAACAAAAAACCAGGAGCCCTGCTTTGGGTGAGCCCTGCCTCTCTCTCTCTCTCTCTCTCTCTCTCTCTCTCTCTCTCCCCCTTCCTCCCTCTCTCACTGTCTGCCCCTCATGGGATTCTTGCTCTATCTCTCTCTGTCCCTCCTTTACTTGTGCCCTCTCTCTCTCTCTCAAAAAAGCAAGAAGGAAAGAAAGAAAGAAAGAAAGAACACTTCTGCTCTGTAAAAGAAATGTCAAGAGAATGAGAAGACAAGCCACAGACTAGGAGAAAATATTTTCAAAAGATACAACTAATAAAGGACTGTTATCCAAAATACACAAAAACTCTTAGAACTCAACAATAAGAAAACAAACAATTTGATTAGAAAATGGGCCAAAACTTTACAGACACATCATCAAAGACGATATGCAGGTGATAAACATATGAAAAGATGCCTCATATCATAAATCCTCAGGGAGATGCAAATTGAAACAGCAGTGAGGTACGGCTACACACCTAAGGGAATGGCCAAAATCCGGAACAAAGCCAACACCAAATGCTGGTAAGGCCATAAAGCAAAAGCAGCTCTCACTCATTGCTGGTGGGGATGCAAAATGGCAGCCACTTGGGAAGACCAGTAATTTCTTATAAAACTAAACATACTCTCAAGGGCACCTTGGGGGCTCAGTCGGTTAAGCATCTGACTCTTTCAAGGCAGGTCATGATCTCATGGTCTGTGAGTTCGAGCCCCACAAAGGGCTCTGTGTTGACAGCGTGGAGCCTGCTTGGGACTCTGTCTCCCTCTCTTTCTCTCCCTCTGCCCCTTCCCTGCTCGTTCTCTATCTCTCTCAAAAATAAATAAATAAACATTAAAAAAGATGAAGCCTACTCTTCCTTACCTACATTCCAGCAATCATACTCTTTGGTGTTTGCTCAAAGAAGTTGAAAACTTAATGTCCGTACAAAAGCCTGCATGCAGGTGTTTATAGAAACTTTATTCATAATTGCCAAACTTGGAGGCAACCAAGATGTCCTTCAGTAGATGCATGGATAAAGAAACTGTGGCACATCCAGAAAATGAAATGTTAGCACCAAAAAGAAATGAGCTATCAAGCCATGAAAAGACACGGAGGAAACCTAAAAGCATATTTGCTAAGTGAAAGATGCCAGTGTGAAAAAGGCTATGCATTTTGTGATTCCAATTATATGACATTCCAGAAAAATCAAAACGATGGAGACAGTGAAAAGATCAGTGGTTGCCAAGGGTTGGGGGGAGGGAGGGATGAATTGGCAGAGCACAGAGGATCTTTAGGGCAGTGAAAATACCGTGTATGATGCTATAGTGACAGAGATGTGTCATTATGCATTTGTTCAGACCCATGTGATACACAACACCCAGACTGAACCCTAATGTAAACTATGGATTTTGTACAATTATGACGTGTCCATGTAGGTTCATCAACTGCTAACAAATGCACTACTCTGGTGGGGGGTGTTGTTAATGGAGGCGGCCACACACACTTGGGGCAGGGGACAGATGGGAACTCTACATTGCTTCCTCTCAATTTGATTGCAAACCTAAAACTATTCTTAAAAAAAATTAAGTCTTAAAAACAAACAAAACAAAACAAAACTGAGCACATGGCCCAGCCACTTTCCCACCATCAAATAAACCCCAAAACTAGAGTCAAAAAGTAAGTGGCCAACAGGCACAAAACCTAGGGAACTAAGTCCTGTCCCACCTGTGGATCAGAGAGCAGTGGCCCACCTGCACCTGTGGTCTAAGGTGCCAGCACCTTGGGCACGTTGGGTGGGCTTGAGGAAGCCTGAAGCTGGAGCGTGGAGGCTGGTACCCCACTTCCCACATCCACTAAGGGCCACGTGAATTGCTTGTGGCTGAATTTACTTAAAATCTTTTCTACATGGTCATGTGGAGTCTGCATGCTCTTGAGGTCACCTACTCCTGCTATTTACAACCTGTCAAACCAAGGCAGGCAATAGAATCCCACAATGAAGCTCCATCTGGAAGGGACCACATCAAAGTCTTCTTCATGCCACAGTGTTTGCCATGGCACCTGATACTACTGGCCTCAGAACAGGTGCCAGTAGGTGCATCTCCAAATCACTTTCTTTGAGCTTAGGGTGGAGCAGGAAGGCCTCCTTCCAGAAATCCACATTAAGTCTACCCAAGACTCCATGTAATTTCCTCTCCAACTCAGGCCTTTCAAACTGGTGAAAATGACCCCCAGTTTAGCTGCACTCATATTCCAAAGTCCACAGATTGGCATGGGTGTGGTATGGAAGAGGAGTATTCTCTCTGGTTCTGTACAAGAAGCCCAGAGTGACCAGACTGGAAAGGACTTTGAAGGCTACCAAGACTGACTGCCGTATCCCTAACCCCACTCTGGGGCCATCTAGTTCCTGCTTGAAGCTCTCTTAGAACAATCCACTCTTACCAAGGCAGCTCAAGTCCCTGCGGAAGGGTCTTGCCTCCTGCCACTCTGTGCTATGAGCCGGACCACAAATGACACAGATCACCCGATAGGGTCAGGCCTTGAGAAGTTTAAAGGTAGATCATCTCCTCTGCTCCCTGCTCCCACCGCTCCCACCGTTTCTTCAAGATTGTGTTGTATTTCTAATGCTCTTTGTAAGGATGTGGAATGCTGTCTTCTCAGGTACAGCTCATGGGTCAGGGCACCCCCCTGCCCCACCATGGGCTGGCTCTGTGCCAGGCCCACCTAAGCACCTTACGAACATGGGCACAGCTAACACTTATGGCTCCCCTATGAAACAGGGATTTTGCACGCTCAATTTCACCGATGAGAAATGCTCAAAGAAGAGAAGCGGCATGTCCAAGATGACTCAGCTGGTCAGAGCAGGGGCGGGGTGCAAACCCAGGTCCGTCCCATTCAGTACCAATTCCTTTAGCTACTGTCCTATTCAGCTGTACACGCCGTACAAGGCAGACGTGCAGAACGTTCTGAACAATTTTTGACGAACAGACCACCACCACAACGTCCAGAAGGAAAACATCAGCCTACAGTAGCAGACCCCTCGATTCCGCTTCCAGATCAACTGGTCCGTGTGAAGCCTTTCCCAGTGGGACCTCTGAGGAGAGACGACAGAACAGGGCCCAACTGACCAACAAACAAGAGTAGCTAGCACATAGTAGCACCAGGCTCTGTACCAGATGGTTTCTGAACATTCACTTCCATAAGCCCTCCCCCCTCCGACTACCCTGGGGTAGGCACGGTTTTGACAGATGAGGCAACACATGTGCGTCAGGGAAGCAACCTCCCCTGAGTCTCACAGCTGATACACGTTCGTCCAACTCGACGAATCCAGTTCTCAAACACAGGCTCCCCCTGACCAGTAAGAGACCCAACATCCCCGCCCCCCATCGCCTTAGCTGGCCACCGAACCTCCACACATGCGGGCCAGCGTGGACGGTATGAGTCATTTATGAGTTCTGGACTATCCGAGGTCCTCAGGCTCAAGGAGCAGTGACTCAGCGCAGCCGCTGGTCCAGGACTCCAGATTTCTCTTTGTCGAGCACACAGATCCGTATATACTAAATGTCTGTTTACCAGAGCAACACAAAGAAATCAATGCCAGCAAACAAAATCTGTAGGAAACACATTGTTTCAGCAAGTCACTGGGGTGGCAAACAATAGAAGGTAATAGGAGGGAAAGACCAGGCAGAGATCTCTAAAGAGAAACTGCCCTGCAGTTCCCAAACCCACAGACCGTCTGCTGGTGCTGGCAGCTGGGGGCAGGGGGTTGAAGAGCCTCTAAGAGGCGAGGCCAGCGTCTGAGAGGCCATGGGCCTCCACGGGAGCCTCTCTGAATGGCCAGGGCACGGAGAACGTGGCCAGGGTGGGGCTTCCGGCCCACACTCCGTCCCTCACAGTGGTGTTAACTGAGTCAGTCAGCGCCTCCCCAGGCTCCACAGTCCTATCAGACAGCCTGAGCTTAGGAAAGGGCCTATCTGCTATTCAGCAACTTCTAGGCAGGTCCTGTTATTATTATTAACAAAGATAAGATTACAACTAATAATAACACTGATGACATTTAAATGCATTTTGTCCTATCACTTTAGCCTTGCCCTCTGAGGTAGGGTAGAGTTCAGACTCCACATCTCTATTGCTCCAGAGGGCTAGCATGCCACTTTGCCCAAATGCAGAAGAAATTTCCAGAACCTTCTTAAGAACTCAGTGATTTTTTTTTCCTCTTTGAACTTAGTGTGCCAGGCACACGACAGTCTGAGCTGCTGGAAGGAAAATGCCGATGGTCTGACTTACAAAACCATACTTAACTCTCAACGCCATACCTCTCAGAAGAAACGTCTCCAAGTCTCCTAGACACCCCCGTTTTGACCAATTCGGGCCTTCACCCAATGTCTGCAGGGCTTCTGCGAGCCAGGCTGGCACCACAGAGGCAGCAGTGGGCAGCTTACCTGTTGCATCAGGAAGGGGGACAAGACGCAAAGTAAACCAACTAACGCACAATGACAGATGTCGGGGAGTAATGGGGACAGAAAGAAATGAACAGGGGCTGTGGTTAAGAATCATGGGGCTGGCAGTGGTCCCCAAGGGAGCCTAGCTACCTCGGACAGCACACGAGGCCTCCTGAGAAGGTGAGGTTTCTGCCAAATTCTGAAGGTCGGTGAGGAACCCAAGGCGGGAAGGGCAGGGAGAGGACGGAAGGGGTTCCAGGCAGTGGGACCAGCACCCAGGAAGGCACATCAAGGAACAGAAAGGAAAGGAAACAGGTGTGAGACGGAGCTGGAAGCGCAGGCGAGCTGGGACAAGCCTCCCCACCGTTGGTCAACATCCTAGGCCTGGGGCTGGGAAGCCTCTTCCAAGATGGTTCCCAGGGAGAGGCTAGGAGAGCAGAATCCGGCAGCTTGCACCAGTCCGGATCGCCTCTACGGTATCCGTGGATACCGTGGGCCCTTGGGCTCTCGCTACGGGGCCACCACATAGCTGCCGTGACCGTGAGGAATCCCCGGCCACACTGTAGGGGCTGCGAGATGCTCTCAGGAAATCCTTTCCTTGGGGACCGGGGCCTCCTGACACCCACCTGTGCCCATTCTTCCTGCTCACAGGAAGCAAGCCTCGACAATCGTCTATTGTTCCCAAGCAAGTCTAGCGCATTGTCAGAGAAGGGGCCACGCGCCACAGCAAGCAAGGAGAAGGTGTCAGGTCTACAAACTTCCTGCGAAAAGTCCCTCTTTGTTCAGAAATGATGCCAGCTTGTTTCTGTGTTTCCATTAGAGAACAAACAGAAACTTGCCCGGAAGAGTGTAGAATGAGGTTATGACCAAGGCCCCACTTCTACCCTGACCTGAGGAGGGGCCAGAACAGCCTACTCCTCTGGAGGATGGCCTCCTGGGTCCACAGGGGCTCAACCGCCAGAGGAGGGCACCCCCTTTGTTACCCACTCCAAGTCACCCAGGAGTGAGGCCAGCTGGGGCCCAGGCCTGTGCGGGTAACTGATGAACCCCACCCTGGTGTCCAGGCCTGGAGACAGATCCAGGACAGCATTCCGCAGGGATCACAGAGACAGTGTGACCCAGCCATTCCTCACCTCTCCTCCCTGTCCTGAGATGCTGACATGATGACAATGACGGCTACCGCCACACGACTTTCATGACAGTAGCTCCCACTTAGTCAGCATCTATTATGTGCCACGTGTTCATGTCTTAAATCTCAACAACCCTATTATTATGCCCATCTTGCAGATGAAAAGACAGAGGCTCAGAGTAATTAAATAAATCACCTGAGGTCTCGTCCTAATTGGCAGAAGATCTAGAATTCAAGCCCAGGTCGCCTGGCCTGACCATGAAATCACACCCCATCTCGTACAATGAAGGCAGCAATGGGGCTGGGGCCTAGCTCATTGACGGGGCTGGTCATTGGGACCCCCAATACAACGGGTCTGCCTAGAGGTAGAGGGAAGCCAAGTTGGGCTTTCCCAATAGTGAATTCACTTCTTTGCACAGAAAACTACTGCATCCAAAAACTAGAAAAGCACTGTGTTGGATTTTGTTTTCAAATAATCTCATTATTTCCACCTAATTAACACAAAGGTTGTTAGAAAGTTGACTTTGCTAATGCCATTTTTCCATCTGCTGCTTCACGAGTAGGTGGGAGAAAAACAAATACGGAGAATTTCTCCATCTGGGACCCCACATGGTGGGGGGTGGGGGGGTGGGGGTGGGGTGTAGGCGAGGCCAGTGAGCAGACCGGGGGAGGAGTTGGCACATCTCTGCCTTGTTCTCTGCCCCCTAGTGACACATCCATAGGTCCCGGAATCCGGCGGGCTCTAGAGAGGACACTCATTTGGGGGTCAGCACAAACAAAGACACCCTATCCCGTTCTTCCTCACATCTGCAAAAATTTGGTCAGCTTTCATTCATCTCCCCAGGGGACCCCGTGTCCTGCAAGGCTGCAGCCACCATTTTGGATCTGGCAGGGGACGCCTATTTTCCAATGCTCCAGCAGCCTCCCTAGTCCCATGCCGCTGTCCGTGTGGCTGAGCCAGGGCAAAGCCCCCAATCAAAACCTAAGTGGGAACGAGAACATTCCCAGAGGCCATGTCATCTGACGTCTTCACTTCATGCAGGCTAAAACTCAGGCTCCTACAGGGAGTTGCTGGACCTACTTGCTGTAGAACCCAAGTCAAATGCATTTTTTTCCCCTACACCATAAAGGCACCTTCTAAGAGCAGCGGGATGAATTTGAAGTGTTCTGTCAAACCGTAGCTAAAAGACCATGAGCAGTTCTCCCAGGAAGGGGAGGGCCTAAGCCATCCCCCCTTACCCTCACCTCCACTTCTGCCCATCTTGATTTGTCACTTAGAAGTGCCAATCAGGGGGCGCCTGGGTGGCGCAGTCGGTTAAGCGCCGACTTCAGCCAGGTCACGATCTCGCGGTCCGTGAGTTCGAGCCCCGCGTCAGGCTCTGGGCTGATGGCCCGGAGCCTGGAGCCTGCTTCCGATTCTGTGTCTCCCTCTCTCTCTGCCCCTCCCCCGTTCATGCTCTGTCTCTCTCTGTACCAAAAATAAATAAACGTTGAAAAAAAAATTAAAAAAAAAAAAAAAAAAAAGAAGTGCCAATCAGGCACAAGCACCTGGATGGCTCAGTCGGTTAAGCAACTGGCTTCGGCTCAGGTCATGACCTCACAGTCTGCAGTCCGGGAGTTCGAGCCCTGCATCAGGCTCTATGCTGACAATTCAGAGCCTGGAGCTTGCTTCAGATTCTGTGTGTGTGTCTCTCTCTCTGCCCCTCCCCTGCTGGTGCTCTGTCTCTCAAAATAATATATGCTAAAAAAAAAAAAAAAATTTTTTAAAGTGCCAATCATGTGCCCACTTAGACAAGGATAGACACCTGACCCAAGAGGTTTCTGTAGCATGGACAGGACAGATGATCTGTCAGTCCCAGAGACTCCAAGAGCTCATGGTGCTCAGTTATGAAGACATAAGGGGCACAGGACCACACACCTGAGGAACAAGGCTGCCATGTTGGGTCACGTGCTAAGTCAGGAGGCAGCCCCTGAAATACAGGAAAAAAAAAAAAAAAAAAAAAAAACAGCCTTTACTCCTTATTTTCTGGCCCATTTCGAATCCTCATGGAGCTTGTCTTGAGATACCTGTTGTACAGGTACAATAAATCCTGCTTTACTGGTTTGGGCTCTGATGGGGATTCCCTCCCTGAGATCAGACCATTCCATCTTGGTGCATAAAAGGCCCTGGGTAGGTTCAACATGGCAAGCAGAGCCTTCAAAGGCAGTTGAAAAGAGCCCACGTGATCCTTGTAGGTCAGAGTCGTACCCAAAGCACAGCCCTTCTGGAGGAATCACCAACAGGAGGGTCTGGAGCACTCCACTGGACCTAGACCTGGACTAGAGAGGGGGGGATGGGAGTTTGAGAAACGCTAAAGTGAGAGCAGCATGCTGCAGAAAGAAAGAAAAAGGCCTTCTCATGGTTTCCAGGGTGTGGGTCCAACCTTTGAGCCTATGAGGCTACCTAGGGCCACAGGGTCAGCTTTCTAAACCACTAGCTGCTCCAACATTAAAACCTTTACAGCTCCCTAGTGCTAAAGCCCTACTTCTTCGCTGAGGTATCCAGACTCTGGCTGGAGTCTCCAACCAGCTCAGCTCCTTCTTTCCCACCTGACATCACTCCCCCAGCAGCCTACATTTCCCTGAGCAGCTTTGCTCTTTCACACCACAGCTACAAAGAAAGGGCACAAATGCCACCCTTAGGGGACCTGGTCTAAGACTTTGTCTCTCAACTTGCCACCATCCTCAGTCCCTAAATCAGAGAGAGTATGGCTCAGCCTCCAGCCCCTGGCCAGCCTGTGGGGAGGGTTGTCCAGCCCCAACTTAGAACCCCTCGTCTGGCCAAGATAAGAAGGTCTGTGGCCAGCTTATCCAGCAATTATGAACCCCACTCCCAGACTTGTAAACTGGCAGGAGGGACCATCTAAACGAGAACTAGATAATAAAACATCTTCCCACCCCTATCCCAACCCTCCCAAACTGGCCAAATCCAGGCTTCATGGGAAAGCGGCAGAAAAAGCCCGCTGGTTTCTCAACCAGCTGCCCAGCAAGAAACAGCAGCTAGGCCTCCTTGGCTCCAGTAGACCCACCCTCCTTGCTTCCTACCCCAGCCACAGGATTAGACAGTGTGTTCCCTTGGCTGACCCTGCAGCTTTACTATTTAAGCTTCCTTACCTTTAAAAACCCACCAAAAATGCCCAGGTGGCTCAGTCGGTTAAGTGTCCGACTTCGGCTCAGGTCATGATCTCATGGTTCATGGGTTCGAGCCCTGCGTCAGGCTTTGTGCTGACAGCTCAGAGCCTGGAGCCTCCTTGGGATTCTGTGTCTTCCTCTCTCTCTGCCCCTCCCCCACTTGTGTTCTCTCTCTCTCTCTCTCTCTCTCTCTCTCTCTCTCTCAAAAATAAATAAACAGGAAAAATAAAAATAAAAAATTAAAACATACAAATTACAGAAGGGAGGGAAATCTCATTGGATGGCGGCTGACCATTCGGGAAGGGCTCTTCCTGGTAAAAACAACCAGCATTGTTTCTAAGAGCAGGTTAAGCACTCAGAATGCTCAGGCCCACAGCAGCCTCAAATGAACTTCCCCAAGACAATGGACACAACTGTTTCACCTCAGGACATCCTCCTAGAAGAAGCTAGGGGTATCCTCTGTCTCCAGGTGGTCCCAGGATCAGCTGGAGGGGTGAGGCCTAGAGAGGGACCCGAGATATCTCAGTCCGAGGGGCTGGGACCTGGCCGGAGCAGTCTCAGAGGCCTCTTTGAATTAAGTGCAGCTAAGAGGGATGAGCCAGCAATTCTAGATTAGGACCAGCAAAGCCCAGGGATTTCCAGAGGATCCAGAATGCCTGGAAATACATACATGCCTTTCTAGAGGAGTGATTCTTACTTCTGTCACAGTGGAACCCAGGCCCTCCAATGGGGGTTGAGCCCAACTGCCTTAGTCAGCTCAAGTTGCCATAAAAAGTCCCGTAGACTGGGGGGGCTTAAACGGCAGGAATTTATTTCTCATAGTTCCGGAGGCTGGCAAGTCCCACATCCAGGGACCAGCCAATGTGGTTCCCTGGTGAGGGTCTCTCCCCAGCTTGCAAATAACTGCCTCCTCACTATGTCCTCACATGGGGGAAAGAGAAAATTCTGGTCTCACTTCTTCTTCTTGTAAGGACATTAATGTCATCATGGGGTCCTACTTTCACAACCTCATTTAAACCTAATCACCTCCTAAAGGCTCACTTCCTAATACCATCCCACTGGAGGTGAGGGCTTCAACCTATGGATCTTGGAGGATGCAAACATTCAGTCCGCAACACCGACTTTGGATCAAAATCCCTGCTCCGCCGCTCAGCTGCCTGGGAGCCTCAGCAAAGGCTTGCTCTATCCCGAGCCTCAATTTCCTCATCTGTAAACAAGGCTGGTGATGTTTGGCACACAGAGGAATTCACAGGATGAGGAAAACTAAGGAACAGAAATCAGGAAGGACAGAGCCTGGCACGTGAGGAGGGCTCCAAACATTATGGGCTGGAGGGGAGCACTCTGAGACCAAACATGTATGCCTGGTTCACAAGGGGAAGAAGATCCAGACACCTATTGCGTGGTGGGTGGGAATCTGAAGCCAGGTCATCTGACTTCCAAGAGGACTTCTGCTTCCCACTCTTGGCCTCCCCCCTCAACCATCTGCTGAATGCATAGGAATGTTGAATGCTGAATTCCCAAGGAATGCTGAATTCCCAAGCTAGGAATATGATAACCTCTCCTCAACTTGCAGACAATCTTCCTGGAGGGCCTCACGCTGCGCTGTGCTGGACCTGGCCAGTTGGGAGTATCTTCTCCCATCTGCCTGCTGAGGGAAGTCATGTTGGTAGCTTGAACTAGGCCACGGAGGGAATATGGACCTGGGTGAATGCTATCAATCGGGACATTTTTATTTCCAGAAAGCTACTGTTAAATGTTCGACACGCCAGTGGCCTCACAGCTACTACACATGTGGTCAAGCTCTGGCCTCTCACTCAAGAGGCCAGACTCAAACCTAAAGTCGCCCTGTCTGATCAGGTTTTGAATTCCAAAGCCCAACCGGGAAAACCAAAGATTAAAGAGACATGCCCCACATGGCTTCTCACGGTATCCCTGGCTTCGAGGAGGAGACCGTGGGCACCATTAGTATGCGACTGTTGTTTTAGTCCACCCTGGGCCCCTCTCTCGGCTGAAAAGTTGTCCTGCCCCCACTTAATATGCTACATTGCTGAGCACCACCTTGCTACATGCACATGACTCCTAGAACCCCACACCACGTATTCACAGTGATCAGTTGTGGGTATGGACACAAAACCCAAGCAAAGCTGATCAGCATGCTTTAATGAAGTTTGAGATATGGGTGTTGGGACAGGGGGGTCTTTCTTTGGGTAGGGGTGTAGTTGCAGATCTTAAGGAACAGACAGCAGCTGGCTATCTTTCCCATGATGGGGAAAGAGATGAGCTATCACAGCAAAGAGAAAGGCCAACTCTCAAGGAGAAGCAGAGCCGATACAGAGCTTTGGAAATGGAGAGACAGGAAACAGAGAGGAACAATCACCCGATGATAGAACTTGAGCCCCATTCGGGACTAAACTTCCCAGACACATGTGCCAACAAGTTCCCCGGGGTGGGTGGGTTGCTTGTTGGTCGGTTGGTTTCACTTAAGCTAGTTGGAGTTGAGCTTCTGTCACTCATAATGGAGAGACGTACCTAACCTCAGTTATCTTGCTGAAACTCAGAAGATCCAAGCAGCACGATGACACAGAAACAAGTTGAAAGCACCAACATAGAGCACTCGAGGTGGCACGCAAGCAGCTTGGTTTGATTTTTTAAAAAAAGAAAACATAGAGCTTCCTGGAGCATATCACATTTGAGAAAAGTGATGCTCTGAGTCTCTCTCCAACGAGCTGCCCACCATATCTCTCAGAATGTGTATTATGAAAAAAGAAAACACCCATAATTAGTCATCTGCGAGGCTTTCAAAATTGGGGGAAGAAGGAATAGAGAAAGGAACGAGAAGTGAAGATTAGAAAAGAAAAGCCAAGAGCATGATGGAGAAGACAACTTCCTCTTTAGCCAAGGGCTCAGACTTCCAGGCCAGAAAACTTTAAGAATCACCCATTCCTGGGGCACCTGGGTGGCTCAGTCAGTTAAGCGTCCAACTTCAGGTCACGTCATGATCTCACGGTTAGCAAGTTTGAGCCCTAAATCAGGCTCTGTGCCGGACAGCTCAGAGCCTGGAGCCTGCTTCAGATTCTGTGACTCCACCTCTCTCTGCCCCTCCCCCACTCATGTTCATGCTCATGCTCTCTCTCAATAAATAAACATTAAAAAAAAATTTTTTTAAACCAAAAGGATCACCCACTCCTGTTACCCAAACTGATATATCTATAGAACAGTGCTCTAGAAAATACCAAGAGATGGTCCACAAAAATAAAAGAACAGCAAAAAGGTGGGCTTCCATGCTGAAATAATTTTAGAATACCTTATTTGTACAGTGAACAAGAACACGTTATTTGTCTGCAGGACTTCTCAGTGCCTTTGATATAAGAACGTGCATTTGGAATATCCAAAAACATATAGTAAGCAATATACTACCCCAAATACTTCACCATAGAATCCTTATTCTCAGATATGTAGGTGGTGTTCCATGGAACATTGATAAAATGCAGATCTAATCAAAATTCTGTATTTACAGGTGAAGAAAGCAATGCTCGGAAAAATGCAGTTACTTGCTAAATGTCCTATGAAGCAAGCAAATCAGTTGTATAGCTTGAATAAGAACTCTGGTTCCTTGACTCCCTGTCCAATGTTCCTTGAAGCTGCATCTTGTTATAATGACTCCAAAGGAATTTAAGTCAAGCGTCTTTTGGTCATTTCCTGAAGGCAAGGCAAAGTAATATTAAAAGGCAAGGTTAAGACACTTGTATATAATCTTCGGACGGCACAGAACCTAATTTGGCTCTGACTTCAGTAATTCACACTTCAGTTGCCACCAGGAATACCACTCATGCTTCCGAATTCCAACAGACAACTTCAGCCCTACTTCCTGGTGGGCCTGACCAGCTGCCAAGTGTCTCCATGTGTGAGGGGTAGTATCAGTCACACGCATGTTTGACAACACAAACTTGGTTTGGAACAAATGTCACAGTGGGTTACAGAATTAAAGTGAACTTCTGAGAATAAAAAGGAAATATGTCAAAGGCAGATTCATAACAGAATTCATACCAGCATATTATTGGGTCAGTTTTAACATCATGGCCTAAAATGATGGTATTTCTAATTTTTGAAGCGGATGGCAAAAAAAAAAAAAAGATTTTAAAAGATTCATAATCAGAATGATAAGGATTCTGAATCAGGTACTAATTAGCTTTTAAAAAACTGAGCTCGGGGCACCTGGGTGGCTCAGTCAGTAAAGCGTCCACTTCGGCTCAGGTCATAATCTCACAGTTTGTGAGTTCCAGCCCTTGTCGGGCTCTGTGCTGACAGCTCAAAGCCTGCAGCCTGCTTTGAATTCTGTCTCTTTCTCTCTCTGCCCCTCCCCACTTGTGCTCTGTCTCTCAAAAATAAATAAATGTAAAAACAAACAAACAAACCTGATCTCAAGAGAATGTTACTATCACATTGTATGTCCAAGAGAAGAAGCCAATGACCCTTCTGGGTCCGTGTTCTAGAACTATGCTACCCAGTATCATAGCCACTAGCCACTATATGAATTCATATCTTAATTAAAATTTAACTAAATGAAAAATTCAGTTCCTCCATAGGACTAGCTACATTTCAAGTGTTCAACAGGCACATATGGCCAGCAGCATATATAGTATTGGACAGATAATAGAGGACATTACCATCATTGGGAAAGGTTCTATTGGACAGGGGTACTCCAAATGCTCTGACTCACTTTCCTGGTCAGAGCTGATTGGCCAGCCCAGACCACGTGACCCAAGGGCAGCCAGTGGACAGCCAGAGTCTCCACAGCATTACCTAAATTGAAGGCTTTGCCCACCGGAAAGGCAGTGACTAACTCACCAACCAGTCTCTCTCTTTGGGGAGTGTGAGCTCAACAGAGTTAGTTGTTAGTGGGAACCGGGGACACACAAGAGCAGAAATTATGAAGCAGAGAAGGAAGTCACGAGTGGACAGAGTCATGTTGAAAGAGAGAGCATGGGGAGCATGCCTGGCCCCTCAGCTGGGAGAGAACTCAGGCATGTTCTATTCTGTTTCTCAAGAGTTCCCAGTGGAATGGAGTGAGCTGCCCAAAATGGTATGTTGCTTGAAAGCATGCCCTTTATTGGCTTTCTTCCTTCCTTTTCCTCACTTCTCCACTGGGACCACCCCCCAAATAAACCACTTACATTCAAATCACTGCCTCAGAGTCTACCTCTGGGGGAACCCAAACTAAAAGGAGTAAGGTAAACAGAATGAGTCTTTGTTCCTTGCAACATGTACAATATGTTCCTTGTGCATATTGGCTCTGATCAGTTTGGGAGCCTAGAACATAATAAAAGGTAATGAATGTTCATATATCACTGGTGGGAATGCAAAATGCTACCACTCCTTGGGAAACAGCTTGGAAGTTTCTTATAAAGTTAAACATAAACTTACCATATGACCCAGCAATCCCACTCCTAGATACTTACCCCAGGGAAATAAAAACTTATGTTCACACAAAAAGCTGTTCATGGATGTTTATAGTGGCTTTATTCATAATTGCCAAAAATTGGAAACAGCCCAAATGTCCTTCAACTGGGGAACAGATAAACAAACAATGGAATAATACTCAGAAATAAAAGGAAACTGATACACGTAGCAACATGGGTGACTCCAAATGCATTATGCCAAGAGATAGAAGACAGACTCAGAAGGCTCCATTCTGTGTAATTCCACGTACGTGACAGTCTTTTTTTTTTTTTTTTTTTTTTTTTATTTATTTATTTTTGGGACAGAGAGAGACAGAGCATGAACGGGGGAGGGGCAGAGAGAGGGAGACACAGAATCGGAAACAGGCTCCAGGCTCTGAGCCATCAGCCCAGAGCCTGACGCGGGGCTCGAACTCACGGACCGCGAGATCGTGACCTGGCTGAAGTCGGACATTTAACCGACTGCGCCACCCAGGCGCCCCCAGTGACAGTCTTATAAAGACAAGACGAAGGGGCAGAAAACAAATCAGTGGTTGCCAGGGGCTGGGGGTGGGGAAGGAGGTGACTAGAAAGGAGTCTGGGGGAGTTTCAGTGCATAATAAAAAATGCTTTTGATTGCGGTAGCAGTTACATGACTGCTTATATTTGTTAAAATGTGCAGAACCGTGCACGTTAAAAGGGTGAATTTTACTAATGGATAAGTGGGGAAATAGACGATGATGGCAATACTCTCAGCAAGAGCCCCAAACATACTCTGGGACTGGCTGCACCACAACCCCTCTTCCAGGCGGCCCACGTGCCATGTAAACAAGGACTGCAAGACTGCAAGTTGGTCAGTCAGCCCAGCCCATCCACAGCATCCTTCCCAGTGGGTTCAGCGACTTTGCCCCAAAGCTCCTGAGATATGACATACTCCCAGGTTTGCCAGTGCCTCCAGAGGCATCGTGTCAGACCTGGGGAGCTGGGAGAGAGGACATTCTCCTCCCCATTTTAGAATCACTGCTTTTGTTTCTCCCTAGGCCCGCTTGGGAAATGTGCCCAATATAGCCAGTCTGCCAGGTGGAGAATGTTGACCAAAGTTTCCATTAGAAAAATTAGAAACGACTTCCAAACACTCACCGGAGAACCCAAGAAGACAGCAGGGGGCTGTGACTGGAGTTACTGACAGTTCAGTTTCGTCTTCCTACAAAACAGGCCATTTGGCCAAGATGACCTTCCAGGGCCCCTTCCTCCGACCGCAAACGCAAGCACTGACGAGGCACTTAGAACTAAGACAGTGCCGTGGCAAGGGGACGGCCACCAGCCCCAGCAGGCTCACATGTGGCTCATCCTCCCCAGCTGGGGTTGGGTTTGGTCTAAAGGCAAGAAACAGTGAGAGGAGGCACACCAGCCCCTGCGACAAAGGCATGATAATGTCCATTAAGTGTCACAGCATTCTGTGCTTTCTTCTTTTCCCTAGGGGACTCCCAGAAATGGCCCCCAGGAACACCTGAAAACGTGCGCCCTGTGCAAAAGCACACACCCCACACAGCACACACCCCTGGGGCAAAGAACCACCAAGAGCTTGAACGAAAAACACCCTCCAGGCCCTCTTCCCCGAGGCAAAGCTCCAGAAGCTGCATCCGGGAGATGCTGCATTTTTCCAGAATTGTGTCATTATTCACAGAGAAGTTCACTCTCAGGTCTCGAATTCAGCCTGGAGCTGGGCTGGGCTGCCCAGAGCCACAGTGAAGAAAGAGCTGGCCGCTCACACCATTTTTATGGTGAGCTATGACCTCCAAATGAGCTGGGTGTGTGCAGGGGATGGGTGCCGAGGCTGCTGGTCGAGCCTTGGAGAGGCCACGCCTCTGCCCTCCGTGCACATCAGGGAACAGGCCCGTGCAGGGCTTGGACTCAGTCCACTGGGCGCATGCGATTGAGCAGCCGCATTGAGGACTCCAACCTTCTGATGAAAAAGGGACAGCAGGCTTGGCCCTCTTCTCCAAGGTCTCTCACAGCCGCAGGGTCCAGGAGGCTGAGGAGACCACTGAGCCTGGAGAAGTAGACATTGGTGACCTGAGGTGACTTATTTTCTGATGCAATGCTAAACTTGAGCTAGTTCTTGGCTGCTCCAGTCCCCCATGCTCTTCCTCAGAATCTAAGGATTCCATCAAGGACCTGTGTAACCTCTCTAGAGCTGAGCTCTACTACTGAGCTCGGAGGGCACAGGGTGCTATGGACACTGCTGTGTCATCCCTGGGCTGCCACCGCTGAGCCAGAGGGACTTGCTAGCAGTACTCCGTCACTGACAGGCTAGGACAGCCAGGGTTTAGAGCCAGTCTGCAGCAAGGAGGGAGCATGTCAAGGAAAGACAGGCTAACATCTCCTAACCAGTATGGGACAGGGCCTTCGCAATCTACACTGACCTTGACCCTCGCCCTCCACCGTCAGTCCCTTTCCCTAAGAACTCCTTGGGGACGCCTGAGTCACTGGTCCCAGGGGAGGAGGAGGACCTGCCTGATAAATAAATTGGGCAAGCTCCAAAGTTCAAACTTTCAATCATGACCTCATCTCTCAATCTGCTCAGGGAAGAGAAATGCTATTTATTGGGGTCTCCTCCAAAACCCATAAACATACAGCCAAAACCACCAAATGACCCTTAAGCCCCTCACTGACATTCTCCCCCACCCCCCGCCCCTGACACACACACACACACACACACACACTTAGGAATTCACAAATAAAAGCAAGTCAGGAAGGTCACAATTCCATCTCTTAATAGTATCACCTTTACCTGTAAGATAGGAGAGAAACAGAAATATAGAATGTTCTAGGGGCTCCTGGGTGGCTCAGTCGGTTAAAGCGTCCAACTTCAGCTCAGATCATGATCTCGCGGTCCATGACTTCGAGCCCCACGTCAGGCTCTGTGCTGACAGCTCAGAGCCTGGAGCCTGCTTCAGATTCTGTGTCTCCCTCGCTCTCTGCCCCTCCCCCACTCGCGCTCTGTCTCTCTCAAAATAATAAACTAAAACAAATTTTTTTTAAGAATGTTCGACAGGAACAGGGGAAGGGGGCTTTATGGGAAAGATGAAGACCAGAAGGAAGGCACTCTTTGCCCAAGGTCATGCTGCTACTTTGGGTAGAATCGAAACCATACTGGCCTCGAGTTTCTGGTCCAGCGACCTTCCCCTGCCTCGCCAGTACAGTCCAGTGCACCAGCTCTCAGTGCCCTGGAGGCTGGAGGGGCCACACGTCCCAGGAAGAAACATTCCCAGAGCCTCCCCACTTCCTGGACCTGGGAAGGGGCTGCACTCCTGCTCAGTGAGGCCCAGCCAAACCCCTCCTGGGAACTTCACCGTATGCACTCTTCAGGCTCCCAAAGGGGAAAAAGCAGGGCAGCGCTCTGCCTATGGCGGGCCTGGGCCGCTGGGGGTCAGAGCACGGGGCTCCATCAGCGGCCCACGTCACCAGGGCCAGAGGTTGGAGCTGCCCGGCTCCACTCCATGGCAACCTGATGTGTCCCTTCTGCACACCTGTCTCCAGAGCGTCCTCACACACCTGCTCCCGGCAGCACCAGCACACCACGCAGACCAGCGGCAACAGGAACCCACGAGGGACCGTGCTTGCCGCGCTCCAAGTCACATGCCTTGTTTCCGTTACCTGGGCCTGGGATGAGCTTGGCGCACCAGATGTAGCAATACCCCCAGGCAGTGAGGGTGGATGAGAAAAAGAAAACAAAGCTTCCTGGCGGGAGAGCTGAGGGTGGGAGGTGCCCAGGACAAAGAAGCAGGGTGCAAGTTCAAGACCACCAAGATCTAGGCCAGTAGCTGTCAGTGCTGGCACATTTGGCAGTGTCTGGAGACGTTTTTGGTTATCACAATGGCAGGCTACTGGCACCTACTGGCATCAAGGGGTGTTGTTAAACACCTACAAGGTGCTGGACAGCCACCATGACCGAGGACTCTCCAGCCACATATGTCAGCGGTGTCGAGGCTGACAGATCCTGGTTCAGGCACATGCCTTCCGGAAGAAGGTTTTTCCTTTTACTTCCTTTCCCCCAGACCCTTTCATCATTGCTCTATAAGATAGCAAGAAAATAACAGGGGAGTCTGACAATTAACAACTTCAGATAAATGTTCACAGCCTATCAGAATGGAAGCTTTGGCTTTTCATCTGTTACAATGACCATTAGTAATCGGGCTGCAGAAAAGAAGGCTGCCTTTTGGGAAAATAACTCAGAGCAAAGACAGGCTAAAGAGGAAGTTCTGAGTGTTCTTAAAAAGTTTAAGCATCAAAGAAAGGCTTCCGTGAGGCCATAAACAACCAGCATGGGCTGCCTTTTTGATTAAATAAGAAAGTACTCTTACAGGGTCTTTTGGATATAGGCTGCTTTTTGTTTTAATGTGGTTTTAATCAGGGAATCGTGGCTCTTTGTTCCTTCAGGAAATTCTGTCAAATGGTTCACATTCCTCAGAGAGAACTACTGTCTATGCGAGTTAAGATCCCAAGTTCTAAATTTCGGGGTAAGCCACGTCTTGTTGTTGTTTCTTAATGGCAACGTGAGAAAAAAAAATGCGTGGGGAGGAAAGAATGCAAATGTTCGTCATTGAAAACACACACAAAACCAGAAACATCTCCCTAGTGCACAAGGTCGAGAACACGTGGGTAAATCTGCCTCGTGTTTTGCAGACGTGCTAATGGGTCATGAGGAATGCTGGGGCAAAGGCCCTTGACAGGAGCGCAGGGAGATGCCTAAAAATAGACATTTCGCCCAAAGGAGGGTTATCTGTTAGAACTACATCTTTCTTAGCATGACTGAGCAGCACACACTCTGACGTCGGAGCGTGAAAAACATAGACGCGCTATTACCAACTCTCTTCACTTAGAAGGAAAGGAGATGAAGTCAGCTGCAGTAAGGCACTCCCTTCAAGGCTCACTGCAAATTTTTCCCGTAGCTTGTACCCAGTTTCTGGGATGCCAATGTGGAAAAGCAAGGAGAGAAGATACAGTGCATCTGGCATCTCCTCACCCCTTTCTGGAAGTAAGGGACTCCAGCAGAAAGTTTCGGGGAGTCGCCGACAGCTGGGTTCCAACCCCACTTAGTATTGGCAGCTTTGGGACTCAGAGCAAGTTATTTCATTTCCCTGAGCCCTCCCCACCCCCCACCCCACCCCCAGTTTCATCATCTGTGACACAGAGGTGGCTGTGAAAACTAAAAATGAGAATTTGCAGGTGCAGGGCCGAGCACAATAAACGGTGAGTATGTGCTGATTCGAGGAGACAGCTTTCCAGCAACAGCCACAGCCCACAGGTCTGGGCACAGGGCTCTGAGGGGCAGATTGGCCTCCGAAGAGAGCCCACCAAGCTCCTCCCAGACTGCCTGAGCCCCTATATCTGGTATTGTCAGGAATGTGGGACAGCAGAGACTCCATCCATGGGAGCAAACTCTGGTGAAGCGTTCTGGAAGGCAATTAGGTAGTACTTATCAACATACCCTTCACCATCCAGCCCACTTCTGGGCATCTGTGATATTGCTCCGTATGTGCACAAAGACTCACGCTAATAACAATGATGCAAACATAGTAACCAACCTCTACTGAGCGTTTAAAAAATTCTATGCATTTTACATGTAATTTATGTATGTACGTTTCCTACATGATACATCTGGCATATGCCACATGTGATATTTCTTTGATACATGCATTAAGTAACTTACTTAGCTCTCCAAGGTAGGTATTATTACTATTATCTCCATCTTACAGAAAAGGAAGTTGAGACATGAAGAGATTAGTAACTTGCCCTAGGTCAAGGGTCGGCAACTGTTTTCTGTAAAGGGCCAGATGGTAAATATTTTAGGTGAGCCAGATGGTCTGTGTCACAACTACTCAGCTCTGCTGGGGTAGCACGAAAACAGCCCCAGACAATAGGTAAACAAATGAACATGGCTGTGTTCCAACAAAACTTTATTTACGGACACTGGATTTTGAATCTCTTGTGATTTTCATGTATCAGGAAACACTATTTATTGATTTTTTTTTTTAACCACATAAACATAAAATCATTCTTGGCCTGCAGGCCATACAAAAACTGAGGAGGGTGCATTTGGCTTGAGGGCAGTCATTTGCCATCCTCTGCCCTGGGTCATTCCCCCAGTCTGTGAAGTTCCGGTCAAAGTCAGGCTCCAGAAGGCATGTGCACGATCTCACGCTATCATTACTTCATTTAAGAGCAAGAAGAAAGAGTAGGCAAATGGTTTGATAAATCATGCATTCATATTATGGGATACTCTGCAACATTAAAAGTCATATATATACATATATATACATACTGACCTGAAGGAGCTCTGGGCATGCTAAGTGAAAAAAGCAAGTTGTGCATTAATACATGTATCATGACCCAGTGTATGTATTCAAAATAAAACTAAGTATGTACATGTGTAGGTATACATATATACACACGTGTTCATAGACACATAAACAGTGAACATAAGAAAAAGATCTAGGGGCGCCTGGGTGGCTCAGTCGGTTAAGTGTCCAGCTTCGGCTCAGGTCACGATCTCACGGTTCATGAGTTCGAGCCCTGCTGTCAGCACAGAGCCTGGAGCCTGCTTCAGATTCTGTGTCTCCCTCTCTCTCTGCCCCTCTCCTGCTCTCTCTCTCTCTCTCTCTCTCAAAAATAAATTTAAAAAAATTAAAAAAAAAAAAAGGACAGGAAGTACAAGCAGCAGGAGAGGACCGTGGGGTGGAGATGGCGAGATGGAATCCCAAGCTTTCTATAAGCTGCTCTATACGCAATCTGAAACGTTTACATCCCCAATGCATCCTTCTCTTACTAATACAATAAAAGAAAAAAACTGAGGTGCTAGTTACAAGGCCTCACTTGCCAACACACTTTGAGCTCTCTGAGCAGTTTCCGTGTACCAGGTCTAATCCAAAGCTGGTTAAATTCATTACAGCAGGACAAAGACATGATCTCTAGAGGGAAAAACAAAGAAGCAAACAAAGGTGGCCTAAAGTACAGTAAATAAACACAGTTATGTCTCTCTTTGACTGTCAGCGGTGATCTTCTTTTTAATTGCATGTGTGCCTCACCTAATCTTCCCTAGATACCATTAACCTTCAAACCAAGGATGTCAGTTGTAAACAAAGGCTTCAAGGTTTTCATCTGGTGTGTGATATTCCAGGCAGAGCTTTCTGGCCTGCATAAACTTTACTTTATGAAGTTATTTTGGTTTGCTCCACTGGCATGAGCACAGCTGAAGGGGGAGTCATGGACTGGGGAAATGAGATTTCCCTCAGTGCCAATTTTTAAATCCAGCCTCCAGGTCCTCTTATTTTTTTGGATGCTTCCCACAGTCACATTTTTTGTTTGTTTGTTTTACATGAAAGAGTACATTCCCTTTCCTCAAGCCAGGTTTACCATTTTCCATTGCTTTTTATTAAAAACGCATCTTATTCAAATGGAATGTTCTCAGAGTTTCCGCCTTTCATTGGCCTGGGTAAGAGAGTCCTGGAGTGGATGATGCCTCAGGATGGTTACAGAGACCCCGCATTCCAGGCTGCCTCCGTGCACCAGATAATCACATCTGCAGAAAATAAGAGAGTCCGGAATCCCATCTCTGACCCAGGACCCCAGACTCGTTCTCAGATCTAGAGCAGACAGACCCCAGTGGGTCCTTCTGCGCCCATTAAAATAGCAGCTGGCTGGAGCAGAGTCTGAAGATGCTAAAAGACAAATCTGAGGAGAAGGGCCTTCTTAGGTGACATTCCCATCAGTACAGTGAGGGCTTTCTGTTGACCAAACAATGAATGTTTTCAATCCTAAGCAACACCTTGTCTGGAGCGTACAGGAAGGAGCTTTAAACTTCAACTATGCATGCCTCGCTAACCCCAAATTTATGACATAACTGTATGCACTGCCCAAACTGGCAGGACAAAGCTAACCTAGCCAGTGTTCAAACCGAGCCATCTTGTTGGGGCCTCTAGATGCCATATCTTCGATGTGACCACGACGGACATCCTCAGTTGTGATGGAACATTACTTACCCCCTTAGTCAGGGCAATTCTAATTCTTTGCTTTGCTTTTGTGATAGGATCACTGTTATGTTTTCCAAATGCGCCCAGCCACATGAGGAACCAAAAAACAAACTATTAACACAATTCAGTTTATATATATTTTTTGTGATTGAAAAAAATAACATGAGATCTACCCTCTTAACGATTTTTTTAAATGCTTATTTTTGAAAGAGAGAGAGAAAGAGAGAGAGAGAGAGAGAAACAGAGCATGAGTGGTGGAGGGGCAGAGAGAGGGGGAGACACACAACCCAAAGCAGGCTCGAGGCCTGAGCACAGAGCCTGACGCGGGGCTCGAACTCATGAACCTCAAGATCATGACTAGAGCTGAAGTCGGATGCTTAATTGACTAAACCACCTAGGCACTCCAATAATTTTTTTAAAATATACAACACAGACTGTTAAATAGGCACAGTGTTGTAAAGCTCTTTCTAGAACTTTTTCATCTTGCATAACTGAAACTTTATACCAGTTGAACAGCAACTTTTCATTTCTCCTTTCCTCCCAGCCCTTACCAGTCTCCTTTCTGTTTCTATGAATGTGACTACTTTAGATTCCTCATATAAGTGGAATCATACAGTGTTTATCCTTCTGTGACCGACTTATTTCACTTAGCATAATGCTCTCAAAATCTATCCACACTGTTGCATGCGGCGGGATTTTTTTTTTAAGGCTGAATAATATTCCACTGTGTGTACATACGACATTTTCTTAATCTGGTCATCCTTTGAAGAACATTTAGTCTGCTCCATCTGTTGGCTATTGTGAATAACATTGCAAAGAACCCGGGAGTACAAATATTTCTTCAATGCCCTGATTTCAGTTTTTTCAGAGAAATACCTAGAAGTGGGATTGCTGGATCACACGATGATTCTGTTTTTAATTTTTGAAGAACAGTCACACGGTTTTCCATAATGGCTGCACCATTTTACATTCCTACCAACAACACATGAGGGTTCCAGCTTTCTCCACGTTCTTGCCAACACTGGTTATTTTTGGTTTCTGATAATGGCCATCTCAACAGGTGTGAGGTGATACATGACTGTGGTTTTGATTTGCATTTCCCTGATGATGAGTGATGTTGAACATCTTTCCGTGTACCTGTTGTCATTTGTATGTCTTTCTTTGGAGAAATGTCTATTCGAGTCCTTTGTGTTTTAATCAGGTTACTTGGTTTTTTGCTGTTGTGTTTTAGGAGTTCTTTCTATATTTTGGATATTAATCCCTTATCAGATATGTGGTTTGAAAATAAACAGATTACTTTACTGCAGTGTCTCATGGCCTACTGGAATATAAATTTTTTGGACATTTATATCAGGGGTCAACAAGATAATGCCTGTGGGCCAAATCTGGTCTAATGTCCGTTAAAAATAAAGTTTTACTGACATACAGCCTCACTCTTTGTTTAGGTATAGGCTATGGCTCCTTTAAACCTGAAACAATAGAGGTTAGTAATTGCAACAGAGACCACATGGCCCATAAAACTACTCCCCACTCTTTATAGAGAAAGTTTGCTAAACCCTGGATTACTGGATCAAGGCTTAAAAGCATATGTCTATTTTGGCCCCAATCATAATGTGACAGGAAGGACAATTCTGAGTCAGATCATTCTCATTTAAACACTGTGATTTTTGTCACTGAAAACAATTTTAAAATCCAAGCTCCTAGCACCCAGGCATATGAGTTACTGTTGAGTCTTTGGTCCTCCCGGCCGGTGCCTTATTCTTACAAGGTTCAGGTGGACAACTGTGGCTTTCACTTACTTAGCACTCCTTTATCAACTATTCCACGTGATCCCCATCATCCTTCCCTCCTTCCAACTCCAGCCACCACACAGGCAAGTGATATGATGTTACCAAAAAGAGTCTTTTCCAGGCACTCCTGTCTCTTTTCCAAAAAGGGGCTCTCTTTGCACCAAAGTTGTGAAGTGAAGATCACCAGACGAGAGACCAACAGAGCTGAGAGACAGGGACAGAAAGCCCCCAGGGATGGCGTTTGAACCTCTGGATCCAGAAATCCAGGAATACCCCTGGATTCCCAGACACATTTGCATTTCTGTCACTCACTGCCGCAGGATTTCTGACTACTACAATTGTGATCTTTTCCTGTGGTACTCCTTGCATTGAAGAGTTTATGTATTATTTTTCATGTTTCTACACGATCTTAATCATTTTCATCTTTAATGGGTACATAACCCATGAGATGGGCCAAACTCTTACCTGGCCACCCAGCCTACTGGCACCAGCAAAGAGCTCGCTGGGTGCCTCGATACTAACTCAGTACACCCTTCATGTGGCAGACACAAAGGAGCGCCACGATGCCACGGGCAGCCCTTGTTACACAGGAGACCACCCCCAGTTAACCACGTACCCACCTAACCGACAAGCCCAGGCATCACCAGCCAAGCCCAAAATGCTCACCCAGAGTAACTTCCCGATGAGAAACAGCTCCAGGATGTTTAGCTATGAAAGACCAAAGCCCCGTCCCTCCTCACCTAGACCTCATCCCTCACAGCCGAGACTGTGCTGTCAGGCTCCCGATTTGGCAATAAAACTTTTCCACTTAGTGCTCAGTCGCTGGTCTCTTAGTCTTTGTTGTTTCTTTGACAGATCGTAAGTCACTTGTGTTATTTGCAGGTTGTTCCCTCAAGGAAGCCAGTTCCAGATGAAGGTAGATAATGTGTCTGCTGAAGCCACCCCAGTCACCCCCGTGCCTGGGATCAGAGCTGGGTTCGGTAGCCGTTTGCTGGGAGGGCGGGTGAACGGATGAACATATCCTATGTGCCAGCCGCTGTGTCATTTTTCACAATCATACCTAACACTGCCTCCTTCTACAGCTATGCCAGCTTCGTCTTGGCAAAAGATGTTCCCGGTGAAGTTTGTGGTCGGCAGTGTGGGACAGACTTTGAAGAAAGATACATGTTAGGAAAAGCTACTTGAACATCCTGGCAAAGCCTCACTGAATCTGTCAGTCGCTGACAGGGCTGGGAAGAGAGTGTACTAAAGGCCATCTGTCACATGTCCCTGACACGAAGGCGCTCAGTGTTACTGCTCCCTCTTGCCCATAGGAAACACCAGTCCTTGTGACCACCCAAGGGCCACAGAGCTCTCCTCTCATGTTGGCGTGGCTTAGCCCGGCTTACTGATGTCTTTTGCTCTCGTCCATCTGGTTCTCACAGAAGCCCTGGAGACAGGCGGTGGTACCAACCCCACTTTACAGATGAGGAAACCGAGGCTATTTGCCATAGGTCACTCCCCCTAGGAAGTACTAAGTTAATTATCCGAGGAGGCCATCAGATTGAGTGGCAGTCTAGGAGGCATTACAGTCTAAGTCTGTAAACGCCTCAAGGTTATCAAAACAAAATGCTAAGGTCAACCAATCATAAACCGCCAACGAGGCTTTAAGCCGTAGCCGGTCAAATAACTGTCTTCCTGTGCTTGCGTACCTTCTCTGTGTGAGTCCTGCCCCTGGTTCTTTCAGAGGAGTCCTCCCACCCACTTCCCACCTGGCACTGCCTGACTTGAATCCATTTTTGAATAAACTTAAATTTTGTCATATGCCTCAGTTTCTCTTTTAACAGAAAGTGAGTAGGTCTGAGTTGTGGGGTTTCTTTGTTTGTTTGTTTTTGCAAGTCCTAATCCCCACTCTTGCACTCAACCATGGCCAAGGATGGGCTCAGGGGCCCCAGCAAAGGACCGAGAGGCCTGGCACCATCCCGCCGACCTCAGGGCCCCTGGGCTCGGACGTCTGCATTCCCGGATGTTCTAGCTGTGCCACATCAAGTCCTGGACGTCTTGGCATCCTCTTTCCTTTCAAACCCATGCTCTGTGGGGGCCTGCCCCGTGCTCACAGAAGGCAGCTCCAAGCCTCCTTTGGGCCCCCACAGCGGCAGCCTGATTACAGCCCCCGACTGGGAAGCTCCTGGTTCTTTTAATGAGCTTTCTCAATTATAAAACTTCCTTCCTCTCTCTCCTGCAAGAAGTCAGGCCCTGAATGCTGTAATGTCACTTAGATTACAAAAAAGAATAACACATATATATTTAAATGGGAAATCACGCCTTTCAAAAGCCTTGGTTTCAATGCCCCCTCCCAAAACAGTTTTCTACTGAGATTCTTCTGGTCTTTCCGGGTAGGCTGGCTATGTAATTTATTGTCCAAACAGGGACCCTTTGAAGGATGAAAGGAGACGCTATTAATCCTGACACCAACCATAGGATCACCCTTCTTTGTGTGTGTGTGTCAGGGGCGGGGGGTCACCATTTCTCATCCAAGCCCAGAAGAATGTGGCAAACCACTTCCAGGCAGCAAATTGAATTAGGGTATATTAATGTCAGGCCTTGAGAGAATCAACAACCGCGCAGGCCTCTTTCAAGTAAGGGTAAGATTCTCTTTGCTCTACTTGCTAACACTGGAGCTCAAGTCCCTGCAGACTCCACAGGTCTAACAGAAGGTGGGTGTTTTCTTGCTTGTTGCCCAAGAAGCCAGAGGACCCAGCTTTAAGGATCTTTATTTTCTAGCAGTAATTCTAATGTGCTGAGACTGAACCTTTCTAGTCCCAGAAATGTCTCAGGCGGGTGAGGGGTGGGGTGTCTAGTCTCAGAACAAAGAAGGCTGGGGAGATCATTGGGTCCATCCCAGCCGCCAGGCAGGGCCACACCCAGCATTCCAGATGGAATTGAATCTCTGCTCTTTATTTTAAACCTCCAGAGGAAATCATGCCACCTCCCTGGGTGAGCCAGTCCAAAGTTTAATTGAGATCTTCAGGGCCAGGCACCCCTCCTTCCAGCCCACACTCCACCCAGGAAACCGATAACATCTAACTCTCCCACCCATCATCTCCTCAGCCTCCATAGCCTACAAGGGGTATCTTCTTCTTGGCAGACCAGAAAACCCTCTCTGGGCTTAGAAAATATTCAGAACGTGAAACAGAAACACACGTGTGCGTGTGCGTGTGTGTGCACGCACACACACACACACACACCTCCTTCCTCCCTCGCTCAGCACCCTCCCTCCTGGAGCCTTTTAATCCCCAAGCAGATTGTAAATGGAAAGACAGGAAATACAAGAACCAAAGCTTAGAGTCACTCCATCAAAAGTCCAGCCCCTCCCCCGCCCCAGCCTCTCTCCCCTTGACAGACAGACAACCCATTAAGAGCTTGCCCGTAATAGTCTTTCCTGTAAGGACTTGTAAACAGCATCATTCAGGCTTATACTTGGGGTATTTCCCAGCTCCCTTGCTTGCATTTCCTTTGTTGTGGAGTGTCCCCGTGGGACACAAACCTCACCCCACCCACCCTCCCCAACTCCCTCTCCTGTCCCCCTGAAGTTTAAGGGTCTGCCCTTTGAATACAGCTTCTATCACTGAGCATTGTGTGTTACTTTTCATTTCTTTACAGGAAGCCGTCCCATTTAGTGTGCTGGAGATTCAGATAGTGCCCGCCCTGTCCTTCATTCCAACTTACTCCTACTGCTAGGTATTCATACAAGGTTCTTGCCAGGTCTCAGCATTAAATGAGCAAAATTAGTGCCTGCTGAAATTGCGTTTTAAGTAAACTCTGTGCCTGCAAAACTGCTCTTTTTTTTTTTAAAAGGGAAACTTTTTCTTATTATACAACTTAAAGTTTACAAGGCAAATATGCTATGGAAAAGGACCAGGGCCCCAGCCCAGGGGTTGGCCAGGTGACATAACTGAGTAGAAAGGACTGAATGTGAGGCAAGAGGGAAAAGTGTGGTCTGTGGTGAAATGGAGAGCCTGGAACTTTGCCCCAAAATAGATAACCGATACTCAATTGTAGACAAATGTTGTTCCGCAAAAATTCTTACCCAATATTGCTAGAACTTCCAATTTTCTTTTTTATTAAAAAAATTTTTTTTAGTGTTTATTTATTTTTGAGGGAGAGACAGAGTGTGAGAGGAGGAGGGGCAGAGAGGGAGGGAGACATAGAATCCGAAGCAGGCTCCAGGCTCTGAGCTGTCACCACAGAGCCCGACACGGGGGTCGAACCCACCAACTACGAGATCATGACCTAAGCTGGTCAGATGCTCAGCCAGCTGAGCCACCCAGGTGCCCCTAGAACTTCCAATTTTCTAAAAATAAATCTTAAATCAGGAACATTATGTGAAATTTTTCTAATTTTTAAAATATTGTGTGGTCTGAATAACCGGCAATTCCTTGACCAGATGGTAAATAACCACTACCACAACCAGGGCCCGGGTGCCATTGGGCACTGGTACCATCTGCACAAAGGAACACAGCGCCAGGGGCAGTACCCATGGCCTAGTGGGTGAAGGAGGGCAGGCATGAGGACAAACATGTGGCCAAAGGCGGATGGATCCCAGACCCCCACTCCTCCTGGGACATTTTCTGGGAGTGATCTTATTTTTTAGGAAGGAAACCAATCAGGAAATAGGATTCACTTTACTGTAATTCACTTTACATGAGCTCACTTTACAGAAATACACTTTACAGCCAGCTTTGCTGAAACAGATCTAGCAGAGATATGATGGGCGGTGGCCTATTCTCAATAAAAATACACACGGTACACTGAGCCTAAAGCTCTAAACCAGTTCACCAGCCCCTGTGATTGAGCAAAAACCAGTAACTTGCATAAATAACTATAAAACAAACACCTGTACCTTCCTTCCTGAACACAAAGCTGGGGAACAGGCCCCCGCCCCAGCAGAGAAGAAAAGCAGGTTTAAGTGTCGTATTCCCTTGCTTGGTTTAAGCAACTCAGAAGACACATGATGCCGGGCAAATTACTTATCCTCTTGAGGCCTCAATCTTCCCCTCTGTGAAATGGGACAATGACAGCACGATCCCAATAGGACCTCAGTAAGTACGAGGAGATAAAGCGTTCTAAGCTGCGGACTGTGCGTGGAGATAGTAACACGTTTTGTAACAGAAAGGGAAAGTGAAATACAAGTGCTATTCTAGAAAAACAATGTATTTTGGCAAACCGACAGGAAAAGCAGTAAGAATGCGGTCAGTGCCCAGCACAGCACATGGCACACATGTAACATGTATAACACAGTTAGCTCTGAATGAAGGCAGCTCTCCAGGGCTGAGGCTGGAGGTGACCTGGAGGTCCCAGAGGGTAGAAACAGGGTCTCTGGGGCAGGTCACCACAATGCCCAACCCCACACCTCTGGGAACAGCCAGACCCAGAGCCCCTATCTGGCTGAGGCTCAGGTCTGCTCCAAGCCAGGCCTGGAGGCCTGGAGTCTTTTGCCTCGGCTTTCCCCCGGCTCTATCCCCTCCTGTGCTGACGGAGAGGGACTTTCACCCTTTCTGGCAGGATGGCGAGAGCTGACTGAGACTGGGGCTGAGCCCGAGGAGGAAAGTGGCTCTTGGGCTCCCAAACTGGGCCACTTCGACTAGTTGTCCAGAGCCCCACCTTGGGGCCCCAAACCAACTTACCATAAGCTTCTGTTAGCTCTTGGCCATCTGCCAGTCTAAGGAACCTCCTGGAGGGGCCTGGACTTGGCCAGGTGTTCCTAAATTCATCATTCACTCAAAAAGTATTCATTGAGGGGCACCTGGGTGGCTCAGTCGGTTGAGTGTCACTTCAGCTCAGTCATGATCTCGCAGTTCGTGGGTTTGTGCCCCACATCGGGATCTGCACTGACAGCTCGGAGCCTAGAGCCTGCTTCGGATTCTGTGTCTCCCTCCCTCTCTCTCTGCTCCTTTCCAGCTCATGCTATTTCTCTCTTCTCTCTCTTTCTCTCTCTCTTTCTCTCTCTCTCAAAAGTAATTAAACATTAAAAAAAAAATTTTAAGTATTCATTGAGACCTACTGTATACAGACATATGGCAAAGGGCAATAAATAATAAGACAGGCCCTGTCCTCACAAAGCTTATAGGCTACCAGTCCTCAAATCCACTGTTATTTCCAACAATAAATCCCAAATATAACACATTTTCAAAAAGAAAGAAAAAGCATTAGAAATTACTCAGGCAGATGTTCTTGCATTTTCATATTAAAATGATTCATGCTTTTTTGTTATTGAACCAATTCACGAGTTTGGGGGAGTTGAAGCGGCCCGAGTATGTCTTATAATGGGCTTTCAATGGAAGAAAAAATTGTCATACACTCCCACTCCACAGCAGTGGTAACACGTCCAGCCAGCCCACGAACAGTAGTACATTTGGTTTCTCCTTCACCAAGGAACTGATCTGCATAGACTTGAAAGGTATGATTTCGTTTTCGAAGCTTATTCCCTTGCTTTAACGCTGTCCAATTACTTATATGTCAGTGAATTCCGGGATAGGGTTTTCCCATGCTCATAGATAGATCAAGCTACTGTTATTGTCTGTCCACTCCCTGATTTGTTTCTTTAACATAAACCTACACATGAAGAACATCACAACTGATGAGAGCCAGATTAAGAAATTAGAGTTAACACCCATCCTGGGCTTCCAGAATAAGGGACATCAGCATCTCAACTCCATCTGAAAAAAATAACCTCAAAATATATTTCTGCCTCCTACTGGCTGTGGAAGTTGGGCAGGATTCTTAAATCCTCTGTGCCTCCCTTTCTCATTATAAAGTGGGATTAGCCAGCTGTGCCTGCTTCATTGGTTTGTGGTAAGGACTCAGGAAAATAAGACAAATGCTATGTATTATTTAGCAAAAGTATTAGCTACTCTTACTAAATTTTTTTTTAATTTTTTTAATTTACATCTATTTATTTTTTTGAGACAGAGAGACAGAGCACAAGTGGGGGAGGGGCAGAGATAGAAGGAGACAGAGAATCCGAAGCAGGCTCCAGGCTCCGAGCTGTCAGCACAGAGCCTGATGAGGAGCTCGAACTCACAAACTGTGAGATCATGACCTGAGCCGAAGTCGGACGCTTAACCGACTGAGCCACCCAGGCGTCCCCTCTGACTAAAATTTTTTAACACCAACGTGAGGTAGTAACATGGCTATTGAAAAGGCACAGACTCTGAGGCCTGGGTGCAAATCTCACCTTTTTCATTAATATCTGTGGCTTTGGGCAAGTTAAGGAAACTCTCTCCATTTTTCTCGTCTGTGAACTGGGGATAAAACTAGTATCAGAAAGCAGTTGGGAGGAGAGCCCTGGTTTGCATAAGCACCATATAAAGTTTATAGCTATTTTAATGACGATGAAACCAAGGCTTACAAGAGGTGTTACCCTCTCTGGGGGAAGCTGTCTATATAATGAGTTTATAGATATGTCCAGGCTCCCACAAGGAAACAGATCTGGGATGAAACCAGTGTCTGCCTCCACTTCCGGACTCCACACACGGCTATTGTTCCTAATACCTTGAGTTTACATTTCCATGGTGACCAGCATGTTTGTTTACTTGTTTCCTGATTTTTTTTTTCTACAACTAGAGTCCCACAAGGGCAACCAGGCTGCGGATTGTACTGTCTGTGGCAAACATCAAATGCACCTGCCCCTATGCTCAGGCGAAGCCTGGAATAAATGCTCTCCAGCCTTCCTTGACTCAGGGCACATTCTCTTGATTCACGTCCCACCCCTCCAGGCCTGCCTTCTTGGGCCGTTTAAGGCAGGTATCCCCTAAAGACATGGCTTCTGACCCTGAGTGAGCCAGGACCCCTTAACTGGTAAGCATCAAATTATTGGTTTGCCCACACAGGAAGCCCAGGTTAGTACATCTCGCTCCTGAGACAGCTAGAGACCAAACATCAGATAACGTGTTGAGGAATCTCTCTCTCTGTCTCTCTCTCACCGTCTTTGTTCTCAGGCAACGGCCACCAGCAGCTCCAGGCTTCACTTCCATCAGCTTGGCAACCCCAGAAGCAGAAGAGCAGCACTTTTCAGACTGTGAATCACATCCTCATCCCTAAATCCGTGGAGGGAGGGGGAGGGTCAAAGACAGAGGGGCTCTGATTGGCCAAGCCAATGAGAAGTCACCCCCACGTAACCTTGAGGACTGAATATAGAAGAGGCGTGGTGTCCCAAAGCAAAAGGGAAGTGCTGTTAGAAAAAGAAAGAGCTGGTGCCGGGCAGGGAAAGACAACAATGCCATCTGCTCCCAAGTTCTTCAAAGCTGCTGCCTTGCCTTCACCTCCTGAGGACCTCCAAGGCTCCGAGCTGGCCATCCCTCCACTCAGTGAGGCCCAGGCCACGCCTGTATCTTCCCCCAGAGCCCGCAGTATCTCCTGGCTGCCCTGCAGGGTCGCCTGGGTTCAAACTTAATAGTCCTGTCCTTCCACACATCTTCATGTCCCAAGTTCTGTAGAATCAGCCTCCCCAAAGCTGCTCCCACCTACCCCACCCCACCCCTCTTTTTCGCAGGACCACATACTTCTCAGAACTACTGCCTGTTTGTCCTCACAGCCTCTGCTGCCAGATTCACTGCCTTCCAGCTCAGCCAGTATTAGCCTCCTCTGCTCAAAAACTCTCAGTGGCTCCGTTTTGCCTAAAAACTTAACTCCAACTTCTCACCCTGGCGCTCAGAGACCTCCCCATATGATGGTCCAGCCTTCCTGTTCTGTGCCCCCCTACAACTTCGTCATGCTCCAGGTGAACGACTACTTCAGGCTATTCCCCCATCACCACCATTTGGCTCTGCCGTCCCCACTGCCAGGAGCCTGTCTTCACCATACTCCACACGGTAACCTCATGCAGTAGGATTCCCACAGCACTGGCGTAAGGGTCAGTCAGATCCAGGCTCTAACATTTACCTGCCCTTTGACCTTGGACAAGTATTTTAGCCTCTGTGGGTTTGTGCCGTCTCCCTGTGATGCTTTTATGAATCTCCCCCCCCCCCATCATGACTGTCTTTGTACTTAGATTCCACCTTGTAATGTAGTTGGCCATGTACCTGTCCTCCCCAAGGAGATCAGAACTTCTGGAAAGGGAGGGGCAGTCTCTTTCATCTTTGCATTCTTGAAGATCTCTACTAGTGTTATATACCCAGGAGGTGCCTGAATCACATTAGTGAAATTAACTCCAACTATGTGCATCCCAAAGTATTCCTGCTTATTAGTCACTAGTTCACCAGATAGGGGTGACAGAAATCCAATACCACTGGGCACATCCCTGGTTACAGGACTCCTGACAGTCACGGTGTCTCTCTCTTCACCAACTGCCCAGCCTGTCACATAAGAATCAAAATGCTCACCTCTCACAAACTATTACATGAGGATAAAATAAGCAAATGACAGTGGTTACCATTAAAGCAAACATACCGTGCCTGTGCAACTAGAAAAAGCCAACCTGACAAAGCGAATGCCCTAGGGGGTTTCGATAAACCACAACGCTGGCCAGGGCACTAGGAAGGTTCCCATTCTTCCTTCTTGCCCCAGTCTCTCCACCTCCAAAACTGTCACCCAGGGGGGGCTACCTTCTTTATGCACCAAGCCTGACAATAAAGGAACATAGGCTTTTCCCAAAAATCAAATTCATCCTTGAAAGCAAATTCACCATTTTAGCCGAGTCAAAAAAAAAAAAAAAAAAAAAAGTGCCAGATGCACTAAGGCATTTATTACACAGGATCAGTCAAGCCAGTCAGTAAACAAATGGGTCCAGGAGAAATTTCAAGACTCATTTAAGCAAGATGGCTAGAGTAATCTTATGACTTCCCATGATGAAATGCTAAAGAGGAAAACCTTTGGTGAGATCTGGAGGGCCTAACGTGCATTGTTTTTTAAAAGTATTTTATTTCTTTATGATCCCACCAAGCAGACTTACATTTACAAGGCACTAATTGCCATCCTCCCTTCTCCAAATGAAAATATCTTGTTTTTCCAATTATAAATATATTGTACACTCACTATACAAAATCTAGGTTCTCCTCATCTCCCCTAGGTCATGATCATTTCTCCACATCAATAAGAATAGATCACCATAATACTTTTTTTTTAAGTTTAAGTTTATTTACTTATTTTGAGAGAGTGTGTGCACGCATGTGTGTGAGCAGTGGAGGGGCAGAGAGAGAATCCCAAGCAGGCTCTACACTGCCAGTGCAGAGCCTGATGTGGGGCTCGATCTCACAAACTGTGAGATCATGACCAAAATCAAGAGTTGGACGCTTAACCAACTGAGCCACCCAGGTGCCCCAGATCCCCATAATTCTTAATTGCTACATATGAGTCTGTTATTTGAACATTCCAAAATCCATTTTATTAATCCCTACCAATGGTCACTGAAATTGTTTCCAATTTCTGTTATAAATACTCTCTACCATTTATAACCCTCTGTATATCCTTGTACACAGTTTTCTTCTTAAGATAAAATCCTAGAATTGGAATTTCAAGGTCAAAGGTTACATAATTTTAAGTCTTTTGATGTATATATTATCAGACTCCTTGAGAAAGACACCAATTTGCACTCATATCAGCAAAGGGAGTGTAGTGTTTGGGAAAAAAAAAACCCATCTACCCACACTTCCTTATCAACATGTTACATTTTTGCCATTCTAAAATTCTGCATATACACGAGATTCTGTTTACTGGTGAGTTGAGCATATTTTCAGGTGTAGTGAATCCCTATATAGTGCTTGTCTGACCAACACCCTTTCTTCTCCCCCTAGAAACCACCTCCCCACTTAATACCCCCATCCTCTCTAGCTGCAACCAGAGCCACCCTGTTCCTACAATTTCACCCCTATGGGCTTTAACCTAAGATTCCAAGAATTAATGCCTGCAATCTACATTAATTGTTCCAGAGTGCTCAGCCAACACAAGACAGGCCAATCAGAGTCATTCCTTAGTTTTTCAAATCAGGATCAGGGAGGAAAACACCAGTCTCTCCCTACTGGTGGAAGCTATAAGATGTGAAACATGTTTCCCAACATATGGAGAAAGTGGTGAGGAAAATAGGAGGCTGGTAGATCGAGAAGCAGATGAGAGAGATGGAGAGCACTAGTAGTGTTCAAGTTCCAGGTCACAGGGGTTCTGAGGCCATTTGGGTCCCTGTACTTCCCACCCTTCCTTGACATACAAGATACTCCAATTTCCCGCCAGAAGAGTTCCCACTTGCCTATACTAGCTCAAACTGGATTGTTGTCACTTGCATCCAAGACTCCTATACAATTAATATAGCTTCTTTCCTACATGTTCTTTCTTTTGTGAAATACCTCTTCATTTTATGTGGTCATTTCTCTACTGGGCACTTCCTCCTTCGGATTTCTCTGAAAGTATCTTACATGTTAAGGCTATGTTCCCAGTTTGTCACTCAACTTTCAACTTGTGCTATGACCTCTTTTGTCAGAGGTTTGTTTGTTTTTGTTTTGTTTTTTGCCTTGTCAACTATGCCAGCCTTTTTTCTTATGATTGCGCCTCAGAACTGTAAGAAATATTCACCTACACTTTCCTCTAGACTGCTTATGGTTTCATTCTTTACAAATCTAAATCTTCAATCCATCTATAATTTGTTTAGTTAGCGTAAGGTAGGAATCCAATGTTATGTCTTCCCCAGTGATTCATGAGCCAATTATCTCAACACCGTTTCCTGAGTAAACCATTCTTTCCCCTTTTATTTGAAATGCTTCCATTATTATATACCAAGTTTTAGCAACACTTGGATCTGTATCTGGACCTTCTCTCTTATTTCTATTCGGCACGTGGTCTCTATAATCATGAAGGCATTATTCCTACGTGATGAGAAAGATACTGAGGGGCTACGTTACTAGCTCTGTGACCTCAGACAATTTACCAAATTGCCAACCCACCTTTTGCCACCTACAGCCACAGAAAACTGAAGCAAAAGAGAACCGCCAATCCTGTCAGTATCCCCCTAGACTGTGAAATCTGTGTGGCCAGTCAAGATAAGGCAGATGCCTAGACCAAACGTTGCAGGCAAATGCACAAGTGGGTCAGGAGTTGCCAGGAGCCTATGAGAACGCTTGGTGGTGCCCATTCCCATTCGAACCCCATGGGTGACAACAGGTCCCCAACCACAAGCCTTGAAAAGAAGGCAATGCTTATCAACCTCGAACTCCTTGTAGGATATCTCCAGGTCTACATGACCATGTTGCCATCACTCATGTCTAGATGGAAAATTCTCACATTTTCTCAACAATATTTACTTATTGTTTTCTTTGGCCAGACAGAACACTCTGTATTTTTAAACTTTCCAGGAAGACTGTTTATTAAGATAATACAGTGAAGAGCAATCAAAATGTTTATTTTTGACTTTGATTTAATTTTCTTTTCTATAATCCACTAAAGAAAATGCACTAGAATCATGCATTTGCCTTTCTTAGATTGCAGGCATCAGTTAAATTAGCAGCAGAGGGTTTTTTTTCCTGTTTGTTTCTATTACAATGTAACCCTTCCCAGCACTAATTCTTTCCTTGGAGTAATTTCCATTTTAACGTGTTCTGGCTGCTCTTCAAATAAACCTTGAATCTTATTGTGAAGTACCTGCAGTTGAATTACTATCAGTGGAAAATACACCCAGCAAATTCTCAGATCTGAAGGGTAAATAGAACTCTGGAAACCACACGGGCAAAGCGTACATTTATACAGCTCAGGGAGGTCAAGTGATGTGCCAAAGCCCACACAACATGTCGATGGCACCTCTGCCTTCCCCTTCAACCTTTTCGCGAGAGGCTCAATAGACCTTTCGGGAATCGAAACATCTTCGCTTAGGACACTTAACAGCAACAGAAAATACCAATATTACCTTGAAAAGAAAGAAAGTGGGTGTCTTGACCCCACCTCTGGGAAGTTATTAAATGGCTGTGTCCTTGAGCTCTGCCAGATGTTAGCAACACAATATCCCCCATCCGCTAACAGAGTCTGATCCTCGGCTGAATGTGTCTGTTACTTGAATGTGATGGGCAAGGAAAGCACCGACCTGGGAACCTAGAGGCGGGAGGTTCTGGTTTCAATTTTACAGTAGGGAGCACAGTTGTCTTCTAATATTAGAAGGGCCCCTCTCAGCAGAGGGTGGTGCATTTCTTCTGGATGCCTCCAAAGAGCGGAACGAGGACTTAATGTACCAGGCATACCTGGGCTTGACTGCAGACTTTGGTTTACCAGTAGCATTTGGTGAGGCCCGGGAGATATTAGGAAAGAAAAAGACCCTGGTCCCAGCCCTCAGGGAGTTTGCAATTTAATGGGTAAAGCAAGAAGCCTATCTAATAAATATTCTTCTTACTTCAACAGTTCGAAATAGGATGGGCTGCTTGAGGGAGGGAGTTGAGTTCCCCAACACTAGAAAGATTTGAGCAGAGGACAGAAACCCACTGCCAGGGAAGCTGCAGGGAGCCCTATTTGGAGAGCTGGGTTGGAGCAGAGGCTCAACATCATCTCAGGAGAGAGTCAGAAAATCTTTAGAGCAGTGGTTTCCATGCCTGGCCGATCCTGGAGAGGTTTTTTTTGTTTGTTTTTGTTTTTGTTTTTTGTTTTATTTTTTTTAACGTTTATTTATTTTTGAGACAGAGAGAGACAGAGCATGAACGGGGGAGGGTCAGAGAGAGGGAGACACAGAATCTGAAACAGGCTCCAGGCTCTGAGCTGTCAGCACAGAGTCCGACCCGGGGCTCGAACTCACGGACCGTGAGATCATGACCTGAGCCGAAGTCGGCCGCTTAACCGACTGAGCCACCCAGGCACCCCTGGAGAGTTTTTAAATACAAATTCCTAGGTACTACCCAGGAGCTTCTGACTCAGATCATGGGTAGGGCTTTTTGTTATGGGTTGAATTGTGTCTCCCCCACCCCACAAAAAGAAAAAAAAAAAAAAAGATATGTTGAAACCCTAACCTCGGAATGTGACCTTATTTGGAAACAGGGTCTTTACAGAGGTGATTAAGTGAAAACGAGGTCATTAGGCTGGGCCCTAATCCAGTTTGGTGTCCTTATAAAAAGGGAAACTCCGGACACAAAAGGAAGACCGTGTGAAGACAGCAAAGAAAATGGACATCTACAAGTCAAGGAATGCCTGAAGCCACCGGAAGCAAGGAGAGAGGCCTGGAACAGACCCTTCCCTAGCACCTCCAGAGGGAGTTCTGGCCTCTAGAACAGTGAGACAGCGAGTTTCTGTGGCTCTAAGCTGCCCATGTGGTGGTACTGTGTAGCCCTGGGAAACAAATGGCAGCCTGGGATTCAGGCCCAGAGCTGCTGAATGGCCTCAGAGGACAATCCTGGCCTGGGGACCAGTCCTATGTTAGAGGCTGCTTCTGCTCTGGCACCACATTCTGTGTGGGCTTCCTCTGGTCCTCAGACCCCTTTCCTGAGGCAGAAAGGAGCTCAGAGATGACCGAGAGCCCGCGGCCACATACAGACTAATTATCCAGTCAATGGGCAACCCTTCTCAGTTTGGTCACCCAGCTGCTTCCAGGCAGCAGCGAGCACTGGAGTACGAGCCAACACATCTACAAATGCCTCCAGGAAGAAAACGCCACTCTCTCCTCCAACAGTTAAAAACCGAAATATTAAATAATATTGAAATAAATACTGAAATATTGAAAATATTGAAATAAATATTGAAGACCCTAGGCTTCAGACTCTGCCCTCATGCCAAGCTTCTCTTGGAAGGAGACAGAGAGGGAAGGGAGGGCCAGTGACTTGTTTTTGTTGTATTCTACTGTTTTCATTTGTGCTTTTGATTCTCAAGGTGAGACTCCTAGAACTAACTAAGAGTCTTTAAATAAGTGTATCAAGATGTTATACAACATATAGGATATTCCTACGCTGTTTGTAATATACTTAAAAATCATAAAACCTAAATGGCCCACGATAGGTGCTTGGTTCAATACACTATTAAACTCGCCCAAGACGATGAAAGACACAGACCCCTTTAGAACCGGATTACCCCTCAGGCTTTGGTAGAAAACACTCAGCATTTCACTGAAATGACACTCACACTCGGTTTCCAAAGCGTTTCACAATTTTTCCCAACACCCCTCCGTTTCATGGGAAACTATAAACACAGATACGCAGAGGCTCTACAACATATTGCTGACTGAACACAGCTGCAGAATGGTGTGTGCGCAGTGCGTCATTTGTGTACAATGTATGTGTATGTTCACGTATACGTGGACACAGAGATCGGGAAAAATGTCCACCTAAATGCGGACGGTAACCATCTCTGAGGGGTGGAACTCGTAGCCGGGACGCATGGGAAGACAGAGATTTTTACTTTCCTCTTGATGTTCCACATTGCTGTTTGAATGTTCTTTAGCAAACGGGCATATTGTCTGTGAAAATAAATTTTTTTTACTCTTAAAAATTAGACAGAATGACTTCTAGTTCATTGTGAGTCACAGCCACACACTGGATTCTTTTTCAAATGTCTCATATATGCTAGTATTGACATTCCCATAACTGGTAAGGTTGATGAGGGCTGTGACAGCTGTGACAGAGCAGAAAGAGGGTCAGGCGTGGAGACGGGGCCTGGTGTTGTGTCCAGACTCTGGAGCTAGGAGAGTACTCTGTGCTAAATCGTTCACCCCTCTGAGCCTCCAATTCTTCATCTACAAGAATCGGGAAGAATAAAGCGTACTCACAGGATTATAAAGATCAAATGAAAAACAATGGACACAAAGGGCTTTATAATTTCTCAATGATTCTTCTAGAAAGATGGGAGACTCCATTGTTCGACCTGTCCGCTTTCCGGAGCCTGCCACGGTGCCAAGTACACAGGAAACAGACACCAGATACTGGATTTATGACACCGGGCAAGACACAGGAGCCAATCCAGGGCCATTCCCATCAGATTTTCGCTTCCGTGGAACCCCCAAGCTCCCATATTTAAAGCAGACATTCAGAGCGCAAAGGCCCACCCTGGGTGAATGAAATACGCAGACATAGGTTCACTTCTAAGCACTTGCCCAGGAACAAGCTGACTCTGAACAGACCTCTCAAGTCCTTGACCCCCTCACGTTCAGTCCTAAGACGTGTTTAAGCTGCCAGAAAGACTGGTGAGAATACCAGGCACCATGATATAAAACCATCAGCCACCCAACAGTTACCAAAATGTAAACTGAGAAGTGTACTTGAAGCGTCCCCGGAAACTAACCTTCACCTTGGTAACCCACGGAACCACTGAGGAAATCAGGTTTGTCCTTCTTTAATTTATATTCTGTTATACGTTATAGAGAATTAAGCTTTAATTTTCAAAATCCCTCTAATTGGATAGTACTGATGGGAAGACATCTGGGGCAAATATCTAGGCTCGGTGCGTTCCATCCCAAGCAATGGTTAGTGGTTTGTAGAATGAGTGTGTGGCAAAATAACCAGTGGTTGCTAATTATTATATATCACAGGGTTTGGCATCATCCATAAAGCCCCGCCATGCTGGCCTCTTCCTCTCCAGAGAGGATTACAGAATTGCCTGTTTAGAAATTTTTTTCTCCAAGTTAACATACGTTTTCCTAGTCTTAATTGGATCCAGCCTCTTTGCCCATAAGCAGAAAGGCAACGTTTCTATAATGATTGCATCCTTCACAGGGCAGGCCATCAGCCTTTCCTAGGTCTGGAAGGATCATTGGCTTCCTATTTTCTTTCCATTTGCTCAGCCTCGTTCAAGTGGTGATGTGAAAAACATGTGAAGATTGTGTCCTAAGGTGCCTTCGATTTAGCCAAAAAAGGTATGAACGTCACGAGCATGAAACATCTCCTCCAACCCACACAGAGCCTCAGAACTGGGGAGAACTGTTTGCCCCAAATGTTTTGATCTAATGCAAATATTTATTTCTTCCAAAACAAATAAAACAAACCCCTTCCAAATTGGGGGTGGGGGTGGGGGGAGTTTGCCAGACATTTTTCACAGTTAAGACAAACATTTGGAAAACATTTTCCAATTTGCCCTATACCCTCCGTTAATCTTTCTTAACCACGCCGAATCGTTTCCTAATTTACCATCTACTGTGACATCAAGGCCATTTCTTGAAGATCTTACTTTCTCTGCTCCCCCCCTCTCCCCCACGCAACTTGGAGCATCCATCAAGTGTTTCTTGAACAGACCAGGCACGTGCTCATTTGACAGACACCCTCCCTAATCAGTGACTGTAGGCTTAGACACATGGACCCACAACAGCACTAGACTTGAGAAAAGCTGGATCCTAAGACATTCTTTGCCATTCAAGTTTGGGGCCCAATTCCTTGTCCCCCACCCCTCCCCTATTTTTCCTAGGGCTTGGAGTTCCTCCTCACAGATGTTATCCGAACATCCCAACAAGCTCCTCCCGAGTGCACTAACAGACAACATCGAGATGAAGCAGAACACATTTCTGCATCAGCCATTACCAAGCTGTTTTTCTTGGGCCATTTGCTGACCCTCCAGCTTGTTTTCATTTCACAAGTGGTGTAAAACCCTTGCCAAGGTAGAACTCCGTTTTCAAATGACGTTTCTCCAGACCTTTTATCAGCTATGCCCACCAATTACATTGGCTGGGCGCCCTCTGTCCTGCAGCTGAGTAGTTCTATCCTTCGCCCCTCCCTCCCTTCCTGACCTGGTTAAGCTAGAAGGTTCACCTTCCCTTGCAGGGCCAGAGCAAAGGCCTGACTTCCTGTCCCCTCCTTACCAGGCAGTGACATCATGCTGCCTCTCCAGCATCTCAAGTTTGACGGGGACCCCCTAGGAAGAGACCCTCTCAGCTGCAAAGATCCTTGGAAAGTAAAGCTGCTAAATTAATGCAACACACACACACACACACACACACACACACACACACACACACACACGTTACTGTCTTCTAAATGCAAACATTTAAAGTTTACCACTGAAAAATGGAAAGAGGTTAACCCTGAAAACCTTTTCTGGAGGAAAAGGCTGCCTCGCCCCAGGACGGAGATGGGGATGCCCTGAGATCTGGCAGAGGACTCACTCTGGCGGGCTCCCCCCACCTCCCCCACCCCAGCCCCCTACTTTTTAATCAAGTAAAGAAAACTGCAGAGACCCGAGCACACACCTAAGGTGCCATCAGAGAGAGGTGCCTGAGGGCAGGGATCTCCCAAGGGGTAGCAAGCACCCCAGGAAGGGGGGCATGGGGCAGACGTGACCGGCAAGGGGTAAGCCAATGCCAGCAGGAACGGGCCTGCCCAGTGCCATGCGTCAGCTCTGCCGAGGAAAGGGAGCAGCACGCTGACAATGACATACCCTCACCACCACCCATCTGGTTTAACACCCTGTCCCTGAGGGGCGATTCTGTGGCCTCTGTGGCAAGATTCTCTCCAAGCTCTGCCAGGACGACAGGCCAAGAGGCTGACCTTGCTCTTTTGATGTGTCCGTATGTGTGAGGGATGGGGGAGGGAGGAAGATGCAGCTAGGAGAACACCAGTAATGGGGCTCCAGAAAGGACCAGAGCCATGGGTGCACACATATAGCCCCCTCCTCAGTCACAGATTCATTTGAGTTGATAAACAGTTCTACTTACTTACTTACTTTATTTATTTACTTACTTACCTACTTATTTATTTATTTAGACAGAGAGACAGAGAGAAGTAGGCTCCACTCTCAGCATGGAGCCCGACACAGGGCTCGATCCCACAACTGTGAGATCATGACCTGAGCTGAAATCAAGAGTTGGGTGCTTAACCAACTGAGCCACCCAGACACCCTAGGTGTTTCCATTTTAAAATGAAACTGTTTGGTGACACGTGGGTGGCTCAGTCGGTTAAACATCCGACTTCGGCTCAGGTCATGATCTCACAGTTCATAAGTTTGAGCCCCGTGTTGGGCTCTGTGCTGACAGCTTGGAGCCTGGAGCCTGCTTTGGATTCTGTGTCTCCCTCTCTCTCTGCCCCTCCTCTGCTCATGATCTGTCTCTCTCTGTCACAAAAATAAATAGAAACATTTTTAAAAAATGATAAAATGAGGGGCACCTGGGTGGCTCAGTCAGTTGAGTGTCCGACTTCAGCTCAGGATGTGATCTCACGGTTTGTGGGTTCGAGCCCCGCGTTGGGCTCTGTGCTGACAGCTCAGAGCCTGGAGCCTGCTTCAGATTCTGTGTCTCCCTCTCTCTCTCCCTCCCCTGCTCACACACCGTTTCTCTCTCTCTCAAAAATAAATAAATATTTCAAAAATTAAAAATAAATAAAAATAAAGTAAAAGTGTTTAGGTGTTTCCATTTTAGAGTAAAACTGTTTATGGGGCACCTGGGTATCTCTCTCTCCCTCAGCCCCTCTCCCCCACTCGTGCTTGCTCACTCTCTCTGTCTGAATAAATAAATAAATAAATAAATAAATAATAAACAAATAAATAAAATGGAAACACCTAATGTGAGGATTCACCTATCAGTAGTCATTCACAACCTAGTAGGAATTACTTCATCCCATGTCTCCCAAATTGGCATTGACCTGAAATCAGGGTGTGTGAGGGCAATTATACTCCCATTTTACCTTTGTCAGGAAATCTGACAGAGACCCTCTTTCTCTTCCATAATTGCAACCTCATGGGCATTTATTTTTTTAATGTTTATTTATTTTTGAGAGATCGAGAGAGAGAGAGAGAGAGAGAGAGAGAGAGAGAGTGTACAGGCAGGGGAGGGGCAGAGAGAGAGGGAGACACAGAATCCGAAGCAGGCTCCAGGCTCCAAGCTGTCAGCACAGAGCCCAACGCGGGGCTTGAACTCACAAACTATGAGATCATGAGCTGAGCCGAAGTTGGAAGTTTAACCGACTGAGCCACCCAGGCGCCCTGGGCATTTACATTTAGAAACCATACTGCCCTGAGAAATGAGTTTGCTTTTTGGCTTACATGACACGGAGGGGAAAGATTTAGTTTGGAACATTAAAGGACTGCGGAAGGTTGCTCGAGGAAAGCCCACAGTTCAAGTGAGTTCCTTTCTCTCAACTCAGTTTCCCCATCTATTAAACCAGGGTAATCTCTAGTCTGGAAAGTAGGGAACAGACTAATAGACCAACTGAGAAGGCTTGGGGCAGCCAAGGCACTGGCCACAGTGGGCCTCTGCCACCGCACAACAGGGCAATCATCTTATCTGTTTATCTCAGTTTCTTTTGCTTTCCCCAAATGCACGGAAGTTGTCCTTCCAGGTTCATTTCATTGGTGCCTTTTAAAGAAAGATTGATACTCCACAGATTGCAAATTCCTAGAGACAAGGCAGGCCCTATGGAAATTAGCCTAATTTATTACTGACTTCTGTCAGGAGGATGTTACCAATCGACTCTGGCACAACTTCAAATAGAGTTCCTTGCTTCAGACACCAAAGAACAGCAACTAACTGTTTTATTGTTTCCAATGCTTATGCTGCTCTAAGCAGCTCTAACTGGGTTATCTTTAAAATCTTTCAACTCTCACAGGCGACAGTTTTTAAGAAGAAATCATTTGAAAGCAGATCCAAAGATGGTGTGTTTTTGACATCTTTCTCCACCGTCTTATTCCAATCTGTCCTGTTCAGAAGAAATGGAAAGCCTTAAAATTGTTTTACCTATTTTCACCCTTATTTTAAAACACCTTCTTGAAGTCCACAGAAAGAGTTGGGTTGTTGGGGTTTTTTCCCCCTTCCTTCTGTGGATTTACTGTATATATAACTTTTTTTTTCTTAATAAAATGATTGTTTTAAAATATCCTCAGGGCGCCTGGGTGGCTCAGTCGGTTGACCGTCCAACTCTTGGTTTTGGCTCAGGTCATGATCTCACGGTTCGTGAGATCAAGTCCCGTGTCAGGGTCCTTGATGACAGCACAGAGCCCACTGGGGATTCTCTCTCTCCCTCTCTCTACCCCTCCTGCACTCACACACGGGCATGCCCCCCACTCTCTCTCTTTCTCTCTCAAAGTAATTTTAAAAACTTTAAAAAATAAAATAAAATAAAATATCTTCACATCAGGAGTTTCAAGAAGGAACATAGGGCTCTGTCTGCATCTATAATATGCACTTAATTTGAATCAGGAAAGTCAGATAGTTGCTCAATCTAGGCAAATTTCTCAACAAGATATGAAAAAATAAAAATATGACTGGCTCATCACCACCACGAATATCTATGAGTGTCCTTGAACTAAATTTTTCTCCGAAGTGACTCATTCCTAATCCCTAATCCCCCAGCTCCCCTCCCTGCCTCTGCCTTTTTCCCTCTCTCTTCTCCACACCCTCCCATTTCCCTCACTCTCGCTCCTTTACCTTCCTCCCAGTTTTCATGTCAGAAGCTAGGGGGCTATTGCCCTCTTCAACTGAATATGCAGAACCCTAGAGCCGCTATGTCCAAATGAACTTTTTGCAGTGCTGGGAATGTTCTATATCTGCACAGTCCAACCCAGTAACTGCATTTGAAATGTGGTTAGCATACTTAAGGAACTGAATTTTTTAATTTGAATCATTAAAATGTAAATAGCACAAGCAGCTAGTAGTTACCATGTTTGGACAGCACACCAAGCTAGAGAACTAGATGCCTTCAACCCTTCCAGGTCATTCCAGGTGACAGAGGACGTGCTCAAACCAGTCCCAACAAAAAGCCAGAAAGGAAGGCGGCCTCCTCCGTCGTCACTCCAGAAGGGCGGCCCATCAGCCCCACCCAGGCCACTGCCCTAGCTCCAAGGTTCCACCTGGAAGGCACCCCGGCACACCACTCTTCCCCTTGGATCTTGTCATGTCTCAACCAAATGGTCCTCCTGCCACTGCTTCGAGTGTTTTCCATTTGCAGGAACGCAGGAACTGACCTTCAGGAAATCACAATGTCTTGGAAAATTAGCAGTTGTCCTGCACACGTCAGCCTGTCCCTCAAGTATGACCTTTGATTATCCTTAAAGTATACTTTGGTCCCTCAGGCTACTGAGGACCAAGTTCCAAGTTCTAGGAACGCCAAAGGCAATACAGTAACCTAGCTATGCAGGTCACAGCACCATCAACTTCAGCTTTTGGGAGGAAAAAAAGTCTAGTTCTACTCATATCTGATTTACCAGTTTAAAAGCCCAAGACAAGGGGCGGCTGGGTGGCTCAGTCAGTTGAGCATCTGACTTCAGCTCAGGTCATGATCTCATGGCTCATGAGTTCAAGCCCCACATTGGGCTCTGTGCTGACGGTGCAAAGCCTGCTTGGGATTCTCTCTCTCCCCCTCTCTTTCTGCCCCTTCCCCACTCACACATGCTCCCTCTTTCAAAATAAATAAATAAACTTAAAAAACAAGCCTAAGACTTGGGACACCTGGGTGGCTCAGTTAGTTGAGCATTGGGCTCTTTGATTTCTGCTCAGATCATGATCTCACAGTTTGTGAGTTTGAGCCCCTGCATCAGGCTCTGTGCTGACAGCATGGGGACAGCATTCCCTCTCCCTCTCTCTCTGCCCCTCTCCTGTTAGTGCACTCTCTCTCTCTCACTCTCGAAATAAATAAGTAAACAAAGTTTTTAAAAGTCTAACATGAAAACGATTGACAGGCCCCTGACCTCTAGCAGCGTGTCTATAAGGCTGATATCCTCCCACAGCGTCCTTCAACAACAGATGCTGAATGAATGAATAAATGAATGAATGAGTGAGTAATTCTACTCTTAAGAATCTCCGAAGACAAATTAAGAATGGTTTTCTTAACCTTTGGTTAACCAATGGTTGGAGGGGGCATGGGTGATGGTCTAGTGAGGAAATAACTGCTTTCTTTTTAAAAGGTAGCATGATTGGGGCGCCTGGGTGGTTCAGTTGGTTGAGCACCCAACTTCGGCTCGGGTCATGATCCCACAGTTCATGAGGTGGAGCCCCGCATCAGGCTCTCTGCTGACAGTGCAGAGCCTGCTTTAGATTCTCTGTTCCCCCTTCTCTCTCCGCCCCTCCCCCCTCCTCAAAAATAAACATTTAAAAAATAATAAATAATAAAATAGCACCTTCTTATTTAAAAAATAATTTAAAAATTAAAGGTAGCATGATTTGGGGGGTGCCTGGGTGCCTCAGTCGGTTAAGCATCTGACTCTTGATTTGGGCTCAGATCATGATCTTACAAGTTCGTGAGTTCAAGCCCCAAGTAGGCATTCTCTTTCTCTCCCTCTCTTTCTGTCCCTCCCCTGCTTGAGTGTGCGTGCTCCCACTCTCTCGATCTCTCTCAAAATAAATAAATAAACTTAAAAAAAAAAAAAAAAGGTAGCATGATTTATACAAAATGGTGTGTGTCCTCCAGTGTTTGAATGGTAGTAAATGGAACAACATGGTCTTTACCCCAAAAAGATAAATTTTAAGATGTTTGATTGATTGATTAAAATCTTTTCAATCTTTAGGATATTTTAAAATAAAATCTTCCCTGAAATAGAACAGAAAGTGTTTTAAAGTAGAAATCACTCCCATTATCTAAGCCCGCATGAGCCATTTTAATCATTTAAAATCACACCTTAAAACCCTTTATCTTCGCTATTCTATTTTGATATGAGGTGTGGGGGCTGGAGGGAATAGGACTGGAGAAATTCCTGAAATTCCTTCTCTACATGTCACCTGTTTGTAGTCACCTTCCCTCATGTTCTCAAGTTTCCTTTCGGTTGCATGGTCCACCGCAGTGATATCTTTTGGTAACCATAAGACTTTTTTTTTTACTTCAAAACAAATGTCTAGCTATCATAATGCTTTACCTTGAGCCACAGATATATTGGCAACAAATCTGAACTTTAACTATTGCCCGCAGTCCTGGACGGTTTCCCAAGAACACTGGGAGCTCCCAGGTGTGAGGTGAATAGCCCTTGGTAAAGGTGGATTTGGCCATATGTTGAGCTCTTTCCTGAATCCGCATGGACATTACTAAAGACTTCAGCCCAGACCCAAAGTGTATCATTTAGCAAGCCACTGCAAGAGCTACAGCACGAATCAAGCTTTTTGGAGTTTGGAATCTGACAAGAAGCAGCTAAGCTACTGGAAGATAAGAGCCTTGTGAGCATTTATCCGATGATTTTTAAAACAGGCAGCTGGATTAATTAAAACCGTCACTTGAAGTCTTTCTGTAAGAGAGCTAGGCCTTCTGAAAACATCGCTTTTGGTGTCTGTACCTTACAGTTGTCAGTACTGAAAAGAAACTTAGAGAAAATCAACGGCAGTTTCATTTATCGGCATTGTACTTAATGGGCCAGGCAGCTTTTCGCCAGGGTGAACGCTGTTCCTCTTGCTCTCCCGTACGGTTAAGATCGAAGCGAGAGGCCGCGGGGTGGAATCAGTATGCCTGCCGACGGCAGTAAGGAGGCTTAAGCTTCAGAGACATTCCAGCGTTCTAATAACGAAATATACGGACATGTCGGTTTTATCATCGTGAACTAGGGGTGCAAGGCAAAGAGGATGGGGAGCGGGGGTGGGGGGTGGCGAGACACGGACTTTCGGTCCCGTTGTGGAATGCTGAGGCTGTGGGGGAAGAGCCTGCCCCTCACAGATTCCCTCCCTCCTCCTACTATCCCTAGCCTCTGCTAGCACACAGCTTCACCTTTTCCCCAGGCCCCTATCTCATCAGGAAGAGCCAGGCCAACAAGTCACAGAGTTGTCGGACAGAAAAGTTCCTACGCACTCTGCTTTTTGGCAAGTGTGACCAATGGCCAAGTCATTACATTTCTGACTTCTGGGTTCCTGTGCTCAGTGTCTGCTAAGATCATGAGCGGGAAAATATGATCAGTACTCCCTCTGTCGTCCTTATCAATCAGATATGGCCATTGCTGGCCCTGTGAAGGAAGGTGAGCCCGGGCAGAATGGCTTCTCATCGCTGTTCACTCAATGAGTGAGGCGAGAGATCTAGAATATGAGAAAAACATAAAAACCTTTACTGCAACAATAAAACTGAAAAGAAACACACAAAAGGAATTCTGCAAACACTCTTTCTCACTATTATTTCAACGCCAGCTTGCGTGCCAATTTTCTGAGATTCTAAAATGTAAACAGATAGATAGAGAGAGAGTTAGTCTGGATCTCTTTTCATTAAATGCTTAATCACTTAGCTCATTTCCATAAACTGGCATGAATTCAGCCTCAACTTCTCTTTTTCCTTAACCACTTTTTAGGAGAGTAATCTGAAGTTCCTAAGAGTGATCAAGGCAATGTTTTCTCATGAGACCAGGACAAATAAACAGCCCACAACATACATTTGGATGGTTTAAAATTTTGAACCTACATCTTCCGAGATCTATCTTTTCTTATTCCAAAACAATTTTCACAAAGGTGCCGTGAGTTTGCTTTGTTTTGTAATGACTAACAATGAATCATTTGACTCTAATCCACTTATAGATTTTCTATTTTATTGCTATATTCATGTTTTCCCCTCATACATATTTTATTATGGTAAGAATTTGAATATACAGTGAATTAAGAAGCCATCTGCCTTTAAGAATGCATAATAATAACAAAAGATAGGCCCCAAAATTACCCACCAACATGGACAACTACAATTTCCTTTATAACATTTCCAAAGTGTGTCTGTCTTTCTTCAAGGCCTGTTTCTCTATTGTTTGGGACAAATGTGACTTTTACTTGAAAGCCACATTTTAAATTGTTTACAATGTATTTTGTTAAGTGAACTAAATTAAATTTCACATACGCCCATTATATTTCTCATCTGTAACCTTTCACAAGAATCTCCAAGTAAGAAGTGCTTTAGAACATTCTAAACAACTTGGATTATTAAAGATACTAGAAATTTTACGTTAGATGTTTCATTAAACTGAAATTTTCATTTCTGAATATTTAGAAAATTTATTTTTCTCTTCTCAGTTATATACGTGAAGTCACTCTTTCAAACTAAGGAGTTTTCCCCCCAAATTGCTTTTATTTCTAAAACCTTCCACACTAACTAGAAGCCATGTGCTCAGATATTTAATAAAGACCCAGTGAGAAGAAAGTGGAAGCACTTAAAATCGTGGATTCTCTTTAAACATAAGAAAGAAGGAAAGAAAGACACATTAAAAAATGCAACTTCCATGTCAGTGATTAATTTTTCTCATTCATGTGTCAGTCTCTCTGTTTCCTTACAGACAAGGCCCTCTCCATTTCAAAGACATCGTCCAAAGCTATTTTCTCACTGTGAGATGACTACCAAACTCCCCGAGAAATTGAAAAGACTTCCAAACGCAAAGGAAGTGAAAGGCACATTCTCCAGCACTTTTAATCACTGTAATTCGGTCATTCCATATAGGCTTCCGGCCTTCAGTTCTCTTCCCTACTGTTCTGAAAAACCCAATTTGTTAACCTGCCAAACAAAAATATCAGGCTGTGGAAAAAAAAAAAAAAAAAAAAAAACGAGAGAGACCAGTTTAGGAGAGAAAATTGATAACACTTTGCCAACTCCAAGCAAAACATTTTAAAAGAAGCCACCAAATGCTGAAAGAAGAAAACAGCATGCCCCAGGCAAACGGATGTGTAGAGCGGCAAATCTAAAGAACAGAATTTCTCCTTAGGGGAGAAACCAGTGAAATTTGCAAAGCCTCCAGCACCACCATATCCAGCGATTTCCCAAGAAATAATTTCAGAATGGAGGGAGGGTGGAAAACTTTCCCAGCCCCCAAGCCCTAAGATATGCCACCACGTCTCGCCACTAGGTGGCGGTCGCAAAGGCGGCGAGAGGGGGACTGTTTTCGCCTCTTCTTTCCCTCCAGGACGCACAGCCCAGTCCAGGGGGAGAGCCCACTAGATCCCACCTCGATCCTGTTCGCTAAAATGCCAGGTTAGGTAAAAAGAAAAAAGCTCAGGGCTTACAACCTGAAATCACCAAGTAACAGCCTCGCCTACAAATCTGTTCTCACCAAAGCTGACCAATGGAGCGGGGACGGACGTGCATATTTTAAACTCTGCTGGGGTTTTCAAAGCAAACCTTCCAGGCGGCTGGTTTAGAGCACATGTGACGACGAAATTACGACGTGAAGCCTGGGTTGAGTTACTGGGCTGTGCATCACCCACCCGCACAGCGTGTACAGAGCCACAAGGTGATGGAACTGGCTGGGTAAACATGAATCGTTTTATTGCGAGCCAGAAATTCTTCCTTCATTCATCAAAGCGGGTGAATGAAAATATGAAGTAGCTAAGGCATTTTTGTGCGCTGCCCCCTGAGTCTCCTTCTGAAGTCAAGACCATACTTAGGCTCCCTTCTACCTGGGGCGTCAAATAAAGCCTCCTCCCATGAAAGAGAAAAACCACTTCCCCTTTTTGTAAAACGACTGCACGCCAGAGCTCAAATCTTGGCAAAAGAGATGTTACATAAATTCCAGGTGTTCCTAAATATGTATGTATGTTTACATGCAATCATTTTAGGAAGCATCTAAGTTTCTGGGCCACTTTTTCTTTTCTTCTCTTTTCTTTTCATCTCAAGGAAGAGGCCAAATGTGTGTTTATAGCTTTGACCGGGGCTTTTACCCACTTCGTTTTGACGATATTTCCTGCCAGCTAAATGCAGGAAATCTAATAATTTGCACCCAAAATGCATCTAAGCACCCAGCACACTTACCTTTCCTTTTTTTTTAACTGAACCCAGATCAGGCAGTTCAGTTACCTCTCCCTCCCATCACCAAAGGGGAAAAAACCCAACTCTGAAATACCGAATTATTTTCTAGGTGATTTGTACAGCCATTCTCCCGTTATTCTATGAACAGGCTAATTCCTTAACATCTTACTTTGCCTTTAAAAAGCTTCCTTCCACACGACGGGATTTCCCTAAGAAACATTCCCAGCGGATGGTTTCCAGCAATAGCCTATATCAACTCAGCCTGCGCAAGCAAAGACTTGGCTTCTGCTAATTCCACTCCCCCCCCCCTCCCCGCCCAACACACACACACACACACACACACACACACACACACACCCCAATTCACACACACACCAATTCACACTCACAGAACCATCCCGGGCCGACTGGAAAAGCTATTTTGTTTGCATGTTTGCCCATCTCTTCCTGAATGAATGCTTTTCCAACTGACCTTTCAACAGCTGCCGAGAAGGCACGGTCTGTAAGGTTAGAGCCGGAAACTAAGGGATATTTTAACATCCTAATCCCTGCAACCTCTACGTTTCTCGTTCTCTACCCAAGTCCAGATTCTGTGATCCCAAGGGCAGGAACCCTGAAGCGCCTGCAGAGCAGCTCTCCGAGGTGTCCTGCTCGCGACCAACTCACTGCAGGCATCCTGCACACGCACAACCCCAGCCTACTCGCTGCCCGACACCCGCACCCTGGCCCGTGGCGAATACGCCAGGCACGCACCAGCCCTGCCTCTTACCTTCCCTGGCTTTCAGCAAGACCGTGTTGGCCACGATGTTTTCCAGCTCCATTGACAGTCGGCGGTCAGCGAGGGAGCCTGCCGGCGGGGCTGTCAGCTGCTGGGGGTGCTGCCGCTGCTGCTGCCGCTGCTCGGGCTGCCGCTGCTGCTGCCGGAGCCGGGAGCCGGGAGCGAGCAGCCCGCCTTGCCTACCGCATTATTCCTGCTCTTATCCCTCGGAGTTTTCCCCCTCTGCGAAGAGGAGCTGCCGCCGCCGCTTCTTCCTCCCTCTGTGTCCCCCCTCCCCCCTCCCTCAACACTTTCCCCCCCACCCCCCACCCTCCGCGTTTCTCTGTCACTCCATTCTCCACCCCTCCGGCTCCCTCGGATGCTTTAATGCCTCGGATGCTTCTGCCTCCCCTCCGTCCCTCCCGGGGGTGTGGTACTAGCAGGCTTGGGCGGCCGCACTGCGCAGGCGCCAGGCGGGCCGCGCCTCCTGTCTCGGCGCTCACAGGGCCGGGCCTGCTGGGACTTGGAGTCCTCAGGACCCGCGGCGCTGGGGCCAGACTGGCGCGCGGCTGCCGGAGTCCGAGACCCGCCCCGGGACTCTCACCCAGAGTCAAGGCGGGCGCGGCCCGGGGAGGATAGGGGCGCGGGGTTGCGTGGGGGCAGCGGGCGAATCGAAGGCGGTTCGGCCGAGTCGGAGCCCCCCCAGTCCCGGGGCCGGGCTCCCTCTGGCCCGCTTCCCGCCTTGCCGAGAGCCGGGAAAGCGAAGTCCACGGGCCACGGCGGCGGCGGCGGCGGCGGCGGCGGCGGCGGCGGCGGCGGGCGTAGCGCCGCGTTCCGGCAGGAGCCGGCGCCGGTCCTGGCCGCCCCTCCGGGCGTGCTCGGGTGGGAGGAAGGTCAGCCCGGCGGGCTCCGCACGCTGCGGCCGGCCAGAGTGCGCGGTCTCACACGCACACGAGCCGGGACGCCGACAAAGGTGTACTTTGTTTCCGCCGAGGGCGCGAAGGGGTCTGCGAGTCGGCGGCGACCCGGCGCTGGTGGCGGCGTGGGTAGCCGTGCGGCCTGAGCGCCCCCTGGTGGCCACGGGGTGGCGGCGCGGCGGCAGGTCCACGCGGACCGCGCCCCCCAGGGCTCGGCACCGCTTCCGCGCGCTGGCGGGCACTCGGGGGATCCGGGCGTGGGAAGCGGCTCCTTTCTGCTAATAAAGTGCCTTGCAGCAAGCGGGACCCGCGATTCCACGATCCTCGTTACAGTCAAACATTCCGATTTATGAAAACGCACACGGAATCGCCCGAGTCGGCCGTGGACAACAGTAATGAGTAACGGCGGGGAGCCTGTGTTGGAGATAACGTTTTCAGATTCCAAGCGTATTTATCTTGGGGCTCTGAGCGCCTTTCAGCTGTCTGCTCAGAACATCAAGCCTTCAGATCTACTCTCAGCCTCTCTCCCTTGCTTCCTTTGAACGTCCCACTCCTGGGAAATGGGCCCTCAGTCACCCGTGGTCGGCGACGAGTGTCCTCCGGGCTGGGGGAGGGGCGGCTGGCCCCAAGGAACAATGAGGGCTTTGCCTCCTCTGCATCCTGTGGGCCGGATATCCGTTCAGAAACCCGGCTCTGGGCCTTCTCTGCCAAAAAGGAGGAAACCTTCTGTCCCTAGGGCTGCCAGGAAGTGGCAGGGAGGTGCCGGGAGAAACAGAGAACAATTACTACACATTGGAGAATGTACAGGAATTAATAGACTTTCGAAGCCTTGGAAACCGGAATGGTCGCAGATTTTAACAGCACAGCATTGTCTTGTGCCTGATGCCATATACCCACCACCACCGCTTCCTGGTGTCTGGGTTTGGGTCTGGGGGTCTCCCTGAGCCTCACTTGATCTTGTCTGCAGAGTGGGGGCAGTAACAGTATGCCTGTCAGAAGACTGGGAGCTGAGCAGATGACTTTTTAGGCATCTTCCACTGTAGGAATTACTGTTCTAAGCAACCCAGCCAGGCTTGGTCTTGGCTATATATCCACATGCCCAGAGGCGTGATTTATAATGATAGGGTATTTCTCTGAATCCTAGAACTGGCCGCATCTTAGAGCTCACCAACTACAGCCCGAGGCCTGTTGGAACCCAAAGTTTGTATGACTGAACATTAAAGCAAAACAAAATAAAACTAAGCAAAGTTGATTGTCTTTAGATGGTTTGTGCTCGAAGCAGCCTTCTCAAACTTTTATGTGCATAGAGATCACCTAGGGACCTTGTTAAAATGCAGATCTGTTTCACTAGGTCTGTCCTGAGATTCTGCTATTTCTAACAAACACCAAGGTTCTGTCAATCCTGCTGGTCAGTGGACCACACTTTGAGTAGCAAAGTTTTATGGTTAGCCATATTATCTGGTTATCCTATCTGTGGTTATCATATTATGTTGTTAGCCAACACTCTTATTATCTTATACCCAGCCCAGGTCCCCAGTGATTGCCTAATTTTACCTAGTTGGCCTTTGTAGACATTTGAGTTTGTAACTCTGGAAAATCCTGCCTGTCCCGACTGATTTGACAGATGTGAAACAGACCCAGAGAGAATAAGTGGGTTCTGCACGGTCATTCAGCAAGTGAAAGCCTAGCTACTCTCTCTGCTGCATGGTAAGACATCCTGCCTACAAAATAAATGGTTACACTTCAAGTATCTGTGCCTCTGTGAGGAAATTAGGACATTCCAAAGGGAGAATGGAATGATAGTGGCTAAATTTACTGGATCCAACTGTGGGCCAGGTCCTGTGCTAAGTGCTTTACATGGATTATTGCATTGAACACAACATCCGGATGAGGTAGAGAACATAGCCCACTTTTATAAAGTCACCAGGTTAGGAGAAGTTTTATACATTGCCTAAGGTCACACAACTAAGAAGCAGAAGATGTGGGATTTGAACCTAGCAGTCTGACTCAGAGTCTATGCACTTAATTTCTGGCTACCTCAGGCTAGCCAGCAAAACTTGGCTGCAATAGACCTATTTGGCTGCCAGAGTGAACTTAAATTGTATTGTAAGAAAGCAAAGCAGGCAGTTGGCTAAGTGATTAAGACTTAAGGGGGTTTTCCACTCCACCATTATAGCTTCCTATAATTCCACCATTATAGCCTTATTCCTTTCAATTAACTGCATTAACAGCTGCAGTCTTCTAGAGAACTGGGTTTGATTCGAGAAAGAGTCGTCTATTAAATATCAATAGATCAGTAGAGAATCTTGCTAGCTGAGCGCAAGAATGGAAATCCAAATGGAAAAGTGGTGAGTTTGAGAGGGATGGGAATATGTCAAATACTGACTTCCAAATCCACTTGGGATCAGGTGACCCAGAAATGCAAAAAAGCCACAGTGTCTCACTCTTCATTTGGCACCTGTATGACATGGCTAACGTTGCTTGCTGGGTCAGAGTTCTTGTAAACAGAAATCAACTATTCAGGAAAGCCACAAACTTATCTTGGTCCTAAAATATAGATTGCTTTTGCCAGAGTAATCCAACTGGCTTTCTGAATAGTACTGGATCTGGAGTTTTCAAGCCTTTCCTGGCATCACAGCTTCCTAATCATCAGGAAACAGCTGGAGATAATGCTTTCATTCTCCCGTTTATTCTTTCCTTCTTCGGAGTTTACCGCCATGTGCCAAGCGCTGTGGGGAAAGCAACGGTGATTTCCCATGGGAGCTGGCCAGTGGGAAGGGAAGCAAACTGGAAGGCAGACTACCAAGATAGAATAGAATAAGGATCGTTTTGGACACAAACACAAGGACTTTGGAAACAGAGAGGAGGATTCCAAGAGAGGAGAAATGAGAGCTGAAAGTGGGATTGGAAGTGTGAGGTTTCCAGTAACATTCCCTCCTCTGAGAAGTCCCTTCGTGGATGGTCCCAGGGGTTACCAAATTTGACATTAAAAATTTTGCCATGCTGTAGACCGCTGATCGTTCTTCTATTTACTTAATATTTATCTTTACAGTCAAGTCACTTTAAAAATTTTTTTTAACATTTATTTATTTTTGAGACAGAGAGAGACAGAGCATGAATGGGGGAGGGTCAGAGAGAGAGGGAGACACAGAATCTGAAACAGGCTCCAGGCTCTGAGCTGTCAGTGCAGAGCCCGACGCGGGGCTCGAACTCACGGACCGCGAGATCGTGCCCTGAGCCGAAGTCGGACACTTAACCGACTGAGCCACCCAGGCGCCCCAACAGTCAAGTCACTTTTAAAAACATTTATTCATTCTAATTAATAATATTTATGAAATGGGGGTGGTAGTAGAAACATCACAGTTTGGAAACAAGTGACCTCCAAGCAACATGTGGGGCTTTAGCAGCCTTTGGTTTCAAGATGAACCAGCTGATCTTCATAAATGTGTTGGGAGGCTTCATCCTATTGTTGTCAGATGACTATGACCTTTAGACATCTAAACACCCATCTATCGGGTTCTTGCATGCAAGTTCAGAAAAGAGGTTCCTGCCAATAGGCACACGTCTACTGATGGTCCCAGCCACACGTGGTCTCTATGCTCTTGGAACTACAGCACTTTAACGTGGCCTTCTTTAGTGGGAAGGAAAGGCCTCCTTCTTGGCGCCATATTCAGTTAGGAATGTCTCCACAGTAGATCAGCTTGTGTCCTGAATAGGTACAAAGTTGTTGCCTCCATTGTATAGAGAGGAAACTGAGCCTTAGAGAATTAGGTCTGTTGCCCAAGGTCAACGGGTAAGTGAGCAGTGAGGCTAGTCATTTAGGTATCTGCCTTCTATACTTGACGGCCTGAAATGTGTCTATATCATCTTCCAATTCCCTTGTCTATAGAATCTAGTAAATGCCTTGCACGTTGTGAGTATATAGCAATATTTTCTGACTTGGAGCAAACATGGCATGACGGAGCCCCACCTAGGCCTCCGGGATCCGGTTAATCCATTCTAGTTAACTATCAAAATCCCCGTGTCCCTGCCAGATCAGATATTAAAAAGGAAAAGTAGGAGACTTACCTCCTGGTATCAGAGGTCAGTATCACAGAAAGTCATGGACAATCTCAGTCCCCAGAACTCCCGCTTCTCTGGCTATACTTCCACCCTCAAATCCAGCTGTCTCCTGCAATCAGCCCAGTAGTTAAACGGATAGCACAATTATTTTTTTTTTAACTAAGCAGACGAATTTTAATTCACTTTTCAGACAGAGTGAAACACAAGATAGTCACTCCAAAAATGGTGCACAGAAAGCTGGACATTTTTTGTTTCGTTCAGCACTGAGCACTCAGATTTAGGTGGAGGAAAATGCTTAACTCGGTAAGGAAATTGCACAGCAAAAGTATAAAAATTAATCCAGAGTGGAAGGAGGAAAAATAGTCTCTTTTCTAGTAATCTACTTAAAAGCCAATGATTTTCTGTTAATACAGATAAGAAAAGAATCCAAACCATCATCAAAAAAGAACAACAACAAAAAACCCACTTCTGGTCTTCTTATGAGTAGCATCTATGAGGCCAGACGTGACCAAATCCAGGTTCATTTGTTGGAGCCTGGAGGCCTACAGTGGAACTATGGATACCATCATGACAATAAAGGTAGAATTTCTTCTTAAAGAGGAGGTGAGATGAATTGAATGCAAAATTTGGCACCCTTAAAGCCAGATGACTCATAGGTGAAAGGGGCTCTCCAGCAGTTTTGACCTTAATGCTGCAATAACATAAACTTTCTCTTACTCCCGAGACTCTGGGCCCAATTATCTCCAAGACATGAATATGAAGGTTTTACTGTCCTAAAATAAGCCATGGCAGGTACGTGAATATTTGACCCAATAAAAGGAGGGCATACTTGCTCCCTCCTTGAAGTCCCAGCTAGCCAGTTATATGCTAAATGGGATCTGTCAAATACTCGGAGTTTAAAAATGTAATGCTTTGCACAGATGGCTTTTTTGACAGTTACGTGAAATGGAATATCATATCTAATTTGGACCAATTGATTTGGGGCAGGCTGAGCCCCTCCTGTAAAAGCAAAGGCACGGGTATTGTGACGTAAAAATGAGCTCGTGCAGGAGCTGGCAGGTGGAGCACTCATTCCTGGTAGCTGGTCTCCTCCATCCATAGGGAGAGGATGCCATCTAGCATGAACTCTGAAGAGCTGCAGCCAGCCCCCAAATGGCAAAAGTAAGCCTCAGGGTCCACGTTTTTGTGGCCTAAAATCTGTCCATGGGTGGGCTAAGCCAGCTGGTATATGATGCAAACTCTTCCTACATACTACGAAGGGAATTTTGCTCATGAAGTGATTACTGGGTCATGGAATGTTTCCATTACTTACATCTCAAAGCTCTACAACCCTCATGTGCTTCAGGATCCAACGAGGATTCCAAGGAATCCCCTCCTCTCTGGGCTGAATCTGGACACTCTTTGTGAAGAGGTGGGGGAAAGGTTAGCCTGTTCTTATTTAGGATGCGGGATGTTCAATCCCTTGAACGGCTGGACCATGACTCATTTAACTAGCTGTCCATGGATGAACATTTTATTATTACCAATCTTCTCCCGTAACAATGAAACAATAATTTTTTAAAGAATTAATGAACATTTTTTTGTCATCCAACTTTTAAACTTGAAATTAAATTCGCCTTTTTTTGGTGTCCAGTTCTGTGAGTTTAGACAAATGTATGTACTTGTATAACCAAGATGTAGCAACATTCCATCACCCCTGATTTTAACATTAATTTTTTTCTTCCCTAAAAAAACATCTGTGTTTCTGAAACATTAAACAGAATTAACACATGATCCAGCAGTTCCCACTCCCACATATATACTGGAGAGGAAGAAGACACATTTGTACACAAATGTTCACAGCAGCATGATCACAATAGACAAAAGATGGAAACAACCCAAATGTCCACCAGCAGAAGCCTGAATAAGCAAATTGTGGTGTGTCCATAGAATGGAATGTTATTTAATAATAAAAAGGAATGAAGTACAAGGGTACAGGTGGATAAACCTCAACAACATTTTGCTAAGTGATAGAAGCCAGACGTGAAAAGGCAGTGTCTCACTGCATTTATATGACATTTCCAGAAAATTCATAGAGACAGAATTATAGATTGGTGGTTGTCAGGGGCTAGGCTAGAGGAAATAGGAAAACTGCCTACTGGGGGACTAGGCTTCGTCTTGGGGTGATGAAAATGTTTTGGAACTAAATAAAGATGGTGGTCCCCCAACACTGTGAATGTACTAAATGCCACCAAACTGTTCACTTTTGGGGGCACCTGGATGGCTCAGCTAGTTGAGCAACAGGCTCTTGATTTCAGCTCAGGTCATGATCTCACCGTTGGTGGGTTCCAGCCCCACATCAGGCTCTGCGCTGACAGTGCAGAGCCTGTTTGGGATTCTCTCTCTCCTTCTCTCTCTGCCCCACCTGCACATGTGCACTCTCTTGCTCTCTCTCTCAAACATTTTTTAAAAATTAAAAAATAGAATGATTAATTTTGGGGGGCACCTGGCTAGCTCAGTCAGTGGCACATATGACTCTTGATCTCACGGTTGTGAGTTTGAGCCCTGCAATGGGTGTAGAGGTTGCTTAAAAATAAGAAATTTTTTAAAAAGATTAATTTGGGGGCACCTGGCTCACTTGGTCAGTGGAGCATGTAACTCTTGGCTTCGGGGTTGTAAATTCAAGCCCCACATTGGGTGTAGAGATTCATTTAAAAACTTAAAAAAAAACTTTAAAAATAAAATAAAATGACTTTTATTTCATTAACATGAATTTCACCTGAATTTAAAAAAAAAAAATGTTTAGGGACACCTGGGTGGCTCAGTCAGTTAAGCATTGACTTCAGATCAGGTCATGATCTCACAGCTTATGAGTTTGAGCCCCGCATTGGTCTCTGTCCTGACAGCTCAGAGCCTAGAGCCTGCTTCAGATTCTGTGTCTCCCTCTCCCTCTGCCCATTCCCCACTCTCTCTCTGTCTCTGTCTCTCTCTCAAATATACGTAAACATTAAAAAAAAACTTTTTAATGTTTAATACGTAAACATTAAAAAAACTTTTTAATGTTTAATACATAAACATTAAAAAAAAAACAGTGATAGGTGAATACTTGGATCAGAGCAAGTGATGAATGATATTCATGTGCTGAACAACAAGGTACAAACTACCTGAAAAGTAGGTAGATACTATTAGTCCCATTTGAAGTATAAGAAAATTACAGGCCAGAGAAATACAAGACCCCTAACCAGAAAGCTGCAGGGTTGGGACCCCCAGACCAGTGCCTGAGTCTAGATGCAGCACTGCTCCATTCTACTGCATGGTTTTCTCGAATGATTCAAAACTGCAGCATTTTTACTGAGCGGCAGCAATCTTGCAGGAGTCGCGGGGTGGGGGTGGTGAGAAGAGATGAACAGAAGGGAGAGGCAGAGGAGAGGAGGAAGAAATAACAAACAGAACACCTAGGTCAGCAAGCTGACCCACTCGGGGAGCAACGGGAGGGCAACAGGCAAACAGATTGCTTTGCATGGCGTGGGGTGGGACTCCTCCGAAGGAAGAAGGTTTGAGCCACATTAAGTCTCCCCATTAGGAAACTCCAAACCAGGAGCTGTGCTGCCCCACTGCCGTGGGGGTCAGCGCTCCACAAGCTCCCTTCCTGCGGCCCTCAAGCTCCTCCCCCTTCTCTCTGAGATACGTCAGTTTTCCCACTTGAGGGGGAACCAAAGACAGGGCAAAACTGAACTGTGTCTTTACTTTCCTCATGGTCTCCTGTCCCACTTCCGCTCACCCTGTCAACCTCCTGCTCCAACATCTCAAACCCTTGGGAAAATGAAAAGCAGCTTCTCCTTGCACATGACTGGGGGCCTCTTACCCAAGTAGCTCTTAACAGAGCAGAGCCCATAATAAGGCTTTGAACATAGTGAGTGTGCCGTATAGGCTATGTGCTCTGTGACCTGGCTCCAGCTTTTCTGAGATGTTGATGACTAAAAGGAGTCACAAACTATTTGAGCAAACAGTAAATATTTTGTTGTGTTGTTGTTATGGAAAGGATGGAGGAAAAAATTCATCTGAGGGGGAAGAAGGCTCTTTTATTTGGGGAAAACACTTGGAGAGGCTTTAGTTGTTTGAAAATGAAGCCAACTTCCTCCTCTGGAATGGAGAAGTCGGGAAGAGTGAGGATTTAATTGTGCTGCATAATACTCTAAAGGGATGTCCTCATAGAGGGACAGCTCATCGCTGGGGATCATTCTCTTTCTGGAAGAAGCCCAGAGTGGGGGGAGGGGTGCAGGAGGGCTGGCATGAGGGAAAAGACACAAGATCTATGGTGTTCCATGTAGGAGCAGATCCCTGCGACCTGAGGGAAAGAGGGATATTACAAAGGACAAAAATGGTCCCTAATGTGTTCCCATGGAGCTAGGCAGATGATGGGATATGCGAACAGGATGGTTTATGGTCCTGCTTTATTGTTGCCTTTGTCTGCATTGTAATTCCCATGTGTTATCCCCACGCCTTCATTTTAAAACAATCATTTGTCTTAGCTGGCACTAGGGAATTGAGAGAAAGGCATGTGACCACACTGAGACCCAGAGCTGTGTGCAAGCAGACTGGCAGCAGCCCAAAGAAGCTTCTGGAGCAAGGGCAAAAAGGGAGCTGAGAAGCCCAGAGCAGCTGTCTGCCATGGGGCAGATGCCTGAGGTGAGGAACACGCCTAGGATCAATATGGGCAACATGAAAGATTCTTTAGGGCTCTGGAGAGGCCCAGGAATGGAAAGTGGTAAAAGGCTGGGCCACTTGCTAATCTAGGTAAATAAAGGCTCTTGTGGTAGGAATTTGGGCTGCCACTATTGATGCCATTTCTGCCCAGCATGTCAGAACAGAATCAATGAACATATACGCCTGAAAGGGCGGGCCTACGCCGGCCGACTCCATCTTGTTCTGTGTCCTTCACCTTGACCACACCTCCTCCCCTTGAGTAACCCGCCCCCCCTCACCTGCCTAACAGGACTCAGACCCTGCCCCATTCAGTCAATCGGCTGAGGCCACAGCCATTACCTCACCAACTGCCCCTAGGCCCCAATAAAACCTTTGTCCTTTTGAAACTCGCTCTCTCCCCGGTATCTCACCTCTGCATCAGTGCAGGTAAGGGATTGAGCTCGAGCTAGCTCAAATAAAGGCTCTTTTGCTTTTACATCAGACTCGGCTCCCTGGCGCTCTTTGGGGATCACGAATTCTGGGCATAACAACGCCGTCATCATTCAATCATTTGTTATTTCCTTCCTTTGACATTTATTGAGTGACTACTAGGCAGAGAGCCTACTTAGGTACCGTGGGAGACCACAAAGATGAGTAAAACATGCGAGTCCTGCCTTTAAACAACTTCTAGGCTCTTGGGACCAACCAGTCACACATTCAAGAAACCGGAATAGGAGACAGATCAATGTGAGAAGCAGAGGTTGCTGAAAGGAGGTTTTAAACTGCTTGGATCCAGTGTTGGCAAAATCTAGAAGCCACCACTTTCACTCATTGTGGAGGGAGCGTGAACTAGCACAGCCTTTCTGGAAGGCAGTTTGGCAAAACATACCAAAACTCATAAATACACATAGAACACTTAGTCATAGTAGTTTCACTGGTGGAACTATACCCCAAAGATACAGATAAGAATGTGTGCAAAGATGGCCTACAGGATGGATAAAGATCATAATAGGGAGAGAAATTTCAAGCAACACAAACCTCCACCAATAGCAGATTGGTTAAGTAAGCTCTGGAGCAACACTTCAGTGGTATACCTGTCAACAAGGTTCAACCCAAATCTTATCATGAGGAAATACCAGACAAGCAGACTAAGAGACATTCTACCAAAGGGACAGCCTGTGTCCTTCAACACAGTGATGGACAAGGAAGGTAAAGAAAGAGTGAGCAACTGTTCCAGATTAAAGGAAACTTAAAAGACCAGAAAACCAAATGCAAGGTGTGATTTGGGAATGGATCATGGAGGGGTGAGGAAGATTGTGTGGCCAGCTGTAAGGACATTTTTAGGACAATTGATGAAATTAAATATGGTCTGGGGATCAGGCAGTTGTGTGTTGATGTTAATATCCTAGATTTTGATCATTGTACCATGGTTATTATGAAAAAGAATGTCCTTGTTTTTAGGAAATACACTCTCAAGCAATGAGGGGCTTCAGAAAAGTAAAGTGTCATTCAAGCTGCAAACTAAGATAGCCATCAGAAATGATTAAGACACACAACATGATTCAAATATTGGCTCAAGGCAATGGTAGGGTTTTTTGTGTTTTTTTAAATTTTTTTTAACGTTTATTTATTTTTGAGATAGAGAGAGACAGAGCATGAACGGGGAAGGGGCAGAGAAAGAGGGAGGCACAGAATCGGAAGCAGGCTCCAGGCTCTGAGCCATCAGCCCAGAGTCTGACGTGGGGCTTGAATCCATGGACCGCGAGATCGTGACCTGAGCTGAAGTCGGACGCTTAACCGACTGAGCCACCCAGGCACCCCAGAAGGTTTTTGATCAAACACACAGGATTTATCTCCAAAAGAATTATGTTGATGATAGCTGCCAAAGGCATTTAGGAGACATAAGTGTCAGCTGGGGAGGTCAGAATTGCCTATATATGTGTGTTTTTAGCCAGGTCTTCAACCAGACTCGTCTAAATGGGCTAGGATTCTGCCACGTGCCAGCCACTGTGCTAGGTGCTGAGGACAGAGTAATGAATAAGATAGGAGCAGCCCTTGCCCTTATTGGGGCTTGTATGTGTCTGAACAAAGGATACAAACAAGGGCCGAGAGAGAATAACACACACAGCCTTTTTTTTTTTTTTTTAATGTTTGTTTGTTTTTGAGAGAGAGACAGAGTGTGAGCAGGGGAGGGGCAGGGAGAGAGGGAGACACAGAATCTGAAGCAGGCTCCAGGCTCCGAGCTGTCAGCACAGAGCCCAACTCGAGGCTCGAACCCACGAGCTGTGAGATCATGACCTGAGCCAAAGTCAGATGCTCAACTGACTGAATCACCCAGGCACCCCAACACACACGGTCTTTAAGGAAGTCCTCTTGGTGAGAATGACAGCTAAGCCGTGACCTAAATAAGGAGAAGGAGCTAGCCAGATGTGAGTGGACAGCATTCCCACCAAAGAGCACATCCTGTGCTGGACGTCCTGTGTGGGCAAAGTAGGAATAGACCGATATGGCTGAAGCAGGAATGGGGTGGCAGGAGCCCAATGTGTTTTCTGAAAGGAGGCAGAGGCCCAGACTGTGTAGGGCCTTGTATGAATTTGGGTTTTACTCCAATGCACTGGGGAGCCATTGGAGAGTTCTAAGTAGGACATGAACTGACCTGCTTGGTGTTTGAAGAAGAGCCACTGTTGCTGCTTAAGTGAAGAACAAATGGGAAGGAGGCAAGAGTGAAGGCAGAGAGATGGGTTAGGAGGCCTCAGGGAGGGGAGAGGGCGAGGAGGAGGAAGGCTCGCTTAGACTTCTGTAGTGTCTCCAAACCAAGTTCCGCTTAGCATTACAGAGAGAAGCTGATGGGGCTAAGAAGGGTGGCATTCATCCTCTGCTTTTCAACCTGGTTCCCATGACCAGCACTCCTGGCCCAGAGCGCATTACAAATGAATATTTCTACCTAAATTCTATGACCAGCCTGGGGATAGCATTTTGTGTTACAATTTTTATAGTGCTGTGTCCCTATAGGGTTCTCCTAGACCCTGAGACAAATCGTACGGGGAAATGGCCGGCGAGGGTGTTGTTAAGTCACTTCTGTGGGTGACTAGAACTTAACTGGTGCGGACACTCCGGGAAACACAGCTCAGCTCATCTACCCAAGTGGCTGGGGAGCTGTGGTATTTCTACACCAAATCCGTTCACCCGGCCATTGCAGGCTGGCTGCCAGGAAGGGGGTTAATTCTCTCTCATTTCTGCCTTCCTGGAGGGATGGGTCCATCCCCCTCCCCAGTTATGAAGAAAGCCCTCAGCACAGAGATGCAGGTGTCGGTGGTTGGGAACCTCTGGAGCCCAAAGAAGTGGCAGGGTCTGAGGGATTCTGGAGACATACAACAGAGTGGCCTGGACTCTGCGTTGTGTTTTCTTTCACTTTTGAAATAGAGCTCAGATGATGAAGGTGACTGAAACTCTTTAACCACCAGGAGACCCTGAGAAGCTAGGAAAGGATTCCAGGGAGAAAGGATGATGGCTTGGACTGAGGAGGTGGCCATGGAGGTAGAGAGAAATCGGTGTATAATTTGAGTGCTGGTTGGGGGTGAGGAAGGCAGCAAGGAATAGATTTGAGGAGAGAAAACAAGAGTTTGGTTTTGTGTCTGTTAAGTTTTCGGGGTGTAAGGAACATCCAAGGGGAGACGAGGCAGGACTGGAGGCACAGCTCCACAAAGTGGATGGGTCGGGGGCAACTGGGTGGCTCAGTCGGTTAAGCATCTGACTCTTGGTTTCAGCTCAGGCCATGATCTCATGGTTTGTGAGTTCGAGCCCCATAGTGAGCTCTGGCTGACAGCACAGAGCCTGCTTGGGATTCTCTCTCTCCCTCTCTCTCTCTTCCCTGCTCACTCGCGTGTGCGCTCTCTCTCAAAATAAATAAACTTAATAAATGAATAAATGAATGAATGAATGAATGAATGAATGAATAAATAAATAAATAAATAAATAAATCAGGGTGCCTGGGTGGCTCAGTTGGTTAAGCATCTCACTCTTGGTTTCAGCCCAGGTCATGATCTCATGGTTCACGAGTTCGAGCCCCAGGTAGGGCTCCACATACTGACAGTGTGGAGCCTGCTTGGGATTCTTGCTCTCTCTGCCCCTCCCTTGCTCATGTGCCCTCTCTCTCTCTCTCTCAAAATAAATAAATAAAAATTTAAATTAATAAATAAAAAATAAAAGGGGACGGGTGGCCAGGGGTTAGGGTGGAAGAAGGGAAGAATTGAGGGAGCACAGAGGATGTTTAGGGAAGTAAAATTATTCCACATTAATGGAAACATATCCTTACATACTCGTCCAGACCCATAGGATGTACAACACCAAGAATGAGTCTCAGTGTAATGAGACCTATCTCATGACCTATCCGTGCAGGTGATGCCTTTGGTGATGACCTATCCATGCAGGTCATGTCCTGTAACAAATGTACCAGTGTGGGTGTGGGTTGTCGGTGGCAGTAGGCTGTGTGGGTGTGGGGTCAGGGAATCGATGAGTACTCTCTGAAAGTCCATCCAATCTTGCGGTGAACCTAAAACTTCTCTAGAAAATAAAATCTGTTTTTAAAAAGTTGGGGGTGTGGGATAGGTTAAGGATAGGCAACAAAGATAAGCAGGGGAGAGGTTCAGAAGAGAGCAACGATGTGCCAGAGGCCGGGCAGAGGAGGAACCTGCACAGGACGAGCAAACAGGAACTAACCCCAGGCCTGCTGGGTGTAGGTACCCCCTTACTGCAGCTTCCTGGGAGATGGGTGTTCTTAGATGGGGACCCTCAGACTCTGAAAGGTGAAATAACCCACAGGTTTAAACTGAGGACAAGTGACTCCTTCCATCACTCTGCTGCCTGCCATACAGAGGACAACCTGGAGTAGTAAGGCAATGAAGGGATTGCCAGGGGATAAGACTCAAAGGAGAAGCCTTTGCTAGGAGGTATGTCTCTGCTTTGAGGCTTCACCTCCCCTGAACCCAGGAGAGAGTTGAATTTGGGGCTCCTCATCAATGAAAAAAGGAGAGAGGAAAAAAAAAAAAGAATGATTTTTGCCATAGAAAGAGGAAGAACTGGGGCACCTGGGTGGCTCAGTCGGTTAAGCGGCCGACTTCGGCTCAGGTCATGATCTCGTGGTCCGTGAGTTCGAGCCCCGCGTCGGGCTCTGTGCTGACTGCTCAGAACCTGGAGCCTGTTTCAGATTCTGTGTCTCCCTCTCTCTCTGACCCTCCCCCATTCATGCTCTGTCTCTGTCTCAAAAATAAATAAACGTTAAAAAAAAATTTAATAAAAAAAAAAAAAGAAAGAGGAAGAACTAAGCAAAACCCAGAGTAATGTTGACTGTCTCTAATTGTGGCCCCAACTCGCAGAACGTGACTTGTGGTTCCAGGGAGGTATTTTCCTAATTATCATAAAAAAATAGCATATATCTTTTCATTTGCCTTTCTCTCAAAAAGGTCCAAAAATTCTCCCAAACTCAGAAAGGAGGAATTTAGTTATTTTCTACTCTTTTGGTAATGTGCACAAGGTCAGTTTGTCTTTCTCCTTTAGCAGAACAATTTGTGTCCTTGTTGTGACAGTGAGAGAAAGCTGAATAAAAAAGATGTTTTTTCCAGGACGAGTGTGGAAAGAACGTTTTGGCCACCATGTCGGCCACTGCTTATTCATTCATTTGACAAACTTTTTTTTGAGCAGTTGCTATGAGCCAGGCACTAGCCCAGCCATTAGGACCTTAAAGACGAGTAGACAGGAACTCTATCCCCAAGAAGTTCACAGTATGGTTAAGACCCACACAAGGCAACAGAAAATTCCGCTATAATATGACAGGAATAAGGAGAACCAGAAAGGCATGTGCACAATGCTTTCTAGGTACCTGGAAGATGGACGGTGGAGGTGGGCAGGGAAGGCTTGGCAGAACAGTGCCCATATGGTGATTAAACACCAGTCACGGTTACATTTGCATGGAATGGACGATTGGAGGACTCTGCTTCCTGTTTTAGGGGAAGTCTCTGGCTGCAGCCTGGGATGAGCTGAAGGCCATTCACTTTGTAGTTCTGAACAGACCATTGGAAGGCTCTTGCATAACATTCCTTCTGGGCCTCTGGGCCTGAGATTCTAGGGTATTTCATTCCCTTTAGGATAAGAGAAATCAGGCTTTAGTCAGAGATCAGCAGACCAGGAGACCCAGCATGTCTACTGAAGGGTCCTTGGTTCTAATGGTCCCCGAGCCAATGAATCCCTGTGTAACTTGAGGAAAGCTCGTTAACCACAGGCAGCTGCCTCAGCTTCCTGTTTGGAAAAGAAGTGATAAGCAGTGAGACTTCCTCTCCTATGGCCAAAGGACTTGAAAATCGGGCTGCTGTGTTGGGCCTCTGCTTCGTGTTGAGGGAAACAGTGATGCTTTGTTGAGCATGCTTAAAATGCCAGTGTGAAGAATGACTTTGGAATGATTGAGATTTATGAAGATAAAAATTACAAAATGTCCTGGCTTGATTTATATTGAGGAAAAAGGCAAAAAGACACCTATAAGGCAATACTTTCACAAGGTGAAAGTTCAATCATGTATTAAAACCATAACAAATTTAGATACACACACACACACAATTTAGACACAAGTTAATACAGTAGAAATTAATGCCTTCCATCTGACAAAGAGAATTTCTTTCAAACTTCTACCAAGCTATTGGATACCCAACAGGTAAGAAACAGAAATCTGCATCAAGCCTAGATATGGTCACTATTTCTTTCTAATCAGAGCTAAAACTCATCTCAGGTAGACGGGGGTCTGACAAGTGCCTTACCATGATGGTCACCCTTATTCCTCAGAGTTAGTGTTAAAAGGAAAAATAAAAAACTCTAGGTTTCTTGAGTAAGAGCCTAGTCCTGGGGCAGGGACTGTGTTAGGCAGAGAACGCTGAGCTGCAGTGAGCCGGTACGTTACTTCACTTCTTCCTTTCCTTGACTTCGTGTCCCTCTCACATCCAGAAGAGCCTAATTTGAGGCATTTGGAGATCAGAGCTTGTGCAAAAACCTCGTTCTTCATTCCTGAATGAGAGAAGGGAGAGGAACTTCATTACTTTGAGAAAAACAAAATGTATTCAAAGTGTGTGCCTGCTGTTTGAAAATGCCGCAGGTCTGCTGGTGGGCAAAACAGTAACTGATATCTGTTTAACCCTACTCCATGCCAAGTACTCCCCTAAGCATTTTGCCTGCACTGTCTCTCTCTCTCTGCACAGCTAATGATTTAAGGTCGATTTCGGTGATTGCTCTCATATTACAGATGCAGAAACTGAGGTGTAGAAAAGTTAAGCCACAAGGGATGCTTGATGCCCAAGACATACACCCCGCCCTCTAAGACCACAAATGACAAAAGAAGAATTTGATCCCAAGTCCTGGTGGCTCTAGAGCCTGTGGCATTAACCATTAACCATTAGCGCAGTGGGTTTTCAAATGGGGATGATTTTGTCCCCCAGGGGATATTTGGCAGATAGTTTTGGTTGTCACATCTAAGTGGGTGCCTTTCTCTCACAAGCTCTGCAGGAAGACAGGAGCAGAAGAACCTAGAAAAGAAAAAAAAAAAAGGCTGAGAAAAAAAAAAACAGAAAAGAAAAGGCTGAGAATAGAGTGGGTAATACCAGGCAGTTTCCCACACTGGTGAACATCAATTGCAGGGGTAGAATCAACAAGAATTGCTCAGACGAAAGAACAGAGAGTACAGAACACATAAAGGAAAGCATCCCTGTCAGGCTCAGGAACAGAGTATTTGGGGACATTTCACCAAAGGACAGATGGCCAATACTCCCCCAGGTTTGGATTCAGACCACCTTTTTACAAATATTTCCTATTAAGCCCTATTAAGCACCTTATGCTTCAACAAATATGGCAGAAGGGAAAACAACATCAGGTTAAGAAGGGTTTCTGCAGTCCGCTTTTGGGGACTGGCTCCAAAAATCCTGGCTCCTTCCCTTTCCCCTTGTGAGAATTTGGGCAAATTACTAAACCTCCCTCATCTTCAGTATCCTCACCTAATGAAATGGGGATGGTGAATTAAAAACAGTACCAATCTCACAGGTTGTGTGAAGACCATAGAAGCTACTGTTTTCAGCCAGATCTTGGCCCTATAAGTTCTCAATAAATGTTGGCTGACACTGATAGAAAAACAAGGAGACAAAGGTCACCAATTCTCTAGGCCATCTTTTTCTTCTTCTTCTTCTTCTTCTTCTTTTTTTTTTTTTTTTTTTTTTTTTTTTTTTTTTTAGAGAGAGAGAGAGAGAGAGCACAAATAAGTGAGGGGTCAGAGAGAGAGAATACCAGGAGGGGCAGAGAGATAGAGATAGATAGAGAGAGAGAGAGAGAGCAGCGGGGCTCACCTGAAGCCGGGCTTGAGCTCACCCGACGTAGGACTTGAACTCACCAACCGTGAGATCATGACCTGAGCCAAAGTCAGATGTTTAGTGACTGAGCCACCCAGGTGCCCCTATGTGCCATCTTTCCCTTCATCTTCTCCCATTCCTCCCTCAAGGACAGAATCTATCTATTCTAATAACACTTGTTTCCTCTGTGAGACCCTTCTTGAGCTCTCTTTCTCTAAACTCCCATAGCACTTTGCCTGGATTCCTTTTATTTAATGTAACAAACATTTCTAGTGCTCACTCTGTACCTGATGACTGTGCTAAGTGCTTTAAAATTTAACTCACTTATTCCTCACAACAATCCTTGGGGGAGGTATTAATATCACTCCCATTTTACAGATGGAAGAACATTCAGGGAGTTAAGTAACTTCTACAAGAGAGTTAAGCACTAAATGCCAGAACTGGTGTCTGAACCCCAGCTGTACATTCTGAACATGCCCCTGTCATGCCCCTTAGTATGATGGATCTTGGATTTGGTGGTTTTGTTTTTTTTTTTTTAATGTTTAATTTTGAGAGAGAGTGTGTGTGTGAACTGGGAAGGGGCAGAGAGAAAGGAAAACACAATCCGAAGCAGACTGCAGGTTCCCAGCTGTCAGCACAGAGCCCAACGCGGGGCTCGAACTCACAAACCGCGAGATCATGACCTGACCCGTCGGACGCTTAACCAACTGAGCCATGCAGGCGCCCTAAAATCACATGGCTAATTGATGCAAAGTCATCCAACACAGAAGGCTCTACCTGGGACCTAAGTAGGAAAGGAAATGCATTATTCCAAACGCTAAAACGGCCTTGGGGCAGGGAGAATCCAGGAACCACACTCAGATGAATGGCAGCAGGAGGAGGATGGGTGAAGTGGACAGAAGGTAATGATATCTTTAAGCGTAAACAGGCCCCACCCAAACAGACAGTACTAACTAAAACTTCAAAATTTTAAAACTGAAACCAAGATGAATAAGCCTAATCATGAAGGAACTCCGCTCTGCTTTGTGGTTCATCGCAGTGAAGTGTAGTTATGAACCAAACTGCCTATGTGTGGAAACTTAGATGTGCATAAAATAGGAGAGAGAGGTGCCCTTGCAAATGCTGGAGAAAAGGAGAGGTGGACAGTAAAGGACTATGGGTCTCAGGAACATGGAAAGAGAATGCGATCCCTTGCCTTTTCTTTGCCTCCTCCCCCTCACCTTTGCCAGCTCACATACTGGCTGGCCAGGTGTGACGATGTTCTGGGTTCTAGTCCTCTGCTTCCAAGCAGCTGCGTGACTTTGGGAAGGTCTCTCCATCTCTAAAAGTCTGTTTCTGTGTCTACAAGACCAGTGCTCTAACCCTTGAGCTACGGAGCCTGTTTTTACAGTGTCTACAAAATCACAGGGCTAGACCACAGCATCATTTTTGTATTTGTTGTTAGTTTCTATTTCTTCTTCTTTTTTTAAAATTGGGGTAGGGGTGCCTGGGTGGCTCAGTCTGTTAAGCTTCTGTCCGACTTCGGCTCAGGTCATGGTCTCACAGTTTGCGGGTTCGAGCCCCATGTCAGGCTCTGTGCTGACAGTGCAGAGCCTGCTTGGAATTCTCTCTCTCTCTCTCTCTCTGCCCCCCTCCCCAACTCGCAAGGTCACACTCTAAATAAATAAATACATACCTAAGAAAAACTCATAAATTGACGTAAAATTCACATGACATAGAATTAACCACTTTAAAGTGTACAGTCCAGTGATATTGAGAACATTCACTACATTGTGCAATGACCACTTCTATGTAGCTCCAAAACATTTCCGTCACCCCAGAAGAAAACCCCGTACCCATTAAGCAGTCAGTCCCCTCGCCTCCTCCTCCTCCCAGCACTTGGCAATTGCCAATTTGCTTTCAGTTTCTATGGATTTACTTGTTTTACGTATTTCATATGAAAGGAATCATACATCTGGCCTTTTGGGTCCGGCTTCTTTTACTCAGCATAATGCTTTTTTTGAGCTCATCCCTCTTACAGTAGGTATCAATCCTTCATTCCTTTGTATGGGATTAATAATATTCCTAAAGACTACAGTACAACTTTGAGTTCCAATAGTTTGACCCCCTTTCCTTTTCAAACATCTGTTCATAAACACATTATGAGCAGCAATTAAAAAGAAGGCAGGTACTAAGGGGAAATACTTGGGGTGCCTGGGTGGCTCAGTCAGTTAAGTGTCCGATTTGGTTTCGGCTCAGGTCATGATCTCATGGTTCGTGGGTTCGAGCCCCACATTGGGCTCTGTGCTGACAGTGCAGAGCTTGCTTGGGATTCTCTCTCCCTCTCTCTCTGCCCCTCCCCTGCTCACTCTATCTCTCTCTCAAAATAAATAAATAAACATTTTTTAAAAATAAGGGGAAATTGTTGAGAAATGTGTAGCCCCTTGCTTTATATTTATATATATATAAATTTATATATAAGTTTATATATAAACAATTTAGATATATATATTTATATTTATATATTATATATTATATATTATATTTATATATATTATTTTTATATATATTTATATTTATATATATAAGTTTATATATAAATATATATGTTTATATATAAACTTATATATATATATATATATATATTTATATATAAACTTATATATAAATGTACATAAATATATATATGTTTATATATATTTATATATAAACTTATATATAAAGCAAGGGGCTACAAATATATATAAGCATATATATATTTGCTTATATTTATATATATGTTTTTAATATATATTATATATATATATGTTTAATTGGAGTATAACATTTAAAAGTGCCCAAGTGTACAGCTTCATGAATGCTCACAAAGTAAATACAACTATTAACTTTAAGCTGGGTCAACACACAATATATTATTCACACCCCATTCTTGTCTTCTCATTACCCGCCCCCAATTCTCTCTTTCTCAAGGTACCACCATTCTGACTTCAAACGCTATACGTTAGGTTTTCCTGTTTTTGAACTTCATGTAAAGGGCACCACAGATTATCACTGTTTTTACACCTGGCTTCTTTCACTCAGTATTACGTTTGTGAGACTCTTGCACTCTGTTGCATGTCATCGCGGCACATTCATTCTCGTTGTTGTACGGTATTAATAATATCGCAACCTACTTATCCGTTCTGTGGGTGATGGGCACGTGAGTAGTTTTAGCTCTGTGCCATATAATAGTGTTGCTGTGAACATTCTAGCCTGTTTTCATAAACTGATGCTCACACATCTTTTGGGCATATGCCTAGGACTGAAATTATTTGAGTCGTATATTCAGCTTTACTCATACGGACACAGAATTTTCCAAAATGGTCAGACCATTTTGGATTCTCATCTCTTGCTTCTAAGATAATCCTTTCCAAAGCATGGGGCTAGTACCCACCGCTGTACTAGTGTTGCATAGAAGGATCTATGTGAGGAGCAAAACAAATAACATCAGGCTCCAAAGTGAGAAAATTATTGCCCGTTTTAACGCTCTTTCAGTCCTTCTGATTACATAAAGAGAATCCCATGTGATGCCATGTTGCTAGCTACCTCTCTGTCTGTTTTTATAAAAAGTCTGGGACTCTCAGCAGGCAACTGTATCTACTTGATACTTAGTAACATTTTGTTTTAATGTATTTGTTTTAATTACTTTCTACTTATGGCAAGTGATAAAAGGTTTCTCATTTTAGTTATTTAGCATTTTCTTTCAAATAAATTCATTTAAGGGGTGGCTGGGTGGCTCAGCTGGTTAAGCGTCTGACTCTTGACCTCAGCTCAGGTCCTGATCACACTGTCAAGCCCCGTGTTGGGCTCTGTGCTTGGCGTGAAGCCTACTTAAAATAATAATAATAATAATAATAATAATAATAATAAATTCACTTAATTTTTTCAAAAGTGAGTCAACTTAAAGAAAATAGTAAACAATATTCAGATGATATGCAGCTTCCAGAAACGAAGTTGGTAGTGGAATGACTCCTGTTTGGAAAATACCCACTTAGAGTGTGCATGTATTTACCAGAAGGCCTCCGTGTGATTTTTATCTGCATTTGATGAGCTTACTTCAAAGTACCAGGCTCACCACTGAGCACTTGGCTTTACTAATCGACAGAAGACAAATTTTAAATTTGTTCCAACTCTAATTTGCGGAAGAGAGGCCAAAATGAAGTCCATACACCATTATAAAGGTCTTCAAATACCGAAAACTTGATGTGTCTGACCAGCTTGGCTTATTAATGGACAAAAATCGCATTGAAATTACTTCATTTCATGCAGAAGTCAGAAGGCTCTACTTGATGCCTAAACAGATATGAGAACCTTTTGCAGAACCGGTAGAAACAGTCATCCACACAGGTTAACAACAAAAATCTGTGGAAATATGAAACTAAATATCTAGTTCCCCACCTGGATTAGTCCTTTTTGGGTTGGGGCGACAATTAGAGACCAAGTGTTGCTTTCCCCAGCATTCGGCTACTCAGAGGCCACAACGGGAATCCTCTCATAACTAGGGCTGAGGCGCCCAACACGTAAGTTAACGCGGGGAAGCAGAAGGTAAGTTGACGCGAGGAATCAAAAGGCCACGAGGACTTCTCTCCGCCCCCGCTCCGGCCCAGGCCCCGCCCCGGCCCAGGCCCCGCCCCGCCGCCGAGGTCCCGCCCCCACATGCCCCGCCTCCTCCGCTTCCCAGTCGGCTTCGCGAGTCCCGCGCGCACTGGAGATGGCGGCCGCGGTGGGAAGGTTTCTCCGGGCCTCGGTGAGTGGCTGCAGACAGGGGACAGGCGCGGAGACACTGCAGTGGCACCGAGAACGTAGCTCCCAAGCAGGATCCTGCTCTCTGCCGTCTGGGGGCCTTTCGCCCTTCTTGGAGGGCACCAGCGGGTAACGGACCCCAGAGGCCTCTCCTCTAGGGAATGTGCCTGCGCAGAATCATCCTCCCCCCGCCTCCTCCTAGCTGTCCCCTCTTCTAATCCCTCCTCACCCAGGAGTCGCGGGTCCCCAGGCCTTTTTCCACCTGAGCACCTGGTCCCGGAGGCAGGCGACCTGGGCTCTGTTCCCTGTTCTGTAGCCTACTCTGTGACCTTGGACTGACTCCGAACCTCAGTTTGCTACCCTTCCTTACCTTAAGATAGAAAGAGTGATGGCCTACATCAGGGCGTTGCTGTGAGCATCCACTCGATGCTGGATGGAAACCAAAGTGGTAAAGTACCAAGTGCTAAAGTGCAAAAGGCACTTCCCTTCTCCCACCCCAGGTCTGTCCCCACGCTTCTCAGGCAAAGCCTAGTTCCCTCTTGGTACCCACCCTCCCCTTTCTCCTGGCGGGGTTCAACGCAGGCTCCTTCTTCCTGAGTCACGCTAGACACTGTAGTTGAGCACACAATTCCCTTGAGCCCTGTACACACTTTGCCGGAGCCTGAACTTTGCTCTCCTTGTTTGCTTATCTGTGAGGCCTTGTCTTTTCTGGGAAAACCTTGACGCGGTAGAAATTGCTTAGCAGATCGTGCTGGTAAAGGGCTTAAATACACAGAGCATGGCCAAGGCCTCTTGGTTTTTGGACCCTCTGTGTTGTTCTTAAGAGCATGGCATCTTTACGGTCTTATAATTCCCCTCTGCCTTGCAAGATTTTAAACAAATTATTTATATACTTTTAAAATAAAAGTTATATCTATATAAGATGTACAACGTGATGATTCGATATACATAATGAAATGATTACGACCGTCAAACTAACATATCCCTTCACATAATTCCCTTTTTTGTGTGTGATGAGTGTGCCTGAAATCCATTCTCTTAGCAAATTCCCAGGGTTCAATATAGTATTATTAAGTATAGTCATCATACCCCTCTACATTAGATCTCTAGACTTTATTCATTTTGCATAACTGCAACCTTGTACCCTTTTACCAACATCTCCCCATTCTCCTCTTGCAGTCTTGAAGGAGAAGGAGGCAGAAGAGAATGTTAGGAACATGAAGATTCAGGGGTGCCTGGGTGGCTCAGTTGGTTAAGTGTCCGACTCTTGGTTTTAGCTCAGGTCGTGATCTCACAGTTCGTGAGTTCCAGCCCTACATTGGGCTCTGCCGTGATGGTGTGGAGCCTGCTTGGGATTCTCTCTCTCTCTCTCTCTCTCTCTGCCCCTCCCCTGCTCATTCTCGCTCTCTCGAAAAAAAAAAAAGAAAATGGAGATTCAATCTATGCTCTTAAAGTTTTGGGTTTGATATTTGGTTCACAGGAACAAGGATAGCTGAGGCCACCAATGGCCTGATGCCCTTTCAGCAGGGCCAGCCTTCAGCTACCGTTCTGGGGCTACTTCCTAATATAAAGTGTTTCTCTTTCCAGGTTGCCCGACATGTGAGTGCTATTCCTTGGGGTATCTCTGCCTCTTCAGCCCTTCGACCTGCTGCTTCCCGAAGAACATGCTTGACAAACGTATTGTGGTCTGGTTCTGCTCAAGCAAAATTGGCTTTTAGCACCAGTAAGTGTTAATGCCTTGGGTTGACCCTAGAATGAAAACAGGAATCCTCATCTCAGGACAAGGGTTCTGAACCCTGTCTATGCGTTGGGCTCACTTGGGAAGATTTTTTTTTTTTTTAATGTTTATTTATTTTTGAGACAGAGAAAGACAGAGAGCGAATGGGGGAGGGTCAGAGAGAGGGAGACACAGAATCTGAAGCAGGCTCCAGGCTCTGAGCTGTCAGCACAGAGCTCAATGCGGGGCTCGAACTCACGGAGTGTGAGATCACGACCTGAGCCGAGGTCAGATGCTTAACTGACTGAGCTACCCAGGCGCCCCGGGAAGATTTTGAAAACATACCACTGCCCCAGTCCCACTACAGACAAATTAAGTCAATCTCTGAGGTGTGAGACTGGGACATCATTTTTTTTTTTAATGGAAATGTAGTTGATATGACAATGTTATTAGTTTCAGGTGTACAACGTAGCGATTCAAGATTTCTATATATTAGGTGGTGATCACCATGATAAACCTAGCTACGGGCCGTCACCGTACAAAGTTGTTACGGTATTATTAACTGTCTTCACTGTGCTGTGCATGGCACTCCACCCCGTCCGTCCGTTTGTAACTGGAAGTTCCTACCTTTTAATCCCCTTATCAGTGTATTTTAAAAGCTCTCCAGGTAATTGTGATGTCCAGTCAAAATTGAGAATTGCTGAGGCAGACAGCCCTTGTGTCACATTACCATTTTGGTCATCAGAGGTTTTAATCCTCTGTGTTGAGGAACATGGAGGGAGGGAGGTGGTACTCAGATACCTCTGGGCCTCGCTGTGTATGAGGGGATGTGAGGTGACCGGAAGTGGCCAACAGCCTGTCGGAACCAAGGCTTTTGGATTCAGACCTGTGTGCTAGTTCTAGCTGGCCACATGAGAGCGTGGACTCCTCCACGACCTGAGTAAAACAAGGCTATTTCTTGAGATTTACACTCCCATTTTCTAGAATGTGGGTTTTGCTAAGATGAGCCTCACATAATGAGTGATATTTGAAAATACCTCCTTTAAATTTGTCCCACCTTGTAAAAAGCACGTGCAACATGTAATCGCTTGAGAAATATACTTCAGCAAAGCCTTTGCTAATTTTACTACCCTGGAGCTTTAGAAAAAATTTCTAGTAATTTGATGCCCCGCATATAAAACTTTCCTTGTCCCCTGTCCCAGACCCACTCCAGCGGCCCCCACCGTTTCTGAAGCCTGGGTATTTTGACACTTTGCAGCAAGTTGCCAGTGGAAGCAAGTCCTCTCTAGTTCTGACACATCTCTCGTACCCTTTCCTTCCCTCCTGTCCTCTCAGGCACACCCCTCCTGTCCATACCTCTCATTTAGATAACTGCAACGCCCGCCTACCATCAGTCTCCCTTCCTCCTGCTCCCCTTACCCTCCCCTGCCAGACTAACCCTCCCAAGAAGAGTTGACTCATCTTCCATCTCCTGCGTGAAACCTCCAGTGAGGACTCTGTCTTTTTTTTTTTTTTTTTTAAGAACAAACTCTAGCCTGATATTTCAGGGCTGTCACAGCCTGGCTTTCAGTCATTCTTCCTTTGTCTCTCACACTTCCTTCCACACACCTGCTCTCTCTGTTCTTTTTTTGTTTGTTTAATGTTTTTTATTTTTTATTTATTTTTTTTTTTTCAAAAATTTTTTCAATGTTTTTTATTTATTTTGGGGACAGAGAGAGACAGAGCATGAACGGGGGAGGGGCAGAGAGAGAGGGAGACGCAGAATCGGAAACAGGCTCCAGGCTCCGAGCCATCAGCCCAGAGCCTGACGCGGGGCTCGAACTCCCAGACCGCGAGATCGTGACCTGGCTGAAGTCGGACGCTTAACCGACTGCGCCACCCAGGCGCCCCAATGTTTTTTATTTTTAAGAGAGAGAACGCACACACGAACCGGGGAGGGGCAGAGAGAGGGAGACAGAATGCAAAAACAGGCTCCAGGCTCTGAGCTGTCCGCACAGAGCCCGATGTGGGGCTCGAACCCACGAACCACAAGGTCATGACCTGAGCTAAAGTCGGATGCTTAACCAACTAAGCCACCCAGGCGTTCCTGCTCTCTCTGTTGTAATCAAACTGTGCCACAGGCTGTTCCCCACACTTGCCCAGTTCCCTCCTCCATGCCATTTGCCCTGTCCCACGTGGCCTTGGCAAAATCTAAACCATATTTAGAATCTATGTCCGGGCTCATGTCTTCCTCAGTTCTGTCTTAATGCCATCCCCACCATCTCTGGCATCATCTTTTTCACCTTTTTAGTTCCCATAGTACTTTGAATTGAATTAGTATACAGTCTAGACTACAGAAGGTGGGGGGGGAAATTCCCTAAGATGTACAGTTGAACTGAACCTTTTAATTTATGCTACTAATTAATTACTGTGAGAGATTTGCATAAAGTCAAGTAGGTGCGTGAATAAGCAGATGATGAACTGTACGTGCGTGTGGGCTTCCTTCAGGTTCTTCATACCATGCTCCTGCCGTCACCCAGCACGCACCCTATTTTAAGGGCACTGCCGTTGTCAACGGAGAGTTCAAAGACCTAAGCCTTGATGACTTTAAGGGGAAATATTTGGTGCTTTTCTTCTATCCTTTGGACTTGTAAGTATAATTTCTGTGATGCTTGATGTCATTCTGAGAGCAAGCAAAGGTCCCTGCTTCCCCCTGACATTTCCTATCTCTGGTTGCTCTTCTGGTCAAGGGAAGGGTTCTTTGGGTTGTTTATCGCCAGTGGCCTTGCTCAGTACAGCTTGCAGCTGCAGCTAATCTGATACCTGTGGAGGATGAGGTGGCATTCTTAGTGGGGTTGGGTTTTGATATGGCTGTTTTCTGTACTCCAGAGCAGTGGTTTCTGTAAGCCAGTCTGTCTGTAAGGAAGCTTTCATTGGCCTGGGGGAAAATGAGAAAAGTAAAGATAGTAATAAAATGAGTTTTCTCATAAAGTTATTTATTTTGGGGGGCGCCTGGGTGGCTCAGTCAGTTAGATGTCCGACTTTGGGTCAGGTCATGATCTCGCAGTCCGTGAGTTCGAGCCCCGTGTCAGGCTCTGTGCTGATAGCTCAGAGCCTGGAGCCTGTTTCGGATTCTGTGTCTCCCTCTCTCTGACCCTCCCCCGTTTATGCTCTGTCTCTCTCTGTCTCAAAAATAAATAAAGGTTAAAAAAAAAAATTAAAAATAAATAAATAAAGTTATTTATTTTTTTCTTTATTCTTAGAATATGCCTCTTTTCCCCTGCCCACCCCCATTTTTTGATATGATTTTTTTTTTTTATGTTTGAGAGAGAGAGAGGGTGAGCGCGTGCTTGCAAGCAGGTAAGGGGCAGGTAGAGAGGGCAACAGAGGATCCGAAGCAGGCTCTGTGCTGACAGCAGAGAGCCTGATGTGGGCTCGAACTCACGAACCATGACATCATAACCTGAACCAAAATCAGCTCCTTGACTGACTGAGCCACCCAGGCATCCCTTGTGATATGATTCTTCAATAGAAAGGGAAGTCCATTGAGGGTGGTTAACCATTTTTGCTTTTTTCACCTATAAGCAAGTGGAACTAGTCTTTAGACTACGTATCGTTTAAATTCTAAATCCTTGTTTTTAAATTCTCTGATGGAAATTGCTTCCCTTTTTTTCTAGCACCTTTGTGTGTCCTACCGAAATTGTTGCTTTTAGCGACAAAGCCAATGAGTTTCACGATGTGAACTGTGAAGTTGTTGCAGTTTCGGTGGATTCCCACTTCACCCATCTTGCCTGGATAAACACACCAAGGAAGGTATAGACCTCAGTTACCCTACCTTTGCAGTTAGCTTCCTAAAAACTTGGAAAGATCCCATGAAAGACTAGCCGAGAAGTTGTTAGAGCATGATTAGTCTGAAATAGGCGTTCATAGGTCCTAAACTCCTGGCAAATTCTGTTAAACTCTGGCCATATCTCCCTCCACATTGCCTGGATTTACTGCCCACCACTTGTGTGTTTTCCAGGGTACAAACAGTAACAGAGACCAGTCTCAGCAGAGCGGGGCAGAACCAGCTGGGCATGGCTGCCTCCTCTCTGACCTGTACCTTGTACATCCCACATACCCGGCCTGGCTTGTGGGACGGTGGTTAATAATTTCACTCTTTTGCATGATCATTGTTCCTGCCTGAAAAGTTGCTTGGGAGAATCAAAATTTCTAGCTGTGTTCCCAGCCTATCAATACCAAATTATTCAAAGTCTTTATTACTCTTCCATTTTTATGCTATAGAAATTAATCTTCAAGTAAGAGAATACTTCAAGAATTAGGAAAAGAAAGTTTTACAGTATTAGCTGGGTTTAAATCCTGCCTCCGTCCCTTTCTAGCTGTGACCTGGAACAAGTTACCTAACCTTTGTGTGCCTCCAGTTTCCTCACCTGTAAAAAGGTGATTATCATGGTATCTACTCCAGGATGGTTGGGAGGAGGAAGTGAGTTAACAGAAAGAGCTTAGAGCAGCACTCGGCCTGCTGTCGGTGCTCAGTCCCGCTGCCTGCTGCCATTCTTGTTGGCCTCAGACATCATGTTACCTGGCTGAGACAGTGTAACAGCCCATTGCGTTTGCATTTTTATTAGAATGGCGGTTTGGGCCACATGAACATCGCACTCTTGTCAGACTTGACTAAACAGATTTCCCGAGACTACGGCGTGCTGTTAGAAGGCCCTGGTATTGCTCTAAGGTAAGATCCTGTTCCTTATGAACTTAAACTTTGTTTTTCGTGTTTAGCATCATCTCACTTAGGGGATTTGTAGAGACCTCGGTAAAGCGCTTTGAAGACCAGAAAGCCTTCATTCACCTTTACTTAGCTTTAGTAGCGCCAGTGAGTGCCTGCTGCGAGGGTTGGCAGAGGCTTTCAGAATGGCTGTGATAGACCCGCCCCCTGCAGCACCCTGAGTGTTGATGGTCACACTGCTGCACTTGCCCTAACCACCTGGGAGCCGCTTTCATGGTGGGGGGTAGGGGGTGCACTCCTGGCGTGTTTGGGGAAGGGGAGACCAGCAGCCCATAGGAGTCAGGAAGCTGGCGTGGGTGAGATCTTATTCAAGCCCGAGTCAGACCAGAGTTTGAATTTTGTTTTTTAACTCAGCTATTTGTTTAACAGCTGTAGGACTTTGGGAAAGTTAATGTAACCTCTCTGAGTCCCACTTTTCTGTCACTGAACTGAAAATGTACCTCCCAGGTTGGTTGGGAGGGCTAAATAAGGGGAGGCAGCCAAAGTTTACAGCACGGGTTCTGGTAGCTGTGAAGACCTTTGTCCCAGAATGTCATTTCTGTCCTCATGCTTTCAGTAGTTAGAACTTCATTCCTTTGAGTGTTGAAGCTTTCCTTCTCTAACAGTCCTATATGCAGGAATGCAGGCTTCCTGCCGGAGGAGGGGGTGGGCAGAGAATAAGAACTGAGGCCTTGGAATGGCGTCTTGATGACCACTGAGTGAAGGAGGGTTGGGCAGAACTTCACCTCCAGGAAGCCGATGAGGACCTCACTGGGATGCACCTTGCAGTTTTGCTGGGGCTGCTTGGAACCTACTCACCTGCTCTGTCTTGGTACCTCACTCTTCTCTGGCCCACTTTCCTTTTGGGTTATCCCTGGGATTTTAGTTCTCCACCTTGGAGCTTGGGCCTTTTTTACTCCAGGCAGAGTCTGTCTTTCTTTAATAAACTAAAACCTGGCTTTGGCAAAGTTGGCTAGGGAAGGAGAAAAAGAGTGCTGGCTTTTCCTCCCAGGATCCCCTTCCCTGTCGGGTCTTGCTGGTGTTGCCGTTACTTCCCTGCTAGTTTCACCATTAGCATTATCCGAGCCTGGTTTGTAAGATGAGGCTTTCTTTCTGGAGTCTGTGGGCCCTGCTCCGTCCTCGCTCTGCATCTGCACCATGGACTCCAGCTTGGCTCCTCTCTCTTGAGCGTGCTCCAGGACCGCTGAAAGCCTCAAAGCCCAGACCCCCAAGAGCTGGGCCCAGGGAGGAAGAAGCACCATTTTACCTTGCTGTTTTCTCTTACTTGCTTCTTCCCTGAACGATTAACACTTGGAATGCCACACCCTTTTAAGATGGGCTGTTAAAACCTGTGGTTTAAACATATCTGCATATGTCATAGTAACACCAACACTTGTACAGAAGATGAACACAGACTTTGGTTTTTCCTTTAGATTTCTGCCCTGAGGCCTTACTTAAGGCCATTAAATTCTTTCTGCAAAGATTTCCCCTGGGATTTTCCACCATTTCCCCAAGAATTCACTCATTTCATAAGTATTTACTGAATATAGATAAAATACATCTCTGTCTTGGGGCGCCTGGGTGGCTCAGTCGGTTAAGCGTCCGACTTTGGCTCAGGTCACGATCTCGCAGTCCGTGAGTTTGAGCCCCGCGTCGGGCTCTGTGCTGACAGCTCAGAGCCTGGAGCCTGTTTCAGATTCTGTGTCTCCCTCTCTCTCTGACCCTCCCCCGTTCATGCTCTGTCTCTCTCTGTCTCAAAAATAAATAAACGTTAAAAAAATTAAAAAAAAAAATACATCTCTGTCTTTCCCCTCTGCCTATGGTTTCTTGCCAAGGTTTGATACGGCAGCTCAAAGAACACCTGCTAAATATCACTAATAAGTGAAAGAAGTCTTTGCTCTCCATGACTTTTAGACTCTGTGTGACAGTCCAGTCACATTTGCAAAAGTGACTACCTGCTTTCCATGTTGTCCTGGTCCAGTCACACCTTTGTTAAGGCATCTCATCAATAGGAGATGATCAGCTTTTTATATAACAATGAAAACACCATGTTTAAGCATATGATTGAATTTAATAAATGTTTTATTGATGAGAATTAAAGACAAAAGTGGGTAGAAGTTGGACTTTCTAGTTCTCTCTAGAACATTCTGCCGAAGTACTAATGAGCACAAATTCTGATGCAGAGGTCTCTTCATAATTGACCCCAATGGAGTCATCAAGCATTTGAGTGTCAATGATCTCCCTGTGGGCCGAAGTGTGGAGGAGACCCTCCGTTTGGTGAAGGCATTCCAGTTTGTGGAAACCCATGGAGAAGTCTGCCCAGCAAACTGGACCCCGGATTCTCCTACAGTAGGTTTCTTTTCCAAAAGCAATGAGGTCCCAGCATAAGGATCCCAGGTCCTTATTGCCTCAAGAGATGCTGGCCTGCAGCACCCACAAAGGAACCCACCCTTGGTGCCAGGGTGCAGATAGTGTGCAAATGGGTGAGGCTGCCGAGGGGTGGGGGTTGGGGTGGGATCAGGCAGGCTGTTAAAACAATTATCATCCATGCATTTTACAGGAAACAGACCACACTTTAAAAAGTAAAAGAACTTTGGGTCAAAAACTGAGCTTTCAACTCACTTTTGAGACTGTTATCTTAAAGGCAGTTACCTGATTAAATGTTTTCGTACTTTCAGATCAAGCCACATCCAGCTGCTTCCAAAGAGTACTTTGAGAAGGTAAATCAGTAGGTCATCCATCCCCTGCGTACCTGCAGCTTCTCCCATCAGAAAGAACCACATTTGGACTCATCTATTAGCATTTCAAAGATGATGATTTCTAGAAGACGAAAAACCAATTATGTTTGCATTCATAAATAATACTCTGAATGTTTTCTTTTTGTAACATTGGCTAAGGCTTTTTTAAATGTACTCACACATACAAAGCGTCCTTTATTGGTAACTTCTTGGTGGCTAGTTTATAGAATTTGCTAGTTCACCTATTCCTTCGATTGTGTCTTCAATGGGAAGAGCAAACACTCTTCTTTCTCAGCCTTACTCGAACTTTTCTGTGCAGCAGAGAAGTCAAACGAGCCCCTAAAGCTTCTGATCAAGGGTCCTGAAATTTTCTTCTTGGATTTGTTTGTACTAAACTGAATTTTCTTTTCAGGTAACAAAGATCATAGTTTGAAGGTGTTAATGTCAGCAGTCTGCTTTAACTCTTGCAGTGGACGTATATGTACTTGAAACAAACGTGAATCATGTTTTTAAAAACACACAGTGACAAATGAATTAAGCGATCATGCATGTTTCTCTTCCCTGAGATTAAAATAGTTATTTTACTTATTTGCTAGCTGACATAGTGTCCACAAATATTGTAGATATTGATTGGGCGTAATTATAAAGCATATTTATTGAATCCAGTAATTGCATTTTGAAATCATTGTAATTATTTTCTGAAGTGCTCAATGTAAAGTACATAATAAACATTTTTAAATATTTGCATGCTCAACACCATTCATTGTTGTTTCGCCTTATGTTGTGGGGCTCTAGGTCTCCTACTGATTAGAACAGCAAACATTTATGGAGCATTTAGCTCAGGGCCCCCAAATAGGAATAAGATGCTGGCTCTGTACCCAAGGAACTCAAGTTAGGGCAAGAAAGATATGGAAGCATCTATTCATTATATCAGTAAATCCCGGATGCTGTTTTGGAAGCATAAGGGTGAACAAAAAGAGACAACCCCCTTCCTTCATGCAGTTACATTCCAGAGAGGGAAACCCAATAAATATAATAAAAATACATAGAATGTTTGAAAGGGAAATAAAGTAGAGTAGGGCTAGAGCAGAGAATTGAGATGTTCTAGATGGGGTCGTCAGGAAGGCCTTAAAGTCAATGTCCAGGTCCGTTTGCTCATCTAAAATGAGGGCAATAATTGCCATACCTCAGGGTTTTGATGAGGATCAAGTGAGATAAAACATGTAGAAAATGAGGGTGCTAGGCAAAGGGTTTGGCAAGTGCAAAGGGCCTGAGGCAAGAGTAGGCATAGAGTGGGTGAAGAATTGAAGGGGCTGTGAGACTGCAGTGGTGAAGGAGGAGAATGGTCACGGGGAGCCCAGAGTGCCTTATGGGTAAACTGGGGACTTTGGACTCTCTTCTAAGAATTTAGAAGGTTTAGAATTTAGAAGGTCTCTTGGAGGGTTTTGACTGACAAGAGTCGCCTCACGCGTTTTTCTAGGAGGATCACCCTGGCTCCTTTGTTAAGACTAGACTATAAGGGTCCAGAGAAGAGAACCTGAGCTGGATTTGACATACTTGAGGGTAGAGCCAACAGAAAATCATACAGGTGTGCTAAATACTATGGCACAATACGCAGTAGATGCATTCCTGGGGTGTGAGGGGAGCACTGGGGAGGGGGGAGCTTACCCAGCCACTGGCATGGGGGTGAACTTCCTGGAAAAGGAGATGAACTCTTGAGGTTATTTTTTTTTTTAATTTTTTTTTTCAACATTTATTTATTTTTGGGACAGAGAGAGACAGAGCATGAACGGGGGAGGGGCAGAGAGAGAGGGAGACACAGAATCGGAAACAGGCTCCAGGCTCCGAGCCATCAGCCCAGAGCCCGACGCGGGGCTCGAACTCACGGACCGCGAGATCGTGACCTGGCTGAAGTCGGACGCCTAACCGACTGCGCCACCCAGGCGCCCCTATGAACTCTTGAGGTTATTGAAAAGTGAGCCAGGTGAGCTGAGCAAAAGGGGGCACAAATTCCCATCAGCCTGCATAAAACCTTAAGCTTTCATGTCCCTGGAGGGAAAGGCAAGACAAGGCAAGGGACAGAACAGGCCAGCTGGCTGTTAAAGGCCCAAACTGAGCTTTTCCAACGGACCCAGGGTCATGTTAGGGCTTGTACATGTTTTGTCCCATTTGATCGGCAACAAAACCTTAAAATGGGTACGATTACTGTCCTCTTTTTACAGATGACTAAATAGACCCATTTATGTTGATTTCACCAATGCCATCCAACTAAGTAACTTATGGTCTTCAACCCAAGACTCCTGAAGACCCCTGAACTCCCTAAACGTCCAGGAGCACACATTCTACAACCACCCCACCCACCCCAGTGCAGGGCCAGGATGTAGGGGAGGTAGCAGCAGGAGGAGGGCAGATGCATTTCTTCTCCACAACCAGACCCTACTTGATCTGGTATTCAAAGGAAGGAACTGAAACTGCCCCAGCACTAGAGAAGAACTTGGGAGATTGCACTTTATGCAGTGCCCTCTTCACCCGCAGGGTCAGGGCCCCACACTTAGAAGGGCCCTAGGCCTGGTTTAATGCTCAGGATGTTGACTTTTTGAAACTCAATCGTTTTTAAATAAGGCGTGCCACATTTTCAAATTTCACCGTGAAAATTAAGTAGCCAATCCTGACTATCCCCAACGCCCTTCCAAAAGGTTGGCACACCTGTCATCTGGGTAAGATTCAGGTTCTTCTCAGTAGGTACTGTGATGGGGGGGAGAGGGGTCCATAGGTGACCCCTCCAACCTGGAAGCGGTCCAGCTACCCTAAAGGGAGAATAAGGTTGGAAAGACTTGGTCTGCAGGAGGATGGGCAGGTGCACGGGGACGGAAGGCGCACGGGAACCAGGGCGGGATGGAGGCGTGGGATCTGGACGCTGGAGCGTGGTGACAGCGAGCATCGGGAGTTCGGGGACCCGGCAGCGGGAATACCGGGCGCACGGGGTTCCCGCCACTGGCGCGCGGCGACAAAGAGCAGCGGGCGAGCCAGGAACCCGGCAGCGGGAACACGGGACGCGCGCGCGCCTGGGGCGGGGCACGCCGCCCGGCTCCTCCTCCGCGCCTGGCGGGGTGGCGGCGGCCTCCCTCCACTACATAGGTCCCAGGAAGAGGAGCAGGAGGAGGAGGAAACGCGGGGGCCGGGCGGCTCCCAGGGCGCAGCGGCGCGGCCCCCGCATGGAGCCCAACGTGCGCTTCTGGATCACCGAACGCCAAGTACGGCCCGGGCCCGGCGCGGCTGGGGGCGGGGAGGCCCTGGGCCGCGTGAAGTCACCGGCTGGAGTGCTGGCTGGCCCGGGTGACCTTGGGTAGGCCACGTGGTCGCACCACCCGCCTTCCCATCTCAGACCCCGGGAGGGGACGAAGGGGAAACCCAAGCGTGCGGGAGGCCGACAGCCAGGGCTGGTACCGCGTGTCACCGCTACCCCAGGCCTGGCTAGCGAGGGTCGTCACAAGGTCACCCTACCCATCGCCCTGAAGAGTCAGGCCCCGCCTCGCAGGGGTCTGCCCTCCGCTGCCTAAGCTGTTGCTGAGCACCAGCTTGGAAAGGAACAGGTGCATCCAGGAGCCACCCCCGCCCCTCCTAACCTCCGTAGGCTCAGCCACTCGGAGGGCACAGGGGCTGTCGGCAGCGGTAGACAGGGAGTAGCGCGGGCCCCGCCTCCAGGCGGTGACTGGGCGGCGCTGCCCAATAGAAATACGATGGGAGCCGCAGAGGTCATTAAAATTTTTCTAGTAGCCACATTCAAAAGGGTAAAGAGGAACAACAGAAATTAATTTTAACAGTCTATTGTATTTAGCCCAACAAATATAAAATATTAACGTTTCAACACGTAATCAATGTAAAAATTATTAATGAGATATTTACATCCCTTTTTTACATCTTTGAAATCTGGTGTCTATTTTACACATACAGTATATCTCAGTTTGGCCTGGCCACATTTCAGGGGCTCCAGAGCCACACGGGGCTAATTGGACCATACAATTCTAGGGTGTTCTCTTTCAGCCTTACCTAAAGGAGGGCCTAGCTTGGTTTTGAGTAGGGAAGTTGAAAGGGGACAGGGAACTCCAGCTTTCCAGGCAGAGCCAGGACCGGAAGCCAAAACCATTGCAGAGGTGGTGTGTGTTGTGGGGGAGGGGAAGGGGAAGGTTTTGGAAGCCAACCACACTTCCTCTGTCCACATGTGAACTGAGCTGCCTTTATTGATGCCTGGCTGGGGCGTCGGGTTCTTTATGACTCAAGTTAAGTCTTAGAACAATGATAAGAGGGTAAAGAAGAAGCTTCTGAGAACTTTCTAGGTAGTTCGCTCCAGGTCATTTGTGCAATGTGAACATAGATGGGCCCATTTGACCCCAGAGTCTGAGCTTTTAACCCTCGAGAGTAATTTGATATTAGAGTAGTTAAGAGCAAAGGCTGCTGGGTTTGGTCCCGGCTGGGTTTTCTTGGGTACGTTCATGAGCTTTACCTCACCTGTAACATGGGGATGTTGCAGGAGCTGCAGTTAGAAGCCCTGTTAGGGTCTCAAACATTATGTTCACCGTTATTATTACCATATATCTTTTCTTTTCTGCCACCACTAACCTCTCTGGTGCTCTTCTCCCTCTCCAGTCTTTTATTCAGAGATTTGTTCAGTGGACAGAATTATTGGATCCTACAAATTTGGTCGTTTCAATTGTGAGTATTTCCTTGTTTTCCGAGATAGCGCATTTCACATCTTATTCTGAAATGGGAAGACCGTGTGTCCCTTTTGAAAAGCAGTGGAAACAGAATCCATATATATTATCACGTTTTCATTCCTTCAGAATGAGCTTGTTAGATTGGAAGGTGGGTAAGCATGCTGACAGGTAATACCAAGCTCTGGGCCAGGTGCTGGTGGTTGAAAAGGGATCAAAACAGTCATCCCTGGTCATGGAGGACAGACTGGCAGAGGTGGTCACAGACCTTGACCTTGGGTTCTAAGGGAGGCGGAAGGCCAGAGGGAGGAGGCATCCAGGAAAGGTCAGATAGAAGGGACTGTAAGCAAAGCCCAGGGGAGAGAGCGGGTAGTCCGGTCAGTGCGTTGGGGAACCAGGCAGTTCCTGAAGGGCCTTGTGTGTCATTCAGATGAGAGGGGTTTGCATTTAGCCTGCAGGGCGAGGTGGTGAGGGTCACCATGTGGTGAAGGATCAGAGGGACCAGACTGTAGATGAGGTGAGCTGTTCAGGGAATGGCTCAGCTATCTGAGTGAAAGACCAGGGTTTGAACCATGTGTTGCTGAGGGCAGAAGAGGAGATGCCCTGTCACCAGCAATACCCCTCAGGGCCAGAGCCACAGGGACACTCCCATTCTTGTGTTCAAGTTGTTCCAGGCAGCCTTGTTTATTTATTTTTATTTTTATGTTTTTTTTAATGTTTATTTATTTTTGAGGGAGAGAGGGAGACAGAGTGTGAGCCGCGGAGGGGCAGAGAGAGAGGGAGACACAGAATCCAAAGCAGGCTCCAGGCTCCAGGCTCCGTGCTGTCAGCACAGACCCGACCTGGGGCTTGTGAGATCATGGCCTGAGCTGAAATCGGATGCTTAACCAACTGAGCCGCCCGGGTGCCCCACAGTCTAGTTTATAATAGAGAAAAATAACCTGAATGCCCATCAGTAGGGAAATAGGAAAATATAATGTATATTCATACAGTGGAATACTAATAGAAGTTGAAAATGATGATCTAGTTAGCGATGTATTTTTTTTTAATTTTTTTTTCAACGTTTTTTTATTTATTTTTGGGACAGAGAGAGACAGAGCATGAACGGGGGAGGGGCAGAGAGAGAGGGAGACACTGAATCGGAAACAGGCTCCAGGCTCCGAGCCATCAGCCCAGAGCCCGACGCGGGGCTCGAACTCACGGACCGCGAGATCGTGACCTGGCTGAAGTCGGACGCTTAACCGACTGCGCCACCCAGGCGCCCCGCGATGTATAGTATTAACATGGAAACACGTGTATGATGTTACATGGAAAGCATCTACAATGTTAAGTGGAAAAAGCAAGACGCATAAAGTACATTTATGCAGATGACAATATAAACCAAAACTACATCTTTGTTTACAGATACATGTATTCTTATTTGTAGAAGTATAAGAAAGTGGACTGGAATTTCATACCTTGAACTCATAATACTTTCTCTCTGATAGAATAGGGAGACAGGAGACTGCGGGTGATGGCTTTTGGGGGAAAAAGAAAAAAAAAAAAAAAGAAAAATTGGAAGCAAATATAACTGAATGTTTGCAGCTGTTAATTCTGTGGAAGGGGATTGGGAGTATGTACTCATTCTTTGTATTTTCTGTATTTAATTCTTTTTTTTTTTCTCAAATTAAGAAGAAATGAAGAGAGGAAGTAAGCCTGAATGGATCAGATGTGGGGGTGAGAGAGAGGAGAGATCTTCAGGTTTCTAACTCTCAAAGCCAGGCAGATGGTGGTGGCTCTCACGGAGACAGCTGACATCAGAGAATGGGAGGGAGGTGGCAGCACCCGTGGCTTGAGCTGCTGGAGCTGTCTGGGAAGCTAGGAGCTCTGGATCTGAGTGCCACACGGGACTATCCTCATGGAAACTCTAAGGGAGTAGAGAACATCATCAGTGTGTTGTACTGAAATCAGATGTCAAGGAGCATGTGATTCCTAAATCTGAGGATATAGCTAAACAATATTGAGATCATTGCTTGATTTTTTTTTCTCTCTGATTATAGGAAAAAATAGAAAAATCAAGGCAACTATTGTTAACAAATGAAGATGCATTCATACATGACTTGGAGGACCGAAGGGTATGTGTCCCGTGCCTGGTTCAGGGTTGGATGTGGTTGCCTTCAGGAGATTCTGCTTGCATGGTCTCAAATCAGATGGAGTCTTGTCATAGTGAACACTGCCCAGGGGATCTGCTTTTTAAAACTGGATTAGTTTTTTTTTTTTATGTTTATTTATTTTTGATAGAGAGAGACAGAACACAAGTGGGGGAGAGGCAGAGAGAGAAGGAGACACAGAATCTGAAGCAAGTTCCAGGCTCCGAGCTGTCAGCACAGAGCCCGACATGGGGCTCGAACCCACAAACCGCGAGATCATGACCTGAGCCAAAGTCGGACGCCTAACCGACTGAGCCACCTAGGAGCCCCATGGATTAGTTTCTTTTAAATGTAGTGAGGATTCATTCTCGTAAACCAGATTACTAGCAGAAGGAGCTAGTATTAAGGAAAGGAGAAAAAAGCATAGGGTTCCTCCTGTGCTTAGATATTAGTGGGGATCCTCTGTGACTGATCCCTGGAGCCCAACGGGAAACTCCAGAATTCAGGCAGGCCTCTGACGTCAGAATCTATTTCCCATTAGAGGCAGTGGTCCAGGTCAGGATTACACTCCTGCCCAAAGAGTTAAACCAAGCATTTGTTATCTACCTTGTGGTAGATGGGGCTTTCCAGAGCCTACAGACATCAGTCCTGTGAGGCAGCCTGTGGAAAGCTCACATATTTAGTTTGGGGTGTGTGTGCGTGTGTGTGTGTGCGTGTGTGTGTGTGTGTGTGTGTGTGTTTATGAACTTGATAGGGCCTCTGGGCTCACAGCCTGGCTCAGATGCAGGTGCCTTGGCTAATGGCATGGTGCATCACCTTGCCTGCTCTTCTCTGAACCAGGGGCAGGCTAGATTCAGGTACTCACCTGAAGAGTAAGTTAGGTGTTGGCCTCGAGTCCTCTCCAAGGTAGGAGATTTAGGACTTTTTAATGTTCTGGCTGTTTTCTTTCTGTGGATCATCTTATTGCTTATTGTTAGTTCATTTGTTTGTTTGATACATTTGATTAATTTAAAAAATTTTTTTAAACATTTATTTATATTTGAGAGAGAGAGAGTGAGAAGGGGGAGGAACAGAGAGAGAGGGAGACACAGAATCTGAAGCAGGCTCCATGGTCTGAGATGTCAGCACAGAGCCTGATCGGGGCTCGAACTCATGAACCGTGAGATCATGACTTGAGCTGACGTCAGATGCTTAACCGACTGAGCCACCCAGGCGCCCTTGACTCATTTATTTTGATTTATTCTGTCCATGTGGCATTGAACAGTTCTGGCCTTCACTCTCTGAAAGGTGGAGTAAAGGCGGCACCAGAAATGAGACTGGAGAGATTTTCTTTTTCTTTTTGCTGCCAATTAACCTTTAAAAGCTTTGCTTGTTTTTTCTCTTTTTAGGTACAAGAAGCTTGGAAGAGAAGTCTTGTAAGTTTCAGCCCCTTGCTAATTTTTAGCCTGCTACGATAACAAAACCAAACATCAGACTGACCCTTGTGTTTGCTCTTGTGAAGTCAACAGTGCATCCTGACAACAGCAAACTGATCCCCGTTCCTTTTCGACCTGCAGGTGAGCAGATTCCAATTTTCACAAGCGGGTTGAGAAAACATGGCTTGTAACAGTTAAAAAACTCTGTCTAGAAGGATTTCTGACAGTGAGTCTGGAAACAGCTTAAAAGGGATGTTTGAAGGGTCTAGGTGCTGATAGTGGAGAAGAGCAGGTTTGGGGCCCAGAGCTGCATCCAGTGCTGTGGAAAGATCTGGAAGGTTGGGGGTGAGGGCACAGGCCTGGGTCTGAAACCTACTTTGCTCTGTTATCTGCTAAGAAACACGGCCAATCATTTCATTGATGATGGTTCTAGAACTGGTAACTCATAAGTGTTTTGGATTCCATGTAGTATCCTCTCTCTCATATCTTAATTACAATGAGGGGAATAAAACCTATGATCATACAGGGCCCTTTTAACTATAAATTCTCTCTGTGATGAACAAAAAGCTGGAAACACCATAATATCCAACAATTCAGACTATAGTTAAATAATTCATTAAAATGAATGAGGTAGGGGTGCCTGGGTGGCGCAGTGGGTTAAGCATCCGACTTCAGCCAGGTCACGATCTCGTGGTCCGGGAGTTCGAGCCCCGCGTCAGGCTCTGGGCTGATGGCTCAGAGCCTGGAGCCTGTTTCCGATTCTGTGTCTCCCTCTCTCTCTGCCCCTCCCCCGTTCATGCTCTGTCTCTCTCTGTCCCAAAAATAAATAAACGTTGGAAAAAAAAATTGTTAAAAAAAAAATAAAATGAATGAGGTAAATCCCATGTGCTAATGTAGAAGAATGGGTCTCCAGGAACTCGTATTAAGGGGAAAAAAGGCACAATATGAAACAGTGTATAGTGATCCTGTTTGTATGAGTAAGTGTTGTGAGCATGAGAGAGCACCAGAGAGTGTGGGAGTTTCCATCTAGTAGAGGAAAAACACTTGTCTCTCCTTTTAATGCCTCACTTCTGACACCAGAGACATGGGTTTTTCCCACACCCTTCAATTCTGTGACACCAGCCAGGTGTCTTATAGGTTTTTGATTTTCAAAAAAAAATTTTTTTTACATTTATTTATTTTTGAGAGACAGAGAGACAGAGCACAAGTCAGGGAGGGGCAGAGAGAGAAGGAGATACAGAATCCGAAGCAGGCCCCAGGCTTCGAGCCATCAGCAAAGAGCCCGACGCGGGGCTCAAACTCACAAACCGTGAGATCATGACCTGAGCTAAAGTTGGACACTTAACTGACTGAACCACCCAGTGCCCCTGGTTTTTGGTTTTTTTTTTTTTTTTTCAACGTTTATTTATTTTTGGGACAGAGAGAGACAGAGCATGAATCGGGAAGTGGCAGAGAGAGAGGGACACACAGAATCGGAAACAGGCTCCAGGCTCCGAGCCATCAGCCCAGAGCCTGACGTGGGGCTCAAACTCACGGACCGCGAGATCGTGACCTGGCTGAAGTCGGACGCTTAACCGACTGCGCCACCCAGGCGCCCCATTTGGTGTTTTTTTTTTAATGTTTATTTATTTTTGAGAGAGAGAGAGAGAACTAGCAAGGAAGGGAGAGAGAGAGAGAGAGAGAAAGAGAATCCCAAGCAGGCTCTCTGCTGTCAGCGCAGAGCCCGACATGGGGCTCAAACTCATGAACTGTGAGATCATGACTTGAGCCAAAATCAAGAGTCAGACGCAGCCACCTGTCCTACAGTTTTAAGTCAGTCCTGACTGTCGACCTGGGGACAGCGACAGACCCCACAGTTTAAGGGCTCAGGCCCACAAGACCACCCCAACTTCAGAGGCCAATTGAAAGTCCAGGTTCTCTGTGCTTCTGACGAACCTGCTATAAATTGGAGGTCCTCACACCCCCCCCCCCCAACCCCCTCAACTCCTGGGGCTTGAAATTGCTAGACTGGCTCACAGAGCTCAGGAAGACCATTTACTTACTAGATTCGCCGTTTATTATTAAAGGATACAGTTCGGGAACAGATGGAAGTGATGCACAGAGTGGGCTGGGGAAGAAAGAGCTTCCACACCTTCCCCAGGCCTCTGCTCTGCCAGCACCTGCTGGTCCTCAACAACTGAAACACTGTAAAAAGCAGGCTTTATCACTATGGTTGACTAGATCATTGGCCCTTGTGACTAGCCCCGCCTCCAGCCCCTTTCCCCTCCCTGGAGGTGGAGGTAGGGGGTGGGGCCGAAAGGTCCAACCCCCTCATGCGTTGGCTGGTTCCCCTGGCAACCAGCCCCTCCTTAGGGGCGTTCCAAAAGTCACCTCATTAACATAAACTCAGGTGAGCTGCACCGGGGTTCTTAGGAGTACAAAAGCCACTCATTTCTCCTTCACTGCTGTTCTCATTGAGGAAATCCCAAGGGCGTTAGGGTCTCTGTGCTCGGAACAGGGACGAAGAGCAAATACGGATTTCTTATTATAAATGACTGCATCACAGATGTACAAAGTTCGTGCAGAAGGACGAACAGGTGCGGGTTCACAGCGTTGCCCTGAGTTGGAGGGACTGGGAAGGCCCGGGGGGGGGGGGGGGGGGGGGGCGGGGGCGCCTCGCTAGGTCTTTCCTTGCTGTGCTGATTGAAATGCTTGCCATACGCACATAGTTATTATTAGGAAAAAATGAAACAATGAAGACTGTCCTTTGGCGTCTGTGCCTTCAGGGCGCTGGAGAGGAGGTTCTCGGGTAGGTGCCCCCCCCCCCCCCCACTCCGCCTGCCTCGGCGGCTGCAGTCACTGACCCTCTTCTCTTCCTTGCCAGCTCTCCTACCTTTCACGGCACCCATGGTGAGTCAGCTGAGACCCCAGGTTTAGGAAGATGTCCACTCATCTCCTAACCTCAGCGGTTTGTGTCCTCCAGCTCTGGAGCCCTGTCCCGCCCCCCCCCCCCCCCCCCCCGCCTCTGACCCTTGTCTGCTCTTCTTGTATTTTCACCCTGACCCCCACACTTAATCCAGTCAGGCATCTGGGCCTCTTGAAGGTCCCTGTGTCACAAGGTAGTCCTTTCTCTGGAGGCCTACTGTGCTCAGAGCGCTACAAGGCGGATGAAGTGCTCCCTGCTGCAAGCACACGGGACTGTCCGTGACCTTCTCTCCCTTAACCCTCCACCCCACCCCTGCCCAGTGCAGGCCCTCTCCTGGGACCTGGGATTGCCCCCCCACCCCCACCCCAGAGAAGCTGTACCACCGTCACTCTCACGGGGTGCTTTTTCACCAAGTGACAGCATTCCTCCGTCACTTCTCCCACACCCGTCCTGTGTGTGCGCCCACTGGCAAGTGCAGACTTCTCAGCTGCCCCGCCCTGCTGCATCGCAGGTCTTTGAGGCAGGGACCCGTGTGAGAGTCCCGGGTGTCCTCAGTGCCCTGTAGGCGTCACTTGCCCTGTAGCCTTCTGCATCTGGACCTTCGCCTCCTTGTCCCAGTTCCTGGGGGGCCCAGTCCTGCATCTCCCCTGGGAAGTCCTTTGCCCGGCAGCTCCCCCTCCCCCAGAACACTTAAAACTTTGCTTTATTTTCTTAAAAGATCTTTTTGTCGATGCTGTCGGTGAAAAGTCTGAAGTCCCTGATTTTACCTCAGGTAACAACTGTTTCTATTTCATGATGACTGAATTCTGTTGTGCTCGAAACCAGTGTGTGATCCGCTTGCCTCCGTCTTTGTGCAGGTTTGTTTCTACACCTACACTACGGCATTCAACATTGTCAACGGAAACGCAAGTTATGTGAGTATTATGAGGCCCAGGGGATACGCAATGCTCTGTTATTTCTTTTGGAGTTTTGTTTGTTTGTTTGTTTTAATTATCCTTCCAGGGTAAAACTGTGGTATTTGCTAAGTATGTACTTTTGTTTTTTCCTTAGAATCGTCGCCCACATGAGAGTCTATTACTAGGGACAGGAGTAATTGCTTCTTCATCCTTTTTTGGAGTGGGTATTTTAAAAATCTGTCAAATCTTATGTATTCCTCAGGACAAAACAAAATATTCTGAATTAAAATTCATGTTTCAACTCAAACTATTTTTTTTAATCTATGTTTTTTAATTCAAAAAAAATTTTTTTTTTTTTTTAAGAGAGAGAGTGCGTGCGTGAGCAGGGTAGGGGCAGAGAGAGAGGGAGAGAGAATCCCAACACAGAGCCTGACATGGGGCTCTATCCCACAGCCCTGGGATCGTGACCTGAGCCGAAATCGAGAGTCAGACGCCCAACTGACTGAGCCACCCAGCCACCCCCTCAATTCAAACAACTTAGAAAGTATGACTAAGAGATAAGAAAGGAAATGGTCACCTGTAATCCTGTCACCTCCCCCCCCAAATAAGCGTATGAGCATCCCAAGTTTCTAGGCATATACTCAGTACTCTTACCTTTTTAAAAAATGTATTTAGGCTAGATAAACATGTACAAATCATATATTGCTTTGGATGTCAGGGCACCGTGATGGTTAAAAATGCAGACATTAGAGTCAGATAAGCCTTGGTTGGCATCCTGGCTCAAATTCTTAGTGACTCAGTGACTCTGGACAAGTTATATAACCTCCCTAAGCCTCTGTGTGTTCCGCTGATAATCGGGAGAACACCTCAGCGTTGCAAGAATTAAAAAATACACGGAGAGCATTTGCAAAGGCCTGACCTGTGCCAGGAACTAAGTCGATGCTAACTCTTGCTATTGAGTATGTTCAGCTCATTTTTTGGACCTAGGCAATAATGATTTTTCTCTTGTTTTTCTAGTTACTCCCTCATTTGCTCCAGATGCGGCTGAATAACATGTTATTGAAAAAAGCCCTTCCCATCATCATTCTGAGTAAGCAGGAAGCATGCAGTCTCTGTGGTCTTTGAGCTTTCCTTCATCTTTGGGGACAGCCAGGTCCCTTGGCCACATTGTGACTGATGACAGCTGCTATTTGTAGCTTTCCGGGGTCCCCGGGGCCAAACTAGGTCCTTGGTTTGAGAGGTGACACTTGCTCTGTAGATATACTCTTCATTGTCAGAGGATGAACACAATTACATTTGCAAGACTGTGCAAGCCCTGTGCATGTATTATTTCACTTAATCCTGACAAAAATGTATGGGTAGCAATATCGTTAGTCCATTTACAGAAGCAGAGGCTGAGGCAGGGGAGCATTAACTGTCCTAGGGTCACACAGGGAATAGGTGGCAGTAGGGGGGATTCCAGCCTGGTGGACAGACTCTAGTGGGAGCAACAGAGATGTTAACCGTTTCAAGGTTGCCAGCCTGCAGATTCACTAATTCACACTCCGTGTTTGACTCTGGAAATCATAATAGCGGTTTGAAGTGTTGGCAGAATGATGTGAGCGGTAAAATTTGGGAGAATGTCATAGAAACCTGATCAGACCAGCTAAAGCAAAGAAGGGGGGGTGTATTTCCAGGACCCCGGGTTTCTCCTGGAATCCTCCCAGGGAGCTGGGCTGGACTTCCAGAGGTGCTGAAACCTGGTGCCGGGTCCTGGTCAGGGAAGGACCAACTGACTGGGAAGCCAACAGTTCTGATCCAGCTCCACAGCCCCAGGACAGAGCTCGGTTGGCCAGCTCCCGCCAGGTGACCAGCTGAGGGCGGAGGAAGCATAGCCATCAGAGAAAGAGGCGTGACATCAGAAAAGGTGTTCCTTCACTGGGCCAAACTCACCCTCTGTTGTGCATTTTCTTCTCTACATCCACAGCCCACATCAGTGCCATGAATGTTGTTGCAGCCCGAAGCCTTGAGCCCATTCGAGGGATTGAAGTCATGGACAAGGAAGGCAATGTCATGGGCTATTCCAGAAAAGCCGGGACAAAGGTAAGGGGACACAATGGAGCCTTAGCTGGCTTGCCTCTTGGGTAGAGCATTGAGTTTTCTGTTTGAGACCTGTACCCAAGTCATGTCTCCCTTCCATCTTTCCTTATCCTGTTTTCCCTCTTGCAGACAGAGCGGTTTTCCATTTTGCACTGTGATGTTTAAAATGATGTTTCCATTTTACACCAGTAATATGCAATTAGTCTGAGTTCTCCAGAGAAACAAAACCAGTCGTATGTATGCATGTGTGTATTTATTTTAAGTAATTGGCTGATTCAATCGTAGGGCCCATAGGTTGCTCAAGTGTAGGCCAGGTCGGCAGGTTAGAAACTCAGGAGCCGTTGAGGCAAAATTTCTTCTTTGGGAAAACCTTCTCGATTTTGCTCTCAAAGCTTCCCAACTGATTAAACAAGGCCCATTCACACCATGGAAGGTAATCTTTGCTTAAAGTTAACTGATTATAGATGTTAACCACATTTACAAAATAGCCCCACGGTAGCACGTCAGTGTTTGGTTTAAGTACCAGGTCCCATCGCCTAGCCAGGTTGACACATGAGACTGACCGCCGCAGACGGGCTTCCACCAAATGCTAGGCCACTCTCTGAGGGTGAGATTTTATTTTTCCAGCTCAGCATCCACACACACACACCCCCAAGGCTGCTCTGCACTTGTGGAAGTCAGTGACTCCCTGTCTGGATTTGAGAGCAATGTTCGCGGTCCCCCTCACAGCAGATTTTCTTATAGTCTTCGTCTTTCCGGACCAGTCTGCTGGCAAGGCTGGGCTGAGAAAAACCGTGCTCTGACCAGAACTCTTCAAAAAGGCTTCGGTTTTTAAAATTTTGTTGTAAGTTTATTTATTTATTTTGAGAGAGACAGTGCATGCCAGAGGGACAGAGAGAGAAGAAGAAGAAGAAGAAGAAGAAGAAGAAGAAGAAAGAGAGAGACAGAGAGAGAGAGAGAGAGAGAGAGAGAGAGAGAGAATCCCAAGCAGGTTCCACGCTGTCAGCACAGAGACCCACATGGGGCTCAATCTCACGAACCTCGAGATCACGACCTGTGCTGAAATCAAGAGTCAGACACTTAGCCAACTGAGCTACCCAGGCGCCCCTCGAAGGCCTCAATTTTTAATAAGTTTTATTATTAAATAGTTGAATTCTTTTGCTCAATTCAGCACCCTGGCTTCTGTGTGCATTCAGGTTGAAGAAACCGGACTGGCCTATGGTGGTCTCATTTGGGGTTTGAACTTTTTGTAAAATTACTTTTTCAGCAGGTGAGGTTTTTTTGTTTTTTTGTTTTTTGTTTTTCTCTGTGGAATGCCATTAGCTAAAGAATCATAGCATAAGGCAATTGTGTGCAAATGGCCTGAACAGCAGCAAAGAACAGCCCAATAAGAAGTGAAGGGAATAATAGCTTCTCATGCTGTCAGTGTTCAAGGGGACTCCTGTCGGGACACCCTCTGCCCTATGTGTCAGCAGAAGAGGAGGTCAGAAAAGATGGCTGATGGGGCGCCTGGGTGGCTCAGTCAGTTAAGCGTCTGACTTCGGCTCAGGTCATGATCTCACCGCTTGTGAGTTCGACCCCGCGTCGGGCTCTGTGCTGACATCTCGGAGCCTGGAGCCTGCTTCGGATTCTGTGTCTCCCTCTCTCTCTCTGCCCCTCCCCCACTCACACTCTGTCACTCTCTCTCTCAAAACATAAACGTTACAAAAAAATTAAAAAAAAAAGAAAAGATGGCTGCTCGTTCAGTTGGTAAATATAGCGTTGTTTGGCTCACAAACATCTTGCTGTAAACCCTGTCCGTGATTCACAAAGCTGAATTACAAACCATTAGCTACATGCCTGCCACCAGATTCCTGCCAGAACGTTTAGTAGCATGTCTGAAAAATAGGAGCCACCTTTTCTTTCTTTTTTAATTTTTTTTAACTTTATTTTTTATTTTTTTTAATTTACATCCAAATTAGTTAGCATATAGTGAAGCAATGATTTCAGGAGTAGATTCCTTAATGCCCCTTTCCCATTTAGCCCATCCCCCCTCCCACAACCCCTCCAGAAACCCTCAGTTTGTTCTCCGTGTTTATGAGTTTCTTCTGTTTTGTCCCCCTCCCTGTTTTTATATTATTTTTGTTTCCCTTCCCTTATGTTCATCTGTTTTGTCTCTTAAAGTCCTCATATGAAGGAAGTCATATGATTTTTGTCTTTCTCTGACTAATTTCACTTAGCATAATACCTTCCAGTTCCATCCACATAGTTGCAAATGGCAAGATTTCATTCTTTTTGATTGCCAAGTAATACTCCGTTGTGTGTGTGTGTATATATATATACACCACATTTTCTTTATCCATTCATCCATCGATGGGCATTTGGGCTCTTTCCATACTTTGGCTATTGTTGATAGTGCTGCTATAAACATTGGGGTGCATGTGTCCCTTCGAAACAGCACACCTGTATCCCTTGGATAAATGCCTAGTAGTGCAATTGCTGGGTCGTAGGGTAGTTCTAGTTTTAGTTTTTTGAGGAACCTCCATACTGTTTTCCAGAGTGGCTGCACCAGCTTGCATTCCCACCAACAGTGCAAAAGAGATCCTCTTTCTCCGCATCCTCGCCAACATCTGTTGTTGCCTGAGTTGTTGATTTTAGCCATTCTGACAGGTGTGAGGTGGTATCTCATTGTGGTTTTGATTTGTATTTGTCTGATGATGAGTGATGTTGAGCATTTTTTCATGTGTCGGTTGGCCATCTGGATGTCTTCTTTGGAGAAGTATCTAATCATGTCTTTTACCCATTTCTTCACTGGATTATTTGTTTTTTGGGTGTTGAGTTTGATAAGTTCTTTGTAGATTTTGGATACTAACCCTTTATCTGATATGTCATTTGCGAATATCTTCTCCCATTCTATCGGTTGCCTTTTAGTTTTGCTGATGTTTCCTTCACTGTGCAGAAGCTTTTTATTTTGATGAGGTCCCAGTAGTTCATTTTCGCTTTTGTTTCCCTTGCCTCCGGAGATGTGTTGAGTTGAGCTGAATTACAAACCATTAGCTACATGCCTGCCACCAGATTCCTGCCAGAACGTTTAGTAGCGTGTCTGAAAAATAGGAGCCACCTTTTCTTTCTTTTTTAATTTTTTTTAATGTTTATTTTTGAGAGAGAGACAGACAGACAGAGTGTGAACAGAGGAGGGGCAGAGAGAGAGGGAGACACAGAATCCGAAGCAGGCTCAGGCTCCCATCTGTCAGCACAGAGCCTGATGTGGGGCTCAAACCCACGAACTGTGAGATCATGACCTGAGCTGAAGTTGGACGCTTAACCGACAGCCACTCAGGCGCCCCGGTAGTGGCCACCTTTCTAAATGAATTACAGGTAACAAGGGGACAAGTGGTTGCCTGAAACACCTCGTTTTCGAAACAAAGGTTTTGTGCCTAAGAACCACCCTAATGAGACATTTTTAATAGCTTTATTGAGATGTAATTTATATACTATAAAATTCACCTGTGGCGCGAGTATAGTTGGATGAATTTTAGTAAATTTAAGCAGTTATGCGGCTATCATCTCAGTCCAAATCTAGAACATTTTCGTCCTAAAAATCTCCGTTGTGCCCATTGAACCACTCCCTTCTCCCACCCCCGGCCCCAGAGAAACACTGATCTGCTTTTTGTCTTCATAGTTTTGCCTTTCAGAAATTTCATGTAAGTGACTTGTACAAGTGTTTTTTTGTGTCTGACTTCTTTCACTTTTGAGGTTTATCTGCCTGTACCAGGCGCCGAAAGGTTGTTGCTTTTCATTGCTAAGCAGCATTGCATTGTATGGATGTGCCTTCCAGGTTTTGTGTATCCATTCCCCGGGCAACGGATATTTGGATTATGTCCAGTTTGGGGCTGTTATGCATAACGCTGCTCTGAACTTCCACGCAAGTCTTTATGTGGATGGCCATCTGTCTGCATCTGTCTTCAGCTCCCTTTACCTGTAGGGTGCTAGGGCTGCTGTGAATCATTTGCACAGCTGAAGAGAAGAATAGAGCAGGTGTATTTATTTTTAAGAGCCAGAGTGAGCAAGACAGGGGGAGAGGGGCAGAGAGGTAGAGGGAGAGAGAGAATCCCAAGCAGGGTCCATTCAGTGCAGAGCCCATCATGGGGCTCGATCTCACGACGCTGGGATCAGGACCCCAGCTGAAATCAAGAGTCAGATGCCCAACCGACTGAGCCCCCCAGGTGCCCCATGAGCAGGTGTTTAATCTGTGAGTTGCTCCTTGGCTCCTCGTGCCCTCCAGGTGCTGTGTGAGCACAGCCACACCCTTGGCCTTAGGATCCCTTCCCTCCAGGAGCCAGGAGCTCTCAGCCTCCCAGGGGAGGCAGCCTCAGGCTCTGCTAGCTGTCAGGACGTCTAGTCCATCTGTCCAGGAGGAGCTTCATTTTTGCATGAAGGCCAATTTAGGGTAAAAGATTTGATGGGGTCTGCTTTTAAGAAAGAAAGAAAGAAAGAAAGAAAGAAAGAAAGAAAGAAAGAAAGAAAGAAAGAAAGAAAGAAAGAAGACTGAGCACCTGGGTGGCTCAGTCAGTTGAGCATCTGAGGCTTGATTTTTGGCTCAGGTCATGATCCCAGAGTCGTGGGATTGTGCCCGCATCAGACTCTGAGCTAAGCATGGAGCCTGCTTAAGATTCTCTCTCGCTCATGCTCTCTCTCTCTCACTTGTGCTCTCTCTCTCACTTTCTCTCCCCTGCTCCCCCTCTCTCCTCTGCCCCTCTCCTGCCCCCTTGTGCATGCATGCACGCTTTCTCTTTCTCATTCTCTCCAAAATAATAATAATAATACAAAGAATAGTGTCTGCAACTGTGCATAAGGATAAGCATTCTTTCAACATTTCCCTGTCACCAAAAGTTTTATTTTCTGTGGCTAAAATTTCAGAAACTATGCAACCAGCAATATCTGATTGTAACAGGGCACCTTTGATCAGATTTCAGGGACCAGTCTGCGTTGTTTTCCCTTGACTGGCCTTGGAAGGCACTCCGCCGCGAAGTGCAACACGTCTCCCAGAGCCCCCCAATATAGGTGTCTGCTTTGCAGTGTCCTCCCCTCACACACAAGTGGAGAGAGGCCGGCCTCGCCCCACTGACGTGGAAATGCACCACACTCGGTAGCCGCTTTTCTCTCCCTGAAGTTGAGCAGTTGTATTTTATATTCCTGAAAGTTTAAGTGCCACCCTCCTCGGCCCCCTCTGTCCCTGTGGGGGAAAGGCGTTCTCTGCAGAGGAGTCGGATGAGCTGAGCATCATCTGATGTGGGAAGCAGAGAGCGGGGCTGGCGGGCATGGGAGGGGAACCCAGAAGGCAGGCTGTAGGCACGTCCTGGGAAGCCAGCTGTGGAAGAGACGGGGTTGGAAGGGGACAGTTGGCCTCATGCCTGTTCATCTTGGGCAGAGCAGTGCTGTCCGTGGAGTCATGCCTCACCTGGGGCTGGGGTTCTGGAGTTAACCTGTGAGTGTCATCTATAGTCAGAATTTCCCCGGAAAGTCTCTTACGTTGCCCTTGAGTACACATGACTTTGTGCATATATAACCCATACAGTAAATAACATGTCTAAATGTTGGATGTATAGAGTAATGTGTATTATAGAAAAGATGACAAAATGTTATCAACCGTACAACTTACTCGTGCAAAGTAAGATTTTGTAGCACCCCTCATTACACAAGCAAAAGGTGGGTGCACGCAGGTGGATCCGTGCATGGCACGTGTGGGTGTGATGCCACGCCAGTGCCCTCTGAGCTAGACTTCTGGAACGTTCCTACTCAAAGGGGTAGGAATATCTGGGCTGCTGCTCGGGATCAGGAGGCCTGTGGCAGCGTCCTGGATTGAAAGGAAATCATGCAGCAGTCCTCGGGGGGCCCTTCCAGCATTTCCACCAAGGGGCCTGCCCTTTGGTTCTAGGTGACGATTTTTCTATAAGCTGCCTTTGCTTTGTACTTTGGGTGGTTGGCAGGCCAATGGAGACCACTGTGGAGTCAGGGGAGGCAAATCCCGTCTCCAGTTGCTCCTGCACCCGCCCCAGCGGTCCTCCAGCTGCACGCCCGTGGGGCTGCCTCCACCTCTCTCCACCTGCATTATTTTTCTAAGTGAGAAAGGAGAGCGGCTGAAGGATATCCGGAAATGGCCTCATGCCGTGTGGTAAGGTGCTTCCTTTCCATTTCTACTAGGCCGTTAAAGATACGGCGACGTCCAGAATCGTGCTGTTTGGGACCTCCGCTTTTATCCCTGAAGTCTTCTCCCACTTTTTCATAAGGTAAGAGGCAGGTAGGAATAGACGTTTGACACTCAAAATCCTTACAAAACTTGTCAGACACCGAGCCTGCTGGGAGGGATGGGAAGAAGTTTCTTTGGTCAGCTTCCTGCTACATTCTGTTCATCACAGTTAAGACAGCAGGATTCACTTGGGGCACGCATGGAAATCCAGATTTGTCTGTTCCTTAAACGTGGAATCTCACCCAGACCCTGTCCTCAGCTAGCTGTGTGTTCCTGGGTGTGTCCCAGCACCTGCTGAGGCACAGCCCCTCAGGTCTCGAATGCTGAGTCGAGGTGATTGGCAGGTTCTCCCAGCTCTGATGTGTTGTGAGTGTGGCTCAAGCCTGCCTTTCCCCTTCATTCAAGCATGTGTTAAATTAGCCTAAGTGGCCTAGATTCAGCAGACCATCATCCGTTTTGAGAAGCAAGAAATGGCCGGTTGGGAGGAAGTCCTGGGGACCTGCCAGTGACAAGCCCAACACGCAGTAGCTTAGGCCAGAAGGCAGATGTGTTGGTTTAGATACTGGGTGAGGGCAGAGAGCGTAGCCCAGGGCAGCTGAGCAGATGCCCCACCGCAGGGACAGTCCTATCTTCACGGTGTCAGCTTCCCTCTGTCCTGCCACACGCTGGCTTCTTCATGGTGATGAGGGACGTGACTGCCAACGCCTCCCAGCTGCTATCCTCAAAGAGTCCGGAGGAGTGATAGAAACATGGCAAACCCCAGCAGAGACAGGGAATGTCTTCCACTCAGTTCACAAACTCCCAGAGGAGGACTCAGTTGGCCCAGATGGGGTCACCGGAACTGATCCCCTCTATCCAGCGTGGTGAGTTAGAAAGCCTTCGTTAGGACCACATAAGGAGTGTTTTCTAGAAGTAGCAGCATGCTGCTCAGAGCCAAGTGTTACTTCCCATGGGCCACCGGCTGGATGGCCGTAGAGACTAATGCTGGCCAGGTTCTTCATGGGCCAGTCTGGCTGGGTCAGAGCTGGGCTTCCTCTGAAAGCTGGCACCCTCCGGTCTATCCCTTGAAGCCCACCTAGTGACCCGAGCGGCCTGGGGAGAAGGGATGGTGTTCATTTCATAGTGGGCCCTCACAGCTATGATAGTATCCAACCTGGAGTGACCTCGGTGGCTCTTCTGACTCAGCCCTTTTATTCTGCATGTGAATGAACCCAGGCTCAGAAAGGGAAGGTGTCTTGCCCAAGACTCTGCAGTCTGTCAGTGGCAGCCGGACCCAGGCCCCTGGATCTCTGACTCCCAGGCTGGGTCAGAATGTCACATGCATGTCAGCAGAGCCCAGCATCTAGAATCTGGCCTCTCACTTTGGCGGTGTGGGATTTTGGACAAGTGACTTAACTGGTCGGTGGCTGTGTCCTTGTTTGTGTGAAAGGGGGTGATGATAACACAAACTTCAAAGGGTTGTTGGGGATCAAAGTGGGCAAATGCCTGGGAAGTGCTGAACCCCAGGCCTGATGCCCAGCGAGTGCTCCGTCGGTGCAGCTGCTGGTATCGCTTGTTTGCTGGTGAGTGGGGACCAAGGCGTGGGCCCGACCGGCTGCACGTAAGACCATTAGAGCGGAGGGCCAACCTCTGAAGAAAGCCCAGTAACCTTGTCTCTTACAGGACCCAGTTTTTCCGGCAATATCCATGGTCATTATGGACCTTCAAGCTGTCTTGTACTGTCTTAGTAATGGGACTGATGGTGCCAGTTTCTTTTAGTATGTACCCACAAATTGAACGGGTAAGTGCCCCCTATTCAAATTTCTCTCAAAACAAAAACAAAACAAACAAAAAAAAAAAACAAGCCTTTTTCTTCTCCTCGTTGTAAGAGAAAGAATTCTAAGAAATCTGCGAAGTTTACAAAAGTATAAAAATAACATTATTTAATCCCGTCCCGCAGATCACTTGTGCCATTTTGGATTCTATTTTTCTTAGTGATATACCAGAAGCATTTTTCTGGGATATTTAAAAAACCTTTGAGATATTTTAAATACCTCATAACGTTCCATAGTGATGCCTCATCCAATGGGACTTTCTGCAGCGATGGAAATGTTTGATACGTATGCTAATACAACCACCTCTAACCACATATAGCTGTTGAGCACCTGCAGTGTGGCTAATGTGACTGAGGAACAGAATTTTTTTTTAATTATTTTTTAAAATATTTACTTATTGTTGAGAGAGAGAGAGACAGAGTGTGAGCAGGGAAGGGGCAGAGAGAGAGGGAGACACAGAATCTGAAACAGGCTCCAGGCCGTCAGCACAGAGCCCAAGGCGGGGCTCGAACTCACAAGCTGGGAGATCATGACCTGAGCCGAAGTCAGGCTTAACCGACTGAGACACTCAGGTGCCCCTGAATTTTTTATTTAATGTATTTTAAGTACTTACATGCAGCTAGCGATTTCTGTATTAGACGATGTAGTTCTATAGACTAGGATATATTATAATCGATGATGAGTCAGACTACCTGGATTCAAATTCCCAGCTCCTCCATGACCTCGGTCAATTTATTTAAATTCTGTGAGATTCAATTTCCATATCTGTTAAAGAGAATTAAAGATAGTATCTCCGCAAAAGGCTGTTGCTGCTGTCAGGGACATTGTTGATGTCACAGCTTTTGGCGATTCCTGGCGTTTCTTAGCTGAAAATTTCAAATGTTTGTTTCTGTCACTGAACTTAAAAATCAGTGATGTCTTTAAAAGCATTTAAATTTATGGAATGAGCTTGTTCAAAACCCAAATCTAGGTTCATAAAATCATTAATTCAGGTAACTTTGCCATCACCTAACATAGAAACTTATATTACTAAATATTTATTTATTAAAATAAAATGTTAGAATATATTTTTAATCCTTACAGGCCCACCTGTATAATAAGAACATGGCTTATTATAATAAGATTGTAATAAAAGTGAACTCTTTTGCAAATAATTACTTCTGGTCGCACTGGCGCTCAGAGTGAAGGAGGTGGCTTAACCTGCAGAGGTTATGTCATTTACAAAAGTCGTTAAATCTTGGGGGAAGTTCCCACTCCCCTGCTGCCATGATGTGGTTTCCTCCTGGGCTCTTGTATTCATTCCCCAAACAGTGATGGGGGGCCTATCCTGCCAGACCAGCTAGGTGCTGGGGTCAGCGGTGAGTAAATGGGTCTTGCCCTATGTAGCTATGAAAAAACAATGACCTGTGGCCTGCTGGGCGTTTGGGGAAGTAGGGGAAGGGGAAGCCACAGAGCCCAGGAATCCCGACTGGGTGAGGGTGGAGGTCCAAGGGAACAACCTTTTGCGGAACTCCCTTCGCTGCCACGGGGGAGTCAGAATATGGAATCCGCAAGTTGTTAGATAATCAGGTCTCTTTCCAGTTTGTCTTGTACACATCATTGTGGGTCATGGGATTCGCTTTTCCAATGTTAGGAGTAACTTGGTTCTTTACTCTGTGATATCATTTTGGTCCTCAGCTAGTGGCTACTCTATGGCTGGGTCCTCCAAGGGCATGAGGTCACCCTTCTTCTGGGAAGGCTAGGTCCAGGACAGCCTGTCAGAGGGCAGGACCAGAGGCGATCCTCCCCCACTTTGCTGCCGCTGTTCTCACTGGCCTTCTGGAGTCAGGTGGCCACTAGACTTAAAGTTACAGGGCCGAATGGATGTGTTGGGGTCCTCGGGCCCGTGAGGGGGAGACTCCCACACGCAGGTAACTGTAGACACAGTGGGACTGCAGTGGAACGCAGTCACACATAGGGGTGGTGTGGGCACAACAGAGGCAACGTCGGTGCAGCCAGGGGCTGGGGGCCGTGGCAGGGGATGCGTGGGGGGAAAGGCAGCCTGGGCCAAGGGCACAGCTTGTGCCCAGGCATGGAGTGGTGTGGTCCACCCCGGGCACTCTGGTCCCACATGGCTAGAGTGTGAGAGAAGAGGCTACAGGTGTTCTACGCCTAATAAGTGTGGCTTCTGTTTATCCAGCATCTTCTGTGTCCTCGGGACTGTCTGCCTGGCAGTTAGTCTCCTGTCTTTAAGACAGCTTTTCAAGGTAGTTTGTATTCCCACTTTACCGACAGGAGCCTGGGGCTCAGGGGAAATAGGAAATTCGCCTGTGGGCTATTCAGCTATGGAGAGGCGGGGCCAATGGGGGGAAGGACCTTACCAGCCCCTCATGGTGATAGAACTTTATACGGAGGCAATGAGGGAGACGTTTCGAGGAGGGAGTGGCTTAGTCAGATTGTATTTTAGAAGTATCACTCTTTGGATGTCACAGTGTAGATGGGGGCAGTCCTGGAGGCTAGGAGGACAGCTGGGGGGCTGTAGACACATTCTGGCTGGAGGTGATGGGGGGCTCAGAGTAGGTCCATGGTAGTAGGTTAGAGGGAAATATTGAATTAGGCGAGTTAGAATTTGTGAGCATTCAGATTGGGGGTGAAAGTAAAGAGAAAAGGATCCAAGGGGCTATCCAGATTTCTGGTTTACGTGTGATGCCAATAACCAGGACAGAAGGAAGGAAGGGCTCTGTATTAACTAGGATTACGTTTGGGGCATGTGAGTAGCTCAGCTGGTTGAGTGTCTGACTCTTGGTTTCAGCGCCGGGCATGATCTCACGTTTCATGAGTTCAGCCCCGCATCAGGCTCCACACTGACATGCAAAGCCTGCTTGGGATTCTCTCTCTCTCCCTCTCTCTCTCTGCTCCTTCCCTGCTCATGCTGTCTCAAACTAAATAAACTTTAAAAAAATTTTAAAAATAAATTAGAATTACATTCGGTTGTAAATGAGATCGAAAATAACAGCCTGAACAAGATAGAAGTTGTTTCTCACTCACATAAAGTGTGTCATGAGCACGCTGGGAAGGCGCACACATGAGTTGTGTTTTTCCACAGTACCTTTTCCAATAAAGTACCAGTTTTATTCAGTCATAAAGCAAAGGGAATCACGATTCTGAAAGCAGGTTCAGGGTTCCAAACTGGGTGACATTTCACCATGTGATTAAACTTGGCTTCTTACACAGCGCATGGAGCAGAACATAAGTCACACAACAAACAAGGTAACAGAAAGGTGCAGAAGTTAGCGAAGCAAACGTGAAGTCAGTCTGTGGGTGCGCAGTTGAGATAAGGCCGTGGTCCAGCCGGGTCAGCTCTCGGCACTTACCGCTTATTATGGTCAAGCCGTGAACGATCTCAGTCATGTTCGAGATCAATCGGGTAGTGCCCTTGGCGGCAGCTGCTTTTTAAGTGGTCATAGAGGGGTCACATCAGAAGAGTCTGATGGTTTGCTGCAAAACTCGTCCCTTTATGAAGAGCCCCTGCAGACCTCCTCTGGTTCTGCTTGTTGTCAGTGCTGGGGTATCAGCTGATGCCGGTCCCGGCGATAATCTCGGAGCTGCAGTACCTCTGACTACTTGTGTCATTGCTTGACATCAGAGGCTCCATTTTGCTTTCTACTGCGAGGTGACCAGCCCAATAAGGCAGCGATGCGTCATAAAGTCCTCAGGGATCTTAATTCCTTCCAGGCCAGCATGCCACCATTCCTAGGGTTTGGCCCCATCTTCAAGGTACCAGATGGTACCTTTCTCATTCCACTTGGCCACGTGCCACTTTCACTTCATCACATTGGCCAGAACTTAGTCATGTGGTCAATCCTCACCGCAAGGGAAGCTGGGAAATGAGGTCTTTATTTTGGACCTATTTAAAATTCTGCTGCTGTGGAAGAACAGATGGGACAAATGGCAGGAAGGGTAATGTGTCACATATGGAAACAACTGTTACCTGCTAGGAAGTAAGTATGACCAAAAGGCTATGGGGAGATCAGGGAAAGAAGAGAATTGCCGGCTGATCCAGGAAGACTGCCTGGAAGAAGTAGGCTTTGGACATGGATGGATTTCAACAGGCAGAGATGGGGGAGTGAAGAGGGCATTCCAAGTCAGGGTATAGGAGAGCTGAGGAGTCCAATGTAGCTGGGCACAAGTCACTGAGTGTGACTGGCAACATGCTTGGGGCCAGATAGCAGGGCCTGTGTGGCCAGGCCCAGGAGGCAGGCTGTACTCTGAAGGCAACCGGTGGGTCATGCAAGGCTTGAAGGGGCAGGGCTCTCAGAGGCCAGAATAGAGGCAGGAAATGGAATCCATTTCCCCTCCTGAGCCTCTCCCCGCCAACCTCCAAGCAAGTCTTGGCATTTGCTAGACCTTGAAAGAACCTTGTTGGTCCAAGGTGGGCACAGAGGTGGCTGAATGGTGGTCCCCAGCCAGTGGGGTCCCCAAGCCCTGCCTCCTTGTCTGGCCCCCGCCCAGGACCAAGACATCTTCTCAGACGTACCACGGGCTGCAGCAACCTTCAGGTCTGGAAACTCAGTGACCTTGACAGGGAAACTTGTCCCCTGCAAAACTCCTTTTCCACGAAGCTAGTACTTCTGCCACCTCATGAGACTAAGAACCGTGACTGGGGATTAGGAGGATTGTTGTTAACTTTGGTGGGTGTGATGACAGCAGAGTAGTTGCATAACAGAGTCATTGTCCTTTGGAATTTCATACGGAAGCATTTGTAGGTAAAATGACAGATCTGAGAATTGCCTTCAAATACTCCCGAAAATACCCCCAAATTGGGATTGGGAGATGCCGGATGAAAGGAGATTGGCAGGTTGTTACTAATGCTGAGTGATGAGTAGATGAGGGCCCATTGTATTCTTTCTGCGTGTGTTTATATTTGAAATTCTCCATAACAATGTGTTCAAGAAGTTCTGCTTTTTTGTTGTCGATCAGACGTCACTGAAAAAGTTGGACTGGAAAATAGATGCTTTCTGTAATATATACATATATTTTTTTAACTTGGCTCTTAAGGCAAGAAAAGTTAATATCAATATTAAGAATTTAACTTTGTTTTTCAGATACAGTGCAATAAGCTTGAAAAGGAAATTCAGTCTGCAACAGAAGAAACGGAACTCTTCTATAACAGAGGGGTATAGGGATAAGTTTTTGGTGAATTTGTTCTGTTCCTGCTTGAACGCCTTCCTCTCTGCTCGAGGTGTCCGTTCCGAGGACTCTACCAGGGGTCTGGAACCCGAGGTGTCTGTGCCCCCAGGATGGCTTACAATTGCACAGGCCAGCGCCCTTTCCAGGCAGGTTCCTGGGGTTTCAAGCCTGGATGAAAGGAGAAACAAGAGGCTGTCCTGTCTGGTCCACCCCCATGGGGTTGCTGAGGGGATGGGTGATAGAAGATTCGATTCTCTAGGTGTTTGTTCATCGGCCTCTGAAGGGATACTGTGAAATTACTAATAAACTTATTAAAAGTTGAGTATTTGAAAAAATAGAGGAAAAGGGTCTCCCGCGCCCAGGGCTCAGGCATTAAATTGATGGCCCACCTCAAGGTAAGTGGGAGCCTCTGGTGGGCGCTGAAGGCCTCCACCCCCAAAGCGATCCTCTTTCCCTCCTCAGCTGACTCCCATTTTGGACTGAAAATCTTTGCCCCCGGGGCCATCCGCCTCCTTTCTCCTCTCTGGCAAATGACCCTGCCTCCTCCCTCACAGTGAAAACAAGGCTGTGGACCAGCGGTGGAACCTCCTGGCGTCAATTCCGCAGACCTCTTCCCACCCACGCCCAGCCTTCCCTCCTCCTCGCAAGGTCAGCTGTGGGCCGGGCTCTGGGCCCTTCCTTTCCGATTTCCTCAGGGCCTTCCGTGCCTGTGTAGCTTCCCTGCCTCTGGCTCCAGACTCCTCCCTCCTTCCCAGAAGCAAGGGAACTACTGGAGTCACCAGCCTCGTTAAAATAGCTAACATCCTTCCGGAGCCAAATGTTTTCAAGGATTGTCTCCCCTCACTGTGCCCACCACCTTCCACCCTGCTACAACTGCTCCCCACCCCGCACCCTACCCGAACGCTGACTGCCAGTCTGCTGGGTGCTCAGACTCAGCACGGGGCTTGCTCCCCTGAGCAGAGGCCCCCCTCCTGCTGCCCCCCGTACCCCGCCCCTCAGACATCCACTTGAGACCATCTTTTCCTCCCCGTCTCAGGAAATGGCACCGCCACCGACGAAGCAGCGTCACCCAAGATCATTGGCGTCACCCTCTCTTCTCCCTCCCCTCAACCCCATTCAACAGCTGAGCCCAAAGGTGACAAGTGCTACAGCCTGCCCGGCCCATCAGCATCCCCTGCTGGCGTTACTCGATTATCTCTGCTGGCTCCTCCCTTCCCTGCCTCAGCCTGCTCTGATAAACACCTGCCCAAAAGCCTTAAATGGCTTCCCAGTGTATCAGGTTCAAGTCCAAATTCCTTACCCGGCAGGCAAGAACCTTTACCTTATTCATTTCCTGCCGCCCCTTTTCTTCACTTTGGACCATACCCTGTTCCTCATGTGGGCTGCAGTCTTTCCTTCCTGGGCCTTCATACCAGCTGTTCCCAGCTCCAGGTTAACTCTCATGCATCAGGTCTGACTTGGACATCAATCAATCACTCCCTCCAGGAAGCCCTCTAGGATACACAGTACTGAATTAGGTGCCGCTGCTATGTGCTCCCATAGCACTCACACTGTATCTAGCCTGGCCACACCACAGTGGGATAGTCTGTTTGCTGACCCTGAGCCCCCCCCAGACCACATACCTTGAGAGCAAGAAGTGTGTGTGTTGTGCATCAAGGAAAGCCTCAGGACACAATGCAGTGCATGGCAGAGTAGGCACCCTAACATCTGCATGCTGGAGGAACATTTCCAACACACCCGTCCCCAAATCATCAAAGAATGTATCTGAGGCTTTCAATGTTCCCTGGGCCAGAATGATGGTTATCTGCAAATTTGGTTATAAAAGGGTTTCACAAAAGCCTAAACGAACAAAACTGTTTAAAAAAGCCTACCAGATGGTTTGGTACAGCCACAGGCATACACGAAACAAAATGAAAGAACAAAACACACAAAGGACCCAGGTGGAGGCTTAGCCACTAACAGATGACAGAGTAGAAATGCGAGGGCACCTTTTCAAAGAAGACACAAGTGCCAGCTCTAGGAAATGGGGGATGGAGAAGGGCGAGGGCAGGGAGGGCAGGGGGTGAGCCAGGCACGGAGGCAAGGAGCTGAACGCCTTAACTTTCAAACAGGCCTTGTAATAACTTCCCAGCACGTCTGCATTGACAAAAGGGTTTTATCTTTTGTTTCGAGTGGGGAGCATTACAGAAAGAGGGCACAATTCTTCATCTGCCTAAATGTCGTTGGATATCAAAATATTTTCATTTTATTTCTGCATCATAAATCTGTAATTTTAACAACTTTGATCATTAACTGCTATAGTAATACAAAAAATGGAGATAAAGACGTTCATGTTCGTTTTCATAAAGTGCAGATTTAATTTTCAATTGTTTGCCTTAGTAAACATCATCTCATTCCAGATCCTCCCTGTCCCCACCCAAGGAGGGAGGGGAAAAGGCTATTTTTTATTTTTACTTAACAAATGTCTAACACAAAGAATAAATGACAGATCTAATAAAGACAAGATTTTTTTGCAACTGTTTTTCTGGGTAAGATTTCTAAGGACAACAGTAGTGAGTGTAAAATAAATTTTCATAATTAATATGAATACATATAACAAATACATAATTTAGACCTCTATGTTTATTTTGCAACTTTTAGGCCTCCAATTATGAAAAAGGTACATAAGCTGAACAAGAATACTTTCCAGTGTGGCCAAATTACTTTCACTGAAGTATGAAGACACTCTCCGGTCTTAGCCTTTGTAATTATGTAAAGTTGCTATTTTCTTCATACCCACATTTATACCCAAAATGGGCTTATTTTTGCTCTATCATATAAGGACTGGCATCTTTTTCAAAAGAATATTGCTAGCAACAGGGTTAATTAAAGAGTACTAATGGCTTAAGTTTGCCAAGTGCTTACTTCTGTGACAATATAAATATGGATTATTAAAGTTGTCTACTCAAGTATAAAATCTATGCAAAATCCTCATAATATAGGCAAAAATGTTGAAAGGCCGAGAAAAAGAATTCTTTTCTTTTACAAGAAAGTGCAACTGCAGGATCTTTTTTGAATGATCTTCTGGACAGTTCTGCAGAAAACTTAGTAGTTTGGCTCAGAAAGTAGAGTTCCTCATGAGGAATAAAAGTTCTTCCTAGAAGAATACAAAGCAAAATTTCAGGCAGCTTTCTGAAAGTAAGCCATTCGTTTGTGGCTACGCAATGGGACGAGTGGAACTGATAATAATGAAGGCTTTCGGGTTTGCTGTGATTTGCACTAAAACTTGGCAGAGCTTTTTTTCTCTTACGCCGGGACACCACGTCGTTGCTCACGTCATAGGTGGTAGTTACAGCACTTGGTCTGACCCTGACCGCAGGCATGAATCTGACCAGGAGGACATCGGAAATGTTTTCATACGTGTTTAAGGGCTTTTTCAGGTCAAATCTCAACACTTTCACATAAATCATTAAAAATAGAACATTTTCTGTGCTATTTTCAGTATTTTACACAGTGGATAACCATGGTGAGAGAACTTTCTATCATTCATCAGGGATATGCTGTCACACAGTCAGATTTTCAGCATTTGCTCAGCTGCTGCTAGATGGTAAAGGAAGTTTTCTGTTGCTGGTGGAAATCGTCTTTGCTTTAGTGCCTCAAAATTGAGAACTAGCTTTTCTCCATCACCAGAAACTTCTGAAAATGGTTCCAGGTGGGTGAAGATTTCTCTAGTTTTTAGAGAAATATCCTTTAATGGAACAAGAAAATATGCCATTAAGTTAGCATCAAAAAATATGAATTTTTGCTGCATTTGGAGAGATTCTTCCTATTTTTTAAGTTTATCAAATTATTTATGCATTACAAAAAATGAAACAAACTTAAAACAGAAAAACCACCATGTTTTTGCCATTTGAGCCATTTTTAAGTGACAACAAGTACATTCAGTGTTTTATGACCCATTTCCAGAACTTTTTCATCATCCCAAACTGAAATCTTGTACCCATTAAACAGTAACTCCCCATCCCTGTCTCCAATGCCTGGTAACCACCATTCCACCTTTTGCTTCTGCGAATCTGCCTGGTTCTGGGTACCTCATATAAGTGAAATCACACAACATTTGTCCTTTTGTGTCTGGCTTATTTCACTTGGCATAATGTTTTCAAGGTTAATACATGTCGTAGCACATGTTAGAACTTCATCGCCTTTTAAGGCTCAATGATATTCCACCATACGCGTATACCACGTTTTGTTTATCCATTCATCCACTGACGGACATTTGGGTTATTTTTACCTTTTGGCTATTATTTACAGAGCTGCTGTGAACCTGAGTGCACAATTACTTATCTGTGTCTGCTTTCAATTCTTCCTGAAATATACCCAGTAGAATTGCTGGGTCTATGGTATTCCTATGTTGAATTTTTAAGGAACCCTGGTATTGTTTTTAGAGCAAATCTCCCCACCCCCCAAAATCCTCTTCTACCTGGAATAAGTAACCCAGCACCTGCCACATGGGCTGTATTCCTCTTTCCCGACAGTCCTTTGCATGGTTGATGACTCACGAGAGCTCACATTAAAGTCATGTCTTTTTCTTGGTTTGCTGACATCATTAATTCAAATATTTTCAAACCCATACAATATAATATGCCAGGCAATTTCATCATACATTATACTGAGTCACCTGCGTATCACTTTTAGTCCACGAAAAACGCAGTAACACAAAACTCATGTTTACACAGTTAACCAACGTTGTAAAGAGCCAGCATTTTTACTTGAGCGTTGATGGAGGGATGGATGGGCAGTGATGATCCACACGGTAGGAAAGGAAGAGTCTCAGCTCTCAGGACAAGCCCCGCCCACTCTTCCTGGCCTGAGCCGATGGGCCACCAGCGCTGAACAGAAAGAACGGTGCTGCTGGTGGGTTCCTGTCACACCTGTGGATCCTCTCAACCTTTAGCTCACGTGTCACCTCCTCAGAGAGCTGTCTAATCTCTTCTCTAGTATTCTTCACCTTGACCTTTTGTTTCTATCACAGCATTCATTTCTCATGGCTCACAATGATCTGGCATTTACTTTTTTTTAAGTTTATTTATTTATTTTGAGAGAGAGAGAGAGAAAGAGAGAAAGAGAGAGAGAGCGAGCATGATCTGGGGAGGGGCAGAGAGAAGAGAGAGAATCCCAAGCAGGCTCTGTGCCACCAGCACAGAGTCCGACGTGGGGCTTGAACTCACAAACATGAGACCATGACCTGAACTGGAATCAAGAGTCAGACATTTAACCAACCGAGCCACCCAGGTGCCCTTACATTATTTCCTATTCATCTACTCCAATAAATACAACCCTACTGCCCCATGCCTGACATATAGTCAGTGCTCAATAAATATTTTCTGGATAAATGAATGAATAAATGGAAAAAAGAACCGGGTCCAGCCAGATGAGTAGGGCCTGCCTATCAGAGCCCCCCCACCGCCACCCCTGATGAGGCGGCACAGGTACAGACAGCGGGAGACAATCCTTCCAGGCCTCTGGCCCCCACGGGATGACACAAGGGTCTAGATGAGCCAGGGCCTGGAAGCCAGGATGGAAGCATATCCCGGGAGAAGAGTAAGGAGCTGGGAACAGGCGCAATGCAAACCGGCAGCAGACAGGAAAGGAGCTGGCAGGCTGCAGTGCACAGGAGGGCCTGTCATCACCACAGGGACAGGCTTAAATAAACTCTCCAGCCATCCCCATCCAGAAAGGGGAGAGGGGAGGATCCACATGGAAGCTCTGGTCAGCTTGACAGGGAGACCCCACAGCGGGGCTAGCCCTGCAGGGTGTGAGCCCAGAGTCTGCTACCTTTGGCAGGGATCTGACTACATGCTTGCTTACTGCTGTTCTGGACACAGTACATCGAAGCTAGACTGAGACGCCCTCTCTAGTCCTCAGCAGCAACTATCTCTTGAAAGTTGTTCCTCCGTGAAAATTCTGCTGGAGCACAGAATGCGTTCGCTCAGGAAAGCGTTCCAGACCAGCTGGGGGTCACACCTGTCACCAGCCCCCCGCATGTCTCTGTCCCCAGAGCCTGATAACTATTTGGCTACGGTGGGCCTCTGCCTGCTCCTCTAACCAGGGCCACCCTGCAGACCCTCGTGCCAGCATCTGCCTACGGCTTCTCACGGCTCCCCGCACCCCAGGCAGTTCTGCCACACGCTGCCCGGCACCACCACGGCACAACTCTCAGTAAGTCAGGGGACTGAGGAGTTACCTGTATGACTTGGCTGTCTGACTTCTCCGGATCTTCTGCAGATTGAACAATCAGCTGACCAATTTCTTTGTGCAGTTTGCCCATTGTCATGGCCTCTGGTGAGATCAAGCAGAAGTTATGTAGATGTTTAGAAGTTTACATAATAAAAACCAGGACGCCTATTTGAAAATGTAAACCATCATACAGAGGAAATTTTCAAAACAACCAACAACCGCCCACATTTCCATCTTCATCCTGAATGCAAATATGATATCACTCCAAGGTACGTGCTAGGAGGCACGGCATAATCACGATTTATACTTCGTTCAAAATAAGAACATGCCAATACCAGGTTTCTCCTTCACAACTACCTGATAAGAATTTTTGTTTTTCTTCCTAGGCAAGACCTAATGAAAACTACTGACTACAAGTAAGTTGTGATTTTAAGCCAAGAGCCTGACCTCCCTACGCAGATCTTTACGGTTAAGAATTCAAGTGTAACTCGGGGGCCTGGGTGGCTCAGTTGGTTAAGAGTCCCACTTCGGCTCAGGTCATGATCTCACATTCGTGAGTTCGAGCCCCGCGTCGGGCTCTGTGTTGACCGCTCGGAGCCTGGAGCCTGTTTCGGATTCTGTGTCTCCCTCTCTCTCTGCCCCTTCCCCACTCATGCTCTGTCTCTCTCTCAAAACGAAATAAACATTTAAAAAAAAAATTCAAGTGGAACCTTCTGGTGGGGATCCTATAGCAGCAGAGCGTCCTATCAGTTCTGCAGAAGCCAGCTGAACATTCCAGGGTGTGAAGACCCTCAGAATGTGCAAAGGAAACACCCTAAGTCACACGATTTACATACACTGCTCCTTTTCTGCAGCAAAAAGATGAACAGAAATTTCTGTTTGTCCCTCCAAGGGACAAACTCCATTTGAATGGTGTTGATTTGAGACGAGCTCATCTTATAGACTCGGAGCAACAGAAGGCGGCAGGAGATGGCCACCCTTTCTGGTCCTAATGCTTCAGCAATATAAGTGGCCCTGGCCACAGCTAGTATCCTATCACTCTGGCTTTACAAAGGGCAATACTCACCTCCATTCCCTTTTGCTTACTGACACACTGACACATCGTTCAAAAAGATTTTCCATACAGGATTCATGTTCAGTCCTTGTGCAATAATAAATTTCTACGCCCTTTTTCATTCTCTGTCCTTTAAGAGGTGGAGCCTACTTCCTCTCTCTTACGTGGGGACTGGACTTAATGGCTTCCTTCTAACAAATAGAATATGGAAGAACTGGTATATGACTTCTGAGACTAGGTCATAAAAGGCACTGTGGTCTTTCTGTCTCTTGGACCACTCACTCTTGGGGAAGCCAGCTGTCATGTCATGAGAATACTCAAGCTGCCCTACAGAGAGGCCAGGTGGTGAGGCCTCCTGTTAAAAGTTAGCTTAGAAGTTGAGACTTTGGATGACTGAAGCCTTGGGAATATCTTTGTTTTTTAATGTTTATTTATTTTTGAGAGAGAGACAGAGCATGAGCAGGAGAGGGGCAGAGAGAGAGAGGTAGATACAGAATCTGAAGCAGGCTCCAGGCTCTGAACTGTCAGCACAGAGCCCAACATGAGGCTCGAACCTACGAACCATGAGATTATGACCTGAGCCGAAGTCGGACCCTTAACCAACTGAGCCACCCAGGTGCCCCTGCCTTGGCAGTATCTTGATTGAAACCTCATGAGAGACCCTGAGTCGGAACCTCTCAGCTAAGTCAGTCCTAAAACTGTGAGATAATAAATATTTGCTGTTTTAAATTTTTTTTTTCACGTTTATTTATTTTTGAGACAGAGAGAGACACAGCATGAACAGGGGAGGGGCAGAGAGAGAGGGAGACACAGAATCTGAAACAGGCTCCAGGCTCTGAGCAGTCAGCACAGAGCCCGACGTGGGGCTCGAACTCACGGACCACGAGATCATGACCTGAGCCGAAGTCGGACACTTAACCGACCGAGCCACCCAGGGGCCCCAATATTTGCTGTTTTAAACTACTAGGTTTAAAAGTGATGTGTTATGCAGCAATAGGCAACTCATACAGCTTGTTTAAACAGAAAAGTTGAGAAACGAGATAGAGACACTATCCTATTGGGGCACCCAGGTGGCTCAGTCGGTTGTATCCACTCTTGATCTCAGTTCAGGTCATATCTCAAGAGGGAGCCCCACGTCCGGCTCTGTGCTGACTGCACAGAGACTGCTTGGGATTCTTTCTCCCTCTCTCTGCCCCTCCCCCACTCACGCTTACTCTCTCATAATAAATAAATAAACATTACAAAAAAAAGATACTATCTTATTAACATATACTGTACAGCATAAGCACCCAGAATGTACTACTAACATGGCTGGGCCTGTAAGAATAAATGCTATGTTCCAGACACAGAAAATCTCTCCAGTTTCAGCACAGCGGGCAAAGCAGGCCTTTGAATACCAGTTTTAGAGCATCAGCCTAAAGATACAACTGCTTCAGGGGCGCCTGGGTGGCTCCGTCAGTTGAGCGTCCGACTTCAGCTCAGGTCATGATCTCACGACTCGTGAGTTCGAGCCCCGCGTCAGGTTCTGTGCTGATAGCTCGGAGCCTGGAGCCTGCTTCATATTCTGGGTCTCCCTCTCTCTCTCTCTCTCTCTCTGCCCTCTCCTGCTCATGCTGTCTCTCTCTATCTCTCAAAAAAAAAAATTAAATAAATAAATAAATAAACATTAAAAAAAAATACAACTGCTTCGGGTGGGCAGGAGGATGGGTGAAACCGATCAAGGAGATTATGCGCACACTTATCTTCATGAGCCCTGAGTAGCATGTGGAAGTGTTGAATCACTGTACTGAACCCCTGAAACATAACCCTGTATGTTAGCTACACTGGAATTAAAATTTTAATAAATTAATTTTAAAAAGTATAACTGCTTGGCTTACATTTTGTATCAACGACGCAAGAGAGAACTAACCTTTCGCAAGTGGGGCAATGGTAATCTCACGATCTGCCAGATTCACAAACACGTCATAGAGGTCTGACCTGTTGCTCACCTCCAAGTCCACAAACCCAGCGATGTAACCTGCATGACAAAGATGACCCACATTACCGGGATGGGAACAAATCCTGTTGCGAACGGGTCAAAAGAGAGTGGACTCCAAACGTTCACCGGCTGCTTTTCTTCTCTGCTTTATTCAGGGGCCATCAGCCGTACCCTCTGGCATTTCTTCAGACCACATTATTGCCAGTTGCCTGCAGAAACCCTTCCAACTCAAAACGTCCCCAAAACTACATTGTGGTGTCAAAGGAGAAGGCATTTACTTTTCAGTTCCTGCTATTCAGGTCAAGAATGACAGCCGAGGTAGAGGTAGCAAGGATTCTCTTGACCAATGTTCCCCCTGTAGGTCTCTGTCTCTAAGCAACCACAGCCACACGCCCGGCTTTCTCAGGGACAGCGTGCTGGGGACGGCATCATCTTTCACCAGTTTCAGATCTGATACAAATAAATGCTAAAGGAATCAGGACAACTCAAGAATTAACAGAAGTTTGGAACTGATGTTAAGAAAATAGCTACCAGACTTTCCACATTTCACAGAGCAATACAATTAAAAACAAATAAAAAAAATTGAGGACCAATTCACTATTGGGACCTCATCAAAACAAAAAGCTTCTGCACAGCGAAGGAAACAATCGGCAAATCTAAAAGGCAACCGACAGAACGGGAGAAGATATTTCAAAAGACATATCAGATAAAGGGTTAGTATCCATAATCTATAAAGAACTTACCGAACTCAGGGCGCCTCAGTGGCTCAGTCAGTTAAACATCAGGCTCAGGTCATGATCTCATGGTTTGTGAGTTCAAGCCCTGTGTCAGGCTCTGTGCTGACAGCTCAGAGCCTGGAGCCTGCTTCGGGTTCTGTGTTTCCCTCTCTCTCTGCCCCTCCCCCGCTCGCACTCTGTCTCTCTCTCACTCTCTCTCTTAAAAATAAACATTGAAGAACTTATCAAACTCAACACCCAAAAAAACAAATAATCCAGTGAAGAATTGGGCAAAAGACATGAAAAGACACTTCTCTAAAGAAGACATCCAGATTGCCAACTGACACATGAAAAAATGTTCAACGTTACTCATCATCAGGGAAAAACAAATCAAAACCACAATGAGATACCACCTTACACCTGTCAGAATGGCTAACATTAACAACTCAGGCAACAACAGATGTTGGCGAGGATGCCCAGAAAGAGGATCTCTTTTGCATTGTTGGTGGGAACGCAAGCTGGTGCAACCAATCTGGAAAACAGTATGGAGGTTCCTCAAAAAATTAAAAATAAAACTACCTTATGACTCAGCGACAGCATTACTACGTATTTATCTAAGGGATACAGGTGTGCTGTTTCGAAGAGACACATGCACCCCCATGTTTATAGCAGCACTATCGACAATAGCCAAAGTATGGAAAGAGCCCAAATGTCCATCGATGGATGAATGGATAAAGAAGTGGTATATATATACACAATGGAGTATTACTTGGCAATCAAAAAGAATGAAACCTTGCCATTTGCAGCTACGTGGATGGAACTAGAGGGTATTATGCTAAGCAAAATTAGTCAGAGAAAGACAAATATCATATGACTTCACTCCTATGAGGACTTTAAGAGACAAAACAGATGAACATAAGGGAAGGCAAGCAAAAATAACATAAAAACAGGGAGGAGGACAAAACAGAAGAGACTCTTAAATATGGAGAACAGAGGGTTACTGGAGGGGTTGTGGGAGGGGGGATGGGCTAAATGGGTAAGGGGCATTAAGGAGTCTACTCCTGAAATCATTGTTGCACTCTATGCTAACTAAATCGGATGTAAATTTAAAAAAATAAAAATAAAAAATAAAATAAAATGTGAAAAAAAATAAAATTTTTAAGGAAAAAAAAATTGGTCGCATTTACCAAAGAAATAATGCATCATCAGTAGTCCCTTTGGGAAGGCCAGAAAAAAGTCCTCCCCCAAACCAGGTGAACGCCAAGCCTCTCCTCCTGCGAGACCCCCACCGTCTACCTGGGCACATCCGCAGGGCTTCCAGCTCCTCGGCACTGAGGTGCACATAGGAATGAAGTATGGTCCAGTCCTGTCGATGCCACACCAGGGCAGGCAGAGTCCTGGGGAACGAAGACAAGAACTCAAATGGTTGCTGGCCCGCACCCGCACCCTCCTCCCTCTTCCTCCCGAGGACAGAGCTAGCTGTCAGAGGCAGAGGGGAGAATGAAGACTACACGTGCCCCGACCTCCAGGCTTCAAATTAAAGTAATGCAATGTCTTCAACTCTGCCTTTTTGGGTCAGATTAGCTACAAAAAGCTCAAGGTGAAGTTTCAAAACATCTCCGTGGTGGCAAGGAGTAACACTTCTGAAGTTTTCCTCCAAATGCCTCACTCCGCAAACCGCCACGGAGGGAGTCTGAGGGTAAAATCCAGAGCGGGGCCCTGCAAGCAACATATTTTTTTTGAAGTCTCTCGTTTCTATGTTTAAAGTTCCAATCGAACTTGCAAACCACTTTGTGTTTGTTTTTATACAAAGTAAGTTTCCTTGAAAAAACCAGTGAAACAGCTGCCGCAGAGAGAGGTGACGGATTGAACTGAGGTATGGTGACTCCGCTGTTGCCCTGCTAGGTTTCCCAAGCTGTGGACATCCCCGTTCCAGAAGCATAGGGGGAAAGGGCGACTGGGTGGCAATCGCAATGACAGCAGTCCTCACTTCCAGAGCGCACGCGATGAGCAAGGCACACGCCAAGTACTTCACACACGGCATCTCCAGTCCTGACAACAGGCTTACGAAGTGGGCACTGTTATCTTCATTTTACAGATACAGAGACGGAGGCTTAGAAAGTTTAAGTATCCTGGATGCGGTCACAGAGCGAGTAAAGCGCCCTCCAGGATTTTAACCCAAGTTCTTCTGACTACCAAACCTTCTTTTTCCCGTTTTCTAACCAGTCAGCCTCCTGGAGCCTCAATTTTCTCATCCGTAAAAGAAGGCAAAGTTCCTTGCAAAGTTCGTGTCACGAGTAAATTTAATAATTGAGGTGATTTATACAACAGCTGGCATACAGTAAGCACAAAAGCTAGGTCCTCTTGTTTTTAAAAAAGAATCTATGAACAAGTTAGATTTGGTAAAGAAAAAACTTTCAAAACATCTTTATTATAAAAATAAGAGAGGGGCCCCTGGGTGGCTCAGTCCGTTAAGCATCAGACTCCGGCTCAGGTCATGATCTCGTGGTCTGTGTGTTCAAGCCCCATGTCGGGTTCCGCGCTGACAGCCCGGAGCCTGCTTCAGATTCTGTATCTCCCTCTCTCTCTGCCCCTCCCCCACTTGTGTTCTGTCTCTCAAAAATAAATAAATTTTTTTTTTTTTTTAAAAAAAGAGAAAATCTGTGGTAAAAGTGAAAAAAAAAAAAGAAATAACTTACTTAAAACAGGGGTCAGGAAACTATGGCCATGGATCAGCTGTCTGTCTTTGCACATAAAGTTTTACTGGAACACAGCCATGCTCATTCATTTACATATGCACGACTGGCAGTTGGGTGGTTGGGACAGAGAACTTATGGCCTCCAAGCCTAAAAAATTTATGGTCTGGCAAGGAAAAGTTCAAACTCCCTGCTCTAAAATATTCTTATTTCTAAATTTAAAGAAGAATCTGCCCAAATTCGGTGACCTTGAACTACTAAAGCTCACCTGAAACATTAGACCAAGATAGCATTTCACCCACAGCCTACCACATTCTATTTATACCAAATGTGTAACAGAACAGAGCACACAGGAACACAGACTGCCCCAAGTCAGCTGCCAACAGAGCCTCTACTTTTTAATGACCAGAGACATACCTGGTGAACTCCTGGACAGCTTCTATTTTGGGGTGATAGACGACAATTCTTTTCTTTAGCATCAGTGCTGTGTGTAAGATAACGGTTTCCATTCCAAACTGAGATACAATGTCTTAAAACACAAGAAATTATAATATTACTGCATTAAATAATATGTAAGAAAATAACATTTTTATTGGAAGGAATTCTTTCCAATAAATGCAGAGTTTATTTTCTGTATACAGAATTACTTTCAATACAGAGAATAAAAAAGCACCTTATGCACTGGATGAGCATATAAATCCAGACATCTGCTCCCTAGGATGGGTGCTATGACAGCCTAAACCTGACCCTCCTCCAAGGGACTCTGCACTGGATGCACAGATGAAGCCAGAGCCCAAAGAAAGTGGAATAAATGATATGAAGGGAACCAGTATCTTTCTGTGTCATGAAACACCCTTAGGTTTAAAAAAAAAAAAAAAGTTTACTCTGGAGCACCTGGGTGGCTCAGTGGCCTAAGCAACTGACTCTTGATTTCGGCTCAGTTCATGATCTCACAGTTTGTGGGTTTGAACCCCACATAGGGCTCTACACTGACAGTACACAGCCTGCTTGGGATTCTCTCTATCTGCCCCAACCCCGCTGGCTCTCTCTCTCTCAAATAAATAAACATTCAAAACTAATAACAGATAAATAAAAGTTCATGGACACCACCCCTCCACCAATACATACGTCATAATGCAAGTCCTTTTGAGACAGCTGAACAAACCTGTCAACAAGGATGCTTAGAAACCATATAGAACAGCAGGTTCAAGAGCTAAGACAGGCACTGTAGGAGGGCAAGAGTGAAGGCCAGCGTTTCCCCTTTCCTCCCTTTTAAGGACCCTGAAATCTGTGGCTTAGCCCTGCACTGCTGTTTTGGATTTTCCAGTTGGGAGAGGAAGGCAGAGAGTTAGAAGAGGAACTCTGGGTCAGGGGCCTGAGCTCTCCACATGTAGGAAGTAACTGCTAAAATGTAAGGAAAGAAAAACTATGGAAGTCGGCAGACACTCAAGCTGTGAAATTCAGCTTACCCACAAAAGAACATTTCTGTATTATTAACAGTCAGAAGAGTGTGGAAAGGGCCACCACAAAAATCTGCTTTCCTGCAACAGAATTCTAATCAAATAAGGCAATGTAGAAGTTGAACTACCCTCCTGTATAGCAAATAAATATTACATAGATGAAAATATACAGAAAGATGGAATATTAGAATACAATGAGGATTGCCCTTGGCTTGGGGATCTTGTTGTTGGGATGGAACCATCCGGGACGGGTTTTTGTTTTGTGGGGTGTGTGTGCGTGCGTGTTCACCTTTGATGGAGCCTGCAAGATAAGCCTTTCGGGCATCAAAATCCTTGCTAAGGAAAGAGCCATTTTCTTCACTCTGGCATATCCCCTTTGTGAGTACTGCAATATAACTCTCCATCATTTTAACTGGGCTCCCATGTTTCAGGTACATTCTGTAAGAAAAGACAAAAAACAACCATGCTTTTATATAGCATGAACCACACAGAGCAATGCGCCCAAGGCTGGGTACGGGTACTTCCTAAAAAATCTAAGTCAACCTGCTGATAACGCTTCTGAATGCCTGAAACTTTTTATGACATGACTACTTCTATAATTTAATTTGATAATGTATTGAAAAAAACAACCATTCAAGAGACCTCCAACAACTCCCTCAAGCTGGCTTTCTCCTTCCATCTCTACAGCCCACTGGAGCAGGAGAGTAAGCTAAGGACTTTCTAAGGACTCATTTCTCTTTTCTTTTTTTCCCTAAGTTTTATTTTTTAAGTTTATTTATTTTGAGAGAGAGAGAGAGCATGTGCACACCCGCACAAGTCAGAGAGGGGCAGAAAGAAGGAGAGACAGAATCCCAAGCAGGCTCCACACCATCAGCACACAGCCTGATGTGGGGCTTGAACTCACGAACCCATGAGATCATGACCTGAGCTGAGATGCTTAACCAACTGCACCCAGGCACCCCTGAGGGCCCACTATTCTTAAAAAAAAATATTGCATTTTTATCTGTCTTATATTCACAAATGGTGCTTCTAGCCATAAGGACTCTAGTATTGCTGGGATTTCCTTTGACAAGAAAGGAGTTTTACACATTGTTCACAGAGAAAACAGTAATTATAGAACCTATATTTATTATCAGAGTTCCCAGAGGTAACTATATTTAGATAATTAAGAAATCAAACTCCTTTAAGTTTCTGGTAGTAAGTATACACTAGATATATTCATCATCAAGTTCTAGAAAACGCTGACAGGAAACTGCCTACATTTATAGCTCACATGTGAAATCAGTCTCTTCCCCTGAAATCTCTTCCTGTGAGTAAATAAATCTAAATTTTGCATGAGAAGCAGGACTGGGCCTACTTGAGCCTTTTAGTAGCTAAGTGGATTAAAAAACTGGAAAGAAAATAAAATTATTGTTTAAAACAGATCATTTGAGGGATACCTGGGTAGCTCAGTCAGTTAAGCGTCTGACCCTCAGTTTCGGTTCAGATCATGATCTCACAGTTCGTGAATCTGAGCCCCTCGTTGGGCTCTGTGCTGACAGTGTGGAGCCTGCTTGGGATTCTCTCTCTCCATCTCTCTCTCTTCCCCTAACCCACATATGCTCTATCTCTCTCTTAAAAATAAACATTAAAAAAAAAAAGATTTAAAAATTTTTTAAAAAATAAAATAGATCACTTGAAACTGTATTTATTGTAGGTTAAGTGAAAAAAGCAAGTGTTGTAACTACTAGCCAGTCAGTGTTTTTAAATTACTTCAATGCACAATTGAGGGAAAGAGGTAGAGAACAATGAATATGGTAAGCTATCCTACATGTAAAATAGTCAAACCCATGATCTCATACACATGCTTCTATATGGAGAAAATATCTCTGGTATGATATAAAGAAAACAGCCCCAGGAGTGCCCCGGGGTGGGGGTCAGGAGGCAGATTTGAAGGCTAGGAATAGGGAGAGGAAGGGACCTAGTTTTCACTGTATACCCTTCTGTATTGTCTGTATTTTTTTCCTGTGTGCTTACGTTACCACCACCAAACAAACAATATACCATTAAAACTGTAAAACAGACGGGCACCTGAGTGGCTCAGTCAGTTAAGTGTCCGACTCTTGATTTCTGCCTAAGTCATGATCTCACTGTTCGTGAACTGGAGCCCTGCATCAGGCCACATTGTCAGTGTGGAGCCTGCTTGGGATTCTCTCTCTCTCCCTCTCTCTGCCCCTCCCTTGCTCACGTGTGTATGCGTGCACACACACACACTCACTCTCTCTCTTTCTCAAAATAAATAAATAAACTTAAAAAAAAAAAACCTGTGAAATAGAAACAATATACTGTAATGGAAAAGAGAAACACAGGAAGGGTAGTAGGATAAGATCACTTTTTCCATAACAACCCTGGGTGATGAACTACTGACAGAAGGAAGGATCCCCCCAAATCATTCCATAGGAAAACCACAAAGTGCAACCCAGGGAACCTTACTCAGATGGAACAACCGGAGGCTGTCACACCTGGCCCGGACAACTGGTTCCAAGTGAAACCCTGGTTCTCTATCACGGCCACTAGCTGGAGGCTCCGGAAGATGAAGGGGGTCATGGCAAATGACCTGGATCCCACACAGGGAACGAACCCCCTCGTGTGGGCTTCCGCTGCCACTGTGAGCAGCGTGCTATGGAAGGCACGCCTGCTTGTCCCCTCCCCAGAAACGGAAGGGAGCACCTCCATGGTAAGCAGCAGCATCGAAAAGTGTTGGTCTATGTACTTGTGCACACAGACATGTGTTAATGGGGAGAGGGAGTGTGTGCGTGTGCAAGAGCATATGGGTATGTACACATGCAAGGGTAAGTGCAGTAAGGTGCAGGGGGCAGAAGAGATGGCTGCCAATAGCTCTCAGTCCTCATTTCTCCTAAACTGTGACAGGAGAAGAGTCCAGAACCCAACAATGCCATGGCACTACAGAAGCTGAGGAACCTTCCAGCTTCCTCCCGGGCAGGAAGTGGAATCTAAAGCAATCTTAAATTTTGAGCCCAAGAATATTTCCCAGTGAATTCACTGGGAAACCTAACCCTGACTCAGTCAAATGAAATGGGAGTCCAACGTTTGTTCAAAAGCAGCTTTACGGTGTTTTTAGCTCATGGCTTCTAGATAGCGTCTCTTCTCACAATAATAATCCCCCTTTGTGTCAGTGCCATGGTAGCAGACAACTGTTTATATTCCACAATGAACCATATACCTGGGACTTATCTGAAGAGAGCAAAAAGGTTTTCTTATCATAGCCGGCTGCAAAACAGTAAAACTTCATTCTGTCAAAATACAATCTACCTGAAACCCTTAAGTAATTAGAAAGTAGTCTGCTACATGTAGATATAGATATATAGATATAGATATAGTTATGGATATAGACATATAGATATAGATAGCCAGAGATAGATAGCATGTGTGTGTACACATAAAAATGGCAAAAAAGCAATCATTCATCAGGCTTATAGTGAGGAACACAAAAACAACTCCCTTTGCCCCCCACCGCATCTAAAACAACTTACTGAGCATAAGCCTGAGGGCTGATGTTGTAATACATAACCTCTAGAATTACAATTCCATCTAGTAACAACAATATTGAAAAAAAAATCTAAAACCCTGTCAAAGCCCTGATTGAGGAAAAAACTAATTTCCCCAACATACAAGAAAGGTTTGATTAACTCCACTATATACACTCACCAAGGCAAGAAAGCAAACTGGTATATTTTACATAAAATTTTTCAACAGCTGGGATAAAACTAAAGAAGTTTACCTGAATCACTATTAACCAATTAATCAGATTCTCAGCTTCCCAGCATTCCAGCTAAGCAGTATTTTCCTGCATTTTTGCATAATTCAAAATGCTCATTAACTTTCCCCAAAATGACTCCCCCACACAGACCTTGACACGTATAAACTAGCTTACCACTTCGCCAGCACTTAATTTATCCGTCCTGCTAAGGAAAGTTCTAGATTGGAAGTGAGCAGAAGTTGTCAGGCCAAAAGTAGCAAGTGACTCAAATACCCAAGAACTACAATGGTTGTGTAAATTGCTTTTCCTCCTCCCTTCTACCATTTTCCCAAATAAGAGCAGTGTCATAAAAGCAGAAGAGAAAGTTCCTCTTACAGAAGTTTCCAGAGGGCCAGTAAAGATTAAGTTGGGGAAGCAGAGGGCTGAAATTTGCTTCCTCCGTGTAGAAATCTGCTATGTAACTACCAAGCAAGATCTTCATTTTTGTAGGATAGCATTTAATACAGTTTTCATACAGACCTACACAATATCCTAGTGAAGGCGGCATATTTCTCTGGATTAAAATCTTTGGCGGTCAGAACAATAGAAAAATGAGTCACCTGTCCAAAAGAAACAAAAAGTATACTTTTTAAAGACACTTTCACAGATTTAAATTTTATTACTACATTCTAGCAAACCTCTTGTACAAGACATAACAGCATTAAAAAGAAAAGATCAAAACGTAACCAAGGTCTCACTTCCTTGTTTATACGTTTATGTTTATATACACACATATAAAAGATATGTACTTATATATACCTATATATTTCATTTCTTAGATAAGAATGTAGTACTTTTAGAGTTAACATCTTTTCAAAAACACAAATATATTTCAAATATCAAAAATGTGAGTTTTCATTTAAAGTACTCTAACCTCATCAAAGCAGAATTAGAAATGTCATATCAGATCTACCAATTTATCAACTCTTAATTAATGAAAGAGGATACAAAACAACAAAAATACACACAGTAAGATCACACAGTTCCTGAAATAGTCAATGCTCTACAGAATGCCATATAATCTCTGTAGAAAGCACACTGTAACAATAAGCTTCATTTGTCTATACTCCTCTATTATTATAAATATAAATTTCTTCTAATCATATACCTATTATTCCCATTAATGAGATAAAATTCAGGACTTTATAAAAGGCAAAGCATTTAAGAAATACATTTTTAGAAATCATATTCTTAAATATAAGAACTACCTCTAAATCTTGTCATTTTTCAAATCTGAAAAGCAGATTTGAAATCGATGTTGCTGCTTTGGCATTCTATGGAACAAAACACAGATAAACCTATTCAACACATCAAGACCTTTCAGCAAGAACTTAATGAACATAAACCAAAGATTTTATAACACATTGAAAACTATCTTTTTGCAAATTTACATTTTCTAATTATGAATCTGTTTTGTTTGAAACCTCTAACAGTTTTAAACTGTTGCCTTCTTGTTACTTTAAAAGTAACTCCTTAAATTTAAATTGATATCTTGGACATGTTTCATGATTATTGGCTATAAAAGTAGCCCTAGATGGTAAAAGAAGTCCCCACACAGGCACACACCAGGAGCTTCGTCACTTTCCAATATTTCTTTATTTGAAAAAAAAAACAAAAAACAAAAAAACAAAAAAACCCTGCTGGTTACTTGGAATTAGAAAAGCCCACAGTGACCACATACTGGTTTTCAACATGTCACATTGATACTGTTCATATATCAAATGACACACACACAAAAGCCTACTTAATACATGTTTCCTTAACTCTCCTTTCTATTCCTAACATATCCTTACCATCCATAAATAAATGAAAAAAAGTTTTCTTAATTATATCAAGGATAATTTTATCTTTAAAAATTTTGGGGGGGTAAGGGGCATTAAGGAATCTATTCCTGAAATCATTGCTTCACTATATGCTAACTATTTTGGATGCAAATTTAAGAAAATAAAAAATAGGGGCGCCTGGGTGGCTCAGTCGGTTAAGCGTCCGACTTCAGCTCAGGTCATGATCTCACAGTCCGTGAGTTCGAGCCCCGCGTCAGGCTCTGGGCTGATGGCTCAGAGCCTGGAGCCTGCTTCCGATTCTGTGTCTCCCTCTCTCTCTGCCCCTCCCCCGTTCATGCTCTGTCTCTCTCTGTCTCAAAAATGAATAAAACGTTTAAAAAAAATTTTTTTTTAAATAAAGTTAAAAAAAAATTTTTTTTAATATTTATTTATTTTTGAGCAGGGAGGGGAGGGAGACACAGAAGGAGAGATGGAGACACAGAATCGGAAGCCGGCTCCAGGCTCTGGGCTGTCAGCACAGAGCCCGACACAAGACCCGAAGCCACTGAGGTGTGAGATCATGACCTGAGCCAAAGTCAGAAGCTCAACCAACTGAGCCACCCAGGCATCCCAAGGATAATTTTATCTTTTAAAATAGTTTTTGGGGCGCCTGGGTGGCTCAGTCAGTTGAGCTTCTGGCTCTTGACTTCGGATCAGATCATAATCTTGTTGTCTGTGGGTTCCATCCCCATGTCAGGCTCTGCACTAACAGTGCAGAGCCTGCTTGGGATTCTCTCTCTCTCCTTCTCTCTACCCCTCCCATGCTCTGTCTCTCTCTCTCTCAAAACAAATAAACTTAAAACAAACAAACAAACAAACTTAGGGGTGCCTGGGTGGCTCAGTTGGTTAAGTGTCCAACTCTTGATCTTGGCTCAGGTCATGATCTCATGGTTTGAGTTTGAGCCCTGCACTGGGCTCAGTGCTGACAGTGTGGAGCCTGCTTGAGGTTCTCTCTCTGCCCCTCCCCTGCTCAATCTCTCTCAAAATAAATAAACTTAAGAAAAAAAAAAACTTAAAATGGTTTTTAATTATGGACAAATGCTTCTTTCCACTTTTAATCGGTCACGACTTTGCACGTCTACATTTCTACTCCATCAGAGTATAACCCAGAAAGAACTTCACTACACCAGCCATAGGGTCAGTCAATAGAATGTATACTAACCAATATTCATAGAATGAATAAGAGTGAAATTTGAAAGGGGACATTCCCAGTGAAAAGCATATCTGGTATTTTTCAAAAGTGTATTGTGAGCGATAATGTCTAAAGCTAAGAGTCACTGGAATAATGTTACGTCACTTTAAATATTTTTGGTTGTTAGACCTTCATGCAGTCGTACCTTTATCAAAACTGAAGAATCTGGAACTTCAACTGTTGTGATATAAAACCATGTTCTTCTGTACTGACCAAAGACGAAGGGATGGAGAAGTTTGTTTTCATCTGTAAGGCAGCATTTTCTCAGCAGTAAATTCCTTAAAGTAGCTGTCGTGGAAGGATAACACCACACCCACAGAACTTCTCCATTTGTGTCCTTTTCTACGGTGGAAAGATGGTCACTGTGAGAATGTCAAACAGCAGCAAGGAAGTGAATTGATTGGTTACTCAGAAGCACTTAGTGGAATCAGTTTTCACATCCCATTTTACAAAGCATCCCGGAGCATGTGTGACCCCAAATTCCCATCCACCTCTGCTGGTCAAATTATGCAGCTCTCCTGATCTTGAGTTTTAGGCCACCTGAGTAAAAACCTTTTACAACAAATCATGAATGAAAACTTAAGGGGCACCTGGGTGGCTCAGTCAGTTCAGCATCCGACATTGGCTCAGGTCGTGGTCTCATGGTTCGTGAGTTCGAGCGCTGCATCGGGCTCTGTGCTGACAGCTCGGAGCCTGGAGCCTGCTTCAGATTCTGTGTCTCCCTTTCTCTCTGCCCCTCCCCTGCTCATGCTCTGTCTCTCTCCCTCTCTCAAAAATAAATAAACATTAAAAATTTTAAGGAAAAGAAAATCTGAGCCTTAAATTTGGCAGAGTTCTTTCCTATCTCCTCCCACACAAATTCATAAACTCAGCATTTACATTTTGTTTTAATTTTAATTAAAATTAAATTTTAATTTTTAATTTTTTTTTAAGTTTATTTATTTTGAGAGAGCAAAGAGAAGACAGAGTGAGAGCAGGGGAGGGGCAGAGAGAGAAGGAGAGAGAGGGTCTCAAGCAGGCTCAACGTTGTCAGTGGAGAGCCCAATGTGGGGCTCAATCTCACGAACCTTGAGATTATGACCTGAGTTGGTCACTTAACCAACTGAGCCCCCCAGGTGCCCCCTCAGCATTACATTTTTATCAGTTAGAAGGATCTTTAATAAATACACAGGAAGTGTTTGTCAAAAACAAAACTGGAGATGAAGAAAATGGTGAAATTTCTTTTAAATCATGTTATATACTGATTGTATAAATTCTATATTTAACATTGTAATAGTAATAATAATGTAATAATAATAGTAATAATAATAATGGTTATCCTGTCACATAATGTAGTTTCCTCATCACAGTAAACACCTCAATAACCTAGCCTAAGCTCTAGAAAAACAGTTACTGTGCATAGCAGTATGGATGCAGATTTTTGTTATGGAAAATATCAAGTTCATAAAAAAATGAATTCCCGTCTCCATCATTCAGCTCCAGCAATTATCAACACCTGGTCCCTCCTTGTTTCTAATGGTCCCCCTCCCCCATTATTTTGAAGTAAATTCCTTTTAAATCCGTTTCCATACAAAAAATAAAAATCTGAATTGAAAATATGAATGTAAGTCATCTTCGTCTTTGCTGTTACCAGATAAAGTCAGAATTTAACCTAACCTTATTCACAAGTACCTTCAAGCAGGACTAAGATGCTTGAAGTACTTAGGTTTTGTTTTGAAGCAGTTCTAAAACCACATTAGAAATAAATACAGGGGAAATAAAAAAAGAAACACAGGAAGCCATTCCCAGATAAATGCACTCCTTTGAGACACTGAGAAATAATCAGCACAGTTAGCCAGTTTTGCTAAACGCAAGCAACGTTCTTCCACACTGGAGGAATAGAATGTTATCTCAATGGAGTATTACTTCAAAGGTCAACGGCACGCAGGGAACCGACAGACGTTCATTCAAGCAACCCGCGGCCGCCAATGGGATGAATGGTTCCTTGAAACACCCAACCCTGAGACACTGCACACGGCTCAGGCACACCCAAAGATCCCAACGTACTTCCTCAACCACCAATTCCTCAAATCTAACCGGGATCCCGCCATACATGATTGTGTAGACACGCCGGCTACGTGCCTGAGCTCTATCACATGATACAGGATTCCTCCACTGGTGTGAGTTGGGGCTCTGCGGCTAGACCCCAAGGGTCCCCACCCTGGCTCCGCCGCTTCCTAGCACGCGTCCGTGCGCAAAGCACACCCTGGGCCTCCATCTGCTTCTCCGAAATGTGGTCACCAAACATTACCCACACCCCCTGGAGCCGTGGTAGAAGTTTAACGGGAGATAATCCATGCATGATGCTCAGCACTCGGGGCTGGCACAGTTGGTCACGGTGACTCGAACTGCTCAATCACGTTATCGGGGCCAGCCGGGCGCCAGGCAGGCGGTCACGCGTGCCTCCCGCACGCTCCGGGGTCTGCCCCGCCGCCTCTCCCCCCTCCCCCGCCCCCCCCGCACCGCCCACTACCCGCTCTCGGCCCAGCCCCTGCCCCGCCTGCGCAGCGGCCCCTCGCAGCCGCCGGAGCTCCGTCACCCCCGACGTCCGGGCTTCTGTGCATCATGGGGCGTCCGGCAGGAGGCCCGGGGTCCCTCCGCCCTGCTGCCCCGCCCGGACGGGTCCCACGCGAGGCTACAGGCGGACCCGCCCAGGGCGGCTGGCCGGGTCCCCCGCGCCCCGCAGCCCCCCGCCCCGGCCCAACAGAGAAGGGGCCGCGACCTCCTCACCGCAGGCGGCGCCGGGGACCGCGGGAGCAGAGGCCACCCCGGGCCCAGGCGGAGGCCGAACGGGGGCGCGGGACTGCGGGGCAGGGCGCCTTCGTCCTCACCGATCAGCCCGACTCCGAGCATCAGCTGAGTGTCCGCCGCCTCCGCAGCAGCCATTTTCCGCCGCCGCCGCCGCCGCCGCAGCGCGCCGCTCCCAACAATCCGCTCGCAGGCCCCGCCCCTCCTCCAGGACACGCCCACCATCCGGCCCCACCCTCAATCAAGGCCCCGCCTCTCCCTCTGGCCCCGCTTGGGTCCCGCTCGCCCTGACTTCCTGCTCCTCCCACCTACCTTCAGCCCTCACATCTTTTTTTTTTTTTAATTTTTTTTTTGTTGTTGTTATTTATTTTTGAGAGAGACAGAGAGACAGAGCACAGGCAGGGGAGGGGCAGGGAGAGAGGGAGACACAGAATCCGAAGCAGGCTCCAGGCTCTGAGCTGTCAGCGCAGAGCCCAATGCGGGGCTTGAACTCACAAACCATGAGATCATGACCTGAACCCAAGTCAGACACTCAACCGCCTGAGCCACCCAGGAGCCCCAGCCCTCAGTTCTTCAAGCTCGGAAAACTCCTCAGCCTGGGCATCTTTCCTCAATTCCTCTAATCCAATCTTCATAAGCCCTCTCTTCAACCCACTCCAATCTTCCCTCCCCTCCTCAGTCTTTTCTCATTCTACCTCTGCCCTCCAGGCCTGCTAAAAAGAGGAGTCATGAGTATGGAGGAATGGTCTCCATCCATACACCCACCCATCCATCCATCCATCCATCCATCCATCCACTCATTCATCCATCCATCCATCTATTCATCTATCCATCCCAAAAACAAAACAAACAAAACCAAAACGAAACAAAACAAAAAACCCGGAAGATTTGAAAAAGCTTTGGGAATATAGTGTTGAACAAGATAGAGCATTCTAGTGGAGGGAGACAGACAATTGCTGAGTAAAATAATACAAAACAGCCTAGAGTGATAAGCCCGTTGCAATAACATAGTGGAGTGTGTTAGAAAGTGGAGGGGATGTACGGCTTTAAAATAGGTGTCAAGGAAGGCTCCTCAAGGAAGAGATATTTAGACAGAGATAGGCATGTTGAGAAGGAGCCAGGCAGTTTGTGTAGCTCCAGGATCCCTCCTCATGGATCTTCTGTGCCTCCAACCCCAAACCTCACAAAACTAATTAGGGAGGGTCTTTGGTATCTACAGGAATATCATACCATCTCCATCTCACTTGACGTACATTTTAAACTATTTAATACAAAATATTATATATATATACACCAACTGTTACATATATACATAAATGCTAATTTAAGGAAAAGAGGTGGTTATCCCCCAGTTTAAGAAATAAAGCATTACATGGGGTGCCTGGGTAGCTCAGTCAGTTAAGCCTCTGACTCTTGATTTTGGCTCAGGTCATGATCCTGTTGCATCCACACGACTCCTGAAACAGAATGCTATGGGCACCAGTGACCGATTGGGACCAACACTCTTGATAAGAGTGTGGCCCGGAACAGCCGGGGTACAGAGTTTTTAAAGCCGATCACATCGTTTTATCATTATCTGGGAACAGAACAAAGAAACAGTTCCCAGATGAGTTAGAAACAGTTGCCAGATGAGTCAGAAACAGTTATTGACTGTTTTAGACTTTCTGCTGCTAAGTTGCAATCAGTGGATCTCCTTGACCTTGTCTCTGATGCTCTTTTTTTGAGCTTTTGTTTCCTTCATTGGTAAAGCCTGATTCACAAGAGTATGAAGCATGATTTACAAGAGTAAAAGCAAGGCTGTTACCTTTTTATCTTTAGTGTCAGAACAAAGTTGTTATCTTTCAAGCTAAGCATTAGCCCTACACTACAATTTAACCCTTACAATCCTAGCGTTGTGGGATTGAACCCCACATGGGACTTCTTGCTGAGTGTGGAGCCTGCTTGAGATTCTCTCCCCAATTTAAATACTCTTTCTCTTAAAAAAAAAAAAAAGCATTACAAATATAGTTGAAGCACTTCCCTTCTCTTCTCCAACCTCCTTCCCCTCCCTGTCCCACAGAGGTGACCACTGCTCTAAGTTTGGTCATTGTCATTTTCCCATTAGGTTATTAAGTTTTGGTTTATTTGTATGTTTCACTCAACAAAATATTGTACTCTTTCTTTTAAAACTTTACACTGGTGCAACAATAGCTAACATTTACTGAATAGCAGACATTGTTCTAAGTATTTTACTTGTTTTTTTTTTCCTTAAATCCTCAGAATATCCTTTTGTATAAGTCCTATTATGATCCCCAATTTATAGGTGAGAAAACTGAACAGTGGCACAATTTGCCTAGGATCGCATACATGATTGCAAGTGGTGGTGCCAGGCCACAGACCCAAGCAATGAGACTCCAGCCACACAAGAAATCACTGTGCTACAAAGCCCTTCCATTCTGTTGCATACTATTTGTATTCACTTGTAAGTTGCTTTTTTTGCTCAACTTTGTTTTTTTTAAAGATTTATCCAAGTTAATACTTATAATTCTGGTTCAGTAATTTTAACTGAGTGATACTTTTGAGTATGAAAATATGATTAGTTCCACCAGCTATTAATGACAATAAATTTGTTTCCTGCTGTTTACTCTGTAATCACAGTGCTGCTATATTTTCAACAAGTCTCCCTGTTCTACTTTCTCCTTACCTTGGGAAATTCTACATCTTCAAGGTTCAAATACCATTTCTGCCCTCAACCCAGGCAAAACTAAGTTCTCCCTCTTCTAAGGTCTAATAGCATTTGGCCATAGAACTAGAATTGGGAATATATATGGCTCTTCTTTAAATTTTTAAAAAATGTTTATTTTTGAAGGAGAGACAGAGCATGAGCAGGGGAGGGGCAGAGAGGGAGACAGAGAATCTGTGGCAGGCTTCAGGCTCTGAGCTGTCAGCACAGAGCCCAACGCAGGTCTTGATCGAACTCATGAGCTGTGAGATCATGACCTGAGCCAAAGTTGGACACTTAACTGACTGAGCCACCCAGGCACCCCATATATGGCTCTTCTGTTTCTCTCATTAGACTGAACTTCCGGAGGGCAGCACCCTGAATTATGCCCCTTGGATTGATTCCCTATGCTTACTATTGTAGTAAATAGTTGCTGATGTTTCTAGATCTCACAGAAAATACAAAGGTGTTAGGGGCTGAGGAGTGGGATGCAGATTTGGAATCAGTTTGGAAGCCAAGTAGACACTTGCACTCATGTTTCATTGGCTTTTACAATCTCCTGCAAGGTTGTACAGATAAAGTGTTCACAAGGAAAATAGATCCTCTTGTAGATTCCCTTTAACGTGAACAATGCACCAATCTCCATCAATCTGCACCTTAAATACCTGCTTTTGGTGAAGGTCACTGTCATCCAATTAACTAGGATAATTAATTATATAAAATCCTAACATATTTCAGCTACCGTGATGGGCTGGAATAACTCCATAGTTATATGGTATAGGGCTAACCTCACCACCTCAGGATGTGATTGTCTGTGAAGATAGGGCCTTTAAAGAGGTAATTTAATTAAAATAAGGTTGTAAGGGTGTGTCCTAATCCAATCTAACCTGTGTCCTTATAAGAGGAGGAAATCTGGACAAAACAAAGAGATATCAGAGATGTGGCTGCCCAGGGGAAAGGCATCTGCAAGCCAAGGAGAGAGGCCTTAGAAGAAATTAAACCTGCCAACACCTTGATCTTGGACTTTTTATATCTTGAACTGTGGGAAAATGAATCTCTGCTGTTTAAGCCCCCTAGTCTGTGATATTTTGTTGTGGCAGCCATAGGAAACGGATATAGCTACTCTTCAGCCATGTGTGTTAAGTTTGAGAGAGAGAGTGAGAGAGAGCAAGAGAGCACACATGGGGGAGGAGCAGAGATGGAGAATCCCAAGCACCGGGAGTGTGGAGCCTGATGTGGGGCTCAGTGCGGGGCTCAAACCCACAAGCCTTGAAATCATGACCTAAGCTGAAGTTGGGATGCTTGACAGAGCCACCCAGGCGCCCCACTCTTGGGCCATTTGTATTGGGTGTGTTTGAAGCACCCTACTGGAGATTGTATTTCTGCGGGGTTTTTCCCCCTCTTCTCTGATAAAAGAGAAGCTTGGAAAGATTGCCTTTGAATCACTAAGGGTAAACCCCTCTTCTCTCTGCAGTAAAGGTGTGGGCCCCTCAAGTTCACTGGCCGTCTTCCTTGGGTGGGCAATTGCTCCTTTATCTGGGGTTAGGACATACTGTCACGTCCTTTTGTGGTTGAAGAGTTTCAGATGTGCCAGGCACCTGGGGAAATTCCCATAGCTTGGAGGAGAGAAAGCAACAAAGGATCTTTGTTCCTGGAGTGACGGACCAGGGAAAAAGCCCTAACCTGCTGCTCCTGAGGGACTGGAGTCAGAGTTCATCAGTGAATCAGGGAGAGCATTCCTCCTCTCCCCAAAAGCAGCACTAGGATCTGTGCACTGAGGAACATCCCAGGTCCTGGATGGTAGCCAGATGCTGCAGGCTCAGTCTTCAAGAGCAATCTTTGAGGCCAGAAGAGCCACAGCCAGAAGCAGAGTGCCCAGAACTATCTCACAGTCTCCCTGGATTTGTTTGCTGGCCCAAGAGTAAGCCCCTGGGGTCTGGGACAGTTGGAAAGAGACACTGAAGAAATACCAAAGTCTCTGGTAATAAGGCAGTTTTTAATAAGAAAGATAAAAGCAATACGAGCATAATTACCTGTTGAGTTTGTGACAATTTATGCTGACTTTACTAGGGAATACCTTGTTTTGTTCAATACGGGTTTTATGTATTTAAAGAAGATGTGTTAATGAACTGAAGACTTTCTGGAAGGCAGTCTGGCAGTATCTAACAAAACGCTGAAGTGCATACCCAGCGATTTACTTTTCAAAAATACACATACCAAAATATGCCTGTTTAACGATGTTCATCTGGTGCTGCTAGTAATCACAAAAATATGAAAATTACCTAAATATTTACTCATGAAGAAACTAAAAAAAAATAAAATAAAGGCGTATTCAACCATCATAGAGTGCTATGGAGCTATTAAGGTGAGGTAGACATATTTGTACAAACTCACTATAATCACATCTGTGTGTAAAACTCCAAGCTGGTCTGTATATACATAGGATTGGAAGGACGTACACCCGGATACTGACAGTCATTACTTCAGAGGAAGGGTGTGGGGATAGGGTATGAAGGAAGGTATGAATTGTATAATAAAAATACAAATATAAATATTTGGAAATGTATGATATGAATATATACATTTATAAATATGTATAGATGCATATATTTAATACATAAAGACATTAAATGCACCAATACAAGGTCCGTAACTGAAAAGATGTCATAGGACAATATAGAAAAATAATAGTGGTTTCCTTTAGGTGGGTAAGACTTTAGCTATTTTTCCTCCTCCTTTTACTTTCATTTCACAATTTAAAAGATAAAGAAGTATTTGTTGCTTGCAGTAGTTCAAATTAAGAAGTCTCTGAAATTGGGATGTATCCTACAATTATAATTGAAAATGTTTTCAAATGTATGGTAGATGTGCTTAAATGATGTGCTTAATCACTGATGGCATTTCTAGATTTGATGAAAGACAGTACACAGAAAAAATGAGAAAATATGTTAAATCCACAGGCCCCGGATCTCCTGTCCTTCCCACCTCACCAAGGTCATTTGCTGAATCTTACAGGGCCACATTTAGCTCCAAATACATAATATAATTTTCTGTGGTATTTGGGCTTGGAGAATCATTTTCCATTACATTGGCAGGGGTATAGGATCAGGAAAACTCCACTTCCCTTGCACAGAGTGCAAACATTTGCAAAGCACACTGTGAAATGGGCCAAAGGCTGGGGAGATGGGTGCACAGATAACCTCAGCAGAACTTGTGCCTGTGACCACCTTACAATCAGGTGGGAAAACAGAGAAGGGGTGGGGGAGGGCCTGACCAGATCTATTGCTTCTGGGATTTCAGACCTAGAGATCCAAACTTGAGGAAAGGGAAAAAGGAGACAATCTCAGAAGTAGAAGAGCATGAAAGCACCTTACGTGTATTGCCTCTCCTTGTTCCTGGTTGACTTGTTCATGCTGTGTCTCCTGCAGTCCCTGATGCCTGCTGGGCACTCTATTTTCTCAGTGAATGAGTTAGGGAGCAGCCCCTTGTGGCGGGGAGAAGGATAATGAGGCTGTGGCCAGGCTCAGGACACAGGGCAGGGGTGGGGAAAGAACGCATGCCTCCCTCCCTTCCATTTCACTGCTGGGGGCTGTCAGACCTGCCAGACAGGTTCACAGAGTTGAGGGAAAATGAGTAGAGGGCACAGAGAAGGGGAGGTATTTCTAACCTTAAGCAATAAGATGCTGCCTGTCATAGATGGAAGGGGGTTGGAGGGTGTGGAAACAGACAAGCCTGAGTTCAGATGTCACCTCTGCCATCTTGGCTGCCAAATCTCTCATTTTGCTACTTTCTGTGTACTTGCTTCCTCAGTGATCAAATGGAACTAATCATACTTTCTTCTGTGCCTTTCCCAAAGTTTGAATCAAGAAAAATCTTTATGTTAATATTATAGATCACTCCCAAACCCAATGATTTCTTAGGGGGCCCCCGCAGGATTCAGCACACAGCTGTGCTCATGGCTAGGATTCATCAGCAAGGGGAAAAGGCACATGGGGGTGATTTCCAAAGGAAACTAGGCCAATAGGCCAGCTTCTAAAAGTCCTCTCCTAGTGGAGTCACACAGGACATGTTTCATTCCTCCAGCAACAAGTTGTAACAACACAAGTGAAATATTATTGAAGAGGGAAGCTCGTTAGAGACAGGCAGGTTTTTATTGGGGGACAGTCAGGTGGCACCTTCTGCCGAGCAAGTACCCAAATTCCAGTCTCTCAGAAGGAAACACGTATTCAGCATGAACCCCACTGTTTGTGCAAGGAGTCTAGATAGTCATTCTTATCAATTCCAGGAATGGTGGGAGCACTCCCGAAATCCAAGTTCACAGATACCAGCCAAGGGCCTACCTTATCAGTAGGCTTTTCTAAGGATAGCTGGCTGAGGCCTGCTATGTCTTATTTGCACAGCCTGCTTGCTCTTTGCTCCCTGGGAAAAGAGTTAAGATGTTATTGGCACTAATATGGATTTGGAAATGCCCCAACTCCCTGGGCATGTAGGTAAGGCACCCCAACATCTTCTATAGATGTTCCAATTCCCAGATCCCTGTGAGCCAAATGTGGCTTTTCTTTTCATCATTTTTCCTTACTTGTATTTAATAAGAGGTTAGGCATATGTCGGGATGTCAGCTCTTTTCAGGGATTCCAGGCTTGCTTGGGGCCCAAGAAGTCACCTCTGAAAGGGGCTTTAGTCAAATGCCTTGACACTCTTTGCTGATGGTTAACTGACTTCCAGATTATGTGAGGCTTTCAGAACATTCCCAAGGGAAAGTCATCCTTCTTATGTTCTCCATCCATAGTTTTAGGGTGCTGATATTGGAACCTGAGTAGATCCCAGGCCCCAAAAAGCCCAGCTTTCAAACTGTGTTGTATTAAAAGAAACAGATCAGCATGAAAATGTAATTGAGATAAATTCTGATCTGTATTTGCATTTTTCTTTAAAAAAAAAATTTTTTTTTAATGTTTATTTATTTTTGAGAGAGACAGAGACAGAATGCGAGTGGGTTAGGGCAGAGTGAGAGGGAGGCACAGAATCCGAAGCAGGCTCCAGGCTCTGAGCTGTCAGTACAGAGCCCAACGCAGGGCTCGAACTCACCAGCCATGAGATCATGACCTGAGCCGAAGTTGGACGCTCAACCGACTGAGCCACCCAGGTGCCCCTGTATTTGCATTTTTCAAAGAATATTAAAGATGATATAATTCATTACCTACAGTGCTACGTCTTAAAATCCCTTTCCCCTATTTTATAAATAGATATTTTATTTTTCTTTTATCATTTTTAATTTTTTTTTTATTTTTTTGGTGCCAAAGTCTGGGATAAATATTTTATTTTAGAATAGTCTTAGATTTACAGAAAAGTTACAAAGATAGTATCTAAAGTTACCTACCATATACCCCTCAACTATTTTCCTCTTTTGTTAACATCTTACATCAATATGATACGTTTGTCACAACTAACGAACCAATACTGACACATTAGTAACTAAAGTCCATATGTTTTTTCCTTAGCTTTTTACTTATTTTCTGGGTTCTGTTCCAGGATCCTATTTAGGATGACACTATATTTAGTCAACATGTTTCCTTAGGCTCCTTTTGGCTGTGACAGTTTCTCAGACCTCCCTTGCTTTTGATGACCCTGGCAGTTTTGAAGTATGCTGGCCAGGACTTCCATGGACCGCCCTTCAGTTTGTTTTTGTCTGATGTTTTGCTCACGATTAGACTGGTCCATGCGTTGTGGGGAGAAGTGCTCCTGTCATCACATCATATAAAGGGTACATGGAGGTGTTAACCTTCATCACCTGGCTGAGGCAGTGTTTGCCAGGTTTCTCTCCTGTAAAGTTACTCTCCTTCCTCCTTTCTACGCTTTCCGCTTTGGCAACCAGTCACTGTGCATGGCCCACGCTGAAGGAGCGGGGAGTTATGCTGCACCTCCTCCAAGCCAAAGCGTCTACACAAACTATTTGAATTCTTCTTCCTGGGAAATGTGTCTATTCTCTTCCATTTATTTACTTCTCCAATCGTTTGTTCACACTGGTGTGGACTCCCTCCGTGTTTTTGTGAACCATCACTCCCATTCAGCGGCACGGGTTCTGAAATCTCCCTCCTCCTCTTACAAAAAGCTCTTCTTGTTGTCATCTCCTCTCTCCTCTTTCCTTTTCTTCCTTTTTCCCCTACCCCTCTATTTTCCTCTCTCATCTCAGCCCTTTCCTACTTGATTCTCCCACCTGACTTTTCCAGCTGTCCTCCCAACTGATTACCTTATGTATTTAAGAAGGTATAAGTGGGGGGCGCCTGGGTGGCGCAGTCGGTTAAGCGTCCGACTTCAGCCAGGTCACGATCTCGCGGTCCGTGAGTTCGAGCCCCGCGTCAGGCTCTGGGCTGATGGCTCAGAGCCTGGAGCCTGTTTCCGATTCTGTGTCTCCCTCTCTCTCTGCCCCTCCCCCGTTCATGCTCTGTCTCTCTCTGTCCCAAAAATAAATAAACGTTGAAAAAGAAAATTAAAAAAAAAAAAAAGAAGGTATAAGTGGGAAAAAAGGGGAGGAACACAGGGGGAAATGCCACTAGTCGGTAGATGATGTTAGCAGTTGAGAGGGCAGAAAGAGGCTGTGAATATTTCATGCATTGATTATTTGATCTCTCTTACATGTCCATGTATGAAAAAGACTTCTTGAGAGCTTGTATCAAGGACAGTGTGAAGGGTGCTTGGGGTCGTATCTCCTTCAAACCTTGCCCGACTCATGCATATTTCACAGGTGAGAAAATGGAAGCTCAGAGAGATTACTTGCCCAATATCATAGTGCTAATAAATGGCAAAGCTGGGAGCCATTTGACTCCAAATGAAGCCAACTGGCTCCAAATCTGGCATGCTTATTGGATGAACTGAGGTGTATTTATAATTCTAAATTCCCTAGGAAATGAAACTTAACCCCTAGTTCTAAAAACACCAGTGTGGAGTACTGTAACACGTTCATAGTCTCAGATTCCTTCTAAAGGGCTTTTGCTTGGACAGTCTGAATTTGTAAAGTTAAACCTTACACAGTCTTGCCCTTTTCTTCTACTGAGCTGTACCTTTGTTTTCATTTCATGCAAAGCAAAGTCACTTTAGAATGCTAGACTCCATTTGTGTTTCTTTCTTCTTTTTCTAGAAGTTAATATGGAGAAAATTTGTTAAGGTCTCTGTATTAGTTTTCTATTATCATGTAACAAGTTGCCACAAACTTACTGGCTTCACACAACACCCATTTATCACCGTGCAGTTCTATAGACCAGAGGTCCAAGCATGTAATGACTGGGCCTCTGCTCAGGCCCTTGTCAGGCTGAAGTCCTGGGATGGCAAGGCTGTATTCCTTTCTGGAGGCTCTGCAGAAGAATTTCCCTCCAAGCTCATCCAAGTTGTTGATGGAATTCAGTTCCTTGCAGTCGTGGGAGCGAGGCCTCCGTGCACTAGCTGGTTTTTGGCTGGGGGCGTCCCATATCTAGTAGAGGTCACCGACAGTTTTTTACTATGCAGCTCCTTCCATTTTTCCTCTCAAGCTTTGAATCTCTTACTTCCTTTGCCAGTGACCTCTAGACCTGGATTCATAGGGCTCATGTGATTGGTTAGGCCCATTCAGAAAATCTCTTCTGAAAGTCAACTGTGATACATAATATAACTTAATCACAGAAGTAACACCCCATCATATTTACAGTCTCAGGTATTATACAGGGTGTGTACATCAGGGACTGGGAATCTATGGGCATCTTACAATTCTGCCTACCACATTCTCCACTCCTTTATTTATTCACACACCCCATATTTATAGAGTGCCTGCCCTGTGCCAGGCACGGTTCCAGGAGTTGGAGCTACAATGGTTAACACGACAAGCTTGGTCCCTTAAAGATTACCATCTAGTGTGGTGAGACAGATGGTAACCAAGGAAACAACGAAAACTATCCATTAGTGATGAATGCTGTGCCGAGAATTAAAATAGGGTAGACTTCAGGTTTAGATGGGGTGGTCAGGAAGGGGCTCTCTGAGGAGGTGCCATTTTAGCTGCTTCATGAGAAGACGGCACAATGAAAAGGTCCATGTGAAGATTGTTTAATACCCACAAGCCCAGAATGAAAGCCCACACCCTGTGGTTCCAGGGTTCCTTCTAATCATATTTAACATATTTAACACAGAAGCCTATTTTCAAACCACACCCTAAACCACTCTGCCCAGCGTCTTACTCATTCTGCTCTTGGCCCTGGTTGGTTGGTGTAGCTTTGAGCATAATCTCCTAAACTCCCAGATCCCAGGCGGGAGCTGGGCTGTGTGACATGTCAACAATGGAGACTATGGACACCAGTTCCCACAAACATGCTTCTCTTCTCCCCCTCAGACTTCTCCTGGAGTCGGGCAGAATATTGATGGTGAGGACTCCTGGGTGTAAGATGCATTTCTCCCAATAAATAACAAATACTGCTAGGACAGATTTCTGCTAAAAATCTACTCAACTGAATCTCCATTCCAATTTCCTGCTTTAAAGTTACACAACCCAAAGGTTCACTGAGAACTGTTTGGCCCAGGCACAGCGCTCCCCACATCTGCTCTTGGTACACCACCGTTGAAAAGATTTCCAACCCTCATTGGTCACTTCCATGGTTAAGAACGCAAAGGTGTGGGAAAAAAAAACCAACAAAACCCCAAAGGTGTGAGGTTTTGGACCTTGTGTATCACCATGCAGTTTGAACCATCAAGGTGCTCTGAAACATACACTGAACAAACACTTTCCGGGTATGGACCATGTCCCTACCATCAAGGGACTTCCAGTGTCATGGAGGAGACCAACATGCAGGTGGGCAATGATAATACAGGAGGCTTGCTTTAATGTGTTAAATGATTTTTTCAACAAATATTTATTGAGTGCTTACTCTGTGGTAGGCACTGTTATAGGTGCTAGACTTAATATAGCAGTTAAATGGAACAGACATTAATCCCTGTCCTCATCAACCTTATTATATTCTAGAGGAGTATATCATGAAATATATAAGTAAGATGTTGATAGCTAAATAAATTCTGTGGAGGAAAATAAAGAAAAGGGTGCTCAGAAGTATGAGAGGAAGGGGGTGCCTGGGTGGCTCAGTTGGTTAAGCGTCTAACTTCGGCTCAAGTCATGATCCTGTAGTTCATGGGTTCGAGCCCTGCCTCTAGCTTTCTGCAGTCTACACAGAGCCCACTTCGAATCCTCTGCCCTACCCTCTCTCTCTCAAAAATAAACATTAAAAAAAAAAAAGAGGGAGAGAAGTATGGGAGGAAGGGAGGTTATTATCACTTTAAAGAGGTGAGGGAAGGGGCACCTGGGTGGCTCAGTCGGTAACGTGTCTGACTTTGGCTCAGGTCATGACATGAGCTCACAGTTTGTGAGTTGAAGTCCTGCATTGGGCTCTGTGCTGACAGCTTAGAGCCTGGAGCCCACTTCGAGTTCTGTGTCTCCCTCTCTCTCCCGCCCCTTCCCCACCCCCATTCACACTTTGTCTCTCTCTCTCTCTCTTGAAAATAAATAAACATTAAATAAAAAAAGAGGTGAGGGAAGACAACAGTGAAAAGGTGACACTGGCATGGCCTGGGAGGGATGGGAATGGGGAAGGGTAGAATGGGAACGGGGAATGGTAGGGTCTCGCAGGCCACTGTATGGACTTTCACTTTGACCACATGCACTGGGTAGCCACAAGAGCGTCTTCATCAGGGGACTGGCATGATCACCTCCTTTTTGCTCCCTGCTTGCTATGGTGGAGAGTAAAGAGAAGGGGGCCAAGGGGAAACAGAAAGACAAGTGAGCAGGTTATTACATATTCTAGGTGAGAAATGATGGTGACTTGGACCAGAGTGATAGTTATGGAGGTGGTAGAAATGAAATTTGCTGATGGATTGATTGCATGTGGGGCTGTGGCAGAAAATGTGGAGTCAAGGATGTCTCCAATATTTTTGGTTTAAGCAACTGGAAGAAGGGGGTTGCCATTATTTCCATGGGGAAGATGATGGAAGGAGCAGGTTGGAGGCCAGAGAGACCAAGAGTCTGGTCTGGGGCAGGTTGGGTGTATGTTGTATGTCAAACGCTTAATGGATGTGTCAAATAGGCATCTGGGTGTGAGACTGGATTTCAGGAAAGAAAGAGAGAGAGAGAGAGAGAGAGAGAGAGAGAGAGAGAGAGCACTAGTGATATAATTTTGTAACTTCTAAGCACAGAGATGATGTCTAAAGCCATGAGTTAGAACCAAAAGATGGATGTAGTTAGAGAAGGGAGAAGTCCAGGGCCTCGGCCCGAGGACTTTTCAACCTTAGAGGTCTGAGAGGTGAAGAGATACCAGTCAAGGAGACTGAGGAAGAGTCAGAGAAGTAGGAGGAAAATCAGGAGAGGGTGACCCTGGAAGCCAAGTGAGGAAGTATTTGAGGAAGGATGGAGTGAACAACATTCCGTGTGAGAGGAGACAGAATCCAGTGCACTAGTACAAAAGGCTGGCCTGATTTTTAAAATTTATTTTATTTATTTATTTATTTTTACTATTTTATTCTTAAAAAAATTTTTTTAATGTTTATTTTTGAGAGAGAGACATAGAACGCGAGCAAGGAAGGGGCAGAGAGAGAGGGAGACACAGAATCCAAAGCAGGCTCCGGGCTCCGAGCCATCAGCCCAGAGCCTGACGCAGGGCTCTAACCCACGAACCAGGAGATCATGACCTGAGCTGAAGTCGAACACTCAATCAACTGAGCCACCCAGGTGCCTCAAAAGGCTGGCTTTAGAGAGGAGCACAGACTGCCGGGTGAGAGTAGGGAAGCAGAGTCTCCGAGTACAGAAGCAAATGGGTGGGTAGATGGCAGAGTGCAGAGGCAGGTTCTCTGCTCGCTGCTCCACTGCTTACAGTGCTACAGAAAATGAAGCCATCAGCTGAGAGCAGAGGATTGGAGACAGGAAAAAGTACGAAACAGTCATTGGGGAGACTGGGGATGTGGCCTAGAGAAGTGTAGTAGGATGGCTGAACAGCAGCACGGTACTTGTTGGGGCTTGTGGTCAGGAATGTAAAGTGGGGCTTGTCAACATGGTTGTGCATTTTTCCCCAGTCATACTGGGCTGCAGGCAAGGAGCAGGAAGACACTTGGATTGGCCAGGGTTGGGGTCAAATAAATGGAAAGCGGAGCAAGAAAAGAACCACATGATGGAATCCAACTTGGGTGTGGAGGAAATAGAGGACATGGGGGACGAGGAACAGTGAAAAGGAAACAGGATTTGTGAATGGAATTGCAGGTCCCAGTCAGGCAGCAGGACCGCTGGGGTTGTGGTTCACTATGAACAAGAAAGTGAGATACTTGAAATCACAACCTGGGAACTGAGAGAGTGGGTATGACAAGGTTTAGTTAGGGGTCAGCAAACATGGCCTATCGGCCAAAGTTGGCCTACTGCCTGTGGTTTACACAGCCTTGAGCTAAAAATAGTCTTTACTTTTTTTTTAGTCTTGATTTTTTTTTAGTCTTAAATTATTTTTTTAGTCTTAAAAAATTTTATTTTTATTTTTATTCCAGTATAGTTAACATATAGTATTACATTAGTTTCAGGTGTACAATATAGTGACTCATCAATTCTATATATTACTCAGTGGTCATCAAGATAGTTTTTATATATTATTTTCTTTTTATTTTTTTCTTAATTATTTTGAAAGAGAGAGTGTACACATGTGTGGGCTGGGGGAGGGGTGGAGGGGAGAAGAGAATCCCAAGCAGGCTCCTCGCTCTCAGCACAGAGCACAATGTGAGGCTCGATCCTATGAACTGCAAGATCATGACCTGAGCCAAAATCAAGTCGGACACTTAACTGACTGAGCCAACCAGGCATAGTTTTTACTATACAACCCAACATAGTTTTTACATTTTTAAATGTAATATACACACACACATACATACATACAAGGGCAATTATTCTTTTGGCAAGAACAATTGCTCTAAGAATTGAAGACATTGCCTCCTGGCCTGCAAAGCCTAGGCTACTTACTACTATCAAGCCCTTTACAGAAAGTTTCCTGACTCTTAGACTCTAGGGTATCACCATGGGTGTGAGTAGCTGAGGTAAGGTAGAGGACACAATTGTAAGGGCCAGGTGGCCAGGATATTGGCAGGAATATCTACACGTGTATAGAAACTGCTAATAATTATGACAGTGTTGGAGAGAGTGGCAGGGAGCTAGAACTAACAGTTAAGGAATAAGGGGTTGTGACCTGGGATCTGTAGATGCCTACTGAGGACTGCAACATAGAGGAACCACATGTAATCTAATCTGATAGCATGAGGTTCAACATTCAAAGTTAAGGGAGGAGGGAGAGAATGTTCTAGAAGTAGCTGGGGGAAGAGCTAGTCAGTCATTGGTACTCCTTTGGGCACCGGTGGTTTGAGGGATGAATACAGCTACCACTCGACAGAGCTGCAGGGGAAGCAGAGTGCTCAGAGATGGCCTGGGTGACCAAGTTAATGGTGCCTTGAGGAAAGAGCACAAGTGAAGGGGCAGTTAAGTCAGCCCCCACTGGCTGGAAAGACTTTGCAGAGGAAAGCTTTGAGCAGAAGCTTAAAGTATTGGTAGGACTTAGGTAAAAATGGGTGGGACAGGAAGAAGGGAAGGGATATATAGGTGTAGGAAAGCATGATATCTTTAAACACTGACCTCAGAAAGGCACAAATGAACTTCAGTACAGCTGGAGGTTCAAGACCAGTGCAATTAGGAGCTTTGGGAGAAGAGCATTATTGTTTCTTCTTTAGTATTTGCATGCTGGGGCTTAAGTAGATTGAGGGCCTCACGTAGATAGGTAAATGCTCTATAAATGAAAGAAAACCACACAATCAACTTGCAGACTTGTTACTTCCCCACAGGTATAGTAGAAACTGTTTTAAATAAATCTGTTTTTGCGGATTCACTCATTCATCTCTCAAGCATTTTTTGAGAGTATCTCATCTGCCCAACGCTCTGCCAGGCATTGGGGGTGTAGTGGTGAACAACACAAAAGCTTCCTTCCACTCTCTGAGCTTATAGTCTGCAAGTATTGAAGTGTGATCAGGCTCAGATAGGATGTTACTGGTGCTCACTGCTTTGGCATCTAAACCAATATGGGGGCCAGGGAAGAGTCCTGGAGGAAGTGACAATGTGGAGAAATAGGTTGTTGTTACAACAAGGAATGGGTGGTGGTGGAGAATGTTCCAAGTGAAGTGACAGCACTCATTGGGTTGGAGGTGGGAGAAAGGGCTATTTAAGGCACTGAAGACATGGAGTGTGGTGAAAGATGGACTCGGAAAGACGATGGGGGTCTAGCCTGGAGTGGGGTCTGCATCCTCAAGAAGCCTCTGGCAAAGTCCAAGAAGGCAGGACCCATGTCTGTCCTGTTCGCTGCCTTGCACCTGCTATCAGGTGCTCACTTCCCATACCGGCACGTGGTAGGTACATGATAATGGTTTGTGGAAGGAGTGTGTCACTGTGAACCATAATCTAACGCTCTGAAAAAATCATTAGTTTATCAGTATAAATACCTTCATTATTCTTGTAAACAAAATGACAAATGTGAAAGCATTTTGTAAACTGTAAAACATACCTGATTTAAAGCTATATTATGTTGCGATATGTATAATGTAGTACCTCTTTTGTGCTCCTAACAACTGTTTTTTTTTTTGAGACTCTTATTTACTCAACTCAAAATCCCCAAAACATTGTATTAGAGAAATTATCCAGTCATATGTAGTACAAAAGTAGCTTGATTAGGGAAAAAACCTTCATCAGCCCGATCACTTCCTTTTACCGCTTCCTAAGGTGGCTTCTAACATATTCACATTGCTTGTTTTCTATGAAGTGAGCATAAACCAACAGAAAGTAATCACGCTTTTCTCCTGGTTCAGAATAGATCCTACCTTGTTCCTCACTGTGTACTCCTCTATCTCCACCAGGGAATCATCAACTCCTTGGAAACAGGTGTCTTGCATCGTTTATGCCCAACATCCAACATTATGGCTATTAGCTGGTATTTAATACCTACTGGCTACATTTAATAAATTTATTCTGGAAGTTGGGACTGTTCACAAATACAGTACTAGAGCCTAAATAATTATATTTAATGCACTTAAATGATCATTGGCTATTATATTACCAAATGTTTCATATACTTTAACTTGAAAGGGAAAAGAATGAAGATGCAGAAATATTGAATTTCATTTTTTCTCCGAATTTTCTAGAGTTTGTCTTGTTTTAGGTCTACCACATAATGAGCAATAACCCATGAGATCATTTTACCATCTTCTTTGATATATAATGCAAAGGTAATAATGTTGAAAAGCTTTTTCTGATATTTAGGCCAGGTTTCCTTTTATTTTATTCCGTCACATCTCTCTGTGGCCTACTAAATAGTTTTCTATCTACGGCATTTAAAAGCTATGCTTGCTCTTATGTTAAGCTCTTTAATTCTGACTTAATTATCATATACACAAACGAGTCTCTTGATCCTGCCCCATAAAACAGTTCCTGTAGCTTCTTAGTACTTGTTGCTCAACTCTGTCTGGCTCTTATTTTGGGGGAGGAGGGTAAGTTTAATTTAGAGTGGCCCAAGCATTTTGGAGAAAGAACTCTGAAGCTAATTTTTAAGTAACCTCTTTTAGAATTTGTGATTTTTTTTTTTTTTGGTCTATGTTTGCATTTCCTAAGTTTTCTTTCTTTACAGTGATACATTTAGTTACATAGAAAAACCTCTTCGCTCCGGTAGAATGAATGAGAGGAAAAGGCTTTTTGTGTGTATGTGTTGTGGGTTCATTGTTCCCGGATGTAGTATTCTGTCATTCATTCACATGTACCATCCATTTTTACAAAACGTGTAAAAAATTTGTAACAATGTATCCCACTGCTGCTTTCTGATTTTTTTCTGAACTCATCTTAATTTCATACCAAGGGCTTGAGTAATTAGATTCAGTTTAAATGGCTTTCAAGTTCCAGGTATAATAGTTACTGATTAAACATTAAAATTGTTGGTCAAGAGGCACCTGGGTCAGTAGAGCACCCGACTCTTGATCACGGAGTTGTAAGTTCAAGCCCCACGCTGGGTGTGGAGATTACTTAAAAAAATAAAATACTCAGGGGCGCCTGGGTCGGGTCCCTCAGTGGGTTAAGCTTCCAACTGCAGCTCAGGTCATGATCTCCTGGCTCGTGGGTTGGAGCCTGGAGTTGGGCTCTGTGCTGACAGCTCAGAGCCTGGAGCCTGCTTCAGATTTCTGTCTCCCTCTCTCTCTGCCCCTCTCCTGCTCACACTCTCTCTCTCAAAAATAAACAGACATTAAAAAATTTTTTTAAATAAAATATTCAAAAAAATTGTTGGCCAGTAATAAAAGGCTGTAGCAAAGGACCTGATAAATTGATTTTTTTTCCACTAACACTCATTTTTCTTGTTTGTGATGTGTGCTGAATGTAAAGCTACCACTCAAGTATTTTCAAACTATGCAAAATCTGTTCTGCTGCAGAGCTTCTGCGCTCTTGCCTCGTTACTCTCTCCAGCCTGTCCCCACCTTTTAGGTCTCAGCTCAAAACTCACCTTCTCTGAGTGTCCCTATTCCCCAATCTTGGTCTCACCAACTTTTTTACTTTACCGATATGAAATAAACTTGCTAATTTACTTATTGCGTCCCTCCTCCCACTGCTAGTCCGTCAAGGGTCGGGGCACTATTACTTCCCAGAGGTGAGCGGTGCTGGGCTAGTGATACCTGCTCGATGCGTTTCTGATTAACGGATAAATACGGCATTTTCACTCAGCGGAGACAGGCCATTCCCCAGGCGGAAGGGACCGGCCTGTAACTTTGCATGACTGCGCACAAAACATGCTCAAAATGACCCTCTGCAGACGCCTTCTTTCTCGCCAGGCAGAAACCCTGACCCCACTTTCACCTTTCCCACCCCGTTTCGCGCTCGAGGAGTGAGGGGTGAGCGGTCTGAAAACCTCCTCCCTAACGTTTCCCGGCGGAGGCCGGAGGAGGAACCGGCGCGCACGTACTGCACCCGCCGCCACGTCAGCCGGTGCGCGCGACGGTAGCGCGCCTGCGCGCGGAGGACCGCCCCGTACATCCGGGGCCTGGGCGGCGGCGGCGCAGCCGTGCGGGGGTCACGTGGCTCTTTCCTTTCCGTCTCTGGCCGGCTGGGCGCGGGCGACTTCTGGCGAGGCGCGTGGAACCTCGCGCTGGTTCCCTTTCCTCTCCTCTCGCGGCCCGGGCCACCAAGGAGTTCGCTGACGCCGGTGAGCTGAGCCGCCCGCCAAGATGCCGGCCTATTTCCAGAGGCCGGAAAATGCCCTCAAACGCGCCAACGGTGAGTAGGGGATCGGGGCGCGCCGGGCTGGGTCGGCCCGAGGCCTCGGAGGTCGAGGGGCCCGGGCCTCCTTCTCCCTGCTCCGCCTCCCGTCTGCGGCTGCAGAGGTGGTCGATGAGACCTGTCTGCCGCCGTTCCAGCCTGTGGTTGGGCATGGTTTCCCTTCTCGCTCCTACCGACCGCCGTTGGGGGGGGTGGGAGGTGCGGAGCCGGGAACCGTCGCTCTGGGGGGGCCCTTCCTTCCCCCCGCCGCTTCCTGCTGCGTCTCAGGGGCCGCGGCCCCGGAGACAGGTCTACCGGGGTCTGGCCTCCTTAACCGCCCCCCACCCCCACCCCGTCCGCCTCCGCCCGGCTCCCCAGGCCTTCGGGCCCTCGGCTGCTTAGGCCCCGCGCCCCCAGCCGCCATCTGGGAGTGCCGGGGAGGAAGAAACATGGCTCCCTCCCGGGGACAATGCACGCGAGAACCTCGACTCCACCTCCTGCCGGCGCCGGGAGCCGGCCAGTCCCACCTCCCGCCCTCTCGCAGACACCTCCGCCCCCCAAATCCAGCGCCGGGCTTTGCTGGGTCAGGGTCCACTTAGCCTTTTCCCCAGTCACTATAGCTCTGCTTCGGGGACTCTGACCCAATTAACCGGTTGTCTGTTTTTTCCTGGCATTGATTATTCTCAGTCCCAGAGCCTATCCCAAATCACATGAAGTTGGAACATTGTTAAACCTGTAAGAGACTTCAAGTTCTTTCTTAAAGATAACGAAATTGAGGCCTACAGGGAGAATGCTTACCCAAGGTCACTCCGAGAGTTAGTTGTGGAGCCAGGAGACTAGAACCAAGGTCTCTAGACTTCCAGATGAGTTGCTTTTTTTCGCCACAGCGCTGCTGCCTGCGATTTTTATTTCCATGTGTTCTTATGCCACCGGCCCTTTCGCGAAAAGTTGTGCGTGTCTCGGTCTATTCAAGAGGCATTTATTACGTTCGCATCATGGGGGTGCAATGTATTATGCATGGCTCTGGTCTTTAAAAACTTTTTCGTTTAGAGTTTTTTAAGCCTAATAATTTCCAAGTGTGTAGGTAGTTGATAGTTCTTATTTCAACCCTTCCTGTACCCCAGACAAGTTTCGAGTCTTATCCCATTTTGTAGGTGGATATACTGTGTCTCTTACAGTCCTTATGTTGGTGGAGCTTATTTTGTTAGCTTGTTTGGAAATTCCTCTTGTGGAAATGTCAATTTCAGTCGACACAAAATTGTTAGTGATCATCTGTCGGGGGTAAGGGTGCCTTCCTCACATGGTTATTTTTAAAAGCAACAATTTGGGAGGGTGGTAAGAGTGTGAAATAGGATAATGCCACATTCTTTGGAATAGAGTAGAGTAATTGTTCTAAAAATCAGTTAAAAGTACAACTTAGATCTGATGACTGCTCATTCTCACCAATGATCTAATGGTTAGGACAGGCAAGAATTAAGGACGTTAATTTATAGGAAAGAAACTCGGTGGAAATGGAGATTTATCACCAGAAAATGAACTGTAGCAAAGTTAGAATTTTTTTCTTACATTTAGAAACTTAGAAATCTATATTATGGTATACAAAATGACTTGGATTCAATTGCTACTGTAATTGCTATTGTAGATTTGTTCTACAGTTGTTTGCTTTACCAACAGGCATTTTTCCTTCTAATAGGCTGAAGCACTGTAATCTGGATAGCCTAAGTATTACACATTTGATGTGCTCCGGCCTTGTTGCTTTCATCACTCCTCCCTTTTGAATCCTCATATGAGTTTACTATTTCAGTAATTCTTTAAATTAAAAGGGTTATCTCCTGTGTAATGAATCTTAAACCTCTTTTTCACGTTTTCTAAGTTGAAATAGCCTTGACTCATGAAGGGCAAGTTAGGGAAAGCATCTGAAATTAAAGTAGGCAAGATGAGAAAGGGGCACTGTGGGGGGGCTTTTATTTGTGTAGGTTTTTTAAAAGTCTGTACTGACTCCTTGCTGCAGCCCTTTTAAATTGTAGGATGGGTGTTACAGTAGAGAGAGGCCTTAGCTTTCAAGTAGTTAGTTCTGTACCTTTGATCTTGTGAATGAAAGATCCTGTCTGAAAGTGTCAAAGTGAGCTGAATGTGGATGGCACATGGCACCGCTTACAAAACTTTAAATAGGATCGTAAAAGCGCATTTCATTCCATGGAGATAATCTCATTTTATGTAAACGTTTTATCTATGACATTTGTAGCCTTAAACACATTTAGACCTTAATCCACTGCGTTACCGTAATAAAATGTGAGTATGTTTAAGTAGAATAGTTCTTCAAGTCACTCTGAGTCTGTAATTCAGAACCATTCCTTTGGAAACTATTATAGTAATCATTCAGGAAGATGAGAACTTGGCCTAAGCAGTTACAGACAAGAAATTTATACCCCAGAATCTTTTGGAAAAAGACCCTTTTGCAGATTATGTTGTCAGTAGTGCAGAATTAATTGCTCCTGACCTTGTAACAACCTTATAATTTAGTTCTACCAGTGACTTATAAATAAAGTTATTAAACCCACAAATCGAGTAACATTATAGCTTATCTACTTGGTCTGTTGCCCAAATAAACTAGTAATGTTGAAGGGCCGACCTAAGCTTTTTCTTTTATAAATAGATACAGTTTGTCACTGTGTCTGAAAGGTAAGCTCAGCCTGTCCACCCTCCTAGTAACAGTTCATGATGCTAGATTTTTATTTTTATTTCAAGAATATCAGTTTGGAAATGAACTTTTTTTTTTTTTTTTAACATTGCAATAGAGCTTTTAATATGTGGTATGCCTTTCTAGCCTCAAAAAGTTTTTTTTTTCCCCTTACTAGAGAATTCATAGGAACTAAATTCTCCCTGTATGTGACTTCGGATAAAGACAGGAACTCACCCTCATGGACTATCATATCTGTTCCCATTCAGGTTTTTTCCCTTTAAAAATGTCCTTGCTTGGTATCCATGTTTGCTTTTTTCCCATGATGATGGTAGGGTGTCCTATAAAAATTATTTTTTAGTGCATTTGCTTTGTTTGAACCTATTGTTTCAGAGTTTGAAAGTGAATTTGTAATAATAAATTCTGATTGGCTGTTTAGGAAGTGAAAAAAATCATTTTTCTATCCCTAAACAAGATTTTTTATTTTTTATAGTGACATTAAGACACCACACTCCCCTATTTAAAAATAAGAGATAGGGTAGGTAAATTATTTTTACATAGTTTATTATTTTGTCATCACCATCCCGGGCACAGTTCTCAACTTTAATTCTCTTTGTGCCTGTTCTGTGTTACAAGCATTTTGACAGTGTTTATATACTTAACAGTATAAGATTTAAATCCTCAGTGTAAGATTGGGAATTGGATATAATAGGTTGTTCTGGTGCTGATGCTGTGCTCTTTAATATGAATGCTAAATTTAACTAAAAACATTTACTTCCAAATTTTTGGGTGATAGAGACTTTTCTGTTAAATAATTGTTAAAAACACCTAAGGTACTGTTGGATTTTAGATGATAACCTTGTATGAATGCTCCAGTTTAAAGACTGTAACGTCCTCCCCTCAGAACAGGAAGGCTTAAAAAACAAAAAACACCCAGGAAAGGCTTAGTATTCTAACAAAGTATCTAGTTGTGTTACATCTTTGTTTCCTCTTACAAGGTGTTTTTTTTTTTTTTTTGGTTCTTTGTTTTTTTTGGTAATAGCATTGACTCAAATGAAAATGGACTTTTTCTCCTAACAGTACTATTCATGTTGACATTGACGTGAATTACTGAAGAGGGGTTTGTTTTCACTAACCTATGAAGAATAGGGCTTAATATGATATGGGAAGACACAGGCTATCCTTTAAAGATAAGAATTTCAGTATATTTTGTGATTTGTTGCAAACTTCATAATATACCAGAGTTGGAATATTGTTTGTAGTTTTCCTGGAGGAAGGAACGTTCAGAAGCAGCATTCCTGAAAGATGTGATAGTTGGGAGAAAAATTACTTACTAAATCTGTAAATCTGGTAAAACTCCCAAATAAGCAGTGTTTCTGCCAGTTGTTTGCCTAGCACAGTTACATGATAATGCTGTACGCTGTTTGGTTAACTCTTAAAAATAATTCTTTGTCAAAGATTTTTTTTTAAAAAAAAAAAAAAAAAAAAAAAAACAGGTTAGAGTGGGAGAGAGCCAAAGCATAAGAGACTGTTAAAAACTGAGAACAAACTGAGGGTTGATGGGGGGTGGGAGGGAGGGGAGGGTGGGTGATGGGTATTGAGGAGGGCACCTTTTGGGATGAGCACTGGGTGTTGTATGGAAACCAATTTGACAATAAATTTCATATGTTAAAAATAAAATAAAATATCATTTGACTACTTCAAAAAAAAGATTTTTTTCTTAGGAAAATAGTGATTTTTAACAATAGGGATGTAGTGTTTTAAGATCTTTTTTAATAGTGTTAATTAGTGTTTTGGTTCCCCAAAGTATGTTTCAAATGTTCAGTGAAAAGATTTTTTCTTTGTGAAATTTGTTAATTACTGAATTTTAAGTTGAACATAACCAAATGACTTAGGTTAAATAGCCTTCCCCTTCCCTCAGTTTACTAAGTTTTGTGCAAAAGTAAATAAAGTAAAAGATGAGAAAAAAGATAAATTTTAACCTTTGTCAGAAGTAATGTGATAGAGGACTCTCTGCTTTTGAGTGAATTTCAAAATGAGCAGTGTACATGAAACCTTAGATTGGAACTGGATTTTGAAATATTGCCACTTGCAGAGTGCCTTCAGGTTTAGGTGGTAGTAAATTCAGAAATGTGTAATTTTCTCTGGTGTACATTCTAAAATTTTTTTTTATTTTTAAAAATAAACTTAATTTTAAAAGTTAGAGATTTACAGAATTATTGCAAAGATAGTACAGAGAATTCCCATATACACCATAACCTATTAATTTCTTCTGTCATTTTGGGACATTTATCACAACTAATGATCCAATACTGATAACATTATTAATGAAAGTCCATACTTTGCTCAGATTTCCGTAGCTCTCCCTCATGTCCTTCTCTGAATTCCAGAATCTCATCCAAGATACCACATTATATTTAGTCGTCCTGTTTCCTCAGACACTCTCCTCCTCCCCCCCTTGGTTATGACAGTTTCTTAAACTTCCTTGTTGGTAACCTTGACAAATTTTGATGAGTACTGGTCAGGTATGTTGTAGAATGTCCCTCAATTGGGGTTTGTCTTAAGATTTTTCTCATGTTTAGGTTGGGATAAATAAATGGGAGAGATATTTCATAGATTGGAAGACTATTGTCAATTCTTCCAAATTTTGATATGTAGATTCATTAAATCTGAATGAAAATTCCAGTGAGCTATTTTGTAGATATTTACAAACTAATTGTGAGTTTATATGGAAAGGCAAAAGACTTAGTGAGCCAAACAATACAGAAGAACAAAGTTGGAGCCCTCCTACTACTTGGTTTGAAGACTCTACTATAAGTCCATGGTAATCAAGTCAGGGCGGTATTAGAAAAAGACTAGATACATTGCAATAGATGGTGATAAGAATAGAGAGCCCAGAAGTAGACCCACATAAATAGTCAATTGATCTTCAAGGAACAATATCTAATTGACTGTCTTATTGAGTCTAATGATCCTTTTGCCTAGAGCAGAAATTGTATCCACCAGATCATTGTGACTAAAGTCACATTTCACTTTTCTTTGTTTGCTGGGAGGAGATTTTTCTCTCTCATAACTTCAATTTTTGGAACATGGCAGTCATTTACAAGGGTTCGGTACAATGTAATTGAGTGAAATCGTTTTATCCATAGACCATATTTTGAGATAATACCAGTCTTCATTGTATTAAGTTGGGTAATTTCGGCATGGCTTTAAATGTCAAAAATAAGTGTGCTCTAAAAAGAGATGGTAGTGAGTTTAGAAATTAAAATAGCCAACTTAAGCAAGATTTATACTTTAGTATAGTATACATACCAATTTTAATTTTTCTGAATTACTTTTCCAGAATTTCTTGAGGTTGGAAAAAAGCAGCCTGCTTTGGATGTTCTTTATGATGTTATGAAAAGTAAGAAACACAGAACATGGCAAAAGATACACGAGCCAATTATGTTGAAATACTTGGAACTTTGTGTGGATCTTCGCAAGAGCCATTTGGCTAAAGAGGGATTATACCAGTATAAGAACATTTGTCAACAGGTATGAAAAGAGCTGGGTTTTATATTTTAAATAGTGCTTTAATGATTTTCAGAGAAGTTTACCTTTTAAAGGTAATATGCTTTTATGTCATAAAATTTGCTCTTAAAGCATTCTGTGGTTTGTTGAGAAGTGTTTTAAGGTTTTCTCTCTCTCCCTCTCTGGTTAGGTGAACATCAAATCTCTAGAGGATGTTGTTAGGGCATATTTGAAATTGGCAGAGGAAAAAACTGAAGCTGCTAAAGAAGAATCTCAGCAAATGGTCCTAGACATAGAAGATCTGGATAATATTCAAACTCCTGAGAGGTATGTAGGTTAAATTGCTAATTCTTTTTTTTTTTTTTTGCTAATACATTTTTGTCAATGTTTTTCTTTACATGTGTCTCCCTCATCCTCATTTGAAGTATAGATGTTTATTAGAAAGAATGCTTACCTTTGGAATTTTAACTGTCTAATAAGAAAGCCATACTATTCAGAATTCATAAAGGTGGCAAATTAACAACCTTCAGATAGTCAGATACTAATTTAAATGGTTGTCATATGGGTTGGGGATGCAAATACTTGAACACTTACATGGCATCTTTACAGTGTGCCCAAAGTTGTAAGAAGGATTCACACTTTCTTACACTGGTATCATTGTTGGTTTTGTTTTTTTTAATCTTAGGGCAAAGTAGGAAATCGTGTCTAAAATTGTTTTTAACTTAAATTTTTTTTTAGTGTTCTCCTAAGTGCTGTAAGTGGTGAAGACACTCAGGATCGTACTGACAGACTACTTTTAACTCCGTGGGTTAAATTCCTTTGGGAGTCATATAGACAGTGTTTGGACCTTCTTCGAAATAATTCTAGAGTAGAGCGTCTCTACCATGATATTGCCCAGCAAGGTAAAATGAGAACTGATTTGAAAAGTTGACTTTTAGGAGAAGACTTTGCAAAAGATTGACAATTAAAGTTAACCTGTTTTTCTTCATCGTATTTATTTTATAGTTTTTATCCTCATTGAGAGATGGTTGGCATTCATTCAGATAGTAACTAAGTGACTACAAGAAGTTTGTTTTACTAGTTAGGGTAATTATATGAAATCCACTTCATGGATGTCTGAAAGACAAGTCATTTTGGAATTTCCCAGGTGACTAGAAAAACAAATGTAACTTTTTGATTGCTTTCTGATAAATGTGACTTGTGCTTTTTGACGTCACCTACTGCATATATACTTAATCATGCCGTGGCTTTTTATTTTTTTTAATGCTTATTTATTTTGAGAGAGAGAGTGTGAGCAGGAGAGGGGCAGAGAAGGAGAGAGAGAATCTCAAGCAGGCTCTGCTCCACCAGCACAGAGCCTGATGTGGGGCTCGAACTCATAAACCCGTGAGATCATGACCTGAACCCAAATCAAAGAGTTGGCCATTCAACCAGCTGAGCCACCCAGGTTCCCCATGTAAGGGTTTCTAAGGTCTTTTTAAGCTCTGGGCTTCTGTGATTCCTTGAAAAATGCATATTTTTATTTTCTTAAACAGTATTACTGAACATAGAAATAAGTCATCTTGATGACTCTGGATCATCTTAAAAGGTATCCAGCTGTCATAGTGCATATACAGTTGACACTTGAACAGCTTGGGGTGGGGGGGTAGAGGCGCAGACTGAAACACCCCTTTGACCCCACTCATGCACCGTTGATCTGCCTGTGATTTGCCTATCCCAAAACGTAACTATAGCCTACTGTTGACCAGAAACCTTGCTGGTAACATAAACAGTTGATTAACACATTTTGTACGTTATATGTGTTATATACTGTATTCTTAAGGTAAACTAGAGAAAAGAGAAGGTTAAAATTATTGAAAAAATCCACATGTGAGTGGATCCATACAGTTCAAACCCTTGTTCAAGGGTTACCTGAACTTTCAGTCCTAAAGAGCTGCATCAAGTCTGTTATCTTAATCTCGTGTCTTGTCTTTACTGTCACTTATCTTGCTCTTAATGGAGCTTTCTAACTGTATACAAAAGGGGTATGTGTGACTTGAGAGTAGCTTTTGACTTTTTCTTACTTTGGCCTTAGTACAACCTTATGTTGCCATTCTTCTCACTATGGGGATGATTGGCATTTGTTTTATCAAGTTGTAAGTGACTTTAAGGAATATTTTACCAAAAAAAAAATACTGTAGGGGCACCTGACTGGTTCCATTGGTAGAGTATATGACTCTTGATCTCAGGGTTGTAAGTTGGAGCCCCATATTGGGTGTGGAGATTACTTCATAAATAAATGCTTATAAAAATATTTTACTAAGAGTATTACAACTTCTGTTTTATTTATATAGCATGTGTGAATTTTCATTTAAGACAAGTAAACTTGGGCTTTTTGCTAACTACTGATACATAAATGTTAACTTGAAGTTAAACTGCATCCCTTCATTTTGGGCCTATTGAAATAGAAATGCTCTCTCTTTTTTTTTTTTTAGGGCAAAGGAATTCTGAAAAAATTGTTATATTGCATATATGACAGTAGAAAATTATTTTAATGACAGAGCAAGTAGTTACGGTATACATCTATGTACACAGTTGAAATCAGGTTATCATAAGCCCAAATTTTGTTAGATAAGAAGGCTCTTTGTATTCCAGGCTAGAATTTTTTGTTCTTTTAGGATTTGAAGTGGTAGGTGTTTGAAAGGTGAGTCCCTCCTACACTTCAATTGAATAGCTTCCCATTTGTAAACTCTCCCAGAATCCCAGAAACAAATTTTAGTCCTAGGCCAGGACTATGTCCAGTAGATGGTCAGGACACAAGTGACTAATGACCTTGATCATTTCTGAAGACTGATTATAAGTTTGGGTAAATCTTGTTAAAATAACTGATTTCAGTATTTGAAATAAAACTTATTCACATACTTGTTGATGGTGGAAAGTACCTAATATATTTTATAATTATGTCTATAGCTTTCAAATTCTGCCTCCAATACACCCGTAAGGCTGAATTCCGTAAGCTTTGTGACAATTTGAGAATGCACTTGTCACAGATTCAACGCCACCATAACCAAAGTACAGCAATCAATCTTAATAATCCAGAAAGCCAGTCCATGCATTTGGAGACCAGGCTTGTTCAATTGGACAGTGCTATCAGCATGGAATTGTGGCAGGTACGTTGTGAACTACTATCTGTCTTTTGTAGTAACAGTAGCCCATGTTATTATTATTTTCTTTAATGAGTATCTTTCTCTTGATACTTACTGGTTAATTTTAATCATTAATTGAAGAATTTAAGATCATCTGATGGATAACCAAGAGTTCTGAACAAGCAATCTCAGAATATCGTGGTTCTAGTTGCCTGCTGTGAAATGGGGGCCAAATGTGTGCTCTTTTGGGCCCAGTGGCTTTCATCCTCAGTGCTGCTCCAAGTGTGGTTCATTGCCTGGTGCCAGTCTGTGAACTATCAGATTGAAATAATTAGGAGAATATGCATTTACGAAGGGTTTTTTGGGGGGGAAGGATAGCAATTTCATGGTGATGGTGTGTGTGTGTTTTACTCTGTTTAGAAAAACTGAGCTTGTTTTTCAATTTTTGTAATAATTTTACTGTATTTTATAAAAGTATTGGTGGCAAAAGGTTGGAAATTAAAAATGAAATGAAACAAAACAAAACTTGTCCTTTGCTGTAGAGAATTGGAGAAGCGCACTGGATCGTCTCTCAGATTTCTTGGTGCTGCTTTGACTTAGTAAACATGCATGGGGAATATCCTACATGGGAGATCGCAGTGTGGTGCTGGGAGTCTTGCCCACTACTTGAGCTTTTTACACTAAGAATTGTGCAAAGACATTTTCACGTGATTTTGTAGTCACAACTTGAGACTTCTACATGTTTGACCAAAATATAAAATCTAATTGAAATTGCAAAGAAAGAGTGGTAGTTTTTTGAGCCAAGTGAAAATGTGATTTCCTGCTCTCCCAAAATATTTTCCATTTCTGTAGGGACACCCTTAAAATACTACCTGATGAAATAGGAAAAAGAGGTTCTATAGAAGGTAGACATACTCCTTATAGAACAAATGGATAGATAAGTAGAAAGAAGGAAGTAATACTCACATGTTATCACTCAGAAATAACCTCTATGTTTTGTTTTAATGTCCTTCTAGATATTTTTTCTGTATATCCCAAGTGGTATGATAATCACTGTTAAAAAAGAATTTTAAAGTCACATTTATTGATGTGTAAGTTACATCCAGCAAAACTCGCCCTGAAGTCTGACAAATGCAGTAACCACCATTATCAAGATGTAAAACATTTCCTCAAAACTGCCTTATGCCCCTTTGCACCCAACCCCTCCCTGATCCTTAAGATCCGCTGATCTGTTTTCTGTCAAAAGGATCAGATTTAATCATTAAAACGATCTATTATGGAAAAATTTGTAAGCATATAAAACCATGTTTGCAAGGGTACTTTGAAACATTTTTAGGACAGTCAATGGGATTTAAAAATAACCTTTGCAAATTAAACCATAGTTGGCAAAGTTGTCAAGATAGTCGTAGAATAGCTAACCTGGTTACTGTGTCAAGCTTTAGGCTGGGGCTGGTTGGCAGAAAGACTAAATAAAATTGAATTCTACAAAATTCTCTATAGGGCAGATAGATGTTTGTATAGATATTTGGCACTTTCTCAAAATACACCCCTGCTACTACTGTGAAAGAGACAGAAAGCAAAACACTGTGTTCTATACGTCAGCTGGCACATGTTCAAACCTGTGCCAGTTCAAACCTGTTCTGTCTAATTTTAAGAAGTTTAAGGATTTAGTATGTTTGTGATCATAGCAGTTTTGTGAGATACATCAGATACTAGATTATAGATGAATAAAAGGAACCACACATAAAGGGATTTTACTTCCCACTTTTATTCTTCAGTGTTTTGTGTTTTAGGTTTCATGAAGAGATTTGGATTAGATTTTTTGTTCGTTTAGAATGCAGTGACTAATTTATACTCCTAATTTTAGGAAGCGTTCAAAGCTGTGGAAGATATTCATGGACTATTTACCTTGTCTAAAAAACCACCTAAACCTCAGTTGATGGCAAATTACTATAACAAAGTCTCGACTGTGTTTTGGAAATCTGGAAATGCTCTTTTTCATGCATCTACACTCCATCGTCTTTACCATCTATCCAGAGAAATGAGAAAGAATCTTACACAGGAAGAGATGCAAAGGTAAGAATGTTGAAGTCAGATAATATTGAAAGTATGAAACAAATATCTCCTACTAAATGGCATGGTTCCAGGTTAGGGTTTCTCAGCTTCTACACTGTTGACATTTGGGGCTGGATCATTTTCTGTTCTAGGGGACTATGCACGAAGGATGTTTTGGAGCATCCCTAGTTTACCAGATGCCAGTAGCAGTTCTTCCCTTCTATCAGAAATGTCTCTGGACATTGTTGTTCTTTGGTAGTAGCAAAAACCTGATGGAGAAAATTGAATATTAGGAAAGACAGTGTTATGGTATGAGCTTTCTATCCATAAGTGGTATTTAGAATCTAGTTTTAGAACAAATAAGAGAGTTAAAAAAATAAATGCTGCCATCATGCCTGATTATAAGACATTGACTGAGTGTGTGTTTGAACATAAAAAAAGGGTCTATGACTTAGCAATCTAAAGACCACTTTTTTCCTTTAGCATCACATGTAACCTATTTTCTTCCAGTCAAATATATATATTTTTTAACGTGTTTTGGTTGGACTCCGGCAGCTCACACACCACTCTTTTCTCTTATTGGCAGACCATGTTATTTTGGCCTCCTTAATTCTTTATGTATACCAAATTGTTTTTCTTTTACCTTTACAGCAATACACGGAACCAACTAAATTAATTTTTCTAGTATATTCTCTTTGAAAGTCTTGAGGACAGTGTTCACTCATTGTCCTTCATGTAATCCGTGTCTGTTTGAGATTAAAAAACAAAACAAAACAAAACTTGGTTTCCTTTAAGGTACCTATGTACCATCCCTTTATTTTTATTTATTTATTTAGTTTTTTTTTTTTTACATTTATTTATTTTTGAGAGACAGAGACAGAGTATGAACAGGGGAGGGGCAGAGAGACAGGGAGACACAGAATCTGAAGTAGGTTCCAGGCTCAGCGCTGTCAGCACAGAGCCCTTGCAGGGTTCGAACCCGTGAACCGTGAAATCATGACCTGAGCCGAAGTGGGCCGCTTAACCGACTGAGCCACCCAGGCGCCCCAGTACCATCCCTTTAGGGTTGGTACTAAAGGGAAACTGCTGTAATAGTATTATAATAGTAAGTATTAGGCTATGTAGCTCTATGTACATTATTTTGTTTAATCTTTACAATAGCCTCATGACTCAAAAAATTGCCTTAGGTTTCAGTCTTGGAAATGGTGAGGCTGCGATTCTGACCCTTCACCCTTTAGCTCCAGAGCCCACTATCCTTAATGTAATACGGTGATCTGAATTCAACCTGACTTGCCTCTTGTGTTTTAAGGAAGCTAGGATTTCTCTCCACCACACGTCCTCCCAACACTCCTGTTGTGTTCACTGACATTCTTTGTAAATTTCCACCCCTTTCTTAGTGTCATTTTTCTTAGCTTTTAAAGCTGCCTTGTTTTTCTAAGGAAGCATGGGATATACAAAGGTATCTATTCTACATTTTAACCTCCCAGTCTTTTTCTATAGCTGGAAAATATTGACAGTAGTAAGTGGGTAGATGAAGTTCTGATTCTCCCAAGTACTCATTTTAGTATGGCCCATTTCTCTTAATTTCCTGTTTTGATGAATAATATGTATGAATATAGTCCACCAAAGGTGGTGTACATATTCTGTCACTGGCATATCTTACGAAATGATTAAAGAGAAGTGTCTTTCTTTATGTCAGGTAACATTTATGAATGTAACAGATTTGTGATTTTGTTCTCCAGAATGTCTACTAGAGTCCTTTTGGCTACTCTTTCCATCCCTATTACCCCTGAGCGTACTGATATTGCTCGACTTCTGGATATGGATGGCATTATAGTCGAAAAACAACGTCGCCTTGCAACGCTGCTAGGTCTTCAAGCCCCACCAACACGAATTGGCCTTATTAACGATATGGTTGGTATAAGTTCGAGCATTCTTACAGCTCAGAATAGGAAATTTATGGTCAGGGTTTACAATTCGTGCCAGGTGGTTCTGATGAATGGACTGTTTTGAGAACTGCCGGTGTAAGTCAGCACAGTGTTCCTTTAAGGTGATTCCTCTGTAGGGGGTGGACTGAAGTTACATTTGATGTAGTAGGTGAGAGTTGGACTACCTCTGAGGAATAATGTGGACCACTCAGTAAGAGACAAGGTAATGATGGGTAAGGTTCATGGCTTACTTCAGAGGGCTGCAGGAAAACTAACCAAGCTGACAGATGGTAGAAATGGGGTGATGAGTATAGGAATGAATGTGAAGTTGATTAGGCCTGATTCTGGACAATGGGAATATTTCCAATTTTTCTTTCTCTTTTAATGTTTGTTTATTTTGAGAGAGAGAGAGCACAGTTACGAGACCATGAGCTGGGGAGGGGTAGAGAGAGAAAGAACCCCAAGTAGGCTGTGCGGAGCTCAATGCAAGCCTCGATCCCATGACCATGAGATCATGACCTGTGGCGAAACTCAAGAGTTGGAAGCTTAATTGACTGACTCACGAAGGCACCCCGTGAAGTACTTTTTAAAATGCAGATTTCTTAAAAAAAAAATAAAATAAAAAATAAATAAATAAATAAAATGCAGATTTCTAGGGGTGCCTGGCTGACTCAGTCTTCTGAGAAGAGCATGTGACTCTTGATCTTGGGGCTGTAAGTTTGAGCAACACGTTAGAGATTACTTAAATAAAACTTAAAAAAATGTAGATTTCTAGGTTGTACCCAGTACCTACACCAATCAATTTCAGAATATGGAGCCTAAGGTTGGTGTATCTTTACAATGTTTATGTTGATGGACTTTTGCATTCACTGGAAATTAGCATGTGAGTGTGTATTATTTTCTTAATGTTTATTTATTTTGAGAGAGAGAAAGAGAGAATATGCTCCACGGGGGAGGGGCAGAGAGAGAGGGAGAGAGAGAATCCCAATTTCGGGGCTCAATCTCACGAATCACAAGACTGGGACCTGAGCCCAAACCAAGAGTCTGCTGCTTAACTGACTGAGCCACCCAGGCGCCCCTTGCACGTGTGTATTACATGCCAGGCAATTAAGATTTACAACTTTAGGTTTTAGAGAGTCTGACTCACAATAGTCAGACTTAGTAGTTACTGTAATATAATAGCCCAGTAAATTACTTTGGAACAAGAGAAATAGAGGGACAGTTGCTAGAGAAGAGGCTTTGCTTTTCTGGCAGAACCCGTTAAGTAAGAACTAATCAGTTTTCTATGTAGCAACACTTTTCCCTTGGAACACTTTTCTGTAACAGTAGGAAGGCAGATTCCCTTTGTTGTCAGTTTTTATTTTTATTTGTTTGCTTGAGAGAGAGAGTGAGAACTGTGTGTGCAAGCAGGGGGAGGGGTGGGGAGAGAGAGAGTCCCAAAGCATTGTGGAGCCCGACGTGGGGCTCGATTTCGCAAACCGGAGATTGTGACCTGAGCTAGGAGTCAGATGCATAACTGACTAAGCCCCCCTGGTGCCTGTTGTAAGCTTTTAACAAGAACTTAATCTGCAAAACAGCACTTCTCTGTCTCTGTATGCCTCCATGTTTTATTTTGTTGCCACTGGCCACAGGTCACTTTGTGTTTTGACGAGTTTTTGTGGGACTTAGAATTAAGTGAATAAAATGATAGCATTTTCTTTGGGAAGAGATCTTACTAGCAAGTAGTGTAAAAAAATTTTTTTTTTATTTTAAAATACTGAACAAGTGTTTAAACCGGAAAGAGAGTCCATATCTCTTGAACTTTTATCTACATACCTAACACACACCTTGATGTTAAAGTTGGTGTCTTACACTGGTTTGTTTATCATTGTTGGAGAGCTTTCGGCCAGCAGCCAGGACATCCAGACTTGGGTCCTTACTGTGCCCATAGACAGGTATAAAAGTTTATGAGAACGGTATAGGTTGGTATCAGGTCAGTAGATTAGCTGGCTGTCAGTGGGCATTTATATAAGTCTTTATGAGTTCACCATACATTCAAGATTGAGATCTGAGCTTTGAACTCCTATAACTGAATTTGTAAACACCGAGAGAATGATTTTTCTAAATTTATTTTTTAATGTTTATTTATTTTTGAGAGAGAGGCAGAGCACGAGCGGGGGAGGGGCAGAGAGAGAAGGAGCCACAGAATATGAAGCCGGCCTCAGGCCCTTGAGTTGCCAGCACAGAGCCAGACGTGGGCCTCGAACCCACGAATCGCGAGATCGTGGCCTGAGCCGAAGTCAGATGCTTTACCGACTGAGCCAGGCACCCCGAGAATGATTCTCTTATCTCAGGAACATATTCAGATTAACCAGAGTTCATAAGCAACTCGTTCTTAGATCAGAAAGCCGATTATAAATCTTAGAAATGTTTTAACAGATTACAGTAGCCCATGGTAGCATATCTCCTCTTTGGGGAAAAGGGTGCTAAATGGAGAATCTAGAATAATTTGATAGGAATACAATTACAGCTGGGAGAATTTTATTTGAATGCTTATACCACACCACACTTAATTTCAATAAAGGCACTTGTGAGGGAGGTACATTCCAGAAATGTGGAAATCAGTCGTGCACCCATTTTGGATAGGAGGTAGAGTAGAGTGCTCATGTGTGGGGATAGGATCTGCTGTCATTTGCCTCAGTCTTGCGACCAGTCTTGTGGCTACACACGCAATCCTGCAATCCTGTGCTTGCAAGTCTTGCTGTGTCTCTGCAGGTAGTCTGCTGTCTTTGGGTTTGCAGTTCCCCACATGTAAAGGGTAAAGGTCCGTGTGCATTATATATTCTAGTTTATAATTTAGGTAAGGTATGATTTAATTATGGGCAGTTTTGAGGTTTATAAAGTTTGGCCATTTTTTGTCTCCCTTTTTAAGAAAAGTTATTCAGGTGGCACCCTTAGTTGAGTTTTAGTCACATATAAAAATGTGATTGGGTACATTGTCATGAGGTGGTTTATAGTCCTCACTCCCCATGCCCCCCAAAATAGCCACTTGCCCTGATATGCGACACCACACATAAATTTGCCTGTGTACTTTATGTGAGATTTGAGGTTCACATAAATGCAGTATGTTAAATTCTTGTGAGATTTATTCACATGTGTGTAGCTTTTTTTTCTTCGATCATTTCTGTATAAGAACCTATCCCTGTTTGTCCTGAGTTTTTTCTAATAGGGGCTTTTATGAATAGTGTTGGCATGGTAATTTTTGTGTGGTACAGTAATTTGTGAACTGTGGGATTTTACTTGTTGCTGGTAATTAGGTTGGCCACACTAGTTGTCTTTGTAAATATTTTGTTGGTTTAGAGTTTTTATATCCTTATTAAGCTCTTGGGAGACTTTTCACTGTAGATAGATACATAATTTGGGGTAAGAGACCCAAGTGTAGTTTTCTTTTAGAGTCCTCTGGTAAATTTAAAGAGGATTGAGGCTGGTCTTTCAGACACTTTCTAGATCTCCAATCCTGTATTTTTCTTCTTTGTATTCAATTCAGTTGGGAATTTAGTTGGAAAATTTCCTTCAGCAGTTAAACCTTTTGTTCATTGTAGGTCAGATTCAATGTATTGCAGTATGTTGTTCCCGAAGTGAAAGACCTTTACAATTGGCTGGAAGTAGAATTTAATCCGCTAAAACTCTGCGAGAGAGTCACAAAGGTAAGGCTTAGTGTTCTAGTTTTGGTTATATGACCTTTGCTAGCTGGCCTTTTTTCAGGTTGTATTTATACTGAGGAGAGAGAAGTATTGTCCTCTGTGTTTAAATTCAGTGCACATTTCATTGTCTTTTTTTCTTTATGTTAAGGGAAAAGATATTTCTGATGTGCTAAATAAATAAGCCTTTGGAGGTAAATTAGCAGCATGGCTAATTTAGTCATTGCTGTCAGTCACCTTCAGACAAGCATCAACATAGTTTTGTATTACATTTGTATTTCCCTGCACTGTGATGTTTCTGTATGTTAAAAAAAAATGAAAAACTTCATAAATGTTTTACTGCTATTAGAAAGTATGATCTGTTTTCAATGTAATGGACTTTACAGGTTCTAAATTGGGTTAGGGAACAACCTGAAAAGGAACCAGAGTTGCAACAGTATGTCCCACAGCTGCAAAACAACACCATACTTCGTCTTCTGCAGCAGGTAAACATTTTTAAATAAATGTTTTATTTAGAACTGGAATTTCTCCCCTTGATTGTTTTTATCACAACACTAAAAAATTGAGGAATGGCCTAGGATTTGAACTCCTCACCAAATTCTATCCTTGCCAAAATTAGTCTTAATTTATTTGATTTGAAAAACAATATTTTACGTATAATTTGTAGTTTTTTTCTCCTTTATCGTTGAACACTATCTACGTACATTTCTCCTCATTAGTAGTGTAAATCTAATTCAACACCTACATGGTTTTAAATTGTCTAAAGGGTACTGTGATTTATTCAGACTCTACCGATGGAAATCCGTATTTCTAGGGGTTTTTCTGCTATTAGAAAATGTTGTAGCAGTGAACATTTCCATACATGTGTCTTTATGTACTTCTGTGACTTTGTGTAATATCAGAAGTGGAATTAGTCACAGAGTTTACACATTTAAAGCTTTAATAGCTCTTGAAGAGATTCAGTTAGTGAACCCTCCTACCTGTGGTGAGTGGGGAAGCCTTTTCTCTTACTAACGCTATTTATTGTTAGTCTTTTAACGTACTTTAGGCTGACTTATGTAAGTTTGAATATTAGGGTTTATAATATGGCTTAAATGTTCCTGTTTTGTCTTCCATTTGTTTCATTGGGAGGGGGCTTTTACTATATTTTCACTTCAGTATTTATGCACATTTCATTGACCTGCTTTCTTTTGTATATGTGAGCAGTGTTATTTCTTATGTGCTATACAAATAGTTGAAGGCTAATTAGCAGTATAACTAAATAGTAATGCTGCCAGTCTCCTTCAGACAAATAATTTTATTAAAAGTGTTCAGATGAATTAGGTAAGTAGCAGATCTCTACAAATATATGGCCATTCAGGGCTTTTTGTTTGATGAAACTAGGATTTGAAAGGATTATGCTTTTGAGGAATGGTATAATGTGATGGTTCAGAGCATAGCTTTTGGGGTTGATAGCTTTGAATTGTGATTCCAACTCTAGCAGTGTAGTGTTAACAGTTAACTTTGAGCTTCAACTTCTCTTTTCTGGGAAATGGACATAGGTTCTACTCATAGTTGTGTAAGACTGCACATAAAAATGCTGAATAAATTATAGCTATTACTGCTAACCTTGTGTCCTTTATGCAGGTGGCACAGATTTATCAGAGCATTGAGTTTTCCCGTTTGACTTCTCTGGTTCCTTTTGTTGATGCTTTCCAACTGGAACGGGCTATAGTAGATGCTGCCAGGCACTGTGATCTGCAGGTATGTGCTGGAAGGGACACCGAGGTAGAAGGCCTTTAAGGACTAAAAAACACCTATCCTTTGTTTCTCGCAGTTTTTGGTTCAGTGGCACCATTTTAAAGTTGTACTGAATGGGTTTTCTAGCTTTTGTATTTAACATTCTTAATGTTTTCTCATATTCATTTGAAATTTTTTATCAAAAGTTACTTATTTGTGGGGCGCCTGGGCGCCTCAGTCAATAGGGCGTCTGACTCGGCTCAGGTCATGCTGTTGTAGTTCACGAGTTCAAGCCCTGTGTTGGGCTCTGTGCTGACGGCTCGGAGCCTGGAGCCTGCTTTGGGTTCTGTGTCTCCCTCTCTCTCTGCCCCTCCCCTGTGCTCTGTCTCGTGTGCACACACGCTCTTTCTCTTTTCCTCTCACTCAAAAATAGACATTTAAGAAAATAATAAGGGACCCGTCTGTAGAATGATTTCGTATTTGTATATAGATGTAACTATTGATGAGGTCGTTTAATTTTCAAAGGTTCGTATTGACCACACTTCTCGGACCCTTAGTTTTGGATCTGATTTGAATTATGCTACTCGAGAAGATGCTCCAATTGGTCCTCATTTGCAAAGCATGCCTTCAGAACAGATCAGAAATCAGTTGACAGCGATGTCTTCAGTACTTGCAAAGGCACTTGAAGTCATTAAGCCAGCTCATATTTTGGTATGCATCTTGGGGAGAAATGAACTACAGAATCTTTCAGGGGCCCTTACGCTATGTCTTGCACAAAAAGGTTTGTTCGGGATGATGTCTGAGAAAAAGACTTTATTATATATTTCCTATTCAGTTGTATTTCTTAGTTTTGGTATTGTACCTATCACATATAAGAGGATATCCCCTCTTCACCCCCTCTGTGGGATTTTTCCTTCCTGCTTAACTTCTTTCTTTGTTAGTTTTGTTAGCCTTTCTCCTTGGCTTACATGCTATAAAGTAGATTTGGTGCAGAGAACAATGGACCTAGCAAATAAAGCTTCTTCAGATATGTCGCTGCTATTAAAGATTTTGTATAGGTCATAGTATTTGGTGCTGGGAGCTAGTAGCTTGAATAACATCATCTCTGGTTATTAAATGCAGATATACGTAAGGGTAATAGGTCAGGATTATTTAGTAATTTTTTGGATGCCTAATACCCTGGTGTGTCATGTGATAATTTTTTTAATCCATTTATTTTGGAAGCAAGAGAAAGAAGAACAGCATCAGTTGGCTGTTACTGCATACCTTAAAAACTCCCGAAAAGAGCATCAGCGTATCCTGGCTCGCCGTCAGACAATTGAGGAAAGGAAAGAGCGCCTTGAGAGTCTCAATATTCAGCGTGAGAAGGAAGAATTGGAGCAGAGGGAAGCTGAACTTCAGAAAGTAAGGAAAGCCGAAGAAGAGAGGCTGCGACAGGAGGCAAAGGAGAGAGAGAAGGAGCGCATTTTACAGGAACATGAACAAATCAAAAAGAAAACTGTCCGTGAGCGTTTGGAGCAGATCAAGAAAACGGAACTGGGTGCCAAAGCGTTCAAAGACATTGATATTGAAGTATGTAGCTCACTACTTGTTACGGTCTTTGATCCACATTTCAGAAGCACAGTTCTTTACCAATTAGTGATTTACTTTGAGTAATCTGGTTATTTTCACTCGTTTGGTACAGCTGATTCATTAACTATAATCTGTGAAGTAAGCATTTGTTTTAAATGGCTCTGTGCAGTTTTTAGCCATTGTTAAAACAGAGTTGGGTACGTGCAGGTGGGCGGAATGAGAAGTAGATGTTAAGATTATGTTGTTTTTCCCTACACAGAAGTGGAAATATGGCTATTGTAAAACATTCTTACGTTGCCTAACTTTACCCGCTGGTAACACTTACTCATTGTATGAAAAGTAACTTAGGTTTTGATTTTAGAAAACATTGCTCCATACGCCTTTCTTCTATATTCTTATTAGTGATTGTGCGTTTGTAATACTTTACAGGATCTGGAAGAATTGGATCCGGATTTTATCATGGCTAAACAGGTTGAACAACTGGAGAAAGAAAAGAAGGAACTTCAGGAACGCCTGAAGAATCAAGAAAAGAAGGTGAATGAAAGGACTGGTTGGTAAACTTACAACATGTCAGGTTAACAGAAATTTCTTTCTTAAATACTTTTGTTTTCATGTCATTCAGATTGATTATTTCGAACGAGCTAAACGCTTGGAGGAAATCCCTTTGATAAAGAGCGCGTATGAAGAACAGAGGATTAAAGACATGGATCTGTGGGAACAGCAAGAAGAAGAAAGAGTAAGATTTACATTGGACTGTAACACTTTTAGACTGTAAGCTATAATTAAATCCTCTGCCAGTAATGGGGCCACGGTTTCAGAACTGATCATTCTGTGCTCTTTTGCGAGGAATGGTGGCACTTCAATGGCTGAATACAGACAGACTGGTGGGCAGATAGATGTTTTTACAACAGGTTAAAAAATGAAACTTGTAGTAACGCAAAAGACAGGTGAAAAGTTCACTTAAAAAAGAGCTTTATGAGGATATAACTCACATGCCACACAATTCACCCGTTTAAACTGTAATTGATGGGTTTTAGTACATTTACAGAATTGCACAGCCATTAAACTTTACCCCAAAAGAAACACCACGCCTATTAGCAGTCCCTCCCCATTTTCTCCACACCACTTTGGCCTTATGCAACCACCAGTGCCCTGTCTGTCTCTAGATTTGCTTATTGTTTAGATATTTTATATAAATGGAATCATACAGTACATGGCCTTTGGGGACTAGACTGTCCCTTCTGTATTTATCTAATGGTACAAGAGCAAGGCTTTCAAATGCTCGTGATTAAATTGTGATTAAAAACTAGTGGCCCTGTTCTAGTTTAAAAAAAAAAGTAAATACAGACAGACAACAAACCTGTGGGGACTTGCAGTGTGGAGAATGCAGCCTCTTGGTTCCACTGGAGTGTTGCCATTCTTTGCTTCGTTTGCCAGTTCCTCCCATTCTTTCAGAAGTTCGAATTTTTGTGATAATGTGTAAAATCAGAGAAAACAGAGTGCAGACCAGATAAAATATTTGAGGTGATTTGTTGTAGTCTCTGCCCTGAAGCCTTCCATTTCCCTTTGGAGTACAGAGAGAAAAGTCTTCTTAAATCATTAGTGCACTCTGCCTGAACCTCCACAGTTTTCTTTAAGGGAGAAAATATCTTTCATAATTAGATCGTAGTGCTTATTACCATGAGGTGTTTACTTTTTGTTTTATTGTATACATTGTAGTTTTTCCTTTATAAAAATTTTCAGTACCATGGGCCTAAATAAGAATTTCTTACAGATGCCTCAGGACTCTTTTACCCGTCTCCTGTCCCTGATTTCCGCCTAGGGACACATGGGCATAGATATAGTAACCCTTCCATTTTTATAGCAAGATAGAAGGGGCAGAAGATCTGCTTGTCATTCTTTGAGAATATCTGTCAGGAATTGAGAGTAAATTATTAATCAGAAAGTGAATGCTTTGAAATTTAACTTCATGTTATGTATTTGCAGATTACTACCATGCAACTAGAACGTGAAAAGGCTCTCGAACATAAGAATCGAATGTCACGAATGCTTGAAGACAGAGATTTATTTGTAATGCGACTCAAGGCCGCACGACAGTCTGTTTATGAGGTGAAGTTACTGGTTTCAGGGAAACATTTATTCATGAGCTTTTTTGTTTTGCCTTAAGGTTCTTCTTTAATGCAGTGGTACGTTGTGTCCTGAGCCAATGTTTTGTAATAATCATTTAAATAACATTTTAATAGAAACGTTCTTGAAAATATTTCGTAGGTTATTAAGCAGTCAGCCATCACTATAAACAAATTTTCTGAAGGTGCAAGTGGACTGCATTATATTTGCTTTGGATGTAAGTTTTGTTTACTGTTGGATTTAGAAAGGAAATAATAGATCAAAGTATCCTGCTCTTAAATTCTAATTTAATTATTTGATTTGGTTTGTATAAAAACAAACCCACTGGTGTAGGAAAAAATAACTGGCCACAACACGTCACAAAAACCGGTCATTGGGAAATGTGTGCGCATAGGGTTTCAAGAAACTTGCGGTGCTTTTGTAAACTTCAAATTTAGCTGGTTTGTAGGGCTTCAAAAGATTGGATTTTTATTGTCCATTCTATTAATAGGAAAAACTTAAACAATTTGAGGAGAGATTAGCAGAAGAAAGGCATAATCGGTTGGAAGAGCGCAAAAGGCAGCGTAAAGAAGAACGCAGAATAACCTACCATAGAGAGAAAGAAGAGGAGGAGCAAAGGAGGGCAGAAGAACAGATGCTGAAAGGTATCGCTAGACCAAGGTTGGAGTGTGTGTGAGGCAAGGTTGATAGTCTGCCTTATAGTAATCTTACTTAGAAAATACAGGAATGAGGAACCAGGATCAGTGGCTTCTTAATTGCAGTTAACTTAAGCTAACTTTTAGTTGTCTGAAGTTTGTTTTAGGTGAGGATGTTCTGTCCTCTTCTAGCTTATTGCCACATCTTTTGTTTTGTTTTTTTTTTAATTAATACCATTCTTTAATTTTTAATTTTTATCACTCAAGTTTATGTAGCACTGACATGTATTAAGGAGCACATACTACATGGAGTCTGTCAGATGGTCCTTCTCTGGAATCCCAAGATGCTCAGGAGTTGGGGAGGCATTCGAGTATCTTGTCGTTACAAAAGTGTCGAGTGGCATCATACTTGTTTTCTTGAATATCTTCTGCCCCTTAGCTCATTGTAAAATACACACAATTTTTTAAAAAGAATTTTCCTTCTACCTTACGCTGCCTGCTGAATACCAGCAAAGTAGACCTAGTTCTAGGGCAAAGACTTGGCACACTTAATAACCTAACCCGTTATCTAGAGCGTGAAGAGAGAGAGCGTGCTGAACGGGCAAAACGTGAGGAAGAGCTACGAGAATATCAGGAGCGGGTCAAGAAATTAGAAGAAGTGGAAAGGAAAAAACGCCAAAGAGAGCTGGAAATTGAAGAAAGGGAACGACGTAGAGAGGAAGAGAGAAGGCTTGGTGACGATCCACTTTCTAGAAAGGTGAGTGTAGAAGTTAACTCTGTTTTTATGTGCTGTGCTTATCACCCGGTTGTCTTGCATGGTCCACATGCCTCAGTGCACATATCAGTGTCTCAGCTTCATGTTTTACTTATTTTGTTAATGTTTATTTATTTTGAGAGAGCAAGCGATCAGGGAAGGAGCAGAGAGAAAGAGAGAAAATCCCAAGTGGGCTCTGTGCTGACAGCCCAGAGCCTGATGTGTGGTTTGAACCCATGAACTGTGAGGTCATGACCTGAGCCAGAACCAAGAGTTAGACGCTCAGCTGACTGAGCGACCCAAGCGCCCCAGAATCTGCATTTTAACAATATTTCCAAGTGATTCAAATGCCGCCCTAAATATTTTTAATATGCGCTCACGTCCAAAACTGACTTTTATTCCCCCTCTAGTTTGTGTCTCTAATCCCTGCTCCTGATTGGTTGCACCGTTACCCATTTAATCTTAAGAGTTTTGAATCTACCCCCTCTCCTTTCTGTTCTACGTTCCTGGCTTAATTTAGAATCTTCCTTTGTCTGTATTATTTTACTGGTCTCCTTACTGTTCCCTCTGATTATAGTCTCTCCCCAGCTTCAGACCTTCCTCTACATTGTGGCCATTTTTTTCATGATGTGTATTTGATCATTTTACCTGCTCTTGGGTTTCAAACTTTGATTGGTACTCATTACTTAGAACCAAAGGTAAAACCTGCCTTAGCAGTCAAGGCCTTTCTTGTTTCCTGCTTTTTCCAGTAGCTTTGTCTGTCACCATTTTCTTCTTAGTCATCTATACTCTAACCGTTTCTGAGCTCGTTTTATGCCTTATGGTTCTTTGACATCTGTCTGCATTCTCTTTGTTTCCCCTTGGATGTGCCAGTGCTCCCTCTTAAACAAGATACAGCTTTGTTTCTATGTTCAGACTTGAGGAGCTGGAGGATTTCTTGCCTGCTGCCTGTCTCCATTCCTTCCTCCGTGCCATACCTTGTGTCAGTTTTCTTGGATGACCTGCTGTTCTTTGATTTCCGTTTAAAATGTATATGGATAGATTTTTGGTTTTGTTACTCCTGTTACTAATTTTTATTTTTACTTCCTTGTTACTAGTGAATGTGGCCTATACGATTCCTAATTTTGTGTTCTAAAACATGATGTGTTACGCATATTCTTTTTCTATTGGGCACAAAGTTGTATGTGTATATGGAATCAGAAATGTTACTTATTTTAATTTGCTACATTCTGTTAACTTACGGGAGCTTCATCTTCTGAAGAAAGGGAGGTGACTTACTTGGCTGTGATGATGGATTCCTGAGTTGCTTTTTTTTGTTTTAGTTTTCGCAAATCTGTCCATTTTCAGTCTTTTGTTTCTGTTTTGTGCCTCCCCCTCCCTACCGTCCCTTTCAGTTAGAGTCTTTAATTTATTTACATTTAACATAGTAATTATTATATTTTTTTACTTGCTTCCATGTTCCTGCCACTGCTTTCTTCAAGCCAAATTTAAGAACTTTTCTCAGTACACTTTTGCTGTCTCTAGTCTCTTAGTGATTATCACCGTTTTTTTAAATTTATCTCAACTTCACAGTCTGTAAATTTTGGGAACTCTGTCTTCTCAGAACAAAAAAATTCTGAGCATCCTTTACTTTTATTTATTCTATTGCAGTAAGTTGAATATTTTTACATCCAGCTCACTAAAACATGTTAATCTATTTAGGACTTTCTTAACAGTTTTCCAACAAGATTGGTAAACATGATTTAGTTTCAAATATGTTTACACTTACCACTTTTTCTCTTTTGCAGATAACATTTTTTTTGGTCTTGTTTTGTATATCTTTTCAATTTTTTTTTCCAGGCTGTCTTTGTATATATCTCCAAAGAGGTTTCTCTTTTTTGTTTCCTCCCCTCAAAGTTGAAAAATGGTGTAGTGGTTTGGTCAGTTCGAATCCTCCCTCAGAAGTTTCACGACTGCTCAGTATCCCAGTACACAGTGAAGGGAGGAGATCGTGAGAATAGTCTTGGTCTTGCTACTTCTGTAGATACTCTGTATTATTCCTTGGGAATTTCAGAATATTCTGTCCTTAGAGTAAAAGGAGCATGAAGATTTTCCTGAGACTTTGTCCAGTCACCTAAGTACATAGCCTTTATTATTCACCCATTTTGGCACTTGTGCCTTTTGTAGTCAGAGGATGCAATTTATTTACCTTAGAGAAGATTATATTTCCTTAATCTAGGGAAAGCTTTTTCTCTTGTCTTTATTTGCCTTTCAGAGCCCTATTGTTTTCTTTTAATGTTTCCCTTTTTAAAAAAAAATCTCTTTGTCCTTTTGAAACTGGTTCTCTGAGATTCCCGTTCAGTTTATATGTTTATTAGTGGGGCCTGTTCTGTTTGATATATGAACTGAGTTAAAAATTTTTGGTAATCATGTTGCCTTCTGGAATTCTTTTTGTTTGTTTAATGGCTATCATAGCCATCCTTGAAAATCTTCTTTGAGGGTCTAGTTGTGTGAAAACCTCTAATAACTTGAATTCTTTGCTGAGTTTACTTTCTAGGGCGAGTATGAAGGGTGGGAGAAACTTGGTTTTCTGGGTGTTGACATTCCCTGCATTGTAGTGACCTTAAGTTTTATGGACAATTGAGCTCCTCTTTTCTCCCACGGTGTCCACTTGGGAAAGTCTCTTAGAATAACCTCCACCTTAAGAGTCCAGAGTCCATTGCGATGGCAGGTGACTTACCATCTCTGCCTCTTCTTCCCTTCAGTTTCTTATGTTAATTGTTATTGGAGGTTTTATTACCAAAACACTTCTTAAAATTTAAATAAAGATCCTCTTATACACCACCTACTTGGAATTGTTAGCTTTGTTAGATTTTTACCTTACTCCTCCCACCCTTGCCGCAGATCTTGTTTTGTATTTTCCAGAGTATTCTTAATTGCTGACTGTGGCCTTAGGTTATGTTTGTAGGAGCCATCAAACTGTGTCAGAGCTGTATGGGATTAAAATTGTGTGCTTTTGCTCTCTACAGAGGTTGTACCACATTTACATTTCCACTGTAAGCGTATTTATCTCCCTATACTCTTTTCCATAATTTTTAATGACAACATAGTACTTGGAAGAGGGAAATACTGTTAATAGAAACATCCCTCATTTGACATTTCATTTGTTCCATTTTAGGAGGTCCTGTGCAATGTACGTTTGGGGCACCGAGCTTTTTTCACGTAATCTCAGGAGGGAATTTTGAGGATCAAAGGATATCTGCAGATATTTGAATAATTCCAGGGGTTGGGTGCCAGATTGCTCTCAAGGTGGTATTTTGTTGATTTATAAAGCCAGTCACACCAGTTTCACTGTACTACCACTCTGACTTTGGGTTAAAACAAACCATTTTAAAACTTGTTTATATTTAAGGACTTAAGGTTAATATAAGTGCAAAAACATTTGGTAATACTAGTAGTTGTAATAAGTGTTGCCAACGTAGTGCCTCACATTAACTTTGGTGAATGTAGGACTCTCGTTGGGGAGATAGAGATTCAGAAGGCACATGGAGAAAAGGACCTGAAGTAGATTCCGAGTGGAGAAGAGGCCCACCAGAGAAGTAAGTAGAGTCAAGGAAAATAGTACCAATTAGACAGAGGTCCTGTTAATGCCTCATTAGCAGTTTTCCAGTTGGGTTTATTTTATAGAGGTGGGGAAAGGAGAACTATGAAGAATTGTATGCATGTCTGCTACCAAAATGTTTTTATAGTTTACTTCAACGGTGCTATAATTACGGACTTCTAGATATTTTGAGAAATAAATGCTTCAGGGTTTTTGTTCCCTAATGGAATAATACTGAGATTACAGTAAGAATGAATAGTTCTAGAACGTATTTTCCTTTTATTTTTTTGCTTATGATTATTATGATTATTATTTTGAGAGAGTGAGGCAGGGAGAGAGGGAGAGGGAGGGAGAGAATCTTAAGTAGGCCCCATGCATGGCGCAGAGCCCGGCACAGGGATTAATCTTACAACCATGAGATAGTGACCTGAGCTGAAATCCGGTCATGATTACCCACTAAGCCACCCAGGTGCCCCTTCCTTTAAATTTAAGTGGATTGAACCATCCTTCAAAAATGACTGCTCATGATAAGATGGCTGGTCATAAGTGCTATACAGAAATTAAGTTTTGAAAGCTCATAGTAATGGATGCCAGGATGCTTCTGGTAAAGTGCAGGTAGATACCTTTAATTGTCTACCTGTTTGTTTATTTGTTGATGTAAGATTTTATATTTTGTGTTATTTTTTTATTAGGAGCACATATTCTTTCAGGACTAGGAATAATGAATTTAGGCTGAAGTGGTTTTTAGAAGTGAATGAAATAATTCCCAAAAGGATCATTTGCTCTTAAGAAAATGGACTCTTAAAGATGTTTGGCTTGTTGCTCTGTAGGGAGTGGAGACGTGGAGAGGGGCGGGATGAGGAGAGGCCTCATAGAAGAGAGGATGATCGGCCAAGGCGACTGGGGGATGAGGAAGAGAGAGAGTCTTCTCTCCGAGCAGATGATGATCGCATTCCCCGGCGTGGCATGGATGAGGACAGAGGTCCCAGACGTGGCCTTGATGAAGACCGGTTCTCTCGCCGGGGGGCAGATGATGACCGGCCTTCCTGGCGTAGTGCAGATGATGACAGGCCTCCCAGGCGAATTGGCGATGAAGACAGGGGAAGCTGGCGTCATGCGGATGATGACAGACCACCTAGACGGGGACTGGATGAGGACAGAGGAAGCTGGCGAACAGCTGATGAGGACAGAGGACCAAGACGTGGGATGGATGAGGACCGGGGGCCACGGCGAGGAGGTGCAGATGACGAGCGGTCTTCCTGGCGTAATGCTGACGACGATCGGGGTCCCAGGCGTGGCATGGATGATGACCGGGGCCCGAGGCGTGGGTTGGATGATGATCGAGGACCTTGGAGGAATGCTGATGATGACAGAATTTCCAGACGTGGTGCAGATGATGACCGGGGGCCTTGGAGAAACACAGATGATGATCGGATTCCCAGAAGGGGCGAGGACTCAAGGCCTGGTCCCTGGAGACCATTTGTCAAGCCAGGTAAAATTCTGGTATTCAGAAAACCAGCTTAGATGCTTTATAGACTCTGCTTGATGTGTTTTACAAATGGAAAGTGTAATCTTGCATATGCTAATCACTATTCTGTAGTGTTTCAAACAGGGACATTTCAAATGACTGTATTTCAATATCTAAATAAAAAGTTATTTTTTAGCTAAAAAATGAAATTTTAATGTATAGATAACAACGATTAGGCTATATTGTTATTAGTTTCTGGATAAATTGGTCTTTTATTTTCCCTTAGGTGTTTGTGCAGTGACTTTTATCTCAGGAGCTTGGCTTTGATATCCCACACACCAGAACAAGTTGAATAACCTTACCCCTTTTTCTGCTTAAGCGATTCGTGCTTTTTTCCCCCCTCTGCCTGCTGACTGCTTCTTTGAGGGCTCTTGTCCCATCCCTGTCCCTTAAGTATTGGTGTTTCTCAGGTTCTGTCCTACACCAGCCTTCTTGTGTAAATAATGAAAAAGTGTACTAAGTATTTGCAGTCTTGCCTACCATGGGGTTAGGCTTATGGGAAGAGCTGTTCCTTACTTTCTCAGTCTTGGGCCTGCTCATGTTTTCATACTTTTTTGTTCTTGAGCAGTTGTACATAATCTGTGACTTCTGTTACCATCTTCTCCAGGTGACTTCTTTCCTTACCTTCAGACCCATGTTACCAGCCTCATGCTGCACACCATACAGTTCTTCCTAGAAATGTCTCTGACGTGTCGCCTTTAGCCTGTTGAAACTGAATTCACACCCACAGGCTTCTCATCAGGGCCACCGCCATCTGTCGGATTTTATAACCTAGAGGTCTGGGAGCTGTCCTTTGCCCTCTTTCATCCTTTATGATAAGTCTTTTCATTTAGTTCAGTTCTGTTTCCTTATGTTCCTTAAATCCACACACTTCTCTGTTCCCCTACAAGTGCTTAGGTCTGGGCCGCTATCATGCTTTCCTTGAACTCTTGCTGCTCCTGGTCCCCGCAGGCTCTCCCACTCCCGACTCGGAGCAGTAACCGGAGGCAGCCGTCCTAAATGCACATTTCAGTGAGCAGCTTCCTTTCCTTTGCCCTTGCTGTTTCTGTCTCTTCTGGGCTCCATTCCTTCCACTGTCTGGCTGTGTGACATTTCTGTGCCTTGTGTAAAACAGGGATAACGGTGTGGTAGGTTCTCATTAATTCTCGATAGACGTTTTATAGTCACTGTGAATACTGAATCATTGCTCTGAAGGAAAATACCAGATTAGGTTCCGTTAAGCCCTCTGCTCACAACATTTCTGTCAACCAATGAACGCAGAACCTTCTTTGTGCATTTCTGTTTTAACATGTTAATTGACTCATTAACATTGAACTCGTGGCCAGCAGCACTGTATCTCCTCAATGAAGCTTATCTAAAATGGTATTTTTTTCTGTAAGGCGCATCCATCACCTTCTTGTGCTTGGGACACGAGACAGCACTGCAGCACAGTGCTTGAGGGCCATTTTAAACCGTGAAATCACCAATAAAACACAAAAACACAAAGATGTGTTGCTAAATTTAAGACCAGCAAAAGGATACTTGTTTTAAAGTATGAGAGCTGGGGCGCCTGGGTGGCTCAGGCAGTTAAGCGTCTGACTTTGGCTCAGGTCATGATCTCGCGGTTTGTGAGTTCAAGCCCCGCGTCGGGTTCTGTGCTGACAGCTGGAGCCTGGAGCCTTGGATCCTGCTTCAGATTCTGTGTCTCCCTCTCTCTCTGCTCCTCCCCCACTTGTGCTCTGTCTCTATCGAAAATAAATAAAATGTAAAAAAAATTAAAAAAAGTATGAGTGCTGCAGCAAGAAGACAGGGCCGTTGCCTTGTTCACCCTCCACTGTGAATGGGCTCTTCCGGCGACTCAGATACCATTCTGCACGTGTCTGCGAGGGACTATAAAAGTGCTTGAGTATTAATTTTAGCAACTTACAAATTTTAGCAAGTATGTAAAGTGGCAGGTATGGGATTTACTTATCTCAAAGCTATGGAAAGGATTAAATGAGTTAATATACACAGAAGGTTTAGAATAGTGCTGTGGCACGTTGTAATAGAAATGTTAGCAACAATAATAGTCCTGCAAGGGTAATAGATTTTCATGTAAATCTGCTCCCTTTGGCCTCTTTGTGCAAATATATTACATTCCTAGGTTTGGGCATCCCAGCGTTAAGTGTGAGGTGATGGATAGGGTGGGGTCAAAGGATTGATCTTTCTTTGTTCCGTGATTGCATGGGTGGTAAATGGTGGAGGGCAAGAATATGAAAAGAAAATTTTTAGTTACAAAGGTTTTGAAAATGTTGCAACATGTGAATGAAATTACAGTTGGGGCTCCATCTCAGATCTGTTTCCTAATCCTCCACTTTTTAAGTTTTTTTGCTTGAAATGAGTTGTCTATTTACCATCAGAACAGATTTTTATAGCCATGATCTCAGCATATGAAACAACCCAGGCTATATAAATTTCCCTTATCTTACATGTTCCTCCTTGTGTGTTAGAAAAACAATAATAGGTAGCTGTAAATACAAGCTGGTGATTCTGTAAAATGATATAAGTAGCTTTCGTTTTTTAAAAAAATTTATTTTTATTTTTTTTTCATTTATTTATTTTTGATAGAGACAGAGCACAAGTGGGGGAGGGGCAGAGAGAAAAGGAGACCCAGAATCTGAAGCAGGCTCCAGTCTCGGAGCTGTCAGCACAGAGCCCGGCACGGGACTTGAACCCACGAACCGCGAGATCATGACCTGAGCCGAAGTCGGACGCTTAACCAACCGAGCCACTCAGGCGCCCCTAGTTCTTTTTAAAAATAAGATTGTATTGTATTTTTTTTTATTGTTTATTTTTGAGAGAGTGAGAGCGAATTGGGGACGGTCAGAGAGAGAGGGAGACAGAATCTGAAAAGTAGGCTCCTCACTGTCAGCACAAAGCCTGATGTGGGGCTCAAACCCACAAACCATGAAATCATGACCTGAGCCGAAGTCAGGTGCTCAACTGACTGAGCCACCCAGGCATCCCTGGAGTGTCTTAAATTAACATACATAATGGTGATATTAATGTCAACATAAAGATGTGTAGTCATAGTTACCAACTTGGGTTTCTGGAGTATTAAAAAAAATCTTATTTCTTAAAAAAAAAAAAAAAAACCAACAGGTGGATGGAGAGAGAAAGAAAAGGCCAGAGAAGAGAGTTGGGGTCCACCTCGAGAATCAAGACCATCAGAAGAACGTGAATGGGATAGAGAAAAAGAAAGAGAGCGAGATAACCAAGATCGTGATGAAAATGACAAGGACCCAGAGAAAGAAAGAGAGCGAGAAAGGGACAGAGAGCGAGAGGGGGATCGAGAAGACCGCTTCAGACGGCCGAGGTTTGATGCTCTGATTGGGACTCTTTGTGGAATTACAGCTGGGATTCTCCTAAATACCCTTGGGTGTTTTCCCAGATCACGTTGCGAAATGGTGTGCTGCATCCCTCAACTGATGTCCCTTTTTAACAAAGTTGAGGAAGTGAGGCTGACACTGTGTAGCTTTCTGTAGGTTTTGTAATGATTTAGTAAGGAAGCCAGACCAGGTATCTTTACCCATCTGTTGCCTATCCTCTGTGGTTTAAATTCTTCAGTTACATAGTCCTTAAACTAGTAAAAGCCCCTTTTACTTTTATTAGCGGTAACGGTTCTAGCTTGCTTCTTCTGGCCAAATTGGCTTTGTGCTGATGAATCTAAACCAGCACTGTTTATAATACAGTTTTCTGCAAGGATGAAATTGTCTTGGATCTGTAATATCCAGTATGGTAGCTATTTGAATACTATTTGGCTATTGAACATTTGGAACGTGGTAGTGCTATTGACAGAAGGTCTGACTTTGTTTCAGTTAATTTATGTTTAAGTAGCTACATACAGGTTGTGGCTGTTAGGTTGGAAAGCACAGATCCAGATAATCTCATTTGACCTCTACACCTGAGGCATCAGGTTGAGATCAAGTTATTAATCTAAACTTCATCCCTGTTAGGTTTGTAAACTCTCTCAGCACCGACTCGTAAATGATCTGTTCACATACGCTATCATGTAGTTTAACAACAGAATTTAACATTTTGAATGGCTACAGGGATGAAGGTGGCTGGAGAAGAGGACCAGCGGAGGAATCTTCGAGCTGGAGAGATTCAGCTCGCCGAGATGATAGGGATCGGGATGACCGTCGTCGGGAGAGAGATGATCGCCGTGACCTAAGAGAAAGGCGAGATGACAGAGACCGAAGAGGACCTCCTCTCAGATCAGAACGTGAAGAAGGTATGGATGGCCTGCATGTTGCTGGACTATCAGAAATCCATAATTTCTGGGGAAGTTTTGAGTTTTATTTAATTATCTCACATACTCATGTAAGCATCAAAAATAAGATCATGAATATTCAGTTTAAATCTATAGTTTTCGTAATCTTCGTCACTCTGTGAAGTTAGCTCATTTCTAAATTCAGAGTATATCAGTAGGCTAATTACGTTGGATAGTAGTGATACATATTGCTTTGAAAGCTTATTTTATGTAACCAGGAAATAGTGTATTTGTTCTTTAAAAGTAAGATCTTGGTAGATAAGCACAAAGTGTAAGACATTGTTTCTCTGAAATTGTGACTATTGAAACTTTAGCTTAAAAAAAAAAAAACAAACAAACCCGTGCTGGGGGTGCCTGGGTGGCTCAGTCGGTTAAGCGTCCGACTTCAGCTCGGGTCATGATCTCATGGTCTGTGAGTTCAAGCCCTGCGTCGGGCTCTGTGCTGACTGCTCAGAGCCTGGAGTCTGCTTCAGATTCTGTGTCTCCCTCTCCCTCTGATGCTCCCCCGTTCATGCTCTGTCTCTCTCCGTCTCAAAAATAAATGCAAAAAAAAAAAAAAAAAAAAACAACAAACAAACAACTATGCTTAATGGCTACTTTGCTGTTCGATTTTAATAAGAGCCAAGAATTTTTTTTAATTTTAAGTTTTCATTTAGATTTTTGTCACCTTGTCTTAAATTACTAAATTTATTTTATTATTTTTTTTTATGGGGGTTCTGCATTGTTACCTTTAGTACAGGATTTCTGAGTAATTGGAAACATTCTTTTTGCTAAAGTTCTGTTTAGTCTGAGCCAATACAGTACAGCACTAACTTACTCTCTTTTTCTGTTAAACTTTTAGTAAGTTCTTGGAGACGTGCTGATGACAGGAAAGAGGAGCGGGCAGAAGAGCGGGAAGCCCCTCGTCGTGTTCCTCCCCCAGCTCTTTCAAGAGACCGGGAAAGAGACCGAGAAAGGGAGAGAGAAGGTGAAAAAGAGAAGTCCTCTTGGAGAGCTGAGAAAGATCGGGAGTCTCTTCGTCGCACCAAAAATGAGACTGATGAAGATGGATGGACCACGGTACGACGTTAAATCTCAAGATAATGGATTCAAACTCATGTCTCACATAGGTTTGATCCCATTCAAGGATTATTATACTTGTGCGTCAACCAGTCTAAATTGGATTCTTTAATGTTGTTTCACCATAACACAAAAAGCATGAACTTGTATTAATCCTCTATAATAGATTGATCATGCACCGTACCCACAGGAGGTTGGACGACGAGGCCATTTTCTGGAATTTGAGGTGTTGCATTATTTCATCAATCATTTGTTTACAAAAGAGAAAAACTAAAAAATAAATTAAAATGTGAACCCTTCAGGTATGGAGTAACACCTGTATCTTGGTATAGAACTGATTTTTTTTTTTTTTTTTTTGAAATACCATATTCATTTGGAATGAGGTAAGGTTCTGTTATAGAAAATGTATTTGAAGACTCTTCAAAGCAGGGGCTGAAACAATTTCCACACCATTAGTGGTTGAGACATACCTCTAGATACTTTGAGGTATTTACTATATTAACTACATTTAGAAAGTTTTTAGGTTCACTATAAGTGCAGTAAACATTACAAACATTGGATACAGTGGGATTTTCTGTAGGTTTTACTTGAGAGGTGAGTATAAAGCAATTTGCAGTCATGATTGTAATGACAAGAATACTGCTCAAGTGTGAATCCGAAACAGTTACAGCTTTTAAATTTTAAAGCATTTGGTAAACTGTTGCTGAGTTTTTTCTGTTGCCAATAGCAAACTGCTTTTCCATTAATGGAGAATTCATGCCTTTCAAGCATTTTAAATATGACAATATTTATAAATGTGTGGTTTGGAGGAATTGTTTAAATTCTTTTTCCTAATTTCCTTTCTCTTCAGGATAGATTCTTTGAACAAGTAATTTGTAGTAATGACTGTGTTGACTTCAATTTTGGAGTGTTGTAGCTATGTTAAAGATTAACTATTTGGTCTTATTGAAGCCAACACAGAACTTGCTGCTGTGTTTTTTCTTCAATGATAAATAAAATACTTACAGAATTTGTTTTAGTGTTGATTTGTAGTTACAGTCAAAGTGTTTTATTTATTATGATGAGTTTACATATCCAGTTGAGTGTGGTTTTGAGTTTTTTGGGCCATTAAATGTCTCAGTATGTAGGATCAAAGAAAATAACCCAAATATAACAGAGCAGATGTGGCTACGATGTTTCCTTCCATAATTAAGGATCCCCTTAGTTTCCTTGTAATGCCATCCTCTCTGTGAGTTTATATATATGGGGGGTGGGTGGGTGAGTGGTTTACTGTTTCAGGTATTCTCCTCAAATTAGAAACATCATAGTTTCAGAGAGTGTTAGTTGCAAATTGATAGTGGCTACAGACATGTAAATTATTTCCAGTGTTGAGTGGTGGGGAGAATTCCTGTTGGTACAGCTATAAGGCCAGAAGAGGGAGTATTGATGCTTCTTTACTTAATCAGATGCAGCGTTTTTGGTTTGATGTTACCAGCAATGGAAGCCACTGTTTTCAACATTTAATCTTTTTTTTTTTTTTAAGTATTTTCTAAATGTTTGTTTATTTTGAAAGAGAGAGAGGGAGAGAATCTCAGGCAGGCTCTAGACTGAGCCACCCAGGCACCCCAACATTTAATTTTCTTAATATATTTAGGATTTCAAAAAGTGGAAATCTTAAAAGATATTTGGGGGAGAAGGCCTTTTCTTTGTAACCAATAAAAGAACTTGGGGCAGTAACCCGCTGAGTGTCCAGACACTAGAGCAGGACTGTACCTGTGACATCACTGATTGGCCCCAAGGTACGATTTATTAGCTGATTAGATGAGTTGTAGTTGCATGTCTGACGGTTAGCCTGCATTTCCAGGCTAGTCTGCAAGCTACTAGGACCCTTTCCCAAATATAGGATGCCCCCCAGGTTCTTTGTCCTGGGAGGTGTGAGTCCAGAGCACGGGATAGGGTCAGAAGAGTCAGCTGCTGCTCTGTGGTCCTGCTCTTAAGTTTCAACTCTGAAGGCCTCCCCACCCCAGTATTCACAGGTGTCAAAGGAAAACCGAACATCCAATCTACTCACTATGTGTAGAATGTCTTCCATGTTTCCAGTGGCATCTGCTTTTTTTAAGGTTTACTTATTTTAAGAGAGAGAGCACATAAGGGGGAGGGGGAGAGAGAATCCCAAGAGAGAGAGAGCACATAAGGGAGAAAGGGGGAGAGAGAATCCCAAGCAGGCTGTGTGGTCAGCACAGAGCCTGACCTGAGGCTCGAACCCATGAACTGTGAGGGATGATGACCTGAGCCAAGATCAAGAGTTGGACACTTAACTGACTGAGCCACCCAGTCTGCATTTTTAAACCAGAACACCATTGCTATTAATACAGGTGAATTCTAAGAGTGGAGACAGTGGCCCAGAAAAGACTACAGCCATCTAGCTGTCTGTATTGGCTTCCAGGAAGAAGTTGGCGTCTACGTATTGGGATGCTTTTATGTTTTAACTGTGTTTTGTTTTTACCCAAAGACATTTGGACTGTGGATTCATTTTATAATTTTACAAGTCTAATGGATATATGTATTGGACACTGGAAGGAATGAAGGAATGTTCCTCGTGCCTAAGCACAGACTAGAAGGTTAGGACTGACACTAAAACTTGCCTGCCCTTTCCCTTGAGGCACGCATATTTGTAGTATAATTTTAAAATACATACATAATTTTGGCTTACTTACAATCTATGCCAAAAGTTGTAATAAAAGTTAATTCTGCAGCTTCTAAAAAGCACTGCATAGGAAAACTAAAATACAAAGAAATTAAAAGCTACTGCAGAGGTCTCTACAGAAGAGGACAAGCAAGGTAGGGCAGTCTAGTCTGCCTGCACAGCTGGTAAAGCTCTTTTGAGATTCCATACATTGTTTGATTTTTAGCCAAACATATAGCCATATTTTTATAAAAACAAGATCACTTTGTCATACCAATTATTTTATGTATTTTTTAAACTTTGGAAAATTGGATTTCTTTTACCCTAAATAAAAAAAAATTTTTTTTTAAGGTTAAGCATCTGACTCTTGGTCTCGCCTCAGGTCATGATACCGTGGTTTGTGGGTTTATTCCCCAAGTAGTCAGGCTCTGCATTGACAGCGTGGAGCCCGCTTGGGATTCTCTGTTCCTCCCATGCTTGTGTGTGCTGTGTCAAATAACCTTAAAAATTTTTAAATTTTAAGTCAACTCTGCCACCAGTGTGGAGTTCAAACGCACGACTGACTGACTACAAGATCAAGAGTCACTTGCTCTGCTGCCACTGAGCCAGCCAGGTGCCCCACACCCTAAATTAAATTTTGCAAGTATTTAAAGTTTTAGATCAAGAGGTCTCTAAGTCTGCTCTTAGGTGCATTAGAGCGTGGTCAGATTTTCCCTAAAAGATCTCTAGAAAATGTAACTGTAATGTTTCCTTTTCACGCTTCAACTCCCAGCATTTTAATGTTAGCTGGGAAACAGGAAAATTTGGGGGGGGGGGAGGGGCTGAAACAGGTGCATTTTAAATGGATGAACATGATGGTTGCTGGTCCAGGGTCTTTGGGATACCTTTCTTGATACTCTTCACTTCAAGACTTGAATAAACTCCACGTTGCACATGTTCACAGTTTGGATAAAACAGTGATCGTGTCAATATCAAATCCTTATTAGGCACACCTCATCACTGAGGGATTCTCCTATTGAACGAGCCACGTGCCCGAGATCTAGAAACAGTGTCTAGAACCATTTGGATCTTTGAAAATACAAAGCGCTTGCCTGCCTAGTTCTGGGTTGCAGAAGACATGGGCCTGTAGTGATCTTTGGAAAGGTAGAACAGTAAGAAGCTAACGGGAGTTCCTACTGACCTGACACCTCCCCCAAACCAAAAGTAAACTGGTATATTTTCTAGCACAATAAGAGAATAATTACATGGTTTTTTATGAAACTACTTGAGTTTAGGACTAGTCCTATCTTAAGTTCTGTGATCTGGGGCTAGACTAGCAGGAATGGATCGTCTCTTGGCTAATGCACTGTTTGCCAGCACCTCTCCTCCTTGTTCTGATGCCGTTTCCCTCCACCAAAAAAGGCCCCTAGCCTTCCAGTGTTATTTACTCCAGCCTGTATTCTACCTTCAAAGGAGTGTTCAAGCCAATTTGTTGTAGAGGAAATTAGTGGTTTGATAAAAAAACAATCTAACGTAGAGTAGCTCAACTCTCCTACTTGAATCTATATATTTATAACTAAATCTCTTGCTGGTGTTTTCAGATAGTGATGTATTTTGTACATTCATATGCGTTCATCCTAATTCACTGTTTTTGGCTCTGTATCTGTCCTGATGGTAGCTGCATGCCATTGTGGGACATCCAGCATGGATGTAAAAATAAGGGTGCGACATAAAGTAGGGATTAAGGATGTTTGCCTAAAGATCGGGTCTAATCTCCAGATAAGTGGTGGGATTCCAGAAACAGACTAGGGTCTTTGAGGGAAAAAGCACGAGGGTGGCCATGTTCCTGGTCTTCAACCCCCCACTCCACAAGTAACTCCTTTAGTGCTTATTCCGGTTTGAAGACTGCCTGTGCCTCAAGCCAGACACAGCCCATAGTGGAACCTTCTTGAGCACAGGTAATAACATTACCTTCTGCAGCTCAAAGGATTGCATCTTCCATTTAGTTTGAGAGACAACAGCTGGAATGAGCTTTCCACTATTAAGGAACCTTGAAACTGATGAGCAGGGTGACTAAATACTGCTCCCTTTTGATCTTACAAATGTTTTTCAGCAATTGGAGATGGGGAGGTGGGTGCATATGGACAAAAGGCCAAGTAACAAAGTTATAGGCAAGATTAATGAATTCATATACTGTTACTGTATAAATACACAAGTCAGGTTTTTTTAAACAGCACCAATTTCCAAGTGTATACACAATAAGATTTTAACTTGGCACAATTTTTCAAGGTGGAAAGACTAGTTCCTAGTTCGGTAATAAAAAGATCTGGTACATAAAACGATAAGGAGCTGTACTCTACCTGCTACAGATTGTACATTTTTTACACCTCCAGCCAAGACCGAAACAAGCCACAAGGAGGGAGTAACCCACACAAATCAATACTGGAAAGTTTACTAAACCTTCACTTCTCAAAACAGTGATGCTGCCAGGGCTTGCTTCACCTGGAATTAGAATAACTGATTTAAGGACAACTAAGAAATTGTTTCAAACAATAAAATAGTCAATTTGCCGACATTCCATAAAATCGTCAGTTTCAAGTCCAGTTATGAGGCTTTTAAAAAAATATTCTAGACCTAGTAAAGTGCCTCCATAAAATTAAACATCCGAGATTAGATGGAGCCACTTCATACTGATGCGCATCTAAAATAGATCGACGTATACCGTAAATAAACAGCGCCACTAAGTTGCCATATTTCAGGTAGTGGAATACACACCCAGCCTTCACCGTCTGGATGTGCACAAACTGGAAACTATAGACATAAATCAAGATGTTAGCGTCTAGTCTCAACCGCTCTTCGACAGGAAAGTACTCCGTACGGCCGGCTTGCTTAGACAAAACCAAGACTTCTTCCCAAGCTGAGCCAACTGCTGATCTCCAGGCCTCTCCCACAGCGAGGGGAAAGACGGTGCGCAGACCAAAAATGAGAGCGCGGGCAGGCCGTGACCCTGGTGGCGTCAGGTGGGGGCAGACGGGAGCCCAGGCGCTCAGCGCAGCTTCTTCCCCGGCTGGCAGTCCCTGGCGCTGCGCGGCGGCGGGCGGGCGGCGGGCGGCGGCGGCACTTTGGAGAGCGGGCAGTACTTGATGGTGTGCGCGTTGTCGCCGCTGGCGCCGCACAGGGGACACGTGTAGCGGCGCAGCACCGGGCACAGCACTCGCCCGTCGGGTCCCTTCAGGATGTGGGTGGTGTAGAGCGCCACCGCCTCCTTGTTGTTCCGGCAGAACACGCACACCTGCAGCTCGGGCTTGAGCAGTCGGGCGGCGGCCGCCCCGGAGGCGGCGTGCAGCCGGGGCTCGGCCGCCCACGCCGGGGCCCGCTCCTCGCGCGGCGCCACCTCCGCGGCGGCAGTGGCGGCAGCGGCGGGCGCGCAGCCTAGCAGCACGGCGGCGGCGCGACCGGCGAACGGGCTCAGCTCGGCGAAGCGCTCCTCCAGCAGCCCGGCCTCGGCGGGGCCCGCGCACAGCTCCAGCGCGCGCAGCTCCAGCGCGCCGCCCAGGTAGCGGCCCCGGGACCCCGGCTCGTCGCTGTCGTCGTCGTCGTCGTCGTCGTAGTCGGGCGGCCCCAGCGCCGGCCCCAGCGCTCCGGGCCCGGTCCCCGCGTGGGGGGAGCAGCAGGACGACGAGGAGGAGGAGGGCGGGGAGGCGCCGCCGCCGCCGCCGTCCCCGCCGCGGGCGCAGCCGAAGCGCGGCTCGCCGTCCACCGCCTTGGTGATGAGCGTGGCGAGCCCCAGGTAGTCGTTCCACGAGCTGAAGGGCTGCGGGTGCGCCGGGCCCTGGGCGCTCACGTAGCGGGCGCTGGGCACGAGCGCCATGGGCGGGGGGGCGCGGCCGCGGCTGGGCGAGCGGGGCGCCCAGGGGAAAGCCTCCATGGGCGGGCTGCGGGCCGCGCGCGCCGCCTCCCCGCGGCCGGCGCGGGCCGGACGGAAGGGAAGCGCGGAGCCTGCCCGCCGGCCTGCCGCGGGGTGGGGCCGCCTCGCAGCCTTTTTATCGGGCCCCGCTCCTCCCCGTTCCCCCGGCCTCGCCGCCGCGGCCCTGCCCCCTGCGCTACCCCGCCCCGGCCTCCTCGCCCGCGCCTCGGACGGAGGCGGAGCGGAGGCGGGCGCGCCGGGGGCGGGCGGGCAGTGCGCGCGCTCCGCTCCGGCCCGCGCGGCTTCCGCGCCCCGCGAGCTGCGCCAGCCTAGCCAGCTGCGGGCGGCTTTCATTCCGGGAGGGGGCGGGCGAAGCGCCGCCTCGGGGCCGGCCGCTAATTGGCTGCTGACCAGAGCCCCCTGCGCCACGGGCGCCGCTCGGGACGCCGATTGGTGAATCTGGGGGAGGGGCGTGCCCTGCCGGAGCTACTGGGAGGGGAGGGCGAGATAGGGGGAGAGCAGAGGAGCGGAGGGGAGAGGAGGGGCGGCTGCCGGGACCCGCCTTCGCCCGAGCGCTGTGCCTTGGGTTTGGAACAGGTGACCAGGCCTGGGTCTGCCTCGGCCGGGTGGCGAGATTCGCCGAGGAAGCGAGTAGGCGTGGGTATGGGGTGGGGAGAGTGCCCCAAGGTTAGTGCGCCCATCTCCCACCTCCCCGGGGCAGCCTTCCGAGAAGCCCCTTCTCCCGCCTCAGCTGGAAAAGCTGTGGGGGAGGCAGGATTTGGCGCGCTCTGAGGATGCAGTCGTCAAGTCAGAGCTTCCCAACAATCGAGAAACTTCCGTTTGCACAGTGCTTTGGAGAGCTTTCCACTGGGTGAAATCTTCGCACAAACCTGAGGCTCGGAGGGTTATGGTTCTTGCCGTAGTGAGTAGGGGTGGGATCAGGACTTTCCCACAGCGCGCGACACACTCCCAACAGGTGTTCAGAGACTGGGGGGCCATTAACTGGTGACTTCGTAGGGATGAGGGCTCGGCCAGAAAATCTTCCAGCCCTCGGACAGTGATTGGGGGCGTGTGTGTGTGTGTGTGTGTGTTTATGAAGCCCCTCATCCCTAGGTGGCCATATCAAAACCTGGGCTGCCTGTGCAGTTTGAAAAATAAACCCTGTTCAGCGTCACAATTTAATACTTTAAATGAGTAAAATATTTTTGTAAAAACAATGGAAAATAAATTGGAAGATTTTTTTCTTTTTTGAGAGAGAAGGAGCCAGCGAGCGAGCAGGGGGGAAGGGCAGAGAGAGAGGGGGGGAGAAGGAATCCCAAGCAGGCTCCCAGCCGTCAGCGCAGAGCCCAGCAAGGGGCTGGAACTCACCAATCATGAGTTCAGAACCTGAGCTGAAATTAAGAATCCCATGCTTAAACGGCTGAGCCGCCTAGGCGCCCCAGATTTTTGATTAGGAGGATGTGAGGTGGCCATGCCCTTCCCAGAAGGGGCAACACTTTTTTTTTTTTTTTTTTTTTTTTATGGAAAGCAGTAAATGTTTTTGGTATTGTGACAGGTTCTTTAGGGTTCTGTGGGACTAGGAAAATGCCTCCTCTGGTGGCTGGGCTGGCAGGCAAGGTGGGCTGCAGAGGGCAGGTCAGGACTTTCCTTCCTCTCTCTGGCTATGCTGTGGCTATTGAAACAAGGGTGGGGGGGGGAGCAACTGACAGCCCTCATTAGGCCTGAAGCTGTGAGTCTGACTGTGTCCAGTGGGTCTAGAGTGGCCCAGCAGGGGATGCCGGGAACCTCATGCTGGCTCTGGTGTATGGTAGAATGAACGAGTGGATCAGAATGTCAACGGTGGAAGGGACCTTTGGGATCCTTTCATCAATCCAACCTTCCTTTACAGATGAAGCAAATGAGAGCCAGTGAAGAGAAGGATTTCTTCAAGGTCACACGGTGAATATGTCACAGCCAGAACTAGAACTCAGGTCCCTTCACGAATGGCTTGGTGGCTTTCCTGTTACACATGGACCCCGAAGGTATTTCAGACTTCATGCCTGGGTATGCATCAGCAGAAATCAAGTGTGGAACACAGGGGAAGTTGGAAGAAGAGAAAGGAGGTGGGGCCATGTGCCTTTGGCTTGATCTCCTGCCCTCAGGGAACAATCCAGAAGCCAGGTGGTGGGCATGGGGAAGGAGTTGGAACAGTACCATGATGCATATTCCAGCCACCTGTTTGCACGAAGAGTAGAAGCTATGCTTCTCAGCCTCTTCTACACCTCTGGCTCCCTCACGGTGAAGCCATGAAACCAGGCAGTAATATTGTACACTTGCCAACCCAGTTCCTTCTTCAAGTTTGTGTTGGCACTCAAGTTAAAGAGTCGTTCCTTCTCTTTCCTCCCCCTCTCCCACCGAAAATAAATAAAAGAGCCCGCAGAAGCGTGGCGGGTTTGCTGACACTGAGCTCTGAGCTCTTACACAGGAACACCGGCCCCTAGAGTAGCATGAAGATGATTATTCTATAAATGGAAAATTCCACTCTGTTCGCACAGCCCTGCAGCTTGCATGCTTTCAAGGTATGCAGACTTTTCAGCTCTGAGGAGCGGGAGCCACTGTGCTGAGAATAACTTGTGTAAGGAAAGTTGAAAACCACCAGCTGCGTTGGCTTCCCTTTGGTCAGGCCAAAGGGGATGGCAAGGGAGTGAGACCTTTCCTCTCCCACATGATTTTTAGCCCTTGTGGGTTTTTTTGTTTTTAATGTTTATTTATTTTTGAGAGAGAGAGAGAGAGAGACAAAATGAGGGAGGGGCAGAGAGAGAGAAGGAGACAGATAATCCCAGAGAGGCTCCTTGCTGTCAGCACAGAGCCCAGTGAGGGGCTCGAACTCGCAAACTGTGAGATCATGACGTGAGCCGAAATCAAGAGTCGGACACTTAACCGACTGAGCCGCTCAGGCACCCCATGTTTTGTTTTGTGTATAAGGGGAATTAAAGCTTTTAAGAGAATGTGGGTAAGAACAAATGCCTTGCTGTGGGGCTGCAGGCTGGGTGGGGGGGGAGGTAGTGATGATGGCAAAAAAGATGCCCTGGAAAGAGGTGGAAGGGAGCTCCTGTGTCCCCGGGGGTCTGGCTACCTGCTTTTTCCCCAGGCTGCTCACCTTATCTGCTACCAGCCTTTCCCTCACAGTAGGTGGTTTGATCTGGAACATCTGGAAGTGGAGGCAGAGTGCATGATGGCTTTTTTTCCCCTTTTTCCTCCTGCACGTGTGGCCTCCGTACCCTGGGAACCTCTGCTGTTAGTTCCCACAGAAAGGCCAGAGTGGGTGCCTGATCCAGTTCTGGGTTTAGCAGACAATTACTTTTATCACTAAGCACAGGCTTCAGCTGGGCCATGAACTCTCCAGGAGCTCTCTCCAAGGTGGTGGAGCTGACCTCAGACATGGTCTTAGCACCTCGATGAAGTCGGCCTGCTTCTTGCCCCCCTTCCAGAAGTCTGCAACAAAGTGGACAGCAATAGCCAGAGCATGAGCATTTATTCAAGGGATGCCCTCTGATTGGTGCAGCAGGAAGACAGGCTGGTCCAGGCCTCATCTCAGAGGTTAGAAGGTGTTGCTCTGTCTTCTGGAATGGGGCCTGTGTGGCACAAGCAGGAGGCTCTGGTGGGACGGGGTGGGTGGTGGGGTGGCCGCTTGGATTCTCCGTTTTCACCTCTCTGTACGGCTCCCAGCCCCCAGCCTGAGAGGCAACACACGGACCTCAGGCATCTTGAGGATCTTCAAAAATATGAGGTCAGCCCTGGGGAATGAGGCAGCTTGGCGGGTGTCCAGGTGGCTATAGAGATGCTGTTTGTCAGGCTCTGGGTTCCTGCTGACTTGCCTGCCAAGTGCTTTCTAGGGGCAGGAAGTGCTTTGGCTTCCCCAGCTGTGGGACTTGTAGGCCAGTCGGACACATTTGTGTGCTTTGGGAGCTCTCTTCTGTAACAGTGTTGACTTTGCCTATTTTATGCCTCTAGCCGGGCTCAGGGAGTCCTGGAGATGGGGCTCCTGTCCTTTGGGGGCTTAGAGTCAGCTATAGTTAGTTGAGAAGCCCTGTGGTGAAGTGCAGGGAGGCGTCCTGAGCCTGCGAAGTCACATGCGGCTTTGAATGAGGGACTTAACCACTCTGGCCCCCAGCTCCTTCCTCTGATCCTTGAGGGGCTCATCATGTAAAGTGGCAGCCACTTTACCCTTCTTGCTGACTCCAGCTCCAGGAGAGTCTCTCCATGGGCCTCGGGGGTTGAGCCGTGACAGGTGTAGGCCAGCAGACATATCTCATTCCCCCTTGGGCATGATTGGTTTAGGAGGGGGTTCTGGTCCTTGAAATAAATATAAGAGGAAGTCTGTCAGGAGGACTCTGGGAGGGGATTTGCTCCCTGGCTTAAAAAGGAAAAAACAGGGCACCTGGCTGGCTTAGTCGGTAGAGTGTGCGACTCTTGATCTCGGGGCTGTGAGTTTGAGCCCCATGTTGGGTGTAGAGATTATTTAAAGATTTAAAAATCTTTTTAAAAAAAAGGCCAGGAGCCTCCAGTTTTTCCAGCCACCAGCCGGTTATGGAGCTGAGGCAGCCCTGAGGTGGGAAGTCTCATGGACAAGCAGCTAACATACTGGTGATCCCTGACCAGAAAAGTTATTTAAAAAAAAAAAAAAAAAAAAAAAGCCTCAGGGGCATTTTTGTTGATTCCTCGGTGACTTGTTGCACAAGACAATTAAACAACTTTATTGTTTCAGCCCCTGGAAGTCGGGTATTTTACTTGCAGCTGAATTCATTCTAACTGAAACACACAGTAACATGAAAAAAAGATACATTTGGTAATTCTATCAAAAAGGTAGGATTTGGTACTCTGGCCAGGGGGAGGTGACGCCCATGCCAGGATTGTGGGTGTGTTGTGGGTGTGTGCACAGGGGTGGAAAGAAACACGGGGGACTGGGAACAGCGTCTCCTCTGTCACCCACCCCGCCTCCCGCCAGAGTCTCCCAGCTGATAGTAATGAAATACCCGCTTCAGACCAGCATCGCCTCGTGGACCCCCACCTGCTACACAACCGCCCCGTGACCCGGGTTCTGTGATCGCCCTCGCGGTGCAGAAGAGGGGCTGCATGGCTCACAGCCAGCGGGGCTCAGAACCTGTGTCGCTCTCATTCCCAAGTGGGGCTTGTGTCCACTTGGAAGTACTTAAGCCTACTCGCCAGGGCAGGGGGCTTCCGCAGCCTGTATGGGGGAGGAGCCGGTGCGAGGAGCTGCGGGGAGCAAACCTGGGCTCATTCCAGTGTGTGTCACAGATTGTCCCCCAGCAAAACCAATTCCAGTTGAAAGAGGTTAGGTTTTTCTATTTATCCAAGAGAGTGGGTACTTTGATAAAGTGAGCAATCCTCTCTCTTTGTAAGGAGATGCTTCCCCCACTCCTCCCAGCCAGGTGGTCTCCTTTCAGAAACCTGGATTGTCCCAGTTTTGTTTAAAGCAGTACATGTAGGCCTGGAAGGCAGAGGTCCTGAGATCAGTGATGCCAGGAATGATAGTAATAACAATAGCTCACAGGTATGGAGCCCTTTCAAGGCACTAAGCATGAACTCCTGTCTTTCTTAGACCTTCCCAGTAGTTCTGCAGTGATACCCGTTTCACAGAAAGGAAAAGGAGGTTTGGGGACCTAAAACAGTACCGCTCGGCATCTCCCAGCTAATTAGTGGGTAGGATTTCTCCGTGGCCTGCACTCTGGGCCTTGACCATCTCGCGGCCCATGGGCATTCGTTCAGTTAAGAATTCACCAGTCCTGCCTCCCATCTCCGTAAATGGGACCATCGGCCTTCTTTTACTCATCTTCAATCCCTGCTGTCTGCAAGAGGGGAGGAGTAAAAGCTGGGGCCTCTAGTGGAGGAGTTATACATAAAATGATAAACTATAAGGTCAAGATTGTTCTCCAGCAATGCATAAAATGATGAATTATAAGGTCAAGGATGTTCTCTAGTGGGCCTGAGGGCTGGAGTGGGGATGGCGGGGAAGATAAGATCAGTGAAGGGGATGAGACCAGACTGCCAAGCAGGGCCACTGTGTATGGTTCTGCAGGTTGTGCACTGCACAAGGACTTCCCATCTAAGGGAGTACCTTTTACTTCACAGATGTAGTAATATGTATGAGTGAATCTAAAATAGTTTATTGGTGGATATGGGATAAATTATCTTTTTTAATGGAATCATTATATTGTGACAGTTTTTCTGACAGATGGATAAAGCTATCTCGTGGGAGAAGTGTCTTTTCCTAATTTGCCCAAAACCCAAAGTTTTGGTTCTAGGCAGAGGCATGAAATCGCTATGCTTCTTGAGAGCAAGTCTTTTTTTTTTTTTTATTTTTTTTTTCAACGTTTATTTATTTTTGGGACAGAGAGAGACAGAGCATGAACAGGGGAGGGGCAGAGAGAGAGGGAGACACAGAATCGGAAATAGGCTCCGGGCTCTGAGCCATCAGCCCAGAGCCCGACGCGGGGCTCGAACTCACAGACCGCGAGATCGTGACCTGGCTGAAGTCGGACGCTTAACCGACTGCGCCACCCAGGCGCCCCGAGAGCAAGTCTTAAGTTTGCCATTAGCTAGGTGCCCAAGGGGCCTTTTCAAAGCTTCAGGGGCCTTTTCTTTTTTATTAAAAAAAATTTTTTTTTCAACGTTTTTTTAAATTTATTTTTGGGACAGAGAGAGACAGAGCATGAACGGGGGAGGGGCAGAGAGAGAGGGAGACACAGAATCAGAAACAGGCTCCAGGCTCCGAGCCATCAGCCCGGAGCCTGACGCGGGGCTCGAACTCACAGACCGTGAGATCATGACCTGGCTGAAGTCGGACACTTAACCGACTGCGCCACCCAGGCGCCCCGAAGGGGCCTTTTCAAAGCTTCAGGTGAAAGCCTCTGTCTAACTGAGCTGACCAGGCCGGGGCCATGCACGGGTCTGCTCTCGTAGTTAGAGGTGGATCAACATCTCTGTTGGGATTAACATCTTTAAGATTGCTCAAGACATTTAAAACATCTCCTGGTCTTACCTGGCTTACACTTATATTTTCCCAGCTGTCCTGAGTTCCCTAGGGATTTCTCATGCCCTGCCAGTGTCTGTCCATGATGATAAGTTGGCGGTGGTGTCTGTCCTGGGGCGTCTGTGGCTTAGGAAACAGAAGGTGGGGGGACTGCCGAAGACGGTATAAATTAAGTAGCCTGGAGCGAATCATTTTCCTTCTCTGGACTTCAGTTTTTTTCTCTCATTTAAAATAACTGGGTGGCCTAAGTGATTTCTTGGCCCTATCTAACTCTAAAGTTTATGTGTTCACCATCAAGGCCTGGGACTGAGTGGTGAGTGAGACCTATGACCTTCTGACCTCATGGAGCAGATGCACAAACAGTTGATGCTTTGGTGGGAGACCTATCTGTTTTCTATTGGTGCTGTAACCAATTACCAGCCACAGAGTGGCTCAAAACAACAAAAAGAATCTTTCTTCCCGTTCTGGAGGTCAGAAGTCTGGAATGGGTCTCACTGGGTTAAAATCAAGGTGTCTGCAGGGCTGGTCGCTCTAGGGGAGAATCTATTTCCTTGGCGTTTCTGGTTTCTAGAGGCCACCTGCATTGCTTGGGCTCGTGGCCCCCTTCCTTTTTCAAAGCCAGCAACAGCAGGTCAGTCCCTCTCATTGACCATCTCTGTTTTTTCTTCTGCCTCCCTCTTCACTTTGTGATTACAGAGGACCCACCCCGATAATCCAGGTTAATCTCCCCATTTTAATGCCATCTAATTAGCAACTTTAATTCCTCCTAGAACCTTAATTCCCCTTTGCCATCTAAGGTAACATTCTCGGGTGCTGGGAATTAGGAGGTGGGCATTTTGGGGGGCCATTCTGCCTCCCACAGGAAGAGTACAAAGGACAAAGGGGTGTCATGGAGTCCCAAGACCTTAGCACATCCAGAGGTCAACTGGGCTGGTCAACCTAGATTTTCTTTGCCTGTTAGGACCTGACATGGTGCAGGGGAAGCTGTAGGATGAGGGAAGCCCTATGTTTTGTGTGTGTGTGTGTGTGTGTGTGTGTGTGTGTGTGTGTGTCCATCTGTTCATCTGTCTCTTGGGCAAGTGGAAAGGTCTGAGTTGCAGGAAGGAATGATGAGCAAAGGAAGTAGAATAGGTATGGAGTACTCTAAAACTTAATAGTGATGATGATGATGTCACTTAATTTGTGGTTAAATCAAATAAAACAAACAGCCAAGTACAATAAAAACAGCAACAGCAGTATGTACTTTGGGCAGAGCAGCTGGAGTGAATGTCTTGCTCAGGAGGAGGGTAAAGATACTGACAAGTTTAATATTTTTTAATTTTCAAGCATTACAAAGTAAAGGTCGTGGTATAAAGGACCTAACCCAATTTACCCTTGGTACATGACTAATCATATCTCCACATCTATTTTTCACTCCATCTCCCTCACTGTGGATCATTTTGAAGAAAATTCTGAACACTAATGTTAATTAAATTTAGATTTTGATAGGTTAGGCACATATATATTTATTATCTATATACATGTATATATAAATATAAAAAAATATATATGGAAATGGTAGAACAAATTGGAAGTATACAATAAGATGGTTGAAATAAAGCCAAACATGGAACTACTTATAATAAATGTAAATGGACAAAATGGTTCTATTAAAATACAAAATTTCAGGTTGGATTTAAAAAACGGCCATGTCCTCTGGAAGAAACACATATAAAATGTAAGGATGCAGAAAGGTTAAAGGGTAAAGGTAACAGGATGAAAGAAGATGCGCCAGTAGACGCTAACAAAGGAAGTCAACATTGCTGTGCTGAGAGCAGACAAATAGGCTTTATGGCAAAAAGCTTTACTAGAGATAAAAGGGTGGCTTAAAGATTCGATTTACCAGGAAGCTGTAACAATTCTAAACTAGCATATACCTAATAATTTGGTTTCAAAACATAGGAATAAGAAACTGAGGAAATATCCATAAGGAGATAGGAGACTTGAATGACAACAAGCTTGACTTTACATATACATCTGTACATGTGTATGTGTAATTATATAAAATTATCTATAAACACTGCTTTAAGTGCAGAATTTACATTCTTCCCAAGCATGCAGCACATTTATAGGAGTTCTGTGCCATTACCCAAGTATTAGCAAATTTGATAGGATTGGTGTCACATCGGATTTTCTGGACACAATTCCATTTCATTAGAAATCAACAACAGATGGTAACTAGAAAAGAACGTAATACAGGTAAGGGCAGGGACTGATGAAACGGGGAATGAAGATATGCTAGATGGTTGACAGAGCTAAACAGTGGATTCTTATACAAGACTAATAAAATTAATCTATTTGGCAGGATCCAGATAATCAAGACAAAACACAAAAATAAAAGATACAAATAAAAAGTTTTGTGGTAGACGCTTCATAAATCTGAAAATGTATATGAAATGGAAAAAAACAAGAACTAAAGAAGAATTTAAAAACCTTGATGTCCTGCAACATTTATATAAATTGAATCAGAGTTTAAAAATCTCAAAAGGGAAATACCAGATCCTGTTGCCTTTATTTTTTTTCCAGTTGACTTTAAAGATAAATTCTATTATTCAAGGAACATGTAATTTTTTAAAAAGTTTATTTGTTAATTTTGAGAGAGAGAGAGAGAGAGACAGAGACAGAGAGACAGAGAGACAGAGAGGGAGAGAGAGAATCCCAAGCAGGTTCAGCCCTGTCAGCATGGAGCCCAACATGGGGCTTGAACTCACAGAACTGTGAGATCATGACCTGAGGTGAAACCAAGAGTCAGTCGGCTTAACCAACTGAGCCACCCAGGTGCCCCCAAGGAACAAATAATTTCAAATCTACACAAACCATTTTAGAATTTAGGGAAAAGGGAACTGTTTTCTAATTCACTTTATAAGGTTAGTGTAACCGGATCTAAAACAAAACAAGTGTAGGGGTGCCTGGGTGGCTCAGTCTGTTGAGTGTCCAACTTTGGCTCAGGTCATGATCTCATGGTTCATAAGTTTGAGCCCCACCCACATCAAGCTTGCCGCTGTCAGCCTGTCCCCTTCTCTCTGCCCCTCCCCTGCTGGTGTTCTCCCCAAAATAAATAAATATTTAAAAACAAAAGTATAAGAAAGGAAAATTACAAGTCATGCTCAGTTGTAAACACACATACAAAAGTTGTAAACAAAATATCAGCAAACCCAATTCAGTAATGAAAAAAAAATTGTCAGACCCAAGGTAGATTTAGCTCAGAAATGAAATGTTGGCTTACCATTAGAAGTCATTCATGTAATTCACATTAACATATTAAAGAAAAAATATGACCAGCAGAGGAGATGCAAGAAAAGCATTTGATAAAATTCAACATACGGTTATGATCCAAACTGTTGGAAAACTCGAAAAAGATTTCCTTAACTGATAAACCATGTCCACAAAACCACAGAGCGAATATATTTAACTCTTCTATTTAATATTGTACTGGAAGTCTCAGAGGCCATAGCCAGTACAGTATGGTAAGATACAGAATTAACATTAGAAGGTTCAAGAAGGGAGAAACAAAACTTTGACTGTTTACACATCACACGATTTTTCTATGTAGAAAGTACAGGAGAAGCTACAATAAGTTGTTAGAATATTATATCATCAGAAACAGAAAATGTTGGTATATTGCCAACAACATAAATGATAAAGTAACATTTATATTAACACTAAGAAATCTCTCATACCCCACCACCCCCCACAAAGAAAACACCAGATCTAGATGACTGTACAGATGAGTTCTATTCAAGGAAGAAATAATTTTAGTAATCTGTTAAAATATGTACAAGACCTTTATGGAAACAACTATAAACTTTATTGAAAGACATTGATGGAAACCTAAATTGGAGAGAGATGCCAAGTTTGTGTATTAGAAAATTCACTATTATAAAGTTGGTTCTTCCAAATTCATCTGTAGATTCAATGCTATTCTAACCAAAATCCTAACTGTGTGTGTGTGAAATTTGACAAGCCAGTTCTTAAACTTCTATGGAAAAACAAAGGCCAAGAAAGCCAACACACTCTTGAAGAAAAAGAACTAGATGGGTAGTTGTGGGGGCTTGTCAAAGATGAAAATTAATATAAGGCTTTAGCAATTCAGGTGTTGGGCTACTGAGACAGCCATTGGTTGAGTGGTCAAGAATCAGACCCGGGGTGCCTGGGTGGCTCAGTCTGTTAAGCATCTGACTTCAGCTCAGGTCATGATCTCATGGTTCATGGGTTTGAGCCCCCATCAGGCTCTTTGCTGACAGCTCAGAGCCTGGAGCCTGCTTCAGGTTCTGTATCTCCCTCTCTCTCTGCCCCTCCCCTGTGTGTACTCTCTCTCTCAAAAATAAACAAACATTAAAAAAATTAAAAAAGAACCAGACCCACACATATAAAGAAGCTTGATCTATGTTGGAAGCCTGATCTGTGATGGACTTTCCAATAAATAGTACTTGGATAATTGAGAATCCGTATGGGAAAAAAAAAAAAAGCAATAGATCCCTGTATTGCATTTTAGATAAACATCAATTTCAGGTAAAGATTAAATGTGAAAGACAAAACTGTACAGCTTTTAAAACTCTAGCTTTTAAAACATGATATAGGAAAATATCCTTATGACTTCAGGGCAGGAAAGGATTTCTTAAACAAGACACACACACATAAACCCCACTAACTATAACAATAAATATTACTTATGAAAAGATGCTCATCACTCATCATCAGGGAAGCACAAATCAAAACTACATTGAGATACTACCCCACACTGGTCAGAGTGGCTAAAATTAACAACTCAGGAAACAACAGATGTTGGCAAGGATGTGGAGAAACGGGAACCCTCTTGTCCTATTGGTGGGAATGCAAACTGGTGCAGCCACTCTGGAAAATAGTGTGGACGTTCCTCAAAAAATTAAAAATAGAACTACCTTACAACACAGCAATAGCACTACTAGGAATTTATCCAAAGGTTACAGGAGTGCTGATTCATAGGGGCACTTGTACCCCAATATTTATAGCAGCACTTTCAATAGCCAAATCATGGAAAGAGCCCAAATGTCCACCAACTGATGAATGGATAAAGAAGATGTGGTTTATATATACAATGGAATACTACTTGGCAATGAGAAAGAAGGAAATCCTGCCATTTGCAACAACATGGATGGACTGGAGGGTATTATGCTAAGTGAAATAAGTCAGAGAAAGAGAGATACCGTATGTTTTCACTCATATGTGGAACTTGAGAAACTTAACAGAAGACCATAGGGGTGAGGAAGGGGAAAAACAGTTTTAAACAAAGAGGGAGGCAAACCATAAGAGACTCTTAAATACAGAGAACAAACTGAGGGTTGATGGTGGGGGGTGGGAGATGGGAAAATGGATGATGGGCATTGAGGAGGGCACTTGTTGGGATGAGCACTGGGTGTTATATGTAAGCGATGAATCACGGGAATCTGTTCCCCAAACCAAGAACACACTGTATGCACTATATGTTAGCTAACTTGACAAGAAATTATATTAAAAATAAACAAAATCAAGTAAAAAGAAAAAGGAAAAAATTATGCATGAAACCTGAAAAAAATAATAAACGTTACTTAATTAAAATTAAGAACTCCTGTTCCTCAGAAGACACCACATAGTAAAGTAAAAAGGTCACGATGAGATGAGCTATTCACAATACATGTGATTGAGTAGGGTCTTAGCACCCAAATGATGTAAAAGAACCCCTAAGAATTTGATATGATTCATGGAACCCAATAGAAAAATTGGTAAAAAGTGTGAAAAGTTACCGATAGCAGAGGAAATTTGGCTAATAAGAGAATAAATAAGGTTATAATGTGGGGAATGCAAACAGACTGCCCGATCATAGGTTATGTGTGGCTTCAGCCTTACTAGATCTTTCCAAATTATTTTCCAAATAGTTTGTACCAGTTTCACCCCCTCTAGCAGTGTGTGGGAGTTCCAGTGCCACCACATCCTTTTTTTTTTTTAAGATTTTATTTTTATTTTTTTAAGGTTTATTTATTTTGAGAGAGAGAGCATGCTCAGGAGGGGCAGAGAGAGGGAGAAAGAGAATCCCAAGCAAGCCCACCCTGTCAGCACGGAGCCCAGTGTGGTGGGGCTCGAACCCATGAACTGTGAGATCATGACCTGAGTGGAAATCAAGAGTCCGACGCCTAACTGACTCAGCCACCCAGGTTCCCCAAGATTTTGTTTTTAAGTAATCTCTACACCCAACGTGGGACTTGAATCTACAACCCCGTGATCAAGAGTCACGTGCTCCACTGACTAAGCCAGCCAGGTGCCCCCAAGAGTTCCATTCCACCACCTTCTTGTCGACTTTGAACACTGACAGAATATTTGATTCCGCCAGTCTGGTGATGCACACATACGTACATCACCTCTTTGATGATTGGTCTTCTCCATGAAGGCAGACACCAGTCACCAGTTAGGGTGGCTTCAAGGAGTATCCATCCTTCCTTCTGGTGGTGGCAGATCGTGGATAGTGAAGGAGAGCACAGGGAGCCCCAGGGTAGGACCCTTGCTTCTTAGGTTGAATGTGGTGTGGTGGGATGAGGAGGTCCAGGAAAACCACCAGCATCTACTCTGGTGATAAGAACTGAAAGACAAGGAAATTTGAACCTGCGTCTGCTTGTGTGAGGAGCCCTGCCACAGCAAGGATGCTTGTAGTTTATGTGTCACATTTGGAATGGTTGCTTTGGGCCAAACTTGAATATCTTCTGGATGGTTATTTGGCTCTGTTTACAGTTTTAAAAAGTTGCAGGGAACTTTGCCCTCATGGCCAGCATTTCATGATTGTAATGAAGTTATAAATTAAAGAGTTAAATGTAAGAAGTTAAATGACACCACAGACAACTTAGAAGGAAGTGCACGTAAACATTTACCTCATCTCTGAACTGGGAGGGTCTTTGTGAGCATTTAGATGATGGACAAAATCCCAAAAGAAAAAGTCCTAGATCTGACAACATGAAAATGTATGAAAAATTAACAACAACAAATGGTAAATGGCAACAACGAACAACTATTTATGGCAAATATTTCCCCCAAACAAAAATGTATGGCAAGTGTTTTCCAGAATATATTTGTCACATAAAAACACAGGTCACTGTTTTTTTTATATGAAATTTATTGTCAGATTGGTTTCCATATAACACCCAGTGCTCATCCCAAAAGGTACCCTCCTCAATACCCATCACCCACCCTCCCCTCCCTCCCACCCCCCATCAACCCTCAGTTTGTTCTCAGTTTTTAAAAGTCTCTTATGCTTTGGCTCTACAGGTCACAATTTTTTATGTTCATATGTATATTCATTTACTCTATTTTATGTTAACTTTCTGATCAATTTATGTTTTAGATATTATTTATATATATTTTATAAGAAATATATATAAAACACAAATGGATTAGAAAATTAACACATAAATAGAAATATGAGAAAAGAACATGAACAAATGATTCATAGGTGACATAAAAATTGCTTGTAAATGTAAGGGGAAAAGGTTTAACTCCACTAATAAGCAAAGAAAGGCAAATTAAAACAAGATCCTATTTTTACCTATCAAATGATTTTAAGAATCATGCAGATTTTCAAGAATTTGAAATGGATCCTCTCCTCCCTACTCTCATGACACTTATATTCAGGGCTCACCTCTGGGAAGAAAATGATAAAGCGTAGGAGTTAGGGAGATAAAGCAACATATTAGCTTTGTCTATATTATTTGAATTTTTCACAGTAGGAAGTAACCTGCTGCTTGAATAATTAATATTTATTGGTAATACTTTCATTGGAAAGGTACCTTTTGTTGGAGAGCCACTTGTCATTATCTATTGAGAGCCTCAAATGTGCATACCCATTGGATCAATGCTTTGACCTCTAGGAATCTGTTCAAAGGAAGTAACCCAAGATGCAATCAAAAGTTCAAGCAAAAATGTTTCCTGAAAGATTGTTTGTAATACTATAGAATTAAAAACAACCTAATGACCAAATAAAGAGAAGCAGTTAAATAATGGTACATAAATGTGATTACCTATTATGTGATCAATGGAAGTTATGTTTTCTAATTTAAAAAAAAAATTATTCAATGTTTATTTTTGAGACAGAGAGAGACAGAGCATGAATGGGGGAGGGTAAGAGAGAGAGGGAGACACAGAATCCAAAGCAGGCTCCAGGCTCTGAGCTGTCAGCACAGAGCCAGACTCGAGGCTCGAACTCACAGACCTTGAGATCATGACCTGAGCCGAAGTCCGACGCTCAACCGGCTGAGCCACCCAGGCACCCCTATGTTTTCTAATTTCTAATGACAAAGGAGAATACTCATCATATAAATCCATAACTATGCTGTAATTCTAAAATACTAACAATTGTTATCCCTCGGCTGTGGGTATGAATTAGAAGCTGTGGGCTCCTTCTAGTGTTGTGTTAAGAGCTAGACTTTGGAGTCACACAGACCTTCCTCTTCAAGGCCAGCAATGGCCAGCTGACCCTTTCTCAGTTCAAGTTTGTCTGATACTGACTCTTTTGCCTCTAACTTCCCTGTACAAGGACCCGTGAGCTTACGTTGAGCCCACCTGGATAAGCCAGGATAATCTCTTTATGTTAAAGATCAGCTGATTAACAATCTTAATTCCATCTCCACCTTTAATTCCCCTTTGCCATGCAGGGTAATATATTCACAAGTTTGGGTGGCCATTATTCTGACCACCACACTAGCTGGGTGACCTTGGGCAAGTTATTCTCTTGAACCTCAGTTTCTTCATCTCTAACAGGGTTTCTGAACCTCACCACTATTGACATTTTGGGATGGATAATTCTTTGTCATAAGGGATATCTTGCAGATGATAGGATATTTGGCAGTATCCATGGCCTCTATCCATTAGATGCTGTGCAATTGTCCCCTCCACACAATGTGACAACCAAATAGATCTCCCAACTTTTCCACATGTCCCTTGTAGGAAGAATTGCCCCTAGTTGAGAAATGGCCTATAAAATGACTATAGTTTTTGCCTCATAGTGTACTTGTGAGTATCAGACTAGATGGTGTGTATAAAAGATTTAACATAGTGGCTGGGGCATAGCAAGGTCTCCCCAGTGGCATAGATCTGTAGTTTACTTTTTTCTTTTTTAAGATTTTATTCAATCTCTACACTCAACGTGGGGCTTGAATTTACAACCTCAAGATCAAGAGTAGCATGCTCTAGGGACACCTGGGTGGCTAGGTCTGTTAAGCGTCTGACTCTTGACTTCAGCTCAGGGTATGATCTCACAGTTTGTGAATTTGAGCCCTGTATTGGGCTCTGTGCTGACAGCATGGAGCCTGCTTGGGATTCTCTCTCTCCCTTTCCTCTGCAACCCACCCCCACCCCCCAACTTGTGCTCTCTCTCTCCCAAAACTAACTAAATAAATAAAACACACATAAATAAATAAAACTTTAAATAAAGAAAAAGTCCCATGCTCTACCAACTGAGCCATCCAGGCACCCCTGGATCTGTGGTTTATTTTCTGAATGTATAATACTGCTATAGTAATTTAAACAGAACTTATTAGAAATAGGCACTTAACAGTTGGGCAGTAGGCCTGAAGAATAAATGACATCCAAAAGCAAAAATACCTTTTCAATGAAAATATTACACATAAATTTTAGTTATTCAGATTGAGGGCTGGGGACACCAGGGTGGCTCAGTTGATTAAGTGTCCGCCTCTTGATCTCAGCTCAGGTCTTGATCTCAGGGTTGAGAGTTCAAGCCTTGCATTGGCCAGCGTGGAGCCTACTTTAAAAATAATAGAGGTTAATTCCTATTTTGAAAAACTCAACTAGTACAGAAAAGACTAGTATTTTCCTTTCTTTCCCTAACCCCCATCCTCTATCACCCTCATCCTGAGACAACCCCTGAATGTAAGGGTCATGAAAGTAGTACTTCATTTGTATTTTTCATCATTTATTTTTAATTTTTAAAAATATTTATTTATTTTGAGAGTGAGAGAGAGCATGAACAGGGGAGGGGCAGAGAGGGAAGGAGAGAGAGAATCCCAAGCAGGCTCTGCACTGTCAGTGCAGAACCTGACACAGGGCTCAAACTCATAAACCATGAGATCATGAACTGAGCCGAAATCAAGAGTTGGCCACTTAACCAACTGAGCCACCCAGGTGCCCCCATCATCACTTTTCAAGTAGGCTCCACGTTGGGCATGGACCAACTCGGGAGCCTGAGATTAAGAGTGGCATGCTCTGCGGACTGAGCCAGGCAGGAGCTCCAGTGGTTTTCACCATTTTATCTCTAGAGGCTGAAGGAGTGTCAGCCACACAGGAGACATTCAATTCATCTTTGTTGAATGAATGAATGAATGAATGAATGAATGAGTTTAATGTGTATTATTCCAGTTCTTTTAGAAGATTTGCTTGTAAATCTTAGTGGTGTTATTATTATATTCTAGTCCCACAGTTTGTTAGCCAAATGGTCCAATTACCTAACCACAAAGAACCTTAATAATTTCATCTGCAAAATGGGGTTAATAATACTACTTCATGGGGTTGTTGGGAGGATTCCAGTTCTTCAGCCATGCATTTCTGTGGACATATACACATTCTTAAATTTGGTGTATCTGAGACCCTCTGTATTGTTATGCAATTTGCTTTTTTTTTTTTTTTAACATTTAATGTGTCTTAGGAGCTTTCCAGGTCAGTATATATAGAGCCACCTCACTCTTTTTAGCTGCTGTTACAGATGAACCCTGGTTTATTTAAGGGATGGTGTCAAACTCCCTGCCCTCCTCCTGTGTCTGGCAGGTGCTCAATGAACAAATATCTCTTGCTGAATCACTGATGGGGCAAAGTGCTCTGAGAACTGGAGGAGCCTGTTGATATTTTAGTTTTCATCGACTGTGCAAGTCTTTGAGTCTTTTTGGTTTGAGTGCGTCAGAGTCTGGTCTGGAAATCTACCAGAGACTATTTTTAGCCTATTTGGCCAGAGGATCAGCTGCTCTGTGGAAATGTGAACTCAGGGCTGGGGCCTGTCTGCACGTGCTGCCTCTAGCAGGTGGTCACAGACTCTGGAAGAAATACCTGGGTGTAGGGTAGACATGGCTCAAAAGCTGATGTGGAAACTTGAATTCTTGAATCTTAAAGCAGGACTGGGGGGTCTCCTGGAATTGGCTCCAGCCAATCAGTCAGGGACCTGAGGGAATTCCTGGGCATTCTTTCCTCATCCTGCGTGGACTGTGACTGTAATGGTTGTTGGATACTGATGGGACCTCTACACTCTGGCCTCAGCCTCTGCCCCAGACCTCCTTCAGCTCCAGACAGACTGTGAATGTTCACACCTTTGTGCCTTTGCTCAAGCTGTTTGCTCTGCTAGGACCTTTTCTTCCCTCTTTTTGCACTCAGGGCTCAGCTCAAATGTCCCCTCTTTTGGTAAAGCTTCCCCCTTTCCTCCAGGGGAAGAGCTGGTCACTTTCTTCTGAGGGCCCAAGGACTTTATACCTGCTACGGCCTGGTCACAACATAGGACTGACTTTTACTACCTATCTGTTCCCTTCACCAGATGAGGGCTTCTGGAGGCAAGGACTTGGCTGCCCATCCTAGGGTCTGGCACAGTATGGAATTTTGCAAATGTCTGCTGGCTGAGGGAAGCTCTGTGAGTGTAGGGCAAAGGCAATGAAGAACAAGCCCGGGAACAGAGAGAGTGCTGCATGAGGAGAAGGAGCTGAGCAATCATGTGATTTAGAAGCATAGGCTGTCTTGAAGAGGTCACTCATTGGCTGTCCTTGGGATAACGTCCTCATTGTCTTTAGAGTGTCCATATGGCCTGGAACCCAGAGCATCAGGCTTCAGTTCCACTCAGATGAAATTTTTGTCTAATTTCTAGAAAAATACTAACAGAAGATGGCAATCATTTCAATGATGATAATTATACATAAATGGAAAAAAGCATCTTGAAGCACTCTCCATGTGAACAGCCATGTCAGATGAGGATAATAATGGTCACTTTAATCAGGGTCTGACCCCCCAAACCTCAGCCATCCAGAATGAGGCTGAGTGGGAAGTAAGAGGCTTTGGGTAACTATCTCAGAGATTTATGAAAGCATTTTTGCTATGTAGAAGAGTGGGGTCCTCTCTGGGAACCTATTAACTCACACTTTACAGGCCCTTTGATCTGGATTCTCAGCTCAGACCGTAAGCTGGTGGTGATAGAGGAGGTAGTAATGTTGAAAGGGGAGAACCTGACACTGAGAGAGGACATTGGCAAACTGTAAAAAAGCTGATACAGGCACTGTTAGGACAGAGTGACCTTGGGTTAGGCCATGCAGAATTTTTTTCTTAATGTTTATTTCTGAGATGAGAGAAAGACAGAGTGCAAGCAGGGGAGGGGCAGAGAGAGAGGGAGACACAGAATTTGAAGCAGGCTCCAGGCTCTGAGCTGTCAGCATAGAGCCTGACATGGGCCTCGAACCCACGAACTGTGAAATCACGAAATCATGACTGAAGCAGAAGTTGGACCCTTAACGACTAAGCCACCTAGGTGCCCCAGGCCATTTAGCATTTGAACAAATAACCCAACTTGCATCCAGTTGCCTCTATAGATATGGTGGCAGGATATAATCATTTGGTGCTGTTAATTCTAAATTATCTGCTTAAGAAGGCAGGCTATGTATAGTGCAGTTTAGAAAATGATTAACACCTAGACTGGTTTGTGGTATGTCTATCATGTGCCTATATTCATTTATGTGGTATCTCTCCTTTTTCAAAACCACCAGGTAAATAATGATTAATTGTGGGTAATATGTCCAGCACTATGCTAAGAGCTCTACCCTGTTACCTCATTTAATCTCTAACAACCCAGGGAGATAGAATTTTGGATAATCCCATTTTATAGATGTGGAGGGTGAGGCTCAGAGAGTAATGGAACACATCCAAGGTCACACAGCCAGCAAGAGCTGGCTGACCTGGGACTTTGATCCCAGGTCAATAGGCTCTAAAGGCAGTGCTCTTAACCCATTAGCCCTGAATCTATTGTGGTTTTCCTCCCTCATCTCAGTGGACTGCAGTCTGGTGGGTGCATCTCCTGCTGTCTCTTTTCTTTTTTAAGTTTATTTGTTTATCTTCAGAGAGAGAGGGTGACAGAGAATCCCAAACAGGCTCAGCATGGAGCCCAACATGGCTTGAACCTTTGAACCGTGAGATCATGACCTGAGCCAAAGTCAGACACCTGACCTACTGAGCCACCCATGAGCCCCTCCTCCCATCCTTTAATCTCTGTACTTGCCCCATCTCCCGGTAAAGTTCAGGGTGATGGAGTTGCCTCCCAGGAGGCTAGATACATTGTCAGAAACCCTGGTGTCCGCTGATGTGACATTTTGCTGATGAATAGCTCCCTTCCTGGAGCCGAAGAGTATTCATTGTCCAGTCACAGGAAAAACACACCATGTGTCCCCTGACAGCCCAAAGATGAGTCGTGACTGTCTGGACATGTTCAGGGTGTACCCATGGCCTTTGGTTGAACCAACCACACCTTGTCTCTAGGCCAGAGGTAAAGTCTAGGGCCATCTGTCTGCCTAGTGACTGGGTCCAGCTGGAGGCAGGAGATGGCAGCTCCTGGGAGGCAGGGCCCAGGGTCCTGGCCAGGAAGTCATGTGGTTGCCCTGAAGGCTGCTGTGAGGTTGAGGGTGTGTGAGCCCTGGAATCTGCTGGGGGAGTTGAGGCATGTTGAACACAGTGTCATATTCAGAAGGGAACTTGCCACGCAGCAGCAGCACAGACTGGAAAGGGCTCTGAGTGAGCCAGAGCTTGGGGGCTTTTTGACCTCCCTATGTGACAACAGCAAGTTTCCTCCTCTGGACCTCAGGTTCCTCACTGCTAAATACAAGGACAAGCAACGGCATGGAAAAATGGTAATACATATCACTGTCAAACAAGATCATGAAACAGTAGTACCCCTCCCTTTTTGTTAAATGAAACAGTTGGTATGTATATTTGTCTCTATATCTTGTGTAAAAAATATAGAAACTTGTAGGGGTGCCTGGCTGCCTCAGTTGGTAGAGCATGAGACTCTTGATCTTGGGGTTGTGAATTCAAGACCCATGTTTGGCATAAAACTTATTTAAAAAAAATATACATACAATATATATAATATATATAATAATATATTCTATTTATATATTCATAAATTCATGAATTTATATGTATATATTTATATCTATCTATATATATGTGAAAGTATATGTGATATAGAAGGATATACATAAAATTGGTAACTGAGGTCATCTCCAAGTGGTAGAATTATGGGTGATTTATTTTTCTGCGTATGTATTTTCTTATTTTTGAAAAGTACAAAAATTTCCAATCTGAGATGTCAGATTCCAAACCTTGTGCTCCTGGCTCATCTGTACTGCTGCCTCTGCTATTTAAGCCCAACAGTGACTGTCCTCTGTGGTCCCGGGAGACCAGAAAGTTCTGGGGAACTGCACCTGCTCACTCTGTTCCTTCTTCCCACCAGGTCCTTCATGTTGCACACGAGTGTGCTTTCAGCCAGAATTTTGTGGTGCTCAGTGGAAGTCTGGGGCCTGTATGTTTCTTCATCTCTCACCACTGCACCGGTTGGCCCCACCCTCAGATCAAACAGCATGATGGCCCTGGAGAGATGAGCTGGAGTAGATGAGGCAGGTGAATGGTGCTGTGTGATGTCTGCTCTGCTTTTCTCCTTGTCTCAGCTCAGGCTGCTGTGATAGCAAGATACCAGAGATTGGGTGGCTTATAAACAACAGAAATTTATTTCACTGTTCTGGAGGCTGAAAGTCCAAGATCAAGGCACCAAAGATTGGGCGTCTGGCTTACAGATGGTCATTTTCTCCCTGTGTCCTCACATGGCCTCTTTTATAAGGGCACTAATCCCCTTCATGAGGGCCCCACCCTCATGACCTAATCATCTCCCAAAGGCCCTGCCTCCTAATGCCATCACATTGGGGATTAGGTTTCAATTTATCAATTTGGGGAGAACAGAAACATTCAGTCTACAGCATTCTCCTTCTCAGCTACTCTTTGGGATCACAGCTGTCCCACACCCCTTCCCTCCACTCTCCTCCATCTCCCCTAGTAAATCCTGCCCAACTGTCAAGGCCAGCTCACATGCCACCTCGTCAGTGAGGGCTTTGGCGCTTGACTGGGGAAGTGAGTTTCATCCGCTTGGTTTCCCACACTCCTTCCTTGAGTTCCTCTGGAGAACTCGCTCATGTTATGTGGTTTGGTGGGGCTGTCAGTCATAGCACTGCCCCTGCCAGAGGCATGGGCACACAACAAGGGCTGATAAATCAGAGGATCCAACCTCACTGGCCACAGAGATTGGATCAGTGATGGGCATGTGACTCAGATAGGACCAATCAGATTCCTCCCTGAGACTCATATGCAAAAATTGCAAGAGAAAAGCGTTCTTTTTGCTGTCCTTGCTTACCTGTGTGTGATGCTATGAGTCTGTAGCAACCGGCGGCCATCTTGCTTGCATCAAAAGAGCACTTTTATGCAGAAGAAGACCATATACAGGCAGAGGCTGAATGACACCATTGCTTCAGCATCTGCATTCAGCTATACCTGAAGCAGATACTCCTGCCTTCCCAGTTAGGTGAGCCAGTAAATCCTTTGTTTGAGCTGGTTTGAAATGGGGTTCTCATCCTTGCATCTGAAGGACACCTGACCAGTATAACTTCCCTGACACCCCCTGGTGTCCCCTACCATGTCATTCTTTAGAGTTAGTAATTCATACTCCTGTGCTGCATTGTTGCCGCTTGCTACTGTCCTCCTTCTCAGTAGGACCTCCCTGCTCCTTTTTCCGCCCACAGCTCTGAGACCATATATCATTAAAATTAGTGAAGGGTGATTGAGTGAATCGGGGAGGGATGAGTGCATAACGGCCACCTTGACACCCTTTTGGCAGCTGCTAACACTTCTACTAAGGATAAGCTGGGTCTGAACTTACCCTGCAAGGAGACTTGAAGAAAACAAACAGTTAGTTAGCCCCACCAGCCAACATTCCTACTTCAGGAATGAGGCTGGGCTTGGGCAGTGCCTTGATGATCCAGTTCTGACCTGCCGGTGGCTTAGAGAACAGACAGAACTGTTTCCGGAGGAGTAAGAGAGCCCGAAGCCATAGCACTGGCACTTGTCAGGGACAGAGCTGCCATCAGAGCACTTCTTGGCCCCTTGGAGGGTAGTCAGGAGCTGGCTAGGAGGTCAGAGGCAGGACCCCTTGAGATGCTGGAGCCACAATGAAGACAGGGGTCCATTTGGAATGGATGGATGGAAAGCTGACTTCCTGCCAGGAATCTTAACCATGCACAGTCTCAGCTCTTGGGGAAAAGTTCAGATTTATTTAGTGTGATGCAACCCTGGGACATAGGCACTGTTTTCCATGTGGCTGCAAGAATAAAAGTTATGATGGATTTTTTAAAAAAATGGAATCAAATGATCAACATGTTTCCAGGTCTGCAACTTGTAGAAAGCTTGGTGGACAGTTGAAGAAATGTTTCCCTATAATAAATTAGAAAGTGTTTTATTTTCCTTCAGCTAATCTTTCATAATAATTTCGATTGTGGCATGGGAAGGCAGGATTCTTTTAAATAATTCTTCCCTGAAACATAACATCTGCCGGTCCCAAACTGCCAGAAAGGACCACTGATTACTATGAAATAGATGAAGATTAGATATTAATTCTACAATTTGCCCATATTTTATTTTCATTTGTGGATGGCATCCCCTCCTTATGCTGGCTCTCGAGAAAATACCATGATTGTGACTTAGGTATGCAGTAAGTCCATGGATGGTGGTTGTAGCAAAAACATGGACAGCACGAAAGGCAAATCCATATTTAAATTTTTTTTTCAACGTTTATTCATTTCTGCGACAGAGAGAGACAGGGCATGAACGGGGGAGGGGCAGAGAGAGAGGGAGACACAGAATCGGAAACAGGCTCCAGGCTTTGAGCCATCAGCCCAGAGCCTGACGCGGGGCTCGAACTCCCGGACCGCGAGATCGTGACCTGGCTGAAGTCGGACGCCCAACCAACTGCGCCACCCAGGCGCCCCTGCAAATCCATATTTAAATACTCTATTCCAATGAGAAAAAAATGGCCGCTCCTTCCACGATGGAAGTGATCCAATGTAATCAACTTGCCACCAGATCACTAGCTAGTCCCCTTGGGGAGAGGAGACATTGTAACCATATGAGCCTTAAAGAGTGGAAGTCCGCGTTGTTGAGCTCATGCATATTTTCCATTCATCAAAGTGCCATAGCCACTTGGGTTGATGTTCAGAGGCAGTGTTCAGTAATCTCTAAAAGTCTAGTTATTTCCCCTTCTCTAAAGCAAAACCTGGTAACCTGCTGGAAGACTATTTTAGGGTAGCAGAGTTCTTTCTAACGGGGACTGTGGCAGATTGTTTTTTCCAAACATGGCTCTGTTGAGTGTAGTTCATCTCACGTGTTTTTCTTTATGATATGCTGTTGAGATTACTCCACTGAGTGGTAGGGCCTATGATCTCTTTCTCTAAATATGGGCTGGTCTTAGTTCTAAAACACAGAACATGGCTGTAATAGTCAATTTTATGTGCCAATGTAACTCTGCTAAGGGAATGCCAGATACCTGGTAAAACATTATTTCTGGGTGTGTCTGTGAGGGTGTCTCTGGAAGAGATTAGCAATTGAATTGGTGAACTGAGTAAATCAGATGGTCCTCCCCAGTTTGGGTAGGCAATTGCCAATCTGCTGATGGTCTAGATAGACAGCCTAGGGCGAATTGTCTCTGCTTAAACTGAGACATCCATTTTTTCTTGCCCTTAGACATCAGTGCTCCTGGTTCTTGGGCATTCAGACTCACATCAGGGTTTACACCATTAGCTGCCCCCACCCCTCCCTGCCTCCATTCTTAGGCCTCTGGACTCAGACTGAATTATACTACTGGATTTCCTGTTTCTGCAGCTTGCAGATGGCAGATTGTGGGACTTCTCAGCCTCTATAACCATGTGAGACAATTTCTATAATAAATCTCCTCTTCTATCTATCTATATATATCCTATTGGTTCTGTTTCTCTAGAGAACCCTGACTAATACAATGGCAGTAGTGATGGTTGGCATGAGGCTAGGTTAAAAAAAGCAATACAGTTTCCATATGGTTTTCTCTCTTTCTCTTTTTCCTTCTCTGTCTCTCTCTCTCTCTCTTTCTCTCCACACACACACACAGCACACATACACACACAATACATGAATATATATACATATCACACACATATATGCACATCACACACATGCACACGTATATGCATGACATGTGCCTTGGGAATTCTGAACCAACCTATAAGAAGTCTACCAGCTATCCTGAAACTGCCATTCTGGACAGACCACATGTGAAGTTTCCATATAGAGAGAGATGGTTGAGGGGCCCAGTTGTTCCAGTCCTTGGCTGTTTGCGTCCTCTGAGCTTTAACAGCCAGACATCTGGATGAGACTTCAGATGATTTCAGCCCCCAGCCTTTCAGTTGCCCAGCTGATGCCAAGTAGAATAGAGATGAGCTATTTCCACTGAGCCCTGACCAAAATACAAATTTATGAGCAGAATAAATGATGTTTTAAGCACCAAGTTCTGGTTTGGTATATAGCATTATTTTCAGAGTCTCTGGGCCTCTGGACTGGCTCAAGTCTGGGAAGGGTTTGAGGGGCTTTGATTCTGTTGTGCTCATTCAAGTCAAACCTTTGCTCACCTGACCTAGAGCTTTCTCTTTATGCAAATCAAGTCAGTAGAAGGGTCCTTGTCTCTTTCAGTTCTAGGGACACCATGATCTCATGATCGTTAGCCAATACTGAGGATCTCTGCTTGCCAGACCAGCAACACTTGGCTCTGTTGCTCATTATAGAAACCATGCTTTACCTTGTCTCTGGTGATTGAATACCATCCTCTGGCCTCTGCTTCCTAGGATTTAAGCTTTCCTATTGAGTTCAGGAAACGCTATTTGATGATGCCATCATTGTGGAGAACAACCACAATAAAGACCTTCCAGGATGGTATGCAAACCTCATCAAAGTATTTCTCAGAGCCTTGGTGCAGGGAGTGTCCTCTGGGTCCTCCCAAGGATCCTGGCTGTAGGGTGGGTGGAGCAAGTCTCACACAGCAAACCTACTTCAGCATCCCAGTCTCCTCAAGACTTTGGACACGTCCCCTACAGTGTACCACAGAAGATTCGGCACTTCGGCCTCATTCAACATTGACATGTTTGAGTCAAACCAATGAAAAATTGGAGCCCTAGGCCTATGACACCTTTCAGTGTAGAGGCTGAATTTCAAGATGTGCTAGAGGGCTTCTCAGTTGAGATATTGATGTAAAAAATATAGTCCCTCTTGTACACCTTGCAGAAGCAAATATGAAACTTTTTTAAATGTTTATTTATTTTTGAGAGAGAGACAGGATGTGAGTGGGTTAGGGGCAGAAAGAGAGGGAGACACAGAATCCGAAGCAAGCTCCAGGCTCTGAGCTGTTAGCACAGAGCCTGATGCGGGGCTCAAACTCACGAGCTATGAGATCATGACCTGAGCTGAAGTTGGACGCTCAACCAACTGAGCCACCCAGGTGCCCCAGTATGAAACTTTTAATAGAAATTCTTTCATAACTCACAGCCATGGGACTGCTTTAGATACACTCAATCCCAAATCCCAAATGATATGATATGAAGAATCACTATGAGGAAGAGACAGCATATAGGATTAGTATTTTTTTTATTTTTTTTAATGTTTATTTATTTTTGAGAGACAGAGCACCATTGGGGATGGGCAGATAGAGAGGGAGACACAGAATCTGAAACAGGCTCCAGGCTCTGAGCTATCAGCACAGAGCCTGACGTGGGGCTTGAACCACGCACCATGAGATCATGACCTGAGCTGATGTTGGTTGCTTAACCGACTGAGCCACCCAGGTAACCTTAGGATTACTATTTTAATAACCCCCAAAAATGTAAACGTACTAAAGAAATAAATAAAATGGAAAGAAGCAATAAAGAAAGAACAGGATACAATAATAAGAGAAAAAGATTTGAACAAAAAAACCCTACATTGAATTTATAGAAATGAAAAAAAGATAGCTATTGAACTAAAGATACTCAGTGGATAGGTTAAATAGTAGGTTAGACACAGGCAAGAGAACATGAGGGATGAAATTATCTCAAATGCAATACAAATAATAAATGGAAAATGGGAAAGAGATTAGGTGACACAGAAGATTGAATGACAAGTCCAACGTGCATCTAGTGGCCATTCCAGAATGAATAGCAGAAGGAGAATAAGTGAGAAATGGTATTCAAAGAGATAACCGCTGAGAGTTTTCCTGAATTAATGAAAGCTATGAATTTCCGTAGTGTTGATAACAAAGTGTCCTCTGAAGGTAAAAACAAGTAAATCTACACTTCTATATGATGAGTAAATTTTTGGAAAGCCAAAACAAAGAGAAATCTTAAAAGCAACTGTATGGCATTGACAGATTACCTGTAAAAGGACAGTGATCAGGCTCACAGCAGACTTAGTAACAGTGGACGCCAGGAGACAATGGAACTACAGTAAAACTTTAGTTTTACTGTAACTTTGGTTTGTGAGCATAATTCATTCCAGTAAAACTTTGGTTTGTGAGCATAATTCATTCCAGAAACATGCTTGTAATCCTAAGCACTTGTATATCAGAGCAAATTTCCCCATAAGAAATAATGAAAACTCAGATGTTTTGTTCCACAACCAAAAATATTCATATAAAATGATTATAGTGCTATAACATGACACAAAATAAGAAAGAAAATACAAAATATAAAAAAAAAAAAACAGGGGCACTTGGGTGGCTCAGTTGGTTAAGTGTCCGACTTCAGCTCAGGTCATGGTCTCGTAGTTCATGAGTTCAAGCCCCACATCCGAGCCCGCTTCGGATCCTATGTCCCCCTCTCTCTCCGCCCCTCCCCTGCTCTCTCTCTCTCAAAAATAAATATATGTTTAAAAAAATAAATTAACCTGTAAGTACCTTTGAAAACCTTCAAGGCTGGTGTGAGGGAGACAAGAGAGAGGAGGGCCATTGTGTAGGATGACTTTCACTATCACTGATGGAATCACTACTGTCTATTGGCTCAATGGAATCTTCTTCTGCTTGGGGGCCATTGTATATGCTTGCACAGATGTTGACTACAGTAAAGTATTAATAAACTCTTATCATCTACTGTATTTAATGTAACTGGCAATAAGGCAGCAGAGAAAAGGGTCTATATCTGCAGGCAGTCTGACCTAGAATGAAGCAAAGCATTCCCATCCCAAGCTTACTCTTGTATGGAAAAGCAAAGGACTGTCCATAGGTGCTTTTAAGTGACAAAAAATACACTACTGCCAGTTGTAGGCACCTTCCAATGTTCTGAAAAATCACTGATTTCTACCAGACACTGCAGCCTGAGACTGAGCATCTGAGCATGGGAGACGATCACCCACAATCCTGCAGTGAGAGAGAGAGAGAGAGAGAGAGAGAAGAACCATTGGCTCAGTTGTGATCATGTGACATTCCGTGTCACATACTACTTGTATTGTAAGACATCACTCGTTTATCAAGTTAAAATTTATTAGAAATGTTTGCTCGTCTTGGAGAACACTCACAGAACAAGTTACTTGCAATCCAAGATTTTACTGTATCTAATAAAGATGCCACGGTAGATAATTGTCAGTCAAAAAGTCTGTAGCCAGCCAAGAGTTAGGGCAGATAAAAGACATGTTCAAAGAAACTCTGAGATTCTAAGGCTCACAGACCCTTCCTGAAAGGATCATTAAAGGATGTTCTTCATTAAGATGGAGTTTAGCCTAGAAGGAAAAGGTGGGACATAAGAAGTAATTTGAGACAATGATAATTATGTACATAAGTCTAAAGAAACATTGGGCATATAAAACCAGTAATTAACAACCAGTACTGGGGATTCAGAAACAGGACTGAAGTAATAGATCACAACAACTTGGTGAGATTGGAGGCAAAGGTTTTTGAGGTCCTTGTGTTACTGGGGTGGAGGATAGTGACATTGCTTAACTTGGAACCGTGTTAAGTATTCATTTTATTTATTTATTATCAAAAAAATTTTTTTTTCAACGTTTATTTATTTTTTTGGGGACAGAGAGAGACAGAGCATGAATGGGGGAGGGGCAGAGAGAGAGGGAGACACAGAATCGGAAACAGGCTCCAGGCTCTGAGCCATCAGCCCAGAGCCCGACGCGGGGCTCGAACTCCCGGACCGCGAGATCGTGACCTGGCTGAAGTCGGACGCTTAACCGACTGCGCCACCCAGGCGCCCCTTAAGTATTCATTTTAAATATGCTAGGAACTAGCTATAAGAGTATAAAAAGATGTGTGATTTTGAAATCAGTAGAAGAGGAATCTTTAAAAAAAACTCCAATCCAATAAAAAGCAGGAAAGGAGAAAAAAGCAAAGAAAAAGCAAGGTAAACGGAAAACACAAAACAGGATGATAGAGGAAATCTGAATACTTTAGTCATTACAATACATGTAGGTGGATTGTACTGGATACCTAAAAGAAAATTCCAGAACAGGTTAAAAAATGCAACACCACCAACACCTCAAACCCAGCTTCGTGCAGCCAACAGTGGCTCATTTAAAACAGTAGAAAGATAGAAGGTAGAAAGATATGGGAGAGGGTACGTCCCACAATTACTAACCAAAAGAAAGACAGTGTAGCAATGTTGTTTTTTTTTTTTTAATTTTTTTTCCACATTTATTTATTGTGGAGAGACAAGAGAGCGACAGAGCATCAGTATGGGAGGGACAGAGAGAGAGGGAGACACAGAATCTGAAGCAGGCTCCAGGCTCTGAGCTGTCAGCACAGAACCCAACACAGGGCTTGAACTCACAAACTGCAAGATCATGACCTGAGCCGAAGTCAGATGCTTAACTGACTGAGCCACCCAGGCTTCCCTACCAATGTAACAATGTTATTATCAGACAAAATGAATGAGAAACAGGGCCTTCCTTATGTCATTCATAAGGTCAAATTATGTCAATCATATGTCAATCATATATCATTATGTCAGTCATAAGGTCATATGTCAAAGGAACAGTTCACTAGGAAGATATACTTGGATTTGTATCCCCTACCAACATTATTTCAAAATATACAGAAAGTACACAGAATTATGAGAAGAAATGGAAATGTTTAAAATTTTAGTGAGTGATTTTGCTACAGCTTTCTAGAACATAAGAGCTCTTGTAGACAAAAAAAAATTAGTAAAGACACAGAAATTTTGAATGTCATCTTTATCAGCCTTGGTAGGATGAATACATAGAGAATACTAACCTTGAATTTGTCATTTGAATACATATTTTTCATGCATATGGGGAACATTTACAAAAATTGATCACTTACTGGCCCAAAGCTAGTCTCAACAAACATTAAAGAATGACTATCATATATAGACTATATTCCCAAACCACAATACAAGGAAATGACAACAATAAGGAGAGGTTAGCCAACAAAGGAGAAAAGCTTATTCTCAGGATTTCCAGCCGCACTCTCAACATCATGACATTGAGCACGGGAGCCAGGCAGATAGTTATCACTGTGGGCAGTTATGCTCTGTAATTTGGGGCAAACCATCCCTCCCCAGCCCAGTGTGTAGGTCCAAGGACAGAGAGTACTTTGCCAGCAAAGTCAGCAGGTATGGTGACTGGTGTGTGAGTCCTTGAGGCTGACTCCCTAGTGGCAGCAGCTGAGTCAAGGGACAAACTAGAGACAACCCCTCGGAACTCTTCTCTTTTCCCTTCTCTCTGGTTCCCCACTGACTCCAGATTCAAGTGCAGATGAAAAATCCACCTTCAGGCTGGAGACAGCCTCTGCTCTGAGTGCTATGGGGCAGCTCTCTTTTCACCTCTGCTTGTCTGTGGTTTGGACCCTGCCATGGCTTGAGAGTGGGGTGGGGTGTTGCTAAGTGAGCATCTCACTCTATATGTTGGCTTTAGGGTAGCTTTGGTTGGGGCCAATGCCAGACCCCTAGACAGGAGAAGAGGCAGGATGTCATATGGAGAACTGTCTGCAAGCCAAGCAGCCTGAGTTCTGGTCTCTGCTCTCTCACGAAGCAGTTTCACAACCTTGAGCAAGTCACTACTGCCTTGCGCCCCAGCAAGTAACCTTCCTAGACACTCTGGTAAACCAGAGGTAACTTAGGAATCTGGGAGTCCTTATCCAGGACTCTTGGTTGTGAGTGACAGAAACCCATCTCAGACTGGCTCAGGCAAAAGGAGAATTAGTTGGCTGATGAAACTGGAAAGCTCAAGGGTGCCACTGGCCTCAGATATGGCCGGATCCAGAGCTTCAAACAAGATCATTAGGACTCTGCCTTTCTCTTCACCGCTTAGCATTGCTGTCCTCTGAGCTGCCTTCGTCTCAGGCACTTGCTCCACTTGATCCCACCTGAGGATCAGGCTTCCACCCAGTCAGCTTCAGAGCCCTCCGTGGGAAGGTAATGTCTCTTTTCTGGCTGTTTCCACACAAATCCCAGGACTGGATCTCATTGGTCTGACTTAGGTCATGTGCCTGTCTCTGAACCCGTCACTGTGGTCAGGCGTTTGGATGCTCTGATCACGCAGGGCTTGGTCAGGGGCTCACTGCTGGAGCTGAGGGAGGTGATTTGCCAAGACCTCCAGGGTACCCGGGAAGCAGCGGGCAGCTCAGAGGCGGTTGGGTTGTGATACTCTCCTCCATTCCACGCCATGGTTACTAGGCATCTGGCCTGGGATACAGAGATGAGTTTACATCTTAATTTGCTCACAGTCTGGGGAGGGCAGATAAGTACACAGTGAACCGTAATACCAGCTGGACCCTCTCTAAGGCTGTCATGGCAGCTGACACCAAGTGCTCCAGAGCCCAACGGAGGTAGGAATTAATTGTGCCTGGGGGCTCAAGAGGGCTTCTCAGAGGAGGTGATATCTATCCGTCCTGCATCTCTCTCTTTACTTTCTGCCTGCACTCAAAGGCGGTTGGGACCTGCAGTGACACAGGGCTGACCCAGCGCAGGACCCGAGCCTCTATTCCACCTGGCGGAAAAGGCTGAGAATCGGCTACAGCAGTGCAAATCTGATTATCAGGAACTGAGTGGCTCCTGAGGAGTCCTGGACCTTGGTTGCACACGTCTGAATATGGAAATTCAATAACCATACTCGATCTAACCCTACATCTCTGTCTGTACCGCCGCAGAGAGAAAATTAGTCTTGGTGTTTGCAGTTTTACAGACATTAGGGAACTGGTACAGAAAACACTGGTCCCTGAACTCGTGGGTCTCAGGTGACAGTGGTCGGGTTGTTGGTACGATCCTAGCACGTGAGAGATGGGTGGCCTGAGAGGTGATCCGGGCCAGGGGATTCTTCATGTGGAATTTGTTAGGGCTCCTAAATTGGAGACAAAATTGTGCTTTTGTGTGTGCCTGTGTGTGTGTGTGTGTGTGTGTGTGTGTGCGCACATGTGCAGGTGTATGCTCTAGGGAGAGGTTCATTGCTTTGGTCAGATTCATGGAGGGATCTGTGTGCACCAAAATACCGAGAGCCCTGAAATGGGGCCAAACCTCTCGTTTGGTGGTGGAAGAAAATAAAGCCCTGAGGAGAAAATATTCCTGAGAGAGCCCCTCAGGTCAGTGTGTGAGCAGGTGCTGAACCTCAGCTGTCCAGCTCCTGGGCCATGAGGTCTTCCTCTAAACCAGGGGCTTCCTGAGCCTGACTGGGCATCAGAACCTTCTGGAGAACCCAGTTTCCTGGGTTGGCACCAGACCCACTGAGTAGAGTAGGGTGAGCCTTAGGAACCTGTGTGGTTAGCAGGCTCCCTAGCCTGGTCTAATGCAGGCCACTGAGACGTGGTGCTGGGACAGAGGTCTGGGACCAGAGCTTGAGAACATGGCCTGAATGAGTGGAGGGTCAAAAGGCCATCTTTGATGAGGGTGAGTGGCTAGGTGGGCGTGTGAAAGGTTTCTAAGACCACCCTGAGGCCTGGTGATTCACTAGAAAGACTTCTAGAATTCAGCATATAGTCATACTCATGGCTGAGATTTACTATAGCAACAGGATACAAAGAAAACCAGCAAAGGAAAAGGCACATGGGACAAAGACCAGAGGAAACCAGGCACAAGTTTCCAAGGTCCTGACCCAGGGAGTGACCCAGGGCCCCAGCATCAGATTGTGACAGCAGGTGTGAGTGTTGTCTCTCACGGAAGCTGTTTGAGCCCAGGAGTCCAGGGTTTTATTAGGGGTCAGTTACATAGGTACCCTCTGCCTAGTGTTACCAAAATTCCAGACATGCAGGAGGAAAGCAGGTGTCAGCACAAACCATATTGCTTGGACAGACATTTCTGGTATTCCCTAATTGATAAGCCGAGAACCCTACCATTGTGAGGTCCTGAGGGTTAGGACTTCGACATATGAATTTTGTGGGCAGGGGATACAATTCAGCTTACAACAGTAGACAATTCCCCAAAGATAGACCAGGGGCTTGGAAGCTGGGCATCCCCTCCTGAAGGACAAAACTGAGATTTTAATGTCTGGCAGCTTCTGTGGTCATGGTCATTGTGTTCTGAGGTCTCCCCCCGGTAATGTGAATGTGTTCTCCCCCTATCCCTCCTAGCCTCTCTAGAAGCAGCCCTGGTTTACAGAAGGAGAAAATGCCAACTGGTTTTTATGCCATAAAAACACATCCATCATCCAAATACAGCCAGTCAGGAGAGTCTGACCTGTGTGGCTGACCTCTGGAGCCAGGCTGGGGTCTCAGCCATGTGGAGACTGCGGGAGAAGTCAGTGTAGCTCTGACCACCAGGCTCACTGGCTGGCTCGCTCTACCTGCTCCAGGTGCCGTTGGCTCTGACTTGAAGGTAGAAGAAGCCGGAGGCAACTTTCCCAACCAGCACACAGCGTCATTTCTCCGTTTCTTGAAGAAGGCACCCTGGTTCCATAAATAAAGATCCTTGGGGTGAGTTGACAGCTGCAGAGGCATTTTGGGAGCAGTAACTGAGCTGCCACATTGCTGGAGTATGGCCAGGGACCTGCTGAAGAGAGAGAAGCCATCAGGGTGGGCACAGGCCTTCCCCCTACACCTCCCAGACCTTGACTCTGCTGCTCGAGGTACCCCAAGGCCTGCTGTGATGAGAGACAGAGAGAGAGAGAGAGAGAGAAAGAGAGAAAGAAAGAAAGAAAGAAAAGAGAGAGAAAGAAAGGAGAGAGAAAGGAGAGAGAGTGAGTCACTTCTTGCATAGAGGCAGAGCAGGGCAGGCAGAGTGCTCACGGGGCACCCTAGGTGGGTGGTGTCTAGGGAGAGCCATGTGACTTTCTGGCCCTTCATTTCCTCATCTGCAAAATGGGAGCAATGGTCCCTGCTCAGCCTCCCTCACAGCATTGGGTGAGGATGGAATAAAGAAGGTAAAGCAGTATTCCCAGGGACCCTCAGTTCACAGAATGCCAGTTTACAGTGTAACAGGGTTGCACTGTCTTTTGGGATCTATGGCCGGGAGGCCCGGATTTCAGCCTGTGACTGCCCCCAGGTGGGCTAACCATGTGGGACCCTGCCCACTGACAGCCCTCAAACCCTCGGGCTGCTCATATTCAGAGGGCAAGTCTGGTGTTTGGGCAGATGGGGCTGGTGTTGGTCCTGCTCACATTCCCCCCACCACAAGCAGAAGGTTGCTTTCAGAACTTACCTGACTTTGTACCCTTTAAAATGGTAAAAAAAAAAAAATGCACCTTTTGATTTTGAAGGGCAGAGGCTGCTGCTTTCAGCTGGGGGCCTGCACTGTATGAGGAGAACTTCACAGGAACTGTGAGGATTTGCTTAGAGTCAGCAGGGTGGGGAAGGGGGGAGCGGTTCAGCCTCGGACTCCTGATTTCAACTCAGATCATGATCGATCTTGTGGCTGGTGAGACCGAGCCCCTCATTGGTTCTTCGCTGACAGTGCGGAGCTTGCATGGGATTCTTCCTCTTCCTCTCACTCTGCACCCCCCCACCCCTGCCAAGTAAATAAACTGCTTAAAAAAGCAGTTTTAGGTTCACAACAAATCTGAGAGGAAGGTGCCGAGTGTTCCCATATGCCCCTGCCCCACACACGCACAGCCTCCTTATCAACATCCCACCAGAGTGTACGTTTGTTACCACATTACCACCCAGAGTCTATAGTTTATCACACTGTTCCCCCTTGGTGTTGTACATTCTATGACTTTGCCAATGGATATGACGTGTATCCATAATACAGTATCATGCCCACCCCCGCCCTCAGCTGGGTTTATATACTTGCCCACACTTGTGTCTGTGAACCGTGTAACCAAAGAGCCTCTTGGCAGCTGGGATCTAACGAGTGCAGTGAGGTGGCAGGAGGGGTCAGCAGGGGCCCCCTGGGCACCAGGTTTGGCGTTGGGCTTTGCTGGCCACTGAGAGACCTGAGACATGTCACTATACTCTCACTGAACCTCAGCTGCACTGTCAATGACACGGGGGCGGGAGGGTGGGGTAGAAACTCTAGACCAGGTGAGGCTAAGGCGAGGAGATGAAGGCATTCTGTGAACTGAGGGGCGTTGTGGGTGGTGCAGTCGTACCTCAGCCTTTGCTCCTGGTTGCTGACCCCTCCAGGAAATTCTGATCCTCTGTCGCCTCCCTGCCAGAGATGAAGGGAGGAACAGGGACAGAGGGGAAACAAATGGCCAATTAACGCCAGCCAGGGCTGCGGGTCAGGGCTGGACACACTGTCCGAAGGGTGCCCCCTGGTGTCCGTCACCCGGATGATCAGACCTCGGTTGGCAGTGACACAGCGATGGGTTCCCCCTTCCCTGAGTTTCTAACCTTCTCGTTTCCTGCTGCAGTCCCGAACTGAAATGTAAAGTAGAACTTCATATGCTGAGCCAGTTCCGCTGGGCAGTCCTCTTACTTACCCTGTGTGCGAGGAGAGAACATGCACGGAAGTAAATGGGCAATTAATACCCACTGCTTGTTCTGAAGTGCAGGGAGCTTAGTTTCTGTGTCCTGCTCAGGCAATCTTTGCCTGCCCCAAGGTCACGAAGATATTCTAATTACTTTCTAGAAGCTTTTTTTTTTTTTTTTTTTTTTACTTTCCGTGGTCTTTACTTTAAAAAACAACTAAAATTTGCTTAAAGAACAGAGAGATTGGTTGCTGTGGAGTGGAATTCAGTTTTGGGCAAAAATAGGTCAAATACACCTAAGCTTTGGTTTCCTCAACGGGGAAATAACTGTGCCAGGATTGTTGTGGCGTTAAATGAGATAACAAAGTGCTCAGAGCAGGGGAAGGCTTGCAGCAAGTGAATTCAGTGTAGGCCTATCACTGTTGTTGTTTTTAAAGCTGTAGCCGGGGCACAGGGGTGCAAGAGAAGTTAGCTTCAGGGACCCCAAACAGACCAGGTGCAGCCACTCGCCACTGACAAAATCCGAAGGCAGAGAAATGAGCGGTGGTGGAACAAGAAAGGAATTTATTTCAGTGAGGGCAACACCGGGAAGACAGCACACCAATATCTCAAGGACTGTCTCCAAGGTGCTGGGATTCCTGCCAGGTTTATATAAGGAAAATGTGGGGCAAAGGCAGGTGAGTCTGTGCCGGTGGGCAGTGAAGGGCAGATTGGTCATTGTCTTGGGGTCAATCATGGGTGGGCCTTGCTGGCTGGGGCTGGTCCTCCTGCTTCTTGAGGGGGTAGTTTCGGTTGCCTCAGGGGCTGCTTTGCCCTTGGGACCTTCCACCTGAGCCCAGAGAGAAGTTGGAAAGAAGAACCCAACTGGAAAGTTTGAGGCCATAATGGAACCAGCTGCGATCCTCTTTCGTGGCTGTCCAGGATTGTATTTGACAGTGATGGGCATGGAGGTAGTTCTGTTTTTCCATTCTTACAATCCATGCTGCACTGAATATGCTTGCAAACACAGGCATTTACGAGTATTTCTGCAGGACAGGTTGTATTATTCTTTTGTAATGTTTGTTTATTTTTGAGACGGAGGGAGTGCGTGCAAGTGAGGGAGGGGCAGAGAGAGAGAGAGGAAGACGGAGGACCAGAAGTAGGCTCTGCACCGACAGCAGAGTCCGATGTGGGGTTCGAACTCATGAACCGTGAGATCATGACCTGAGCCAAAGCTGGACACTTAACCGATTGAGCCGCCCAGGCGTCCCTGTATGTATTTCTTTTAAGATTTTTAAAAGTAAGTAATCTCCACATCCAATGCAGGGTTCAAATTTACAACCGTGAGATTAAGTGTCTCATGCTCTACCAACTGAGCTAGCCAGGCGCCCCTGGTTGTATCTATTCTTGATGATTCCATGTACCTCCTTCAAATGTCCCCACCAACTGAGCCGGAGGAAAAGACTGTGAAGGTTCCCCCAGGTTCCCAGCCTGGCCTAGGGGAAGGGTGGGCCAGGAGCCGCAGCTGAGAGGCTGCTGGAGGAAGGCCAGGAGAAGACAGATCTCTAAGATTTGCCCTCTGAAGAGGGAGAGCGGCCAGGATGCAGGTGTGGAAGGGGAGCGTTTGCTACAAACGGTGAGAAAATAGCTTGTGGGAGCCTTTGTTCCTTCAGAAGAGTGATTGCCTTTGATGGGCTGTTAATAGGAGTCATTACGTGGTTATTAAGAAGGGAATGCAGTCAGCCCAGCTTTGAATAGCTAAATTCAGCGGTCTTCTGGTTTAACCGTTATCTTTCCCTCTGCAAATACGGAGTGCAGGCACCGTCCCTGGAGCCCCCTAAAATTAGGGGTTTTGACATTTTAGCTCAGCAGGATGGACGATGCTTGCGGGTGCCAGTGAACAGCTGGGGTAGCTAATGGGAGGGCCGAGGTGGAGAAAGAAATGGAAGTCAGAGCTGAGAAGGGAGGTGGGGGTGGGCATCAAGAGAGGCAGTGATGGAGAGACACAGGAAGAAAGAGGGCAGGGGAGAGAGCCAGAGAGAAGCAGGGACAGAGATAGGGAGCAAAAAGAGAGGAAGAGACGGGGAGGAAAAATTTCTAAGAGCCTAGATTCTGGCCCAGGGCCAAAGACATCAGCATCACCTGCAAACAAATGCAGATTCCCAGGCCATCCAGCCCTGCTGATTTAATTTCTGCATTTAACAAGATCCTCTGGTGATCACTCTTGCGTGTTCAAGTTTGAGAAGCCCTGGTTTGGAGCTTCACCAGGGTAAGGGACCCAAATTGGTCCACAGGCCTGGGGCTAGGGGTGGCCATGCATGAGCCGAGGCTCCGCGCAGAGGCAAGCTGGGTTTGATCTTGAGAGCAGTGCTCAGGAGAGGAAGAAAAGCAGAAGAGGGGGTTGGAGAGGTCGGGGTTGGGGGTGACTTTGGGGCAGGTGGTCAGAGACGTTGCTAAGGTGACGTTTGCAGAAAGAGCTGGATGGAGAAAAAGCCCATGCAACTCCTGTAGGCTGGGTTCTGTTCTGAGTTCTTCACTGTATTAGGTCATTTAACCCTCGCCCCTTGAGAGGGAGGGTCAGACCTCCTACCCCATCAGGTGTTCACAGCTCACACTGAATTCAAAGCCAGGAGGAATTGGAGCAGTTCTGACCCCATTACCCACCCGGCACAAGCCCAAGTCACTGGCTAGGGAGAGCCATATCTGCTTCCTCTTGCTTCTCCCCCTCAGTGTTTCCCAGCCATCACCTGTGTCACCAGGGGCTGTCTGATGTCCATTTCTGGAAACTCTGGAGTTCTTTCCAAAGCCAGAGACCCTTATACTTCACCTAAGAGAGTGGCTAAAAATGCATTTGGGTGGTGGTTGGCGGGGGGATGCCAATGAGGGACTGTGTGGGGACAGCTGTAGGCCTCCTGCACACCCCCCTTTCACGGGCCTTAGTCAGGATGGTGACCTGCTCAAGGTCCTGCAGCCAGAGCCTAAGCTGTCCAGGATGCTGGCCTGTCAGAGCCCAGAGAGAGCACGGCAGTCTTCTGCCTGGGGATTTGTGATGTGGGGTCACAGAAGTGGCTGAATGAGAGCAAAAGTGGGTGCGGCTGTGGACTCCAGACTGGGAGACCAGGATACTAGTCCAGCCAGTGGTACTGGGCAAGTCCCTTTACCCGTCTGGGCCTCACTTTCCTTATCTGTAAAATGGAGATAATAAAAATAGTACTAACCTGTAGGGTTGTTGACAGTGTAAGTGTCATCAGTGGTCAGCAATAGTAACACATTTTGTCTGTATCGTTTTGCTCTTATTGTCGCCGTGACTTCCTCCATTTCTGGCTCCGCGGTTCAGCTGGGAGGAGCCTTTCCTGCCTGCAGACAGGAGTCAGGCTGCCTGAGGAGCGCCAGTGGTAAGGGGACACGTGGGTCACTCACAGGCCAGGGTGAGCCTGGGTGAGGGTTAGGGCTCCACCTCAGGCTGAGAAAGGAGTTCAGACAGGAGAACGAGGTCTCTCTCTGGGGAGGCAGTGTCTGCCGCGCCAGAACCTGAGGAGTTTGCAGCCACCTGCAGGGACAGGAGCAGGTCTCCGTGTTCCAGGAGCAGCCACCTGGCCAGTGTTTCCATCAGCTGCCCCAGGGTGTTTGCAAATAGATGGCAGGTGTTGGGGTGTTTCATGAATTGTCTTGTCAAGCCCCAAAGGGCTTTCCCTTCACACCTTCCATCCAGGGCCACGTCAGTGTGTGTAGACAGGAGCCGGCACTGACCAGGGGCTCAGTCCAAAACAGTTTTAAATACATTCAGGGTGTCATCTCAGACCTACAGTGGACCTGGGGATGGTCAGAGCCTCTGCCCCTTGCCGGCATTTTCTCGTTTTCTTGGGCCTCCTGGGTCCAGCTGGCTCGGGCAAAGTCCAGACTGCTTGGTGCATTGCCCACGGCCCTCCAGGTGCTCAAGACCTCCATGCTCTGGCCCGAGGGCCCTCCCTTCCCTCACCTCACCTCACCTCGGCAGCTGGAGACCAGGGCATGCCTTGCTCCGTCTGCACACATTTGAGTCAGCTGACCTCCCTGCCCAGCCAGCCATGCCCACCCCCTTTCCCTCCTGACTCCTACAGTGAGTCTGCAGTGGGGCCCGTGACTCTCAGGGAAATTGTCCCACCCCCTCCCTGGCTTAGCAGGCACTTTCCACCTGCTTACCGACCTCCTCCTCCAGGCTTGTTCAGCATCTCGTTTCCAGACCGTCCGCTGACTCAGTGAGTGAAGGAATGCCCCTCCTTCTCCCAAAAGAGTTCCCTAGGTTTGCTTTCTAGAATGAAGGCTTTCTCGTTACAGTCTCTGCCCCTGCTTTCCACCAAAATGTCAAGGAGTTCCCACTTTTCCAGACAGATAGGGAGGAGAAAGGAAACTAAATTTATCTGGTGTTTGTTTTGCATGAATAGCATGGAGCCAGGCTTTATCAGATCAAGTGTATCTAAATGAGAAAGATATGGCTGAAATGCTATTTTTCTCCTCTTGTCCTTTTCCTTTTTCTCCTCCTCCTCCTCCTCCTCCTCCTCCTCCTCCTCCTCCTCCTCCTACCGGGGCTGCTCCACTCCAGACCATGTGAATCATCAGAATCTCAGGGGGATGGGACCAAGCTTGACTGCTTTTTCCTTTTCCCCTTTCTTCCTTCCTTCCTTCCTTTCTTCCTTCCTTTCTTCCTTCCTTCCTTCCTTCCTTCCTTTCTTCCTTTCTTGTGTCCCAGGTAATTCTAATGTGTAGCCTGGGCTAAGAACTTCTTCAGGGTAATTGTTGTCATTATGACCAGAAATCCCAGAGGCCATAGATGTGGAAGGGGAGCTGCTGTGATAACACTGGGATGTGGCTTGTCTCTCTTTCCTTGTTCCTATTGTCCTTTACATTGGTTCCTATTTCAAGCCCTAACCTCAGAGTCACAAGATGGCTGCAGCAGCTCCAGGCTTCACATCCTCTTACCTTCAAGCCCTGTGGGAAGAATGTCCAGCTGATGATTGCATCTCATTGGTGCTTGCTCTCCGTATCTCCCACTGGCTTGGTTCTGCTTGTTTTCATTTCTATGTGTAAGCTTTCTCCAGCAGGTGGATGGGTGCAGTTTCAATTTAGGGTGGGTGGGCAGTTATAATGGGGGAGGTGTGAGGTGCTGTGGGAGCAGAGTGAGGTTGTTGTCTGAGAGAGGTTTGGAAACAGCTAAGAGGAGGCCTGGAGGAAAGAGTGTTCCCAGCAGAGGAACCAGGGTGTACAAAAGCCAGAGGAGAACCTGGGAGGATTCAGAGCCACTTAGATCCTGTGGTCAGCCTGATGGGGAGGTGTGATATTGTAGTTAATAATAAGAAATCTGTCCTTGGTCTTTATCCTATTCATTGCACCTTCTAAAAACCCTTGGAATTTCCTAAGTGGTAAGAGGATAAAGGTGTCTTTTGTTATTTATAACAAGCCCCTTTCAACCACACCTGAGTTTATGTTACTGAGGGGCCTTTTGGAAAGCCCCTACAGCTGGGGGCTGGTTGCCAGGAGATTAGAGGTTTGGAACTTCCCCACCCCACCTTAGGGGAGGAGAGAGAGGCTGGAGATTGAATGGGTCACCAATGGCCAGTGATTTAGTCAATCCTGCCTGTCTGATGAAGCCTCCATAAAAAGGCTTCATCAAGAAGGAGGGTGCTCTCAGAACTTTCAGATTAGTGAACAAAAACACATCCATGTGCTAAAATGGGGGCTCCATCCGGACAGAGGCTTCTATGCTGGGGACAGACCTCGCCATATGTATCTCTTTATCTGGCTGTTCATTTGTATCCTTCAGTATACTTTGTGACAAACCGGTTATCTAGGAAGTAAACGGGTTTCCTGGGTTCTGAGTCACTCTAGTTGGGAACTTGTAATTTATAGCCTATAGGTCAGAAGAACAGGTAACAACTTTTGGATTTAGGATGGGGTCTGAAGCATGGTGGGCTGTTTTGTGGGGTTGAACTTGTGTCAGAGAATTGCTTGGAGGTATGGGTACCACCCCCACAGGCCACCCCATCCGGCAGTGATCAGAAGTGTTAGAAGTATTGAGTTGAGAATAGACTGAACACAGGTGTGTTTCCTATCCTGGAGGCAATGTACACACAGCTTAACAAGGTATATGGTTAAAAATTAAAAATTAAATAGTGCCCTCTGAGGCTTATAATGTAAAAACTACAAAACCCTATCCCTGCCCCCATCTTCCTGCTCAGTGGTAATTTTTTCGGCTTTTCTAGAGATGTCTTCTGGTTTCAGCATCTGTATTCTAGTGTTTATGCCGCACTTTCTTGATGTTTCTCTATTTTAGACACTGATGACTTCCTGGAAGATGGAGATTTAACCTATTTCAACCTCCTCTGTCCCCAGCCCCCAGATGTCCATGCCTTAATCTCCCAAACCTGTGAATGTGTTACCTTATATGGCAAAAGAGATTTTTGCCCATGTGATTCAGGTTAAGAACCTTAACATGGGGAGATTATCCTGGGGTATCTGGGTGGGCTCAACCTAATCACCTGAGTCCTTAAAATTGAAAAGCAGCAGAGTGGGTCACAAATACTACAAAGGAAGGAAAGGCCAGAGAGTCAAAGCCTCTGTTGCTGGCTTTGAAGATACAGGAGGGGGGCCCAGATTCAGGGAACTGTGGACAGCCTCCAGAAGCCAGAACAGACCTCAGCTGGCAGCCAGCAAGGAAATGGGGACTTAAGCCCTACCCATGGCAAAGAACTGAATTCCACCAACAACCTGAATGAAACAGGAAATGGACTCTCTCCTAGAGCCTCCAGAAAGGATGCAGCCCTGCACACGTGTTGATTTTTTTATCCTAGTAAGACCTATTTCAGACTTTTGACATCCAGAATGGTAAGAAAATAAGTGGGTAGTTTTTAAATGACTTTATTGGCTTAAGCTACTAATTTGTTACAACAGCAATAAAAAACTGAAAGATGTTCCACCCTAACACGCATACTTAACTTCCTCTACCCCCTCTTCTGAACGCATTTATAAATTTATATGAGATTACAGTGTTTTCATTTATAAGGCTAAATATTGTTCCCATGTAATGAACCGTGGTTATTTGTTCTACATTTTATTTACTTGGAATGAATAATTGCCTTTTTTTGATTTACTTTTTTGTGTACTTATGAATTCAGCCCTAAATATTTGGTCATGGTTTATTCATCACGTGCTTAGTTGCAAAAATAATGCACTCTAGCTAGAAGAGGAGACCGTTACAGGATGTTGACCAGCTGCAGGGTTTCCATCCAGGTTGAGGGAGAGTTGGGTTTGGAGACCTCACGGCCAGGGTCCATTATCAGACCGCAGGGGCTGGATGTCAGGAATGCCTATCTTTCCTTGCTCTTGTTCCTGAAAATTAAGTCCCTCCCCCCACCCCCAATCTTCCCCCAGTGATTTTCACTGACACCTGCTTCTTTGATTTCTCTTGAAATGAAATCTCACGTGGATCCCCAGTTGGTGGGGCTAAGATCACGTGTTCACACCTAGCTACAAGGGAGCTTGGGAAAGCTCCCCTCTCCTCTGGGTCAGTTGCTGTCCAGATCTGCTTGACAGCAGTCATTCTGGGAGCTTCCTTCACATCTTTCTAGGTATTTTCCTTTTTTTCGTCTCTGCTGGACTCCTTGCTTCCTGGGTTCCATGTCTTCCTCTTCCTCATTTCGGTGGAACATCTCCAGTAACAAGAGGGAGAACATTCTTGATTCTTGCAAGTCTGGGAATGTCTATTCTGTTAGTGAATTGACAGAAACAAAGTTCTAGATTGAAGATAACTTTTCAGAGTTTTGAGTTCCCTTGTATTCTAGCCTCTAATGGAGAGAAATTCCGTACCATTATAATTTTTGATCTTCTGCATGTAGACATTTTTCCTCTTTCTCTCTGGAAGCCTGTGGAATCTTCTCCCTGTGTGAAATTTAAATTTCACCTTGCCTTTAATGTAGATTTGTTTTCTCCATTATGCTGGTACTTAGTAAGCCTTTTTAATCTGGAAGCTCAGGGCATTCATCTTGGATTATCTTTATTTTTTAAAAAATGTTTATTTCTTTAGAGAGAGAGTGAGGGTGAGTGTGAGCAGGGGTGGGCAGAGAAAGAGAATCCTAAGCAGACTCCTCAGTGTTAGCACAGAGCCTGACTTTGGGACTCGATACCATGAGTCATTAGATCATGACCTGAGCTGAAATCAAGAGTGGTATGCTCAACCACCTGAGCCACCCAGGAGCCCTTGAATTTTTTTTTTTTTTTCTCTCTCTTCTCTCTTTCTGGGATACCTATGATTTTGATGCTGAATCTCTTGAAGTTTTCCTCTACCTTTCTATTTTTATTTCTTCTATCTCTCTGCTTTTGGGAAGGTTTTTTTCATCTTCAACTTCCAAACCTTTGAGATTTTTATTTCTACTGTCCTAAGATTATGGTTCTAAGTATTCTTTTAACAATGATAGTGTCCTGTTCAGATTTCATGGATTTAATGTTTTGCATCTTTGAGCATCTAAGCCCTGAGAAATTAATGATTCTCTTCTTCCCCCAAAAGATTTTCTCTTCTTTTTCCCCCACCCCAGGGTAACCTTTTAATTTTTTATTTTTTTAAAATAGATTATTTTTAATTTTTTAAAAATTGTTTAATTTACATCCAAGATAGTTAGCATATGGTGCAACAGTGATTTCAGGAGTGGATTCCTTAATGCCCCTTGCCCATTTAGCCCATCCCCCCCTCCCACAATCCCTCTGGCAACCCTCTGTTCTCTATATTTAAGAGTCTTTTATGTTTTATCCCTTTCCCTGTTTTTATATTATTTTTGATTCCCTTCCCTTATGTTCATCTGTTTTGTATCTTAAATTCCATATATGAGTGAAGTCATATGATATTTGTTTTTCTCTAATTTCACTTAGCATAATACCCTCCAGTTCCATCCACATAGTTGCAAATGGCAAGATTTTCTCTTCTGCATAGTTCGTTTCCTCCTAATTGTTTTATATACAATTGACCCTTGAGCAATTAGGGGTTAGGGTTCCAACACTGTACAGTTGAAAATCCGCGTGTAACTTTTAACTCCTCCAAAGCTGACCTAATAGCCTGTCGACCAGAAGCCTTCCCAGTAACAGGTGATTAACACAGCCTTTGTATATGTATTATATACTGTATTCTTACAAAAAGTAAGGTAAAGAAAATGTTCTTAATTACAAGAGAAACTACATCTACGGTATTATATTAAAAAAAAAATCTGCAGGGGCACCTGGGTGGCTCAGTCAGTTAAGCATCTGACTTTGGCTCAGGTCATGATCTCACAGTTCGTGGGTTCGAGTCCTGCATCAGGCTCTGTGCTGACAGCTCAGAGCCTGGAGCCTGCTTCAGATTCTGTTTCCCCCTCTCTCTCTCTGCCCCTCCCCGGCTTCACTCTGTCTGTCTCTCTCTCTCTTTCTCTCTCTCTCAAAAATAAATGTTAAAAAACAATTTAAAAAAATCTGCATGTTAGTGGACGCACAGAATTCAAACCCATGTATGTTTAAAGGTCCACTGTACTTGATTGTTTTGGTCTGTCTTGTTAGAGATTTTCCTCAGCTATCTGGTGACCCTGGTCTGACCAGTCATATTACTTAAAGGTAGACATTAGTAAGTGGGTTAGATACTATGATTACACGAGTGGGCTTGTCCACCACAAGCTTCACTGAAAGGCTGTGTTTTTCAACTTCTGCCCGTGACAATCACCTGGGGAGTTTTTACAACTGTGATGCCTGACCCCTCCCTGACTAATTAAATCAGAATCTCTGGAAGGCTGGGCTCTGGGATTGGTTTGTTTTTAAAGCTCCCCAGGGAGGTCTAATTGCAGGTGAAGTGGAGAATCCTGCTGCAGGGTGATCCAGTTCAGCTGTCTTGGAATGGCAATAGTAGCAGAAACATAAGTAGATTCCCTACCCCGCTAATCCTATGTGTCAGATGCAGTATACTGTTTCCCCTGCTCTGAAATAGAAACTACAGGCAATAAGAGAGTTGGTGTAGGAAATTGTGTTTTCTCTGACAGAAGTTAATTCTAAATTAAGTATTCCTGTAAGAGAAGGCACACCTTTTTACCCATCTATCATTTGTCCTTGGAGGACACAAAACAAGTATGTCAGCACCCAGGGCTCTTCTCCGTTGAGAATTCCACCCACGAAGAATTTTCCAGTCTTCTGCATTTTTGTTAGCCTTCTGAGATCTGAGCGGAGGAAGAAGACTGTGGTTCTCCATATGCAATATATAAGCTTTGATTTAATTTTCTGGTTTGGTACAGGCCCTCCCTCCCCCTGCTTCCTTGATATCCCCCAGCATAGTGGTCCTGTTTACGGTCCCCGGTGACTCAATCTCCATTCTTCTCTGGGGGCAGAAGGGACGTTTGCCCAATTGCACGAGTGGGAGAAGTAATCAGGGTCTAACTGCTGGGTGGGCAGGCTTTCAGTTGATCTTCCGAGTTTCAGCCCCCCTCTCACCCCTTCTGCCAGGGGCATAAATAAATTTGAGACTGCTTTCTCTATTCTACTCTTGTCAGTTACAATTTATCCGTCTGCTTTCCAGGTTCCAACATGCTGTTTCTGCTGTTTCTCCTTCTGTTTGTCCTTGTGCGTTGGTCCCTTTAAAGAATCCCTTTACTAATGTTTTAATGGGATTTGGGGAGGAATCCCAGGTGAATGTGCTCAATCTATTGTCTTTCATCAGACGTTTTCACCATTGCCATAGTAAGAATGTATTGTATTGCTTTGTGTGGACATGTGAGTTATCTTAACTTTAGGGAATGGCTACTTTAACAGTTCACATGTAATTTATTTTCTGTGAGGCATCGACTTGAGCGCAAACAAAATGGCCTTTTGGAACTTTCCAGGGTGATGATGGGGCGGTGTGTGTGGAAAGGCTCTGTGTTGAAAATTTTTTTTGAGAAAAACTTTTTTTTTGAGACAATTTGGGTCCCATTTTGCACAGAAATATCATGGAATATATCACAAATGCTGCTGAGTGGCATACTTCTGGCTTCATGTGGGTTTCCATTCACAATGGCTGCTGGAATGTGTTCTAGAAGATTTTCCCAGAGAGCTAGAGTGGTACATTTAATTTTGTTCAGACACCAACATTTCTCCCTTTGTTGCCCACCAACAGGATTTGCAACGTTGAGCTATGCACTGTGGACTGAGAAATGTATTTGAAATAAAAACTCAGAGTTCCTGGGTATTGGATTTCCAGGGAGGCGTCTTGAAATAGTAGGGATCCACATGGTTCTATTTTTGACTGAGTGGTTCAGGCAGGCGTCGGAGGGATGAGGGGTCCATGGGAGAGATTGTTGTGTCCCCAGGGCTCTTTCTGCCAGTTGGGGAGGAGGCGGGCACAGCTGTGGCCAGGTTGAGCACCAGGTTACTTGGGGGAAGACCCCAGGCAGCAGGTGGGGAAGGAGGTGTCCAGAATGCCAGACTCTTGGCTCCACGCATGTTGCCAACTCTGGTGAACTTTTGATGAATTATTTCAGTGTCTTATCCAGAGCAGGTGTGGAGGAGTAGGAAAAGGCCATATTATAAGGCAGGAACCCAGATCTTGCTCGTTAGAGAGCACCCCCCCCCCCCCAACTAACCCTATAGAGGTTTGCAGACTTTATACAGTGCCAGGGAGCAAAAATTACAGGCTTTGTGGGCTGTGCAGTCTCTGTTGGACACACATGTTTGTTTGTTACAACCTTTTAAAAACAAAAAAGTGCGCTTAGCTTGCTGGCATACAAGGAGGCTAAGGGCAGGATTTGGTTGGAAGGTTGTACTTTGCCAAACCCCGCGTCCTATCGTTCTGTTTCCCTCATAAAACCTCCCACAATCTGAATTATTTTATTTTCTGTTTCCTCTGTGAACTTTGAAAGGGCAAGAGCCTTGGCTGCTCTATGTTCTGCTCTGTCCTTAAGGTGTAGGGCAGTGCCTGGCACAGAGGGGCACTCCAATATGGGCCGAATGATTGAATGTGTTATTAGTTCTAATTTCATCTCTGGTAACTCATCTGTGAAACAAGGGACATGACCTGGGTGGTCTCCGAGTGACCTTCTAGAGCTTAAGCTCTGAGATTCTAGTTCGAGGAGCGGTGTGGGACTCAGGCTTGTATCACAGCTGTGTGTGGATTCTCCAGACATCCCAGCCTGCATCTGAGTGCAGTATGGGGGTGAAGCCCTGGGGGTGGGGAGGGGCCTAGCTCTGCCTCTCACCTGCATCCTTCTGCAGAGTCCGACCCATTCTGCCTGTGCTCGAAGAGAGAGTTTTCTTTAAAAACAAATCAGACCAAGGGCGTCTGTGTGGCTCAGTCAGTTTAGCGTCTGGCTCTTGATTTCGGCCCAGGTCATGATTTCATGGTTTGTGAGTTCCAGTCTCATTTGGAGCTCTGCATTGACAGTTGCAGAACCTGCTTGGGATTCTCTCTCTCTCCTGTTCTCTTCCTCTCCCCTGTTCACACTCTCAAATTAATTAAAACTTAAAAATAAACAACAAATAAAAACAAATCAGATCCTATCGATCCTCTATTGATAGTTTGGGGCTTCAGTTCCTGTCCAAACAGGTATGATGGTCAAATTGTTGAACAGCTGGTATGAGCACAGGTACCCATCAGGACAGGTGCTGGCCACAAACAGCTGGAACTGCTGGGGGTGATGCCTACAGCTGTTCTCTCCGCCTACTTCTCCAAGCGTTCCCTGGGCTGTTCACCTGGGCATGAGCATTCCATGCCTCCCTCCTTTGTTCCTGCTGTTTCTTCCACCTGGGATGGCCTCCCCCAAGCTGCTTTTCTCTTGCCTAGCAAACTCCTATGCATCCTTTAAGAACCAACTTGGCCATCAGTGTCTCTGCCCCCCGGACACTCTTAATTGTTCCCTTCCCTGCCTTCCCGTAGTACTTTTAACTTCTCTGGGTCATCCCACTTCTATGGTATTATTGTCATTGCCTTAGGTTTGTCTCCCCTCTGGACTCGATCCTCAATGCCTGGCTCCTAAAAACCTTAATGAATGTTTACAGAAAGGGATTTAAATCGGAAGAATGAGACTCACACGGCAGATTTCAGGGACCACGAGTCTGGCATCAATATGACATTTCCTCTCCTGGGTTTGATACTTGGCATCATCACAGCTGTAAGTGGGCATTTGTGTGAGGCTCTTGCATGTTGAGAGAATTGGATGGCAGCCCTGGGCAGCTGGGCCTGCAAGAACTGGCACCTGTACTAATGGTACCCCAGGGCACTGGGACCACCTGCAGGGGGTGGGCAGGAGGGGCCACAACCCGGGAGTTATCTCACTTGTGGGGCCCTGCTTTGCCTCCCTTTTCCCCTGGAGGGATCACTGCGTTGCCTTTGAGATCCCTTCCAGAAGTAAAGTGTGATTCCACGGAAGAAGTGTTGGCTTATCAAATCGGATTCTTTATCTGCTGATCAAATACTACCCAGTCTTTAAATACCTCCTCTGGGATGTCTCTCGGGCATCAAAGTGGCATCCTCCTGCAGGACCTCTGTGCTCCTCAGCACATGTGCACGTGACACCATTGTAATTCTGGAACCCCAAGGCTGTCTGTTAGAACCCCCACCCCGCCAAGTGCCAGGCACCGTGCCAGGAGTACAGCTGACATTTCTTACTGCTCAGCCTTTCCAACACTTGTGCCCATTTCTCAGGCTCAGAGAGGCGGAGGGAATGGCTGAGGGTGTGCGCTCCAGCCCCTCCCTAAAGTCACCTACAGACCGTCCCTGCACACTGGTGACTTCCTGCGTCTCTTTCCGAGGCTGCTCTCTGGCTGGGGTGTGTGCTGGCCTGTGTGCACAGCTAGTATGAAGTGCTGGGAAACTGACACCGTGGAGCCTTCCCCAGATCTCCAACCACTTGGGGGGGGGAGGGGGATGGTAGATGAATGCCTGGCTTCTGCGCTCTCAGTGGGACAGCTCTGGGAGCTCCCTGTGGGTTGAGCTCCCACAGTCAGCACTTCCTGACGTACCTCTTGTTGGCCTTCCTCCCTTCCCTGCCCTACCTCCCTGCTTCAGAGCCATGTCCCAGACAAACTACCTGTACCCACACCCTTCATCATGGTCTGCTTTTGGGGACCCCCACAAAGTGCTAAGTAGTAAAACCAAGATTTGGCCAGCTCAGGCTGACTCTGAATCCCCTCCTCATATTGGTGGTTTTGGGTCTGTGGAAACTTGAAGGTCAAGACCAGAATCTAGGTCTGGTTTGTTTATGGCCCAGATGTGGGATTTCAGTGTGGCCTGGATAGCCTTTCAACAGACATTTGCCCACTAGATGTATTTCCTTCCACTCCAGACCTCGAGGAGAGCCCTGCATCTTGCCTGGGGGCAGGTTGTTGGCCGTAGGATGTTGGGGAGGCAAATTCGGGAGGTGCCACCCCTCTGGTCACTCATGCTTCTTTCTCTTTCCCGAGCTTGTCCCGGCCCTGCCTGGCATCCTAGCTACTACTTTCAGGCTCTGTGAACTTGACAGGAAAAAGGAGGTTTTCTCCTAAAGGCGTGACCAGCGAAACTGGATAACTGTCTGCAGGCACCGTGCGGATGTGAATGGTGTGCATACTCCGGTCACTACCCTGGAGGTCCAAAATTGGCTCGGGAAACCGGATTAGCCTCCAAAGAACAATCACGTCTATAGCAGCTCAAGAGAGGAGACTGGAGTAGTCCAGGGAGAATTTCTGGAGAGGGTAGAAAGGTCACTTAGGCCTTGGCAGGGAATAGAGGGGGCCCCCAATGGGGTCCCTGAGGTCCCTGCACTTAGGGACCACTCACAGAGGGGAGTATGGGGAAGAAATAAATCGCCCTGGGATGGGGTGCTCACCACTCCTGGCTAGAAGGTCAAGGCCAGCTAGTGGTATCAGAGCCTGGAGTGGAGCAGCCCACCTCGTCTGGAGCTGTTGGCCTGAGGGTGGGGGGTTGTACACTGATCTTCTGTAGCTGAGGACTCCATTCTCTGACTACCCGTCCTGCCACCCTCTGGCTCTTGCTGGGACCTCCATGCGATGAGCCCAGCTGGAAGTCGAGGCATGCAGGGCAGGGCGGGGGAGGCCGGGAAGACATCCACCTAGTAGGGCTTCCGTGGATCCTTGCCCATAGTTGCATCTGAGTAATGTCTAGTACACAGAGGCCTGTTTTCACAATCCTGCTCCTGTTCAATCAGAAAATGCACCAGTCCCAGAACTCCGTGTGTGGCTTTCTTTCCGACTGGATGCCTCCCTTTCTCTAAATGTAAAACATTTGAACAGTCCCGCATTTGGAGTGATTGCTCCTTCTGTTCCTTTGCTTGTACCTCCCTGACCTTGAAAGAGCCATTTTCCAGGACTGTTGCTAATGGACCTTCACATGATGACGATAAAATATCCTGGTGCTCGGAGAAAAGAGAGGAGAAGCCCTCTTGAGTGATTCTTCACATTATCCAATGTCTTATGAAATGGCCCAGGTGACGGATTCCCTCAGCCGTACTCCTGTGGCACCTTGGCCCCATTTGTTTGGCCCCCACCTGATGCTGGGAATGATGCTGTTTTAAAATACCCTTTTTGCAAAACCCACCTCAAGTAATATCATGGCCAACGGCTGACCCCCGGGGAGGCTTCACCAACCCACTGTGTGGGGAGGATCCTGTGAGTAGATGCATTGGAAATGTTCAGTGAGTTTTCTGAGACCTGAAAGATGCCTTTAACTAGGAAGCTGGATCTTTGAGCTCCTGTGCTTGTCATTTCCCTTCACTTCCAGCATGTAGCCAACTTGGAGCTTGCTGCCTGTCCAGAAGTCCTGATGTTCAGATCCCCAGCTGTACCTGCTTACTCCCTCCTGGTTAGAGGGTGGAAATGAATCCTTGCAGGACCAGCCTCTCAAACCTGGACTGGGAATGAGTGACTGCTTGGTTGGAGGCCTTGGCTGTTGTCTAAGCACCGTCTAGCAGCTGCAGGAGGATTCCTTGGGGTGAGCCACTGTGGGGCGCCAGTGGGGCTTTGACCCGCCTCTGAGCCACGTCTGCAGAGGGTGTGAGTGCAGGATGCAGCGTTCTTGTGGGGTTTGAGATCCACGCTTAGGTAGAAGGACAGGCTGTGATGCCAGGAGCCTCGTCCCAGGGCTGCAGCGTTCCCCATCTGCTGATAGAAGACCTTGGTTCCCTCCAGCTTTGGCCTCTAACTTCCTGGGGACCCTAGACAAGTATCCTTTGTCCTTCATGTTTCTCATTAGCAAAGTGAGGTCCCGACTGGACCTGACAGCACAGCTGGGCTGCCACCAGGGTCCCTTTGCTCATGACCCAGCCCCAGACCAGTAACCGTGGCTCAGAGTACCAGAGGATGCCTTTACCATGAGCCCAGTACTCCTGCAGTGTGGTTTTGATGAGCTCCTCACTCACTGGGCAGGGACCCGAGGAGGAACTTTGACCTTGCTTAAGGTCCACTCTTTGGAAGGGTGACCGAGGTCAGCACTTCTGACAGTAAACCTCACACTTCTTCTTTTTTTTTTTTTTCAACGTTTTATTTATTTTTGGGACAGAGAGAGACAGAGCATGAATGGGCGAGGGGCAGAGAGAGAGGGAGACACAGAATCGGAAACAGGCTCCAGGCTCTGAGCCATCAGCCCAGAGCCCCACGCGGGGCTCGAACTCACGGACCGCGAGATCGTGACCTGGCTGAAGTCGGACGCTTAACCGACTGCGCCACCCAGGCGCCCCGATTTTGAGAATTCTGTGCTGACAGCACAGAGCCTGCTGTGGGGCTCGATCCCGTGAACCAGGAGATCATGACCTGAGCCAAAATCAGGAGTCGGATACTCTACCGACTGAACCACCCAAACCACCCAGGTGCCCCTGCCACCTCTTGTTTTAAGGAATCATGTGACTAGATTGGGCCCTTCCAGGTAATCCAGGACGGTCTCACCATCTGCAGATCCTTAACCTTATTCACATTTGTAAGTCCTGTGGCCATGTAAGGTCATCACAGGTTCCAGGGGATTAGGGTATGGACATTTTGCGGGGGGGGGGGGGGGGGGGGGGGAGGGGGGGGAGGGGGGCATTATTTTGGTGTCTCCATCCAGGTGCCGGAGAGGAGCCCTCTGTGATGGTACCAGGCTAAGGCGGCTGGTGTGTGTACCCTTATGGCCCTGGGAGTACCCTGTCACACATATCACTATGCCACGTGGCATGGCAGTGCTCATGGGTGGGAACGCGTGGGCAGGGACCTTGCCTTCTCTCTGCGTCCTGTGTGTCTGGGGGTGGTGAGTGGGTATATACGGTGGCCTCAGGAGCCCCTTCATAAGCTGTTGAACAGTACAGAGAGCTTCTCCAGGGCTCCCAGCTGCAGACAGGGCTGCCCTCATGCATGTCCACTGATCCTTTTCTTTGGTCCTTGGACAGTCTTGGTGGCAAGGTAAAGCGTGGGTCATAACCCCCATTTTACAGGTGAGAAAATAGGCTCTGAGAGGTTGTGTGGCGGCCAGGACTCTCTGGGGAGGTGGCAGAACAAAATTCCAACTTGGGCCTCTTACCTGCTGTCCTCCTGTCCTCCGTGTTGCTCAGTTACCCTTTACTCCTCGGACTGTCTGCTGTGGGTTGAATTGGGGCCCCCAGAGATTTAGATGTTCTAATCACCAGTGCCTCAGAATAGGACCCCAGACCTCAGAGGTGAAGGCTAACTGAGCGGGCCCCTCCTGGGCCTCCAGCCACATTTCCCATCCTTCCCTCCACGTGCACCCGCCACACTGGCTTTCCGTATATTCATTTCTTAACAGCTTTACTGGGCCATTATAATGGACACAGAGTAAGCTAGATGTTGTGCAATTTGATGAGTTTTGACATATGTATACACTGATGCAGCTGTCACCACCATCAAGATAATGAACAGGTCAGTCACCCTTGGTAATCTCTCTCCCTGCCCCACCTCCCAGCCCAGGCAACCACTGCCACTATAGATTACCTCTTTGTAGAATTTTATATAATTGGAATCTTCCAGTGAGTATTCCTGTTTTGTACACTGGTCTTTTTCCAGGTTCTTGCAACTCCGGCTGCCTTCCTGCCATGGAGTCTGACCTTGCTCTTTCTCTGCTCCTCCTCACTTCCCTTTAAGCATCACTCAGCTCTCACTGGTTCCTCAGAGAAACCTTCCTGGACCTCTCTCCCCCGAGACCCAAAGGTCCCTGATTTAACATACTGTGCTGGCCCTGCATCCTCCCTGGACAGTTTCCACAGGTGCATTTTACGTCCTCTTTGTGGTTAATGCTGTCTCGCCCACTGACCTCCACCAGCAGCAGGCCTGTGATGGACTCTGCTGTCTGTTAGCCCTGGCACCTGGAGAGTGGTGGCACACTGGAGATGCTGGCTGGACAAATGCATACTCACAATGGGAGTGTCCAAAGCATGGGGCTCAAGAGCTGGGTCTGTGTGGTCAGCCTGCCCGATGGTCTTAGGCAAGATCATCCAGCGTTCTTTATGCCTTTGATTTCCCATCTTTAAAATGGGCACATTAGCAATACTCACCTCACTATGTTGTAAAGTCTAAGGAAGGTGATGCATGGAAGGAATTTCAGGAAGCACTTGACACATAGTTCGTGTTCAGTTAATGATGGTCATTTTGGGAGCTGTAAAGGAATATGAGATCGTCCTGTGGCTCAAAGCTGAATTTCTCATCTTCCAAATGATGGGTGTGCAAGGCTGTTTTTTTTTTTTTTTCCTTCTTGCTAACAGGCCCATAGTTACAAGCCTCTTGTTGGATCAGTAATGCGAGAGAACTAACTGAGCCAGGATAAATCACTGTGCGAGCCTGGTTCCATTCCAGGGTTGGGATTTCATTAGCTGTTGGCAGTGCTGTACTCTCCTCAAGTCCTCTTCCTGGGGACTCAGGCTGGGTTTATTCGGTGCATATGTTTATGCAGTGGGCCCTGAATAATGGCCCTGCGGGGTGTGTTGGAAAGTGTAACCGACAGGCGGGCAGGCAAGAGGTAACTGTGGCTGTGGAGGGCAGATTTCCCACCAAGTTACGTTGATAAAGCCCCACAGGCTTCTCCAGCCAGTCCCCATGGGTTGTGCTCTGGCTGGTTTAGAGTGACAACAGGTTGGGACCAATAGGATTTTGAGTGTGATCGTCTGTCCAGACTGATGAGGCCATCCCCAACTGAAGGAGCCCTGAAGACCAGGGCAGGGGACATTGAGCTCTGTAATGAGGAGAGATGCTGGTCCAGGGCTGTGTGGGGTCTGGGTTCAGGGCACAACTCTGGACATTGAACTTCACGTGAATGGTACTCCCCGGAGTTGTGCAGTGTGCAACCTGTGTGGCTGTATGTGGTTGCTCTGTCCAAGGTACTGGATTGTAGATTAATATTTCAAGGCAAGCACTCAGACCCACGGGAACACTGAGGAAAGCAGTAAGGAGTGGAAGAAAAAGCCGGCAATCTGTGGGCAGAGAAGATGGCATAGAGCCAGTTCTTCCACTAAATCTTAGGATGTCAGGCAAAGCCCTTGGAGCCTCTGCTGTTTCATCTGTAACACGGGGATCATCTGTCATGCCCCAGTCACCACACAGGGTTATTGGGAGGATTACAGGAGCTGGGGCATAGAGAATCTTTGTAAGCTGCTGAATAGGATGGGCAAGTATTGCTTAGTTTTTTTTGTACTCTGGTCCAAGTGTGAGCTACGGGCCCTCCAAGTTACAATTGCCCCCAAGAGAGGCACCGGAGCAGTTACTGCCTTGAAGTGAGATTTTGGTTTTCTGGGAGAGAGCCAGGGCCCTACACTGGTGAGTATTGGGAGGCAGGAGAGGACACCAGAGGAGACCTCTCCTCCTACCCAGCCTCCTGTTCCTGGAGATTGTGCAGCTGAAGGTGGCCAGGAGGCTGTTAGCAGGAGTCCCACCTGGCAGGTGTTTCCCGAGGCCCAGGCAGTGCTCTGCTCTTTGTCCCCACACGGCATCAATGCACACCGGCAGGAGGCCACAGCCCTCACGTGCCAGGAGCAGGTTTCTTCCGGTCTCTTGCTGTATCGAGCCTTGCGGGCTCTGGAGCTAGCCACAGTGTGGTACGACTCTCCTATGGTTCTGTGGCCTTGGAAGAACTGGTTGACCTCCCTGGGCCTCAGTTTCTCCACCTATAAGATGGGGATAGCAATAGCACTACCCTCTCGGGGTCCTCTGTGAGGATTCAGTGAGCTCGGTGCTGAGGTGCTCTGTACGGGCTTGGCAAGAAACAAAAAGTGGCAGCCGAAGTGACCTGTTTCCCCCAGGGGTCACCAGTCCCTGAAAGTGGAAAACGGGGGCTTCGGGCTGCTGGACCGCCTCTGCGTGTGAGGCGTGTTTTTGTCGTTCACAACCGGGGTGGGAACTGAGGTGGGAACCTCGTCAGCTCACAGTCCCAGGAACTGCTAGGATATTTTCTGGAGGGAAAAGCACCCACAATAAAAGCCCCTGGAACAAAACCCAATAAATCTCAAAGACTCACATAAATGAGATGGTCCCCAAATGCAGACCTGCCTTCACAGACCCTCCAGGAAAGACACATGCAAACAAAGTCCCAGAAACATGGATTGCCCCACGGTATCACAAGCTGCGTATCACAAGAGGAGAAGTTCTTCTGAATTCTCAAGGCAGCCCCCATGGATGAAAAAGGCAGCATTTCTCTGAACGGTCACCAGCTGGTCCTGGGTCTCTAGGTTATTTGGATAAATAGCAGGGTGGCAATCACTCAAAGTCCCTTCTGTTTCCTGGGATGAATCCTATGGCTTGAGGCTGCACCTGGACTCCTGACAGAGGAGAGTTGGGCTCCATCCATCAGCATTCTGGAACCTTCCCTGCTGCCCAGGGCCTACATGTGCCAGGGGTCTAATGGGCTATTCATTTGTGGGTATCCTGGCCTGGCCAGGAGACACCTTTCTCCATGGGTATCTTTTTTTTTTTTTTTAATTAGAGAGTATGTGTGTGTGCATATGAGCAGGGGAGGGGCAGAGAGAGAATCCTGAGCAGGTTCTGTGCTGTCAGCGCAGAGCCCCACGAGGGGCTCCATCCCACAGACTGTGAGATCATGACCTGAGCTAAAATCAAGAGTTGGATGCTCAACTGACTGAGCCACCCAGGCGCCCCTCTCCATGGGTATCTCCACTTCAGGTGTGTGGAACCTCAGGGAAAAGTGACAGGCACAGGCTGAGCTGGGTGTCTGTGGGGAAGGAGACTAGGGACCCAGGGCTTTTGAGGATTGTGTTTGAGGATCTCCCTCCTCAGATCAAACAGTCTGAGTAGATTATTAATAGTAGCCAAAAGAAAGATCATTTATTTGGCATTTACTCTGTCAGACGCTGAGTTTGAGGTAACCGGGTTATTATTACTGGGTCCCTCAGGTCCCAGTCTCTGTGGGGAGCTGCTTTCAAGGAATGTAGTGTGGCACCTCAGAAGCAATTAAAGGTAGTTCAAATGCTGACTCCTTCTCTTGAAGAATATCAAAGGCAGAAAGAATATTCTCCGTGCGGTGTGTGAATTTCTTCAGAAACACTTTTCTCTCTACTTCTGCTTTCCGATGCCTTTCCTGTGGTTGTTGTCCCAAACTTGCCCTTGTTGAGGGGTTAGAGGCCAGAGTGAGGGGGTCAGGGGCTCAGTCCTCCTGGCCTTCACTGGACATGTCTCACCTTTCCCCTCAGCCGCCCCACCCTTCTCTTCTGACAGGCAAGGCATGAGTCCAAAATGGCGAATGTAGTTGGTGGCATTCATGAGTTGGTGAGTCACTTTGTTTTTTTAAATGAATGAGATTAAAACTTTTTTTTCCACAAAGGACAAAGTTTTTTTCTGTATGAGTTTATTGTAACCCGGGTTGTTTCAAGGAATGGGTATGTGGAAGCTGGAACACCAGTATTGTATAGATCAGAATAAGACCAGCTTTCTTCCTGTGGTGGCCCATGTTCATCTGAAAGCCATGTGACAGCATCTGAAGTTAGAGAACAGCGAGACCAAGTGTCAAGGAGCAGTCACTCCAGCATTAGACTCAGGGTGGCAGAAAACCAGCTCTGGGATCCTGTTTCTAAGGATTCAGGCACTAGCCTGGGAAGGTCAAATGACCACTTGGAAAGTTTCCTGGGAAGATTTCCATGACTCTTCATGGGAAGTGATCCAGGTACAGGTAGCTCCAGCTTGTGGATCTGTCTGGTTATTTTTAATGGGCTGAATCAACTGCATCCTTTCCAAATCCCCAAGCCTGGGGGAGAGGATACCACTTGTCACAGCTCCTTCTGCCTTCTCCCTGTGCAGCCCGGTGTCTCCATAGATGGGAGACTCTACGTATACCTCCTGCCATCTTGCCCAGGGCCACAGCTGGCCTGAGGAAGAGGGGGGCGTTGTGGTATTTTTGCATGCCAGGCCGGCTTTATCATGGGGAGAAAATAGACCAGCTCCAGGCTTTCCTTTGTGTGGTGTTTTTGTTTAGGACTGGGAGAAGCTCAAAGCAAACTTTCTTGGAATTTTAGTGGAATTTCTTGACAGAGCCTCATCTTGGGAAGGAAGAAGCTTCCTGAAGGTTTGGACCAGTGGTGGGAGGGTGGGTTTTGCTGGGGGCCCATTGGCTTGAAGACTTATTCTTCTCCTTTGTGGGAGCCCCAGGTCCCCCGGTGTGGTTCTTTGGCCCCTGTCCGCAGGGTTGAGTGTAGCCTTGTGCTGGTCTGACTTCGGATGGATGAGAGTGATGCTACCTAGTATGCACTCCTTCCTCTGTGGAAGGTCCTGTTCCTTTCTACATGGTCCAGATATGTAAGCTGAGGCCCAGAGGCGTTGTTTGCCCAAGGTCACATAGCTAGAAATAGGTGGAGTCAGAATTTGAACCCAGCTTTTGCAACTTGAAGTGTGGCTGTGGGTCAGAGAGCCTCCTTGGACATAGCTGGTTTTAGTGTTTTCTTGTCCCTCCTTTTCCTTCTAAGGCCCTCGCTGTCTTCTGGCTTCTAATCTGCCACACATATGCCTCCTTGGCTGGAATGCCCTGCAACCCCCTGCCCTACTCATTTTCAGGACCTGGCTCAGTGACTGCTGCCTCCAGGAAGTCTTCCCTACTGCCCCCCGCCCCCCCCCCCCCACCACCAGAGTCCAGCCTGGGTGGCTCTTCTGGTGCTCCCATGGCATCCTGGGCTTCCTCCCAGCAGACTGTTGGCCACCCACTGTTCTATTTGGGGCTCTTCTTGTCTGTCTCCTCCTCCAGTGCAAGCATCTCGAGGGTAGGGGCAGCTCACCGAATGTTTGATGAATGACTGAATGGTTCGCTCCTGTCTCTTGCTGCCACGTCTGGGGTTATCCGTTTGTTTCCTGTCAGCAGTGTAGTCTGCTTGCTTCGGTTTCTCATCTGGAAAACGCAGAGGATCCTAGTTCATCTTTTTTTTTTTTTTTTAATTTTTTTTTTAACTTTTTTTTTTTAAATTTATTTTGAGACAGGGAGAGACAGAGCATGAACAGGGTAGGGTCAGAGAGAGGGAGACACAGAATCCGAAACAGGCTCCAGGCTCTGAGCTGTCAGCACAGAGCCCGACGCGGGGCTTGAACTCACGGACCGCGAGATCATGACCTGAGCCGAAGTTGGCTGCTTAACCGACTGAGCCACCCAGGCGCTCCCCTAGTTCATGTTTGTAGGGTTGGAGTGCAGCTTAAATAACAACACACACAGCCCTCAGAACAGCCCTGCTGCCCGTGAGCTGTCCTGACTCTGCCCGGTGATTTGCAGCCTGGGGTGGGGAGGCTCTGCCCCGGGCTGACCTACTTCTTCCCTACCCCCCACCCCTGGCCCAGGACCACTCCCTGAGGTGAATGACTCAGTACTTGGAAATCGCTTTCCTTTTTTGAGGAGCCAGATCATTTCCCCCATCAAACCAAAGACAGTAGACAAGGTTAATTGCCAACTGATGAGGTGGGGGTGGTGTTTGGGGGGGGGAGTTGTGGAGGTGGGGCTGGGGGTCAGGGGATGGGTGACAAGAAAATCATTCAGATAGAACCAAAGAGAGCATTTGCCACGGAGGGCAGCAAATAAAGTGTGAGCGTGTGTGTGTGTGTGTGTGTGTGTGTGTGTGCGTGCGCGTGTGCATAGGAGTGAGGGGAACGGGACAGGAGATGCTTGGAACACAGCTGTGAAATGAGACTCAAAGTGATACTCATGGTCACGGATCTGTAGCTATAATAGCCTGCAATGTCTATGCTCCCTAATTCGACCCTGAGGTGACTCCACAGGGAGGCAAATGTGTCTGGATATTCCTTTTCTCTTGTGCTGTTTTTGAAACTGCATCCTCTAGAAACAAGCCCCTCCAGAGGCTCCTGGAAGAGGATTCCGTGGTCACATAAATGTGGGAGCCCACTCCTGTATCCCTCCCAAGCATTCACAAGGCATTAGCACGGGAAAGGCCCTGAGAAGTCCTGCAGTTAAGAAGTCCTTGTAACTTTGTTTAGGCCAGGGTTTCCCTGATCAGGGAACCCTTTTCCCATGTTACACCCATCTACATCCCATAGTTCCAGGAAATGCTTTGGGAACGCCTCCACCAAAATGACTGGGACACAGTTCATGTCATTGTGATTGAGTGGATGTTTTCAAACTTAAAACTGAAAAATTAGTTCAACTCTGTATTAGTTTCCTAGGGCTGCTGTAGCCAACTTATTTTTCGCAAATAGTTTCAGGTAGGCATCCACTGGTACTTTCTTCCAGAAAGAGCCACGTGGGCTATAGCACCATTTGTAAATAAACTGTCCTTTCCAATTGATTTGCTTTTCTCCAACGAGGATAAAATGGAAAGTGTCATGGAGGAGGTGGGATTTCAGGAGCTGCAGGAATATGGGGGTGAGGGACTCTGGTGAGGGGATGTCCTATGGAAGAAGGGAAGGGAGCTAGAGACAGAGGCGTCTGAATGAGGAGAAGGGCCAGGTGCTATGGGCTCAGAGGGCTAAGCGACACCAGGTTAGCACTTACAGGACAGGGCACCCCTTCCCTTCCAGCGGGGGTGGGGCCAGAACTCCTGGAACACGGAACCCCTGGACAGAGTGTGCCTGTGTCTACAGGGCGTGGTCCCAAGTGATGGTCACTGGAGATCTGGGGTGTTGACAGGAAAGCAGAGCACAGGGCCTGGGAATGGGGGACAGGAGCCCAGGGGGATAGCCCAGGCTGGAAAACTGAGCAGGAGCCCTGTCCCCCTGATGTGGTTGGCAGATGTGTCCGCCTCCCTGGGCACTCACTTTTCCATGAACACTGATCAGTCCTGGAGGCACCTGCTTCTTGGCCTGAGTGTGTGCTCGCAATGTGTGTGGGCAGCCAGAAATGCTAATTAACTTGTGTCTCCAGGAGCATCCCTAACCCAGGGCAGATGAGATTTGGTATGTAAACCTCTAGCTTTCTTGGCCCGTGGGTGGGTAAGGGTCTATCCCCTCTCGCAGAGATCCTCAGTGGGATTGGGCCCCAGTTACTGATGGCCATAACTCGCTCAGGGACATGCCTTCCCTGTCCCATTTCTTTACTCCCCTACCTGTGATCTCTGGGGTCACCTCCCAAACCAATTCCCACACTTGAATCCTCATCTCAGGGTCTGCTTCGGGGGAAACCCAAACATCTATGTTAGGTCAGGCCCCAGAGGGCTGGTTGGAACCTGTCCCATCTCTCTCTCCTGCTTCACATGCAGTTGGGGCCAGAGCTTGGTGGAAGGGGAGTGTGAACCTGTGGGAAAGGGAGGAGAGACTTACAGAGCTTGCCACCCAGGAATGCTCAGTTTTGGAAGTTGTGAGTCACAGAAACTACATTCTAAGTAGCTTAAACGACAAGGGGGAGGGCTCCTGGGTGGCTCAGTTGTTGAGTGTCTGACTGTTGATTTCAGTTCAGGTCATGATCCCAGGGTTGTGGGATTGAGCCCCATGTCTCAGCATGGAGCCCGCCTGAGATATTCTCTGTCTCTCTCTCTCCCTCCCTCTGCTCCCTCCTCCCCACCCCCCCCCCCCACGGGGGAAATGTTGGCTTATGGAACTGAGATGTTCTGTTGGTGACCCTAACTTGAGGCATGGCTGGGTCCAGGGGCTCAGATGAAGCCATCAGATGTCTCCATCACTCCTCTGCTTTCCTTGCTGTTGGCTTTGTTCTGGAAGGGTGGGGGGTGTTCTCCACATGGCTCCCCCTGCCCTAGCCCCAGGTTTATATTCTATTAGCTGAGTAATCTCAATAGTAAGAGTGCCTCTTTTCAGATAATTTTAGGAAAAGTCCCAGCCCTGACCCTACTGAGTAAAGGACCAGTGTCTGAACCAACTCCGATGGCCATGGCAGGGAGTGAGCTGACTGGCCAGGACTGGTCCTGGGGGATGTCTCAGCTTCAGAACTAAATGGTCTGACATCCTTTCTCCTCCCAAAGATGGGATCTATTCCCTGTGGAAGAGGGACAGGGAGGTGGAAACAACAGATGATTATGGGCGGGTTGGGTAGACAGGGACAAAGAACAGAACACCTGAGAGACGAAGGCAAGGGGCCAAGGGTGTGGGGAGAGGAAAGACCTTTTTGATGAATCTCTTGTGGAGCCCAGGCTGTCAGATGTCTGCCCTGAAGCACTGTTAAGAGAAGGCAAGGCTTTTTAAAAAATACATATTTGGGGGCATTTGTTTTAAAACTTTTTGTTTTGAAAGAATTTTAGGTTTACCTAAGAGTTGCAGAGATAATACAACTTTTCTGTACACTCTCCTCTGCTTTCATGGTAACACACTCCTTGTGCAATTATCCAAACTGATAAGCTAATGTCACTGTTACAGTTAACTAAACCACCCACTTCATTCACATCTCCCCATTTTTTCCCACTGATGTTCGTTTTCTGCTCCAGGATTGAATCTAAGATCCTCCCTGGCTTTTAGCTGTCATGTTTCCTTATCTTATTCTAAATCATCGTGTGTCTCTGATTGGAGACACTTTTCTCCATCTTTCCCTGCCTTTCATTGCCCAGACACTTTTGAAGAGATGTGGGCAGATATTCCATAGAATGTCCCTCAAGTTGAGTTTACCTGACATTTTCTCAGGAGTACACTGAGGGTGATGGATTTGGGGAAGAACACCACAGGGGCGAAAGCTGCCCAAGGATGCAGGATACCAGCATGACTTCTTGCTGCTGCTGTCTCCCAGGGGGTCACCGGTTTTGGTGCTGCCTGTCAGGTTTCTCTAGTGTCAGGTTTGTGTTTTCCCTTTCCATGCTCTGTTTGGAATGCAGGGGTTTTGGTTGAGTTTGGTCCCAGGAAGGGAGAACAAACATCCTCTCCTCCCTCCCAGGTCCGTGCTCTCTCAGACCAGGCCTCCACTTACATCTGCTGCCAAATGCTAGAGCAGACACCAGACCTGTGTTCTCTGTCGCTCCTGGAAGGACGGCTATGCCTTCTTTTCAAGGGCCTTGAGTCTCAAGGGCATCCTGTATGTGTGCCAGTTCACGGAACCGTTGTGCTCCAGGTATGCCTGGTCTGGGGCTGTGGTTGCCCACACCTGGATTCTAGCTGGGAAACCTGTGCCAAAGGCAGAATGCAGTTTGCCCCAACTTCTTGGAGAAAGCTGGTGTTTTCTCAGGGGTGAGGAGGGTTTGCTCCGGGGAAGGAAGGATAGTTTCTCACAGAAGTTGGGAGCACCTGAGTTACCTAGGAGGGCACTGGCTGGGGGAGGGAGGGGTAGGTGTCTCAATTGACACGAGGGAGGAGGAGATAGGGAGCTCACTGTGTAGGAAGAGGCTGGGCCCAAGACACCCGCCCTGGCCCAACCAAAGACACTGTGGACGACAGCCTGTTTGGCAGTGTGTTTGTTGACCTGCAGCTGCTCTCTAACAGTTAAACAGTTTGCAGATCCACTCCCTAGGGTCCTGTTTGCAGTTATGTTCTGAAAGATAATCAATTAATGAAGCCAGGAAGACCCTGGCTTTAAAAGGAAACCAAAACTGTACAAGTAACTGTGGTTGGAGACTGAAAACACTGGAGGTTTGTACAATTCCTGTGGAATTCAGACCCTTCACCTCTGACCGGAATTGAGGGACAGGTTGGGAAGGCATTGGATTTGGGTTTGGTGTCAGCCCCATGAGGTTCAGGCCTTGGTGGTACCCTTTATTAGTTTGGTGTGACCTCTGGCAAGCCACCTGGCCTCCTGAGACCAGTGTCTTCTTTGGGAAATGGGGACAGTAATAGTGTAGCCATCGAGTCTTGCGGCCCAGGGGCTGTTTGGATTTGAGGTGATTAGAAAGGCAGGAAACTGCGCCTGGGTGGCGCAGTCGGTTAAGCGTCCGACTTCAGCCAGGTCACGATCTCGCGGTCTGTGAGTTTGAGCCCCGCGTCGGGCTCTGGGCTGATGGCTTAGAGCCTGGAGCCTGTTTCTGATTCTGTGTCTCCCTCTCTCTCTGCCCCTCCCCCGTTCATGCTCTGTCTCTCTCTGTCCCAAAAATAAATAAACGTTGAAAAAAAAAAATTTAAAAGAAAGGCAGGAAACTAAAAATATATATGCATGAAGGATATTCTCTATTTGGCCCAAGGAGGAGGAACAAGATTTGGGTGCAGCGTGCCTGGGGCTGAGAGGGGCACTGGGGAGGGAGGGCAATGTCTGTCTGCCTTCAGGACTGGCTTTGAGCCTCTCTAGAAGCGGGAAACAGAGTAGCTGCTTTCACAAAACACGGGGCTCAAGCAGCGCTCCTTGGAGGCCCTGGGGACAAAGTGGGACTTTGTCTGGAAGGACCCCTGCCCCATTTGAGCCTGGAATACAGAGCGGGAAGGAAACGCGGCTGGCTGGCTCCTCATGGGTTTTGTGGTCTTGGAGGCAGTGTCTGAACACCAGCACAAGGGGCAGCATGAGACATGTTCCCCCGAATGGCTTGGGGGCAGCAGTGAGGAGGCCAGAGTGGATAAGGGTGATAGCTTGAGCCTGAACCCACGGTAGCCCTGGGAGTACCAGGGAGGCCTCGGGCAGAGGTTCAGAGTGGAGCTGAGATTCTGAGGATGGCGTACGTGAACTGGAAAGATGCAGGCTCAGTGGTCACGAGCCCACAGATGGTCCCCACTTGCAGGGCGGCTGAAGACACCTGGGTCGCTATGAAAGCTGCCTTGTAAGGTGGGGGTGCAGTGAGCGCATCTGGGGCAGGCGTTCTGACAACTCCCAGTTGTCACTCATAGTTGTCACAGCTATGACAAAGTCCATACAGCCCCCTCAGCTGCCTTTCTGTTGCTGGGAGCCTCAGGTTCACATCTGTGAGATGAGGATGATGAGAATGACCTCCTTCAGTCAGGGTTGTTACGGGGATCCAGTGACCTAAAAATTACTTCTCAGAGATTGAAAGACATACACAGAGTCCCACGGCTAAAAGAGTGGGTGCCAGCGTCTGTTGGACCTTTTGTCCCTGCATGGCCACTGCTCAGTGGATGTGGTCAAAGGAAGAAGTGAATGCTGTTTATGTGCTCTAGAGTGCCTTGTCAGAGCTCAAAAGCACTCTTTGAGGGAAGTCCTGTCATGAACACACTGCCACGGAGGTAGAAGACAGAACCTGAACCCCAAGCATGAAGGCAGCGAGCCGTCATTGTGGGCTGGCCCTGCCAGCTACTGGGTATTGCTTTTATAACCCTCACAGTGACCCTATGAGGCAGGTCCTATCCTGAGACCCAATTCCCATTGTATGTAACTCTCGCCATGTAGAAAGGGAAACCACATCTTGGAGGTTAATCTCCCCAAGGTCACAAGGAGGTAGGAGACAAAGCCAGGATTTGAAGCTGTGGTTTTCTCCAGAGCCCAAACTCTCCAGTCCTTGGTCATTTTGTGGTCAATGAAAGCATAGGACTTGGTCTCTGTTATTAAGCCCTTCTATGGTTAACCAACTCACGACCCCCACTGCACCTCACCACTACCGAGCAGTTTCTAGGCGGTCGCTGCCAGGATACGAAAGACCCCAGGCTTCCTTCAGGAATTACATTAGGGGATTGAGAGAGATTATTTCAGAAGAGCTATTGGAGGCACCCGTTATTATTTTTTTGGTACAATGGGTAAAAATTTCCTCTCCGTTCTTACTCCCCTGCTAAAAGACTCAATTGAATAAGTAAGAGAAACAGCAGCATGTGTTATTTGAAAACTGTTTAGTGCAATTACTGCTGTAGACTTTACTGAATTTGAAAATGATAGATGGCAAATCTTAATTTCCCCAGCTCTCCATCCTGGCAAGCAGTTTGTTAAAGACTAGCGGTGCGGCTAATCGCCAGTGCATAATGCCCACACATACACGTTTTTCCTTTTTATATAACACATTATGCTAATCACCCTGTATTCCATTTTTCAATAAAAGGTCAGCGGAGCACTGTTTGTTCAGAATGTGCAATTTAAACTTCATGTCTGTCATTAGAGATAATCTAGGTTTGCTGTATCAAGTGGGGTTGTCATAGAAACCAGACCCGCAAGCTCTGTTTATGGCCTTTGGAGAATAAACACTTTGCATTTATTTCTCTGGCAAGGAAAAAAAAAAGTCAGAAATCATCGAACAATTAAGTAAGGTTTGAAAACAAAGGGGTAATAGCCCAGAAGAGAGAGCTATGTCATTCATCAAAAATCAATAATTGTCACACAGTCGGTGTACCCGGGCATTCAAGCAGGTGACTGACAGAAGTGGTCAAGTATTTCCCCTGGGACGAACAAGTAAGGGAGAGTGGATGTGTTACTATGCCGAGTACAGAATTAATTTAAGTGTGCTAATGGGTTTTATCCAGGCTATTATACCCTTGAAAAACATTGCGTGTAAGTTGCATTGAGTGTCTGATCAGGTTTTTTTATGCCATGTATTTGGTCATTTGTGAACTCCAAATAGCTGAGATGATTTCATATTGTTTCTCTGATCTTCCTATCATTTAGAAGGACCTTCTCCTGAAGCAGTTCAGGGATCCCGAGCCTTAGATTTTTTTAGATCCTGCCTGGGAAGTATCATTTTTTTTTTTAATTTTTTTTCAACATTTATTTATTTTTGGGACAGAGAGAGACAGAGCATGAACGGGGGAGGGGCAGAGAGAGAGGGAGACACAGAATCGGAAACAGGCTCCAGGCTCTGAGCCATCAGCCCAGAGCCCGACGCGGGGCTCGAACTCACGGACCGCGAGATCGTGACCTGGCTGAAGTCGGACGCTTAACCGACTGCGCCACCCAGGCGCCCCTCATTTTTATTAAGTAAAAGGACAACCTAGTTCAGTTTGAACACATTTTTTTAGTATATCTCCAATATTGCATGGCTATACTTCCGTTAAAATTATTTGTTGGTTATCTGAAATTCAACTTTAACTGTATGTCCTGTATTATATCTGTTACTTTGTGTTTGAGGGGTCCAAGGAGATGAAGAGGTAATTCTCTGAACTCTCCTAGCAGCCTCAGGCCTGTGCTTCCTTTAACAGGGGAATGAGAAGTGTGTGCACAGGATGTGTGTGCATGACTAATCCTGTTAAATTACAGTGTAATTGTGGCTCTAATTTGCTGGAGGCACCAGCAAAGTCAAATTAAAAAAAAGTCACCTGCTCGCAAATGACCAAACATCCACTTGGCATAGCCACTCTGTAAGGGGAAAACTTCTGTTTTTTAAAAAAAAAATTTTTTTATGTTTATTTCTGAGAGAGAGAGAGAGAGAGACAAGCATGAGCCAGAGAGGGGCAGAAAGAGGGAGACAGAGAAGCAGGCTCCAGGCTCTGAGCTTTCAGCACAGAGCCTGACGCGGGGCTTGAACCCATGAACTGTGAGATCGTGACCTGAGCCGAAGTCAGATGCTTAACTGACTGAGCCACATAGACGCCCCAAAAACTTCTGATTTTTTTATTTTAATTTTTATTATTTTTTTTTACCCCCTCTGGAAGAGGGTTGTTGAACCTGCTTTCCTAGGGGAGGAGGTAACCACTTACAGTTGTTTTTAGAGCTGGTCCCTAGTTATTTTTTGGAGCTGGGCCAGAGGAAGGACCTGAGCTTATCTGTTGGGCATGATGTTCAATCTGGGGTGGAAGGGTTAGGGTTTTATGAACTGTGACCCTGCCCGAGGACAACCTCATTGCTGTAATCTCCACCCACACAACACAATTCACAGAAACCTGGTAATTGTCAGACGAAGCATTCACTAGACTACTGTATCAAATTCAGGGTGATGGAGCTAAATAAAACCCAATACACACATTCAATGTAACAAGTAGGAATTCAGTCCTGGGTCAGGAGCTCAAGGGGACCCCAAGCCAGATGACGGTTGGTCTTCCAGGGATGCCTTGGCCAGTGGGAGAGAGTTGAACACAGAAATCACTTTAGAATCAGGAGACAGGGCCAACTGCTTGAGCAGAGACCGAACAAAGTGCCATGGGAACATAGAAGAAGAAGAGATGAATTTCATCTGGGGAGTCCAGGGAACCTTCTTGGAGGAGGAGGGGGATTCTCAGCAGATCTTTGAAGTGGCCGTTTATTAAATCATATTAACACTAGAAAAGTATGTTTCTTACAAGGATACTGTTACTGGATTTGGGGGCCACTTCAATTCAGTATGGTCTCATCTCAATTCTTCATCTGCAAAGACCTGAGTTTCCAGGTGGACACAAATTTTTGGAGGACATTATTCAACGCGCTCCAGTTGCCAATGATTAAAACTTGGTAGGTTTCAAAAAAACAAACTTGATAGGTTTCACAGAGATTTCTCCTGAACAATCAGCTTGTCCCAATAGGCCTGCAATAGACTGGGGCTGAGAGGCAGCTTGCTATTTCCCTAGGCATGCCTTATCCAGGCACCTGGGTGCTCTGCTTAGTTGTTCACCTGCCAGGCCCTGATTTAGTTCAGGTGGAGCAGTCATGAGCCTCTGTGAGGCCAGAATCTGCTGCTTGCTCTCCCACCTCCTTCCTGGTACCTCCTTAGTGACGGGGACTCATTTATACTGTGCACGAGCCGTTGGTTAACAGTATTTATTTCCAGAGTCAGAAATATTTGATTCCAACTGGGGACACCAAATTGAAACCCATGCAAGTCCAAAATGCAGGTCAGGTGATAACGGAGAGCACGCTATGACATAGGATAGAGAAGGAGCGTGTAGGCGCCTGGAACAGGCAAGCCACGAAGTTCCCATTCTGGCCCCTGTGTGGTCTTGAGTAACTCAGTCTCAGGTAGCCTCAGTTTCACACCTGTGAAATGGGTATAATTACAGTTCCTTTCAATGTTATGAGAGCTTGAAATACTATATATAAAGTGTCTAGCACAGTCCTGGCATGTAGTCAAGGCTTAATAAGTTTATAATGAATAAATGATGAATGAATGAATCATTTGAACTTTGCATTACCTTCCAGCTGAAAGAGGAGAAATAGTTTAGATGCAAATAATAGCCTTCAAACCACACTGACAAAAAAATCAGAAAATAAGACGATAGAATGTTCCCAGACAGATCTTCCTTGGCCCTGCATTGGAATAAATTATGCATTTTTCAATCAAAAGGGAATTCACTCAAAAATCAAGAAGTAGTAATTCCAGAAGTAGTAATAATGATAAACACCAATGGTTATCCCAACAGATGTGAAGTTTATATTTATATAGAATGCAAAATAAGAGATTTTTCAAGCATCTAGGATAGCATTTCCAACTGTGTGTGTTCTAAAAGGAGGTAATGGGTGCTCTATGAAGAAACAGTCCTCGTTAAATAATTTGGAAAGATACCCTAGTATAAAAGTTTCTTTTTATTGCAGGACTTTTCAGAACTTTTAATATGTTAACATGCAGTGTGAATTTCCTAAATGAAGATACAGCGTGGAGTATTTTCCAAATATATTTGGTGATAGGAAATGCCCCCTCACCATCCCTTTTCTTGGAACTAGTGTTGCATGGAACGCAGCACAGGGAAAATACACCCTGATTTTTGATCAACGGCTGTCCCCCACCAAATGCTAGGCATTCTTATAGGTTTTAGGTGGCCTCTAATCCTGGGTGAACCTGTCTGGTTGCACAGTCCTGTGATTTTGGTTTTTAAAGGACAGGCTGATTAAGAGAATTTGGGTGTGTAAGGAAAGCCACCAGGCATTGAGAGTGTTGAGAGATGTCACCTTCAGAGAACTGGTGAGTTTCCTGTAGGCCACCTGCACGCTGTCCAAATAGGAGGGGCTGGGGAGAGTCAGGACAGGGTCCAGCTGCCCCAAACAGGTTCTCCTCTTTTGCGCTGCTTTCAGGTCCTTCAGCACAAAGTCTGATTTTCAGAGGGGCTTCTGCAGTGCCTTCTACAGTGCTTGAGCACAGATGGATCTGACTGGGGCTGGAGACGGCCTGTTTCTTGAGTTGTCACCTTTAGTCTCCTTATCTCTATGCCACCAAGTCTCACCACTGAGACTCTGTGCAGCAATCCTTGGAGCCAGGCAAAAGTCATCAACCTTAAATCCCTTTACCTGGAGGGCTCCCAGTTCATTTCTTCACCCATTCCTCTTCATAATTCCATCCCATGACTACTCTAGCCACAAGAGGCGGGGAGCTAGGTCTTTCACCTGGATATCCTTGTGCCCAGCTAAAAATCTCTTAAGAAGGAGACCAGGGAGGGGTGCCTGTGTGGCTTAGTCGGTTAAGTGTCCGACTTTGGCTCAGGTCATGATCTCATGGTTCGTGAGTTCGAGCCCTGCATCGGGCTCTGTGCTGACAGCTCAGAGCCTGGAATCTGCTTCAGATTCTGTATCTCTCTCTCTCTCTTTCTCTCTGCCCCTCCCCTGTTCACACTTGGTCTTTCTCTCTCAAAAATAAATAAACATTAAAAAAAAAAAAAAGAAAAGGAAGACTGGGATGATACTGGGGTGTAACTAGCAGTCTGCTCTAATATCCCTTACTTTCAATAAGACATTCTTTTGATTTATTATTTTTTTAATTAAAAATTCTATACATGGCCATTGGTGAAAATCTGCAAAACATTGACAATTTTCAAAAAAGAGAAGAGCTATCTGGGGTTCCTGTGTGGCTCAGTCTGTTGAGTGTCTGACTTTGGCTCGGGTCATGATCTCATGGTTCGTGAGTTCGAGCCCCGTATCGGGCTCTGTGCTGACAGCCTCAGAGCCTGGAGGCTGCTTTGGATTCTGTGTCCCTCTGCTCGCACCTGTGTGTCACTCTCAAAAATAAACATTAAGAAAAATATTTAAAGAGGAGCAATCAATGACCACTAATACTGCTTCCTAAAGATGAACATTATTAATACTATAGATAGATGTTTTCCTGCCCCCCAATTTTGAGGTCATATCTTACATTTGATTTTATATCCTGCTTTTTCACATTTTCGCATGTCTTTGAAAACTCTACACAAATCTTTTTACCAATGACATGAGATTCTATCATATGACTGATTACATGTACCACAATTTGCTTAGTCATTTCTCTAATGGATATTGAAATTGTTAGCAATTTTTCATTATTAACAATCAAGAACATTTCCTGGGCTTTGACCTCCTTTTGGATTATTTCCTCAGGCTTGATTCTGAGAAGTGAAATTACTGGTTCACACGGGCTGGTATTCCAGAGTTTCTTGATGTGCAATGCCAAATTGCTTTCCTGAAAGCTGACTCACATCACTCTGTCCAGGACTAAGAAGAAATCTAGACTTAAAAAGTCATCTGGGCTTTTACATTTGTGATGGTAGGGGTCAAGTAATTGTTGAAACTTTTCCCTCGGTGCCCCTTTAGCTAGCTGGTGTCTTACCACACGGCTGATATCATCATGCTGTTGAGAGGCTGGGAGCCATGAACATGGGTAGCTCACAGACTGGGCAGCTGTTAGATCTCACTGATGTTCCAGAGAGATCTTCAGCCACAGCTCTGTGCCTCATATGTTGGGCATTTCTGACTGTCTCAACAGTAATGATGTTTCCACCCTTCTCCATGATTTCCTGCTTCTCTCTGTCCCTGGCTGGTTCTAAGGGGTAAAAACTACCATTACACTCCAGCTTGTCCATTATGGAGGGTCAGTGTCACTGCTGTCCTTAACTCCTTCCATCACCAGTTGCCTTGGTGATATTGTCATCAGTGTTTTTGGATATGGGCTAGGGGCCAACCTTTTGGGCCAGAGCAGAGATAGGACCAGTTCCTATCTGGACCAGTTCCATGGCAGCAGCAGCTGGGTCAAATAAACCTGGTTGTGGGATGACTAAAGGAAGTTGAAGCTTTGCCTTCTGCAAGCTTGAAGACGAAAGCTCCTAGCCTTTCTTTAAAAAAAATTTTTTTGAACACCCTTTTATTTTAGAACAGTTTAAAATTTATAGTGAAATTGCAAAGATGGTACAGAGTTCCCATATCCACCACACCCAGTTTCCCCTATTAAAGTTTTGCATTTGTGTGGCTCATTTGTCATCATGGATGAACAGATATTGATACATTATAATTAAGTCCATACCTTATTCAGATTTCCTTAGTTTTTAACCAGATGTCCTTTTTCTGTTCCAGAATCTCACATTTTATTAGTTGTCATATCTCCTGAGGCTCCTCTTGGTTGTGACAGTTTCTCAGACTTTCCTTTTTTTTGGTGACTTTGACAGTTTTGAGAGTACTGATTAGATATTTTGTAGAACGTCCCTCAGTTGGGATTTGTTTGGGAGGAAGACCACAGAGCATTTAGCAATTCTCATCATATCAAGGGGATAGACTATCAACATGATTTATCACTATTGGTGTTGATTGATCACCTGGCCTAGGTGGTGTTTGTCAGTTTCCTTCCCTGTAAAGCGCTTTTTCTCTGCCTCCTTTCTATACCACGCTCTTTGGATGGAAGTCCCTATGTGCAGCCCGTGCTTAAGGAATGGGGAGTTATGTTCCACCTCCCTGAGGGCAAGGTGTTTACATAAATTATTTGGAGTTCTTTTGTACTTGAGGTTTGACTATTCTTCCCCATTTATATATTTATGTGTTCAGTCATTTATATCAGCATGGACTCATGGATTCTTATTACACAAATTAATAGCTATTTTATATCTATCTATATATATATACAAATATATATGTGTATATATATGTTTATAAGAACTTTATTGATACATACCACACAATTCACTCATTTAAAGTATATGATTCAGTGTTGTTGTTTTTTTAAGTAATCCCTACACCCAACATGGGGCTCAAACTTATGACCCCAAGATCAGCCGCCACATGCTCTTCCACCTGAGCCAGCCAGGCACCCCATGATGCAGTGGTTTTTAGTATACCCCGAGTTGTGCAGCAGCTATAGCTACAATCAGTTCTAGAACATTTTTGTCCCCATAAAAAGAGGCGTCGTACCCATTAGCAGTCCCTTTCCATTTCCTCCAAATCCCCCTGACCTAAGGCAACCACTAATCAATTTTTTGTCTCCAAAGATTTACTTATTATGGACATTTAATTTTTTTAAATGTTCATTTATTTTTGAGAGGGAGAGAAAGTGAGCAGGGGAGGAACCGAGAGGGAGGGAGACAGAGAATCCAAAGCAGGCTCTGTACTGTCATCATAGAGCCCAGTTTGGGGCTCGAACCCATGAAACCATGAGATCATGACCTGAGCAGAGATCAAGGGTCAGATGTTTAACCAACTGAGCCACCCAGGTGCCCCTGTTTGACATGGTCTTAATTTCTCTTGAATATATAACTCGAAGTGGCATTTCTGAGTAGTGGGTGTGAAGTAGTATTTCATTGTGATTTTGGTTTGCATTTCTCTGAAGGCTAATGATGCTGAACATCTTTTAATGTATTGGCCATTTACATATCTTTGGAGATGTAATGGAGAAATTTGGGGAGAATTTATATCCTGATTATGTTGAGTCTTCCAGTCTATGAACATTCATATTTCTTTTTATTTAGAAATTATTTAATTTCTTTCATCAGCATTTAATATTTTTCAACATTCAAGTCCTGTCCATGTTTTGGAAGGATTTATTAGATTTGTATCCAAGCATTTCCATTTTTTGGAGCAATTTAAAATGACATATTTTTTATTTCAATGTTCACATGTTCATTGCTAATATTAGAAATACAATTGATTTTCATATGTTTATCTCATATCCTGTAACTTTGCTATAATCATTTATTAGTTTTAAGTTTTTATAGATTCTTTTAGATTTACTATGTAAATAATTACTTCACCTGCAAATAGAGAATTATTTCTTCCTTTCCTATATGAGTTTTGTATCCTTTTCTTGCTTTATTGCTGTGGCTAAAACATTTAGTAGTATGTTGAAAAAGAGTGGGAAGAGTGAATATATTTTCCTTGTTCCCAGTTTTAGAAAGTATTAGTCTTTCACTGTTAAGTATAATGCTATAGTTTTTGTAGATGCTCTTTATCAAATTAAGGAAGTTTCCTCTGTTCCTATTTTGCTGAGAATTTTTAACATCAATGTGGTTTAAATTTTCTGAAAGGATTTTTATTTCTGCATCAGTTGAGATGATCATATGATTTTTCTTTTTTAGCTTGTTAATATGGTCACTGATTGATTTTTCAATATTGAACCAGTTGTGGAATAAATTTGGTCTTAGAATGCAATTCTTACTATATATTGCTGAATTCATATTGTTAGCATATTGTTAAGGATTGTTTTGTTTATATTCGTGAGGGGTATTGGTCTATAGTTTTCTGTTTTTGGATTGTCTTTGGTTTTGGTATCAAGGTAATAGTACTTTCATAAAATGAATGGGAAGTTGTTACTTCCTCTTTTTTCTTGCAGAGATTGTGTAGAATCAGTGTTAATTCCTCTTTAAACAATTTGTAGAATTCAGCAGTCAAACTATCAGGATGTGGAGATCTCTGTTTTTGTTTTGTTGTTATTCGTTTTGTTTGTTTGCTTTTGAGGATGGTTTAAATCATAAATTAAGTTTCCTTAGTAGTTAGAGGGCTATCTAAATGATCTCTTCCACATTGGATGAGTTGTTTTTTGATCACTTCATCCAAGTGGTCAAATTTATGTGTGTAGAGTCATTCACTGTATTCCCTTTATATCCTTTTGATGTCTGCAGGGTCTATAGTAATATCCTCTCTTTCATTCCTGATATTGATAATTTGTCTTCTCTCTTTTTTCTTTGGCAGTATTGCTAGCAGTTTGTCAATTCTATTAACTTTTTAAAAGAAACAGCTCTTTGTTTTGTTGATTTTTTTTTTCTATCTATTGAAAATCTGTTTTCTCTTTTTTGTTTTTCTATTTTATTTATTTCTACTCATAGCTTTATTATTCCCTTTGTTCTGCTTGTTTTGGATTTATTTTGCTCTTTTTGTCTAGGTTCTTGAGGTAGGAATTTAGGTTATTGATTCGAGACTTTTTTTTTTACTAATATATTTATTTTAGTACTGTAAATTTCCCTCTCAATACTGCTTTAGCTGTGTGCCCAAATTTTTGATATATTGTATTTTTCATTTTCAGTCAATTCAATCTGTTTTTTTATTTCTCTTGAGACTTCCTCTTTTGCCTATGAGTTATTTAGAAGTGTGTTGTTTAGTTTTTAAGTGTTTGGAGATTTCCTGTAATCTTTTTTATTGATTTCTAGTTTGATTCCATTGTGGTTGCAAACACATCCTGTATGATTTAATTCTTTTAAATTTGAGGAGGTTTGTTTTATGGCCCAAAGTAAGGTCTATCTTGGTATATGTTCTGTAGACACTAGAAAAGAATGTATAGTCTGTTGTTATTAGGTGGAGGGTTCTACAGATATCAATTAGATTCTGTTGACTAGTGTTGTTGAGTTCTTCTGTATTCTTGCTGACTTTCTGTCTGCCCAGTTGTTCAATCAATTGTTGAGAGGGGTCCTGAAATCTAATGATAATTGTGGATTTGTTCATTTCTCTATCCAGTTCATCAGTTTTTGCTCATATATTTTGTAGCTCTCTTGTGTAGTATATACACATTTAGGATTGATATGTCTTCTTGGTCATTATATAATGTTCTTTGTGGTAATTTTCTTTCCTCTGATGTCTACTTTATCTAATAGTAATATGGGCACTTCCATTTCCTTTTTTTTAAACTCCCATTTCCTTTTAATTAATGTTTGCATGGTATTTTTTCCATCCTTTTAATTTCAACCTGTCTGCATTGTTATACTTGAAGTGAATTTCATGGAGACAGCAGATAGTTGGATGATATTTTTAATTTTTTTTTTCAACGTTTATTTATTTTTGGGACAGAGAGAGACAGAGCATGAACGGGGGAGGGGCAGAGAGAGAGGGAGACACAGAATCGGGAACAGGCTCCAGGCTCCGAGCCATCAGCCCAGAGCCCGACGCGGGGCTCGAACTCACGGACCGCGAGACTGTGACCTGGCTGAAGTCGGACGCTTAACCGACTGCGCCACCCAGGCGCCCCAGTTGGATGATATTTTTAATATACTCTGCCAATCTCTATCTTTTAATTGGTATGTTAGATCATTTATGTTTAATGCAATTATTGATATGCTAAGGTAAGTCTGTCATTTAATTTTTTTGTTTCCTGTTTCTCTTTTTTCTTTTTCTCCTGCATTCCTGTGAGTTACTTGGACATTCTTTAGAATTCCATTTTTATATATCTGTAGTATTGAACATATCTCTTTATTTAGCTTTTTTGTTGGTTTTTCTGTCTATAGGTATTACATTATATATACATAACTTATTACAGTATATCCTTATTATTTTACTAGTTCGCATGAGATACAGAAACCTCACTTTATTTATGTCCCTTTATCCTCTTGCATTTATAATATAACTGTCTCCAATATATCTTGTGCATACATTTAGAATCACACTAACAGTGTTAAAACTTTTGCTTCAACTTTCAAGAGGAATTTAGATAATTCAAGAGAAGGAAAGTTTATTGTATTTACCCATATTTTTGCTTATCATGTCCTTTCTTTCTGATGTTCTAAGGTTTTTGTTTTTAAATTTTTTTTTTCTGTTTAGAGAACTTCCTTTAGCTATTCATTTGAGTAGGACTGCTGGGGATAAATTCTTAGTTTTTCTTAATTTGAGAAGGACTTTATTTCCCTCTCATTCCTAAAGGATATTTTTGCTGCTTATAGGATTCTAGGTCAACAGTTCTTTCACCACCTGAAAATTATTATTCTACTTCCTGCTGGCCTTCATGGTTTTTGATGAGAAATCTAACGTCATTTTAATTGTTTTCTCCTAAAGGTAAGGTGTCACTTTTTTCTCTGCTTGCTTTTAAGACTTTTTCTTTGTCTTTAGTTTTAAACGTTTAATTATAATGTGTCTTCTTGTGAATTTCTTTGGGTTTATCCTGTTTAGGAGTTCACTCCTCTTCTTAAATTGGCAGGTTTATACCTCTTGCTAAATTTGGAAAGTTTTCAGATGTTATTTCTTTGAGTACCTTTTCAGCTCTTCCCTCTTTCTCCTTTCCTCTGGGACTCTGCTCCCCCTTTTTGTTTGTTTGTTTACTTTGTTTCTGTTGTTCAGGTTGGGTAATTTCTTTTGTTCTATCTTTCAGTTCACTGACTCTTTCCGCCACTTCCCATTTGGTTATTGAGGTCATCCACTGAGCTTTTATTTCAGTTACTGTATTTTTCAGTTCAAAATTTATGGTTCTTCTCTACATATTCTTTTTCTTTGCTGAGGCTTTCTATCTTTTCATATGCCTCAGGTTGCTTGTTTAAGCATTTTTATCATGGCTGCTTTTAAATTGTAAGTCATGTAGATCTTACATTCTTGTCTTCTTGGTGTTGGTGTCTATTGATTGTATTTTTTTCATTTGGTTTGAGCTCTTCCTGGGTCTTGGTATGATGAGCGATTTTTGCCTGAAACCTAGACATTTTTGTATTATGTTGTGAGATGTTCTATCTGATTTAAACCTTTTGTTTTGGCTGAATTTCTCTGACACTTCTTCAGTAGGGAAGTTGCAGTGCTGCCTTGTTCCTGCCAGGTGGAGGTAGAATCCAGGTTTCCCATATGGCATTTGTTGACATCTGAGGTGTGGGTGGAGGTGCTCCTTGTTACTGCTGATTAGGAGTGCTGGCTACCCACGTGGTCTTCACTGACATGGCAGGGGTAGGGTTTCATTACCACTCTGCAGGGATGGAATAAAAGCTCTGGCTCCCTACTTGGTCTTCTCTGATACTGACTGGATATGGGTGGTGGGGCATCTTGGTATAGCCTCATGAGGATGGAAGTCTAGGCTCCACGCTTGGCTTTTGCTGGCATCAGTAGAAATGGGACCACAATTTTTATTGTAGTCTTTAACTGGAGTAGAGTGATTATTGGCTAAAAGTGTTCTGTCTTGCTGGACTGGTTCTTTCCAGACCCTTCAGCTGGAGAGAGCAGGCTTCCCCACCCCTGCCCCCTTGTGTGTTGTTGGCACTTATGGGTTGTTGGCTTCTTTATTTCCTATGTGGAATATATGAAGCAAAAAGAAAATCCAGGGAACTCACAAATTCATTTCTTGGATACTGAGGTCCCTAGCCCATCTACCTTCTTCCCTTTACCTTTTAGCCTACTTATGTGAGTTTGATATATAATGTTATATTGTTTAGGGGTTTTAGTAGTACATACTGGAAGACACAGGGGAAAAAATGTCTATTCCATCTTTCTAGAAATGGAAATATACTCTGGACTTACGGATATTTATTTTATACTTTAGGTTCTAATCCAATACTATTTTCTTTTTTGCTCAAAGTTTTCCACCCATATTAGGAGTGGCTTTCCTTTTTGCAGCAGAATCCACCTGGGTTGCTTCACTGGCCAGGGAAGGAGGGAACCTCATCTCATGGAGGGGCCAGGCCTCCATTTCAGTGTGGAAGGAGAGGCTTGGCTTCTTTCAAGCCCCCTTCGATCTGACAGCTTGAGTAGAGGCCTTACTTGAAACCATTTCTGTGACTCCCCCAATAGTTTTTCTACATAAATTGGAGGTAGGCTAATTAGTTGATTTCAGGGCAAAGGCACCAGACTCCTCTCTCTCCTCCCTAGAGCCTTGATCTTGCCCATTTGATTGCGACAATTCTTCCTGCCATCTTAGCTTGTGAGGAAATGGGATACAGCTAAGGTGATCACTTATCTGGGGTGACAGCAAGTAAACATGAAAAATGTGCTGAGGAACACAAGAGGACAGTGATCAGAAAGGCTTTTTCTTTCAACCTAAATCATGATGTTTTGGGCGTCGGCTAGAGTTTTACAAGTTATTTATAACTGTCCATCCCTGTTAGGGGATATATGTTTTATCTAAAAATAGGTAATCTTTCCTAATCAGATGATAAATGTGTGTGTCCCAAATGGAAGCCCCATAGTTAGCCACCTCATTACAGAAGTTCAGGTGAATAATGGAAATATTACCAGCATGACACTGGATCAGATGCTTTAAGATACTCAGTGTCTGGAAGTTAGGGCTCTCTGAGTTCTTTGGTGGAAGCTCCTTCATGTTAGTAGAGGTAGCCCTTACAAGCCAAGTCCTTTTAGAATGATATTCAAAGTACTTCTTATTCCTAGCAGCTAATGATTGTGTGTGTAGGAGGTTATGTTGTGTTCCTTTGGAGTTTATGTTGCATACAGCCAGCATCTGGCTCTTTATCTCCAATCCTTTTTGAGGGATCCCAATGGGGCATCTCAGTCCCAGGCTTAGTGGGTGTCTAGTACTCATTTCCTCTTCACACAATGGGAAATTCAGAGTGTCAGAGCTGGTAGGAACCTAATTACTGCTTCTCAACCCTGGTTGCTATTTAGACATATCTGGAAAAATAAAAAACACTAACACCTGGGCCCCATCTCTAGAGATTCTGACTTTTTACACCAGCCTGACAAAGTAGGTAGTGTTGTTATTTCCACTTACTAGATATAGACCATGAGACCTGGGCTAAAAACTTTCTCTCAGACTCCATAGTTACCCATGGAGAAGAAGGATTTGAGCCCAAGTGGTCTGAATTTGGAGTCCTGTGTTATAATAACACACTACCTGGAGGTGGGACTTGACACACATGTTTCCTTCTCCTATGCCAGAGATTCTTCAGTTGGAATCACCTGGGGGAGATTTTAACAAACATGGATACCTAGATCCCATCCTCTGAGATTCTGGTCTGGGTTGGGGCCAGTGCATTGATGGGTTTTTAAATATCTCCAGGTGATTTTAGTGGGCATCCAGGGTCAAAAACCACTGTCTAAGCTTGATCATTTGGACCACCTGCCACTTTTTAGAAATAGACCCAATGCCCAGAGGTGGAAGTGAGCCAGAGGTAGTGCCAGGACTCATATGCTGCTCAACTTTCTACATAGAAGAGGCATCTGGCTTAATAAGGCCCTTGATCTTTTTATTTATTTACTTACTTCTGAGGGTTACATTTTTATTAAAATACGTTTTAACCAGTTGAGGACATTGCAAGATTGGGAAATTTTACATAGAGGTCCAGATTTCAGAATACACTAGAAATGTCAGAGCATCTAGTAACACTTGGCTGCAGCTGAGCACTAGCTGATGCCTTGTGGCAGGGTTGTCCTCACCAGTTAGAGCCATCCCATTGCCTTCCTGACACTCCCATCACTGGCTCCCAAGGGTGCTGGAGTTTACAAGCACCATATTCCTCCCATGCCATCCTTCATCATAAAGAGTTGTTTAGTTGTCTTAGTTGCTTTTCTAGATTGCAAACACCTTAAGGTTTTCAACCTGGGGGCAACTCTTTTCCCTAAGGACATTTGGCAATGCCTGGAGATCTGTTTGGTTGCCACACTGATGGGGGTGAAGTGGGGAGACAGCACTACTAGCTTCTAGTGGGTAGAGGTCAGAGAGGCTGCTAAACATCTTACAACAAACAGGACAGTCCCCACAACTAAAAATTATCTGGCCCTGAAGGTCCGTAATACTGAGGTTGAGAAACTGCCATAAGGGTAGTGTCTGTGCCTCTTGCTCACCTCTGAATCCCCGGCCTGGCTGGTGGCACACAGTAGACAGTCAATTAAATATCAGCTGGTGGCCTGACTGATATCAGACTGTTGGCTTTTCCCCTGCTCCCACTGGGTTTCTGCCTAACGCACTGTTGCTTTGCTCTGTGTGCACCATATGGCCCTGCAATAAATGAGTGAGTCAATAAAAAGCCTGCCATATGCGAAGTAAGTGATCTTATGAATGAAATCCAGAGCAGAGACACAATTATTTCATCTCAAGAAAGAGACTAATTAAACACTCGATTGCAGCAAGCACATTTGTTGGGAGAACTGAAAGCTTTCTGCTACAGGAAGATGCATTGCTCATTCCTAAAGAAGGGTAATAGGGAGGAAGTCTTAATCATGCTTTTAATGATCAAAGGTGTCTTTAAAATCAATCCTTTCATTAACTGGGTGAAGAATGATTCTGACCTAGTGGGACATTTCAGGCGGCATAAATTAATTATAAATTGCTGCAAACGATCTGCCTGGTATCTAGCTCCTATACCTTTGCTGGAAGGGGTAGGAGAAAATTCAGTTAAGGCTCTGACAAAGCTAATATTAAATAACCGTACCAGCTGGGGTATGCTGAATTAAGGGTCCTTGTCACCCTTTTGATGACCACTTGGTAATGAGGTCCAAGCTGGACTTAGCCTGGCTACCACTGTGTCTGGCTTTGCAGCTATATCCAGAGTAAGGTGACAAATTTAATTTGTCTGGGACTGTCTCAATTTTAGTATTCAAAATCTGTGTCTGGAAAATCCCTTCCCAGGATGTGAAAAGTTCTGAATTTCAGTGATGAGTATAGAAGATTATGGGAAAAGTACAAAAACCATACTATGGCCCAAAATATAGGGCTGAAAGCAATACTGTTTTAGTGTCAACGGGATATGGAATAGGTGGTAAGTTGCCTTCTGTAGTTGCTGTGGCTGTTTTTGCCCCTGACTGCTGAGGTCGGCAACCATGGGCAGCCTTTTGAAGGTGCCCTTTGTTCATCCTTGCTCATCCAAGCCCCTCCCCCGAGACTTGTAATGAGTGTCAAATGAGACAATGCCATCAAATGCCTACTGAAGAGCTTGGTTCAGAGTAAGTGACCAACAAATGTTAACTGCCATTAATGAAATAATTGTACCGCAATGATTATTGTTAGTGCTATTATTATTACTACTAGTGTAATCTGCTGAGTGCGTGTGGTCAGGCAGGATGGGACCGCACAAGTCTTTGCCCTGAACATCTTTTTCATAAGCACCAGATCTTCTGTGGATGTACAGGGAGGTTGGGGATTTCTGTTGTATGTGGCAGAGAGACATGGAGCGATTAATTGCCTTGGACCAGGCTCTCTGGTGGGCCTGAAGTCCAGCCACCTAGGTAGAGACTTTTGGGGGTAGAGATGGGAAATAGAGAGACCAGTTGGGGCCCCCAAAGACCCAAGTTTAGAGTGATGATGGACTTACTCAGCCTTTTCTGTAGAGAAGTCCCTTCCATGAGTTGTGGTTTGGGTGTCATATACACTGTGACACTATTACCACAGTGAAGAAAATGAACATATCCTTCATGCCCACAGCTTGTACAGTCTCTCATTTCCTAACCTAAGGCCTAAAGATTTTCTTCTCTGTTTTCATCCAGAAGTTTATTCCCTAACCTTTTACACTTAGGTCTATGATCCATTTTGAATTGAACTGCAAAGTGTGGATCAAGGGTTAGGCTATCACCATTTGTTGACAGCATCATTACCATAGTTCCTTTCACAAAACCTAGTTGCTGATATATATGTGGTCATTTTCTCAACTCTCTATTCTGTTTCATTGATCTCTTTATCTATTTTGATGCACTCACAACACTGTCAGGACTATTGTAGCTTTATAATCAGTCTCCAATATTGTTCCTCCTTTTCAAGGTACCCTCCAATACAATATTAAATAGAAGTGATGAGTTGGCATCCTTGCCTCGTTCCTGATCTCAGGGAGAAAGGCATTCAGTGTTTTGTTTTAATGAAGGATGAGGTTAGCTATAGGCTTTTTGAAGATGCCCTTTATAAGACTGAAAAAGTTAGTCTATTCCTAGTTTACTGAGAATTTTTATGTGAAGAATGGATGTTGGATTTTGTCAAATGCTTTTCCCAAGTCTGTTGAGATAATCACAAGGTTTTCCTATTTTTAACTTACTAATATATAGTGAATTATATTGATTGATTTTTGAATGTTAAATAAATCTTGCATTTCTAGGATAAATTCCATTTGATGACAATGTATATTATTATTTTTTAAAGTTTATTTATTTTGGGGGGGGAGAGAGAGAGAGAGAAGGAAAGGAAGGAAGGAAGGAAGGAAGGAAGGAAGGAAGGAAGAAAGGAAGAGAATCCCAAGCAGGCTCTATACTGGCAATGTGGAGACTTACACGGGGCTCGAACTCATAAAGTGCCAGATCATGACCTGAACTGAAATCAAGAGCCAGACACTTAACTGAATGAGCCACCAAGGCGCCCCTAATATATTACTTTTACATAGTGTTGGATTTGATTTGATAAAATTCTGTATAGAATTTTTGCATTTATGTTCATGAAGGTTATTTGATATTTTTTTATGATATCTTTCAGGCTTTGGTATTAGGGTGATGCTGGCCTCAGAGAAAAAGTTGGGAAGTATTCTCTTATCTTGGATTTTCCAAAAAACTTGTATTGGTATTATGTTTTTCTTAAATGCTTAGTAGAATTTACCAGTGAAACCATCTGTGCCAGGAGTTTTCTTTATAATCATTAAAAACATTTTTTTAAATATTTTATTTTTATTTATTTTTCTTTCTATAATTCATTTATTTTTTTATAATTTACATCCAACTTAGTTAGCACATGGTACAACAATGATTTCAGGAGTAGATTCCTTAAGCCCCTTACCCATTTAGCCCATCCCCCCTCCCACAACCCCTCCAGCAACCCTCTGTTTGTTCTCTATATTTAAGAGTCTCTTATGTTTTGTCCCCCTCCCTGTTTTTATATTATTTTTGCTTCCCTTCTTTTATGTTCATCTGTTTTGTGTCTTAAAGTCCTCACATGCGTGAAGTCATATATTTGTCTTTCTATGACTAATTTCGCCGAGCATAATACCTGCTAGTTTCATCCACGTAGCTGCAAATGGCAAGATTTCATTCTTTTTGATTGCCAAGTAATACTCCATTGTATATGTATGTATCTATATCTATATCTATATCTATATCTATATCTATATCTAATCTATATCTATATCTATATCTATATCTATATCACATAAGATTTTATTTTTAAGTAATGTCTACTTAATTCAGGGCTTGAATTCATGACCCTGAGATCAAGAGTTGCTCACTCTACTGACGGAGCCATCCAGGTGCCCTCTTTGTTATAGTTTTTAAACTATAAGTTAAATTTCTTTAATAAATAAAAGGCTACTCAGGTATTTACTGCTTCTTGAGTGAGCATTGGTAGTTTGTATTTTTCAAGGAATTTTTCCATTTAAATTGCCAAGTTTTATTGGCATAAATTTGATCATAATATCCTGTTTATTATCGTTTTATTTGTAGAATCTATAATGATATTCTCATTCCTAATGTTGGTAATTTGTGTCTGCTCTCTTTTTGTTTTTCTACCTGATCAGTCTGCTTAGATTTATCAATTTCATTAATGTTCTTAAAGAATCAGCTTTGGGTTTTATTGATTTTCTCTATTGTTTTTCTGTTTTCTGTTTAATTGATTTTTGATCTTTCTGATTTATGATATTTCTGCTTAGGTTTGATTTGTTTTTCTTCACTTAGTTTTTTAAGGTGGAAGTTGAGGCCATTGATTTGAGATCTTTCTTCTTTACTAATATGCTTTTTAGTGCTATAAATCCCCCCTTACACACTGCTTTAGTGGCATCTAACAAATTTTTCAAATATATTTCATTTTAATTCACTTCAAAATACTTTCTTTTTCCTTTATGGTATTTTCTTTGACCTATGGGTAATTTAGAAATGTGTCATTTAGTCTCTAAACATTTGAAGACTTTCCAGAGATCTTTTTGTTATTGATTTTTAATTAAATTCTGTTGTGGAAGGAAACTATACTTTGTATGACTTGAATTTTTAACTTATTGAAACTTGTTTTATGGACCAGAATCTTGGTAAATGTTCTGTATGTATATGAAAAGAATGTGTATTCTGCTATTATGAAGTCTTCTATAAGTATCAATTAGGTCAAGTTGATTGATTTTATTCAGTTTTTTATATTCTTACTAATTTCTTGCCTACTTGTTCTATCAATCATTGAGAGAGGGTTATTGAAATATCTCACTATATATTGAAATATCTTGCTATATTTGAAATATCTCACTCTTTCTCCTTTCAGTTCTTTTTTTATTCACGTATTTTGAAGCTCTGTTATTAGGGCCATAAACATTTAGGATTGTTATATCAACCTGATGAATAGCTCCACTTATCATATTGAAATGGTGTTCTTAATTCCTGGTGATATTCTTTGCTCTTAAATGCAATTTTTCTGATATGAATATAGCCAACCTGATCCATAGAAACTGAGATAAATTTTGTTTTGCTATAAGACTGCAAGTTTGTGACAGTTATGCAGCAATAGAAAATCAATACACAGGGTATAGAGTTTTAGGATGGTGATTTTTCTCTCTGTACTTTAAAGATGTAATCCCACTCTCTTCTTGCTTGTATTACTTCTGATAAAAAGTCTGCTGTCATCCTTCTCTTTTTGTTTCTGGGTATGTAATGTGTCTTTGAAAAAACTGGCTAAAAGCATAAGACACTCTTAAAAACTGAGAACAAACTGAGGGTTGATAGGGGGTGGGAGGGAGGGGAGGGAGGGTGGGTGATGGGTATTGAGGAGGGCACCTTTTGGGATGAGCACTGGGTGTTGTATGGAAACCAATTTGACAATAACTTCATATATTGAAAAAAAAAGAAAAAACTGTCTACTTTTAAGGTTTTTTTTTTTAATTAAAAAATTTTTTTAAGTTTATTCATTTCAAGAGAGACAGAGTGAGCAGGGAAAGGGCAGAGAGAGAGGGAGAGAGAAAATCCCAAGCAGGCTCTGCACTGTCAACCCTGAGTCTGATGCAGGGCTCAAACTCATGAAATGTGAGACTGTGACCTGAGCTGAAATCAAGAGTTGGACGCTTAACTGACTGAGTCACCCAGGCACCTCTAAGGTTTTATTTATTTTTTTTTTGTTTTGTTTTTTTTAAATAAGTGATTTTGAGTAGCTTGACTACAATGTGTCTTGGGATCATTTCTTCATATGTCTTATGTTTAAGTGCATTGAGCCTCTTGATCTGTGGGTTTATAGTTTTCATTAAATTTGGAAAAATTTCAGCAATGATTTCTTCAAATATTTTTTCCTGTGGTCCTAGTCCTCCTGTCTCTTCTCCTTTGGTGACTCAGTTACATATATATTCTCCTTTGGTGACTCAGTTACAGATATATTAGGTGGCTCGAAGTAGTCTCATAGCTCATTGATACTTTGTTTATTCAAACAATTTTTTCTCTATATATTTTCATTTTGGAGAGATTTTATTGCTATATCTTAAAGTTTACAAATCTTTTCTTTTAAAAATTTTAAAAAAATGTTTATTTATTTTTGAGAGAGAAAGAGACAGAGTGTAAGCCAGGGAGGGTCAGAGAGAGAGGGAGACACAGAATCTGAAGCAGGCTTCAGGTTCTCAGCTGTCAGCACAGAGCCTGACGCAGGGCTTGAACCCATGAATGGTGAGATCATGATCTGAGCTGAAGTCGGACGCCCAACTAACTGAGCTACCCAGGTGCCCCACAAATCTTTTCTTCTGTGATGTTTAGTTTTCCATTATTCCATTGAGTGTATCTTTAATCTCAGACATTACAGTTTTAATCTCTTGGGTTCGGTCTTTTATTTATTTGTTTATTTTTGACATCTTCCATTGCTCTACTTAACTTTCAAACATATGAAATACAGTTTAATACTATTTTAACATTCTTGTGTGATAGTTCTAATACCTGTGTCAGTTCTGGGTAAATTTCAGCTGACTTTTTCCTCATCATGGCTATTATTATTTTTATTATTTTTAAGTTTGTTTATTCTGAGAGAGAGTGTGTGAGCAGGGGATGGGGCAGAGAGCGGGAGAGAGAGAATTGTAAGCAGGCTCTGCACTGTCAGCACAGAGCCCGACATGGGGCTTGATCTCATGAACTGTGAAATCATTATCTGAGCTGAAATCAAGAGTTGGACACCTAACTGATGAGCCACCCAGGCACCCCTATTATTTTTATTTTTTTAATTAGGGAGAGAGAGCAAGCAGGGGAAAGTGCAGCGGGAGAGACAATCTCAAGCTTGGGGCTCCATGTGGGGCTCCATCTCATGACCCTGGGATCATGACCTGAGCTGAAATCGAGAGTTAGACACTCAATCAACTGAGCCACCCAGGTACCCTGATCATGGCTGTTATTTTCTGTTTCTTTGCATACCTGGTAATTTTTCATTGAATTCCACAATTTGACTTTTACCTTCTTTGTGCTGGATGTTTTTGTTTCCCTGTAAATATTTTTGAGCATTGTTCTGGGATGTATTTACATTACTTGGAAATAATTGATCCTTTTGAGTCTTGCTATTAAGATCTGTTAGGTAGGACCAGAGCTGTGTGTAATTTGGGGTTAATTATTACCCACCACCGAAGCAAGGCTCTTACCCTGTGAATTATGAAGTTTTCCAGTCTGATGGTACAGGAACTTTCTGGTCCTCTTGAGTGCGGTGTATTTTTCCCTCTTATGCTTTTAGTTGATTCATTCTCTAGTCTTGGGTAGTTGCCTCATGCACTCTGCTAATAAGTATTCTGCTGAATGTTCCTAGAGGACCCGCTGCAGATTTCCAGAGCTTTCTCCATGTGAAAGTCTCTCATTTCTGATACTTTGTCCTGTGAACCTTAGCTGCTTTATCTTCCTGGGCTTTCAGTTCTGTCTCTCAGGGCTTCTCCTGAGTGCTGCACAGATTTTCCCTTTTAGTTTCACAATCTGGAAACTCTGCCAAGGCAGCAACCTGGCCACTGTGGGTTCATCTGGTCTGTATCTGACTCTCTGGGACCATTGTCCTTCACTCTGATAATCAGTCTCTTGAACACTGTTGTTTCAAACATTTTTGTCCAGTTTTTTAGTTTCAGGAAGTAGGGTATATCTGGTCCTTCTTCTACCTTGGCTGGAAGCAGAAGTCCAAACCTTTTGTTTTATTGCTCAGATTCTACCTACATTCTGGTTTCACCTCACTGTTGTGGTTTCAAGAGTTAGAACATTTTTCTATCTTTCCTTTTTTTTTTAAAGATTTTATTTTCAAAGGGTGCCTGGGTGGCTCAGTCAGTTAAACATCCAACTTCAGCTCAGGTCATGAGCTTGCAGTCTGTGGGTTCAAGCCCCACATCAGGCTCTGTGCTGACAGCTCAGAGCCTGGAGCCTGCTTCAGATTCTGTGTCTCCCTCTCTCTCTGCCCCTTCCCTGCTCACACTCTGTCTTTCTCTCTATCTCTCAAAAATAAATAAACATTAAAAAAAAAAGATTTTATTTTCAAGTAATCTCTACACCCAACATGGGGCTTGAACTTAGAATCCTGAGATCAAGAGTCACATTCTCTACCAACTGAGCCAACGAGGGGCCCCACTACCTTCCTCTTCTTATCTAGTCTGCTTTCCACAATGTTTTGGTGACCTCTATGCTTTCCCCTGAATTCTGTGACTTAATAAATTCTATTTATACTCACTAATCTTGGTTGACTTTCATCCTCTAATGTAATAAATTTCTTTTCTGACCAATTGTATCTGACATATACACAATGCATTTCTTCTTCACCCTCACATCCATCAACCAAGGAATGGCAGTACTGCCCTGCTGCCATTGACTGAATTGTGTCCCTCGAACATCATATATTCAAGCCCTAACCTCCAGTGTGTTGGTATTTGGAGGTGGGCCTTTGGGAGATAATTAGATTTAAATGAGGTCATGAGAGTGTGACCTTTATGATGGGATTAGTCTCCTTATAACAAGAGCTCCCTCTCTCCAGATGTACACACTAAGGGAAGGCTATATATATGAGGACATTTTGAGAAGGTGGCTGTCTGCAAGCCTGGAAGAGCTCTCACAAACCAAACCCTACTGGGCCTTGATCTTGGACCTTCCAGACTCCAGAACTGTGAGAAAATATATTTCTGTGGCCAAAGCCACCCAGCGTATGGTGTTTTGTTATGGTTACCTGAGTAGATTAATACACCTGCCATCTTTATGCAAACATTTGCTCTTTCTCTTCCTTTATTCTTACTCAGGCTGCCATGTTGGGGTTTTTCTCCCATTCAAGCTATTGTATAACCTGTGGTCTAGTGTGTTTCATCCCCTCCTTCCCCTGCCCTGTTCTAGGCTAAGCCTTCCTGGTCTATAACAGCCTTTTTCTTTCTGGCTCTCTACACATGATGCGATGGTACTTCTATAAAGCTCAGTTCTGGTTATGGCACATCTCTTTTCATATACCTTCAGTGACTCCCACTGTCCTCAGAGATGGGTGTTTAAAGTTTTTCAATTCTGTCTTCCAAAATGCTGTTTTTAATATTCCAATTGGATGGGTGTATTTTCTTCTCTCTGCCCCAATAGGGTGTTTCTTTTCCTTTGCAGCCATTGCATATATCCCTGTCTTTCTGGTCATAAGTTGAACTGCTGTCTCATTACTGGTCTGAAAACTCCCTGATCAGGGTGAAAACACCAGGATCCGCACACCTCACAGAGCTTTGCACATATTAGATGCTCACCGAATGCCTGCATCACAGGCATCTTATTTCATTATTTTATTTTAATTAAAAAAATGTTCGTTTATTTTTGAGAGACACAGAATGTGAGTGGAGGAGGGACAGAGAGAGAGGGAGACACAGAATCCAAAACAGGCTCCAGGCTCTGAGCTGCCAACACAGAGCCCAACATGGGGCTCGAACTCACAAACCGCGAGGTCATGACCTGAGCCGAAGTCAGGCGCTGAATTGACTGAGCCACCCAGGCACCCTTAATTGTCTAGATCTTAAAAATGACATGAGAAGAAATGTTTAGAAAAGAGTAGAAAATCACCATAACATCCCTATCCTAATACAACTCATCCAATTTTTGTTCTTCACCTCTTTGCATCTGCATTTTCAGCACTATATTCACAATGAACATACAAACCACAATTCTTTTTTTTTAAAGCATACTATGCTGCACACTCCCCCCTGTGTTTAGCTTTATCATTTTAAGTAATTGTGATATTCCATTAAGTAGAAGTACTGTAACTTACCAGATTAGATTAAGGTTTATTAGATTCATGCCTGTGGAAATGTAACCTGGTATCAGGTTTCCCTTTGTTCAGGGGACCTGGGTCTGCTTTGGCCCACACCCGGGCCTGCAATTAATGTAGCTTAGCCCCTTCACTGGTTTTCATGAGAAATACAAGCAGACCAAGCACTTTTTGGCCTTGTTTACTAAAGATCTAAGGGCCTAGGCAGGGATCACACTGCACAGTGCAAGTCTTTACTTGAAAAATCTTCATTAACCGTAACCCCCTCTCTGTAGAGGACCCCCAACTCCAGCTCTCACTCTGCCCCACCCCGTACCTAGGGTTCAGCCTTCCTTCTCAGTTTCCCCAGAAGTGAAAATTTCTCAACATGTTTTCCAGGGCAAGTCACTTTGCCCCAGTAAGTTCATTAAGTGAAACAGTAAAACAGTCTTCCAGGTATGGGATTTACCCTAACCCTGGGTAGATACAAAGCATAAGGGGTTACAAATAACATCCCTTAAACCACTCTCCACCCTAGGCTATCTATATAAGGGATGGGAAGAAAAGTGGTGAGTACAGCACAAGGCTTGCTATGGGCTCCCTGCCTGTCTCTTGAGGTGAAACTTAGTCTGAGTCTCCCTGGGATGCCCTGTCCATGAGTACCAATGGTTCTCAATCCAACCCGAGGTCTGCCAAGGTGGGATGCTGACTCATCTTTGAAGGTATTGGCTGGTCTTGGCTTTTGGCATACAGGAAAGGAAAATGTGGACGAATGGGTGCTTTTCTGGCAATGCATTAACTTGGAATGGGATTCATGGTGCTACAATAATGCCGAGGCAAGTGTTTCTCAGCTCAGGGGAGCTGAGATGCCTGCTTGTCTTGGAGGGGAATTGCTGTAGACTGAATGCATCCCTCTTCTTTCTTTCTGTCTTCTGGGAAAACCAGCATCTTAATGGTGCTGGACTCCTACTACTCATGGCCAGTTACTGGGATCTCTGGGTTGAAGAAATCTGGATCAGATTGGCCTAAGCTGCAGGGGTCTATGGCTCATGTTGCTGGGAAGGGCTCTGTGACAACTCATGGAGTTGGTAAAGGAGCTACAGCAACCAGGTTTGGGACTGAAATTTTACTCAAACCAGCTATGATTTGCTCTTCTCCCATGTATGTCCCCATTTTATCTCATGCTTGATAAATTCTCTCCAGCTGAAAACAGGCCTCTTTCTCCATGTTTCAGGGTGGAGAGCCAATGGTATTCACCTCTCACCTCCATGTTTTTCCAGTACCAGAATTGGTCTCAGGGGGAGACTTTTGGTTCAGCCTGGGGATCCTCTAGACCAATCCCACGCAGGAGAATTGAATACTGTGATGGGTCACAAGTCTCAGATATAGAGGTAGATAGCAGAAAAGGGGAGATTGGAAAGCTTGTATGTCAGAGAAACAGTCCTGTGCTATAGCAACTGGGCCCTACTCCTTCCTGCATCCAAGAAGTCACCAGTATGGCTGCTCGTATTGGTGACTCAGTTTTGAATTGAGGTCTCTGTAGACTTTGTACCCAATTCCAGATAATTAAATTTCACTCACCTTGCTTAAACTCAGGTGCGATACTAATCCTTTTGAAACTCTTTTCTAGAAATCATATTGAAATGAATGTGATCATATGATCCATCATACATTAACACAAAGTACCTTTCTACTCCCTTGTATAAAGGTGTTAAATCTCTAGGTACACATTTCATACAATGTCTGTGTATATGGTCAAGCATGTCTAATTTGAACTACTTGTGGGAAGAGCAGTCTGATTTAGAAAAACATCTGAATCCTAATTTATAATTTTAAATAATTCAGGTTCCCAAATTACTGATTAGGGTGCTAACTACAGACAAATGATAGCACTCTGGATGGTTTAGGTAGAAATGACTCTGGGAAGTCTGGTTAGCCCACGGAATGGTAGGGCTGAAGAGAGTCTTGAGTCTACACTCCAGGAACAGCTTCTAAAACCACACTGTAGAACTCAGCTACCCAGGGAGCTGCTGCCTCTCCATGATCAGAGAACTGGTGAACAGGAACACCACCTGCCACAGCTCCTGCCCCAGAACTGTCCCATCTCTGCTGCAATCTGTCAGGATGGGTGCATTGCACCTCTCTCTCCCCACGTAACTCCTTCCCAAGTCAACACTTTATGCAAGCACTTTTTCCTCCATGCAACTTAGTTCTCAATTGATATCTTGTGCAAGTACACGACACATGACTGTTGGACCTAAATCACACCTGGAACTCTAGCTGCCAGGGAACTTAGGAAAGCCCTTGTATGAGCTTCCTGGGAGTGTTCTTCTGTGCAGCACAAGGGGGTTGGGCATTGGAACAGATGTTGAATGAGCATCTTCTCTGTTTGCATTCCCCATAACGCCTCATATAGAGAAGGTGCTTGATGAATGTTGGTTCAAATGTGTGTGTGCATGTGTCAGTGTGCCCACATGCTCACTATAGACTGAATGTTTGTGCCCACCCAAAAGTCATATGTTAAATTCTAATGCTCAGTGTGATGGTATCTGGAGGTGGGGCCTTTGGGAGGTGACTAGGTCATGAGGGTGGACCCACATGAATGGGATTAGTGCTGGAGGCTCCCTGGCTCCTTCCACCTTGTGAGGCTACAGTGAGAAGATGGTTGTTGATGAACCACAGGGCTCTCCCTACATACTGGATCTGCTGGCACCTTGATCTTGGACTTCTCAACCTCTTCTGTCATTTGTAAGCTACCCAATCTGGTATTTTTGTGATAGCAGCCTGAATGGATCAGATAGCAGCCTGAATGGATCAGTGTGTGGATGAGAACAGAAGGTGCTGGACTGAGAATCAGCTGACCCACATTCTGAGTAAGTTCCCTTCCCTGTCTGGGTACCACTCTATCTGTCAGATTACGGGATCTGGAGAAAGGGTCTCAAAGGTCCTTTCCAGTTTGGATAGTCCATGATCCTCTGAATTTTTTCATGATAACTGAGATCCAGCATGGAAATCAGTGAAGTCAATAGAAAAAGCTTTTGCTTTTGATATGCCGATGCCTGCCTATTTCCCTAAGAGGATGTGAAGAAATGAGTAATCTTTAGATATTTTCACATTATATATACACACTCAATGCACATCTTTGCCCAAGGGAGAGTGGTTGTTTTTTTTTTAACTCCTTAGCACCGTAGAAAAGCTAGGGAAATTCCCTTCTGTCACTGATGCCTCCTACTGCAGAACAGTTCTGGTTCTGGGGATCAGAATATCTTGTGCCTGTAAGCTGGATAAAATATGTAAAGAAAACAAGACTTACAGGCATGGTGTAACACGTGCCTCGAGTGATCTTGTAGTAGAAATTTAATTTTGTTTCTAGTTATTTGGGGTTATAGATAGGATTATATCTCTCAGGCAGAGAAAGTCATTAATCAAGAAAGGGGCCTCTTAATCCTTCTCCCGATTTCAGTGAGACACTGTAAAATGCCTTTTGATGGCAAATGGCAAGTATCAACTGGGTGTGATTAGCAGGCTTCCATGGCAGGCTTGCCGTGGTACCGTGTACCCAGTTATTCACCAGCATAATCCCGTCTGACTGTCCTGGGGGCAGAAATGGGCAGAGGTGTTATGGTCTCTCTTAAATGGCAGGCCAACGAGGGAGAACCTGGATGTGGCATATGGGGTAGGTCCTTAGATGTCAGCCTCAAAATATTAGAGGAGAATTTCCAAGGGATGTTGTATATGCCAGGAACAGAGCTTCACTGTCGGCACATGGGTATGTCCCTCCTTTGTTGAGGTCAGAACTTCAAACCAGCTAGAGTGGTATGGGAGGGCCAGTCTCTCTCTTCCCTCCCTGTGCCAGTAGCTGTGCTAGTCCCTGGGGACACAGCAGTGTATGAAATGTAGTTCCTGTCTGCAAGAAGCCCAAAGAAGAAGAGTGACACATGGGTTTTCCTGGTCAGTTATTGGGGCATAACAACAACCTCAAGATCTTAGTTTGAGAATAAGTGCTTATTTAGCTTATGTGTCTGTGAATTGGCTAGAAGTTGGTCAATGTAGGCTTGGCATACACATCCTCCTCATGACGTGGGGAGCAGTTCACCAGGGCAAGCAGAAAACACCAGGCTTCTTAAGGCCTAGGCTTGGGTTGGGCACGCTGTCACCTTTATCACATTCTATTGATCAAAGCAAGTCACTTGACTCAGCTTTGAAAAACCAAAGGGTGGTTGCCTTGAGGGGGAGAATTCCAAAGTCATATGACACAGGGTGTTAACACAGGGGCAATAATGCAATCAATCATGATTAACCAATTGGAGTGATAAAGCATTTGTATTAGGGTACTTCCTGTTGCAAGTATCAGAAACACTCTGCAAACAAAGCCCAAGCGCACGTAGCTGGCATATACAGGAGCTGACTGTGCATGGCTGGGTCCAGAGGCTCAGCCCTGGACCTGTTGTCAGGGATCTGTCTCTCATCCTCTTGGCCTGGCTCTCTGGTGTGTTGGCTTAATCTTGCAGATGGCATCTTTAATGCGGTTAGGTAAGATGGCTCTAGCAGTTTTGGGCTTTCTCCGTCTTTATTGCTGCCACTGGAGGAAAAGACACACCTCTCCCACCTAGTGAGTATATACCGAAGTCTTAGAGAAGGCTTTGGCCCACGTTAGGCCATGTCCTCATTTGTGATCCAATCACGTGACCAAGAGAGATGGAGAATTCTGATTGGCTAGTCTGTGCCACATGTCCAGTTCTGCATTAAAGGGACCGAAGGACCTATGATAGGCAAGCCAGGCACAAATAAAATAGGGAAAGGTAGTTTTTTCAGAATAACAGGGCATTTTCACCAGATGGCAGAGGAAGGGTGCTGGGCACAAGTGAACCTCAGATGTATAGGGTCCAGTAGGGGCAAAAATAAAGGAACAAAACAACCCTACTATTGATGGCAGACCCATCCCACTGCCCTTAGTGGTGTTTAGGAACAACACAAGGGCCAGTGATATGTTTGGGACAATAGGTCATCAATAGGAAAGAGCATTGGTCTGGCAGGCAAAAGACTAGGGTTTATGACCCAGCTCCACCACCCAATTAGGGTTAACAATAGACTGCGCCATCCAGGTTAAGACCGACACTGCATACCCAGGTGATTTGTAAGCTCTCTTCCTGTGTCTGTGCTTTGTGACTCTGTCATTGACCTTAAAGGATGAGCTGGAACATCTCAATGGTGACTTACTTTCTTTCTTTCTTTCTTTCTTTCTTTCTTTCTTTCTTTCTTTCTTTCTTTCTTTCTTTCTTTCTAATATAATTTATTGTCAAATTGGCTTACAACACCTAGTGCTCATGCCAACAAGTGCCCTCCTCAATGCCTGTCTCCCATTTTCCCCTCTCCCCCACCCCCCATCCACCCTCGGTTGTTCTCTATATTTAAGAGTCTCTTGTGGTGTGCCTCCCTCCCTCTCTGTTTGTAACCAATTTTTCCCCTTCCCCTCCCTCATGGTCTTCTGTTAAGTTTCTCAAGTTCCACCTATGTGTGAAAACATAGGATATCTGTCTTTCTCTGGCTGACTTATTTCACTCAGCATAATACCTTCCGGTTCCATCCATGTTGCTACAAATGACAGGATTTCATTCTTTATCATTGCCAAGTAGTATTCCATTGTATATATGAATCACATCTTCCTTCCATAATTTGGGTATCGTTGATAGTGCTGCTTTAAAGATTAGGGTACATGTGCCCCTATGCATCGGCACTCCTGTATCCTTTGGATAAATTCCTAGTAGTGCTATTGCTGGGTCATAGCTATTTTTAATTTGTTGAGGAACCTCCACACTGTTTTCCAGAGTGGCTGCACCAGTTTGCATTCCCACCAACAGGACAAGAGGGTTCCCATTTCTCCACATCCTCGCCAGCATCTGTTGTTTCCTGAGTTGCTCCATTTTAGCCACTCTGACTGGTATGAGGTGGTATCTCAGTGTGGCTTTGATTCGTATTTCTTAAGGGTGACTTTCTTACCTCAACCATGTGGATAGAGATCAGGCATAGGTCTGCCAAGACTGAAGATGTTACCTGTATTATTGCCCATTCTGATGCAGCTTTTTGGCTTTCAGAGTGGGCATTGGTCTTTGGTGGGGAACCATGCAATGCATGCAAATGATTTAGCTCTGAGTTTTATTGAGCACCACCATTGCTGTGCCTGGCACTTGGGCAGGGGACTGGCATTGCAGGTTCACAAGCCAAACGTGGTCTGTGCTTTCAGAAAGAAGTACAGGCTTGGGTGGTCACTTAGCCTCTTTGAGTGTCAGTCTCCTCATCCATAAAATGGGGATGATATCTATCTGCTTACATCACAGGGTTGTTGTTAGGGTCACTTTATAGAAAAGCAAATGTGCAGCAGTATTTTGTACAGGCATCATACACCTGCAAGGGATTACATTAAGATAGGATAATTATCTAATTGAGAGCAATGATTCCATATGTTCTTTTTTTGTATATGTACCTTTAATTTAATTTTTTATTTTTTTAAATTTATATCCAAATTAGCATACAGTGCAACAATGATTTCAGGAGTAGATTCCTTAATGCCCCTTACCCATTTAGCCCATCCTCCCTTCCACAACCCCTCCAGCAACCCTCAGTTTGTTCTCCATATTTATGAGTCTCTTCTGTTTTGTCCCCCTCCCTCTTTTTATATTGTTTCTGTTCCCTTATGTTCATCTGTTTTATCTCTTAAAGTCCTCATATGAGTGAAGTCATATGATTTTTGTCTTTCTTTGACTAATTTCACTTACCATAATACCCTCCAGTTCCATCCATGTAGTTGCAAATAGCAAGATTTCATTCTTTTTGATTGCCGAGTAATACTCCATTGTGTATATAAACCACATCTTCTTTATCCATTCATCCATCGATGGACATTTAGGCTCTTTCCATACTTTGGCTATTGTTGATAGTGCTGCTATAAACATGAGGGTGCATGTGTCCCTTCGAAACAGCACACCTGTATCCTATGGATAAATGCCTAGTAGTGCAATTGCTGGGTTGTGGGGTAGTTCTATTTTTAGTTTTTTGAGGAACCTCCATACTGTTTTCCAGAGTGGCTGCACCAGCTTGAATTCCCACCATATGTTCTTTAATGACACTCTCAGGATTACCAGAGAGCACCCACCAATTGACTACATGAGGAAACGGGGGTACACAGAAGCAGTGTGACATAGGCAGGCCACATGGCATGTCCGAAAGAGAACACGATCTCGTGATCTCAGACCTGTGACCCTTACCTGGAGCCCCCTTAGTGGAAAACTTTTGGTCTAGGGGTAAGATTAGGTCCCTGATAGCATTAGAAGGCATTCTTAGCATTTCTTGGGCATAAGCCACCTCAGCCCCTCTGTGGGGAGTGTGTGATGAGAGAGGAGGGGCCATGGTACCATGATGATTCTCTCCTAGGACCTCCATGCCTTCAGCCTCTTCCCCCACTCTTGTCTCTTGCATGACATTTCCTTTTCTCCTTCTGCCTTTTGTTAAAATCCTGAAGGTCTGGCCCTTTAATAGCACCTCTGCCCCACAGGAGGGCAAGACACAACTCTGGCTGCCTCAGAGCACCTTGGCCCCACTAAGTTTATCAGAGCCACTCATGTCCTTGAGCTCTATCCCTGGCTAGGGCTGGGGCCGGAGGCTTCAGCCTGCAGCATGGGGCCCTGCACTGGAAGTACTGGGGGCAATACTCAAGGGCGCTAGAAGAAGCCATGCGATGCAGAACCTGTGTGCCACCTGCCTCCATGAGGGACTTGGAGTTAACGGTAAAAATATGTATGTGGGTAGAGAGCGGTACATAAATACAGGATAAAAAATCCTATATGGGCGTGCCTGGGTGGCTCCGTCAGTTGAGTGTCTGACTTCATCTCGGGTCATGATCTCATGTTCGTGGGTTCGAGCCCTGCATCAGGCTCTGGGCTGACAGCTCAAAGCCTGGAGCCTGCTTCGGATTCTGTGTCTCCCTCTCTCTGCGCCTCCCCTGCTTGTGCTCTGTCTCTGTCTCTCAAAAAATAAAATAAAATAAAACTTAAAAAAATTTAAAAACTATACAGATAAGGAGAGATAGTAGCAGAAACAGATATTAAGTAATTCTCTGCAATCGAGGTCTAAATTTGGCCCTGGACTTCGTGGCATACAAGACAAAGAGAGAAATATGATGGGTTTCCTAGTCTCTTCATCGAAAGAAATGAAATGTTTAGAGAAGGCATTTTCCCTCTGGCACAATGGTCTAGGAGGATTTTATCCCCTGGGTCCTTATGTAAAGGATACTGTGTAACAGAAAAGTGGCACATAAGTAACCCTTGATCTTGAGCTCATGAGCAGATACCTCATGAACTGATGCGTTTGTGGACTTTGTTATTTTTAGTATCTGTGTTTCCTCCCAGACTGTGGGTTCTGTGTAGGCAGCAGTCTGGTTTGTCTTGTTGATTGCTGGGTCTCTGCATGGGACAGAGGTCTCCAAGTTTGTTATTAGGATTTAATAAGAAGCATTTTAGGGGAAAGACAAGTATTTTGTCAGTAATTAGAGGGATATCCAAGCCAAATCTGCAATGTCAGTGGAAGGTAAGGGATGGTTCTCTGGGAAAAGGAGCATCTTAGCAGAGACCTGCAGGAATTAGGTAAAAGGACAGGAAGAGAAATTGGTCAAGAAGAGAGAACAGCAAATGTGAAGGCCTGAGAGAGAATGCCACTAGATGAAAGACGTCAGTCATGGGCTCTCTCAGCGTAGAGACAAGGTGGAGAGTGGGGGAAGGAGAAGGTTGGAGAGATAAGCAGGGGGCTTTAAATGGGAGACAGGAGGTGGACTTTTCCCTACAGGCAATGGGGAGCCCCTGAAGGGTTGGGAAAGATCACTTGGCCACGTGTTCCTCCAGACATCTGGCTCAGATCTCCCTAGGCTCAGAATGAGAGGATCAGGATGGCAGGCACCCCAGGATTGAGATCTCTGGCGAGAGCCTCAAATGCACATTCGGGCCTGACTGTCAGCTCCCCGAGGGCAGGCACACTGGCTGTGGTGTTCACCATATGTCACAGTTAGACATTCCCCTGCCCAAGGTCTGATCCAATTGAGAAAGAGTTCAGAAGAGTCAGCAGATGCAAGCCTGTGTGAAGGTGGTATTTGCAGATGTGGCTTGGGCTGATTTCCCACAGACAGGGGGCACAGGTGAGTGGGGCAGGCCCCTTAGAAACTGTCACATGGAGGAACCTGAGCAGACAACTAGGGAGGGGGCTGGGCTCTGCATGGCCTATTTCTTTCTCCAAACTCACAGATCAGCTCATTTTTTTCCTCTCTCTGGGCGAGGAGTAAAGAGGGATAGGAGAGTTTGCTCAGGGAGCCCCTTCCACAGGGAAGGACACATCAGAAGTAGGAAAAGCATTGCCTTATCACCCAGCCCGGTCCCTAGCACATAGTAGGCACTCAGTAAACTCTGTGCCTTGTTTTCTCTGTGCCTTGAATGGGTACCTTGTGTGCACTGCAGATAGAAAAAAAGTCTTGTTCCTTACCTACCTGATTATCAGAAGGTGGTCTTACCCCCTGTCTTTAAAACCACTACCACCACCAGACCAGTGCTTGTCCTCCATGCTTTCCCTGAGGAAGGCCATCTCCCCTCCACCCCGTGGCTCTGGAGCTTTTTGTTCCTGGTCATTAAGCCCCCTCAGTTCCACCGTCCAGCCTGCCTCCTTGGACTCGGTGGAGGTCAGTGTCTGTGTCGCTGTCCCCTGTGTGCAGCACTTGGCCTGGCGTGACTCACAAGTAACCTGCCCTCTCCCAGGTGTGTGTGTGCTGAGGCCTTCCAGCTGTCCAAACTGGCAACAGGGATCCCCGTGAGCCTGGAAGGAAGGGGACTTAGGCCAGCTTGGGGTTTTGGTGGCTGGAAAATATCCCTTGGCCTGTGGATTTGCAGAAGGAGGGTGTGGCCTCATTAATATTCATGTCCTTGAATTAATCCCTGGATGGAAATCCCTGAACCAAATCCAAAGTTTTCCTTTCCAATCCCTCCAAAGTAGGAAGTTGAGAGGAGAGAGAAAAACCCACAGAACAGTAAATGAGGACGAAGCCTTGTGTCTCAGGACTTGGGAGGACCAGCTAGGAGAAGGGTCCTTCCTGTGTCAATGGCCAGTGGCTGGGAGCAGCCCTCAGCTCTTCCTGGTCTCTGGCGTTGGCAGCAGGAGTTGCCTATACTGGCCCTGCTTGCATTAGATGGGTTCTGATGCCATCTTCCCTACTGATTGGTCAGGAGGAAAGGAGAGGGGCTCGGGATGAGAGAAATTCTCTCCACTTCTCTCCCCACGGGATTATAGAATGTGAGTACATTTGTTTCCTATTGCTGCTTGTATTGAATTATCCCAACATAGAGGCTTAAAGCAACCCAAATTCACTCTCCTACCACCCTGGAGGTCTGAAGTCCTGATATCAAGGTGTGGGCGGGGCTGCATTCCTTCCAGAGGCTCCTGGGAGAGAATTTGCTTCCTTACCTTTTTCACCTTCTGCAGGCCACCTGCTGTTCTCCACTTGCCACCCCTCCCTGTATCCTGCACGTCCGCAGGGCAAGACTTCCCAGCTGCTCTCAGCTTCCATCATGCCACCATCTCCGTAATCTCTCTTCTGCCTCCTTCCTAGGAGGATCCGTGGGAGTACATCGGGCCCACCTGGATAAATCTCCCCATCTCAAGATCCTTAACTTGATCACATAGGCAAAGTCCCTTCTTGCCACATAAGGAAACATGGTCACGGGTTCTGGGGAGGAGGACGTGGACATCTTTAGGGGGCCCTTATTTGGCCTACCACCTTGGGCATCTGGCTCCGTGTTTCCCAAATGAGTGATCCATGGGGCCTGGCACTTCGGTGGCTTGCAGGGTGGGGCAGGAGGGGCCAGCTCGGATGCCCACCCACTTTAGTCATGAGAAGCTGTATTTTTCTCTCTGGTGTTTACTGGGGTTCCGTGGAAGGTTTCATATGAAGAAAAGGTTTGAAAACTGCTGATTTAATCTGATCTCTTTAGAATGAGGTCCAGAAAGGGCAAATGATTCACCTGATAATGAACAGTTAAAAAAAAAATGGCAGATTCAGTGCTAAACTCTGGTCCCCTGACTAGGTCCCACAGGTAAATGCCCTTTCTACTGGTCCCTCTCAGGGATAAAAAAAACAACCGAATTAAGAAGGGATGTGTTTTCAGTCAGAGTGGCTAAAATTAACAACTCGGGAAATAACAGATGCTGGCGAGGATGTGGAGAGACGGGAACCCTCTTGCACTGTTGGTAGGAATGCAGACTGGTACAGCCACTCTGGAAAACAGTGTGGAGGGTCCTCAAAAACTTAAAAATAGAACTATCTTATGACCCAGGAATAGCACTACTAGGAATTTACCCAAGGGATATAGAAGTGCTGATCCATAGGGGCATATGTACCCCAATGTTTATAGCAGCATTTTCAACAATAGCCAAATCATGGAAAGAGCCTAAATGTCCATCAACTGATGAATGGATAAAGAAGATGTGGTTTATATATACAATGGAATACTCCATGGCAGTGAGAAAGAATGAAATCATGCCATTTGTTAACAACGTGGATGGCACTGGAGGGTATTATGCTAAGTGAAATGTCAGTCAGAGAAAGTCAGATATGTTTTCATGCATATGTGGAACTTGAGAAACTTAGCAGAAGACCATGGGAGAAGGGAAGGGAAAAAATTAGTTACAGAGAGGGAGGGAGGCAAACCACAAAAGACTCGTAAATACAGAGAACAAACTGAAGGTTGATGGAGGGAGCAGGGAAAACGGGAGATGGGCACTGAGGAGGGCACTTGTTGGGATGAGCACTGGGTGTTGTATGTAAGCAATGTTATCACAGGAATCTACCCCCAAAACCAAGAGCACACTGTATATACTGTATGTTAGCCAACTTGACAATAAATTGTATTAAAAAAATAATAAAAAGGAAAAAAAAAGGTGTGTGTGTGTCCTCATTTACTGGTACAATGATCCTGAGTGAAAAGCAGAGGGGCATTGTTTTTGGGAGGGGTCTTTCTTCTTCCCTCCCTCCCTTTCTTTCCCTCTGTTTATGCTGAGAAATGCCCTGTTTGGTGACAACAGGTGGAGTTGCTGAAGTGTCACCAGGAAGAGACTTGAACCTGGCCGAGACCTTCAGACAGGCCGCTGTTCCCATACCCGGCCTCTGCTATTCCCTCCTGCCTCCCCACCCCCGATCCTGGCTCTGGCTAATTGAAATTGGTGGCGAGTCAGACACTCAGCCGTGTTCCTGCTCTGGGGCTTCTGGACCACAGATTGTCATTAAATTAACTGTGAAGATTTTCTGTGTGCACTGGGAGGCAGTGATGCAGGGGACATGGAGGGACTCGGGAGCTGTCATTTGCTCCTCTGGCCGAGGCTCAGAACTGTTGCCCTGAGCGGCTGGAGATGCGATAATTCAGTCGGGGGAGCACTGCCTCCCCCAGCCTGGGCCAGGCCCAGACACACGATCCAACCGACCGGCAGCCAGACTGATTTGCAAAATGGAACAATTAAATCTAAAGCGAGCTGTCTGAACTGATTTTTCCCCTTCATCCTCAGCCAGTTCTACAAACCCTTTTCCCGGCATTGTCTTCATTAGTGGCCAGGACAGCCTGGACAGGACTCAAATGGCTGGCTCCAAATTGTGTGCTCTGTGCCCTGAAACTCAGGCGTCTAATACGCTCACCACCTGCCTGCACCGTTTGGATGTCCCTCTCCTGACTTCCCCAAAGTCAAAACTCTGGGGCATGCCCTGTGATTTCAGGGGCTGGGCAATTGTACCCAGCCACACAGCTGTGCAGGACCCAACTCCTGGGGGCAGCATTTGCTTCGAGCCCTATGTGAATGGTACCTCCTGGTCTTATGCAGGCAGTGCCCCCATTCTGTCCGCACAGGATCGAAAGGAGGGATCATTTCTGTGGTTGGTGCTTATGTTCTGACTCTTTTGTGTCTGGTGCTCAGTGGGGATGAGGTGGAAGAAAGAAAGGCTTTTCTCTTCAGCAGATGGAACAGCCCCGTTTCATTGCTCACTTCCGTCTGACCTGATAGATGGACACAGGATTGCTGCCCCTCTTATCAAGGGGTATAGGTTGAAAGGCCAGGGGTAGAAAGAACAGGGAAAAAAGAGGAGTCTTCCAGAGGCTCTAGGCAACATTCTGACGTAGCTTCTTAGAAAGATCACATGTCAGTACTCAAGATGGGGAAATGGAGGCTCAAGAAAGGGCAGGGCTCAAGCACACCATGGAGGGAGATGGATCAAGGGTAGCTTCTTTGTTATTCCTTGAGACCCTGGGCACATAGCTCTTGGGCTCAAGCATAGTACCTGGCATGACTGTATATTGGTTGACTGAATTAATAGGAGTACCGATGATATATTGAAGAAGAAATGACAACTAGACCCACAGCTCTTCAAAGCCAGCGCCATCTTGTTTTCATCTGTACATTCCCAGGGCCCAGAAAGGCCTGGTATGCAGCAAATATTAAATAAGGATGCATTAAAGTCAATGTAATTGGGAGCCAGATGGCTGGATCTGAAACAGAGAGGCCATCCCTCCCCTATTTAGTAGTTGTTTGGGGAAATTAAAGGGAGCCATCCTCATTGGAACTTTTGGCTAGCTGTGGAGTATTCCAGAGTGAGGAACATCCTTCAGCATTGGGGCAGTTGTCAACAAAATTGGACTCTGGTCCCCATGATGTGTTGATGGCTGAGTCTCTTCTCTTCTCTGGACCTAGGTATCCCCTTCAGTAAAAGGAGGAGGATGGGCTAAATGGTCCCCATGCCCTTCCCAGCTCCAACATCTTGAGAAAGCCTAGGGGATTCTAATGTAGCCTAGGACCCAGGGCACATGAGTCTGTGCTACTGGGTTCTTGTCCTAATGACCTGGGAGATGTGGAGAGTGTCTGCTTCCCAAACACTTCCAGGCAATAGAGTCTGGAGCAGCCTGGGTTTCAGGGCCAGGTATCTGGAGGGAAAGTGAAGTCAGGCCCTGGTTTTTGGACTAGTGAGGGACCAACTCCCTAGCTGCCCAAGCAAGGAGGGCCTCTGGGAGGAGTTAGGACCAAGCCATAAACTGGATCTTGATGGCCTTGAGGCTGATGACATCCCTGGGGGCTCCACCTGGGGCACGTTGCTAACCTTGGGACACTGCATGGCAAAGTTGCCATTTCAAATGTCACTATTGCTAGTCCTGTGGGTGGGGGCACTTCTGGGGAGACAGGCTGGGCTGTAGAGGACATTAATGGACAGTTTAGTGTTTACATGGCCCTCAGAAGAGCTTTGGTTTCTTTGTATTCCTGAGTGAACCCCAAACTGCTCTGTAAGAGCTGAAGGAAGACAGGTAGTCCCCATGGTAACCTAAAGATTCGTTCCTGGAATTGTTGAGTGACTCAAATGATCTGCCATTGAACCAGGTCACATGCAATGTTTCTTATCTTTTCCCCAGCCATCTTAGGGTCTGTTCTCCTATAACTCATTCTTGGGCCATATTTCAACCTTTGTTGAAATACCTTATCTAGGCTCTCTCAATAGTATTATCTCAATAGCTGCAAATGCCAACGTTTACTTATTGTAGTATATACACATGTACAAATATATGTATATATGCATATATACACAGAGGAACAATACACAAGATCTCAATGCACACATGAAGATCTGGAATCACACAGACCAATGCTTTGAGCAGCTCAGGTAATCTTCAACAAGGCTTCCCTCCTTTGTTCTCTCTCTCTGTGAACAACACGATTCACCGAGAAATCCAGAGTCCTTTGTCACTTAGATACATAATTCACCAAACCCTGTTGTTTCTACTGCCCAAGTGACTCTGGAATTCCGCCCACCATTTCTTTCTCTGAAAGACGGCTGCTTCTCTATGGTTTTCTGGGCCATTGGCCTCTGCTCTCTGATTCAGCCACATCTCTGACTGCTCCCTTGGTCTCTATGGCTCAGCCATTCCCAGGCCTCGTGGTTCCCTGAATATGCCAAGCTTCTTCCTCTGTCTGCCTTCCTCTACTTGGAACACCCTTCTACACCTCTGAGTATTTCTGTGACCAATGTGGATTATTTTTACTGATTCCTCTGGATTCAGCCTAGATATCTATTTCTCTTGCTGCCTTCTGCATTCCTTCATGTTGTTATGTAGTCTTCATTATAATCAGTTTCGTGCCTTCATAGGATTCTATCTGCTGGCATTCCCCCCTATCACATATTACTAGGCATAAAATGTGCTTCCTCTGTTTCACCGTTATAGGTAGTGATGCATGGTGTTTTCGTGATCTTTGGGGAGCACTGTAGGGCAGTAATTAAGACTGGCTCTAGATTTGGATCCTGGTTCTATGGCTATATCAAAAGTTGTCAAACTCTTAGTGTCTTGGTTTTGTTATCTATAAAATGGGCATAAACAGTATCCATTTCACAGGGTTGTGAGAATTACGTGAGAAAACACATATATAAAGTGTTTAGCGTCTGGCTCAGTTACTATAACCTATTATTTCCTTTCTTATTGTGGATTGTGAAGATTATTGAATCAAAGTTTAGAAGGTTTTTATGGCTCTTGAAATGTTTTGACAAATTGCTTTTGAAAAAATTATGCCTCTTTCCCTCACACCAGCAATACCCCAGCAACAGCTGGTTGCTTTCTCTTGTCTACACCATAATTCAAAGTGCAGATCTTAGAAGATGAAAACCATGATGGATTCCATGTCTGTGCTTTTGGACCCTCTGCTGGCTCACTTCCACTCAGCTCAGTCCTGTGCTCCTAGCCCAGAGGGCTGTCTCTTGCCTTTAGTGTGCCCTGTACTGCTTGGCACTGTATTTTTCTAATTGTTTTGTGCTATAATGATTTATTGAGATATTAACATGTTTTGCTCTCACCGTGATTACTATCATTCCCTCTCCAATTCAAGATGGCAGCCATGCTTATTCTCTCCCATTAGTTGGGTTTGTGTTGCAAAGCATTGTGGGACCCATGTGCAGCATGGGGGTGAGCAGGGCAAGAGCAAGGAGATGATGGGTACTAACCTGACCACTGGACCTGCCTGTTGGGATTCAAGCTGGAGCTATTGAAGCACTCAGAGATGGGACCAGATGGCAGGTGGGAATGCAGAGTCAGGTAGAGCTGCCTTGGGGACCTGGGAGGGCAGGGGCTTTATCTGTCTCATTCCCTGTTGCTAAGCACTTAGCTTAGCAAGTGCTTGCTAAGCACTTAGCACAGTAGTAAGTGTTTAAAAATACTTGAAGGGATGTATATTGAGGACAAGATCTCTGTGGGTGGCTGTGAGCATGAAACCAAGGTTCTGGTCAAAGATCCTGGGCTCAGGGTGGGGCCTGCTTTATATTTATATATATATATACACATATATATATATATATATATATACACACATATATATATATATATATATATATACACACACATATATATATGTATATATATGTGTGTGTGTGTGTATACACACACACATATTTACACACATATAAAGTATATATATATATTTATACATATATAAAGTATACATATATATAAAGTATATGAAGTATATATATGTATAAATATATATATGTATATATATATAAATACATACATACTTTATTGTCAAGTTGGCTAATATACAGTGTGCTCTGGGTTTTGGAGATAGATTCCTGTGATAACATCGCTTACATACAACACCCAGTGCTCATCCCAACAAGTACCCTCCTCAATGCCCATCACCCATTTTCCCTTCTCCCCCACCTCTCCATCAATCCTCAGTTTGTTCTTGGTATTTAAGGGTCTCTTGTGATTTGCCTCCCTCCCTCTCTGTTTATAACTACTTTTCCCTCTTCCTTCCCCCACTGTCTCCTGTTAAGTTTCTCAAGTTCCACGTATGAGTGAAAACATGATATCTGTCTTTCTCGGGGAACCAGGCAGATCTCAGAGTACAGGTCCAAGTAGAAACGCAGGCAATGAGTTACCTACAGTCATGGGAAGAGGGGATGGTGGGGTTTGGGACCCAGAATGGCCCTGCCTCTGCTCCTGGCTCTGGCAGGCTTGCAAGCTATCATTCTAGGCCATACTGCATGGTAGCCTGGAGTCACCCCCAACCGTGGTCATGGTAGTTCTGGCCTTCACCCTCAGTATGAGTAGTAATGCATGACTGCAGAAAGCAAAGGCCCCAAGGCCATCAGTCAGGACCAATAGCTGTTGTGGGTATGGCTGTTGTCCTGACAAACTTGGGTGAGTAAGAAATGCCCTGACACCTCTTTAAAATCATATTGGCTCTCTAAGCCCTTCATCCTGCCAGGATGGTTATGTCTTCTGATCTGATCGAGTCTCCTTCCTCTGGCCCAGGGCTCTGTGTAGGTCTCAGGGGTCTCGTGCTGAGCAAAGGCTCCTGCAGCATCTACAGCTGCCCAGGCTTGGTCTCAGGAATCCTGGTACCTCAGCCAGCCCCTGGGGGATCTCCATCATCACCTCCTCCACAGGCTACTTCGGGTCTATATCCAGTACCTGCAGACTTCTAACTTCCTGACCTCTCAGATAAACAACCTCACCTTCTCCAATTTCCTGCTGTTCTTGTTCTGCCCCTCTTCAAAGAGACACTGCTCTCTTCTCATGTCCTGGATCACCGAGCATCAGCCACTAATGAGCTGATGCTCTCATAGAAGCCAGGAGATTTTCTGTAAGCAGCCTCTATTTTAGGCCCTGGGTAAGCTAGTTGCCTTTGAGCCAAGGGGTTACTCAGGCCCTGGCCGCCTTCTTGGAGGGTGGGGTGGGGGTGTGAGGAAATTGCAACAAGAACAAAATGCAGATGAAGGTTACAGCAGATGACCTGTCGCCCCAGCATCAGCCATGCGGGGCATACGGTAGGAGTTTCATAAATTTGTGCCTGTTGATTGATAATTCAGGTTAAAAAAAATGTCCCTATTATAGAAAAAGGGAGCCTTTTGTGTGCGTGTGTGCACGCGTGCGTGCATGTGTGTGTGTGTGTGTGTGTGTGTGTGTGTGTGTGTGTGTGTATTTTGGTGAGCAGAAGACCTGAGAGAATCTAAGGCACTATTTGCAGAGACTGAATTCAACACATGCTACCCAGAACTCAGCGACTGCAGGCTGGTTAAAAGGTTTATAATTAAGTTAATATTGCATTGTCATTTCAGGTTCCAAACTGGGAGATCTTTAACCCCTCTCCCCCCAGCAGAAAAACTCTCAAGTCTACCACTAAATTACAGTCAACACAGCGTTGATTTAAAAGAACAGCATGAAATTATTCATCAGGCATCAGGTCCAACAAATCTGAGTTGGTTTTCCTAAGTCATTTAATAGCTAATTACATGCTGCATAAGGTAAAAATGCAGCAAGGCCCCACTAAGAATAAATCCAGTTGTTTGCAAGGCACATTATAGAAATTTAAGTTGAGCCTGCTCCTACCTTCAGTGACTGCATATAGCATACAGTGGTTTTTGGCAAGTGAAAGACCCAGAAATAGAACCGCTGTTTTTGTAACAACCCTGTTACCTTTAATGACCATTTTCTTCCCTTAAGTGCAGCAAAGTATGAAAATATTGCTGTGCTCTTTGGTGCAATTTTCCTACTGTGATTTTTTTTTTTTTTGCCATTAAAAGCCCCAAGAGAGTGCATTTCTCTGCCTACTTATTAGCTACTGTCAAAAGATAGTGAAATTCATGAAAAAGCTCAACTGTCAATCCCCAACAAATATGCAATTATTTCAGGCTGGTGTTTTAAGCAAAAATGGTTTTCATGGCAGAAATTTGCTTCTATTTTCTGAACAGGGATGGGGATGTTTTTGCTTCTACCTGTTCCACTTTCTCTGGGCATCTCTCAGGAACAGCTGTTCGAACACACAGAGGTGAATTTCCACTAGCAGGGCCCTGACATTCAGCTGAATTAAATGCCAGTTTGGGTGCCCTTTTGTGCATCCGTTGGTGAGGGGAGAGCACAAAGTAATTTCTCTTCCAGCCTCACAAAGCCCATCATTCCAGGACGTTACACCGGGATGCTGGGCAGTAAATGACAGAAAGGCTTGGAAGGGAGGAGAAAATAGATGATCCTGTCCCTACAATAATACAGGGAAGATATATAAAGGCAAGTAAGTGGTAATGTTCTTAAAAGATAAACAATTGACTGCCTGTCACAAGTAATTGATGACTGAGATCCTGAAGAATGTGGCCATGATAAAAAATACATAGAGGAGCATACACACACCATATTCTCCTGACGTATTGTTGCTTTCCTCTTTGTGGGAATCTTTGCAGGATCAAATTAGAAGTACTATTTGCTGAGAGGCAATATTCTCCACTCTGAAAGCAGAGCTCCTTGTCTCCCGGGGAGCCTTCGTTTGACTTTCATCTTGATATTGAATTTAAGCCTCGTATTTTATGATAAATGCATGTGGCCCTTGGCCCACCTGGTAATAACTACTGCCCTGAAGTGGAAGCTGCACTCACCTGAAGGACTGGGAGTAGGCTTGTCTGGTGACGTAAACTTCTTGTATTCATTAACTAAAATCTTTCTCTGGTTTGAACAGTCCTTTGTGGGGTTCTTCCCAAAATGCATTTGCTTGCTTTGCTGTCTTGCCAGAGTTAAGAATACCATCGTGAATGGAATTGAATTCCTGGAGGAAGGAGCCTTCCTGTGGTTCTGCATGGCTCAGAGGGCAATGCCAAGGCCAGCAGGTGGAAGCCGCAGGGACCCTAACATCAGTTCCCTGGGGGCAGGGGGCTGGCACAGAAATGCTGGGCTGCCTTGGGAGGTGGATAATGAGTCCCCTACTACTGGGAGGAATCATCAGTGGAGCTGGAAGAACTCTTGGAGAGTCTGCCTGCCAGTTGGCGTCACTGAATCACACAACCTTTAAGGTTGGTGACACTGTGATCCACCCATATGCCCTCATCCTTACTGCATTCGTGCACGAAAACCCAACTTCTAACCCTCAGCCCCTGAGGGCACTTTTGTGGCATTGAAACCATTTTGCTTACCCATGCTGCTCACGCTGGAAACACAGGAATTAGTGCCTCCCTCCCTGTAACCCTCAACCAGTGACTGGTGGCTGTAGATACCTCATCGTCAGCACCCTTCAGGGATTTGGATCTGCACTGGCTCTCAGTTTCCCCAGGGGGATTAAGCTTCTGTTGCCTGCAGTGGTAGCTGGCTTGATAAAGCACCATTAACTGGATCAGTGTTAGAGGTGCCTTCCCTTTTATGCCCCATATCCTCAATCTTCTACTCATTTGTTCTTCACCCCCAAATGTACCACTTATCCTTATCTCAGGGTCTGCTTCCAGGGGAGCCCCAATTAAGGTAATGACTATCGTTTCCAGACAACAATGAGACCCAGGGCCTGACCATAGGGCACATTTGAAGTCAGGACTTCCAGGTACCATATTCTGAGGGCTCTCTCAGCCCTGATGAGAACAGAAATAATTCTATGATAATCCCATGCCTTCTGTCCCCACACGCTTTACCTTCAAAAACTGAGCCCTCGTTGGGCCCAATATGTGCTCTGCTGTGGCTACACCCTGCCGTCATGCCTGTGTTCCAGGAGATAATGCCCTGGCTTTGTTTCTTATGACACACTCCTACCTTGCACCCTTATTTCTTCAGAACCGAGGATCCCCCTGTTGGGACTATGGTCCCTCTGGGTGCCCTGGCCCAATTTCCTGCTCCTGGGAATTTCTGAGAATGATTCTTTGCTCACTCAGGCTTTCTCTTGCCTATTCTTGAAACAGCTGTTAGTTCTGGCATCTTCTGTCTAGCTGCCAGGGTGTTGACACTGAGAAGATTGTAAGGCCAAAGAGGCACTTTTTTTTTTTTAAGTAGGCTCCACATCCAACATGGGGCTCAAACTTGCAACCCCGAGACTAAGAGTTGCGTGTTCTACTGACTGAGCCAGCCAGCCACCCCCAAAGAGGTGCTGGTCTGAATATTGACTGTTATTGTAGATTTAAGGGCAGAACCAACAAGAGACTGGGGATACCAGGCTGAATGTATCTGGCCTCAACTGGATATGAATGCATTCAGATTTCATGGTGTTTGCCTCCTTGTCTTAAAAGTTCAGGGGCATGAGTCTTGAAGCCCCCAGTGCTGAACGTTCATGGATTTCTGAGATCTGTTCCTGATGAACTTCATGGGCAATGCTTCTCTTTGGGTGTGTTCATAGCATGAACAGTCTTGAGTCAGTTTCATGTTCAAGAACCAGGGGTGAAATACTTGAATCAAATACTGTAACCCAACTCTGAATGCTGTGTGAAGCCGCAGATAGGTTTCTGGGCCTCACCATTACAGTGTTTGGGTGGCATACTTCTGGCTGTTTCTGCCTTCCGTCCATGGTACCCATAGTGGGCCTCCTCCACTTCTGGAGCATCAGAATAGGAGGACCTAGCCTGTTTGTCTCATCATAGTAAATGTCCCACCTAGAATGGAACAGGTCTGATTTTTCCTGCTAACTACTCAGTATTTTTTTTAAAAATGTTTAATTTTTGAGAGAGAGAGAGCACAAGTTGGGGAGGAGAAGAGAGAGAGGGAGACATAGAATCGGAAGCAGGCTCCAGGCTCCAAGCTATCAGCACAGAGCCTGATGTGGGACTTGAACCCATAAACTGTGAGATCATGACCTGAGCAGAAGTTGGACGCTTCACCGACTGAGCCACCCAGGTGCCTCATAGTCTTTCTGATATTACTTGCCTTGTCTGTCTCAGAGAGTCTTAGCTAAAGCATGGACTTCAGTATATCAACACTCTAGAGAGGAAGGAGCCCTTTATTTCCATTAGGTACAAGTGTTTTCTTTGGCTTCCAGTCATTTGCCCGGTAGGCTGCTCATTTTAAATCTGCAAAAATAGCATAGCATTAAAATGAACAAAAAAACAAAAAAAATTCCCTGACCTTCCCTCTCCCCCAGGCAATTCTTTCCACTTTAGCATGTCAGTCTCACCCCGTGTCAAACATTCTTTTTCTCTTCACGTTCTATCAGAAATGTTTTCCGCATGTTCCTACAGAGGCTTTATAGTGTTTCTTTTAATGGCTGCAAAATCTCAGTATGCTGATTTACCAAACTGATCCCTCTTTGTCGGTAATTGAGGGGGTTTCCAGCCTTGGGTTACTGTAATATCTTCACAAAGAAAACCTTTTGTTTTCATTAAATTACTTCCTTAGCATATAGTCCATAAGTGGAATTTTTGGGCCAAAGGGTGGAGATGTTTTCCTGGCTTTTGATCAGTATTTCTACATTGCTTTCCAAAAGGGGGAATCAATGTACTCTGCCATCCCAGTAGGATTTTAGCACCCTGTTAGATCCACATGTGCAAAAAACAGTGTGCAAGGGTTCCTGGTTTTCTGTTTTGTTCACAACTTTAACATCCCCAGCTGCCTGAGGAAGAGTGAGAAATGACATTTTTTTAAATGCATATTTATTTTTGAGAGAGAGAGACACAGAGCACAAGTGGGGGAGGGGCAGAGAGAGAGGGAGACACAAAATCCAAAGCAGGCTTTAGGCTCCAAGCTGTCAGCACAGAGACAGATGTGGGGCTGGAACCCGTGAACTACAAGATCATGACCTGAGCTGAAGTTGGAAGCTTAACCAACTGAGCCACTCAGCTGTCGCAGAAATGACATCTTTAGTCAAAAACCAAACCAAAACAAACCCCCCCCCCCAAAACAACCCCACCAAACCCCAAAACCCTCCCCAAACCCCGGCATTACACACTGCCTAATGAAGACCCTAGGTGTCCCCAAAAGGTTGAGGACAATGGTCTTAATGTGTACTGTGTGCTAGGCAAGGGCTTGCTGTCCCTCTTTCATTATTTTGCTTGGTTCTTAGAATAGCTCTCTAAAGCTGGTATTTGTTATCCCTGTTTAAAGATGAGAAAACTGGGGCGCCTGGGTGGCTCAGTCGGTTGGGTGTCCGACTTCGGCTCAGGTAATGATCTTGCGGTCCGTGAGTTCGAGCCCTGCATCGGGCTCTGTGCTGACAGCTCAGAGCCTGCCTGGAGCCTGTTTCAGATTCTGTGTCTCCCTCTCTGTCTGACCCTCCCCCGTTCATGCTCTGTCTCTCTCTGTCTCAAAAATAAATAAACATTAAAACAAAGATTTAAAAAAATAAATAAAGATGAGAAAACTGAGGTTCAGAGAGGTGAAGCAACTTGACTCGGGCATGTGACAGTGTCAGAGTGAGGATTGGAGTTTTGGTCTATTTTATTTTATGGAAACAAATTGTGATGTTAGCGTATGTAAATGTGTAGATGAAAGAAGGACTACGCAGATTAATATCAGCTTCAGTGCATCCTAGAGAGCCAGGAGAGCGACTGTGGCTGTGGGGGTGAGGCCATCTGAGGGTCAGCCTGAACCAGACTCAGTCTAGACCTGCAAACCAAGGTGAGAAAGAGGTTCACAGGCACAGGGGATGGCTGAGCAGGCGGCCCAATATATGCTAACAATCAGCAAATGCTTAGTGCTAAGTGAGCCTCTAATTGGGGAAGTTGATCTTGTCTGGGGAGTCAGGGAAGGCTTCCTGGAGTAGGCACTGTCCGAGCTGCAATTTAAAGGATCACATTAATTAGAAGAGGGTGGTGGAAGAGGTGGGGTGACCATCCTAGCAGAGGGAATAATAGTATGTGCAAAGACCCTGTGGCTGGAAGAACTTGGCACTTTTGAGAAACTGAGAGAAGGCTCCTATGGCTGCATCGTGTCCTCATTGGTACCGGCTTCCGTGTTGGGGGCCACAGGTATGCTTCCCATCCACCCCATCCCCGCCTCGGACGCTCTGGATGGTGGTGAAAGCACAAGCTATGAGTGAGTTATTAAAGAGTTTGATAGATATGGCACACTGGCTTCCCCAAACCTGCTTCCACCCTCCTTCCAGTTTGGGAGGTTGGAAAGCTGAACACCACATTTCCCAGGCTATCTGACAGCATTCTGGATGAGAATCGGGTACTGTCAATTAGACACAGGCATACGAGATTTGGATAGGGGAAGTGTGGCAGTTCTTCCTGCCCCTTTAGGCTGCTTTCTGGTGTCAAACAAGGTCATGGAAGTGTGAGGATTTCTTCAGCCGTGTTGCAAAGTCCATGTGCAGCCTCCTGGCTGTGGGGAGATTGTCGTGCTGACAGCAGCAACAGTGGTGGTGACTTTACAGGGCAAAGGTCCCCTGGTGGGTCAGTGCTTCTTGTCTGGGAGTCACTCCTGGACCCTGGGAAGGCTTCTCTGGCCCATCCAGTGAGTACCTAATTTCTGTTAAAATGCTCTACAGGATGCAGCTGGTGCTCTGCCCCCACACCACCTGCAGCTGCGACAGTTCCCAGCTTCCCTGACGAAGCACCTAAGCAAGACTTGCTTTCTGATTCAGGGCTTTTCCTCTACCTGGAATTCACTTTGCGAAATGCAGGGGAATCTGGAGGGCAAAGGCGTTCGTGTTCTGGGGCAAACTTCAGCCAATGGCGTGTGGGATTTGACGGGTAAGTGTGCAGCTTTCTGTCCCTGTAGGAAAATTCCAGGATGTGGTCCCCAGTGAAAGTCAGTGGTAACTGACTTCAGTGAAAGTCTGTTGCCCACAGTGGTAACCATTCATTTTACACCTTTTATTGATTTTTTTTCACCCTATCCTGTCTTACTTTCCCCACTTCCTCACTTGTCCTTTATGAGATCACCTACTGAATAAACCACTTCTATTGCAACCCTTGACCCAAGGTCTGCTTTACGGGGAACTCAACCTATAAGAAGTTTCTATTTTTTTGTGTTCCAAAGAGGTGCAAAAAGACTAATTTACACACATAGGTATTGATCATTTTTTTTTATTTTTTTTAATTTATTTTTGGGACAGAGAGAGACAGAGCATGAACGGAGGAGGGGCAGAGAGAGAGGGAGACACAGAATCGGAAACAGGCTCCAGGCTCTGAGCCATCAGCCCAGAGCCCGACGCGGGGCTCGAACCCACGGACCGCGAGATCGTGACCTGGCTGAAGTCGGACGCTTAACCGACTGCGCCACCCAGGCGCCCCGGTATTGATCATTTTTAACCAAGTCAAATGTATTCCAGGCAATCACATCACTCTGTTTTGAATTTCAGCCTCTTAGTAACAAGATTGATATCTTTTTTTTTGAAAAACAATTTTAATGTTTATTTTTGGGGGGGGGGGATGTGGGAGAGAAAGAGAGACACAGAATCCAAAGCAGACTCCAGACTCCGAGCACAGAGCCTCACAAGGGGCTTGAACCCACGAGCCGTGAGATCATGACCTGAGCTGAAGTCAGATGCTTAACTGACTGAGCCACCCAGGTGCCCCAACAAGATTGGTATCTTTTTTTTTTTTTAATTTTTTTTTCAACGTTTATTTATTTTTGGGACAGAGAGAGACAGAGCATGAATGGGGGAGGGGCAGAGAGAGAGGGAGACACAGAATCTGAAACAGGCTCCAGGCTCCGAGCCATCAGCCCAGAGCCCGACGCGGGGCTCGAACTTACGGACCGCGAGATCGTGACCTGGCTGAAGTCGGACGCTTAACCGATTGCGCCACCCAGGCGCCCCAAGATTGGTATCTTAATAGATTAAAATCAACTGCTAAAGATGCGTATTCATCCATCCAACCATCCATCCATCTGTCCGTCTGCCCAGCCAGCAATCACTTATCAAACCTCTGCTGTGTCTAGCATTGTGCTAGGGGCTAAGGATGGAGAAACTCATTAGACCGTCTGCCTGCAAGTTATTCATGGTGTGATTAGAGCCTATGGCACATGTGGTTCTGCCATTCTGAGTACCACTCAGATTTCTGTGCCTAATGCAGGTAGCTGTGTCCATACAAACTCAACACTAATGCCAGCTAGTGGTCTTATTATATAAACATAATACTAATATTTCTGTCCGCCGTAAAAAGTGTCTCCAGAATTCAAACTGTGTCTCTATTTTATTAAAAAGTCATGTATTAAGACACTGCTTCTAAGGAACTAAATTTAGTTTGAGAAACTGCTGTGAACTTTGGAGTCATTAAATGTACCCTTTCTGTGTGTGTGCGTGCATATGACAGAGAAAAATTACAGCCAGCAGTGACTATATTGAAAATCCTGCATTAGATTGCCATCACTTGCTAATAATACATCATAATTATTCTTATAGGGTTAAGCTTTTCTCTTTCCTCTTCCACCTGCCTTGCTGAGATAACCTCTAAGGATGTCCTGGAAGACGGTAGGGCTGGAATTCAAAAGCTTTCATGACAGCTGAGCTCTCCATGCAATTCATTATGTTCAAAAGATGGGGAGGAGAGCGTTGTCTGCAAAGATAATGACTGTGCAATTTCCAGTCCATTCTCCTTGCAGCCAGATCTTGGAGGCAGCCCATGGACCAATTTCATCAAGCAGACTCTGTTCATCTCTCATCTTCCTGTATTGGGAAGGAGGTTGTGTCTGGCTCAAGCAGAAGAGTGTGTGTGGGGAAATAGGATAGGGAGATGGCTGGGGAAATAGAATAGGACTTATCCCCAGAGTGCTTGGTACTGGGGATCTCAGGCATGGTTCTGGATGACATCAATGTCAAAGGGGCTCAGTCCAAAGGGCGGTCAAGAACAGAAGACTGACTCCAGGTGTAGGCTATAGTTCTGAGCTTTCTCTCTTCTCTCAGCTTTGAGCCCAGAGCCAGGCAAAGCATGAGCTCGATAAATGCCGTCTAACCGAGAAAGCACTGGTACAGGCTTATGTACAGCAGGGAAACTAGCTGTGCATGGTTCCAATGGGAAACAAAGTTGTGGTCTTCTCCAGCTCCTGCCTATGGAATGCGAGTCTCTGTAGGAAAATTCTAGCCCAGTAGCGGTGTCAACAGCGGACTCTCTGTTGCAGGGAAGATTTGTGTCTGTGGCAGATGTCCTTAGCACTTCAGCCCTAGGAATGGACCAAAGGCTTCTAGGGACTGGAAATGCTACTATTGCTGTGTCTCTCATTATAGGCTAAAACCATTGACATCCTGTGTGGCCCCCAAAGGAAGCCAAGTCAAGCTTTAAACACAAAGGAGGTGGTTTCTTCTAACTGGAGGTGACAAATGTCACACATGCCGAGTCTGCTGTGCAGGTTTTCATTCACACTTTCAAGGCTGTTTCATTTTCCTTTCCAGCCCTGCTACCCTCCTTCCTTTGTCCCTCTTTCCATGTGTCACCAGTGTGTCCTTGGCAGATTCTCAAGGTTATGGTCATTGCTGAAAGAGTGGCCTTGCCTGATTACGGTAAGGAAAAGGAAACAATGAAAAATTATGGAAAGTAGCAAGACAGCAAATATTAGAAGAAATACTAAATTAAAAGAATTTGAAGTCTTCTTGAGGCACTACTCTGCCCTGTCCCCCCTCCCCAAAGAAGAATCATTTATTTTCTTGGCTGGCCAATAGCAGAGACCATTAGTTGTCTCCCTAAATCAAATTTCTGCTTCTTCTACAATAAAAATATCTCCCAATTTTAACTGAGCATAGAGCTACTGGGAGTAAAGTCTGCATTTCCTAGGCTCCCTTACAGCTAAACATGGCCATGTGAATAAATTCTAGTCCTTGGGATCCAAGCAGAAGTGGTATGTTCAACTTCTTTTTTTCATTATTACCAAAAAAACCAAAGTATAATTTACATACAGATCTTCAGTGTACTGTTTGATGAAATTTGACAAATGTATACACTCCAGTCAAGATAAAGAAAATTTCTTTTTTTTTTTATTGTTTATTTTTGAGAGAAAGAGACAGAGCATGAGTGGGGGAGGGGCAGAGAGAGGGAGAACCAGAATCTGGAGCAGGCTCCAAGCTGTCAGCACAGAGCCCAACTCGGGGCTTGAATGCACGAACCACATGACCTGAGCTGAAATCAGATGCTTAACCAACTGAGCCACCCAGGTGCCCCAAGATAAGGAACATTTCTAATACCTATGAAGTTCCCTACATCCCCTTTCCAACTAATCCTGTCTCCATGCCCCAATCCAGACAACCCCCCTACTGTTGGCTAACAACTGTCCTGATTTCTAACATGTAGATGAGTTTTGTCTGTTTTTAAACTTCATATGAGTGGAATTATACCATATGTACTGTCTTGGATCTGTCTCCTTTCACTTAGCACTATGTCTGTTAAGTTCATCCTTGTTTTTGCTTGTATCATTGTTCGTTCCTTTTTATTGCTGAGTAGTGTTCTATTGTAATAGATGTATCCCATTCTACTTGTCCGTCTCCTATTGACAGATATTTGGGAGGTTTATGGTTTTGGACTCTAAGATTAAAGCTGCTATGAACATTCCTGTACAAGTCTTTTTGTGAACATATGTTTTCATTTGTCTTAAGATTAAGATTGCTGGATCAGTGGGTAGGGGTATATTTAACTTTATAAGAAATTGCCAAAGAGTTTTCCAAACTGGCTGTCCTATTTTGCATTTCCACCAGTAATGTATGAGACTTCCAGTTGTTTTATGTTTTCACCAACAGTTGGTATTCTCAGTCTTTTTAATTTTAGCCATTCTGGGGAGAGTGAATGGGTATCTCATTGTGGTTTTCATTTGCAGGCTAATGAAAGTCAGTCCTGTTGATAAATGATATTGAGTGTCTTTTTATGTGCTTATTGCCTATTCATATGTATTTAAAAATATTTTTTTTAACGTTTATTTATTTTTGAGACAGAGGGAGACAGAGCATGAATGGGGGAGGGCCAGAGAGAGAGAGGGAGACACAGAATCTGAAACAGGCTCCAGGCTCTGAGCTGTCAGCACAGAGCCCGACGCGGGGCTCGAACTCACGGACCGCGAGATCATGACCTGAGCTGAAGTCGGACGCTCAACCGACTGAGCCACCCAGGTGCCCCTCATGTGTATTTTTTTAAATGATATATCTATTTAAATGTTTTGCCCATTTTAAATTTGGGCTGCTTGTATTTTTTAAAAGCCTAATTTATTGAGGTATAATTTACATGCAGTAAGATGCATCCATTTCTAGTGTAGAGCTCAAAAAGTTTCCACAGATGCATGTACCTTTAAACCACCACCACAAGCAAGATACAGAATATTTCCATTCATCTCACAAAGTTCTCCAAATGCCTCATTGCAGCCAATCTTCATTCACCCTTGCCACTCTTAGCCCTGGACAGCCACTGATGTGCTTTTGCTATCATTTATAAAATTTCAAATGAATGGAATCATACAGGATGTACTCTTTTGCGTCTGACTTTTTTTGCAGCATACTGTTTTTTAGTTATATCCATGTAATTGCATGTATCAATATGTTGTTATAGCTGGGTAACATTTCATTATATGGACATGCCACAATTTGTTTATACATTCATTAATTGATGAATGCTAGATCAACTGGTGGGCTGGTTCCCAGTTTGGGGCTATTATGATAAAGCTTTTATGAACATTTGTGTATAAGACTTTATGTGGACTATGTTTTCATTTCTCTTGTATAAACACCTGGGAATTGAATTACTGGGTTGTATGATTAACTTTGTAAGAATCTATCATGCTTTTTTCCAAAGTGATTGTACCATTTTACATTCCTAGCATCAATGCCTGAGAGTTCCAGTTGCTCCACATTCTCATCGTCATGTGGTATTCTCATTTGTTTTAATTTTAGCCACTTGAGAGGGTGTGTGGTGCATCTAATTGTAGCTTTAATTCACATATTCCTGTGGCTAATAATGTTATTCACATTTTCACGTGTTTATTTGCCATCCAATATCTTATTTGGTGAAATATCTCTTCATATATTTCCCCCCTCCTTTTTTATTGGGTTGTCTTCTTATTGAGTTTCAAGAGTAATTTATGATTCTGAACATAGGTCCTTTATCATATACATATTTTGCATGTATTTTCCTCAGTCAGAGCTTAACAGTGTTTTTTTAAAAAGCAGTTTTTTGATGAAATGGAAGTTATCAACTTCCTTTTTTATGGTTTTCACTTTTTTTGGTGCACTTTGAGATCTTTTTGTCTGCTTTATATTTGTTTTTGTTTTTGTTTTTGTTTTTTTACATTTGTGAATTTATTCCCAAATGATTTCTCCTACAAGCTTTATAATGTTAGCTTTTACATTATGGTCTGAGACCCATCTTAAATTGAATTGTACATAGGGGATGAGTTAAGGGTTGAGGTTCATTTTTTTCCCCACATGGATGTCTAGTTGTTTCAGCATAATTTCTTGAAAAGACCCCCTCCTTGCATCGAATTGATTTCGTGCCTTGTCAAAAATAAGTTATCGGTATAAATTTGGATCTAGTTATGGACTCCCTGTTCTGTTCCATTCAGATTTTTGTCCTTCTATAAATACCACACTATATTGATCACTGTGGCTTTATAGTAAGTTTTGGAGTCAAATAGTATGAGTCTTCAATTTTTTTTACAAAATGCTTTGGCTAGTCGAGGTCCTTTGCATTTATTTCTGTATAAGTATTAGAATCTCTTTTTTAATTTCTACAGAAATGAAGTATTTATTGGGATCGTTTTGAATCTGGAGAGAATTGACATCCTAACAATACTGAGTCTTTATAATCTATGAACATGGTATGCATTTTGCTTTTTTAGGTCTCCTTTAATTTCTCTCAGCAATGTATATAATTTTCAATGTAGAAGTTTTACATGTCTTCTGTTAAATGTGCCCCTAAGTATTTTAAAAATGCTGTTGTAAGTATTATTCTTTTAAAAATTTTATTTTTGCAATCATTTGCTGCTATTATATAGAAATTCAATTAATTTTTATATATCATTCTTGTATCCTATGATGTTGCTAAATCCACTTATTAATTTTAGTAATTTTTAAATGATTTCTTAGATATTTTTATGTAAACAATCATGTCCTTCACAAATAAAGGTAAATTTATTGCTTTTTTTCCAAACATTATACTATTAATTTCTTGCATTATTTCACTGTCCAGGACCTACAATACAACATTGAATAGAAATGATGGGGGTGCCTTGGTGGCTCAGTCGGTTAAGCGTCTGACTTCAGTTCAGGTCATGGGTCAGGTCATGATCTCGGGGTTTGTGAGTTTGAACACTGTGTGGGGCTCTGGGCTGACAGCTCGGAGTCTGGAGCCTGCTTCAGATTCTGTGTGTCCCTCTCTCTCTGACCCTTCCACACTTGTGCTCTGTTTCTCTCTCAAAAATAAATGAACATTTAAAAAAATTAGAAATGATGAAAGCAGATATCCTTACCTTGTTCCTTGATCTCAAAAAGAAACTATCAATATGCCACCATTAAGTCTGGCGTTAGCTGTAAGATTTGCATAACTGTCCTTTTAAGAGTGAGGAAGTTTCCTTCTATTTTTGTTTTGCTGAGAGGTATTTTTTGTTTTGTTGTTTGTTGTTTTTTTTTTTTATTTAAAAATTTTTTTTCAACGTTTATTTATTTTTGGGACAGAGAGAGACAGAGCATGAACGGGGGAGGGGCAGAGAGAGAGGGAGACACAGAATCGGAAACAGGCTCCAGGCTCCGAGCCATCAGCCCAGAGCCTGACGCGGGGCTCGAACTCCCGGACCGCGAGATCGTGACCTGGCTGAAGTCGGACGCTTAACCGACTGCGCCACCCAGGCGCCCCTGTTTTGTTGTTTTAAATATGAATGAATGTCAGATTTTGCTACCTGCTTATCTACGACTACTGTAATGATTATCCGACTTTTAAAAATTCAGTTAATGTGGTGAAATGCTTTGGTTGATTATTTTTGTATGTTAAATCAATCTTGAATTCCTTAAATAAATCCCTCTTATTTGTGATGTGTTATCCTCTTTATATATTGCTGAAAATTTTAAAGGATTCTTCTATGTTCATGAGAGATGTTAGTCTGTAATTGTATTTTCTTGTGATGCCTTTGTTTCAGTAACAAGGTTATACAGGTTGATAGCAACCATTTAGCAAACATTTGTTCCTCTTCTACTTTATGCAAGAGTTTTTATAAGATTAATATTTCTTAAATAGGATTCACCAAGGAAGACATCTGATCCTGGAGTTTTCTTTGTGGGATATTTTAAATTATAACTTCATTGTTTTTTTGGACAGATATAGGGCTCTTCAGGTTTTCTATTTTTTTCTTATGTCAATTTTGGGAAGTTGTGTCTTATAAGGCAATCGTCTTTTTAAGCCAAGAAGTCAACTTTATTGGCATAGGTTATTCATATTCCCTTGTTATCCTTTTAGTGTATGTATGATCTGTAGTGAGCTTCCTTTTTTTGTTCCTAAGTCTGGTAATTGTTTTTTCTTGATTAACTTTGCTAGGGTTTATCAATTTTATTAATCTATTCAAAGAACTAACTTCTGGATTTACTGATATTTATATTGTTCATATGTTTTCTATTTCATTGACTTTTATTCTTTATTATTTTCTTCCTTCTACCTATTTTGCATTTTTATTCTTATTTTTCTAGCTTCTTAAAGTGGAAGATTAGATAATTGATTTTAAATCTTTCTTCTCTAAGCATTTAAGGATTTAAATTTCCCTTTAATCCTTTAGCTGCATCCCATAAATTTTGATAAATTGTGTTTACATTATCATTCCATTGGAAATATTGTCTATTTTCTCTGGTGATTTCTTTATTGACCCATGTATTGTTTAAAAGAATGTTGCTTAATTTTCCAGATATTCAGAAAAGTGTTCTAAATTATTATTGATTTCTAATTTAATTACATTTGGCCAGAGAACCATACTCTGAATTATTTTGATCATTTAAAAAATTTTAAGACTTTAGACATCTAGTGGCTTAGTTGGTTAAGCATCTGACTTTTGATTTCAGCTCAGGTCATGATCTCGCAATACATGGTATCGAGCCCCACAATGGGCTGTGTGCTGACAATGCAAAGCCTGCTTGAGATTCTCTCTTCCTCTCTCTCTGCCCCTCCCTCACTCATGCTCTCTCTTTCTCTCAAAATAAGTAAATAAACATTAAAAAAATTTTTTTAAGACTTGGGGCACCTGTCTGGCTTAGTCAGTTAAGGGTCCACCTTTGGCTCAGGTCATGATCTCATGGTTTGTGGGTTTGAGCCCCACATCAGGCTCTGTGCTGACAGCTCAGAGCCTGGAGCCTGCTTCAGATTCTGTGTCTCCCTCTCTTTCTGCCCTTGCCCCACACATTTTCTCTCTCTCTCTCTCTCTCAAAAATAAATACACATTAAAAAAATTAAAATAAATCTTTTGACTTGTATCATGACTTATTATATTTTATAAACATCAGTTAGGTCAAATTGTTTGATAGTGTTTTTCAGATTTGCTATATTCCTTACTGATATTTTGTCTGCTGCTTCTATGAATTTCTGAGAAGGTAATGTTAAAATATAATTTTATAGCTATGGATCTGTTTCTCCCTTTTCTGTCAATTTCTTGCCACATGCATTGTGAAGTTATGTTATTAGATACATATGGATTGAAGACTGAATATTTTTATGTCTTTTAATTAATTAACACTTTTATCATGAATTATCTCTGGTAATTTTTTTTTATTATTTAAAACAATTTTTTTAATGTTTATTTTTGAGACAGACAGAAACAGAATGCGAGTGGGTTAGGGGCAGAGAGAGAGGGAGACAGAATCAGGAGCAGGCTCCAGCCTCCAAGCTGTCAGCACAGGGCCCGACGTGGGGCTTAAACTTATGAGCTGTGAGATCATGACCTGAGCTGAAGTCGGATGCTCAACCAACTGAGCCACCCAGGCACCCCGGTAATATTTTTTATCACAGACAATGTAAACTCATGAAGTTTACTAGTATAGCCACTCCACTGGAGTAGTATAGTCACTCCAGCTTCCATACAATTAGTTTTTGCATGGTATATTGTTTCCATCCTTTCACACTTAATCTTTGTGTTTAAAGTATGTCCTCTGTGGGCAGCATATAGTTTGGCCTAGCTTTTGTGTCTAGTCTGACAATTTCTCTTCTTTTAGAAGATTTTATTTTAAAGTAATCTCTACACCCAATGTGGGGCTTGAACTCACAACTCCAAGAACATGTTCTATACAGACTGAGCCAGCCAGGCACCCCAACAATTTCTTTTTTTTCTTTTTATTGTTATTATTTTTTAACATTTCTTCATTTTTGAGAGACAGAGAAAGAAAGAGCACAAGTTGGGGAGGGGCAGAGAGAGAGGGAGACACAGAATCTGAATCAGGCTCCAGGATTTGAGCTGTCAGCACAGAGCCCGACGCGGGGCTCAAACTCACACACCGCGAGATCTTGACCTGAGCTGAAGTCGGACGCTTAACCGACTGAGCCACCCAGGTGCCCTAACAATTTCTCTTTTTAATAACAGTATTTAATCCACCTACATGTGATGTGATTATTTAAAAAAAATTTTTTTAACGTTTATTTATTTTTGAGACAGAGAGAGACAGAGCATGAACAGGAGAGGAGCAGAGAGAGAGGGAAACACAGAATCTGAAACAGGCTCTAGGCTCTGAGCTGTCAGCACAGAGCCCAACGCGGGGCTCGAACTCATGGACCGTGAGATCATGACCTGAGCCGAAGTCGGACGCTTAACCGACCAAGCCACCCAGGTGCCCCAATGATGTGATTATTTTTATAGTTGTGTTTAAATCTACCTTCTTGTTATTTTCATTTTGTCCCGTCTGTTCTTTGTTCCTTCTTTCCTGTCTTCTTTTGGATTAAGCCAGTACTTATTTCATATTTTACTTTCTATCTTCTATTGGATTTTTAGCTATATCTTTTTTTTATTTTACCTTTGCAATGGTTTCGCTAGAGATTAAACAAGTATCCTTAATTTATCATAGCCTAGGGGTACCTGGGTGGCTCAGTTGGTTAAGCCTCCAACTTCATCTCAGATCATGATCTCCTGGTTTGTGAGTTTGAGCCCTGCATCTGGCTCTGTGCTGACATCTCAGAGCCTGGAGTCTGCTTCAGATTGTGTGTCTCCCTCTCTCTGCCCCTACCCCACTGGGACTCTGTCTCTGTCTCAAAAATAAATAAACATTAAAAAAAATAATAAATAAATAAAAAGCAATTTATCCTAGCCTACCTTGAATTCATGAATATCATAAGAAATTTTACTGTTCTCCATGTTTGGTGCTATTGTATCATATTTTACTTTTGCGTACATTATAAATCCTACAGTATGTAGTTATTATTTTACAGTTCTGTAGCTTATATTTTTTCCCAACTTTTCTTTTTTTCTTGAAATAATCCATATATTCAGCCATCATATCCATCTTTTCTTAGAACTTATGTAACAAATTTATAACACTTGATTTAAGTTTCTTATCTGTCAATTCCAACAACTAGTGTGTCTGTGAATCTGTTTCTATTGACTGTGATTTTCCTGGCGTTTGGTTACATGTTCCTGTTCTTTTCATGTTTCATAATCTTTTGTTGTGGACGTGAAAGGATATCTTTTGTTTGTTTCCTGGAGCGTGCAAACCCACTCCTCTGTCTTGCACATCGAGTGCGGGGCTAATTGGATTCTTTCTGGAGTCTGGGCTGCAGCCTTACTGAGATTATTTGCTGGATATAGTCCACCTTGCCTCCTGCCCTGTTTGATCAGTATTTGACTTGGGAGGAGGTTGGATTGCAGTTCAGGTATTTTTAGTTCACTTTGCATTCAACTTCTCAGGGCCCCCAAATTCATCTCCGTGACCATGACAAAGCTGAGTGGTACTAAGTGGTTTATCTCTGTTTACCTGCCCTTTCTTTATGACTCCTTTCTTGGCAAAATTTTTGACAGGGGCAGCATTATTGGGCTGAGTAATTTAGTTTTGCATTTGAGGTTCTTCCAGGTAGCACCCTACCCTGCCAGCTCACAGAGTCGGTGGTCACTCTATATTTTGTCAGTTCGGCTGAACTGGGAATATGTTTTTGGGAATTTCCCTTTCTATGCTTCTGGGTTAGTTTAGGCCACGTGAGACATTTTGCACAAAGCTTGCAAGATAGAAGGGAAACTGCCACTATATTGTTTTACATTCTGTAGGTCAGCAGGGGCACCAGGAAAGTTTGCCTATTCGGTGTGGGACACCTGACCTCAGAGATCTCCTTCATCTTTGTATTGTGGGTCAACTGCATATGTATCTCTGGGGCAAAGGGTGTGAGCTTTTCCTATAGATAATTCACAGCATTAAAGTTTGGAAAGTGTGAACAACAGGTGTGGATCCCAGTTTGTCCTCATAAGTCCCAGTTCATCCCATGATTCCATTTTGTCCTGGCCTTCATCTACCTTCAGTTTTTTCCAGACCTGCTCACCTCTAGTGACTTGGGATTTACTACTAGTTACAGAGGCAACAGCTTGTGTGGACTGTTCCACTGGCTCCCCATACTGCATAAGGTCAAACCCATGAGATAAATCCCTGATTTTGTAACAAGGGTAGCAGTTCTGTTTCTCCTCATTCATGGAAAAATCCCTCCCCTCATAGAATGCCACAGATACCACAGACAAGCTCCCCATCCCTTCTCAGGTAGGGAGCTGCCTTGGCCCTCTGCTTACCTAGGAAGGGTTGTTTTCTTTCTGGAATTCAGTTCATCAAGGCTTCCTTACATCCTTCACTCTGTTAGACTCATAGAAAGGTATGATTTTAATATTTGTCCAGGTTTTTCTTATTATCACCATAGGATCAAGTCTTTTACATCCTTTTATGTAATAAACAGTGGCAAAACTGGAAAGTGCCCTTAAAGGGTGGGTGTGTGTCCTTCTCGTCCCTCTTTCTTCTTTCTGGGCCTGGGAGCACACATCATGACTGGTGCCACAGCAGCTGTCCTAGACCTGGCAAAGGAGACCACTCCCAGCCGTGGCACAGGGCAGAGTGAAAGGTAGAAGGGAACTGCTGTACAGGCTCTGGCCTGCTGATTGCCAGAATTTTGATGTGGGAAACTAAGACCTGAGTGGGTAAGCCAGTCATTCTTTTCACTTTCTCATTCATGCAGCCAAACTTGTTTCTGAGGATATAGCCAGCAACTGGGCTCTTGCAGGGCTATTTAGAGTGGGCAGTGGAGAGGGGAATGACACCAGCTGGGAGTGAACTAGAAGACAGGCTAGTTGGGGAAGTGACAGGAAGCAAAGGTAACTAGTGCTAAGGTCAGGTCGGCCGTGGCAGAGGGGACCTAGGAGGTGCGTAGAGGAGAGGGTTTGTGGGGAGAGAATGTAAATTATTTTTTTAGGCAGCCCTGCTGCGGGTCTTGTGTGCAGCTACTTCCCTTTTGCTGCTTCCTTAAGAGTCCTCTTGTATTGGACCTATGATGCTTTCCAGAGGTGTGAGGAGTTGGATTCGGGTTACTTTGGATGCAGCCATGTGCTGAGATGGGCCTGGAAGAGGCTCAGTTTTGGAAGAGATCCTAGGGCTGGGGATGGTTTGGTTACTGAGTGTCCCCTCGGGAGGGGTGGTTCAACAGCGTTGGAGACTAGAATGTCCAATCTGGAAGGGTCTTGGACAACCATCCATCCACATTCCCCTGTTGCAGATAAAGGCAATATCTGCTTTGATTGAGACTTGCTCTCATTGGCCATTTTCTCCTTTGGAGCAGATTATTATTTTTATAAATGTTTATTTTGGGGGAGAGAGAGAGCACACATGAGCGTGAGTGGGGGAGGGGCAGAGAGAGGGAGACACAGAATCCGAAGCAGGCTCCAGGCTCTGAGCTGTCAGCACAGAGCCCGATGCGGGGCTCAAACTCACAAACCGTGAGATCATAACCTGAGCCGAAGTCGGACGCTTAACCGACTGAGCCACCCAGGTGCCCCTGAACCAGATTAGTTAATGGTGGGACCCCCCACCCAGATTTCTTGGTCCTACTGGGGCTACATCTCCTCTTAGCCTAGCTAGGAGTTGACAACAAATCCAGTCTTATCTGTATCTACGTTTCCTAAATGGGAATTCAGCTTTGTGAAGATGATGAGTATAACTTTCATCATTTCTAGGATCTTCATTGAATGACTGAAATTGAGGGGAAATCCTTTGGCTAACCCAGAAGATGAAGCTGAGGCCCATGGAGGGGAAGGGACTCATCCAAAGGCCTATAGCTAATAGAGACTGAGCTGGCATTAGAACCTGTATCTCATAGCTCATGGTCCAGAGCACTTCCTGCTCCCCCTGAATTGGGGTAGAAATGGTGCAATGGACATAAGCTCTAAACATGAGCTTAGAAGTCGGATAGAATGACTTTATCCTGACTTCTCCCTACATCGTTGTTCACCTTCCTTCCATCCTTTTGAAGGCTTTCTTCTCTTAGTGGCAGGAAAGAAATGGAATGTAACTGCAGTAGCAAATTCACTCTGACCACAACAACAACCTCCACCATCTCCCAGTCTTGGACTTTCCCTCATGTACTGATGGTCCCAGGTAGAACAGATGAGGCAACATGAATTCATAAAATGCTTTATGTAACCCAGTAGTTTTCAATGGAAGGATACACGCTTCTTCCCCTGCATCTGCCTGGGAATATTTGGTGATGCCTGGAGAAAATTTGGGTTATCACAACTGGTCGGGGGGTGGAGTGCGTAAGGGAGGGATTGGAAAACATTACTGGCATCTAGTGGGTAGAGGCCAAGGATTCTGCTAAACATCCTACAGTGCACAAGACAGTCCCCACCTCCCGCGATGAGTTAAATTGATTCACCCAGGTTAAATTGGCAATCCCCTGGTAACCTAACCATGACCAAAGCAGTGGGAGCTAGATCAGGTCTGGTGTGTGGTCCCAAGAAGTACCAAGCATGCAGACTCAGTAAAAGCCCTTTGATTTACAGTCTTAGTTCATCTCTGTCTGATTTCATCCTTCACCCATATCCTAATCATTCCTTAACACCCCCCCTCCCCTTCCCAAGTGAGGAACTATGAAGACCAGAGCTTTCCAAACTGATGTGTATGTGAATCATCCAGGGACACTGTTAACATGCACATTCTGAGTAGATGAGTCTGGGATGGCATCCGAATTCTGCATTTCTAACAAGCTCCCAGGTGATGCCCGTGCTGCTGGTCCACAGACCAGACTGAGTAGCAGGGAGTAAGACCCCATGTTGCTCCTACCCTAATTACTATTTGCTGCTTCCATGTGGCTTTCCTCATTATATCACTAACATGCTGGGGGCGGCATGTTCTGTAACTGGAATACCCTGGAGAGGGGGCTGCTGAGTTCAGCCTCAGCTGGACCCTCTGCTCCACTGGCTGCATTCCAGCCTGGCTGGCCTCCTCTCAAGACTGTAAGGATGGAAACAAAAAGCTCAGGAGGTTTGATGTATTAATGCTGGCAGCCTCCTCTTAGTTATTTCGTTACTCCCCCCGCAACTACCTTCTCTGAATAAACTCACTTAACATATTTCATTCCCACCAAGTAAACCTAATACATTTTCCTCCTAAAATAAAACATGTAATTGTAATTTTGATGAACGGCACCCACTACATACCGATATCTTTAACACTTCTTATATCTCTATTTAAAAAGTCCACGGCAACACCTTTAGCTCTTGATCAATATTCCCTGTCAACCAACATCAGCAAGGTACTCAGTCCTTTCCTTACACTTTCCTCACTGTGTAAGGTGGAGCTAATAGTTTCTACTCTGTGGGAATAGTAGGATAGGCGTTCCCTGAGACAGTGCTATCTTCCTTTTTCTATCTAATCTCTTTTAATTAGGTTTGGTAAGGTGACAGACGTGGAGACAACTGCCTTGTTTATTACATCCAATTCCCAAGAGGAGAGGGCACTGTGTACCATGAAGGGCCACACAGGGAAGCACCTGGGTGGGTCAGGAGGCAGAAGGAGGAGCAAGAGATAGACAACAAGGGAAGAGTTGATGTTGAGTCCAAAGACCAGCTGGAGGAGAATTCCTTCTTCCTTCAGGGACCTCAGTCTTTTTTCTCTTAAGGCCTTCAACTGATTGGATGAGGCCCACCCACATTATAGAGGGTAATGTGCTTTACTCAAAGTCCACTGATTTAAATATTAATCACATATAATGCCTTCAATTTATGAATAAGGAAAAAATGTTAATCACACCTAAAAAAAAAAAAAATCCCGTGACAGCAATATCTGGACTGCTGTTGACCAAGCATTGGGTCACCAGAGCTTAGCCAAATTGACACGTAAACATAACCATGGCAGTTCTGTATTCAATTATCCCTGTGTTGGGTGATTTTTTAAAAATAGGTGCTATGTTCTCTTTAATTGTATGTATATCCTCTGCAGTATTATGATAATCTCAAGGCTTGCTGAATGCCAGCAGTTTGATTTTCAGCTGTGTCTATTTTGTTCTTTGCTTTGTATATTTATTAGATCTGAAATAGTGTTATTTTGGAACTCTGTTTCTTCAGTTCAGGGTCTCCTTCCCTTCTCTTCTCCCAAACTCTTCTCTTGTTGAATGTACATTCTTATTAAGTTTCTGTCACAGCAGAAAGCATTTGGAGAATTTTTTTAAGGTTTATTTTCTTCCACACTGGGTTCGTCTTTTCTATCTTTTAAATTTTGTTTAACATTTGTTTATTTTTGAGAGACAGAGAGAGGCAGAGCATAGGCAGGGGAGGGGCAGAGTATGAGCGGGAGAGGGGCAGAGAGACAGGGAGACACAGAATTCGAAGCAGGTTGCAGTCTCCGAGCTGTCAGCACAGGGCCCGACGTGGGGCTTGAACTCACAGACCACGAGATCATGACCTGAGCCACCCTGGTGCCCCTCTTTTCTATCTTTTAAATGCTCTTTCCCCCCTGCTTCTCTCTCTCTCTTTCTCCCTCTTCCTCCTGTCTTCTTTTCCTGCCTCTCTTCTTCCCTCCATTCTTTCTTCTTCTCCTGAGCATTTTTTTTCTTCATCTTGCTAATGCTCCATACGGGCTGTCCTATCACACTTTCTCTCGCTCCGCTATAGAGGGGAGATTCTCCTTGTGATCCTCCTACCTGAGCCAGTGTGAGGGCAGAAAGAACATGCTTTCTCTTAGTGCTGAGGTGCTGGGGCTGATGAATGGGGAAGACTGGCTGAAGCAGAGTGCAGCCCATGAAGACACAGCTCAGTTCTTCGTTGGGGTCCCGTTAAATGTCCCCTCACCCAGCTGGCGATGTGTTCCATGCTCATGGACCTCCACAGGCCTCAGCCTGTTTCATCCAAGGCATGTTCCCAAATGCCATTCCAAGCCTTTCGTGCACTTTGGATTTGGCCACCGGGCCTGCCTTCTCTTTCCGGGGCTCTACTTTTCAATTCCACGTTACCTGACTTAAAAAGGAATGTACCTGCTTTGTCTCGTATTTGGTCTGTTTTCGTTCTGTGCTTTCTTGTTCTTTTTTGTGAATGTTATCTCTTTGAGGATTATAAACTTACTTATTTTCTAGCCATTATGTGGTTGCTCTGCTGTTTTTCTTCTGTCTAGAGTAAACACGTATCCAGATTAAATTTTTTATGTTTTAATTTTGTTCATTGTTTTGGAATTTGGATTTTCAGGCTCATCTTTTTTTTTTTTTTTCATTTCCTTCTAGTTTTCCAGAGAAAACTCCTAGTTTCCTCTGGCTTAAGTTCACGGCCATATCTCTAGACCTTGCCCCCACTTTCTGCAGCACTTAGTACCCTCTGCAAGTGGGTATGTGAGAGCCTCCTCTGGCAGGTGGAGGATTGATTCCCAGCAGGTGGGCTCACAGGAACCTCCCTACAGTTTACTTAAATATAATGTTTAAGGAGTTTCTAATTGTTCCAACATTTCTGGTTCCTGTGGCAAAAGTTCTCTTATTTTAAAATTTGATAGTTGTCTCTAAAGTAGTTTCTTTTCTTTTTAAAAAACATTAAATATTTTTTTAAACATTTATTCATTTTTGAGAGATGGAGAGAGACAGAGCATGAGTGGCGGAGGGACAGAGAGAGAGGGAGACACAGAATCCGAAGCAGGCTCCAGGCTCTGAGCTGTCAGCACAGAGCCTGATGCAGGGCTTGAACCCATGGACTGTGAGATCATGACCTAAGCTGAAGCTGGACGCTTAACTGACTGAGCCACCCAGGTGCCCCTAAAAAACATTTTTTTAATGTTTATTTATTTTTGAGAGAGAGAGAGAGAGAAAGAGAGAGCGTGAGTGGGGAAGGGGCAGGGAGAGAGGGAGACACAGAATCTGAAACAGGCCCCAAGCTCCGAGCTCCAAGCTGTCAGATCAGAGTCTGATGCGGGGCTTGAACTCAAGGACCGTTAGATCATGACCTGAGCTGAAGTCGGATGCTTAACTGACTGAACCACCAAGTGCCCCAGTATTTTATGTCCTTCGGTTGCATATAGGTTTAAACTGTGAGCATAAGTATGTGTGTGTATGTGTGTGGCTCACCTTGAATGGAAGGTTTTCTCTTTCTCCCTGGAGGCCCGGTTCAAAATCAGGTCTCCTCGTCAAGGGTCAGGTTTTTTTGGTAGAGAGGCATTGAGAATGTCACAGACCCAGTCACCAGTCCAGCAAGCTGCGTGGTCCACATGTTTCTGGAGAAGACTCGTCTGCTCCTTCTGACCTCTCAACTCTGTCTACTCAAACAGGTTCATGTATGCTGTAGCCTTGGCAGTAATAAGTGGCAGATATTTTTTTCAGCCCCTGTTCCGGCTTAAATCAAAGAGCCTGATTGCCATCACTGGTCTTAAATGGGGGATTTTTGGTTCTTAGTATCCCAGGTAACTAGACTCCTGATCAATTCTGCCTCCTTCCAGACCTGCAGGCAAATAGCCCCAAGCTTCAGCCCATTTAATGTTTCATTTTCTTGGGTTTTGGTCCTTGTAGGTATCTATGATATCTGTTTTGAATGAGAATGTATCTTTTCAATTTTCTCCTTTTATATTTTATTTGTTATTGCTTTGAGTTTGGAGTCAGAGTGTGAGGCTCAATACAGGAACTTAAATGGTATCTTGTCTGGATTCTATTAAAAGCAGAGGAGGGGTGCTGTTCAGAGGGATGACTGACCAACAAAAACAGTGTCCTAATTTAGCCACATGTACCAGGGTGACAGCAAAAGAATGGCAAATAGAGCCCTGGGTGAGGATTCAAGAATCCTGGGTCTCGTTTCCTTTAATACCCTCTCCCTGTTAACTTGCTGCGTGACTTTGGACAAATGGCCTAACCTCTCTGGGTCTCAGCGCTCTCCCTTGAAAAATAGTGATATTGGACTACCTAACCTCCAAGGTCTAGAGTTGCATGAGTCTACCGGGGGATTGTTTAAAACATTGTTCTCTGTTGCAGTTAAAAGGAACTGCTGAAGGTATTTGCTCAGTTCAGGCAAATGGTAAATGTGTCGGCCACTCTAATGAAATGAGTACATTTTTGCTCTAAATGTCATGGATGTTTATTATCAGATTAAACTACAGCAAGCCTAATTTTAGCTCTTCCAATTCAAGTGGCGCAATGAAGATTAAATGTTAGGCATAATTAAAGATGCAGATGTAGTTATATTGAATTATAAACCTCATTAAGTGCAACGTCCCAGGAAGGCCCCTGAGACCAGCTACAAAGGACTTCAGTCGCAATGCTGCAGTTATTAAAATATTGTAAAGTAAATCTCACTCCAAAAATATTATGACTTGGTTGGAAGGATTTTTTTTTTTTTTTAACGTGGTTGGAGTTGGTTTTGTGGGTAGTTTCTTCGCTCTGTTTGCACGTGGTTGGGAAGGGAGGCTTTTCCTTGGCTTCTCCAAAGAAGGCCTCCAAAGGGCATGGTGCCCCCCTTCACCTGCCACCGGGGATTCTATTCTCCTGGGCCAGCGGGAAAGGCAACCTCAAGGTCAGTCAGATTCCATTGCGGGAGTTGGTGGCAAGAGGAGCTGAGGGAGAGGGTGGAGGCTTTCTTAAGGACTGGAAGGCCATGTTTTTATATTTAGAGAGAAAGGTTTTCTTAGTGACATTTCCATTTTTTCCCCTTTGTGTAAAGATAACACATCGTCATTTCACAAAATCATACAATATTTTGTATGAAGAGGATAGAGCAGTAAAAAATCCAACTACTCCGAGATAATTACCATTTTTTTGTGCAGCTCTCTCTTTTTCTCTCTCTAAATTCGACAGAAATAACATATCATACCTTAAAAGCTGTTTTTCTGTGTTTTTTAAGGTTATTTTAAATGTTTATTTATTTTTGAGAGAAATACAGAGCACAAGTAGAGGAGGGCAGAGAGAGGGGGAGACAGAGAATGTGAAGCGGGCTCCAGGCTCTGAGCTGTCAGCACAGAGCCCGACGTGGGGCTCAAACTCACAAACCGTGAGATCGTGACCTGAGCCGAAGTCAGAAGCTCAACTGACTGAGCCATCCAGGCGCCCTGCTGTTTTTCTATATTTTTTAAAAAATGTAACATGAAGTAGATGTCTTTCCATGTCAATAGATACTGACATACATTGTCTTTTCGAATGGCTGATGACATTGCATTGTATGGACCTGATTTTAAAAAACCAATCCCTCATTATTGAGCATTCAGATCATTTTTTTTTTAAGTTGGGGTTTTTGGGGCACCTGGGTGGCTCAGTCAGTTAAGTTTCCATCTCTTGATTTCAGCTCAGGTCACAATCTCACGGTTGATGGGATCCAGCCCCGCATCAGGCTCTGTGTTGACAGTGTGGAGCCTGCTTGGGATTTTCTCTCTCCCTTTCTCCCTGCCCTTCCCCCTGCTCATGCTTTCTCTCTTTCTCTCAAAATAAATATATAAACATTAAAACCCCCCCAAACAAACAAAACCAAACAAAATAAATAAAGCATAATGTCCTGCAGGAGCATCTAGGTGGCTCAGTTGGTTAAGTGTCCGACTCTCGATCTCAGCTCAGGTCTTGATCTCAGAGTCTTGAGTTCAAGCCCTGCACTGGGCTCCACACTGGGCATGAAGCCTACTTAACAACCAAACAAAACGAAACCATGAAGTCCTGCCATGCTGGCCAAACCCAGCCAGTTGGTCACCGTAGCAGAGGGGTTTGGCAAGCTTTAAAGGGTCAGATGGTGAGTATTTTAGGCTTTGTGACCACATGGTTTCTGTCACAGCTACTCCACTCTGTCGTTGCCACGTGAAAGCAGCCATAGAGAATACATAACAAGTGGGTGTAGCTGTGTTCCAATAAAACTTTATTTATAAAAACTGTGAGACCACAACCTGAGTCGAAGTCAGATGCTCAACCCACTGAGCCACCCAGGCGCCCCTGTAAGGGCAGTTTATCATTTGATATCATGCTCACTTAACAGCTTTGTGAACTTGGGGAAGTGAAACAATTTGACCTCAGTTTTCTTATCTGTCAGATGGAGATAATAATGATACTGATCCCATAGATATTTTTGAGGATTAAATCAACCTTTGTATAGAACCTGGCACATAATCAGCGCTCAGTAAATGTTAGCTGCAGTCATCATCTTCAGCATCCCATGTGTCTTTTTCAGCAGCTAGCATAGTTCTGCTTACAGAAGAGCCTTGATAAGCAGAGTCATAAAGGTGTTAATGTGAGAAGGGCCCTTAAAAGTGTTTAATTCAACACTCATTTTAGGGGTGAACATCATGGAGTTACGCCTATATTAAAGGAGGGTTGGATGCTATCAATCACACCTGACAGTGCCCTTCCTCTGATGTTGCCCACACTCATTCCCTGTGGTTACCTGTCAGGCCCTGTATGCCCAGAGACTAAATCCCAGCTTCCACGTCATGAAGTCTGTCCTTGGAGAAGACCAGCTTTTGCCTCATTTTCCACCTTCTGGTCTTATTCTTAGGATGGTGTCCAGCTACCTGGGCTGTATAGGTGAGGCTCAGATAAGGGGCCAGCCCGAGATTGTGGCTGGAAGTTCTAAAACAGGTGAAATTGGATGCGAGGAGTACCTTGAGGATGGTGGTCAGAGCTAACATGGTGGGTGCACAGGTGTTCTGGGCTTGCCTCCAGTCGGGACCCGGCGTGAGCTAGGTGGGCACTCACTTGGCTCTGGCAGGCCACGCAGGGCCCTGGACTACACTCTTGGGATGGAAGGGGAGGAAGGGGTACCCCGTAGTAGATACTGGACCAGTGACCTCTTGGTCTGGACCCCACTACCTGGTTCTTCTTCGGACGCATCTCATCAGGGCACTTCTTCCATCTTGGTGCTGGCTCGGCTTTGATCTGGGAAAATGAAAGGCCGGGCTGCTGGGTCCCCTGCTGCCAACTTTTGCAGCAAGAGTGAGACTTCATGATCCTGCTGGCTCAGGCGCACTTCATTTCCCGGTAATTAAACAAGTGGAGATCAAAGCTGACAAATCTCCCCCATCTCTCAGCACAGTAGATGAAAGGTAAATATTTCCAGCAACAGTTTTTTTTTTCTTCATTAAAAGTGAGATGTGAAAATGTCTTCTCCTTACTTTGAAGAATACTGATAAGTTCAAGGTCACTCCAGATAAGATATCTGGTCTCACTACCTTTATTATTCCACATCAATTTTTATCTTATATATATTGGGCTAACTTAAGGGGATTGCAGAGGCTAGATCATATCAAATAAGTCAGAAGACAAGGGAAAGGAAAGTAAGACACCAAGATGTAATTGGTCAGTGCTATGGAAGCCTATACCTCACATATGGCCTCACTGAGCAGGAATTTCTCTTTATTGTGCAGGTCTGAGGGTTCCTGAGGCCAGTATCTAAAATGGGTCCTGTAGTCGTACATACAGAATCCCAGGCAGATGTCCAGTGCTCTCTTGGCTGGGCTTCTGAAGAGGCTATTTAAGATCTGCTATTTTCTTTGTGACGAATGGCTCACCAAAGAACCCATCCCTGAGGCCATGAATGCCAGGGTGCTGGTCTGCTGACCTGGGTTTGTAGATGCCTACTGGGTGCAATCATCAGATTCTTTTTAGTGTAAAGAACAGACCTTACTAAGATGAGCTCAGGTATGGGCAGGTGGTTACTTAAAGATACCACAGGGACTCGTGGGAATCTGAGAACAGGAATTTGAGTGCAGCTCAGGGAGGCCACAGCACCGTCGGGAAGGAGGGAGGACAACTTCTCTGCTGCCCATGCTTTCTGCTCTCCTCTCACTGTCCCCTTGGCTTTTATATCACTGCTGTTTCCTCCAGACTTCCGCCCTCTCTCCTGCTCCAGTGGCTGCTCTGAATGCAAGTCTCCCTTATGTCCTCTCAGCTCATCTCGCAGGGCTTCACTCTTCTGTTTCTTGTTCTCTGGTTCCAGATTCCGGAGAGATCTGACTGACGTAAGCTGTCATCTCCAGCCAGGCTGTTGAAGTCATGAATTTCTGAGCAGGCTGTGGGTGTTCCAGGTCCCCCCACACCATCGTTCCATTTAGCTGTAAGCGTGGTGCTCCCTCCCTAGAATCGCACGGTAAAACAATGTCCCCTCAGCAATAGCTGCGGGTAGCGAAGTGCACCCCCCTCCCCATGGGACTCTAGTTGTGTCAGGCTGCAATGGACATTGTGAATGATGTTGGAGCAGGGCATGGGAGGGTAATTACTTGGATTAGGCTCTTGGCTGGCTTTTTATCGGTTGGGATTTTTTTTTTTTGAGATATAGTTCACATATGATGATATTCACTGTTTTAAAGTGCACAATTCAGTAGTTCTTACTATATTCACAAGGTTTTGCAACCATCACCTATCTAATTCCAGAACATTGTCATCACTCCCTGGAGAAATTCTGTACCTATAAGCAGACACTTCCCATTCCCCTCCCCTCAGCCCCAGACAACCGCTGATTTGTTTTCTGTCTCTTTGTCTTTGCCTGTTGTGGACACTTCATAGAAAGGGAATCATATAACATGTAGCCCTTTATGTTTGTCTTCGTTTACTTAGCATAACTTTTTCAAGTTTCATTCATATTGTAGCATGAATCAGTACTACTGTTCCTTTTTATGCCTTAATAGTATTTCATTTTATGGGTGCACCACATTTTATTTTTCTACTCATTAGTTGATGGACATGTGTATGTGTGAAGGAGAGCCCACCGTTTTTTCCTTCCTATTTGGGGAAAAGCTAGTTATTCCCTACTACGTGCTTTTTTCCTATGAGTCTCCTTTACTGCTCACACATAACACTTCACTTCTGATATCTCTGTACTTATGGAACTAATGGGAAGGGGAGGGCCATGTTTCCTTTTCCCCCCTTCTTTTGAACCAGAGAACAGTCCTGGGGGTCTAAGGGTTTGTCAAGGGCCCTGGTTCTCCTAGACCCACTCATAAAAGACTGGGGTGGTGCATAACCCAGAATTTGTTTTTTGTTATTTGTTTATTTGTTCTTTTTTACCACCAGTTCTCTACATTTTTTCTTTGTTCATTTGTTTCTTCAATTCCACATATAAGTGCAATCATATGCCATTTGTCTTTGTCTGACTGACTTATTTCACTCAGCATTATACTCTCTAGCTCCATCCATGTTGTTGCAAATGGTAAGAGTTCATTCTTTTTTACGGCTGAGTAATATTCCATTATGTATTCATACCACATTTTCTTTATCCATTCATCTATGGATGGACACTGGGGTTGCTTCCATAATTTGGCTATTGTAAGTAATGCTGCAATAAACATAGGTGTGCATGTTTCTCCTTGAGTTAGTGTTTTTGTATTTTTTTGGCAAATACCCAGTAGTGGAGTTAGTAGATAAAATGGCAATTCTATCTTTAACTTTTTGAGGTACCACCATAGTGTCTTTCATAGTGGCTACACCAGTTTATGTTCCCACCAACAGTGCAAGAGGGGTCCTTTTGCTCCATATCCTCACCAACACCTGTTATTTCTTGTGTTGTTGATTTTAGCCATTCTGACAGGTGTGACGTGATAGCTCGTTGTAGTTTTGATTTGCATTCCCTGATGATTAATGATGTGGAGCATCTTTTCATGTGTCTGTTGGCCTTCTGTATGTCTTCTTTGGAGAAATGTTTGTTCATGTCTTCTGCCCATTTTTAAATGGATTATTTGGTTTTTGTTTGTTTGAGTTGTACAAGTTCTTTATATATTTTGGATACTAACCCCTTATCATTTGTGTCATTTGCAAATATCTTCTTCCATTTGGTAGGTTGTCTTTTTGTTTTGTTGATTGTTTCCTTCACTTTATTTTGATATAGACCCAATAGTTTATTTCTGCTTTTATTTCCCTTGCCTTAGGAGACATGTTTAGAAAAATACTTCTATGGCTGATGTCAGAGAAATTACTGCCTGTGCTCTCTTCTAGCATTTTTACAGTTTCAGAGGTCTCACATTTAGGTCTTTCATCCATTTTGAATTTATTTTTGTGTATGGTGTTAAAAAGAGGTCCAGTTTCATTCTTTTGCAGGTAGCTGTCTTGTTTTCCCAGCACCAATTATTGGAGAGGCTGTCTTTTTCCAATTATATATTCTTGTCTCCTTTGTTGAAGATTAATTGAATTGTGGGTTTATTTCTGGGCTGTCTATTCTGTTCTATTGATCTGTATGTTTATTTTTGTGCCAGTACAGTACTGTTTTGATTACTATAGCTTTGTAGTATATCTTGAAATCTGGGATTGTGACACCTCCAGTTGTGTTCTTCTTTTTCAAGTTTGCTTTGGCTATTCAGGGTATTTTGTGGTTCCATACAAATATTAGGATTATTAGTTCTAGTTCTGTGAAAAAACATGTTAGTATTTTGATAGGGATTGCATTAAGTCTGTAGATTGCTTTGGGTAGAATGGACATTTTAACATTTGTTCTCCTAATCCATGAGCATAGAATGTCTTTCCATTTGTTTTTATCATCTTCAATTTCTTTCATTGAAGTTTTATGGTTTCTTTCATCAAAGTTTTATGGTTTCATCAAAGTTTCATTAAAGTTTTCAGAGTACAGGTCTTTCACCTCCTTGGTTAAGTTTATTCCTTGGTATTTTATTATTTTTGGTGCAGTTGTAAATGGGATTGTTTTCTTAATTTGTCTTTTTGCTACTTAATTATTGGTAATAGAAATGCAATGGATTTCTGAATACTGATTTTTATATCCTGAGGCCTTACTGATAGATTGATCAGATCTAGTAGTTTTTGGTAGAATCTTTAGGGCTTTCTATATAGAGTATCATGTCATCTGCAGATAATGAGAGTTTTACTTCTTCCTTACCAGTTTTCATGCCTTTCATTTCTTTTTCTCGTCTGATTGCTGGGGCTGGGACTTCCAGTACTGTGTTGAATAAAAGTGGTCAGAACAGACATCCTTGCTTTGTTTCTGATCTAAGGAGAAAAGCTCTCAGTTTTTCACTATTGAATATGATGTTAGCTGAGGGTTTTTCATATATGGCCTTTATTTTGTTGAGATATGTTCCCTCTAAACCTACTTTGTTGAGGATTTTTAACATGAATGGATGTTGTACTTTGTGAAGTGCTTTTTATGCATCTATTTAAATGATCATATGGTTTTTATCCTTTCTCTTGTTGATATGATGTACCATGTTGATTGATTTGCAAATATTGAATTGCCCTTGCATGCCAGGAACAAATCCCACTTTATTGTGGTGCATGATTTTTTAAAAGTATTGTTGGATTCAATTTGCCTATATTTTGTTGAGGATTTTTGTGTCTATGTTCATCAAATATTGGCCTGTAGTTCTCTTTCTTTGTAGTGTCTTTATCTAGTTTTGAATTCAGGGTAATGCTGGCCTCATAGAATGAATTTGGAAGCTTTACTTCCTCTTCTGTTTTTTTTTTTTTTAATAATTTGAGAAGAATAGGTATTAACTCTTCTTTAAATGTTTGGTGGAATTCACCTGTAAAGTCGTCTGGTCCTAGACTTGTTTGTTGAAAGTTTTTTTTTGTTTTTTTGTTTTTTTGTTTTTTTTTTTTTTACAGAAACTGTATTTTTAATACAGTGTAATATAGTTTTTGAGCACTACTGGTTTGGAAGAAATTTCCTAAGGAAAAGGAAGAGGCTGTGTATTGAAACCCAAACAGGGGTGCCTGGCTAGCTCAGTTGGTTAAGCGTCTGACTTTGACTCAGATTGTGATCTCGTAATTCATGGGTTTGAGTCCTGCATCAGGCTCTGCACTGTGCAGAGCTTGATTGGGAGTCTCTCTCTCTACCCCTCCCCCACTCACGCTTTTTCTCTCTCTCTCTCTAAACAAACAAACAAACAAACAAACCCAAATATAGTAGGGCTTAAATGATGTTGAATAGAAGAAGCCACTGTGTTCTTTTTTCTGTAAGAAACTACCAAGAAATTTGAATATCTAGAAAAAGTCCTTCAGGTTTGTGTAAGAAATTGTTACCTATTTGTAAGTTTAAGTCACCTTTCTGTAGACCTTAGCAGCCGATGCATATAGAAGAGTTCTGTTACATCTAATAATTCCAATTAACCTGGTTCTACCCCAGCTGTACACACACGGGATCTCTAGCCTCCAAGCCCAAGAAATTTAGGACGTTCTCATGAATAAACTTAAACTTGATGAGAATCAAGTCTTCTTCCACCAGGTGGCGCCATGGGCTTCCCAAGGTTATGCTAGCCATCTGCCATCTTTGATGCCATCTTTGACCAGGCATCTCCTGGGTACCCCAGTACCACCCAGGCACCATCACCCCTACTGAAACCCAGGCCCTGAGGTCTTTTACTGACTAACATCATTCAGAGTTCAACTGCAGAGTCATTATAAATATTTCAGGATGCATCTGAGATAAAGATACATCATATAAAGACTCTGGTTGTTTTTTTTTTTAAAGTTTATTTATTTATTTTGAGAGAGAGAGAAAGTATGAGTCAGGGAGGAGCAGAGAGAGAGGGAAAGAAGGAGAATCCCAAGCAGGCTCCACACCATCAGTGCAAACCCTGATGTGGGGCTTGAACCCATGAACCGTGAGATCAAGACCAGAGCCAAAGTTGAATGCTTAACCAACTGAGCCACCCAGTTGCCCCACGAGTCTACTTGTAAAACACATATCTGTAATAGAATTACCACCCCTAAAATAAATTAATAATGATTCTTAAAATATCATCAAATATCAAGTCAGTATTCAAATTTCCAGTTATCTAATAGATGTCCTACATTTTGCCTTTCTCAGTGAGTTTTGACTTGACCCAAGAATTTGTGTGGGTTTGATGTGAAAGCTGAGGCATGAGAGTATTTCAGAATGCTGAGGTTCCTATCACCGTGGCATAATGAAAAGAGCACAGGATTCAGAACTAGCTAACATTATTTCTAGCCTTTGCTCTGTCTTGATAAACTCCCTGAGCCTCAGTTTTCTCCCCTATGAAATGGGATTCTATGTGTAAGGTGGGGTAATGACAAAACCTTCTCAAAGGGTGATTGGGGATTAAATGGGATTATATATAGGTATAGGGCTGTGACTTGGACCTGTTGACCAATTGTTTCCCAGGTTACAGAAGATATGGCTGAGAAGGGGTTTGGGCCCCAACATCATTTGTTTCTGGTGGCAAATGAGGACCAGAGCATCTGGCCTGCGAAGGCTGTCAGGGAATTTATTTTGCCTCTAACTGTCTTAGTAACCCAGCAGTCTGTCTGGTCCCCCTGCACAGTGGGTGTCCTGAGATAATTGCTCAAGTACTTTGTTAAAAGAGAAAAGCTCTCTGCGTTTCCATTAACTCCCTGCATGGGGCAGTTACAGCCCACTGCTCCAGGTACCATTTACAGTTCAATTTCTCAGTCATGATGGACTGAAATACCTGAGACTCACTTCTGCTCCTCTCTGTGAACAACATGCATTCACAAACAGCAGAGATTCATCGGTTCACTCTTCACCCGTCCCTTCGTATAATCATCTCCTCCTGGTCTCTCTCCCCGCTCCTCTTTAACTGATGGAGCCATGAATGCAGTTCACTTTGAATTTCAAATGTCCCAAGAAGTGCTTTCATCCACAGTGGGGACTGATGAGTTAGTTGCTTAGGAAATAAACTGAGCACACGGGAGCTGTTATAATTCCCTGCCCAATGCCAACATCACAAAGAATAGCACAGTAGCACATAAATCTACTACTTGCATATGTTTACTTAATCACATTGGAATTCTCTTTGAACTTGACCCCAGGGGATAAAGATTACAGAACTGGCTGGTAGCTAAAATAATCCACTGAAAAAGTTCAGTGTCACACAAGAACTTCAGGATAAAATGCTGGAGGGGCTGGTCGGTAAAAGTATATAACCAATGTGACTTTTGACTACAGGCTTACCCAGGGCTGTGTATGCCTCTCCACCGTAGGCCGTGGATTTCAAACTGGCTGGGAGGATATGATTTTCTCTGAAAATATATATGTGCCCAACCTTGGATTTCCATGTAATATTGCCAATTAAGTGTTTGGTCTCTCTAAAGTGCGATGGTCAGTGGGGCCGTGGGCTGGGCTTGATAAGGCTGGGTTGTGGGGTGGATAGTGCTGACTCTGTATTCAGGCACAAGTGGCAAGTGCAGATCTGAAAATTAAAGAGGTCAGGCTGAGCAGGGACAGGGTCAAGCAAGGAGGAGCATGTGTGCAGGGGTGTAGGGGTAGAGTGAGAAGGCAGGTGTGGAGGGGTAGTGAAGTGACAAGTCCCAGGCTAAAACTTCCCACAGGGTCCAGGCACTCCAGCTCATTTCTATGGAGGGTTGCTTGACTGTTGCAGATGGACTGACTGGTAAAGAGGTTGACAACTATGGTCTGTGGGCCAAATCTGACCTGACACCTGTTTTTGTATGGCCCGTGAACTAAGAATGGTTTTTTATATTAAAAAATTTTTTTATGTTAACTTTTGAGAGAGAGAAAGAGAGAGAGAGAGAGAGAGAGAGAGAGAGAGAGAGAGAGAGATTGTGAGTGGGGGAGGGGCAGAGAGAGAGAGGGAGACACAGAATCCAAAGCAGGCTCCAGGCTCTGAGCTGTCAGCACAGAGCCCAACGCAGGGCTCAAACTTGTGAACCACAAGATCATGACCTGAGCTGAAGTCAGTTGCTTAACCAACTGAGCCACCCAGGCACCTCAGTTTTTTATATTTTTAAATGATTGGGAAAAAAATCAAAAGAAGAAAAATATTCTGTGACTTAAAACATAGGAAATTCAAATTTCAATATCCATAAATAAAGTTTTATCGGTACACAGCCATATTCACTCACATAATGTCTAAGGCTGCCTTTGTGCCATCGTAGTAGAGTTAAGGAGCTACAACAAAGGCTGTATAGAACATAGTGCCTAAAATATTTACTACTTGGCACTTTACAGAAAAAGTCTATTGACCTATATTGTCCTTCCTTTAGAAGCACAGTTTTGAGACAGTTTAGGTTCTGGATGGCATTAAAGCCAAATGAAATGAGTAATGGACTCGTGGACTAGCTGATCTCAGTGTGGAACAGTTTCCTATCTGTAAAATGGGCATATTAACATTACCTGTCTCATAGGTGCCTGACTCCTAAGAGCCTGCTAATGGAAATCCCATGTATATTTCAAGATATTCGCATGGTTGGGAGGAGCCACAGAAATTGGCTGGAAAATGTTCTCAGATCTGGGTCATCGTCTTAACCACTTGCTGAGCTTTTAAAAAAAGAGGTCCCTGGGCCACCATTCCTTGAAGAGACTGATTCGGTAGGTTTGGGATGTGACTGAGAGTCTGTATTGTCACTAAGCTGCCCAGGGACAGGGAAGCTGTGATCTGCTCCACAAACTTCGAGCCACAGATGAAGAGACACGGGGGTTTGGTCAATCCTTCTGGGTCCATCTTCAATGGCTCCTTTGCCTGCATCTCTTCTTTTTTTTTTTTTTTTTTAATTTTTTTTTTTTCAACGTTTATTTATTTTTGGGACAGAGAGAGACAGAGCATGAACGGGGGAGGGGCAGAGAGAGAAGGAGACACAGAATCGGAAACAGGCTCCAGGCTCTGAGCCATCAGCCCAGAGCCTGACGCGGGGCTCGAACTCACGGACTGTGAGATCGTGACCTGGCTGAAGTCGGACGCTTAACCGACTGCGCCACCCAGGCGCCCCTGCCTGCATCTCTTCTTATTGAGATCCCATGGCCCCGTGCTTCTTCTCCTGTCCCCACACTGAGCTCAGGTTGTCCTGTGGCATTGTGGCTTGTGGATACCATTCTTTGCTGCTCAGGGCAGGAAGCTTTCTGAGGCCAGACTCAGGGGTGCACATTAGTCTCCCCACCAAAGCCTAGGATAAGGCCACACCTGGTTCCACATGGCTGGAGGTGAGAGGTATATCTTTGATTTCTACTTGGTTCCTTTCTAGCTGGGAGCCCTCAGCAAATCATTTAACAGTGACTCACTGCCACCCTAGACCTTAATTTTCTCATCTGTAATCCATGGCTGGCCCTCCTCATCTCATGAGGCCCTGTGGGGCCCAGAGAGATGATAGTCACAAAACCATTCCTTAAATGGAGAACATTGCAGGTGGAGATGGGGCTCTTAGATGCTCAATAAATGTGTTCCAGTTGGCCCAGAACCTGGGGCATGCACCTGGATATTGGGACATACACCTTCCAAGCTACCTCCCAAGTCTGTTGACCTCCATCGCCCAAGAAAGAGACGTGGATATTGGGTCTAGGTTGACTCACAGAGAAAGTCCTATATTCTGGAAAACCCTTCAACCTTGGGTAAACTGAACAGTTGGTCCACCTGGTTGGGACTGACCCAGGAACTGAGCCTTTGCACATTGGCCTAAGACAGATCAGCTGATTGAGAAGGAAGGGCTCAGAATTGTGGTGAAATAGGGGAGTGGGCCTTTGGCATCCTATTGAGGCCCCTTTCCTCCTGGCCAGGACCCCAACCCCACTTATTTTTTTTTTTAATTTTTTAAATGTTTATTCATTTTTGAGAGACAGAGCATGAGTTGCGGAGGGGCAGAGAGAGAGGGAGACACAGAATATGAAGCAGACTCCAGGCTCTGAGCTGTCAGCACAGAGCCTGACACGGGGCTCCAACCCACAAACTGTGAGATCATGACCTGAGCTGAAGTTGGGCGCTAACTAACTGAGCCACCCAGGCACCACCCCTCCAACCCCACTTCTAACACCGCTCTTCTTCTGGGTCCCCTCTGAGATGACATGGAGCCTAATCTAAGGCTGTATTTAGAATTTGTCCACTTTTCTCCATCTCCTTCTCCCTCCCAAGTTTGAGCCACCATCACATTTCCCCTGAAAGCAGTTTCTGAACTTATTCACCTGTTTTCACTCTGGCCCTCATCAAGTGCACCCTTCACACAAGTCTACACAATCAACTGACAACACAGGTTGCATCAAAATGCCAGTATAATCATGTAGTTTATGCTTGAGTTTTTCATGGCTACCCCAGTTCTCTTAGGACACAGACCAAACTCCTTACCTGGGCTGCAGGGCTGTTCTCTGGTCCCTCCTCCTCTCCAGACTTACCTGTTTCCTTGCCCCCTTGCTCACTCTGCTTGCTCATCTCCCTCATGGTTTGGGGTCTATCTGATTCTTGGAATGCTCTTCTTCCTGCTTAGCCTGGCCAACACCACTCCTTTTCAGGCCTCAGCTCCAACATCATTTCCTCAAGGAAGCTTTCTTTAGCCCTCTTTAGTACTGGTTTTACCTGTACTTCATAGTGCTTAACAGAAATGTCATTCTGATTTATATTTGTATATAATCACTTGTTGTCTGTCTCCCCTGTAAGACTGTAAACCTCATGAGGGAAGGGACCACATTTCTCTTGTTCCTACTGCATTCCTAGTAACTAGCACAATGCTCAATAGACATTCTTTGGATGAATGGATGGTTGAATGGATTATCCGGTGGATATATGGATGAAAGCTGAAGGGGGTGGATGGTGGATAGATTATGGTTGGATGGTAGCTGGAAATATCCATGGAATGAATGGATGATTGGAAGAATAAGTGGCTAGATGGCTGGATTGATAGGATGGATGAGATAGATGAGTGGATGGAAGTGCAGGTGAATAGGGGGTCCTGGGACCCTGTACTCCTTGTCCTTGATCTACCCCAGTAGAGGAGCTGATATCTTGTCCCAGTCTCGTTCCATCCATTGGTTTTTCCTCATCAACAGTAATAGCTGCCAACATTCCTGGCAGAAGGGACATACCTTTCTCCATCTCTTTGGGAAGATGATTGTTTGCAAGGCAGTAGCAGAATGGTTCCAGCAGGCCCCGGTGAAGATGGGACCCGATGCCCTGACCTCAATTCCACCAAATTCTACTACCTGTTAGGATTACTTAGATGTCACCTAGAAATAGAACCCTCAGCAGCAGCTTCCTCTGAGCCGGGCCCTCATTAGTCGGATTCTGCATTGTGAGTGGCAGTAGTCAGCTGCTGGTGCTGGTGCTTTGGCTGTAAACATCCTGAGCCCTACTTCTCTCCTAAAGCAGGGGTGAACATACCTTTTTGTACAGGACCAAATAGTAGCTATTTTAGGCTTTCCAGGCCATGCAGTCTCTGTTGCAACTATTCATCTCTGTTTTTGTAGCATGAAAGCAGCCACAGAGAATATGTAAACAAATAAATGTGACTGTGTTGCAGTGAAACTTTACAAAAGAGGTAGATTTGGCCCACAGGCTATAGTTTACCAATTCCTGCCTTAGAGCAATAGCTGTTAAAGTATGGTCTTTAAGAGCTGGGAACTTGTTAGCAATGAGAGTTCTTAGGCCCTGCCCTAGGCCTACGAAATCAGAAACAAGTATTTTCTGTTCATATCCCCACTTCCTTTTGAGGCTCTAATTACACATATATTAGGTTGCTGGAAATTGTCTCAGAGCTCGATGATGTGCTTTTAATTCTTTTTAAAAAATCTTTATCTTCCCTTTTTCATTTTGGGTAATTTCTATTACTGTCTTTAAGTTTACCAGTCTTTTATTTTGCAGTATCTACTCTTCTGCTAATCCCATACCGTGTTGTTTTTTTACCTGAGACATTGCGGTGTTCATTACTAGAACTTTGATTATGGTCTTTTAAAAATATCTTTAATTTTAAAAATATCTTTCTTTTTAAAAAAATTTTTTTAACATTTATTTATTTTTGAGACAGGGAGAGACAGAGCATGAACGGGGGAGGGGCAGAGAGAGAGGGAGACACAGAATCAGAAGCAGGCTCCAGGCTCTGAGCCGTCAGCCCAGAGCCCGATGCAGGGCTCAAACTCACGGACCGCGAGATCGTGACCTGAGCTGAAGTCGGACACTTAACCGACTGAGCCACCCAGGCGCCCCTAAAAAATATCTTTCATGTTTCTAAGTAACTTTTCAACATATGGAATACAGTTTTAATAATTGTTTTAATCTCCTTGTGTGCTAACATCTGTGTCAGTTCTGGGTTAATTTCAATTGATTGAATTTTTTCCTCTCTATAGTCATGATTTTTTCTTTCATTTTATGTCTAGTAATATTTGATTGGATGTCAGATATTGTGGTTTTACCTTGTTGGGTACTGGATTTTTGAATTCTTGAGCTTTTTTCTGAAATGCAGTTAAATTACAGTTTGACTCTTTTGAGTCTTGGTTTTAAGCTTTGGCAGGCAGGGGCGCCTGGGTGGCGCAGTCGGTTAAGCGTCTGACTTCAGCCAGGTCACGATCTCGCGCGCGGTCCGTGAGTTCGAGCCCCGCGTCGGGCTCTGGGCTGATGGCTCAGAGCCTGGAGCCTGTTTCCGATTCTGTGTCTCCCTCTCTCTCTCTGCCCCTCCCCCGTTCATGCTCTGTCTCTCTCTGTCCCAAAAATAAATAAACGTTGAAAAAAAAAAAAAAAAAAAGCTTTGGCAGGCAGGACCAGAGCAGTGCTGTCTGGGGTTAACTATTCTCCACTACTAAGGCAAAAGGTTTTTGAATACTTGAAATCCATGAAGTTTCCCTGTCTGGCTGTTGGGAATAGGCACTTTTCCTGGCCCTTCTTTTGGGAGGTTCTTTCCATGACCTATGATAGTTTTCTCCTATGTATGTGCTGATAAATCTCTGCTAAGTACTCAAAGGTAACCCTGTGCAGGCCTCCAGAATGCTCTCCTCTCTAGCACTCTATCCTTCAACCTGTAGTGGCCCGAGCTTTCTCAAACTCTTAGCCTTGTTTCTTCATCTCAGGGAGTCCACTGGGCTCTTCTTGGGTTTCCCTTTCCTGTACCTTATCTGGAAACTTTCTGAAGGTAATAATCTAGGCAACCATAGGTCTTACTTATTTCCTGGTCTCAGGATCACTGTCTATCACTCCTTGATGGCCAATGGTATTGAAAATCATTACTCCATCTTGGTCGAATGTGATTCTGTAAGCAAAAGTGTTGACCTCTGATATTCTGATTGGTCAAAGTAGTAACTCAGACTATATAAATTTTAGGACATTTGATTCCTTGGAAACACAGTGAAGAATTTATTTTCATTTTACAGTAAAGGACATCTAGGCTCAGACAGGTGGAACTGACCACTCATTTGACACTGAAGCTCTCATATGTTCATTACATGATGCTGTTTCTTTATATATCAGCCAGCCCCTCCTGGGATGTCTCCTCTTCCAGCCACAGCACACACTGGGAGTATAGTAGACTGAGTCAGACCTTCCTAGTTACTCAAAGTGTGGGCTGGGGGCCAGAATCATCAGCATCCCCAGGAGCTTGTTAGATATGCAGAGGCTTGGGCCCACCCCAGACCTGCTGAATCAGAACCTGCGTGTTAGCAAGATCTCAGGTGACTTTTTGTACGCATTACAGTTGGAGACACGTTACGTTAGAAAATAGTTCCTGGGCCTTGATCTCCTGGCCTAGTCCTTGTTCCCTGGGAGCATAGACTGAGCTGAATTGAGAGGAGGCAGGCCAGACACTGGAGTGAAACTGTGGGTCCCCACCTCTCTTCCCTTAGCTGTTCATATGCCTGCACAGCCCATCCTGGACAAGGCTCCTGGACAAGCCAGCTTGTAAGCATAAAGAGTTTTAGGGGTTCCCTGATGAAGGAAGACTTTCTTGACAAAAAAAAAAAAAAAAAAAGTCATTTTAGGCCCTGGCCACCTTGTGAAAGTATGTAAGAACAAACAGTCACTACCAGGCCGACAGGTAAGCCTAATTGTATCAAAGACAATAAATCAGTGGTAAAACTCCCTGTACTGATTCAAAGTGAAGATTGACATCCTTGAGGTGTCATTGCAGGATTGAAACCCCTTTGAGCACTCAGATACCAGAGCTGCTAGAGCCAAAGAATTGATGACCCCGACCCTTCCTGGCCTTCATGACTTTGACCTGGACTTGGTCACGTGAAGATGACTTTTGACCCAGTTCCATGCCACAGTCCCCATTGTGCAAGCCTCTTCATGAATACATACACACCCTTAGCTTAAAACCTCCCCAGTTTTATTGTTGGAGGAGATACCCTTTGGGAAATGATGTTCTTGTTGCAAGTGAAACCCTTCCTTTTCCTATTCTTTGACTTGGTTGTGTCTTTGTCTTGACACCCACCTGCCCTCTGGGAGTTCATTTAGATCACAGTTTTCCAGGAATCTGTGACTCACCCTGCCCTTATCTACCTGCCAGGTGCTTCCCTGGCCAGAGGCCAGTGGGCTGATCTCTAGGAGAAGGAGCCAGAAGGGCCTCTGGATTAGGGGGAGGGAGATGAGCAGAGGGTAGCGGGGAGGGGCTGCAGGGCCTGGTGTCTTTCCTGCAGGACCAGCCTGGGCTACAGCCTGCTCCACTCCCTAGCCCTTGAGCTGACCACAGTCAGAGCCAGCCAGGTTATTAGCCTCACAGATCACCTTAGCATTTACCTTCTGAGGCTTGTCTCTGCACTTCAAGGAGAACATTTCCAAAAATGCCTCTGGATTCATTCTCGGTAGGACAGAGACTTCTGAGCAGATGGCCCTACAGGACTGAAACCACAGGGGAGGAGAAGGCAGGGCTGTTACAGAGCCATTTATTTCTTGTTTATTTCCTCTGAGGCCAATGACGTGCAATTCTCATAGATTGCTCCCAGGAAGAATGTGGCATCCTAAGGTCCAAAGAGCTGCGAGAGGCTTACCAAATTTCTAGGCCAGCCTCTTCTTCCCAGGCAAGCATGCTCTTCATATAAAGACAGAACTCCAGACACAAGTAGAATTTTTCTCCTAACCAGGGGACACTGCAACCCCTCTCTAAGCACGGGGTTCCCAGATTCCTCTAACCTACCCAGTGTCCACACCTGCACAACACTTACGAACCATACCTCAGCCAGGTGCCCAGGTTAAAAAGCAGTGGTCTGTGAAGTCACGGGAACCTGGCTTCGGATCTGGAATGCACTGTGTATTAGCTGTGAGGCTTCCAGCAAGTTTAGAAGCTTTGGGCCTCTAGACAAGGGGGTGAAATGGGGACCAGTTGAAATGGTCAATTTTATGTGTCAACTTGACTGGGTCATGGAGCGCCCAGATAGTTGGCTAAACGTTATTTCTGGGTACGTCTTTGAGGCTGTTTCCACCTGCAATTAGCATTTGAATTGGTGGGTTCAAATAACTAAATAATCCAGGCTACAAAACTGCCTAATTGAACTATGAATACAGGTCTGTTTTATCTGGCATTTTGCTTCAAATCCCTGCTTTTGTTGACTGAGAGGCACCTGACTCTTTTTTTCCTTTTATTATCTTATCTTATCTTATCTTATCTTATCTTATCTTATCTTATCTTATCTTATAAATTTACATCCAAGTTAGTTAGCATATAGTGCAACAATGATTTCAGGGGTAGATTCCTTACTGCCCTTAACCATTTAGCCCATCCCCCCTCCCACACCCCTCCAATAACCCTTTGTTTGTTCTCCATATTTAAGAGTCTCTTATGTTTTGTCCGCCTCCATTTTTATATTAGTTTTGCTTTCCTTCCCTTATGTTCATCTGTTCTGTGTCTTAACATCCTCATATGAGTGGAGTCATATGATATTTGTCTTTTTCTGACTAATTTCACTTAGCGTAATACTCTCTCGTTCCATCCACATAGTTGCAAATGGCAAGATTTCATTCTTTTTGATTGCCGAGTAATACTCCATTGTATATATATACCACATCTTCTTTATCCATTCATCCATCGATGGACATTTGGGCTCTTTCCATACTTTGGCTGTTGTCGATAGTGCTGCTATAAACATGGGTGTGCATGTGTCCCTTCGAAACAGCACACCTGTATCCTGTGGATAAATGCCTAGTAGTGCAATTGCTGGGTCGTAGGGTGGTTCTATTTTTAGTTTTTTGAGGAACCTCCATACTGTTTTCCAAAGTGGCTGCACCAGTTTGCATTCCCACCAGCAGTGCGAAAGAGATCCTCTTTCTCCACATTGAGAGGCACCTCACTCTTAACCCAACCCTGCATCTTATTACAGTAACTGAAGCCACTCAGAAATAACTCCATTGTGATATTTAGCAGATTATTTTTAATCTGATGAGTAAATTCACATTAGTGCAGCTGTTCATGTCAAAGAGAAGAACAGAGTGAAGGGTGTTTGGGGCACCTGCTGGGCTCGCCTCATAAAAGGGGGCTTATCTTGCGTTCTGTCTCAGGTCATGCTATTTCTGTGGGAGTATGCTGTCACAGACTTACTGCTGGTGGCAATTCTAACACTTGAAGAATGAGGAAATGTCCTAATTCAGTAAGAAGGCCATGACTACACAAGTGAGGCAGTTTTCCAGATGAAGGAGGATGCTGGCCGCAATCCCATTTTCCTAAGCCTTGTGCTAGGCAGACTTCCTGCACACCTACCTCTTCACTAGGTTTTCTTTTTCTTCTGTGGGACTCACTCCCAAGGCAGAGAGCATCCACTGCCTTGTTCACTGGCTAGCTGGGTTCACCTGCCTATGGGACTGAGATCTTCCTAGAAAATTCCTTCTGGAATCATAGCCTTCAAAATTGCTGTTCCTTCAGCCAGAGACAGGCTTCCCCCAGGCATGTACATGACTGTCTCCTTGCCATTGAGGCATCCCCTAAAATGTCACCTCCTCAGAGAAGCCCTCCCTGACCACCTGTCTAGAGAAGTCCCCACCCCTGCCAGCAGTTTCAGGTACTGTCAGCCATGTGAGTGTGCCACTTCAGACACCGGACTCAGCCAGGCATTCAGATGGCCATGGCCCTAGCTGATATCTGACTGTGAGGATGTGAGACCCAGTCAGGAACCCCAGCTGAGCCTGGTTACCTCACTGACCATGAGGGAGGTAAGTGACAGCAGGAAGCCGGAGTGCTTACCTCACTGCAGCCCTAGGAGGAGTGAAATCCTTGTTTTTGTTTTTGGTTTTTAGTTTCTATTTTAACCGCCCCTCCCCCCCACTAGTGCTCCTCACAAATGTCCTCCTTAATCCCCACCACCTATTTCCCCCATCTTCCCCCTCACCCCCCACCCCCCGGGAACCATCTGTTCTTTACAGTTAAGAGTCTGCTGGGGCGCCTGGGTGGCGCAGTCGGTTAAGCGTCCGACTTCAGCCAGGTCACGATCTGGCGGTCCGTGAGTTCGAGCCCCGCGTCGGGCTCTGGGCTGATGGCTCAGAGCCTGGAGCCTGTTTCCGATTCTGTGTCCCCTCTCTCTCTGCCCCTCGCCCGTTCATGCTCTGTCTCTCTCTGTCCCAAAAATAAATAAACGTTGAAAAAAATTAAAAAAAAAAAAAAAGAGTCTGTTTCTTGGTTTGTCTTTCTCTTTCTCTCTGTCTCCCCCTTTGCTCATTTGTTTTGTTCCTTAAATTCCGCACATGAGTGAGATCATATGGTATTTGTTGTTCTCTGACTGACTTATTTCACTTAGAATTATCCTCTCTAGCTCCACTCATGTGGTTGCAAATGGCAAGATTTCATTTTTTTTTAATGGCTGAGTAATATTCTATTGTAAATATACACCACACCTTCTTTATCCATTCGTCAGCTGATGGCCACTTGGGCTGCTTCCATATCTTGGCTATTGTAAATAATGCCGCGATAAACATCGGGGTGCCTGTATCTCTTTGTATTAGTATTTTTGTATCCTTTGGGTAAATAGTAGTATGGTTGCTGCATTGTAGGGTAGTTCTATTTTTAACTTTTTGAGGAAGGGAGGAGGGACATTCTTTTTATTTTATTTTATTTTAGTTTTAGTTTTAGTTTTTTATTTAAAAAATTTGAATGTTTATTTTTGAGAGAAAGAGAGAATGAGAATGAGCAGGGGAGGCACAGAGAGAAAGGGAGACAGACAATCTGAAGCAGGTTCTGCACTGTCAGCACAAAGCCCAATGTGGGCCTTGAAACCTTAAGCCGTGAAATCATGACCTGAGCCAAAGTCAGACACTTAACTGACTGAGCCACCCAGGTGCCTCTGGAGGAGGGACATTCTTATCCCCATTAGAAAAGAGGAAATGAAGCCACACAGAGGCAATTTTACCCCCACAACTCTGCTATGAGGCATTAATAGCCTGATTTGATAGAGGAGAAAGTGAGGCTCCGAGGGGTTTGAAAATCTCCCTGGGAGTCCCTGCTGGTAGCTTTGGGGTAGGTAAGAGGCCCAGAGGACTGAGGGCCGAGCCTCCAGCCTCCACCCTCACCCCTTCCCGGCCTCCCTGTCACTTCCAGCCAGGCTACTGCATTTCTCACCTTTCCAGGGAGCCCCGCCCTCCCCAGGCAAGCACCAGGGGCTGACGTTTTGTGAGCTGTGCTAGGAGCAGCGCTGAGCAAAAATAAACTCCAGATGGAGCAAAGAGCTAAACAAACAAAAACGAGAATAGAATATTGGCAGAATATATAGGAGAATATTTTTGTAATCCTGGGGAGCGTAAGCCTTCCTCACCAAGTCACCAAACCCAGTGCTACCAAGGAAAAGATGTAACAGTAAAAATCTTCAGGCTGACAAAAGGCACAGCGAGGGGAGTGAAGTGGGATCACAGGCCGGAGAAAACTTTTTCGTCGTTACCTCACAAAGAGTTAATATTCAAAATACCCAATGACAAAAAGTCAAAGTACCCAATTCGAATGATGAACAAAGGATCTTAGACAATTCACAGAAGACAACTGTAACTAGCAATCGACCTAAAAAAATGTACTCGGCCACTTCCTTCACGGTCAGGAAAAAGCAAACTAAAACAAAGACTTTGTTAGAAACTCAGATGGACAACTTTTTGTAAATGTTTATTTACTTGTTTTGAGAGAGAGACAGAGAGCGTGAGCAGAGGACAGAGAGAGACACAGAATGTGAAACAGGCTCCAGGCTCTGAGCTGTCAGAAGAGCCGGATGCAGAGCTCGAACACACAAACCGCGAGATCATGACCTGAGCCAAAGTTGGACACTTAACTGACTGAGCCACCCAGGCGCCCCTCAGATGGACAATTAAAAAAAAAAATGGATGCTGTCGAGAGGTGTTGGGGTGTCAGGACAAAAGGCATTCTTAGACCTGGCTGGTATTTGTAATTTCATGCTTATGTCCACAAGGTGTTTATGGAGGTGAAATTTTCCCACTAACTTTCTAGAACCGTGCTAGTCCATATGGTAGCCACTCACCACATGTGGCTACTGAGTGCTTGGAATATGGCTAATCTGGGGGCGTCTGGGTGGCTCAGTTGGTTAAGCATCCAACTCTTGGTTTCTGCTCAGGTCATGATCTCATGGTTTGTGAAATCGAGCCCTGTGTCGGGCTCTGTGCTGACAGCATGGAGCCTGCTTGGGATTCTTTCTCCCTCTCTCCCTGCCCTTTTCCCTGCTCTTGCTCTCTGTCTCAAAATGAATAAACATTAAAGAAAAAAAAAAAAAAGAAATGTGGCTAGTCTGAACAACAGTGGGCTATAAGTGCAAAATACACTGAGATTTTAAAGACTTGGTGTGAAAAAGATCATGTCAATGTCAAATACCTCATTAAGAATTTTTAAAATATTGATTACAGGTTGAAATGACAATCTCTGGATATGTTGAATCAGATAAAATATTATTAAAGTCAATTTTATCTGGTTCCTTGTTTTTTTTTTATATATATATTTTTAATGTTTATTTATTTTCAAGACAGAGAAAGACAAAGCATGAACGGGGGAGGGTCAGGGAGAGGGAGACACAGAATCTGAAACAGGCTCCAGGCTCTGAGCTGTCAGCACAGAGCCCCATGCGGGGCTCGAACTCACAGACCGTGAGATCATGACCTGAGGCGAAGTCGGCCGCTTAACCGACTGAGCCACCCAGGCGCCCCAGGTTCCTTGTTTTTTAATGCGGCTCTTGGGAAAGGTAATTCCATATATGACATGCATTTATTTCCCATGGACAACGCTGTTTCAGGATACAACTAAGCTGACACTTTTTGCGAGCTGTACGGATATGTGGTTCGGCTCAACCTGGGTTGAGTTCCCCCCAATCCTTAATTAATGGGGCCACATGACTGAAGGTTTCTATCTTCCCAGCCTGGGATGGGCAGTGGGTGAAGAAGAGTGAGAGGACCCAGGGTCCGTCTCTGTATCTATCAGGCTGGACGTTGGGCACGTGCATCCCTGCCATTCCTAGACTTGGTTTTCCTCTTGTACATGATGTGGGGGTGTCAGCTCCTGCTCTGAGAAAGGGAGACTAGATGCCTTCTGGCCTTCCAATGCCATGGTGGGCGTTGGGTACTCCCGACAGCAGCCATCCTGGGCCTGACTCTCTAAGGGACAGATGGACAGACTTCTGGGACTTAGAAGGAAGCCACCTCCCTGCTCAGTGGCCTCAGAGGGAGAGCTGCCAAGCAGAGCTGGATGTGGAGTGGTACAGGGAGCGAGGGCCCTGGCAGCCCAACACACGCCCAACCTCAAGGCTACATTGGCCTCATTGACCTGAGCACCTGGATAGAAAGGACTTGAACCTCAGAGGAGCTGGAATATTCTGAGCCAGTAAGAGGAGAGAGAGCAGAGTGAGTGTGCTTAAAATATGTATGTGTGTGTAGGGGGAGTCACCATGGCCAGACTCCTGCTCCCCCCTTTCATAGGGGGTTTCTCCGCATAAATATTCTTTCTTCTTCCAGCCTGACAAACTGAGTGAATCAAACCTTTGGGGCTACTCACACTGCCAATACTGAAATGTGAGTTGGTGTGTGAGTTAGAAATAGTATTCAACTCTGAGCCAGGAGACAGCCTCCCCACACCCCCCAATAAAAAACGTAGGTCAAACATATCACGTCAGGTGTTTTGTTTTTCCTGTCACATAGAAGTCCACAGGAAGGTGTTTTAGGGCTGGTGTGATGCCCCACAGTAATCCGGGAGCCAGGCTTCTCTGCCTTCCTGCTCCACCATTGCCAGTGAGTGGCTTTCATCCTTAAGTTTGCCTCTGCTTCAAAATGACTGTTGGAGCTCCAACTATCACACCTGCATTCCAGGGAGGGAAAGGAGGAAGAGAGAAGAGCAAAAACATGCATCCCAGCTTTCTGTTCTCCTCAGATATCATACTCGGTAGCCTCTATTTGCATTTCATTGACCAGAATTTCATTACTCAGGTGCAGGGGAGTCTGGGAAATGTTGTTTTCTGGCTGGATGCATTACCACTTTGAATTAAACAAGAGTTCTGCTTCTTTTCTTTCTTTCTTTTGTTTTTTTAAAGAAAGTGGGGGAGGGAGGCTTTTTAAACTTTATTTTGAGAGAGCGAGAGAGCGAGCACGAGCAGGGGAGGAGCAGAGAAAGAGAGAGAGGGAGAGAGAGAGGATCCCAAGCAGACTCTGTGCTGTCAGTGCAGAGCCCGACATGGAGCTAGAACTCATGAACTTTGAGATAATGACCTGAGCCTAAATCAAGAGTCGGCTGCTTAGGCAACTGAGCCACCCAGCCGCTAAGAGTTCTGTTTCTAAGGAAGAATAGGAGAATGAATCTTGGTGGGCAACTAGCAATTTCTGCCTCACCAACATGGCAGTCAAGGTCTTGAACCTCCACACCAGTGAGTTCATTCTGCAGGCATGGCTCGCAGATGGGACTGCGTGGAAAGCCCATCATTTGGCTGTTAGGTCTCTCTGCCCTGACTTGAAGAAGAAACTCCTGAGCAAGCTGGAGTTTCCTACCTCTGGCTCAGCATTTCTGCTGCTTCTAAGGCAACATCTGGAAACCCATGTGAAGGCCAGACCCACTGACAGCTCTTCCTCATTGTTCCCCAGTGAGGAGGGCAGTTTCCATTCCGCTACCCTGGAGTTGCCCACTGGGAAGACACTGAGTTTGCAAGTGCACGCACGCATGCGCACACACACGCCCACCCCTCCATTCCAACTCTCCCTTTCACCTACATTTCTCCCAGCTCTCTCTAGTGCACACACCTACATTCCCCCCCAACTGCCCCTCATCCTTGTCTCTCTTTCTTGTTCACACTCACCTCTCAAGGCAAGGACCCTCTTCTAGTGTTAATACCTTTTCACCTGGAGCAGGTTACACAGCCTTCTCCCATAATACTGGCAGATCTTTGGGGAGGGGTGTGGGTCCTGGAGGTCTGCGATCCAAAGCCCTGCACACCCCCTACAGGACGCTGTGGGCATCACCCTTTCAGCTGCGCAACCTCGTAAATCAATATCGCGTCTCATTTTTAAAGCTGCTTTCATGACGACACTGGTTTTCCATTTAATCCCCCAGAGCTAACAATATGTAATCAGTTTTCCTTAACAAATGACCTCTTTTAACTTCATTAGATCATAATTAATTTGCTAGCATGTAACCAAGATAATTAACACTGCAGATTAGAGCCAGGCAAAAAGAAGCAGCCTCTTTTCTCATGGCTGAGGCAAATATTGACTCAAATCTGAGCTGTTGTCTAATTTCCCTTACAATTCAATTCATTGAAGGGGGTGATTGGTGGTGACTGGTGCGTTTTGTTTAAAAAATTAAAGAGGAGGCAAGATGGAGGGGTCTTGCTACAGAGCACTGTGTTGCCAACTCATGTTTTGGATCATTTGGCTTTCCTGTCCCCGGATGCAGAGACATGAAACCAGAGAATCAAGTGGCATTTGAACATGGTTAATGGAGACTGCATTATTTTTTTTTTAGAGTTTATTTATTTTTGAGAGACAGAGCATGAGTATGGGGAGGGACAGAGAATGAGGGAGACACAGAATCCAAAGCAGGCTCCAAGGCTGTCAGCACAGAACTGGCTTGAACCCATGAACTATGAGATCGTGACCTGAGCTGAAGTGGGATGCTTAACTGACTGAGCCACCCAAGTGCCCCAGTTAATGGAGACTTTAAATACCTGGAGCGACTTTCCCCTCAGTAGGCAGGGGGGCGGGGAGGTGGGGCAGGAGAGAGGCTCCCCGACTGACTGTAGAATAAGGATCTGGATTGTGTATATTCTCTCGCCAGGGGTAGGGGTGTACAAAGCCCCTCACTCCTTTCTCTGGTTTGCTCCCCATGCAGATTGGTGCTGGGCATGGTGGAGACGAGCCACCTTGCTGGCCTCGGCATTTTGGATGAGAAAACAGCCCCAGAGAAGTGAGAGAGGCTTGCCCTGTGTCTCCCTGCTGTTGGTGAACACCGATGCAGACGTTGGCTGATGCTGGGCTCCTTGTAGCTTTCAGTGGCACCTGTACATATCATCAGTGAGGCAAGCAAGGTGCCAGGCCATGAACTTGGAGGACCCCTTACTCTCAAGCACCTGCATTTGTGCCCTCACTACCTTCTTGTTGCACTCTGGCCCAGGCCCCGCATCACAACTTGCTAACCTCTGTTTCCAGGTATTCCCTGCCAGACCCTGCACTACTCATTTTTCATGTATTATTGCATTCAATTCCCACCATCCTAGTGATATGGGTGTGATATCGGTACTTTCATTTTTACTGATGAGGACAGTGGGGCTTAGAGAGGGAGTAACTTGACCAAAGTCATGAGGCTGGAAAGGCAGAGTTCGGTTGGAATCCCGGCTCCAGGCCCCATGCTCTGTTAGTAGAACCCCAGATTTCCCAGGGAGAGAAATGCTTGGATCCACACATTATCATCCCATGGGTTGCTTGCTCAGCCTGCAATGGCAGGGGTGGGGGTGGGGGTTCCCTGGAGAGGTGCTGGGGAAGGGAGAGAAAGCCAGGTGCCACATGGCTTGGGAACATGGCCCCGCATGTGTGAGTGGTGGTGGGGAGGGTGTGTGGCCACAGGAAGGAAGCAAGGAATCTCACTCTGTCCCCTCAGGTCAGCAGACCCTGCTGATGAAAACAGGGCTGCTTTTACCTTTGTCTCTTGCAGCCTCCCAATCTTAAACACATAATTCCTTTGCATTTGGTTCTTTCTCTGAGTCTCTGGAGATGGAGCCTTTCCCTGGGGATGGAGGATAGGGTGGGCATGCTCAGTGGGGCTGGGGTTTGGGGCTCAGGCTGTGGCTAACTCCAAGCCTTGGAGGCTGATAGGAGGGCAGCCTCCTGGAGCATCCCCACAACCCCAGTGCAAGGAACATTTACTCTTTGGGGGAAGGAAAGCTGGGGACAGGGGGTAGGCTCTCTGTAAGGGCAGCAGGGATCCCTTGGGCCACGAACAGTGCTCTGAGGGAGCCAGCCCAGCCCCCTGCCCACAGTGAGCTGAGAACCAGAACAGCAGCTGATCTGAAAGACTGTGATCTATAATTTATACCCAGCTCCTTCCAGAAAGGACTGGCGGCTGTCTGCCAGGGGATTTGTAACTGTGGGTTTTGCTTTGATGAAGCTAAGGGGATTTCAGGTGGTCCCTCAGGTTAGGTGGTACTGAATCTGCTGTGAAGCAGATTCCCATGTATTCACTTCTCTATCTTCACAGCACTGCTACAGAGTCAGAATAATTATCTCCATGTGACATGGGGAAACTGAGACACACAGGGTGACATGACTTGCCCAAGGTCCCATACCTGGAGAAGGCAGGATTTAAATCCAAGTCTGCTTGATTTGGGCAGCATCCAAGATTATTCCCTAGGAGGCAGATGTTGATGTCATTTAAAATCTCTGGCTGAAATCTCTTTGGTGCCTACGGGCATTTTAGGCATGACCCAGCTCTGCATGTTACCCAGATGGTTCTAGCCACCCACTGAACTGTGGCCTATATTTCCGTGGGAACATTTCCACCCAAAACATGGGTCTTGGCTGCTCTGGAATAGAATGTCTTTTGTTATGTAAAGAGTGAAGGGGATGAGATTTGACATCTATGTACTTTGTACATGCAGACCTGGCCATAAGGAGATCTACTACCCACCTCTCCAATCAAAGAACTGAATTGTAGATGATGCGGTCCTTAAGAACATGACTCTGAAGTCAGATTGCCTGGTTCCAATGTTGGCTCTGCCACTGGGTGATGTATTTTTCAGCTTGGGCGGCCATGACAAAATACCATAGACTGGGTCGCTTAAACAAGAGATGTTTAAGTATAAACATTTCTCAAGAGAGAAATGTATTTTCTCACAGTTCTGGAGGCTGGAAGTTCAAGATCAAGTGTTAGTTGGATTGATTTCTTCTGAGACTCCTCTTTTTAGCTTGCAGATGGCCTCCTTCTTGCCATGTCTTCACATGGCCTCTCCTATGTGCACATCCCTCCGGTCCCTTCTTATAAGGACACCAATCCTATGGGATTGGGGCTCTACCTTTATAACTTCATTTAATGTGAGTTATTCCTTTAAAGACCCTATCTCTAAGTACAGTCACATTGGGGGTTAGGACTTCAACATATGTATTTTGGAGGAACAAAGTTCAACAGGTTTTTTGTTTTATTTTTTATTTTTTGAGAGAAAGAGAGAGTGAGAGAAAGAGAGAGAGAGAACAGTGGAGGAGGGGCAGAGAGAGAGAGAATCCCAAGCAGGCTCCACAACCAGTGAGGAGTCTGATGAGGGGCTGTATCCCACAAACCATGAGATCATGATCTGAGCCAAAAATCAAGAGTCAGATGCTTAACCAACTGAGCCACCCAGGTGCCCCTGGAGGAACACAGTTTAGTGCATCATATATGAATATAGTCAGGAGCCTCCCTAAGCCTCAGTTACATGAGGTTAATAAAAGTAACTATTCCATAGAGTTGTCGAGGGAGTTGAGGGAACACATGAGGACAACACATGTCATATAGCAAGTGCTTCATGTACCCACTGCCACCACCATCACCTCCAGCATCACCACTGCATTATCTGTGTCACTCTAAAGGGGGTTACAAGGAACCCAGGGGGCTGCTGGTTTCAGACCTGTAGGTCCTGCTTGTCGTTTTTGGCTCAAAATTGCAGCCACACAGAATCAGAGCTGCAAGGATCTTGACCTATGATACCAGATGCCGATTCTACAAATGAAGAGACTGAAGGTAAGCTAGTGGCTCATCTAGGGTCAGAATACTGGTGCCCTGGCCCCTGTTGTGCTGTTCCTATGGGTTTTTGAACCATTTCAGTGACCACAAGGGGCCAGAAAGATACGTTCCTTGCTGGAGTCACCATGAGGTATCTGAACTATTATTTTTTCCCCTTCATTTTTTTTTATGTTTATTTACTTAGAGAGAGAGAGAGTGCACACGTGCATGAGTTGGGGAGAGGCAGAGAGAGAAGGAGGGAGAGAAGCACACAGGAGGGGCAGAGAGAGGGAGAGAGAGAGAATCTCAAGCAGGCTCCACACTATCAGCACAGAGCCCAACATGGGGCTCAATCTCATGAACCACAAGACCATGACCTGAGCTGAAATCAAGAGTCAGATGCTTAACCAACTGAACGACCCAGGTGCCCCTTCCCTTAATGTTTTAATGCCTGTTTTCCTCATGTCTGGACAGAGTGCCTGTCAAAAGTGAGTGAATTAAAGCCATTAATTACCAGCTCCCTACACATGGGTCCCCAGCCCAGCCCCTCTTCGCAGACCCAGTGTCCCAGCTCCTGATGTGATGACATCAAAACCTTCCAAGGGCAGCCTAACATTTCCTTGCCTTATCCCATCCAGGCATCTGTGTCTCCCCAGGAATTTGGATGGAAGTATTAATGATCCACCAGGCTTCAGTCAGAAGGGCATGATGACTCACTTGTTTTGACAGTATAATATCTCTAGTTAAAAATAATGCAGATGCTAAAATCCAGAAGTCCCAACAAGGCCTGGCAGCTTCTGACCAAACGTCCACTCCTGCCATCTTCCTTCCAGCAGGACCCAACTGTGCTCAGGTCTGAGGTACCATGTACTCAGTGGGAGTCAGCCTGGAGCCCAGCTCTCTCCTGTTTTGTGTTAGGGCTGGGCATGTGACCCAGTTCTGGCCAATAGGATTGGAGGGAAGTCTCCTGGGACTTTTTTAGATGGGAATCCCCTGCCTCCTAGTTTCAGGTCTTGGGATTCAGTTGTTTGGGAAGTGATGGCCGCAGCAGCTCTCCTACAACCAGGAGGGCAAGGTCAGAATAGGCGCTCAGAGGATGGGCCTGGAACCCAGGCAACACAGAGCTTTGAATCTGCCCCGGAACTGCCCACCTCCATCTTCTTAACTGAGGTGAAAACCTGTGTTGTTGTTGTTGTTTTATTTTTGAGAGAGAGAAAGCTCAATTAGAGGAGGGGTAGAGAGAGAGGGGACACAGAATCAGAAATGGGCCCTGTGCTGACAGCGGAGAGCCCGATACAGGGCTCGAACTCACAAATTGTGAGATCACGACATGAGCCGAAGTCGGACGCTTAACTAACTGAGTCACCCAGGTGCCCCAAACCTGTGTTGTTTAATTAAGCCAGGTTTACTTGGGTGTTACTTACAGCCAAAGCCATCACAATGGAAGCCAAGTTGGTGGTGAAGCCCTTGGCCAGGTGCAGCTAAGGGAAGGTGTCTGTTTCTACTCAGGGACGGAAGAAATTGTAAGGACCCTGGATACACTTCTCAGTCCTGATGTCTCACCTTGTGACAGGTGGTCAGATAGTCCTCCCACACCACCCTCTTTCCTGTCCCCTTCATCCTGTCCCCCTCCTCCGCCTTCATGCAACAGATCAGTGGGCACTGCCCTTCGAGGTGAGGGGGGTCGTTCTACTCATTAGCTTCACAGCAGCTGCCTCTTCCTTCCCACAGCCGTTTCTCCACCACCATCTCCTCAGCTCATTCTGTTTCTGGACTTCAATTTTACATGGAGGTACAACGAGCAGCTACTGAGGTCTACACATGCTCCAGGCCATACACGCCCTCCACTGGATCCCTCCACTCACTGTCTGATATGGGCACTCAGGCTGAGCCTGGTGCTCACCATATTTTGCACATGGGGAGGTGGAGCTAAGTGAGGCCAGGTGATGCCCCTAAGATGCTGCAGCCAGGTGTTACACCTCTTTCTGCTACTTTTTCCCTGTAAGATGGGGCGGGATTGGTAATATAGTGTAGTAGGTGAGGGTCCTAGCATGAGGGCGAGTGGATTCAGATGTGGCTGGGCAGGGGCATGGGTGCTTTCCAGAAGTGCGTTGGCCTGATGGCCTAAGGAATTTGCTGGGATGAGAAGTCACCTAAGGGAGAGATTTGGCAAGATCAGCTCCACCCAGGACTGGCAGTGGTACAGGGGAAGTGGTTGTTGGGACTGCACTGAGCCTGAGTGTAGTCTGGGGCCTTGGCGACCTATAGGGGACAGCATTGCAAGTAAGGGCTGTGAGATGTCAGGATGGCCACACTGCAGCTCAGGGGCCTGCAGGACCTGAGTGGGGAGAGAGGTGTCAGCATGGCCCGATGGCCTGCCAGTGCTGGAAAGAAACTAACACACATATGGGCAGGTCCAGTCCCCAGGTAGGACAGGTGTGCATGGGGGCTGTGTGATCCCCCAGACATTTGAGGGCTTTGCCTTGGAGGAAAGCTGTAGACAGCCTCTCCTGCTGAGTTCCTTGCCCAGGGTACTATAGTCCAGGAGTTGGCATATCTGGCCCACCACCTGTTTTTGTGTGGCCTATGAAATAAGAACTGTTTTTACATTAAGTGGTTAAATTTTAAATATTTATATAAGTACATATATATATAAATTTATATAAATACAATATACTCAATTTTGCTTCTTGGCCTACAAAGCCTAAACTAGTTACTATCTAGGACTTATTAAAGTTTCCTGGCCTGTGGTGTGGTCTTTTTTTTTAGAGTCCAGACTTGGGGGCACTTGGCTGCTGGTGGAGAGACTTGGCCTTGCCTGTATCTCAGCCCTGGGGATGCTGGCCTTCCTTGGTCTTAGGCACAGTGCACCAATATGCCCCCCTTCATTTTCCCTGAGGCCCCCAAGCATAGAAGGGTAGGTCTGGGAGAGGGTGCCAAGCTCCAAGAATGAGCCCATGGCTCCACCTTCCCACCAAAGTCTTCCCAGGGCCGTCGGTGCTTCTGACAGCCACTCGTGCTGGGGGCAGGTGTATTCCTGCCAACTGAGCAGCATCTTGCTGATAAAACCCAGTGATCTGCATTTAACAACAACAAGGCCCTGCCATGTGTCTTTCCCCCGGGGCTGCCCATCTGTCGGCCCTGGGAGATACTCTTCGTGCAGCTGGAAGCTTCCCCACCATTGAATCAGGAGAGAGCTGAGGCCCCCAGAGCCAAGCCCAGCATACAGGCCAGCAAATCTCTGTGCTTAGCCTACGCCAGCTCCTGGCCACCTTCCAGGCTCTCCATGACATCGCCAGATGGTGGTTAACGAAGGGTGAAAAGCTCCTGGGGAAGGCCTGGGCACAGAGCAGTGTGGGAAGTCCAGCCAAACAGAAGGCACCCTGACCCTGGCCATGGGGAGGGCTCCAGGTGTGGCCTGCCTTGGGCCAACCAGCTTTTATTCCTGACCCCTTTCCAGCTGCCTTTCCTTTTCTTTCCTTGTCACTGTCTCCAGGGACCTGCCAGTTGGATGCTTATACGTTGCAAAGGACAAGCAAAGGCAAGGTGTTAGTGGGTGTGTGAGGTCTTATAGGCTCAGGCCAGCGTGTTCTGGGAGGGCAACTGCTTTGTGGCCTGCCTACCTGCAGATGTCCTAGCAGACTGAGCCCTTCCTTTTCCCTGGAGTGAAGGATTGGGCATCACACATCTGGGATCTCTGTGGTTCATCGTGCATCCCGCCGAGCTACAGGCTGGTCTGTTCAGGTGAAACAGTTTGACCTAACTATCAGAGCTGTGACTGATGTTCACTTCATCCCCTAATGTTCTCAAGCATCACTCTAGAGAGGCCAGTTCACTAGTTCTGTCCCCACCTGGGCCTCTGTCTTCTTCTCCCTTCTGGAACCCCCAGAGAGCCAAGTGGGTGAGGCCAGATGGGAGAACAGGGCTGGGTCAGGACAGATCCAGTTCCACATAATGGAGAGAATATTGTTATAAAATAATCCACGCTGACTCCACGATGCCTGTCTCCCTAGCGGGAGCATGTGGCATACTTCCTTCCCCTGGGTGTGAGGAGGGAATGTGGGACGGAGGAAGGAGGACACCGCAGGACATGGTGTGCTGTTATGACAATGTGCCATGGTGCATCTGCCAGGAGGTTCTGGACTATTTGTCGGTGGGAGCTGGAGAAAGCTGCGGTGCTGTGCACGATAAAGCAGTGGGTCTTTTTGAGGTTGCAGGGGAGCAGGTAATGAAGAAGATGCCCAAGCAGCCTGGTAGGCGCTGGCTGGTAAAATGGCTGAGGTTCTTGAGAGTAGGCATAGCCAAGATTTAATTTTAAGCTTGTTTCGCGGATCCAGGTGCCCTTCCTCTTTCCAAATCACCAGTGCAAACTGCTGCCTTCTCAAGGCCCGGGGTAGGTCTGTGCCCCGTGGTTGGACAGGGTCATGTGAACACAAAGAACCAGCCAGGGAACACAGAGCAAAACCCAGGAGTTCAGAGGAGGCAAGGGAGGAGAACTGGAGGGGTCAAGGGCATGTAGCGCTTTGGGGAGGGGTGTGAGAGGAGGTCTGAGGCAATGTGGTCTGGATCGTAGGGTACAGAGAGACCCCAGGGGACACCTATCCACTCTAGAAAAGTGCATTGAGCCCATGAGCCCAAGGTGGGTGGACGACAGCTCTGCTTGGCTGCACGTTGGCCCATTTTCCTGGCAGGTTACCAGCCAGTCCCGGTGTCTACATCTCCCTGGCTTTTAAAGCAAAGATGGGAGTCTGCAGCCCAGGTGTCGGTAAGGGGGGCAGAGCTTTAAAAGGGCACCAGTCATTCCTTTGAGCAAGGGAAAGAGCTGGGCATTGGAATGTTTCTCTTATTCCGTTTATTTTGTCTCAGCGATGGGGAGTGAATGGAATTAAAAACCTAAAGAAGCTTAGAACTTTAAGACAGTGGGGATAGGCCCAACCTGACCCAGGATCCCTGGGTCCTTGACCCAGAGGTGGAAATGGTTTTGGAGAAGGTCTTCCCCAGGCCTTCCCCTAGCCCTGCTTAGCCATGCTCAGGCAGAGGTGTGGTGGCAGGGAGGGACGCTGGCCCCAGAGGTTCTTACCTGCTGTGGGTTTGGTGTTTTCTGGCTGGTGAAGGTCTTGCTTGGCTAAAGAAGAGCTAGAGAAGGTGGAGCATGAAGCCCAGATGCGCCCTATTAGTTCTGGCTGGAGAGGGAGCCAGCCTGTTGGGGAGCCCAGAAGGCAGCAGTGTTTGTTGCCAGGCTCCCATCCGGGCCACTGGAGAGGCGGGCATTAGCACAAACCACACCGAGTGAGGCATGGAGCAGGTTGCATTCTACAAAGAGGGTTGCACCAACAGGCACCCCACCCCACGCTCTTCTTACAGTGTGGCATTGACCTCCATCATGCAGGGAAGCAGGTGTTCCCTGAAACTGGGAAGATACTGGTGACTGCCTCCACCAATGAAGTGTGGTAAGTGACTTACAAGGCCAGGTCATAAAGGGTAATCTAGCTTCTGCTGGGACATGCACTTGTGGGGCCCTGAGCCCCCAGCTAAGAGGTTTTAGTTACACCAAAGACCCCACGCTGGAGAGAGCATGTGGCGAGACCATATAGAGATAGAGAGCAGCTCAAGGAGCCCACGCTGCCACAGTAACCCCGTGGAGCATCAGACCTGAGAGGGAGTGAGCCTTCAGGTGACCCCAGCCCCATCATTCGTGTCTTCCCCACCGGACGCTGAATGGAGCACATGAACCCCCTGCTGAGCCCTGGTAACACTCCAGCTTCATGGGCAAAAGAAACACGTTGCTGTTTTAAGCCACAGAGTTTTAGGCTGGTTGTTATGCAGCCACAACTGACTGATACAGGGTGGAAGGAGGATATTACCACATATTAAGTGGCCATTTTGCCCAATATTTCACAGGCATGACTCAACTAATTCCTACAACAGAAAGGTAAACACCTCTGCTGGCCCTTCTTTAGAGATGCAGACACTGGGAATCGTAGAGATAACAGACGCTGGGAGTCATAGGCACTCAGTAGCTCCACCAGGGACACATGCCTGTGGGTGACAGGGTCAGGACTGGAACCCAGAGCTGACCTGGAGCCAATGCTGTTTCCCATGGTGACACCTCTCTGTTCTGGAATTCTTGCCCCAGCTCTGTTGTGAGCTGACTGACCAGCCTGGGACAAGCCCTGGCCCTCGTCTATGCCACAGCAGACTCCCCATCTTGTACCTGTGGCCTTACCCGACCTGTGCCTTTGGACACCTGAGGCTGGACCCTATGGACCTACAAACTTAGGCCTTTTGAGGCCAGTGGAGCTGGACACATAGACACAATGAGGGCTGGCTCCCCAGCAACAGTGGCAACAAGAGAAAAGTGTGCTCTGGAGCACAGAGCTTTTTGTAAAGGAGCTAAGAAATATTCTCTTTCTTTAAACATTTTTTTTTAACATTCATTTTTGAGAGACAGAGAGCACGAGTGGGGGAGGAGCAGAGAGAGAGAGAGAGGAAGACACAGAATCTGAAGCAGGCTCCTGGCTCTGAGCTGTCAGCACAGAGCCCAATGCAGGGCTTGAACCCATGAACTGCAAAATCATGACCTGAACCGAAGTTGTATACTGAGCCACCCAGGCGCCCCAGAAATATTCTCTTTCTATGCTTAGCATTTACCCTGTGCAGAGCACTGCTCCAAGGCTTTTTACAAGTAGTTACTCTTTAATCATCAGAGCAGTTCTATGAGGTGGGCACCTGGTTGTACAGATAAGGAAACTGAGACACAGGGAGGTTACTGAATTTGCCCAGAGTTACATGGCTCATGAAGGCTGGAACTGGCATTTGAACCTATCAGTTTGGCACAAGCATCCCATGTGGAGGGACATTAAAACAATTCTATTCTCAGACTGGTCCAAGCAGATTCTACATTGCGTTTTCTTTCTTCTTCACATCCATATTCCTTGATCTGAATCTCTTGGAGAGAGAAAACAGGAAGACACAGGCTGGCACTATGAAGGGGAAATGGGGAGCTCTGGGCTTCTCTCTGCCCCCCAGGATGCATTCAGTCAAGTAGTCTGCTCCTGCACAATGTGGAGACAGAGGTCTGAAATGTCCCTGAAGAGATACTCCCATCTGAGCAGGCTCAGAGTCTCCGCAGTGCCTGTTGCCATGGCAAACAGCCATATAGAGAGCCAGGCAGATCATTCCAGAACCCCCGCCCCACCGGTTACCCTCTGACCCAGCAAAGTGAATGGTCTATGCTTTGAAGATGCTGCATCTCTAACAGGAATCTGAGCTCAATGTTTGGCCTCACCTTGGAGGCCATGTTCCTGCTTTGGACCCGGAAGTAGCTTTCCTCCCACCCCACTGTTCTGGGGGGAATAAAGATAGTGCAGTGTTCCGATGCTCACAACCCCTCAGCCCTAGAAAAGCACAGTTACTCTCCACACTGATGAGACTGAATCCTTGCATTTAAGCTGTCACCGAATGCTGATCTTGAGCTAGGCCTTGCATGTCCCCATATCAAACACTCAGGAGCGATTCACTAGTCAGTGACTGAGGTTGGGTTATTGTTTAGTTGGGTTAAGTAGAATATCTCCCCTTTTTGGGCTCCTGGGTGGATAGAATGAGGTACAGTATATCAAGGACTTAGCACAGTGCCTGGCCCCAGAGAGAGGCAAAATGCATGCTTATTCCTGTTCCTTTTTCTGTCCTGTCCCCCTGCTACCCAGTACATCATCTTCTGTCCTCTCTTTCCCTGGAAAGTACACCAGAAACATGAAAGAAAGCCTAGAGGGCTTCCTGGAGGTGATATTCCTATACCCAAAACAGGATGTATATATGTTCTAATAAAATAATGGCCCCTATTTTTACAGTATCTACTGTGTGCCATGCACCGTCTATATGCTGTCTCACTTGGTTCTTATTGCAATCGTTTGAGGTTTCATTATCCCTACTTTTCAGATGAGGAAATTCAGATGAGATGCAGAGAAATTAAGTAACTTACCCAAGACCACACAGGTTATTTGAACCTGCGAAGTCTGGTACCAGAGTGTGGGTATTTAACCCCCACGCAATCCTTTCTTGTGTCATATTTGTGTTTGTATTTGCATCGGGACTCTTTCCAGCTGCCCTTCATACCCCTCTTCCTGCTCTGGCTCCTCTGAGCAGCTAGACCTACCTCCCTGAGGGATGGGGAATCTCTTGCCTCTGTCCCCTTTTGGATTCTCTATGCCTTCAGTAAGGCAATGACCATTTGTTCAACCACTGGACTGCACCTTCCAGTCCACTGAATGACTATGGAAAGAGAAGAAGCTCAAGTGTGAGACTGACTGGGGCCATAGCCATACTGGTTGGCAGGCTCATGGAAAAGGAAAAGGTCCCAGGAATGGGGCTAGAGTGGTCCTGGCAAGGCCAACTCAATGGTCACCATCCAGGGTCTAATGGCAAGCTCTGGGAAGTCTGGGAAGCAAGCTCCAGCTTTGAGAGACAGGGCTGGAAAATTCTGGCAGTGTTGGGTCTCCAACCTGAGCTCCCTCCAGACAGGGGAATCAGAGCTGGGCTCCTGGTCTGTGGGGCAACAAAGTGCTGGGCAGGGAAACTGAGGCAGGAACCTTATCCTCCATGTTGGGCCAGTCCAGGGGTTCACATGCAAGGTGCTGACTCCCAGTATGACCTGGCCATGCAACCTTAGGCCTGTGGGTAGTAGGACTCCATTCAAGCCCCATGGGATGGCATTACTAAGGCTGTTGAGACATTTGCTGCCTGTTAGGATGGTCCCAGACCTGAGTAGTGCTGGGTCTGCAAGTGGGCATGGGCATTCCAGCTCAAGGAGGTGGGAAGGAAAATCAGGTGAGTAGAGGTGAAGGTTGCACCTCTTAGCACCCCACCTCTCCTACCATAGGGTCCTGCATGCAGAGTGCTCAGAGTCCTCAGACCCTCAGAGTTTGCTCTCCAAGGGCCTTAGGATTGGTGTCACCTAGGGCTTAGGAGGGAAGGACATGACAATCTGATTATAGAATTTTATACTAAGGTGTTAATGACTACTTGTTTTTTTTAAAGGGTCTGAGGACCTCACAGAGGCCCCTTCTTAGTGTGATGTGGGGGTGGTGGTGTCGACTAAGCTAGGGGGATGCCATATATGCCAGTAGCCTGATTAAAGCCTACCTGTCTCCCCACACAGCCCCCTTCTCTGTTCTTTACAGATGTCCCAGGTCCTTGACTCTCCCCTCCTCACTCCCGTTTTGACCCCCCCATGTTCTCATTCTTTCCTTTCCTTCACTTAGCCACAGTGAGAACCAGTCCCCCATCTTGTCTCTGGCACCCTGCCTGGGAAGCGACTTCTGGCATTTGCCCTCTGCCCCAAGGACCAGTAAGAGATGTCTCATCTCTGGTCCATGGTACCAATCAGCTGCATCCAACATGTCCAGCCTCCCCTGCTGGACCTCTGTGGAATAGAGGGACAGAGCAGGAAGTGATAAAGACCGTGGGGTCCTTTGGGAGTCAGGAAGACTCCCCTTCCTCCCAACTGAACCCTCCTTCTGAGGGAAAGGCAGAGGCCCCTCTTGGTAGTACAGAGTGAGCCCCACGGGTAGGCCGCTCTGCTCCCTGAAGCCAGGAACCCGCATCATCTCCTTGGTGCTTGTCCTGGAGTCCTGGCAAATTCACACACTGTGCCCTGGCTTTCCCAAATGGAGAGGTCAGCCACAAAAAAAAAAAAAAAAAAGCCATGGGTGAGAGATCGGGGAGGCCATTCCTCTGGCTCCCACATATGGGTTTATTATTCCCAAACTGCAGCACTGGGGTCAGCCGTGCTGGCCTCTGCCTGCAGCTGTGGCCGCCTATCTCCACTCCAACAGCTTCCTTCCACCTAATGACTGCTGGCCACCTGCACAGGGAGATAGATGGCTGCTGTCACCCCAGCAGGTGTGCAATGCAGAGACACAGACGGTGGGCCACAAGGGCAAAGGTGGCCGTTGCAGATGGGTTGGGAGCTGGTTTGGGGCTTCGGGAAGGACGGAGGCTCCAGATTGCAGCCTTTTGTGAAAGGCAGTCACCATTCCGGCCTCCTTCCCTTTTTCCTCTTCCCCTCTGTCCTGGAAGCCAGCCACCTTTCCCTGTCAGGACCATCGAACTGGTGGTGCCTGGGCACCATGGGCTGTCCCTGCCTCCAGGGATGAGAGGGGAGGCTTCCCGGTGTCATGTGACCCAAGTGCTGGCTCTGGATTTCTGTCTTTATCCTGATGTCATCATTATGGCCTCCACACTGGCTGTTACCAGGAGAGGAGGAGGAAGAGGAAGAGAAAGAAGAGGGGGGGAGGAGGAGGAGGAGGAAAACGAAGAGGAGGAGGAGGAAAATGGGGGTGGGGTGGGAGTGGGAGGGGAAGGAGGAGGAAGAGGAAGAGGAGGAGGGGTCATTGACTCCCATGGGGCACTGTGGTGGGAGAAACTCCCTCTCACTGAGCTGTGGAACTTGAGTGACTTACCCGTTCAGCTTGTCTGGGACCAAGTGGGTTCTGGGGGGTGGGACTTTGAGTTTTAAAACTATGAAGTTCCTGGCAAGCTGAGATGAGTCAGGTACCCTGCGTGGAAAGCCATGGGTGGATGGGGCTGGAGGCAGTGCCCTGCTACCCTGGAAAGAAAGTGCCTGCTTTCCCTGCTCCCCCGACCCTCTCCAAGAATGCAGCTTTTCGGTCACCTGGCCATGTGAACTATGGCTTCCTGGGGGATGAGGTCTTGCCTTCATCTGCCTCCATACCTGTTGTGTCTCTGGCGAACTCCATTTTCTAAGAACTAGTGCACTGGGAACCTTGGCTGTGCCCTGAGAATGAGATTGGCCCGTTTCACTGGCACCTTCCTATCCCTGGGTGGTGGCCCAGAGCATGTCTCTGAGAACCTAAGGTTCAAACCAGAGAAGCAGTTGCATTGTCAAAGCCAAGGGTAAGGGTGGGAAGTGAGGGAGTCAAGAACTTCTGAGAACATGAGACAAAGCCAGGGTCAGGGCTGTGTTTGAGACACCTGTTGATGACTGTTTGTAAAAGTCACCATCACATCCCCAAAACATCAGAGTGTCTATGGCAGAGGTGCCAGTACGAAGGGAAGGGAGGAGCTGGGTGAGTGATGCCTCTGACCCTGACTTTGCAGAGGATGCAGCAGGGTGGCTGGGCTGGGCTCTGGGAGGTGGTCGGCTCGGGTGGCCTGACGTGGCCTTTGTCCCTAAGAATCAGCTTCCTGCACACCTGAAGCTGGAATGAAGATTTCCACCTCCCTGGCCTGGAACCCTTCTGCACTTGCCCTCTGCTGGCTGTTCTGGATGACTCAGCCCCTCTGCCCACCCCTGAATTAGCCTGCCTGGTCATTCCATCACAGGTAACACGGAGAAGAAAGCCCGAGACCTCAGGCGGAGATGTTACCAGGCACACAAATGAGCTTCAACTTTAGTCATTTAAAAAACAAAAAAACAAAAAAACAAAAACCAAAAGAGCGGATTTCCGGTTTGCCTCTGCAAAGAGGAAGTTCTCTTTAACTTCTCAAATCTTTCAGGCCCCAGTGCTGACTGTTCTTCCTCTTAGGCACCTGCAGCCTCAGCCCCGGCTGGAAGTGTCCCTTTATGCAGTCAGCACCAACCACGTTCAACTTCTTAATAGCTGATTCCAGCCAACCTTCTCCTCTCCCCATTTCCAACCCCAAGAATGTTGCAGAGATTAATTAGAAAGAAGCTATCTGCAAGAAGGCAACCGCATGACAAGTCTCTTGAGAATGGGGCCCCTGTCTAATTCAGCTACTCATTCTATAAATACATATTGAATGTGCCGGGCACTCTTCCAGGGAAGAGAGTAGAGCGGTTATGGGCACAAGGCTCTGGAGCAAGACTGCCTGGGTTCTTCCCTCGGCTCCACCAGTTACAAGTCGTATGACCTTGGACAAGTTAATTAACCTCCCCAAGTCCTAGGCGTAATAATATTGCCTACCTCATCAGGTTTTAAGGATTAAAAGATATATGCACATTTCTGAGAACAAGGGATGAAAACATATCTCTGCACAAAACTTGTACACAAATGTTCCTAACAGGCAAAAAGTAGAAACAACCTAAATGTCCATCAACCAATGAATGGATAGAATCTGGTACATCTGTACAGCAGATTATTCAATAAAAAGCAATGAAGTACTGACCCCTGCTCCAATGAGACTGAGCCTTGAGAACATTATGCTGAGTGACAGAAGCCAGTATTATATGGAAGCACCACATATTATAGGATTCCATTTATATGAAATGTTCAGAAAAGGGAAACCTATAGAGGCTGAGAGGAGATAAGCAGTCGCCTGGGCAGGAGGAGGAGGGGAGAATACAGAGTGATTGTTAGTGGGTACAGGGTTTTATTTTGGGGGTAATGGAAATGTTCTAAAATTGACCATGGTGATGGTTGCACAACTCTGTGAATATGCCAACAGCCACCGAATTGCATTTAAATGGGCGAATTGTGTGGTATGTGAGTCACATCTCCATGAAGCTGTTTTTCAAATGTCTTCGAACAATGGCTGGCACATATTAAGCACTATGCATTAGCTAGTGTTATCTGGCGCTAGGAAAATAGGAATGAAAAAGATGAGCAGATTCTCTGCTCCACCCAGCTTGTGCTCCTAGAACTCACTTCTCTAGCTCATGCATTGTCAAACGCAGGGCTGGCACACAACCGACGTTTGCTATCATTAGCCTGTGTGTGCCCTGTAAAGTGTGGCCATCTTGCTTTCTGTGAAGGTGTGACTTCTTTTTTTTTTTTTTAAGTTTGTTTCTTTATTTTGAGAGACAGAGAGAGAGAGCATCCATGGGGTAGGGGCAGAGAGAGAGTGGGAGGGAGAATTCCAAGCAGGCTCCACGCTGACATAGCACAGAGCCTGTCATGGGGCTCAAACTCAGGAACCACAATCATCACCACAACTGAAATCAAGAGTCAGATGCTTAACTGACTGAGCCACCCAGGCACCCCGAAGGTGTGACTTTTGATGTCTGGCTAGCGCTATCTGCCCATCCCTTCTTGTCCCTTAACAAAGCTCACCCTCTCATGGACCACAGGACTGACCCACCGGTTCTGCTTCTGAATTTTCTCAACTCCTGACCTGGCTTTGTCCTCTTCTGTAAAGCAAGCGGGAACTCAGTGTCTCCTACAGCCTTTGCTATTCAACATGTGGCTTCAGGGCCAGCGGTGTCTGCAACACTATGGAACTTGTAAGAAATGCACAAAATCCCGGGCACTGCCCCTGAACTACTGAATCAGAACCTGTGTTTTGACAGGATCCCCAAGTGATTCATTTATAAATTGAAAGGTTGAGAAGAAACCCTTAAGCCCCTTCTTGGCTGTAAAGCTTTAGGATTCTGTGGGAAGGCATCTAGTAACAACAGCCAGAATACGTGGAGCCCTTACTCTGTGCCAGGGCCTCACACAAGTCCATCTCATTATCCACACAAGCTCAAAACTGGGGTAATCATGATGCTATCTTCCAGGAGAGCGAGCTGAGGCTGCCTCAGAAAAGCTGGGCCTTTCCGCTCAGGTCACCTAGCTAATTGGGGACAGAGCTGGATCCCAAATCGGGTGGGCCTGACTTCAACCATGCCGCGTTGCCTCAGGGGTCCAGGCGATGCTTCAGAGAGGAGTTGACATTAGAATTTTACATTGCCAGATGATGAGGAGTTTGCCAGGCAGTGAGTGGGAGACAGACGTTCCAGGGGAAAAAAAGAGTGAGGGCGGTGGTCCAGGGCTGGGAGAAAGTTTGGCAAGTCTAGAGAATGGCCTGAAGTGTGGTTTTGATAAAATCAGTGATAATTTGGCAAGAGCTGGTTTCTGCTGAGCACAGCATGGGAGGAGGGGGAGATAGTCAGGTTACCTAAATTATCAGCAAGTTTAGATAAAAATCTAATGACATTTTAATGTGTTTTCTGAAGGTGCTATTTACTGAGGTGAAATGTATTATACTGAGCAAGCATATGTTGTTCATTGTGCTAGAGAAAGATCATTCCTGTGGATTGAATTTGCCTTTTATAATTTACCTGGCATTACTTTAAAAAGGGTCAGCTTTGCCGTAGCCATGTAAAGTATCTTGGGAGTTACGGACAGTTGGGAGTTATGGGAGTTACGAGTCTCTCCTCGGACAGAAGGACCATTACCAAGAAATGTTATACTTGCTAGAATTCTTCCCGCGTTTGTCGATCCACACATGGTTCTGAAGTTGTCCTCAAGGGGTCTCCACATCACTGGGCAAAGCATCACAGAGTCATAGCAGTGAGGCCACAAGTCATGTCCTAAGATTGTAGCCATGGTGAAAACCCTCAAAATCAAATCTCAGGAGCATTCATTGGAATGGACATTTTTAAGCTCATCTTTAAAGTTCTTGTTAGAGTCTATGCCCCAGTGACAAATCATTTGGTAAAAACAAAAGAAAGAAAAGGTAACACATTCTTCTCTTTAACTTGGATTTTCCTCTACTGAGGAAGTATCTAAATCAGTTAGGAAGTACTGAACTGCAAGGAACAGAAACCGCAAGGAAACATGGTCTAAATAGCAGAGATGTAGCAGGCGGCTCTGAGTTGGACAGCTCCAAAGGCTTGCTAAGAGATGGCTTCGCAATGATATCTTGGCCTTAGGCTCTTCCCTATACGTCTGTCTCAGAATATTGGTTTGTCCTCTTGTTGGCTTCCCTCACGATTCCAAGATGGTAACAGCAGTTCCAAAAATCTAGTAACATAAAAAAGGGAAGCATCACCTTATGGGTTTCTTTTAAAAAGGATTGAAGCCTTTCTAGAAAGCCCCTCACCAGACTTCTCACATTTCATTGGCCATAACTGTGTTATATGCTCTTTGCTATATCAATCACCAACAAACTACAGTTGGCTGAGATCAGTGGATATTTGTCCCCTGGGGGTGCAGAGGAGCACTTGTCTGGGCTGGGCAAGGGTGAAGTCCTGAGAAAGAAAGAAAGAAAGAAAGAAAGAAAGAAAGAAAGAAAGAAAGCTCCACCAGTAGGAAAGAATACCAGAAGGCATGGTTTGGGGTAGGTAATCATTAGGATTTTCTATTAATTTCTTATTCATGGCAATGGAAAACTCTTGAAATTCTGAAATCAGGGGGTGTGATAGTCAATTATTGGTACAAAAGTGCTGTTTAACAACCACCACAGAATTCTGGATGCCTCAAAAAATAATCAACTGGGCTGCTGTCTCATCTGGACTGTGCTTGGCTGGGGTAGCTTCTCTGTATCTGACCCTCACCCTCCTCCTGTGGCCAGCAGACTAGGCATGTTCTTCTCGTGGAGGTGGCAGGGGTATGAGAGTCCAAGCCCCAGTGAGTAAGCCTGTTCAAGCCTCTACTTACCTCCTGTCTGCTAATGCCCTATTGATCAAAGCAGGTCACAGGGCCAAGCTGGACCTCAAGGGGCTTGACCCATTTAGTGGGAGGTACTGCAGAATCAGACAGCTGAGGGCCTGGATACAGGAAGGGGACAAATGCAATCTATTATAGGGGGGACAAAATAGTAAGTCAAAATAAAAACAAAATATTAAGTCAAAAAGAAAACAAAGGGTGACTTTAACAGTATTTTTGCTTTTAAACTGCACTTTAAAAATTCAAAGACCTTTTTTTTTTCAGAACATAAAGGAATTTGGAAATGTTCAGGTCAATAGAAACATTAAAACATTGGGACCCTGGGTGGCTCAGTCGGTTAAGCATCCGACTGTTGATTTCAGCTCAGGTCATGATCTCACAGTTTGTGAGTTCCAGCCCTGCCTCTGGCTCTGCACTGACAGCCTGGAGCCTGCTTAGGATTCCCTCTCTCTCCCTCTCTCTCTGCCCCTCCCCTGCTTGCGCGCTCTCTCTCTCTCAAAATGAGTAAACTTTTAAAAAACATTAATAAGCTGTGTGTGTGTGTGTGTAGATTGCAAAGAGTTTCAAAAAGCAGATTTTTCTAGCTCTGAACACCACCGTATCTGTGGTTGTATTAACCCCATACATCAGAGTATTCATTTCCACTGGTAACTACACTCATTGCCCCATCCTTCTCTTAAAAAGCAATACCTATGGTCTATACTGAGGAAATAAGTGAAGACCATATAAGTGAGAAAAAACAAGGCTTTTACTGAGAGCAGAAACTCAAAAGCAGGCAGGGGAGTGGGGAAGGTTTATAGTGAGGGAAAAGGAGGATTTCAAGATTGTCCTGATGGGAGATTGTTGAGGAGGCTGGAGGTGGGTAACTGGAAATGGGACATTTTGTGTCATTGGTCCTGAGTTGGAAGCAGGGGCAAAAAATAGTGAAGCTGGCTGGCAGTGACAGTCCTAGCCTTTCTGATGGGACTGCTGCACAGGCAGGTTGCTGCAGAGGTTAAGGTCAGAGTTCTATCAGCCACGGTCTGGCCATTGTCTATTTGTGTATTAGTTTTCTAGGACTGATGAGACAGAAAGCCCCAGGGGCTCCTCAGCATGGTGGAAAGAGCCCTTCACTCTGGACTCCAAACTTTTCTGTCCCCCTCCAGACATCAGTGCCACCAGCACGCCCAGAGACACACACAGCTCTCACCTCACCAACCTGGCCACAGGGGCACCTCCACGGTCCCAGAATAGAGTGTGTGCCTCATGCCATGCCTGCTTTACATCTGTCCATCCAGGTCAGGCTCAAGAGTCCCACCCCTGCACCTCCCCATAGCTTTTCCCCTCTTTTCCCCCAGACAGAATGAATTGTTCCTGCCTTTGGGTCACGCAAACGATTTGAGTGAATATTTATTAAGATGAGGATTGATCACCTTGTGTGAAAAGGCATTTGTTACCAGTTTGTCTCCTCCCCTATGCTGTGAATACGTTGAAGGAAAGCTTTCAGCTTTCTCTGTGCCTAGTAAAGGGCTTTGCAGAGAGAAGGCTTACAACAAAGTCTTTTTGGGAAGACAACTGTCTTTTTGGGGGAGAGAAAAGGGCATAGTTCGAGTTGACAGATAAAAGGCAAGACAGTTAAATTTGAATTTCAGAGAAACAATAATTTTTTAAATATAAGTATGTTCCAAATATTGCCTTATAAGGAGATCCAGAAATAACGTATGAGACATACTTATACTAAAAACAAAAAAAAAACAAAAAAAACCCCTACTCATTGTCTGTCAGAAACACAAATTCAATTGTGCCTACTGCATTCTTGTTTGCTAAATATAGCAACCCAGACCACAGGGTAACGCCTAGTGAAACTGCAAAATGGTTTGACCCTGAGGCCAAGAGGAAATCTCCCCAGTCCACTCTTCCCTTCTCTGTGAGGCCAGAACTCTGCCCCTGGAGTTGAGGAGGCTTTGCTGCTATTGTACCCACTGATAAAACCCCAAATGGCTGGCTCCTTCCCCAAAGATCAGAAACCAGGCTGCTCATTTCCGGGAAAATGCTTCGAAGATTCCTAGAGGAGAAGCAATGCGTGGAAATGGTAGTGGAAAGACAGGAGGAAGGAGCCTTAATGGTCCTTAATGGACAAGAAGTTAATTTTTTGAGCCATAGTCATTTCCTTCGTGTTGGAAAACAGGAGTTAATTGTGAACACAGATGAGGAAGTGCTTCTTTGCATGGGGAAGTCTTCTGTGATGAAGCATGGTATCCAGAGGAGCTCTGCGTAGTCACGAGAGAGGAAAAGACAGATGCTGGTCCATGCTGTGCCCCAACTCTCCTTCTGGGCCCCACTTCATCCATAGAAATTGCAGGGAGGATGTGCGCGGCAGGTTGAGTGGTGACCCACAAAACCTGCCAGTGTGATCTTACTTGGCAAGGGGGTCTTTGCAGATGTAACTAAGGACTTTGAGATGAGAAGATCATCCTGAATTATCTGGGTAGGCCTCCAAATCCAGTGACAGATGTCCTGATAAAGAACACACAGAGGAGAAGAGAGACATACAGAGGAAAAGGCAAAGGCAGAGCCAGGTGACACGAACCCAGGAATGCTGACACCACCAGAAGGTAGGCAGAGTCACAGAGGATTCGCCCCGAGGCCTCCAGGGGCAGTGTGACCTTGATTTTGGACTTCTAGCCTCCAGAATTGTGAGAGACTAAGTGTCTGTTGTTTTAAGTCCTCAAGTTTGTGGTATTTGTTAAGATAGCTGCAGGAGTAGAGTCCTTAAAGCCCAGTGCCAGGCTGGGAGCGGGAGTTAAGGATGTCCCCCCAGGGGGCCACACATTGCCGCTAATACGAAGCCTCTCTTGGTTTCTTATGAGAAAATGGCCTACAATCCTACAGAGTTCCAATTTTATGTAAGACCAAGCCCTATTTACCAGATACTTTATACTAGCTACTCAGTTGTCATAAATATTGAGTATAAGGCAATGTTTTAAATTGGGAGTAGTATGTGGAAAATCTCACTTGCACATTTTTAACATCAAATTTAATTAATGTGTATATGGGGAATCCACAGAAACATGAGATTCTCCTCATGTTTGTTTTTGACAAAGAATATCAGTGGTCTCTAAGTAGAGGGGCTCAACACCATCCACTGAGTTGTAGGAAAAATAGTAGAACTTTAGGTCCAAAAAATAAGAAAGCAGTTTCCCAGTTTTCATATGTTGAAACCCTAACCCCAATGTGACTATATTTGGAGATAAGGCCTTTAAAGAGGTGATTAAGGTTAAATGAGGTCATGACATGGGGTCATAATCTAACAGAATTGGTGGTCTTATAAGAAGAGAGAGAGGGGTGCCGGGTAGCTCAGTTGGTTGAGCATCCAGGTCATGATTTCCCAGTTCGTGAGTTCGAGCCCCACCTCGGGATCACTGCTGTCATCAGCCTGTCAGCACAGAGCCCACTTCAGATCCTATATCCCCCTCTTTGCCCCTCCTTCACTTGTACTCTCCACCCCCCCCAAAAAAAAGATAAAAAAAAAAAAAGAAGATCAAGAGAGGGATCTCTTGTAAGCCCATATTGAGAAGGCGACCATGTGTAAGCCAGAAAGAGAGCTCTCACCAGAACCTGATCATGCTGGCACCCTGATGGCAGACTGCTGGCCTCTAGAACTTTAAGAAATAAATTTCTGTTGTTTAGGCCCCCAGTGTATGGTATTCTTACGGCAGTCTGAGGTGACTGATACAGGGATATGCTATCAAAAACATTTGGGGACCCCTGAAGTACATAATATCGTTTTTATATATTCCTTCTCTAATTCTTACCAAATTATTTTCCTGGAAAGTGCAAATGGCTCAGAGAGGTTGACTGTGGCAGCAGCGATGGCTCCAATTTGTCCTTGCTTTCCTGTGGGTGGTCTCCTCCTATACAGATTTTGGCCTTGGCCTTGTGACTTGCTTTGGCCAATACAATAATAGGTATTATATCATAAGCAGAGGCTTGGAAATTGCTTGTGAGTTGTAGGTTGCTCCCTCTCTTACTGTGTGACCTTCTAGCACTTAGTGAACAAAGCTACCATAGTCTCGAGTGGCTGAGAGACCATGAGGAGAGTGACTACAGACATCCCCTCTGAGGCCTGGGGCCTGTGTGTGGGACCACCCTGGACCACCAAGCTCTAACCAGCTGACCCTGAGTAGAAGAACTTCCCAGATAACCCACAGAGTCATGAAAAAGTTGAAAGGTTTGTCATTGGAAGTCTCTAAGTTTTGGGGTGGTTTGTTACATGGCAGAAGCCAAGTGATACATGGGGTAGGCAGATTATAGGGTCTTTCACCCAGTTTAGATGAGTTGCAGCCCAAAATATGGATGGTCACCATATGAGATGATTTTCTTTTTCTTTTTTAAAATCTTTATTTATTTTTGAGAGAGAGAGACAGCATGTGAGCAGGGGAGGAGCAGAGAGAGAGAGAGAGAGACAGAATGCAAAGTAGGCTCCAGGCTCTGAGCTGTCAGCACAGATGTGGGGCTCGAACTCACAAACTGTGAGATCATGACCTGAGCTGAAGTGGGACGCTCAACCCACTGAGCCACCCGGGTGCCCTGAGATGATTTTCAAAAGTCTTTCCAGCTTTGTTATTTGTCTTTGCACATATTAGCACATATCAGACGCTCAAAGACAGTTGTTGAGTGAAGAAGATGGGTCATAGCAAACACACATCAAACATTCCCTACATATGCTTACATGGATTATTTTGCTTAATCCTTCCCCCCAAATATGCAGTAGGTACTACGATTACCATGCCCATTTGAAGATGGAGCAACCAAGGCTTAGGGAGGTTAAGTAACTTGCCCAAGACCAGACAACTGAAGGCAGCCGAATTGGGATCTGATCTCCCGTATCTCTGCCTTCACAGTACCCACGTAGGTCCTAGGCGACACCACAAATTCTAAACTGCCCATCCTTCTGTACTGGATGAATTCCGACGGAAGCTGGAAACAGAATTATGTTGCATTTGGTACACACATCCTGCTTCTGCAGCCGTACAGTGGTGGATGGAGTCTGATCGTCTTAGTTCTCATGATGGTACTTCTGTGGGCCTGGTGGCCTGTGCCTGATTGAGAAGAGGTCACCCATGGAGGTTGTTAGGAGTAAGTGACATACAGCACAGGAGCTAGCAGCTTCTGGTGCCACTACCTGGGAGGAGAGCCAGGGTGCCCTTGCAGCTCGGGCTCACTGAGAACTAAGTGATGCCAACTGCCTTCCCTGGGACCCAGGTGGTGCCCATTATGCAGAGATAGAGCCAACTCCGTGGAAGGTCAGTGCCAGGCAGAAAGAACGGCTTTCTCTACTGGAGGTCTGTGTGAGGCCTTCGGTCTGTCCATCCTCCTGCCTTCATTCTTGGACAGAAAACCACAGATTGAGTCACCCTGGTCAGAGCTGTGTACAAGCTGCTGGTGGGGGTGCTTGGGCTTTGTTAGAGGCAGTTTTCCCTTTGAGGGGAGAGGGTCTGGCAGCTTCTGGGCAAGGGCTATAAGAGTATAAGAGTGGTGAGAGTTTTACATGAGGTTGTTCTTTTAGTCCTTAGAGGGGGTGCTTTCCTGGTTCCCTGTGCCTCTCCACCCTGTTATTCTCCATTATGGTAAACCGTTTACTGTGATTATTTTGTTTGCTTATTCACTTGCTTAAAATTTTTTTTTAATGTTTTATTTATTTTTGAGAGAGAGAGAGCGCGAGCAGGCCAGGAGCAGAGAGAGAGAGGGAGACACAGAATCTGAAGCAGGCTCCAGGCTCTGCGTTGTCAGCACAGAACCCTACGCAAGGCTTGAACTCATGAACTGTGAGATCATGAGCTGAGCCAAAGTTGGACGCTTAACCGACTGAGCCACCCAGGAGCCCCTTCACTTGCATTTTTCTCCTCTCTTCCCCATTGGACATGTATCTCCATGAAGGTAGAGACCTTGTCTTTTTCTTTATGGCATCCCCAGCATAATGTCATGTACATTTAGTTGCACAATAAAAATGTGTTTAGTGAACTCCGCAAGGCAGACATTATTAATCTTACGTAATAAAACAGAAAACTAAAGGTCAGAATTGTTGGGTAACTTGCTTAAGATAACACAAGTAGTGAATCATGGGAACCAAATTCTAACCTGGGTTCTACTGACTTTGAAGCCTGTGAAGTTTCTCTAAAACACGAGGCAGGTACCACAGGTGGTGAGAGACGATAGTGCACAAATGCATTTAAATAATATTGAATCATGATGCAAAAGTCATTTCCTTTCCACTTATCCTTCAGTCCTGATTATCTCAAAAAAATTATTTTTTCTAAAAAAAAAAGTAGGACTCAAGCTTAGAGCAAGACTGTCAGCATGAAGTTTGGCTGTGAGAGGTGGAAGGTTTGAAAAGATTGGATGAACAAGGTAAGGTATGTTTCTCTTTCATGTAAATGAAGCATAGGCAAATAGCCCAGAGTTGGAAAGGCAGTTCTGTGATAGTCAGGAACCCAGACTTCTTCCACTCTGTTGTTCTGGTACCTTGGTCATGTAGAGTATACTTTATAACCCAAGATAGTTGCTGCAGCCCCAGCCATTGTGTCCACCTTGTAGCCATCGGGAGAAAGGGAAGACCCTGCCACTTTCATTAAGGGCCACTTCCCAGAAGTCATGTGTAACAGTTCACTTTATATTCCTTGGCCCACCGGAGAATTTTATTTCCACTGCTGTGTTAGGAGCCTGGCTTTCACAAGGTTCGTGGGCTCATTGCATTTGGCAGAGCCTCCAAGACTGGAAGCTTTGATCAGAAAATCAAGAAGTGCTCGAATGTGGGACGGGCTGTAAAGTAGGACTTGCCTTATGGCTCTGGGCCCAAGGCTGATGAGGACAGGGAGTCAGTCTGCATGGGGCTGTGCGAGGGAGGGCTGTGCGAGGCAATTTCCTTTCCTCCCCAGGGTGCGGGGTGGAGGGAGGGAGGGGATGCTCCTTTGTGTTGCTCCTCTCATTGTCCTACTGAACCCAACAAAGGGGAAAGGTTGCGAAAGAATCCTTTCGCACTAGGGTGCCCGCAGGAGGGGGAGCCTGGCACTCCATCCTGATCAGATAGCTCTCAGGCCCTGGACATGCTGGTCTCCAGATGGGCCTCACTGAGCAGGGAAAGAGAGGGCTGGAGAGAGATGGAAGGGTGAAGGCGGACCCTACTGATGTGTGCTCTGAACACCCACGTGTGTGAGTTTCTCAGGAGTCCAGGGGACATGGTGGGAGGTGGCTGCCGCCGGGCAAAAGAACCCAAGCAGCAAGAGGCTGTGGGTATCAATGCCAGAGGGGGCAGCTTGAGGTGTGTGGTAGAGTGGAACCAGATTGCTCACTCGGGGAACAGGCGAGCGGAAGACACCTTGGAATCGGGAGAACTCCTGCCTGCACCCACACGTGCTAGTGTCTACAAGCCACCCCCAGGGAGGATCAGCCAGGCGAGTGGAGAGGACTGCAATGTGCCAGCCACATCAGGAGACCTCTGTCCTCTCCCCTGAGTTGCTGAGTCCCAGCCCCTAACCCCAGACAAGCTGGAGAAGGGAAGGATTTTCTCAAAGGCAAAGCAAGCCTCCCCTTCACTCCTAAGTATGAGGAGGAGGGAAAAGCAGACTGCCTTGTCCTCACTCTAGTCCCTAGACCCCGAGCCCAGTTGTGATGGGGAAGAGGTGACCTTGGAATCAGACAGGAAATTAGCATGCTAAACCAGACTGGGCTGTTTTAATAAGCTCTGCAATATGCCCAAGATCCTGGGGAAGGGTACTCCACAGAGGCTGATTGATTCTTTTACTCACCATACGCACTTACCACCCATTGACATTGTGCTAGCCACTGTCAGATGCATAGGTCCCTGCACTTGTTCAGTGGCGAGGGAGACAGATGATGGAAAATAAACTCATGCTTCCAGGGTGGGCTACAGAGGACTGGGAAGGAGATGGAGGGAGGTAGTTACCTTTCTGAGGAGGCGATCTTGAGCAAGGGCTCAAATGAGCAAGGGAGGGGCTTGTGGGACTGTGGGGGCTAAGATCTGAGTTTTCTCCCGATTTCCTACTGGAGGAGGCCTAGCCAGCCTGCTGGGGTCTCCCCGTGCGCCATGCATGTCAAAGCTGGTGATGATTAGGATCTCAGATTCCCAAATCCAACCCTGGGATTTTGATCCGGTTGTATGGGAGATGGGCCAGAACCTTTCCAAAGGTTTATCTGATTCTGATCATCTCAAGGTCTGAGAACCAGACAGCTCAATGATCCCATTTGCTACTCACCATGCACCTGCTGACTTGAAAAGGGAGCTGGAACCATTAAGAATTGAGAGCTTTCACTGTGTATCAGGAATGCTGCTAAGCACTTTGCATTATCTTTAATATGTATATATGTATAATATTTGCGAGACCACTGAAGTAGGTACTATTATTCTACCCATTTTGTAGATGAGGAAACTGAGGCTCAGAGATGTTAAGTCACTTGCTTGAGATCACAAGATGGCATGTGGGAGTGCGAGGTTCTGACCCTGGCATGAAACTATGGCTGTGCCTTCACCCTTCAGAGATGAGGTAAACACTCACCATGACAGCAACCAGCCACACAAGGCAGTAATTTCAAGTGACACATAGGAGTGGACCAAGCACAGCTTAAGATTTCGGAGGTGACAAAGAAGGCAGTGAGGTCTTGGGGCGCCTGGGTGACTCAGTTGGTTAAGCTGCCGACTTTGGCTCAGGTCATGATCTCATGGTTTGTGAATTCGAGCCCCATGTCGGGCTCTGGGCTGACAGCTCAGAGCCTGGAGCCTGCTTCCGTTTCTGTGTCTCACTCTCTCTCTGCCTCTCCCCTGTTCGAGCTCTCTCTCTGTCTCTCTCAAAAAAAAAATGAATAAACATTAAAAAAATTTAAAGAAGGCACTGAGGTCTGGATATTGAGGAATAAGGGCTTGGACAGTTTCCAGTGGGGGGCTAAGGCTTGGGAAGGAGGAACAAGCAGAAAGCGGTGCCTGCAATGCAGAGCGTGGACAGTCACCCAGAGAGAAGCAGAGATCAGACACCACATGGGCCCTGGATGGGAAAGTGGAGACAGTACTGGCCTTGGTTCCTTATGGCAATTTGGACCTTCATCCTAGCGCAGAGGGTGATAAATGGAGCCTGGGGGCTAGAGTTTGCCTGGAAACAAATCTCAAGCAGTGGAAAACTAGAGGTTTCATGGTCAACATATCTAAAAATAGTAACTCAGTGCAAAACTGAAATAGAAAAAGTTGTCTACCTGCGTCTCTGTGACTTTCCCACTGACTGGCACTCAGGAACCTGTGTCCCTCTGCCCTCCTCCCTTGCTGTGCCTCCCATTGTTTGCATGATGCTTGGATGTACTTTTTCTGTCTCCAGAATCCAGGAGATCTCAGTAGCCTCATGATAAATGCTTCTGTTGATTCAGATAGTTGAGTGGTTTTTGATCCCTGCAATCAACATATCCCTGTCTAGAATAGAAATGATGAACCTGATGTCTGGTACAGGCCAGTTGAGATATGGGTGTGGGATCATGCAGGGTGACCTCTGCTAGGAAGCTGGAAATTAAGAGATGGAATCTGAGCATATTGAAGATAATGCCAGCTGCTGTGACAGATAAACCCTGAGACCTTAGTGGCTTAGCACAGTAGTTTATTGCTTGTTGACACCATGGTGTGTGCATGTTCCTGATCAGACAACCTTTATCCGGGAACCTGGATCCCTCCATGTTGTGGCTCCTCCCTCCCATAATACTTCTCCTGTGCTCACCCATGACTGTGCTGAGCCTGTGGGGAAGCACCCCTGCCCACATGTGACAAAGATCCCTTCTACTCACTTGCCACCGAAGAGAATGAGTAGTCACTCACATGATCTCACCAAAATGCAAGGGGGCTGATGCTCTAGCAAACAGTATGGCAGTTCCTCAAAAAGTTAAACGTAGAGGGGTGCCTGGGTGGCTCAGTTGGTTAAGCTTCTGACTCTTGGTTTCAGCTAAGGTCATGATCTACTGGTTCATTAGTTCGAGCCCTGTGTCAGGCTCTGCATTGACAGTACAGAGCCTGCTTGAGATTCTCTCTCTCTCTCTCTCTCTCTCTCTCTCTCTCTCTGTGTGTGTCTCTCTCTCCTCTCTCTTCCCCTCATGCAGTCTCTCTCTCTCAAAAAATAAAAATAAAAAAATAATTAAATTGAAAAGTTAAACATAGAATTACCAAATGACCCAACAATCCTACCCCTAGGTATGTACCCAAAAGAACTGAAAACAGATGTTGAGATAAATACGTGTGCATGAGTGTTCTCAGCATTATTATTCACAAAAGCCAAAAAATGGAAACAGCCCAAATGTCCATCAACAGATGAATGGATAAGCAAATTGTATGGATATCCACACAGTAGAATATTCAGTCACAAAAAGGAACGAAGTGTTGTTATGTGCTGCAACATGGGTGAACCCAGAAAACTTATGCTAGGTGAAAGAAGGCAAATGCAAAAGGTCACATAATGAACAATTTCTTTTTTTATAAGACATATCCAGAGTAGGTAAATCTATGTTTGTTTTTGTTTTGTTCTTTTTTTTTTTTTTTTTTTTTGAGAGAGTTGTGGGGAGGGGCAGAGGGAGAGAGACAGAAAGAGACTGAGAATCTTAAGCAGGCTCCACACTCAGCATGGAGCCCGACAGGGCACTGGAACCCACCATCCTGGGATCAGGACCTGAACCAAAATTAAGAGTCGGATCCAACTGACTGAGCCACCCAGACACCCCAGAACAGGTAAATCTATAGAGATAGAAAACAAATTGGTGGTTACCAGAGGTTGAGGAGAGGGAAGAATGGGTAGTTATTGCTTAATAAGTATGGAATTTTCTTTGGGGATGATGAAATGTTTTGGAACTTGATATAGGGGTTGGCTGCACAACATTGTGAATGTATGAAGTGATGCTGAATGGTACATTCCAAAATGTTAATTTTATGTTGTGTGAATTTCACGTCAATAAAAAAAAATGCAAGGGGGCTGGGAAGTGTCATCCCTGGTAGGGCAGCGGCTGCTTCCTAGGGATAACTCCACACTCCTGAAGGGGGTCATGTGTCCTTGGTGACCAGCTAAGCATCTGTGTGCATCTTTCTTCATCCTCCCTCCAGAACACACTTATCTCCTCCCCAAGGGGAGATAATCCAAAGACCTCCCAGGACACTGTATCCAGCTTAAAGCTGAGGATGTCCTGTCCTCTGTTGATTTCAGACGTGGCTTCCCTTGCTCTGGTGACATACAAACTAGAAGGACAAGTTATCTGAATCCCTCACCTTCGCACCCAACACCCAGAGGTAGAGCAGAAACAGCACGACTACAATACAAACTTGTGTTCTGAAAGGGGAAGACAGGCAGACAGAGCAGCCGCTGGCCCCTGACAATTGTGAGCTCTGGCTGGGCAGGCACCGAGGAGGTGGGACCATGGGTGGAGAATTTCCCTTGTTAGACCCCATTCTAATTTCTGGGAGGAGTTCCCTGGCCCATTGTTCTTTATGGCCCTGACTCCATCCTCTGGGAGATTTTGCCTTGATCATTATCTCCTGGGCCACATCTAAAATGAATGTTGGAAGTTTGCTCTACTTAGCGACTGTGCAGCTTGCACAAACTGACTTCCTGCCTGTGCAATCTCAGGGCCCCAAGGGTTGTTTAATGCTTGAACAGTCAAAATATTTGCTAGTTTGGGTTTGTCATTTCTTTGGTAATAAAACACCTAAAAATGGGAGGCTTCTTACTAGACACACAAAAAAGTGCATTGTGTATGATTTTAGTTATATGATATTCAAGAACAAGCAAAATGAACCCATGATGCCCCTTGTTTTTGATCGGAATCCATGTACAAGAAGACTCAGAGAGGCTAATTGGCTTGCCTAAAGTCACACAGCCACACGAGCAGAGGCAGCGCTAGAACACAGGTCTCCAAATTTACAGCCCAGAAAGCTTGGCTTGGCTCTCACAGGGAGTGAACAGACACAACAGTTTCCAAATGTGGATTTTTCTTTTGGTACTTTTAATTAGCATATATGAAATACACTGCCAATCTAATTTAATTATAATTAGGTAACCAGAAGGCTGATTATGTTGTAAATTTAGATTAAAGAGCTGTTGTTTTCAATTAGGTTTGATTGTAAAGTGCTTTGACACTCTTCTTGGCCTCACGGAAAGTTCATTATATAACTTCCCAGTTTCTCACTTGGATTTTTCCCACAGGTCTGGGGTGGTAGTAACTGAACTAAAGTTCCCAGGACAACCCCAGTCTGGTGCAGATTTGGACCTGGTACCTACCCATTGGTGGCAAGGGCCGCCAGATGCTACTGGGCTGTTGGATCAGGGTACTTTCAGCTGCCTGTAATAAAGAATCCAACTGGAAAAGCCCAAACCTCAAGGGGACTTAAAGTCACACACAATAAGACACACGCAGGTATGCAGGCCCAGGGTTTGTTAATTTGCTTTCAAAACATCCTTAAGGACTCAACTCCTTAAGGATTTCATCTCCCTGCTCTACCAACTTAAACATGTTGGCTTCTGTTCTCAAGCTTGTTGCTAGATGCTTATGGGATGGTTGCTGCAGCCCCAAGCTTTCTTATGCCCCCAGAGGGGGACATTCCTTCCTTGTGTCCCTTGAGCCTCCAGCAGACTTCTCATGGCTCCTTGGTCAGGACTGCAGCACAGACCCGTTCCTAAGTCACCATCCCTAACGAGTCACCATGATTGACTTGAGCAAATCAAGTAGAGTCTTTCCAGGAGCCCGTGATTGCCTGATACCCACCAGCAAATTAGGAGAGGCCGTGGGGAAGGGCAGTGGCTGTTGGCTAGGCTACCAAAGGTCCTTGCCTGAGGCCAGTGTGGCCACACCCTACAGAAATGGCTAAGCTCAGCTCGGGTTCTTGACTCTCCAGCAGATACCTGCTCTCTCTATTCCTCGGGGCTAAGCTTTGGCATTGTTTGTAGATGGTGTTGGCCATATAAGGCATGGCTAAGCAAGAACAAGGATGAAAAAGAGAAGACATTTTAGAAGATCATGTAAGCCAACTAGAAGATGAGACAGAAGTGCACATAGCTGTGGGAGTGGCTAAACCACCCCAGTTGTCTCTGGGGAATATCGGGAGCTCTGCCTTGGAAAGAGGGTATCAGAGAGAATGGGTTTGACCCTCAGCACCTCAGGTAATGTTCCCAGCAGTCCTCTGAAGTATTATCTGACCCAGACTCAACTGTTCTCCCACACCAGGCTGCCTGGAGAAGTGACCATCCTCTTGCTGGCAGATCACCTGAGGCTCTGAATTCCCTCTGCTGCCATGCATGGCCCACCTATGGACAGTGGAGTGTGGTGGACATGTAGGTAGGTCCTGAGGTCAGACTCCTCATGTTCACACTCCAGCTCCTTTCACCTCCAACGCTGGGAGTTTTTTCAAGCTCTCTTAGCCTCAGCTTCTTCATCTGTAAAAACTCTACTTTATGGGGTTCTTGTGAGGATTGAATGAGATAATCCATAGAAAATTCTTAGCACAGAGTCTAGCAGATAGTCAACAGGCAATGGATATTTGCTATTGTTCTCACTACCATCTGTAATTCATGGTATTCTGGGCCAAGTGGAAGAGCTGGCTAATGCTCTGGCCATCACGACCCCCAAAATCCTTTTCAGCATTGGTTTGAAGGGTAGCTCTGAGCACAGAGCAGAAAAAGCAGCCCATGCTGGAAGCAAAAAGCCCCTGGTATGGACCTGGCACATAGTAGGTACACAATAACTATTAGTCACCCTCCCTGCCTTAAAATTATACAATCAGCTCAATGGCCTTCCTATTCTCTCCTGTCAAGCCTTTGGAGTGATGCTTAAACTGTCACCTTGGAGACAATGTGCTCCAGGAGACAGGTTTCCATTTTGAATCTCTGATGACTACACAGGCCGCCTTCATTTTTTAAAAAAACATCTTCAAAATGTTGGGGCAACTGAATGCCTGAAAGTTGAACAATGGATCCCCATAGTAATGACATTGCACTCTCAGAAAGCTAAATATATTATAAAGTCCTTGATCATAATTGTCCTTTTTGACAGTCCTTAACAGTGTTTTGTTACCTTTTGAAATGAATTTTGTTCTTTTATTTTGCAATTAAACACATGAGTAACTGGCTGAAGTCCAGTGAATGGCCGAAAGAGATTAGAGTCTCTGCAGCACTTGTAATGGTTTCCATCTGTGTCCAAACAGGATTAACTTTACAGCTTTTTAAAAATCACTGGTATCAGTTCATCCAGTTTTCCATTCTCCCGTTTTTATGAAACAATAAGGCAAAAACATGCAATTTTCAAAAACATATACTGTTGACCACATAATAAAAGGGAGCCTCCAAAACTGACCTGTTGGCTGGCAGGATGCATCACTGTTTCAAAGCTGGAAATGTTTGGGTTTAGAGGATGAAGGGCAATTTGGGGTGTGAAGTATGAAAGTGCTGATTAACGTGTGAAAAAAAATGGAGTTGAGACCCATTTATATCTGCCCCTTCTTAAATATGACAAGATAGATACTAACTCCTACCAGATGACCAATGTGGCCTCTGAAAGGTCCTGGCTTCTGCCCATGGCTAAGCCACTGAGAATGCTGGCCTCATGATCATGAAGCATCTTGGTCCAACCACCTGGAATGCCAGTGAGCATTGCCCAGATTGACTGGCCATGAAGAACCAGGTGTTTCGTGCTCACTGCTGCCAACCACAGACATGCCCATGGCACCTGCCGGTGCTGGCTGATGGCGAAGGGCCAGTCCTCAATTTCAACCACAGGAGGGGCCTCACTTGCAGGCCACAGCTGAACTGTGTTGGGCCCAGGTGTTGCCTTCCCCTAAGACTCCATTGGGATTGGACGCACTGGATCTTTCAAAGCTGTGTCATCACTCAACATGCAAACAATGACTTTTAATAAACTTCTGAATTCTCATCTCCAGAGTTCTCTGTAACTTTCTCCCCTGACACAGTCCTTCACCCCACTCCTCCTACACAACCCTTTCACTGCTGCATGATCAGCACATTCTTTCATGTATTTTTCCTTCAAATTTTTCCTCCAAGTCTTTGCTTTAACCCAAACTTAGCTGTTGTCTGAGCACAGCATCTTTGTGGCCTGTCTAGGAGACACATGTTTCTCATACCCTGAGGTATTTCTCTGATAGGGAGGTGGTGTTGGCATCCTCCTTGTTCCTTCCCTCCCCCTTGTAAGCTCCAATGAGGCATACACCATTGGAGTTTCCCACCCCATCCTCACAGAGCAACCATCTCCTGGTTATTAGCACCCCTCACTTTTGTTTCTGGATGACCCTTATCTCTACATCAATTCCTGCCATCATTCCCTTGAGGGAAACTTCAACATGCATGTGGGTGGTCCTTCCAGTCCTCTGAACTCTTCCATCCCTGGCTCTCCCATCAGGCCCAATTCTAATATTTGCAGCAGGAGCACAAATGGAGGCTCATCTGTATGTCCCAGTATTTAAATGTTACACATCCAGCTAACCAACTGTTAAATAACACATATCCTATTTCCTTTCCTTGATACAAAAAAAGGTACATGTAAAGTTATGGTAAAATATCAAGGATGATTGAATTGAACTACTTTTGTATATGTCTGCGCACTCTTTCCACGAGCCTATTATTTGGGTAAGTAATGAAATAAAGTCATACATAATTCATAAATTATATTTATTCCCTAAAAGTTAATTTTCTTGCCTTCATTTAAGTAAATTACTAATTATGTTGTTATAATCAAGACTTTCACATAATTTGTGTTCTATTGAGAGTAATGACTAATTAGACAACCTTCTGGGGACATTGTGGTTGTTAAGGTGTTTTTCATCGATTTCAAAGTGGAGAAACTATGTTTGGCTGAGGTTGAAGCAGCTGGGACTTGTCAATTAAATTCTTAAAGTAATACTTGGATTGGAAGGGAACCATGAGTTTCATATATCACATTCATATCATGATAGATCATGAGTTTAACATACAACATTTTGATGGGGTTAGGTTGTATATTATCAATTATATATCACATTATCACAGAAAATGGCATAAAATATATTAATTTCATTACATAAATTGCTAATCATCAATATCACAAATTTTTATTGTCTCTCGAAAGAAATATCAAGATCGATACAGTATTTTAAAGTGTTTTCCTTCCAAATTCTTCAATGTTGACAACAACATGTTATTAATTTGTTAAAATTTTTCTCCAGATTACATTTTGAGATGTAATGGCCCAAAATAGTCTCTATAGAAATTAGTTTGGGGAAATATTGTATGAATTTCCTTCATAGTCATGCAAAGTTTTTGTTTCCTTTAAAAATAAAAAAAAATGTTTTAAAAAATGAAGTAGACAAACTTAACTCTGGTTTTCTTTTGTCAGCCACAGTTCATACCAAATAGCTGTGGGATAGTGCAAGTACCCTTTCTTCTAAAGACTACACTCAGATCTGAGAATCTTCCATTGTCTCACTTAACTCTTCAAGTGCATCTCATCTATCTTGTCTAAATTATATCAAATTGCTTTAACACAGCAAGTAACTCCAAGACTGTGAATTAGAACATGAAAATGGACAGCTCGCACAAGTGGGAAATGTTACTTTGTTATGCAAGAATCTATTGCAAGTGGAAAGGATTTCAGAAGTTAATTAATTTGTCTTCCCTTTCAGTTAAGTGTTTCTGTCATTCAAATGGTCTCTGCATTTTGATATATCTCTGTCTCATGTGTAGGTGGTGGACACCACCCAAAAGCCTTCATGGCATCCAGGAGAGGTCACTTGTTTTGAGGACAGGGGGTACAGAGAATGTTTGCCAACTCAAACATTCTACCTTTGGGTTATGACCTATCCTGCTGGTTTCTTAATTAAAGACAGACATCCTTGTAATAGCTCTTCGACTTCATGGAGACTTCTCATTCATAAACAACTTTACCTTCTCTCTAGCCATCTGCCCCATCTGTCTTTATTTTCTTACCCAGCTTGGAGTCCGTAGCTGATTCATCATTTCCATTGCTCACCCAACTCTCCTTCCATTGCATGCATCTGATAAAACCCCAGTTATGGATGACCATGATCGTCTATCTAGGTCTGTGTCAGAGTGGCTGAGTTATCCTTAAAACCTTTCCTTCTCTCACTTTCCCGATTTAGTGCATCGAGTCCTGTCCAGCCTAACTCCAAAATCAATCTGCAGTCCACCACCTATTTCTACGCCCACTGCCATCCCCCTAGTCCAAGCCATCATCATCTCTTGCCCTAAGTATTGGTCTCTTTTTTTTTTTTTTACTCTTTCCTTTCCTAAAGGCCACTCACCTCAGGGCAGTTAGACATCCTTATAAAAACATAAAGCATACCACAGCACTTCCTCACTCCTTTTCCATTCAAGCAGATATACAATCCTCAACAGGACTTATAAGGACTTGTATAACCGGGCTATTTCCTACCTTTCCTCCAGGGATATTCCATATCCCTTTTCCTCTCCTTCACTCTACACGAGTCTCATTACTTTCTTTGGGTTCCTGGATTATGTCAAACACCTTTTCCCCTGCTGAATCTTCTGCCCAGAGTGTTCTCTCCCTAAATTGCTGATGGATGAACTTCTACCTTTCTCTCAACTTAGCAGAAATATGCTTTTTCAGAAAAATCCTCCTTGGTCACCCAAAGTAAAATACTTTTCTGTTGTGCCCTCTCACGGCATCTAGTATTTTCCTTCATGATGCCTTGTCATGCTTTGGCTTATGTGGTTAATTGTTTAATACTTGGCAGTGCAGTGGAATGGAAATACGAGAGGCAGAAACTCTTTTTGCCTGTTTACTCTCCGAGCCCCAGCATGTGCCTGGATACAGATACACTTGTGAGTGACTGAGTGAAAGGGATCGGCCTGCAATAAGGTGCTGATAGGAAGAACTTTTTTTCTACAGTCTCCTTCAGCCTAAAGTCATTTCCTTCAGCTTCTAAATTCACCACAGGGAGAATCTGCATCATTATCTGCTTCCCTGCTAGGATGGAATTTAGCATTCAGATGTTAAGATGTAAAAGGAAGGAACAAAATCCAACATGGAAAGAAATTTCGAATAAAGAATACTCCCCCGAGTGGCTACACATCTTCACATCAGCAGCAATCTCTGTGCAACGAATAAGGCTTGAGTTATTTATATGTCTCTAATCCTCTTGCCTTCTAATCAAGATCATTCCAGTAGCTTTGCATTTAGACTTCCAATTGCATTATACGTTTACAAGCCACTTCTCTGTCAAATGCTGTATTGATCCATTATAATCTCCTAGGATAAAAAAAAGTATTCATTCGGAGTGACTGGGTGGCTCAGTCAGTTAAGCGTCAGGTCACGATCTCAAGGCTCGGGAGTTTGAGCCCAGTGTTGGGCTCTGTGCTGACAGCTCAGAGCCTGGAACCTGTTTCAGATTCTGTGTTCCTCTCTCGCTCTGCCCTTCCGCCACTCATGCTCTGTCTCTCGCTTTCAAGAATAAACATTAAAAAAAAATTAAAACAAGACACAAAAAACAAAGTATTCATTCTTCTTTATCCTAATATAGTTTATCTCTATCAAAGTAATGTTTTTAAGTTTTCCATGCTAATGCCTTCATGAAATTAATAGTAAGTTTGAAATAAAACAGCAATTAAATCATTTATATGTTGTATGTTGTCTACAACATCTTCTCTGATTCAATTAGTTCTTACTTGACTGTTAGAAGATGCATGTACAGTCTGTGGATTTTTTCACATAACTTTTCTTGTCTTCTTTCCTTTTCTTGTTCACCTCTGAGCAATGTCATCCTTTACTAACAATGCAAGAACTAAGATAAAAAGATGTAAAAATGGCAATGATAAACTTTGCTTTCTCTTAGGGAAGAATGTATCTCACTATATAGATCATGTTTTAAGAGCTGATTAAAGGGAAAAGAACAGTTGATATGAATAAGCTTTCAGGCAGACTTCAGCTAGTCATGCATTTATGCATTCAAAAATATTGAACAATCACAACGAACTATTCCATGGGAAAGGTGACATGAAGTACTTAAAGACTGCGCCCACCCCCTCCAAGTTTTAACTATGTATTTTTTAGTTCTTTTTAAAATGTTTTAAAGGTTTATTTAGTCGAAAGAAAAAGGGAGAAAGAGAGAGAGAGAGACAGAGAGCAAGAGAGAGCAGGGGAGGGGCAGAGAGAGAGAGAGGGAGACACAGAATCCGAAGCAGGCTCCAGGCTCTGAGCTGTCAGCACAGAGCCTGATACAGGGCTCGAACTCATGGACTACAAGATCATGACCTGAGCTGCAGTCAGATGCTTAACCGACTGAGCCACCCAGGTGCCCCGAGTTTTAACTATTTTAGACAATTAGCCATATATTTATCTAATCCGTATATACACAATTTTGCATAAATATATTGATTAGGTAGGTGCTAATGAAGGGGAGGGAGTGGAGAGTTTGTGATGAAGTTATGTAACGGATAGGCTCGAGGAGATTAGGTACTTGTGCCTTTAAGGGGCACTGTTGCATAGCCAGCACTTATTTAAACCTCCCAACCCCAGGTTTTGTTCTTGTATCTATTCCTCACTTTTCAGCTGATGTACTGAAGGAGAAGCTGATACCACTCTGGGCTCCAGGGGTGGGCCTTATTTGCCAGGAATAAATCCATACCCTTTCCAGTAAATGGCTCTGGAATATGTGTAAATGTCATGTGAATCAGTTCAGGAACGAGCCAATGAGGCACTGAGAGGATGTTTGCCGAGGGCTTCTGGGGAAGGACCTGCTTGCTTATAATAGACAGCTATCAGAAGTTTCAGCCGCCTTCTTCTTGCCATTGGTGTCCATGTATACGAGGCCTGGGGCTGTGACAGCCATTATGCCAGCAGCCTGAGGATGAAGCTTGTGAAAGAGGAGATCAGGACAAGGAGCATGACAGAGAACAGAGCTGGAGCCGGTGCTGAACCACACCTCACTTTGCCCTGCTTCGACTTTGTCAGTTTGTTAGCCAATGAATAGCCTTCGTTTTTATGCAATTTTTACTGAGATTTGTGTTTCTGGGAGCCAAAATGAACATTTAGTGTATAGAATTCCAATTTATACTTTCTTCATGTTGTTTTGTTTATTTTTTAAAACTTGCAGGTTCGGAATTTTTTTCTGATTATAAAAATAATACACGCTCATTGTAGAGAATAGAAAACATTGAAGGTTAAAAGAAGATTAAATCCATCCATAAGCCTGTTATCCCTAGATAACTGCTATTAGTATTTTGAATTAGTCTTCTCTTTATGTGTACAAACTTATGATGCAGGCTGGCGGGTCCAAGGACCCAGAGCAGGTCCCACAAGACCAGCCAAGAGTGTCCCTGGCTTTGCACTGGATGGAATCAGATGCAAGCTGAGTGGAAGAGCAGAGTTTGTTGAGGACATAGAGAGACAGCAGATACAGACACGGCATCTAGGAGACACAGAAAGGAAAAGGAACATGAACCTCATCTTTGCTCAGGGGTTTGGAGTTTTTACTGAGGGCGGTGGTCTGGTGTACATGTCCCATCAGGCATCCAAGAACCTGTTTGAACAAGGACGAGTGCTCAGGTGTCCTCTGTAGTGACTTATGCCCTGGAGCCAGGGGCTTCGTGTCAAGGTGTTTGGAGTCAGTGGTCTTGGAGAATGTTCATGATGGCCCCGCTCAATCACTCTTCAGATATTATCTATTGTGTTGGAAGGATCCAAAGAAATCATCAACTCCTTGACCTTCACATGGAGAACATACATCAAAGCATGTGTAAGGCAGGGGTGCAGGTTCTAGCAAGAATAGAAACAGGAAAAGGAGCAAAGGAAAAAAATACATATATATACGTTTATCCTGATTTAATGAAACTCATAGCATAGTGGGAAATAGAAACAAACAAGCCAACCTAAAGATCAAACAATAGATTGATACCTGGAACTATGGAAGGTTGTAGTAATTATTAACCTGGGTTATAACTCTCCAGTGTCAGGTCAGTGGTTGCTAGTAATGCTATTCCCTATCTCCATATCCTAGAACAAATCATCTAAGATTTTAAGTTAATAACTATTAAAATATATGCTTTTAAGTGTAATATAATGATGTCTCAGAATATCCATAAAAAAAACCCAGTTGTCAACATGTCCATTTGGTTTCTCTTTGGTAGATGGTGTTTCTTTTTCTTTTTCTTTTTCTTTTTTAACGTTCACTTATTTTTCAAGAGAGAAAAAGAGAGCGTGTAGGAGCTAACACGGGAATGGGGGGGAGGGGCAGAGAGAGAATCCCAAGCAGGCTCTGTGCTGTCAGTGCAGAGCCTGATGTATGGCTCAATCTCACGAACTTGTGAGATCATGACTGGAGCTGAAACCAAGAATTGGATGCTTAACCGACTGAGTCAGCCAGGAGCCCCAGGTGGTGTTTCTTCTTCTTTTTTAATTAACAAAATTTTTTAATGATTATTTTGAGAGGAAGATTGAGAGAGAGAGAGAGAGAGAGAGAGAGAGAGAGAGAGAGAGAGAGAGAGAATGAGTCAGGGAGGAGCAGAGAGGGAGAGAGAGAACCCCAAGCCAAAATCAAGAGTCAGACACTTAACCAACTGAGCCACCCGGCCCCTGTTTCTTCTTATTTATATGGCAAGTTGCACCCTGTCAGTGATTGCTTTGGCCCAATCATCATTATAGTTTTCCATAATGGTGTATTTAATTGCAGCTAAAATGAATGTCTTATATCGACCATTTTGGCAGTACACACATGAAGAGTTCAGTGGCCATCAGTATGCTGGTAGGGCCTTGATAGAATGGAAGTTACATTGCTAAGAGAGTACCAATACCTTAAGTTCTAAATGTTTTCCAATTTCCGTTATGGTTTTCTCACCTGTGAGTTGATTGAACAGTAGAAGCCTGAGGGTTTACCAGCTGTCTGGTTATTGATTTCTAATTTAACTACATACTGGTTGAGAAGTTGTTGCTGTGATACCGATCCTTAGACATTGTAGAGAGACTTGCTTTATGACCTAGTACGTTCAATTTTTGTCAACTTTCTACATATTCTTGCTTATATTCATTCTGTAGTTGTTGAGTGCATTGTTCTACATGTATTCATTAAATTAAGCTTGCTAATTGTGTTAAGATCTTCTGGTTCCTTAAAGATTTTTTTTGTCCCCTTGATCTATGCATTAGTTTCCAGTGGTGCAGTAACAAATTATCACAAATAGTGTGGTAAACAACAGAAATGTATTCTCTTACAGTTCTGGAAGCTAGAAGTCTAAAATTAAGGCACCTGCAGGGCAGAATTCTCTGGAAGCTTTAGAGAATCCATTCTTTGCCTCCTCCAGATTTGGGTGGCTGTTGACATGTAAGTGGGAATGTGGCTCCATCACTCCAGTCTCTGCTTGTGTGGTCACATTACCTCCTGTCTGTTTTCTCTTCTCACATCTCCCTCTGTCTTTCTCTTAGGACGACACTGGTCATTGGTGTCATGGCCTACCTGACCAATCCAGAAAGATCTCATCTCAAGAACTTTAATTACATCTGTAAAGACCCTGTTAACAAATAAAGTAAGGTTTCAGGGATTAGGACATGGATGTATCTTTTTGGGGGCTACTATTCAACCCACTAAAGTCTATTAGAGAGAGATGGAAAAATCAGCTACTATGATGATAGAGTTCTCTTTCTTCTTGTACTTTTGTCAACTTTAGCTTCACATATTTTGTATATTAGAGATGTATTTATGATTTGTATCTTCCTTGTATATTGAATATTTTATTATGTGGAGACCTCTCTTTATCTCCAGTCACACATACCCCCCACCTAGAAAGTCTATTGATGAAAAACTACCAGTTGCTATTTGTCTGAAAAAGATGATTTGTTTTCCCTTTTCCATCATCTTTTTTGCTAGGCATAGAATTCTAAGGTTACATTTTTTTCCCCACCCTTAGGGTTTCACTCAATTATCTTTTACTTAAAAAAATATTTCCAGGGTGCTTCGGTGGCTCAGTTGGTTAAGCCTCTGACTCTTGATTTTGGCTCAGGTCATGATCTAACAGTTAGATCAAACTTCCCCCAACCTCCACCCTCCACCACCCATCTCTGGTTCTGCTTTGACAGTATGGAGCCTGCTTGGGATTCTCTCTCTGCCCCTTGCCCGTACATGTGTCCTCTCTCTCAAAACAAATAAACTAAAAAAGAAGTATTCCCCACACTTCCCAGGGCCAGATAATTAGCATAGTTCTAGGCCCAGGCAATTAAAAACATGCACTGCTTCAAAAACTATATGCCATTAATTCATATGTGAGAACACTGTCTGATTAAATCATTGTTAAGTGATTGGTAAACAGTTCCATTAAGTATAGTACAGAATATATGGGAAAACATAGGTAGAGGAGCCGAAATAAACGTGGACATTGAAGAACATCCGAGACAATTTCTCACTGGCTGAAGGGATTCTTTACACTAACTTCGTATCTGTGGAAATAAAGATTATCTGCTAGTTTAGTGTAGTAACGGTGTTTTCTCGACTTTACCACAAGTAGCTAGAATGTGCTCCACAATAAACAATTATAACATATATTCTCATATAATATACTGCTATTGCTATAATTGGAGAACGCAGAGGAATTAAAGAAATTATAATAGAGCTACATAACCTCTCCCCCTTGCCCCTCTGAACTCTCCCATATAATCTCAAATTTGTAGACAGATTTGTTAAACACTATAAAAAGCTTTGCATTTAATAATTTAAAATTCCTGGGGTGCCTGGGTGGCTCAGTTGGTTAAACGTGGGACATTGACTCAGGTCATGATCTCATGGCTCGGGAGTTCGAGCCCTGCGACCGGCTCTGTGCTGACAGCTCAGAGCCCGGATCCTGCCTCACATTCTGTGTCTTCTGCTCTCTCTGCCCCTCCCCACTCCTGCTCGCTCTCTCTCAAAATTAAATAAACATTAAAAAAAATAAAAATTAAAAATTCCTGGCCTCAGTGTATGGAGAAGTTAAGACACTTAAAAAGAAGAATCCATGAAGAGCTCACTCGCATTCTTTTTTAAGCCACCTTGCTACGTTTCGGTTTTTATTCTTGGTTTTGAAGGTTTCCGCAGTGTGGGCTGAGGCCCACGAGCAGACTCATCAAGGGCCACCCAGGATAGTCCCACCCATTTGTAACGTGCGAACCAGGGCCTCTCGTGGCTCCCTAGCTCTGTCGTCAACCAAAGGCCGGGGCTATGAAGTTCTGCGCGGTGCGGAGGCCCATTTAATCCGGAGGGCGTACGAAAAACACCACTGAAGCGGGGGCCCGGACCATAGCGAACGCCGAACGGTTTCGGGCGCATCTTCAAGGGCCAGCCAGATTCCGGTCGTCCCGGTAACCAGACAAAGAACGCGCTTGCGCAAACTCCTTGTCACGTGGGGCTGGGTCGGGGGCGGGACCGACGGCTGCTCCTTCGGACCCGCGGCCCCTCCCCTCTCAGCGCCGAGGCCAGCCGAGGCGGGGCAAACCTCTGCCCTTTTGCGTGGGGGTGACTCACAGCTCCTGCCTCTTTTCACTTTGGTCTCTCTTGGCTCGTTCCTCGCACCACGTGCCCTCCTGGCCGCGCCCCCAGCTGCCCTTTCCAACTGCCTGTTGGAAGTTGCTGTAAAATGTCGTGAGGGGCGCTGCCGCTTTACGGCTGCCTCTCCCAGGCTAGAGCCCGGGAGCGCCCACCGCCGTCAGCCCTGTCTCGAAGAGTCTGCTCGGCTGAGACGGAGAGACCCGCCGCGCCGCTCCCCGCCCCGCCGCGCCCGTGCCGGCCGCCGGCGATGTGAGCTCGAGGTGGCTGCGGTGCCCCCTGGCCCGGGGTTGAGACGGGCGGCAGGTGCCTGTGAGGCGGGAGGGTGCTGGGGGCCTGCAGGATGGAGGAAAGCATGGAAGAGGAGGAGTGGGGCAGCTACGTGGCGATGATGGACGACCAGAACCACAACAACTGGGAGGCCGCGGTGGACGGCTTCCGGCAGCCCCCGCCACCGCCGCCACCCCCCTCGTCGATCCCAGCCCCTGCGCGCGAGCCGCCAGGGGGGCAGCTGCTGGCGGTGCCCGCGGCCTCGGTGGACAGGAAAGGCCCCAAGGAGGGGCTCTCGATGGGGCCACCGCCACCGCCGGAGGCCAATGGGGTGATCATGATGTTGAAGAGCTGCGACACGGCCGCCGCCGTGGCCAAGGCGGCCCCCGCCCCCACTCCCAGCTCCACCATCAACATCAACACCTCCACCTCCAAGTTCTGTGAGTCCAGCCTCTTCCCTGCAGCCTTGGCTTTTCTCCTCCCCACCCGGACACCGAATCCACCCTTCTCGGCCAGCCCCGCTTCCTTTGTTTCAGGCCTGGGTCTCTCCTCCCCTCCCCGCCTCCCTCCCCCCTCGTTCGGTGTCTGCGGCCAGCGCCTTAGCGGCCCTGGCTTCTTGTGTTACCTGGCCTAGAGAAGCAGCCTGGTGCGCCCACAGCCCCAAGTTCTCCTGCAAATGCGATCCTTATCCCAGCTGGCTATCTCTCAACATTAAGAAGCCCTTTTCTTCTCCGTTGCCCCTGAAAAGTTTCGCCCTCAAACGTGAGGGGAAAATTAGGCCGTCTGAGTTTCGTTAAAGGATTCTTCTTTTTTTTTTTTTCTTTTTTGTAGTCAGAGAGAAATCTGGCAAGTTGTGTTCTTGTGCTTTTAGCCCGTCTGCGTTCGACAAGTCAGGAATTAGAAAGCTGACCAATAGTTACACCTCGTTCTTTCCCTTCACTAGCGTGCACTTTCTACGTCCTGATAGAGAACTGTAGCTGTTTTTAGAGTGACACCAATGCGGTGGGAGCGACATCCGTTTTGAAGCTAATAACGTATGAAATTACTTGTCAAAGCGTACACTCATAAGAATAAGCCATTTAGCATGTGTACAAGATAACGTTGAACTTTAGGTTAGTGGTCCGTGTTAATGCTCAATTGCAGGCGGAAAGATTTAAGACCAAAATCTGTTTTGTAATCTGAAACTGACCCTAAACCGACCCTAAACGTAATTTCTCTAGCTAGGAAAAAAGAGTGCTTTTGCTTTGAGTGGGGTGTTTTTGTTTTTTTTGTTTTTTTGGAGGTGGTGGTAGTGGTGAAAAGTGACCATGGCAGCCAGATTTTTCTCTCCTATTAATAACTGCAAGTTTTAAATGACATCTGGTAAAGCAACTGGAGATTTCATTTCTAGTTACTAATTTTATCAAGCAGTACCAGTAATTGTCCAATTAGCTGTGTAGAGAAAATACCTGCCTTGATTCAAATATATATTTAACAACCTTATGCTTTTATTTTTTTGGTGGGAACAGCCCATAATCTAATTTATTTGCCCTCAAGATACAGCTTTGGTCAAAGACATTCATATGTAGGTATGGTTGGTAAGATTTGGATATGATTTTTTTTTTTTTTTGTATCATGTGTATGTGAGAATAATATATAGTTTGTGTATTGAAGTCTAGTAGTGAAACCAGGCTTTGGACAGTGTGGCCTAGTGACTTATCTAAATGCTGCAGGATCTTGTTTTAGTGCTTAAACAGTTCATTTGAGAGTTCAGAAAACATCATCCAGTCAAGAGCAGAAACCAATGAAATTAGGAACAAAAGAAAGACTTGCTAAACCAAAAGATCGTTCTTTGAAGATCGATAAGCTAGATAGACCTCTCTCTGGTAAGACTGATCAAGTAAAATACATGAAAATATAATTAAGTGAAAAAAAATGGGAAGTAACTACAAGCATGAGATTTCAAAAAAGAATTTTACGAATTCCTGTAGGTTAATAAGATGAAAAGTATCAATTATTAGAAAAATACATATTGAAAGTTGGTATCAGAAGAAATGGATAGCTTGAACTAATAAATATTTAACAAAGTGGAAGGGTAAAGACCTCCCCTTTCAAAAACTGGACTGAGAAATGAATTGCATTGGACTCTTAAATAACAATTCCTTTTTACAAGTTCTAGAAACGGAAATAAAAAGATGCCTAATTTGTTTTATAAGGTTAGTGAAATCTTGATTTTAAAACTAGATAAGGACAATATGAGAAAATTATAGACCTGTTTCAGTTATTAGCATAGATATGAAAATCCTACACATCAAATCTAACAATGTGTTAAAAGAATCCTGATCTATGGAGTTTAAGAATGTAAATATGACTCAACATCTATTTACTGTTAATATAATTTATCTCATTAATAGACTAAAGGAGGAAAATCATGATTATCTTGATACCGTAAAAGCATTTGATAAGATCTAATAGCTATGTGATAAAAAACTCTTTTCCCACGATTGGGATATGAGATAACTAGATCGAGGTCATTACCAAAAACCTACAGCAAATAATAATACTTAGTAGAGAAATTTTAGATTCATTCACTTTAAGATAAGTAACAAGTTAAGGATGCCCTTTATCACTATTATTTGTTTAACATTCTAAGAAAAGTCCTGGCTAACACTACAAAGGGAAAAAATAAGTGTAAGGATAGGAAGGGAAGCAATAAAACCCATTATTTGCAGATAACATCACTTACCTAGAAGAACCATTAGAATTAAGAGAAACTATTAGAACTCGTAAGAGTTTAGCAAGGTTCCTGGATTCGAACCATAGGGCACCTGAGTAGCTCAGTTGGTTCAAGTGTCCAACTTCAGCTCAGGTCATGATCTCACAGCTCGTGAGTTCAAGCCCTGCATCAGGCTCTGTGCTGACAGCTCAGAGCCTGGTGCCTGCTTCAGATTTTGTGTCTTCCCCTCTCTCTCTACCCCTCCCCCCGCTCACACTCTGCTTCTGTCTCAAAAATAAACATTACAAAAAATAGGATCAAACCATAAAAATTAATAACACTTACTCACTAGCAATAAACAGCTAGTATAGGGAATCAGAAGTAAATATCATATACAATAAAAGCAACAAAACCATAAAGTCTGTAGAAAACTTTAAAACTTGAATAAGGAACCAGAAGAGAATCTAAATAAATCTTTCCATGCTCTTGAGATATGTTTGTTTATTATTATGAGGGTCAGTTTTGTCCATTTTAATCTATAAATTCGATTAAACTGCCATCAGAATTCCAGTTGGTTTGTCTAACAAACTCAGTAACCTAGATCTAAAACTCATATGGCAGATAGAATAAAGTTTACAAACAGCTAAAGCAGTCTTAAAGATTTGTTTTTGGTGGGATTTGCCTTATTGGAAATTAAGATACTATTTCAAGGCTGTAGTAATAAAAACTGTAGTGTAAGTGCACAAATGGAAAAATAGACTTGGGAACAAATTAGATAGTGGAGACTTACCCATATGTGTTCAGGAGCTTAAGAGAAATCATTGGAGAAAGGAGTCCTATTAGGAAGAGTGGCTCAGTATATGGAGAAAAAAAACAAACCCTATAGCACAGGCAGAATGGGTTATGGATAAATTAAAAAGACCTAGATGTGAGAGGAGAAATTATAAAATTAATGGAAGACATTGTTGAAGTTCTTTTCTTACGGACCAGGGACTCCTAATGCTTCAAAAATATGAAGGTGAAAAAGTAGTGATTTTGATTATATAAAAATTAAAGATTTTCATTCAGTGAAAGATGAAAGCATGAGAGAAGGTATTTGTAGTGCCCAGTATTGATAAGGGATTGATATATAGACTAGACAAGGAACTACACATCCCTAAGAAGAGGGCAGCAACCTTTGTAGAAAAATAGGCAAAGGATATTAATAGATAGCTTATGGAATAGCAAATCTTAACTTGCATAGAAAGAGATGTTTGGAATTAAGTAATCAAGAGACATTCAAATTGAAAGAGTAATAGTATCTTTTCCCACCTCTTAAGTTGGCAAAAAGTAGAAAGTGAGATGGCACCAAGTGTGGGTATGGATACAGGATTTGCTGGTTGCACTGACAGTGTAGTGGACCAGTGAGGTGTTGAGATGCCCAGAGTCTCTGTGGACCAAATAATGGAAGATAGCTGGAGTGTTGATGAAGCTCTGAGCTGTGACAGTGAAGGTGTGTTTCTGGACTGTAAGATGAAAACAGCTTCTGGCGGTCTGTATTTGGAATAGATAAAAAGCAAGCATTTGTTAGCTTGATAGATGCATACTAGGCGCCAGGGATTGTGTTGATCTGTCCCAGTAGAGACCATATCTGGAACAGCAACTACAACTGGAGTCACCACTTGATGATTTACCATAATCCACAGTCATTCTCCAAGATTCAGGTTCTCTGCACTGACCCAATAGGTTAGTGAAACAGAATGTCGTAACAGTTACCATCCCTGTGTCTTCTAGGTCTTTGAAGTTGGTTCTGTCCTCTCGTTTCCACAGAGGTGTGCTCTTGCTTTGGGTTTATTTTGTTAGAAAGGGGTACATCTAGGGGATTTTTTTTGGCCCTTCTTATGCTCATAACCCTTACTACATAGTGTAGGGAGCCTTTAACTGTGTGTTCAAGAACTGGGGAAATTACAGGGTGGGTCTGTGGATTCGCTGGGCCCATTGAGATGGATGGAAGCCAGAACACTCTTTCTCAATGTGACATCACAGCTCCTGATCTGACTGGTTTACCATAGTGACGTTCTGGTCCCTTAGGGTTAATATGGGCTTAGAGCCGGCGTTAAATAACCCCCCCAAAAGCCTGATTGATTCTGTTTCCCACATGCACTGTGTCCTTGATGAAAAACTGCATGTTCTATTTGGAAAAGGCTAGGAGAATGACTTTATGCGCTTGATGGAATTTTGTAGGGTCCTTCCTCAATGGAACCCATTCTCTCCTTTTTTCCAGGCGCTCTGTGTCTTTGAACAAGTTCAGCCTGCGTATTAGGTGATATGCCATAACTCTTCCATTGTGGCCACTTAAGTCAAGCCTCAGTTTGATATATCTAGAGTTTTTTTGTTTTCATTTTCTTTTTTTCTTCTCGTCAAGTAATACATTGGTATACTCCACATCTGTTTTTTTTATGGACACTATGGTTAGCCACCACCAGAGATCCAAGCCATTCTGATAACGGGTCTGGCCCTCCTGCCTGTTATAATAACCAGGCCTACTTTATATATGACGGTTAAGTGCTTCTACTTGTCCTTTATCACCTTGGAAATCCCACTATCCCATTGAAATCAGGGAGCTCCTTTTAGTGGCAGTATTACCCATCTTTAGCCCAGAACTAAAAAGGACAGCCACCACAGCAGTTTTCAAGGAAATCCGTGTATCCTTCACCAATGTATTTCTTAATTCCTTGATGAAGGGTCTTGGAGGACATTTAAGAGAGAGAGAGGTAGAGAGAGTTGAATATGATAAAAACACTCAAACAGTCTTGTCTTCATAAGTCTAGATTCATTCTTCTGCATACTAAGGAAATTTCTGGTGTTCCAAACTCACCTTCCCTCCCTCGTCCTCTTCATTCTCCTATTCTTCCTCTTTCTCCTCTTTGTCTATTTCCTTCTTTCTCATACACCTTTTCTCCTTCCCTCTCCATTTATATTCAGTAAATTGTACCCAGTTGAGGCATAAAGTTTTATCTAGGATTTGAGCCAGCTAGAAGCTAGCCTATTGCTACGAATGCTGGCAGAAGTCAGGAAACTCCTGGATCAGAGAAAGAAATGTTATTCGTGGCACCACAAATAGGGTGAGGATCAGCATATTTGCATAGGTTCCCCTTACCCCCCAAGTCTCCAGAGACAAGCACAGCACGGCCAAGGTGGATGCTCCCTCATTGGGCTTGTGTTGCAGCTGAAGAATATTGAACTTGGGGAATCTACTGCTTTTATAGAAAGCAGTAAGCAAGCTGCTTCTTTGTTCAGGGGAAGATAATACCTCACCTTTCAAGGTTACCAGCTGTAGAGTGGCTCAGGTTCAAGAGCAGTTGGTCTGGGTCTTGCAGTCTTAGCACACTCAGCAAGACATGTAGGAGTGCAAGAAGCCCAAGGAAGACTACCTCTCCAGAGGTAACCATGACTGCAGTTGAGAACATTTTCATCATTTAAATACTTTTTATGCCTCTTTGCTTTCAGTTCCCCACCCCCTAGCCCCACTGCTTTCTGTTACTAGGTTTTCATATACATGGTATCATATAATCTGTATTATTTCATGCTTGGTTTCTTTCCTTCACCCTGTATTTGAGATTCATTCATATTCTTGCATGTTACTGAGTTTAGGGCTGAGTTCTGTTTTGGCTGGGATACTACAAATTGTGTATCTGTTCATCTGTTGGTGATCATTTGGGTTGTCTCCAATTTGGGTTATTATGAATAAAGCTGTTATGAACCATCATGTGGATTTTGTGTAAATATAGGTTTCCTTTCTTCCTTTTTATTTTTTTATGCTTATTTGTTTATTTTGAGAGAGTGTGCATGTGCACAGGTGGGGCAGCAGCAGAGAGAAAGGGAGAGAGAGAATCCCAAGCAGCCTCCACACACCAGTGCAGAGCCCAATACGGAGCTTGAACCCACGAACTGTGAGATCATGACCTGAGCCGAAATTAAGAGTTGGACACTCAACTGACTGAGCCACCCAGGAGCCCCTAGACATAGGTTTTCATAAATATATCTGTAAATGGAATTGCTTGGTCATACATTAGTTACATGTTTAACTTTATGAGAAACTGCCAACCTGTTTTTTCAGAATGGCTGTGTCATTGTACATTCCCATTAGGAATGTGTAAAAGCTCCATTTGCTGCACATACTTATTTATACTAAGTATGCTTCACATTCTTGGAATTGTAAGGTTTTTTTTTGGTTTTGTATTTTGTTTTAATTTTAGCCTTTTTAGAGGGAGAGTAGTAATATCTCATTGTGGTTTTGTTTTGCATTTCTCTTTTACACATGCCATTGGCTTTTCATGTGCTTATTGCCCTTTAATGCAATTTTGTTTGTGAGAATCTTTGTGTTTCTTGGGTTGTCTTAAGAATTCAGCATTACTTTTAGATACATATTTTATGAGATAATATGTAGTATGAGTGCTATGTCTCTGGTTTGTCTTTTTATTCTTGACCATGTCCTGCAAAGAATAGATGTATTAAGTTTTGATGAAGTCTAACATCAGTTTTTTTCCTACAGCTGGTACTGTTTTTTTTTTTAATCTTAAGAAACATTTGCTTATCTCATAATCAGGGAGATTTTTTTTTCCTATATTTTATTTTAGAAATTTTATAGTTTTAGCTTTTATGTTTAGATCTGTGATCTAAGTTATGAGTTGATACTGGTGTGTAGTAAGAGATAAGGATTGAAGTTCTTTTTTTTTTTTTTTGAATGGATATCCAGTTGTTTCAACACCATTTATTTAAAAGATTATCCTGTTTTTACTGACTTGCTTTGGCGACTTGTTGAAAAATAGCTGACCATGTATTTGTGGGTCTAAATTCCATTAATCTGTTGTTGGGTGTATCATATCTAGGATTGTTAAATCTTCTTGTTGAATTGGTTGGTTGATCATTATGGAATTCTGTCTTTATCTTACTCTGAAGGATGCTTTTCTTGTTAGCTGTTCAGTTTTTTTTTTTTTCTTCAGAATTACTGTTAACACAATGTATCTTTTCCTATTATTTTATTGTAATCTGTATGTATTTAAAGTGCATTTCTTGGGGCGCCTGGGTGGCGCAGTCGGTTAAGCGTCCGACTTCAGCCAGGTCACGATCTCGCGGTCTGTGAGTTTGAGCCCCGCGTCGGGCTCTGGGCTGATGGCTCGGAGCCTGGAGCCTGTTTCCGATTCTGTGTCTCCCTCTCTCTCTGCCCCTCCCTCGTTCATGCTCTGTCTCTCTCTGTCCCAAAAATAAATAAACGTTAAAAAAAAAATTTTAAAGTGCATTTCTTGTATACAGCATGTGGTTTTGTTTTGCTTTTTAAAATCTAGTCTAACAACCTCTGCCTTTTAATTGGAACATTTAGACCATTTACACTTAATGTAATTAATGACATGGTAGGGTTTAAATCTACCATCTTCCAATTTATTTTCTCTTTGTCTCCTCTGTTCTTTTGTTTTTCTTAAATTTCCTCTTTACCTGTCTTTTCATTAATTATTTTTTATGATTCATTGTTTGTCTCCAGTTTGGCTTATTAGCATGCCTTTTTTTTTTTTTATATTTTAGTAAATTTAGTATTTACGATATGAAAACCAAACTTATCACAGTGTACCTTCAAGTATTAGACCACTTCACATATAGTATAATAATCATATCAGTATACTTTGTTTCTTCTTCCTGCCCTTTACGCTGTGTTGCCACTGCTATAATCTTCTACATATAACGTGTCAAATATAGAGTTGCTAACTCAGCTTAAAACAAACATTTATCTTGAAAAAAAATTGAGGTGAAATTTATGTAACATAATACTCACCATTTTAAAGTGAACCATTCAGTGGCATCTAGTGCATTCACAGTGTAGTGCAACTATCTCTTTATCTGGTTCCAGAACATTTTCATCACCCTAAAATAACGTGTCTTACCTGTTAAGCAGTTACTCCCCATTCCTCCCTCCCATCAGCCTCTGGCATCCATCAATCTGCCTTCTGTCTCTATGGGTACACCTATTCTGGATATTTCGTATGAATGGAATCATAATATATGAAACTTGTCTTAAATAATCAAAAATTGGAAAGTATTTTATATTTACTTAGTTATTGTTTCTATTACTCTTTATTCCTTTGCTTGGACCCAAGTTTTCACCACTTTTCTTCTGCCTTGAGAATTTCCATTAACATTTCTTATCGTGCAGTCCTTTTGGCCTTGAATTTATTCAGCTTTCGTTTGTCTGCACAAGTAGTTTACCTTTATTTTCTTTTTAAAATTTTCTTTTTTAATTTTATTTTTTCAATTTACATCCAAATTAGCGTATAGTACCACAGTGATTTCAGGAGTAGATTCCTTAATGCCCCTTACCCATTTAGCCCATCCCCCCTCCCACCACCCCTGCAGTAAGCCTCTGTTTGTTTTCCATATTTAAGAGTCCCTCATGTTTTGTCCCCCTCCCTGTTTTTATGTTATTTTTGCTTCCCTTCCCTTATGTTCATCTGTTCTGTGTCTTAAAGACCTCATATGAGTGAAGTCATAGGTTTGTCTTTCTCTGACTAATTTCGCTTAGCATAATACCCTCTAGTTCCATCCATGTAGTTGCAAATGGCAAGGTTTCATTCTTTTTGATTGCCGGGTAATACTCCATTGTATATACATACCACATCTTCTTTATCCATTCATCCATCGATGGACATTTGGGCCCTTTCCATACTTTGGCTATTGTTGATAGTGCTGCTATAAACATGGAGGTACACGTGTCCCTTCGAAACAGCATACCTGTATCCCTTGGATAAATACCTAGTAGTGCAATTGCTGGGTCGTAGGGTAGTTCTGTTTTTAATTTTTTGAGGAACCTCCATACTGTTTTCCAGAGTGGCTGCACCAGCTTGCGTTCCCACCAGTAGTGCAAAAGGGTTCCTTTTTCTCTGCATCCTTGCCAACACCTGTTTTTTCCTGAATTGTTCATTTTAGCCATTCTGACGGGTGTGAGGTGGTATCTCATTGTGGTTTTGATTTGTATTTCCCTGATGGTGAGTGATGTTGAGCATTTTTTCATGTGTCAGTTGGCCATCTGGATGTCTTCTTTGGAGAAGTGTCTATTCATGTCTTTTGCCCATTTCTTCACTGGATTATTTGTTTTTTGGGTGTTGAGTTGATAAGTTCTTTATAGATTTTAGATACTAACCCTCTATCTGATATGTTGTTTGCAAATATCTTCTCCCATTCTGTCGGTTTCCTTTTAGCTTTGCTGATTGTTTCCTTCACTGTGCAGAAGCTTTTTATTTTGATGAGTTCCCAATAGTTCATTTTTGCTTTTGTTTCCCTTGGCTCCAGAGGTGTGTTAAGTAAGAAGTTGCTGCGGCCAAGATCAAAAAGGTTTTTGCTTGCTTTCTCCTCAAGGATTTTGATGGCTTCCTGTCTTACATTTAGGTCTTTCATTCATTTTGAGTTTATTTTTGTGTACGGTGTAAGAAAGTAGGTCCAGGTTCATTCTTCTGCATGTTGCTGTCCAGTTTTCCCAGCACCACTTGCTGAAGAAACTGTCTTTATTCCATTGGATATTCTTTCCTGCTTTGTCAAAGATTAGTTGGCCATATGTTTGTGGGGGTCCATTTCTGCATTCTCTATTCTGTTCCATTGATTTGAGTGTCTGTTTTTGTGCCAACTTTACCTTTATTTTCTAAGGATATTTTTGTTGGATATAGAATTCTAGATGGGCAATTTGTGTTTTGTTGTGTTTTTCTTTGTCAACACTTTAAAGATGTTTTTCCTTGTCTTCTGGCCTGCCTTGTTTCTTATTTAATAAATGTCTGTATAGTCTTGTCTTTGTTACTCTCTCTAACGTGTCTTTTTTTTCTGGTTGCTCTTAGGATTTTCATTTATGCCTTAAGTTTTCAGCAGTTTAGTTGTTACATTCCTTGGGGTAGGGTTTTCTTTATGTTTATTCTTTTTATTCATTGAGATTCTTGGATTTGTAGGGTTTTAGAATTTGTCAAATTTGGGGTGCCTGGATGGCTCAGTTAGTTAAGCGTTCGACTTTGGCTTAGGTCATGATCTTATAGTTCGTGGATTTGAGCCCCACACCCTGCTTTGGGCTCTGTGCTGACAGCTCAGAGCCTGGAGCCTGCATCGGATTCTGTGTCTCCCTCTCTCTCTGCCCCTCATCTGCTCATGCTCTTTCTCTGTCTCTCAAAAGTAAATAAACATTAAAAAAAAAAAGAAAGAATTTGTCAAATTTGGAACATTATCGTTCATTTTATATGTATATGTGAATATATATACGTATTTAGATTTACCATTCCCCGTCAGTTACACATATTGTTAGAACACTTGTTATTGTGCCCTGAATCACCGAGATTCTGATCATTATCTCTTTTCGTTTTTTTTTTTCCCCTCCCTGTGCCTCAGTTCATATAGTTTCCATTGCTACGTCTTCCTTGGTATCTGATCTGCTGTTAATCCTGCTTTTATTCAGCAGGAGATCGAGCTGTTTATAATGTAGGCCATCACTGAGTCCAGGTTTGAGCCAGTTAACGGAGCAAACTGTGATAACCATATCTAGTTGCTTGAGGTAGTGCAATAAATAATCTTTAGTGAGTATATTCCTTTTGATAACTTAAGTGTTATCTAAAGTTATGTTTCCTTCTACTCAGTACCCGTAGACTCTGATCCCATGTGTATTCTCTAGGTTTTTGTTAACATAAAGTATTTTCTTTTTTTTAATTTTTAAATATTTATTTAAAATTTTTTTTAATGTTTATTTTATTTTTGAGAGGGAGCATGAGTGGGGAGGAGCAGAGAGAAAGGGAAACAGAATCTGAAGTAGGTTCCAGGCTCTGAGCTGTCAACACAGAGCCCGACTTGTGGCTTGAACCCACAAACCGTGAGGTCATGATCTGAGCTGAAGTTGGAGACTTAACCGACTGAGCCACCCAGGTGCCCCAATGTTTGTTTTTGAGAGAGAGAGTGTGAGCGGGCAAGGGGTACAGAGAGAGGGAGACACAGAATCTGAAGCAGGCTCCAGACTTCGAGGTGTCAGCACAGAGCCCAACGTAGGGCTCGAACTTACGAACCACGAGATCATGACCTGAGCTGAAGTTGGATGCTTAACTGACTGAGCCACCCAGGCACCCCTCCAACATAAGATATTAATGTCTTTGGACATCTTAGAGTCTTCCAAGAGTCTGTAGTGTTTTTTGGAATGTAAGCTGACTCCCACTGGTTTATATTTAGTACTTGTTCCCCTGGAGAATCTGATTTAGTTGGAGGTTTAGGGACAGCTTGTAGGTAAGGCGTGTGGAGATCTGCATTCCCTCGTAGGTTTCAGGTAATGTCATGACAGAGTCTTTAGTTAGGTAAAGACTAGCCTCATATTGTGGAGGACGGGTACTTCTTAGGCAGGGAAGGCTCAGTGACTTTTGTGAGATCAGAGTTCCCAGATTGATCAGAGTCCACCAGACTGGTTCCATTTCAAGTCTCAAGGTCGTACTGTTTCACAGTCAGTACCCTTTCACTTAAGAGATTTATCTAAGCTTTAAATTATTTTTGTATGGTTACTGTGTGTAACTTGCAGGATCATTCTATTTCTGATTTTTTAGCTATGTCAACCCTGTGCCTGTAAGAATTAAGAGATTCTTTTATGACAGTCACGGATGCTCTTTGGTCTTTGTTCATTGAGCTAATAATTTTCTTAAAGTTTTCACCTGTTACCAGAATCAGTTTACTCCACAGTCTGTGTTTCTCATTTCCATCATAACTGCCAGAACAGTCTGCCATGTCGTTTCCTCAAGAACTTTATTCTGGGTATCCATAGGTGATAATTTAACTCTTTACTGATGCCTGGCAGGTCCTGTTGTATTATGTTATCTGATGTTGGCACTGTCATCCTTTTCTAAATCCACCTAGATCGCAGGGTGCCTGGGTGGCTCAGTTGGTTGAGTGTCTGACTCGGTTTTATCTCAGGTCATGATCTCTTGGCCCATGAGTTCGAGCCCCATGTCAGACTCTGTGTTGCCAGCGCAGAGCCTGCTTGGGATTCTCTCCTTCTGTCTCTGCCGCTCCCCAGCTCACGTACTCTTTCTCTCTCTCTCTCTCTCTCTCTCTCTCTCTCTCTCTCTCTCTCAAAAGAAATAAACTTAAAAACAAAAAAAATCCAACTAGATGGGAAAACCAGAGCCAGCTTTCTAGCTTATGAGAGTGTGTCCTTAACTACTCCAGTACCAAATACTTTATCATTTATAGTTCAGTGCAAGCAATCACTAGGTATCCAAAGCAAGAAGAGATTTAATACTGGAATTAGGTCCTTGAAAAATTGTTGAAGAGGTTGGAGGTATAGAAGTCAGTGAGGCTGCTCCACTCGAGCTGAGGGCAGGCTCCTGCTGGTGCTGCGACACCATTATGCTTACGTCATCACACCTGCCTCCCTCATCCCTGAAGCTGGTCACCAGACCCTGGAACTTGGAGTTGGGATGCCACAAATTCTAACGTCTCTTGACTTGCCAGAATCGCCGGCAGCAATAATACATCCTTTGTCTCACTTTGGCCTTCCAGATTTCACTCAGATGTGTCTCATTGGTGGAATCCGATTGGGGAAGTGTAATTATTTAGTTCATCTTTACATTCTACATTGGTTAGCTTTCTGTGATAATAACTCCCCACATCTCAGGAGCTTATGGAACAGCGCAGGTTTATTCTTGCTCATGTTATATTTGTGGCTGGCAGTTGGCTGTGGCTTTTCACATGTCCTCTCATTTGCAAGAGCAGCTCTTTTCTGGGTCCTGTCACTCTTGGCAGAGGCAAACAGAGGAAAGTGGACAGAAGCACTAAATGGCTTTTAAAGCTTTTGCTCAGATGTAGCACGTCACATCTGCTCATACTGCAAATATATTAAATAGAGTGGAATGAATGGTTCCCTGTTGCAAAGTATTGGGGATGGAGGCAGGTGGGACTGGGGTTTGAGGGTAAAAGGCAGTGAGGGGATAAAGACGGATAAAGACAGGGACAGTGGGGGGGATCTTGCCTTGACTGACAATACTGTGCAGTGGTCTTAGGAAAGTGATTAACCTAGTGCACCAAATGTTTCTCTTCAGGTAAACAAAAGTTTCACGGTATTTTATTTTATTTTATTTTATTTTATTTTATTTTATTTTATTTTATTTTATTTTATTTTATTTTATTTTATTTTCCAACGTTTATTTATTTTTTTTTGGGGACAGAGAGAGACACAGCATGAACGGGGGAGGGGCAGAGAGAGAGGGAGACACAGAATCGGAAACAGGCTCCAGGCTCTGAGCCATCAGCCCAGAGCCCGACGCGGGGCTCGAACTCACGCACCGCGAAATCGTGACCTGGCTGAAGTCGGACGCTTAACCGACTGTGCCACCCAGGCGCCCCAGTTTCACGGTATTTTAAATTGAACTCCGTGAAATCACTGTTTTTTTTTTTTTAAATTAATGATTAAAAATGTGTTAAAATGGACTTTTGAATTGGATGAAAAGTGTTAACTGATTTTCGTAAATCCTACCCTTTGCATCTGCCAGTTTCCAGATTGGTTGATCCTTTGGCAAGCGTATCAGTTAATACATTCAGGTCTTAAAATATGCTCGGTTTATAGCATCTGTTGGTCGTTACTGGGTATTTTCTTACCTTTCAGTTTAGTGGAGTTGTGCCGCAGTAAGTGGCACTGTGATACTGATTGATTGGCCGGATTCCAGGATCTCATTGGGAGTCTTGTCTTGCCATTTTTGACATGTATTGCATAAAGTGACACTGATGAAACCTTAAGGGAAAGTCATTGTAATGTTTATATAAGGCCCAGTCCCAAATCCCTAAAGGAAATGAATGCTGCTTGCTTCCTCTTTATTATTTTTTTAATGTTTATTTATTTTGAGAGAGAGAGGGAGGGAGGAGGGAGGGAGAGAGGGAGAACAAACACAAAAACAGGGGAGGGACAGAGAATCCCAAGCAGGCTCCACACTGTAAGCACAGAGCCCCATGTGGGGCTCGATCTCATGAACTGTGAGATCATGACCTGAGCTGAAACCAAGAGTTGGGACGCTTAACAGACTGAGCTGCCCAGGTGCCGTGCTTACTTCCTCTTTAAACTGTAACCCTGTAAGCTGTAGACTGTATGTAATCACATGGTAAACTGTTAAATACCATATAAAAATTATTATTGATAGCCTTTTGTAACATGTCTTGGCAGGAGAAACTGGCCTTCCCTTTTTCTTTCTACTTTTGTAGTCATTAGGCTATTAACCTCTATGGGTAGAGTTATATATAGGTCCATACTCTGCAGTTGCAGTTGCTCTGACCAGACATCTGAATGGCATTTTATTCATCAAATATTTATTTAGGGTCTTCTGTATGCCAGGGTAATACTTTAGTCTCTGTTGATGAGATAGAGGTTAGTGTGGAAGATGATGACAGATAATTATGGTACGTTATGATTAAATGCTATAGTAAAGTTATATAAGTGCATGGTAGCATAGAGGAAAAAGAGAATCTTTATGAAAACCAATAAAAGTTTGTCAGGTGGATTGAGGAGGCAAGATTGGGCTCAAGGAGACTTCCTTTGCAGAGGGAGCAGCCTGTGCTTAAGACCCAGAGTTGAAATTGTTGGAACACAGGGTTTGAGGAGGGAGTGGTACAGATTAAACCTAAATGGATAGAAAGGTGTGTAGATGTGAGGGGCTTGCCATGTTAAAGATAGGATTTTCTCCTGTAGGAATAGGAGCCACAGAGGGTATTAAGGGAGTCAGCTTGGCAAAATTTGTCTTAGCGTGTTAATTTAGATTAGAAAGGAGAGAATGGAGGCCTTGAGACTAGCTAGGGGGCTGTAATTTGTTGTAGTCTAGACAAGAAATGATGATGTGAATGAATAAAGTATTGGAAGAGATCATTTTTCAGATTTTAGAAATATTTGGGGACTAGAGTCTATAAAATTTGGTGGTGAAGGAGGGAGGATATAGATGTGGGAAGAGTATAGGTAGGTAGAGGTGTGTGTGTGTGTGTGTGTGTGTGTTTCTGTGTGTGTGTGTGTCTTTTTTAAGGTCTATGGAATAGTCACATAGAAAGGTCTAGTGCGCAGTTGGTAAAATCTGAGCTTTCTCATTCCGTGTGCCTTAGAATATTGGAAATCCTGAAATACTGAAACAAAAATTTCTTTCCAGTACATTTGTTTTTCTGAGCATTTGAGATTCACCAAACTCATTGGCCTTAATACAAAACAGCACAAAACTTTGTTTTTATTAAGGTACAGGTTTATCATTTAAAAACTTAAACTATATGAAAACCTATGTAATGAAAATCAGTGGTTCCCTCCTCTTCCACTTTCCATTCCTAACCCTCTAACTCAGAGTCAACTTTTTGTTCATTTAGCTGTTTCTTCTAGTGTTTATCTACATACTTCAGTTGCTGTTATTGCTTAATTTTTCACTTTTATATGATCTGTTGGCTTCCTGTTATTAATATGAGGTTTTAGTTCTCTTAAACTTCTACCTACCTTACCCCTCAATTCTTTTAATACCACAATTTTTGGATCAATTAATAAGCCATCTTTACATTATGATTATGGCCAGGAATGCATTCGGATTACATTTTCCTACACATAGATCTTCGTTATTAGTTGCTTTGTTTACACTTACATAATGTGTCAAACTTATTTTTAAAACTCTTCAGTGGCTTCATCAGATTCACCATGTATCTGTCACTGGTATTTTAAAAATGTTCCATTAATCAGTATTTTCGTGTCTGCTTGTGAAACTGTTACTCTGTTTCTATTTATTCTTTAGGGCCACTGCCCAGTTGCTACTCAGGGGCTTCCCAGATAGTGTTTTCCGGTGTGTGTGTGTGTGTGTGTGTGTGTAGAACTTATCTTCTAGTAGCTTCCTGAGAAAATGTGTATATATAATAAAGTTTTGTCTTTCCATGTCTAAAAATTCTGCTTTCACACTTGATTGATGTTTTGACTGGGTATAGAATTATTAACTGAAAATAACTTTTCCTTGGAATTTAAAGCGTTGCTTCATTGAATTTAAGCTTGCAGTATTACACTGGAGACTTCGGGTGCCATTTTAATTCTTGTTCTTTTGAACTAACCAAACTCCACACCCGAAAAACAAATAATTCATTGAAGAAATAGGCAGAAGACATGAATAGACACTTTTCTAAAGAAGACATCCAGATGGCCAACAGGCACATGAAAAGATGCTCAATGTCACTCCTCATCAGGGAAATACAAATCAAAACCACACTGAGATACCACCTCACTCTGGTCAGAGTGGCTAAAATGAACAAATCAGGAGACTATAGATGCTAGAGAGGATGTGGAGAAATGGGAACCCTCTTGCACTATTGGTGGGAATGCAAACTGGTGCAGCCGCTCTGGAAAACAGTGTGGAGGTTCCTCAAAAAATTAATAGATCTACTCTATGACCCAGCAATAGCACTGCTAGGAATTTACCCAAGGGATACAGGAGTGCTGATGCAGAGGGGCACTCGTACCCCAATGTTTATAGCAGCACTTTTGACAATAGCCAAATTATGGAAAGAGCCAAAATGTCCATCAACTGATGAATGGATAAAGAAGATGTGGTTTATATATACAATGGAATACTCCTTGGCAATGCAAAAGAATGAAATCTGGCCATTTGTAGCAATGTGGATGGAACTGGAGAGTGTTATGCTAAGTGAAATAAGTCAGGCAGAGAAAGACAGATACCAGATGTTTTCACTCATATGTGGATCCTGAGAAACTCAACAGAAGACCAAGGGGGAGGAGAAGGGGGGGAAAAAGTTACAGAGAGGGAAGGAGGCAAACCATAAGAGACGCTTAAATGCTGAGAATAAACTGAGGGTTGATGGGGGGTGGGGGGTGGGGTAGGGAAAATGGGTGATGGGCATTGAGGAGGGCACCTGTTGGGATGAGCACTGGGTGTTGTACGGAAACCAGTTTGACAATAAATTTCATTAAAAAAAATAATTTTTGTCTTTTGTATGTGACCTTTTTTCCCCTTGAGAAAATTTCTGGGATGTTTTCTTATTTTCATGTGTCAATATTTTTTTCCCTTTATGTTTTTTCTATTCTTTCTTTTTTTCTGGAATTATTGGTAGTTATATGTTAAATTTCCTGTTTTTGTCTTCTGTTAACTACTTTTGCCATATTTAATCTTTTCCTCAATGTTTTGGGAGAATTTGATATTTTCTTCAGTTGGTTTTTTTTTTAACAGTTGCTATATTTTTACATTAAGATCATTTGGATTGCTTCTTTTTCATGGCAGTCTTTAGTTTTTATTTTACATCTCCAAGGATAGTAATTATATGGGTTTTTAAAGTTTTTAAAAAGTTCTCAGATCTTTCTTTTTATCTTTTCAATTTTTGTTTTGATTTCTCATGTCAACTTTCTGCAGATATGGGTGATCTGTAGTAGTCTGTTCATACTTAAAACTGAAAAAGGCTAATTGTGGTAGTTGCGTGTTTACAAGGGACCTTACCAAGTATAAGTGTTGGCCTTCATTTTAGGCTATTTAGATGCAGAGCTGCTATTTTGTTGGAGAACTGCCAAATATTAGTATGTGAATATCTTTTCTCTGGCACTGTTGAGTTTCTCTAGAGGGAGGATCTTCATTCTGGGAGAATGGTGGGGGAGAGGTAAGTGGAACAGGAAGTAAAGTACATTTTTCCTGGTCCATGGCATTCCCTAACTTACAAAAAGGAGCAGGATTAGATGTTTGAGCATTTCTTATGTTGACTTTTTAATCTTTTTATTTATTTTTTATTTTAGAGCGAGCAAGTGGGGGTGAGGGGTAGAGGGAGAAAGTGAGAAAGAGAGAGCGAGATGGAGGGAGAATCTCAAGCAGGCTCCACACTCAGTACGGAGCCTGATGCGGGGCTCAATCCCATGACCTTGGGATTATAACCTGAGCTGAAATCAAGAGTTGGATGCTCAACCAACTGAACCATCCAGATGCCCCTCTTCTGTTGACTTTTGGCTTTTACTTAAATCAGCCCTGTGCTTTGTACACACGTTTGTGCAGGTACCTCTTACCTCCTTAATGTATCTATGTCTCAGAGTCCCAGGCTTTTATCTTTCAGTTTTTGCACAGAATAACCCTTCTGTAGACATGCAACCAATCTTCCTTCCTTCCCACTGCCCATTCTCTGCTTCTAACCCATACTCCTTGTATCCTGTCTTCGAGCCCTGAACTTCTCAGGGTCCTGCAGGGCAAAATTAGCTCACTTTTTGATGAGTGAGCTTGCACCTCAGCACACACTGCCTTAGGCTACTACTTCAAAGTTAAACTTACCTGGTCTTAATGTCACGGAGAGATTGACTTGTTTAAGTCTTTGAAGAAATCAGCAGACTTCTAAAACTATGGCAGACTTGCACTTGGCATGGTTTACACCTGTGTATTCAGTTGAACAGATACTTTCTATATGAATATTAAGAGATTTGGGATTAGTTGGAATTAGAGCTATAATGATAGCCCTTGACCTTTTCATATATACTGTTATAACATGTTCGTTTTAGGATGTGTGTCACAGTCTCAAGTGTGATGTTGTAATTGTACAATAATGTGTAGTAATTCTTCTAGAGGTATGTAGATTTCATTGTTGCTGTTTGGCTGCTGTAGCTGGTTTTCTGATCAAGTAGTGATGAAGGACATTTGCGTCATTACATTTCATTACATTTTGTCAAATTGAGAAATGTGTGGATTTTTAAGCAGTAAAACAATAATGAAATGTTTTTCCTATACAAGTTTTACAGTGTTTTTAGGAAAGAAACATGTTATTTTAACCAAGGCAAAGCAGGTTATATATTTAGTTTCGTATAGTTAGTATGTAAAAAGTCTTTTGTGGATTCTGTTTGGGGAGGATAGGATAGGATGGGGTGGGAAGCACAGAACCTTTAAACAATATTAATAAGGACTTACAGAAATAAAAATAAGATAGTAGTGTTAATTTAATTGTTTATGTGAATGTAACTTCATTTTTACATGGAATGATTTCTTAATGATCACAGGAGACATTTTATATTGTCCATAGTATTTAATTGAATGAAACCACAAACTCTAAGTCTTAGAAACTTCCTAAACAAATACCTGAAGCATGGAACTTTTAAAAGGTTTTTGCCTGCTTTTTTTTTTTTTTAATGCTTACTTATTTATTTTTGAGAGAGAGAGAGAGAGAGAGAGAACGAGAACACGCATGTGAGGGGCAGAGAGAGAGGGAGACAGAGAATCTGAAGCAGATTCCATGTTGTCAGGGCAAAGCCTGATGCAGGACTTGAACCCATGAACTGTGAGATCATGCCCTGAGCCACAGTTGGACACTCACCCTACTGAGCCACCCAGGTGCCCCAGGTTTTTGCCTACTTAAGAAACAGTTGCTTCATTAGGACTTAACATTAACAGTTGCTTCATTAGGACTTAACATTAGCTGCCCTCCTCTATTGGCAAATCAGAATATACCTAACTTGTAGGGGTTTCTTTCTCCTAAGGGAAAGGATATTTAAAGTATTTGGTAACCCCTGTTACTATTTTTTTTTTTAAACCAGCTAGTTCTCTTATGAACAGCTAAGTATTAACGATCTCTTGTGTCAGTATCAAGTTATTTTCCTTTTGAGAGAAATAAATAATTGGAAATTTCTTTTTTTTAGTTAACACCCCATTTATTTATTAGAATACATTACTTTGTTCTGCTTCAGAGTCTCCTGTTTTATTCTATTCCTTTTCTTCATTCCCACGGACTTTCCCCCAATCCCCAGGCTTTGTTCTTGGCCTTCAGCTTCTCTCTGTCCATTACTTGAAGGTGTTCAGTCATCCCGTTGTGCTGGAGAGAGTAGAGCATTCTACCAGGTGGTAATGTTTTGGACAACACAGGTTTACTGGATTGTTACTGATGATGGATGGGCAGGCAGACTATGGCAATAAGAAGTCATACTTTTTTCCCCAAGATCACATACACTAGCCAGAGTTAAATAGAAAACCCAGAGCTTTTTGCCCTAGTCCATTCTGTCACCTTATCTAGTTGTCATTAATTATAGTTAATCTAAGAAGTCATTGCATTTGAGACATAATTTGGCCTATTAAATTTGGCTTAATCATTTAATTTGTAATTGCCTTTGTTGTATTTTTTTTTAAAGTTTGTTTATTTTTGAGGGTGAGACAGAGACAGAGCATGGGGGGTGGGCGGCGGGGCGGTGGGGAGGGGGTTGGGGCTGAGGCAGAGAGAAAGGGAGACACAGAATCCGAAACAGGCTGCAAGCTCTGAGCTGTCAGCACAGAGCCCGTCACGGGGCTTGAACTCACGAACTGTGAGATGGTGACCTGAGCCGAAGTCTGATGCTTAACCCACTGAGTCCCCCGGGCGCCCTGCCCTGCCTTTGCTGTATTCTTCAGGAGTCAATTCTGAATGAAGGCAGTGTTCTTGGTGGGAAGAAAAGAGACATAGAGGAATATATAAAGTTAAGGAATTTTTGATATGAAAACATCTCCTAGCTGTTGTTTCACCATTCTTCTTCGATACATTTACACCTTTATTTGACTCTACAAGTTGTTCGGAATACACCTGTGACCCTGGCTGTCCTGAGCTGCTGGAGTAGCATTAGGCTGTGGGTCTCATTCAGACTTGAGCAGGTGTAAGAATCACCTGGGGTGCTTGGTAAACAGATTCCTGTATTGTGAATCACTCCCGCTCCTCTCCAAGTTTCTGATTCAGTAGTTTTGGGCTAGGGCCTGGCAGTTGGCATTTACAACAAGTTTAGATGATACTGACACTGTTCTGAGTATCATGCTTGGAGAACCACTAATATAAGGTAATGAAAGGTCTTGCAGTAGACCAAGTATAAATTAATAATGTCTGATATTATTTCTGAATATATCTTCCCCTTCCTTACAAACAAATAACAAAGAAATTCAAAAGGAATAGTAGAACTTAACCTGGTTTGCTTCAGTCTGTGTGAAATAAAATATGCTTTAAACTTTGATTCCAGAACAACCACTAAGTGGTATGCCATCAACTGTTTTTATAGTAAGCATTTATTTTGGTTTTCGGTAAATTAATTCACGTGTTAGTGAGTACTTGTCATGTGCTAGGCACTCTTTGGCGGGAGTTGGGGCTGTAGTAGTAAATTCCTCCTCCAGGGGGCGAGTGTCTAGTTTGAGGGAGATGGACAGTATGTAATATGTCAAGTTTTGATGAATTACTTGGATAAATAAGTATGAGAATTGAACATATGTATTCCTGCCTCGTATGAATTATATATCTCTAATAGTTTATTATTTATTAATAACCTGCTAATATTCCCGAACCTTAGATTTCAACTATTCCATGTGTTTTAGACTTTATTTCACTTTATTTTAGTAAAGATCAACTAAGCAACTTTCTCAGTAGGACTTAGACTGCATGAACTTGCTATCTAATAAATACGTGTTTCTAGGTTTAAGTCTTGTGGCATGATGTTTTGAGGCTAACATTAGGGATTTTACATTTTTTGAACTGGACTGTCTCTAGAGAGCACTGCATTCTTCAGTTCATTGAAATGCTCATTGTTCTGATTTTTATACTAGGCCTGCTTTACTCATTTATATTACTGACCTGGGCCTTGTTGGGTTTTGAGTTTTAATACCTTTAAACTGCTTAAGGGGCGCCTGGGTGGCGCAGTCGGTTAAGCGTCCGACTTCAGCCAGGTCACGATCTCGCGGTCTGTGAGTTCGAGCCCTGCGTCGGGCTCTGGGCTGATGGCTCAGAGCCTGGAGCCTGTTTCCGATTCTGTGTCTCCCTCTCTCTCTGCCCCTCCCCCGTTCATGCTCTGTCTCTCTCTGTCCCAAAAATAAATAAAAAACGTTGAAAAAAAAAATTAAAAAAAAAACTGCTTAAAAAGTAGTGCATTATTTTCAAGCTGGAAAACACAACCTAGATAAAAAATTTAGAAATTTAATGGTAATTTTTGTTCAGTGTCCATGCTTTATATTTCTTTCGGTCAGTCTGAACTTCTTTGTGGACAAAGTTGAGAGTGATTGACTATGTTTCTCTAACAAGAGGATCTAGTTTTAAAATTCAAGGCTACATACTGCACACATACAAACACATGCTTTGTATGTATGTGTATATATTTTTTTAAATCAGGGATTAGGTTGAGATTAGCAAGGAAATAATAGATACCTTGAAGTTTCTTGGATTGTCATTTTAAGTGTTGATTGCAGATTGGCATGAAAAACCTTCCTAATCTTTGGCTAAGAGTTTACACCAACATGTGCTCATTCTTCATACTACCTCTGGTTCTCTTGATGTTTGCCTGTATTCTGTTCTTTTGCTACCATGGTGAAGATCAGCTGGTTTCCTAGAAGAAAGTGATGTTAGCTAGTGTCTTAATCCATTCAGCTGTTACAACAGTATCAGAGACTGCATGGCTTAAAAATCACAGAAACTTATTTCTTACGGTTCTGAAGGCTGGGAAGTCCAAGATGAAGGTGCTGGCGAATTCAGTCTGGCAAGGGCCCGCTTCCTGGTTCCTGTAGACTGTCTTCTTGCTGGCGACTTCTATTGCATAAGGAGTGAGGAATGTCTCTGGGGTGCTAATTCCATTTGTGAGGGCCTCACTCCCATGACCTAATTACCTTCCAGAGGCCCTTCCCAGTACCATCACATTGGAGGTTAGGATTTCACCATATGAATTTTGGGGGAAGAAACACAGATAGTCTGTAATAGCCAGCATTTAATAAAGGTCAGCCGAATTGGCTACTTATTTATTTATTTTCCAAGCAAAATATATGTAGAAATAGACGTATATTATATTTATAGATGGAAATGTAAAGTGGAAATAGATACGGCTTTTTTTGATGTGGAAATAGGCTTTAAGATTTTCTTCTGTGATCACGCCTTTTTCATTTTGGTTTTAAAGTCTCTTTTCAGAGATACTTAAAAGCAGAATATTAAAAAAAAAAATGCCACATGAAAGATACCTGAGAGGCATCAGCAATTACTGCTTCTGTAGTGGGACTCCATTCTGTACTTACAGCCGCAGGATTTACATTTTAGATTCTTTTTTCTCCTTTGTATCCTTGACTTGGTGATTTGCTGAAGTGTAAAGCCTGTGGTTGAGAAGTAGGAGTGCTTTCCAGTTGCAAGCAGAGGTGGAGATCATCGAACTCAGCAGTTGGGGTGCCATGGGATGATTATGTTAATTCTTGCCTTCTGTACTTGAAGTTTTCTTTCCGAGCATGTCACTTACCTTCGTTAAGCCTCACCTTTTGGTGTAGAGTGGGTATGTGATCTGGTTTAGGTGATACAGGAGATTCAGTAAACTAGAACCACATAGAAGAGAAAATCGCTTTCGGTAGATCGCTGACAGTGGCCTTTGTGTTTGTGGACAGAGTAAACGGGTGGGGCACCAACAATTTCTGCTGTATTCTCAGATATGCTGAGCTTCTCTTACATCCATTCTCATCTCAGTACACAGCAACCCCATCCTTTGGTGCTCAGGCCAGAAACTTTGGAGTCATTCTGGACCCTTCTGTCATATCTCACATCTAGACTGTCAGCAAATCTGGCTCAGTCTGTAAAATGTGTACAAAGTCTGACCTCTCTCACCCTCACTGCTACCACCTGGTTCAACCTCCATCATCTCACAGCCTCCTCACTTTGCTTACTCCCAACATAGCAGCTGGATGACCCATAGAAAACCCAAGTCAGAACACGTCACTTCTCCATTCAAAACTCTCCAGATGTCCCCATCTTACTTAGAGTAAAAGCCAGTCTTTAAAATGTCCTCTAAGGCCCTCTGTGATCTGGCTTCGTCCACCCTTTTGTGTGTGTCTGTGTGTGTGTGCATATACAGTTCCGTTTGGTTTTAGCCTTTTATGTAGCCAAAACTTTTCTTTCTTCATTCCCTTCAGTGCAGGAATTCATTGGTCAAGATTTTCATTCCATCTTTACTGCCCCATCCTGCTTGATTTTTGTTTTGTTTTTTTACATTTTCACATGGTAAATTTATTTATTGTATAAATTTCTGTTGGTTTTGGCAACTGCCTGGAGTGGCGTATCCACCCAGACGATTCTACACAAAACAGTTTGTTCTCCCATGTTACCCTTTGTAGACAGTCCTCCCCACCCTCCGGCCCCTGGCAACCACTAGTCTGTTTTCCTTTTTATAGTTTGACTTTACTGGCATCTTATATAAATGAGAATCTTATAATAGCCATTTTGGTCTGAGTCTCAACTGGCAAAATGCATTTAAGATTATTCCATGTCGTATGAATGTGTTCTTTAGAATACATATAAGCAAGAGGGGTGCCTGAGTGGCTCAGTCACTTGTGCATCTGACTCTTGATTTCAGCTCAGGTCATGATCTCAAGGTCGTGGGATTGAGCCCTACATTGGGCTCCACTCTGAGCATGGGGCCTGCTTGGGATTCTCTCTCTGCCTGTCTGCTCCTCCCCTGCTCACACATGTGCATGCACGCTTGCTCTCTCTCTCTCTCTCTCTCTCTCTCTAAAGATAAATAAATGAACATTTTTTAAAAAGAATAAATTTAAGCAAGAAAAAGTGAATTCATTTAAAGAAAATACTGAGCAACGATGACAGGTGGTACATACATATGAGAGACCTCTTGAAGCTGAATTTGGAAATCAGTAGGTAAAGGCTTTCTTTATCTGGTACTTCTGACAGTAATTAGCCATGTACTCTTAGGGAAGTCAACTCTGCTTCCCACTTGCTGGTAAAATGAGTAGTAAAATACTTGATGTAGTAGTTGTTACCTTCTGCCTCTTGAGATGGCGGTGGTTCTCTAAGACTCAGGGTATTTTAGGTTCTTTGGATAGCTCCTTTTTCCAGCGGGCGGGGGCAGAGTAGCTCTTTTTAACGTTGGCGTTTCATTGGTGTGAATCCCCTGTCACCCCGGATTTCAAAGTTGTTAGGACCAGCTGTTGTAAAAACTTTATGAAACCTTTAGTGAAGGAAGGAGAGCCAGACAGTAGGAATGAGGTCAGCCTCGATGTAAGTCTCCAGTTCGTTGATGTTTTTCTGTTGGGCTTATCAAGTGTAAGTTGGTAGAGTCTGAGTCCGAGCCTTAGTAATGTCCAGGAAGTGCTGGTGGTGCAAAAATGCCTGCGGGTTTCTAGCAACCTCTTTTGTCAGTGTAGCATTTGGACTTATAATATGGGGATAGTCCTATGTTACGTGAATTTTCTCGGGGGTGTCGCTGAAGATTGATTGTTGAGGTTCATAATTTTCCAGAACTTTGTTGTGGTTCATGGATAGGCTGCCTTGTCACATCACTGGCAACATGTATTTGAGGGTGACGTGTGTTTGAAAATGCTCCACCGATAACAGATACGAAAACCGGAAAAGGAAACCAAAGATACTTGCTTGTTTTGTTTTTATTTTTAAAGATGGATTCATGGTCATTCCTTTTTAAATCGTAATTAATGGCTTCTTTAAAATCCCTGGCAAAGTTGCTGTTTCCTTGTTTTTGAAATGGGATAATAATTGAGTTGTATTTAGGTGATTGAATGTCAAAGAAATTAGAATAAGTGAAAGGAATTTGAGAGCACAAAATTGCTTTGATTTGTGTTTACATGCGGTATGTAGTAATATTTATTTTACTTTTTACTTTTAGTAATGAATGTTATAACTATTGAAGATTATAAGAGCACTTACTGGCCAAAATTGGATGGTGCCATAGATCAGCTTTTAACCCAGAGTCCTGGTGACTATATCCCCATATCCTATGAACAGATATACAGGTAAGTCAAGATTTCATTTGCCTGGGTTTGAGAGGGTATGTTGAGATTCATGACACCTTGAATTACGGCAGTAGGTATGCATATAATACATGTATGGTGAGACTCTATAGGTGATTTGTATATTCCACACTTGGTGGTTGGAGGTTTGATTTTATACTTTCTGCTTCAGAATTGGCTTTTGAATCAAGGTAGAGTTAACCTCAACTCGATTAGACTTCCTCCCACCTCAGCCTGCTACCCCCACTATACATAATGAAGAAACTTTGGAGGTCAGTGAAAAAGACACGAATTACCAGTATCTGGTGCAAAAATAATGCATTTTTTGTTTCACAGGGAGACCCTTGCTCGATCTGTTGATGTTTATTGACACACAATTCTGTCTTTGGTTATTTTGTTCCCCGGGTCCTGGTAAATGGAAACAGCAAATTAGTGAGGACCTGGGGTAGGACATGAGATCAGCCCTGTCACAGAGGAGGAAGCGACAGTTGTGTTGTTCGACACAAGTGATGCACAAAGAGATTACATTGCAAACCTTTTGTGAGTTAGAAACTTGGTGCTAATTATCACTCTCTCTCCCTTATTTTGATATTCATTGAAACGAGAGACTGAGTGAGAAGCTAGTTTGTAGGTAGTTATAGTCAGATTCTCAGATTATCACCTGATACTGGATTATCTACTACTGGCAAAATGTGTAATGCATTACTCTGAAAGATTTGCAGCTGGTGGTAGTATCTCTTTCATCTGAGCACTGATTGGGGCAAGGTAAACGTCTATTTAAAAGTTGTGATTGGTCAGTTTTTTAGGCCTGAATCGATTATTTGACCGGTGTCCGTATATCCAAAGTATGCATTCATCTTAGGTGGAATGAAGTTCTTTGTTGTTAACTTGGTTTTTCTGTTTTGGTTTTCCCCCACAGTTGTGTGTATAAATGTGTCTGCCAGCAGCATTCAGAACAGATGTACAGTGATCTGATTAAAAAGATAACTAATCACCTAGAGAGAGTCTCGAAGGAGCTGCAGGTAAAGAACTGATCATACTGATTTTTGCTTCCTTGGGATTTTTGGACTGGTTGAAAGTAGTCTCTATGATATATATTTGGAGGCTTGTTAATTTGATTAAGGTACAATTTTATAAATATTTCCTAGATGAGTATTGACCAAATTACCTAACCTTTAGAGTAAAATGTTAGAAAATTAGATATAAATTGTGGAACTTTTTAGATTGAATATACTTCAGACTTTAACAGATTCCATTTATTATGTCAGTGTTGCTTTTATTTAAAACTTGATTGTTTCTGCTAACCTTAGTATTTGATGACTTTTATAATATAAATGTAGGTATATTTTAATTTTTTAACTGTAACTTTTTTGATATTATCTTTGAGGATTGGTGATGGCCTGCTAGTTTCTAATATTTGCTAATATAAACAAGTGAAATCACATTTTGTTGATAAACCCTCTGTAGATGAACATCATCCCAGCTGTAAAATTTGGGTAGGGCAGGTTGCAGAAAGTATTCTGTTGAAGGAAGCACTTGGCCTCTGATCCCTGTCCCTCCCTGCCTTAGTAAAGTTTCCAGTGCTTGAAGGTCAGGGACTATCTTTATGCCAGGGCCAGATCATATTTTAGTTCTGGTGCAGAAGTGACATGTATAGAAAAGTCACTCAGCAATAGATGTCCAGGATCCATACCACACTTAGGAAATGCTCCAGCAATTCTGGAATATCCACAGTTTCTAACATGCTTTGGCCTTGGATATTGTTCCTCACTTGCCTTCTGGTCTGAGGTATCTTGGTCTTGTTTACTGCAAACAGTTGCCCTAAGTAGCTTTTATTTATTTATTTTTTGCTTGTAGCCAGAGCTATGTTTATCATGGCCAAATACATAGTTTTCGTGTTGTTAGAGTGTAAATTGTTCTCTTAATCTTTTTGCCACCAAATATGAAATATTTACTCATTTAACAAACAAATTTATATATTAAAAAAAATTTTTTTTTAAGTTTTATTTATCTTGAGAGAGAGCAGGCCGGGGAGGGGCGGGGGGGGGGGGGGGGGGGAGAGACTCCCAAGCAGGCTCCACACCATCAGCATGGAGCCCAACATGGGGCTGGAACTCAAACTGAGATCATGACCTGAACTGAAACCCAGAGTAGGACACTTAACTGACTGAGCCACCCAGGCGCCCCTAACAAAAAAGTTTGGTACCTAAACATTATAAGTTGTGGATGAAACCCAGGATCTGTGCATGATAGCTTTGAGTTACTTGCTTACGAATTCTTGATTCTACGCTTGCCCTTACTTCTCACATCCAATTTACTACCAGATCTTGTTTGCTTCCTATTTCTCTCTTGGCTCCTGTCCACTTCTCTTCACTAGCCACTACCAACCCAGGCACTGAAACACTCATCTAAGCTGGTTACTCTGCCTCTAGTCTTCACATCTCTTGCTTTATTCTTCATTTCAGAGTGACTGTTTCTAAAGCATAAATCTGATTATCATTTTTCTACTAGATGGAAGTTCACACTTTTTCATATGACTTAGGAAACCTTTCATTATTTGATTCTGCTTATTTCTGTAGCCTGATATGTTATGTCTCTGCTCCTGTGTATTGAACTTACTTCAGTTCCTTGAACAGTTTATGTACTCTTCTTGGCTTTTGCCGTGTTAACTCGATGGCCTGGAAAATTCTTCCTTTTTCTCTGCCCTCTTATTTTTTTGGCTGGCGTGATCTTACTTTGGCTGCAGCTTGGACATCATTTGATTTGGGAAACATTCTCTGATACTTTGTTCCCCCAAGTCTGGGCCCCTCACCTGTGCCTTTGCAACACCTAGTATATTATTGTAGTTCATTCTGCGTATTATAACTTCTTGTTTAGCTGTGCCTTTCCCTCCACCTGCCCCCAATATTATTTTCTGGGAAGGCAGAGGAACATGTCTGCTTTCTTTGTTATTGTGTCTTTAGCACCTAGCCCAGTATCTGATATATCCTAGCTGTTTTTATTGTGTTGTCAGTACCTAGTCTAGTATCTGATACATACTAGGCATTACATGCCTATTGAATGCAATGTATATCAAATGTTTACTAATAAATAATTTACTGCTTGTTGAATAACCTTTTTCTAGTAGAAATCTGAATGTAATCATCTTTTTTAACATCAAGCATTAGGTGGTTTTGGGGTTCAGGAGTACCAGAGCTTTTATTAGAACAGCAAAGAACTCAGTATCCTCAAAAAGGATGATTTTATTAACACTGTTTTGCTGTTATTGAAATAATACTAATTAATCTTCTAAAAGAAAAAAAAGCAAACCATTTCAGTTCAATTATCAGGGCAAGATATGCTACTTGTCCTATTTATATCTATGAAATGTGGGTTGAAAATGTTATTATGTGTATTACACTTGGGCCCTGACTTCACATGTAGATCATTAATTTGACCAATAGAACTCTGATTTGCTAAATTCATTTGTTAAATTGGAGCTTCTGCTTGAGTAGATTTTTCTTGTATTCAGTCTTATTAAGCACTGTAAGACGTTTTTTCATTCTTACAGTTACAGTGTTATATTTTTAAAGTTAGAGGGCACAATAGTATTGTATTATTAAGCTCAATCAAATTGGTAGTTTTGGAAGGTCACTTGGTTACATCTTTGCCGTGTGTTTGCTTGACCAATTATCAATAATATGAAGGTAACCTGTTACTTGCCCAGGCTGTGCTGCCTGGGGTACCAGTCGGTACTCTGGAGTCACTAAGGTTTAGAGTCTAAGTTTCTGAGGTTTTGGAGAATGGTCCCTGTCAGTGTGCCTAGAGCCCCCTCATTCTTTATCATGAATGTCTGATTGTCCATTAACCTTACTTTATTGATGGACCTTCATTTATTTAACTGATTTTTGATTGATGAATATGTAGATTGCTTCCAGTCTTTGGGTGTTACTAACAGTGCTGCAGTGTTTACTACGTCCGTCCGTATTGCAGTTCACCAAAGTTGTACCAATGTACAGTCTAACCAGTTACGTATAGATCGGAGTGCCTGTTTTCCCCCACCCTTCCTTACTAATACAGCATATTAGAAGACTAAATTTTCACTTTAGGTAATGAAGTAATTTTTATTAAAAACGAAAACATAAGAGTGGTATCTTTTTTGATGTTAGTATTTTGGAAACCACATTGATAAATGTAAAGGTAATATATAAAACCAAGGGAATGTAGTTGATTTTTAGAATCACTACATGTTCTACTTAAGAGTTCAGCAATATGGCCTATAAAAATATTTTACTTCAGAATGATATCTTTTGTAAGATTCTAAAGTCCAACCATTATTAAATAGCCTGGTGAAGTGGGTCAAAACATGGGGACCCACTTTTGGTCTCAACTCTGCCACTCAGTAGTTGTGTGCCTCTTGACTAAACATGCTGGTATCTTGTAAATTTTCTCAACATGGAAATGAAGTGGCTTTACTGAAATATCTGGTTGCATTAAGCAAAGTAATAAGGTATTTTGTCTACTGCTTCCTGCTTGGCAAATGCTTCTTCGTTGTTTTCCCAGGCTCAAGCTTGTTAGTGTCCACCTGTGTGGAATGTTCTGGACTCCTTGCGCTCCCCTCAAAGCAAAACAGACCATTGGAATTTTTCCTTCTGGATACTTACAACACCTTGGCAATGACAACCCTGTTAGAGCAGTTGTTGTGTTATATTGTTTCTGCGTCCGTGTTTGGCCATCTCGCAGGTCCTCCTATGAGGGCACAGACTCTGTTGTGTTTGTCTTTTTATCCGTCACGTCTGGCACACTCCCAACACAGCAACTAAATTTGACCTATCCTATGGAAAGAGCAGCCTAATTAGATACATACAATCACTAATCTCTAGATGTTTAGGCATTTTATAAATTTATTCAGTGTTCAGTTGATTCTGTTTATTGATTTATTCATTGTTACAAATACGTGGCATAAGTTTTCATGTGGAACAGAACAAGACTATATGCCAGGCTCCATGAGCCAGAAAAGTTTAATTTGGGTGGAACGTTTTGTTTGCAACTCTGATTTTAGAAATGAAATACTGTTAAAATTTGCTAAAACAAAAGTGGGATGAGTTGCATTTGGCACATAATCAGAAATGTAGTGCTGGTGTTGATAAATCCATGAGTTAGACCTTCAGGGCATGGGCCTTTATCTTTCAGGGACATCTTAAAATAGCTGCAGGTTTGTATGGTTTATGTGTCAGAGTGACTTATTTATCTCCATCATAAGTCATATCCTGTTGGGGAGACTGAAGGGTGTATGAAATAATCTTCCATATTGCGCAGTTATTGACTTAAAAACTAGAGACTACTGTTTTCAGAGATTTCAAAAGATTTTAATTAGTTAAACCTAAATGTTTCTACGTAACTGTATACTCTAACGTGTTGACTCTTAAAAAAAAAAATCGGGGCACCTGGGTGGCTCAGTTGGTTGAGCGTCGACTCTTGATTTTGGCTCAAGTCATGATCCCAGGGTCATCGGATTGAGCTCTGTGTCTGGCTCCACGCGGAGTGTGGAACCTGCTTAAGATTCTCTCCTCCTTGGACCCTCTCCCCTGCTCGCACTCACTCTTAAAAAAAGGAAATCCTAGTTCTTTTATTTTGGAAACAATGACTTTTCTACCACTTAAGTAACTTTAAAAGGCTTTTTTGTTGTTTAGCTTATTAAGTTTCAAAAATCACTTAAATAGCTAACCCTACTCCGTATTCTGCTTACATTATACTACACAGCATGTATATCTGTACTTTTTTACCTACTACTAGATTGTTTGAGCTGTGATAGTGTTTTGCATTAGGTTTTTTTTTCTTCCAAGTTTTTATTTATATTCCAGTTAGTTAATATATAGTGTAATATTAGTTTCATGAGTAGAATTTAGTGATTCATCACTTACATGTAACACTCCGTGATCATCACAACAAATGACCTCCTTAATACCCATCATCCATTTAGCCCATCCCCCTGCCCACTCCCTCTGCCTCAGGTTTGTTTTTTTTTTTTTTAAAGGACTATTCTTTTTTTTTTTTTTAATGTTACTTTTTTTTTTTTTTTAATTTTTTTAAACGTTTTATTTATTTTTGAGACAGGGAGAGACAGAGCATGAACAGGGGAGGGGCAGAGAGAGGGAGACACAGAATCTGAAACAGGCTCCAGGCTCTGAGCTGTCAGCACAGAGCCCGACGCGGGGCTTGAACTCACGGACTGTGAGATCATGACCTGAGCCGAAGTTGGCCGCTTAACCAACTGAGCCACCCAGGCACCCCTGCCTCAGGTTTTTTTTAAAGCCATTCTGGTCACTTGCATTTAACTCCTCTCTTTAAATAAATTCTCTATTAATATATTTTCCTTTTTCTGTATCTCCAAAGCCTCAAATGTGAATTTCTAGTTCTGATTTTTTAATATACCAGTGAATGGAAATAGGTAACAGGTTTATTAGTTTAGTAAACGATATTCTGGTTAGTTGTGGAAAATTCTGTTGAAACTCTTAGCAGTCCCCATACTTTTGATGAGGGCTCAGACCAGGTTCTCCAAATGTCTGTTGACCATTTCAACTGGGATTTCTTCTTGTGGATACCTCATATTCGTGTCTAAATCTAAATTCCTCTTCACCCAAATAATTTTCACTCTCAGACTTGAGATTTCATGTTCATCTTTGACTCCTTTTTTCTCCTTCACCCCTTGTTTCCAGGTGATTGTCAAGGTTGATAGAACACTATCATTTCCCTTGCTTCTGTCATCTTTCAGTCTAATTGCTGTTGTTCTTCTCCATGTCAGTATTGGCTCATGTCTGCAGCATTCTCCCAATTGGTTTTTCTATACTCTTTGGTTAAGTAATCTTCTGAAAACACTAATATGATGGGCACACTTTCTTGTCAGAAACCTTAGACTCCCTATTGCCTTTCTCAGTCACAGTCAATTTTTGGGTTAGTATAAAAAACTGAGCTGGTTGATTGGTTATGGGGGTTCCTAGTGGGAAACCTGATGTAGCCAGTGCCTTCCATCCAAGTATATAAGGTAGTCTATTAGGTATAACAGCAGATAAATGATTGATAAGGCTAGATAATTTGGACCAACACTTTACTGATTACAATGTAAAAAATGGACAAGGTTGCTAATAAAAAGTGTAAGGAATTATAGGATCACAATCGGAGAGAAGGAAACCCAGAGAGGGGAGTCTAGCACTTGAGCCATTTCTCCACTAGGGGCCCCTGTTTATTCTGGAAAAGAAAGTTAATTGGCTGAGAATTTAATAGAGTTTTGATGGGCTTGTGGGGGTAGGGTGATACAAATTGGGAGATTAGAGTCCATCAAACGTGAAGGATCCCATCCCAACAGTAGCAAAAATAGTAAGTTACCGACTGTTATAACTGGAGCCTGATTCCTGACTGCATTAAGGTGGTGTGGATTTGCTAGTGCCTCTAGTTGCTTACCAGAAGCAAAAGTAAATTGTCTCTGAGAAAGATAACATTATCTGAGGCATCAGATGGTTCTCTGATTTTTCATAAACAGTATCTGGTACTCCATCAGAAGTAACTAGTCATGTTAGGAGGTGAGCATAAAAGTAAAAGAAATGGTAAAATCCATTTCTGGACAAGAATTGAGAGAATCCATCATCAGTAGTCTCTCACCTTAAAGAAGTAATGAAGAGTGTTGTTCAAATAGAAAGAATATGTTCCTAGATGAAAACTTGGAGAATCAGGTAGAAATGAAGAACAACAGAAGATAAATATGTGAGTGTAGAATAATAATAATGATAATGTCTTATAGAGTGTAAAAATCTACGTAATCAAAACACATGACAATTACATGTAAGGTGGAAGGGAGTACCTGGGTGTAAAATGTTCTAAGGCCCTTGCATTGTGTAGAAAGAGGTAAAATACTAAGTTAGACTGATAACAAGGATGCAGTCTGTAATTTTAGGGTAACCACTAAAAGAATGGTAAAAGAAAGTATAATTAACAGGTAATAGAGGAAGAGAATGGAATAACTTAAAAATAATCAAGGAAATCAAGAAAGGATTAAAAAAAAAAAGGACAGAGAACAGATGGAACACATAGAAAACAAATAGGAAGGTAATAAATTTAAACTTCAGCATATCAAGCAAGGGCCACCTGGGAGGCTCAGTCGGTTAAGCATCCGATTCTTGGTTTTGGCTCAGGTTATGACCTCACCGTTTGGGAGTTTGAGCCCGATGTTGGGCCCTGCGCTGCCAGGGTGGAGCCTGCTTTGGATTTTCTCTCTCCCTCTCTCTGCCCCTGCCCTATTTGCGCTCCCCCTCAAAATAAATGAACTTAAAAAAATTTTTTTAATTAAAAAAATCATTTAAAAATAAACTTCTGTGTATCAATTATTATGTGAAATGTTAAGACTACCGTATTTAAAAAAGTAAGCAGATTATCAAACTGAATGCAATTCTGCAACCTTATGAAATGCTGCTAATATGAGGCAGCATATTTAGCATAATTTTAGACAGAAGGATTGAAAATAAATGATGGAAAAAGGTATACCATACAAACATAAGCCTGAAAGAAAGATGATATAGCTACATTGATATCATAAAAAGTAGACTCAGAGCAAGAGGTATTATTGTATATAAAGAGAACTTGTTTTAGGTTTATTTATTTTTGAGAGAGAGAGTGCACATGTGCAAGTTGGGGAGGGATAGAAAGAGGGAGAGAGAATCCCAAGCAGGCTCTGTGCTACCAGCATAGAGCCCGATGCAGGGCTCGAACCCACGAACCGTGCAATCATGACCTGAGCTGAAATCAAGAGTCGGACACTTAACCGACTGAGCCAGCCATCCAGTTGCCCTTAAAGAGAACTTTTTATAATAAAAAGTTCCAGTTCCAGGAAGGTATGTAACATTTCTAAAATGTGTATGCACCCAATAACATAACCCCTAAAAGGATAAACAGACAAATCCATAATCATAGTGAGAAGTTAACACATCAGTGATGTTAGCAGCATTTATCTCAAGAAATTAGAAAAAGAATACAGATGAAACCCAGAGAAAGAATTAAGTCACAATCTTTGCTAGTAGACCGTTGAAATGATCAGAAGTATTCAGGAAACTGTGGTACAAAACAGAGTAAGAAAAGTGCCATGACAGACTAACAGTGTAATAGTCACAGCCAGATGGAGTAGAGAGGAGGCAGCATTAAAAATGATACGTCATGAAGAATGGGTAGATGTTTGGGGAGGGAGCATTTTTGGGCTAAGAAAGCTTCATAAGCAAAGGCAGTTTCTGGGGAGGTTTGGGTAGCAAAGAGAGGACCTGTGAAGATAGATGTGGTGTTTGAGGGAAAGTGGGAGGAGACCAGGCTGAAAAAAGGCAGATTGGAACCAAACTGTAGAAGCCCTTACATACCAGGAGTTGCATCTTAGATCAATGTAGAATACCAAAGATTATATAAATATAAATTGGTTGCAGTAGACCAGGTGAACTGCAGGTCCACAGTTCCTTATCTGAAATTCTAAAATCCAAAAAAAAGCTTTGAAAGTGTATTTTTCTTTTTGTAAGTTTGGTGTCAAAACTCATGTAGTAAAACTTGATTTAAACTCGTGAGGAACTTGGTGGGAACATTTACATATTTTTTTTCTCAGAAATATCCGTGTGTTACGAATTTCTCCCAAAAGATCAGTGTGTTGATATTCCCAATCTCTACTGCATATTCCCAATCTCTACACATAATATATTGTGTAGATACCATGATACCTTCTGAATCTGAAAAGTTCTGAATTAATGGCACACCTCTAGCCCCAGGAATCTTGGACAAGAAATTGTGGACTTGTTGGTAAGGAGAAGGGAGAAAGCAGCATCTAGAATGTGTTGCAGGGATCAGAGAAACAGAATAGCTAAAACCATGACCAGTTGGAAGAGAGGCAGGGTGAGTGGATTGAGAGATCGATATGGTTTCCATAGAGATGTTGGCAGTTGCTAAAGGGGACTTGAGAGATAGGGAAGGAAGATAATGGTTTGAGAACATTCAGGTCTGCAAACATTGAGTGTCCATGTGTGAGCAAATGTGCTAGATGCTAAGGCTGCAGGGGTAATTAAGATGCAGGTTTATTCTTCAGTACTGTTTAGGGGAAAGTTGTAATGATCATTTTAATATATTAGAATGTGATGAGTAATAGGATAGAGGTAGGAAATGAGTCACAAGTCTTGCTAATTTTCCCCCATGTAAAGTGTCTCAGATTGATCCCATGCCATGTCCCTAGTTTAGGTCCTCATTGGGACTTGGCTGAAAAATAGAAAAAGATTTTAATTTGTATCTTGGCCATGCAGCTTGCCTTAGTCCGTTTTGTTTATTTTTCAGACTTATCATCTATTCTCTTAACCTTTTGACTCTCTATTTACCTAAAGAGCAAAGACCATACTCCTTAACAATTAGGATTTCAAGGCTCTTCACACTGTGAACTCAGCAAGATAGTGTAACATTATTTTGCTATTAAAGTTTAAATGGGCTGTGTGTTTTCATCCTTATGTGTTTTCTCATTTGGTTACTTTTGCCACTATGAACAATGACCCTTGAACAATGGGGGGGGGGGTTGGTGCCCCATACAGTTGAAAATCTGAATGTAACTTTTCACTTCCCCCAAACTTAACCACTAGTAGCCTATTGTTGACTGGAAGTCTTACTGATAACATAAGCAGTTGATTAACACATATTTTGTATATTATATGTGTTATATATTGTATTCTTACAATAAAGTGAGCTAGAGAAAAAATGTCAAGAAAATCATAAGAGAAAATATATTTACAGTACTGTACTGTATGGAAAAAATCTGTGAATAAGTGGACCCATGCAATTCAAACCCGTGTTGTTTGAGGATCATCTCCCCCCTTTCTGGAAAGGGGCGTTCTACTTGTCTGTTAGGGTTTGCTGAGCTTTTAATTTTAACTCCATTGTTCCCAAGAGGCTTAATTAATCACTTTCTCTTCTTTGCTTCTGTAGCATTTTATTTGTATTGCTACTGTCGTCCTTAGTTGAGCACTTGACGTCTATTTAGTTACCAAGGAGGATGCCATCTGTGCAGCCTGTGAGCTCCTTGAGGGCAAGAATCCTGACGTACTAGCGTTGGTTTCTTTTGGCCTGTTGTAGTCTTGAGCTCAGTTAAGTACTTACTAGATAAATATTCTAGTCATAATGCCATTAATCGAATGTTTGCATTTCTCTTCCTTATGGGATGCACGGTAGGAGTATATGTCTCTATCTCATAGACGTTAGACTTGGCTAAGTGACTTGCTTTGGCCTGTGAATTGTGAAAGAAAGTGAAGTGTGTATGGTGAAGTGTGTACCCAAAGATCTGAAGCCCTTAAGATCAGCTGTCCGATTTTCTGAATTTCCCTTTGCCTGCTAAGTGTTTCAGATGGTGGAGGCTTTCTTATCCCGGGTCCCTGGGTAAGTATGACATGGAACAGACTTTCAAGATGGGCCTGTAGCCTGAGGAAGAAAGCTTTGCTATGTATTTTTTTCCCAGTTTGAACTCATTGAAAAAATGTACAAACTTGGTTTTAGTGTAGTCATGAAGTGGTGCAACCATCACTGCTAATTTATTTATTTGTTTGTTTTTTTATGTTTATTTGTTTCTGAGACAGAGACAGAGCATGAGTGGGGGAGGGGCAGAGAGAGAGGGAGACACAGAATTCGAAGCGGGCTGCAGGCTCTGAGCTGGCAGCACAGAGCCCGACGCAGGGCTCGAACTCACAAACTGTGAGATCATGACCTGAGCCGAAGCCGGTCGCTCAACCGACGGAACCACCCAGGCGCCCCACATCACTGCTAATTTAAAGAACACTGTAGGTACCCTAGTAAGAAAACCGCTAGTCCCCGGCAGTACTTTCCCACCCTCCCCTTCTCTCAGCCACTGGCAACCACTAATCTGCTTTAAGGTTCATTCCTGTTTATATCATGATTAATACTTCATTTCTTTTTATGGCTGAATAACATTGCATTGTATGGTTATAGTACATTTTATTTTTTTTTAAGCTTATTTATTTATTTTGAGAGAGAGACAGAGTGTGCACAAGTGGGGGGTGGGCAGAGAGAGAGGGAGAGAATCCCAAGCTGACTCCACACTATCAGCATAGAGCCCAACTTGGGGATCAAACCCACAAACCATGAGATCACGACTTGAGCCGAAATCCAGAGTCAAACGCTCAAACCGACTGAGCCACCCAGGCACCCCTATAGTACATTTTATTTATCCAGACTTTGTTATTTTAAGTCACTGAGATAAGTATTTGAGTTGACAGTATTTAGAATATCCTATTTGCCCCAACATTTGGATAATTGAATTTAATGGATAGAACATTCTATACTCTTAAAACTGTCTTAAATGACACTTCCATACTTTGATTATTTTTGTGTACATCTGAATCCAGAATCCATTAGGGCAATCATGAGGCATTTTTCCCCGTGTAATGTTGATAAATTTATTGTATACATTAATGCACTTTATTCTTTTGAGAGTATATTTTCACTTTCACAACAACTATTGATGTTTTGATCTATTAGCTTTATAGCCAGTAACCTGTTCACAAGTGTGTTCCTTCCAGCAGTTGGTCAGTGATCTGGAGCTTGCGCTGTACATCGTGTACACGAATATTGTGTTTAAACAGATTTGGTTCTCAGGCCAGGACGATAACATTGACGTGTTAGGAATGGTACTGGTAATACTAACCTGAGTTCAGGGTTCTGAGGAGGAGAGGCCACAGAAACAGACATGGGGAAGAAAGATGTTGCAGTTTTTATTCCCCAGTAGGGCTGAATTTGGAACGGTTAGATGAGTATTTGTCAAGTAATTGTGTTTAAATCATTTATTTTGCTAAGATTGGAGTAGTTTTAATGTCTCATGAGCTGAATATATCTTGGTTGAGGTCAATATAATTTAACTCTAGACCTATTTGTAATAATGGAAATTAATAGAAACTAAACCATAATTAGTCAACATTACTTAACTTTGTGTCGCTCTTCAGAGACACCAGATTACAAATAAAAGCTTTACTGCCAAACCGCCAACAAACTGAGCCAAATTGTCTTGGTGTTTGAAGTCAGAGCAAGGGTTGCTTTGCTGTTTGTGTTTTGTCCAGTGGGTGGCAGCATAACTCAACTGGTTGTCTTGGTGGCCAATTTGAAATTTTACGTGTTTTTTAGAGGCTAGAATTTCTGTACTCTGTTTAACTACAGAGTGTGTTTTGAAAAAACTTTCATCCCCCGGATATGCTATTTAATCCTTACTGAGTATGATATTTTTTAAACTTTCTTTTAATGTTTATTTATTTTTTAGAGAGACAGAGTGCAAGCGGGGGAGGGAGAAAGAGGGAGACACAGAATCCGAAGCAGGCTCCAGGCTCTGAGCTGTCAGCACAGAGCCCATCATGAGGCTTGAACTCACCAACCGCGAGATCATGACCTGAGCTGAAGTTGGATGCTTAATCGACTGAGCCACCCGGGAGCCCCAGGATGATTTTAGATAATAAGAAAATTGCCTATTGTCTCTACATAGATTTCAAGTAAAATAATTATCATTGCCAACTGGTAGGCAGCTCTTCGTATGTGTATTTCACTGAATTTTTTTTGAAAAAGTTATTTTGAGATCTATTTTTTTATCCAAACTGAAACTTAAAGCACTTGTTGTAGCAAAGTTGTTCTTGTCTCACTGAATTTGCCAGTGAGATACTTCAACCCTCTGCAGAGCATAATTCTAATAAGTTCACTGTCAGTTTTTCAAGATAGGGACTGTGTTTTCTTTTTATATGCCCTCATGGGGCTTAACATAGTGTCAGACTCAGAGAGAGATCCAATAAAATACTTGTTGATAAAAAGCATGTGCTTGCTTTACAGCTGAGATTACTAGAACCATCTACTTGTTACTTAAAACAGCATCCTGAAGATGGAATTTGTGATTAGCAAGAGAGTCAAATCACTCCAGTAATGAATAGATGTTTGTAGTTATTTATGATCACAGTGTATATAGAGTACAAATATGAGTTGTATTCTTTTTATTTATTTTTTAAATATTCATTTATTTATTTTGAGAGAGAGAGAATGAGGGAGGGGCAGAGAGAGAATCCCAAGCAGGCTAATGTGGGGCTTGATCTCACAAATTGTAAGGTCATGAACTGAGCGAAAGTCAAGAGTCCCCAGTTATATTCTTTTTAAAATAAACTTTTTGTTTTGAGACAGAGTCATATATTTAAATTGGAAAAGATAAGGGAAAAAGTTTTCTTTAAAAAATAAGCAAATAGGGATAAGTGGTAATTTTTGTTAAGTATTAAAAGAGGTGAGGTGTGTAGAAAGTGGGAAGTCATCCTAGTCCATCTGACTTCTTTAGATATTTTCCTGTGTTAAGTAATCCTTGAACCTTTTGTAACTGCCATGTCACCTAGCTTAGTCACTGTTAATGTGGGTAAGCTATAGGAATCAGGGTCACAGAGGCTGGACTTTTAATTCAGTTTACTCTCAAAGACTCAGTGGAAACTTACATAAAGGAACTGGAATGGGGTGCTTGGGTGGTTCATTTGGATGAGGATTCGACTCTTGATTTCAGCGCAGGTCATGATTTCACGGTTCCTGGGATTGAGCCTCGAATTTGGCTCTGGGCTTCAGCACAGAGCCTACTTGGGATTCTCTTTCTCTCCCTCTCTGTCTGCCCCTCCCCAACTCACTCTCTGTCAAAATAAATAAATAAACTTAAAAAAAAAGGAACTGGAGAATAGGTGTGGACTATCCTTGTGTTGGGGCTCACTGGGATTCTGAACTGTTAGTTATACGTGGCCTTTAATGATTTGTTACCGTTTCTGTTGTTTTCTTACCAGCCTTTGTGGCTGCCATCACTGATGGAGAAACTGTTCGTGTGTCCATTCTTTCCTTAGACGAGCTGGTCACTTTTTATTTTTATTATTTTTAAAAGATTTTATTTTGGGGAGGCACCTGGTGGCTCTGTCAGTTAAGCATCTGGTTCTTGATTTTGGCTCAGGTCATGATCTCACCATTCATGGGTTCGAGCCTGTGTCAGGCTCCATGCTGACCGTGGAAACTGCTTGGGATTCTCTTTCTCTCCCTCTCTTTCTGTCCCTCCCCTGCGTGCGACCTACATGCTTGCCCTCTCTCAAAATAAATAAACTTTAAAAAATATATATATCTGATTTTTTTTTTAAAGTAATCTCTACCTTCAACGTGGGGCTCAAACTCACGACCCCAAGACCAAGAGTCATTTGCTCTACCAATTGAGCCAGGCAGGCACTACGGAGCTGGTCACTCTTTAGAATTCATTTCACCTAGCTGGACAGTGCAGCTGTAAAATACAGAGACCTCAGATCCCTGATGAGTTTGGAAAACTGATTATGTATTTTAACTAGTTTTTTTGTTATCATGAGGGTGGGACGGATGTTTTCTAGCAGCTTTCTGCATTCTGAGTGGATGTGGAACTTCCATTACTTTTTAATAACTTTATAATCACTGAATTTGACAACAGTCAAGAAGCTGTTACATTTAAAATAAAAATTTAGGTAGAGTTTATCACTAATGTTAAAATGTTAGGGTATCATTTTTTACTAATTTGAGTATAGTTTGCAGCTAAATTGTTCCTGTTGTCATGCAGTAAATGCCTTGTGTTGCATGGGTGATTACTGCTCAACCCTCTCTTGAATCCTCTGGGCTTCCTTCCCATAAAACTGCTTTTCCTTCACAGTGGTCTACGCTTGACTTTTCTAAATATTTAGTGGCCGCTGACCAGCTGTTTAAAGAATCCCCTGAAATTCTCAGGAAAAATATACACTTCTGGAGGGGCACCTGGGTGGCTCAGTCGGTTAAGGGTCCGACTTCAGCTCAGGTCATGATCTCACAGTTCGAGCCCCACGTCAGGCTCTGTGTTCACAGTGCAGAGCCTGGAGCTTGCTTTGAGTCCTGTGTCTCCCTCTCTCTCTGCCCCTTCCCCGCTCATGCTTTGTCTGTCTGTCTTTCTCTCTGTCTCTCAAAATAAATAAATATTTTAAAAATATATATCTATACACTTCTGGAAAGTTTCGGAGTTAGGACTTTGTAGTGTGGCTCAGGAATCTGCATCATTAACAAGCCCTTCGGGTGATGTGGAGAACAACATTCTTTGAGACTCGCTGGCCTGGAGAAATGCAGCACTGTTGCTGAACCTGGTCTCTCTTAAGCAAGGAGTGGTGTCATCTTGTTTAAATAGAAGACTGTGTTATGGCTGAAGCCACTCAACACATTTGCACCACTGAAGTTCTAGTCTGGGTTAGAGAAGTATCCATGCAGACCGGATAATATAAACAGTAAAGCATAGTTTAAGTGTCTCATGAAGAGGGACAGGTAAAATAGACAATGGTGTGTCCAGATGGTCATTATGTGGTAGAAATGTATTTGACCTAGGAGATGTTGCTGTATAGCTGAGTGATAAAAGTAGATTACAAAATAATGTAATTCCATGATTGTTAAAACATGCACACACATACAAGAACAGATGGAAATGTTAATGGTAGTTATCTACCAATGTTGGTAGTGGTGGTTTTTCTATAATTGCGTTTTTAATCTTTTACAATTTTAGTAAACATGTATTACTTCTGTAAAGATACATGTTAGTAGCCTTATGTGTTTTAGACTCTTCTCTCCCATCCTTTCTTCTTCCCTATTTCATTTTAACATGCAAAAGTCATTTCTTTATTTGAAGACAATGTTATTATGAACATAAAAGCACATATTCTTTTTTTTTTTTTAGGTTAATTTTTTATTTATTTTGAGAGAGAAGGGGAAAGAGAGAGAATCCCAAGCAGGCTCTGCACTATTAGCACAGAGCTTGATGTGGGGCTTGAACTCATGAACTGTGAGACATGACCTGAGCTGAAATCCTGAGTTGGTTGCCTAACTGACAGCAACACCCAGGTGCTCCAAAGCACATATTCTAAAAATTTTTTTCATGTTTCATTTTGGTGAGATGGGGTTGGGGGCAGAGGCAGAAGAGGAGGGATATAAATAGGAAATTGTGGAACTTGTTTGTATCTTACATTTGTGTCCATTTTGATAGCCACTAGCCATGTGCATCTCTTCAATGAAAATGGAATAAAAACTCAGTTCCTTAGTTTCATTAAATACATTTCAAGTGCTCAGTAGCCCTACATGGCTAGTGCAGGTATAGGACTTTTCCATCATCGCAGAAAGTCCTGTTGGCAGTACTGACCTCGATCATAAGTATTTTTAAGTCTATTGTCTAGTAAAATTCTTGAAATAAATCATGTTGCTATAAAATTAATATACATCCCTTTAGAATAACTGACCACACTTTTTTATCTAGCTTTCAAAACTAAAGATAAACTTTTGTTTTCCTTCCCTTCTATGAAGGCTTGGTATGGTATGTCAAATCCAGCTCTTCCCTCCTTGCTCTAAGGAATATTCTTAATGAATAATATATGTATATTATTTATATATATTATTTATATGTTTATATATATTATATATAAATAATATGTATATTATATATGTATAATATAATACAGTATTATTATATATATTGTATGTATAATATAATATTATATGTATGTGTATGTATATATGTATATATACATACATGTGTGTATATATATAAAATGTTAGTGATTCTTAGCAGGTTGGGTCTTCAAAACTAGGTGCTGCCAAAGTTCTTTTGGTTCCTATACCATAATCCATAAGACTATCATCTAGTTCTTTTTTTTTTTTAACTTAAAAATTTTTTAAAAAGTGTTGTATATAAAATAACATCTATTTGAAGTTATTAATTGCAACATTGCAGTAACAAAAGATTGAAAACAAGCTGTCAATATGGAGATTAACTAGTACATTCAGATATTGTACTTAGAACAGGTTTCTTAAAGTGTGGTTTGGAACTTACTAGTTTCCCTGAAATCCTTTCAGGGGGTCTGCAAAATTGAAACTGTCTCTAGTACTACTAAGATGTTTTTTGCCCTTTTCTGTGTTGATACTTGTTCTGGTGGTGCACAAGCAGTGGTGCAAACTGTTGGTGCCTTTGCACAAATCTTCACTTTCACATGCTGCAGTAGAAAACGAAAGCATTTCACTTAAGAATATCCTAGACGAAGCAGTGAAAATTATTAACTTTATGGTAACTTTGGGTACTTTAAAAAATATCCTGGGGGCGCCTGGGTGGCTCATTCGGTGAAGCGTCCTATTTCCCGCTGAGGTCATGACCTCGTAGTTTGTGGGTTTGAGCCCCACGTCAGGCTCTGTGCTGACAGCTGGAGCCTGCTTCAGATTCTGTGTCTCCTCTGTCTATTCCCCTCCTGTGCTTGTGCTTGCCCTTTCTCTTTCAAAAATAAATAAACATTAAAAAAATTTTTTAAAAAAATATTCTGTGCGGGGCACCTGGCTGGTTCGGTTGGAAGAACATGTGACTCTTGATCTTGGGGTTGGGAGTTCGAGCCCTATGTTGGGTATAGAGATTACTAAAAACAAAAAAATAAACTTAAAAAATCCTGTGTGAAGAAATGGGAAACTACATACCAAAGTACAGTGATTGTTTTAAGAAAAAGCACTTGTGTGTGGTTGTATAAATTTTGAGCTAAACTAGCTGGGTTTTGTTTTCCTGTAGATACTATTTTTATTTGAAAGAATGACAACAAACTGTGGTTGTTTAGACTTTGGTATATTTGACATTTTCTCAAATCAAGTGTGTCACTTCAAGGAAAGCAACTGACAGTATTTGTTGGCAATGATAAAATTCGAGCTTTGAAGTAAAAATTAGAATTTTGGAAAACCCGCATGGTCTACCACCATGACCTTGATAGCTTTCTAGGACTTTTAAAAAGACTCTTCTGATGAGATAGGTGGTGATAGTAACAAATGTAATTTTTTCTTTTTCATGTATAGTGAAACGTGTCAACGTGTGGAAGATCTGCATAACTCAGTCAGTATTTTATAAATGACCAATTTATGATGATATAAAATGTATGTGGTAAAAGATCCATTCATAGTACAAGATAGACCAGTGGGTTTTAATGTAATAGAGTACAAAGAATTCATGATAGTTTCAGCTTTCCTGTTGCAACTAACCTTTAAGAAACTACCACTTGTCAAGTTTCAAAGAAAAATATCCACAATTACCTGAAAAGGATATTAACAATGCCTTCCTTATCTGCCTACATATCTGTGTGAGGCTAGATTTTCTTCATTTACTTCAACCCAAACAACATACCATGACTGATTCCATACCACAGCAGGTATGAGAATCTAGCAGTTAAGCTAGATTCTGTTAAGCCAGGTGCTAAAGAGGCTTGCAAAAATGTAAAAACAATGTCATTTTTCTTACCTTTTTTGGGAAAATAGTTATTTACATACAACTAGTTTGTAATCTAAAGTATATACTATAACATTAAAGTGTTAAAATGAAATAACTTTATTATTGTCATTTTGGAATAAATATGAATACATATTTTTAAAACCAAAGTTTAATTTCTAGTATGGTAATTATTGATAGATACAATCCATATAATACAAGCTTTTTGGAAGCTTTAATAATTTTTAGGAGTGTCAAGTGTTTCTGAGACCAAAACGTTTGAGAGCCACTAGAATAAAAGTCTCCAAGATAATGTTGTTAGGAAAGGTACAGATTGTTTTGGTTTTATATTAGCATTTGGGTGGAAAGGGATATAAATGGGACAGTTATTTTCTTGTATGTATGTAAAATTCTTCTGGAAGGATATAAAGGAATTAAGTGTTGGTTGGTCCAGCGAGGAAGGAGTAAAGGTAAACTCTTTACTTCCTTTTGAATGCATTTGAATTTTAAACCAGATGAATGTATTACCCATTTAAAAACAGAAGAGATTGAAACATTCCTACCAGCTGTGTTATGAATTTCAGGGAATCTAGGTCTGTTAATGAAAAGTTGGAGCAAGTTTGGAGCAATGGTCATTTTTCTGGCACCTTGCTTTTTCTTGTTTTTCTTTTCTTTTTTTTTAAGAAGAAAAATGAACCTTGCTTATTTTAGGGATAAAAAATTGCATTTAATGTCCAAGCCAAATACATTCATATTTAAATGATGTAAATCAAATAGGTAGCAATTTCCCCAGTGGGGCCGAAGGTATACTGAACTTAAGTTTTAAGGAGGAACAATCTGTTATTTTTTTTAATAGCAGTTATTTCTAGTTCCTAGTAAAGAGATTGGATTTATTTTAGAAGACTGCTATAATTTATAGTCCTGTCATTTAAAAGGTTTTGAATAAGTGCTGCATGAAATGTGGAACTAAAAAAGCTAAGTAAATGTTCTGACATTTGATTTAGTGCAAAAAGTGCTTTTTAATACTCATAACCTTTGAGGCTTTGGGAATTCTTGAAAAGAATAACTAAGGAATTCAATTTTATTTATTCTGTCTGCTATTAAGTGTGCCTTTTGATCAGTGTTCATACTTTTAACTTCTGAATAGATAAAGTGTCCTTTTATGAAAAGGGAAAATTATTTTAATGCAAAAACTCTTCAGATTTTCTTTTTCTCATATAATACCTCTAAAATTTATTTCTTTGGATGCTGAAATATCATTTCCAGAGCTCTTTGCAGCAGTTTAGAAAAAGATATTACATGTGATTTTGTCCATTAGTTATAGTTAAAAGTATGCTTATAATGTGGAACCATTTCCCCCAACTTCTTTAGTTAACAAAAGACTGCCTTTCATAATGTTAATAGGTTTTTCTGAAGTATTAGACAAATAGGTGGTTAACTCTGAAAGTTTACTTATCCTCACTAGTTGCATATGCATTTGTAATGTTGGACATTTTTCAAAGCATATTCATATTGTTTTCTTTGATTGTTGGCATATCTTAGAAGTAGCACAATTAGTATTCTTCCTATTTCATATTTATGGAAATTGAAATTCAGAAGGCTAAATGAATTGCCTAAGGTCATACAGTCTTGTCAGATAATAAAAAAGCAGTTTAGATAAAAACAAGGCTAGATTAGATTAGATTTAGATACATTTAGAGAAATTTAGATTTAAGGAAGACTGTCCTTGGCATTTATCTCTGCGTGCTGTGTTCCAGGTTCTGTGGTCAGCTGCGGAGGCATAAAGAAAAGACACAGGTCTTGCCCTCCGGGGACTTGAAGTTTAGTGGCAAAGACCAGCTAGCGGAGAAGTGAAGAAGAGGGATGGTGCCCTGTTGGACGGCCTGTATCTCAGATAGTTTTGAGAAAGGGACACAAATCTTGAAGGGTGAATAGAAGTTAGCCCAGGGTGAGTCTCATCAGGGCCTAGTGATAGAGACGTTCAGGAAGAGGGGTCAAGGAGGTCTCAAACAGCACACCGACGTTGTTTGGGAACTGTTTAGGAGTGCCTTGTGAGTGCTGTGCCCGGCCGTGTACAAGAAGGAGCGAGATGTGAAGCAGAGAGGCAGATGGTGTGCCCTGAATTGTTCTAAAGGTTACAGGGTGCCAAACAAGGAGGGTGCATACATGGAAGGACTCAGATTGACCAGGGTTTGAGTCCTAGTTCTTGGGCTCACTGGCTGTGGGGCTGTAGACAAGTGACTCCTTCTGAGCCCTTAGTTGCCTCATACGTAGAATGGACATAACATTCAATTTGCAGGTAATTAGGAGGACCAAGAAAAATAAATGTGAAAAAAGGACCTAGTTTGTGCCAACCCTCTATTCAATAATGAGAGATGAATTAGAAGTAAGGACAGTTCACTACACATACTCTAACGTCTAAGTAGAACTGAAAAAAGTATAAATTAAGTCTTACTTTAAAAATAGTGTTAGAACATTGGGACATTTCTAAAACAGTATAGCTGAAATGGTTTTATAATTTCATTGCTTAAATTTAGCACTTAGGAATCTTTTCAGCATAGCATTTCCTTATACCTTGTTTGAAAGCAAGACCTTCTGTGCAGGTTATGGTTGTCAGGTAGTGAGACCTCGCCGGGTTGGAACCACCTGTTTGCATGGCAGGTTGTGCCATGCCCATCCCCCTAACTCTCTAGCTCTGGAATGAATTCGTAGCTGGGAGACCTGGGTCTATCCTATTTACTCTCTAATTTTAGACAAATGACTTGCCCATTTGTGCGTTTCTTCAATATTAAAATGGCACCTAATTAATTTACCTTTAGAGAATAAAATGCAACGGTAGATGGATGTACTTTCATAAAACACAGTGCCTTAGTCTGCTTGGGCTGCCGTAACAAAATACCGCAGACTCTGGTTGGTTTAAACAACAGAAATTTATTTCTCACTGTTCTCGAGGCTGGGGAGTCCAAGATTAATGTAGCCTCTGATTTGGTTTCTGATGAGAGCTCTTTTTCTGGCTTGTAGACAGCTATGGGCTTGCTGGGTGCTCACATGGCCTTTCCTCTGAGTGTGTTGGTGGGGGGTAGATAGGTGGAGGAGGGAGATAGAAAGAGAGAGGGAGGAAGGTTGAGCCCCCGGTATCTTTTCTCATGACACTAATCCTAAAGGATCAGGGCTCCACTCTTATGATCTCATTTAGCCTTAATTGCTTCCTTAGTCCAAATATAGGCACAGTAGTTCAGGCTTCAACACAGGAATTTGGGGAGGGGGACACATAATTCAGTCCATAACCCGCAGTAAAATTGGAAGTGTTTCTTTCGATGGCTTTATGACCTGGTATTTTGGTAACAATGAGTTAAAAGCCAGGCATGTATTATGTTTATTTTGTTGCTCTCCAGAGCTGCAGATGTATATGAACCATTTAAGTCTCTGCTTTCTAACTAATTGGTTAGCTATAGAAGTGGTATAGAACTCGGAATATTACTGTGCCTAAGGTAATTATAAAAATTCAGCAAACTTTTTTTTTTTTAATTTTATTTATTTATTTTGAGAGAGAGAGGGCAGAGAGAGAATCCCAAGCAGGCTCTGCACTGTCAGCGTGGATCCTGATGTGGGGCTCCAGCTCACCAAGCGTGAGATCATGATCTGAGCTGAAACCAAGAGTTTAACCAGCTAAGCCACCCAAGCGCCCCCAACAGCCATTCTCATAGTGTATTAAGCCTGTACCATTTCCTTGAGTTGTTGTTTTTTTTTTTTTTTTTTTCCTTATTCTAGGTCCAAATACAGCCTGGTTCCTATCAGAAATGTACACATAGTTTAGTGATAATTTTAAAAATCATTTATCTTAATAAATACAACTTGTGAATTCAACTTTTTACTCATTAACCGAGCAAGCCTTTTAGCTAGCATGGTAAAGTTACACAGTTTGTAAAGACAGCAAAACCAAACTTCAGTTTTGCGTAGCAGATTTTGAAACAAAGAAGTCTAAACTAAACTTCAGGATATACACCTTCTCCTTTTCTTTATTGGGAATTTCATTATGAATTTTGACTTGGACTTCTGAGTGTATTTGCATTTTAGATTTGTATTGGAAGGTCTTTATACTTGGTTTCCCATAATGATCACATTTATGTTCTTTCTCACAGGCCAGCCCTCCAGATCTCTATATTGAAAGATTTAATATAGCCCTTGGACAATATATGGGAGCATTGCAGAGCATTGTGCCTCTTTTCATATATATGGTAAGTTAGAGCTGTTTTCCCTTTCCAAAGTATCTCAGTTTATTGGCCTAAATACAGATAGATACAGAATTAAGCATGTTCTCTTTCTCTTTTACTATGTATTATGTTAGAAATGGAAATTAATCTACCTCAGTAATGTTTGATTGTGTTGACATAGACTTGTTTACCCTTTTACTGTTTAAAAACTCCATAAATAACACTGCTGAATAGACAATTAGGCATTAATAATCAGCAGTCACTGTGTTAGCATTTATTTTATTTCTGCCATATGGAAGATCCTGTGCTTGGGAAATAAAGATATATAAGAAAGATTTCTTGTCCTCGGAAAGTAGAGAGTTAAGCAATATATTTAAAAACATGATGTGTGATAATGTCAAGTAAGTCACCCCATAAAAAAAGTAGAATAATAAAATTTTCTTCCACTATGATCTCTTTCATTTGGAGAATTATGCCATGAGTATAGTTTGTAGTCTGTTGACTTTGTTGATTTGCCTCCCTCTCTCTCCTAAATATATAAAGCCATAGAATTTTTTTTTTTAATCTTTATTTATTTTAGAGAGAGAGAGTGTGTGCAAGTGGGGAAGGGGCAGAGAGAGAGAAGGAGACACAGAATCTGAAGCAGGCTCCAGGCTCTTAGCTGTCAGCACAGAGCCCGATATGGGGTTGGAACCCACGAACCGTGAGATCATGACCTGAGCCGAAGTTGGACAGTCAACCGGCTAAGCCACCCAGGTGCCCAAGCCATAGAACCCTGATGTTGGTGTTCTTACTGAAGGCAGGGGCCCTTAAGAACCATTTTTGCAATTCCTCTTTGTTTTTTAGATTAGGAAATGGGATGTTTGGGTTGATCTGTATTCTGTAGCATAAAGATTGCTATCTGTGAAATACTAATCTCCAAAATGATTTATTCTCCATAAAATATACCTTGCTGAAAAAACAAAACAGAACACTGGGAGAAATCTGTATTATCAGCAGGGGACTATTACTTAAATAACTTGTGGGAGATACTTACAGTAGAAAAGTAAGCAGTTAAAGGTAATAACATGTATGTACATTTAGAGAGAAATCTCCAGATACATTAGGTAAAAAAAAGCAACATGCAAAGCAGTATGTAATATTTCTTTATAGCAAGTGTTTTCTCTTTATTATGGAAAATAAAGCATATTCATATATATGCAAGCAGCATTTTAGAAAGAATATACAAAAGTTTCCGCAGTAGAATGGGGCCTTTGGGAATGCGACAGAGGGTCTGTTGTGCGAGACTTATTTTTGTTGCATGGTTTTATTTTGTCACCATGTACGTATTATTATGATTTTTATAATCTTCTAAGAATTAAGAGAATCAGAGAGCAACTTGCTAATGTTCTTCCTTGTGTTTCCCACATCTGTCCATGGAGTTGACATTTAAATATGAACAAGTTCAATCTTGTTTGACTTGCCAGTCATTCTCATCAGGATGCTTTTGGCTACAAAAAACAGAACACCTGATTCAAAGTGATTTAAGCAAATTAGGAAAAGTATTAATCCCTTGGAATAAAACTCTGCAAATAAGGCTGTCTCTAGGGTTGGTTGAATCCATGGTTCAGTAGTGTTACCAAGGATTCAGGTTCTTTTTTGTCTCTTCACTGTACACAGCATCTGTTTCATCTTATTCTCACGGTTGTAAAGTGACTATAAGATGCTTGGCACCAAAGCCTAGGTTTCCCTCAGTCTGATTGTTCTATGTTGGGTCATGTGTCTGCCTTTGAATCAAAAACCATTCCTAAGAAATGCCACAGGTGAATAACTTAGACTAATGATTACAATGGATTGTATGTTGGGGAGTCAACCAGTGCCTGCTCAGCCTAGATCGTTGGTAAAGGGGGTACCTTTCCCTAATGTTTCCTGTTGTTGCCTTTCAATGATGGAGTGTTTCTAAAGGGCATGTTATGTGCCTCTCCCGCAGTGTGGTCCATGTGTCTCTATATCTGTTTAGTTAATGTTGAGTATCTTCCCGTGTTCTTTTGGAGTGTGTGTGTGGTTCATAGCATTTTATCTTTATGTACTTTAACCCCTTGCCAGAAAGACATATAACTAATAGTAGCAGGGCTTTTGTTTTCTGATATTGGGGTTTAATGTTTTAATTGATGCCCTTATAAATTGTTTCCTAAAATAATTTATTTTTTAGTACTTCAGTTCATTAGACAGATCATTTCCCCCTAATCGATACACTAAACATAATGTATTTTCTCTTTCAGAATAAGTTTTACATCGAAACCAAGCTTAACAGAGACCTAAAAGATGACCTTATAAAGCTGTTTACGGAACATGTTGCAGAAAAGCACATTTACAGCCTAATGCGTAAGTGTTTTCAACTTATAGGGATGAGTTAACACTAACAAGGTTTTTTTTGTTTTTGTTTTTAACTTTATTTATTTTGAGAGAGAGCGAGAGCATGAGCAAGGGAGGAGCATAGCGAGAGGAGAAAGAGGATCCCAAGCAGGCTCTGTGCTGTTGGTGCAAAGCCCAACGCAGGGCTCGACCTCACGAACTGACCTCACAAACTGTGAGATCACCATCCGAGCTGAAATCAAGAGTCGTACTCCTAACCGACTGAGCCACCTAGGCACCCCAGTGATCTTTTTGATTTTTGATTAGAGAGCATCGGCATATAAAGCCCAGTGTTGACATCTTCTGAATCATAGCAAGAAGTGTTGGAAGTTCAGTTCTGTAGAGAGAGACCCAAAGGAATTGAAAATGTGATTTGAAGCCCCCTGGAGAGCTGGGGGCACTTAGCCAGGTTATTGGGCAGTGAGTGCCTTTATTATCTGGCCTGACACTTCCTCTTCCCCCGCATCCCTCTGCCAACAATGGGGGAAGTTAACCCCTAACTTTGTTACTGGTAATTCTAGAAGGAGCACAATACTGTATCTTTGAAATGGAAGCACAGAATCCTCTCTGATTTTTTTACCCTTTGGTATAAAAATCTCTTCTCAAAAAAAAAAAAAAAAAATCTCTAGTCTGGCTCTGTCACTTATTAACTATATGTTAGGCAAGCTTCTCAGCCTCTGGTCCTGAGTTTTTCTTCTATTAGTTGGGACTTGTAAAATGTTTACTGTAATGGCAACATAGTTAGCAAGTAAGCAGATCAAAGTGCCAAGTTCAGTTAGTTTTTCTCTCCCCCTATTCCCTGGCCCCATCCCAGTAGGTGGCATCTTATCCTACCTTTCCTGAAAGAGTATACCTCTCTACGTGGAGTTAGGAAGTCCCTACAACCTAATGTCTCAGCATCTTTTAAAAGCTCCTATTTTATGCAGTATATTATTGAAGTCGTTTTTTAGAATTTGGCAGATATTTGGATTTGTAGTATGTATTTTTTGCTTTCCTAATAGTCATAAATAGTCTGTACCACAGCAAACTTTTATTAGTATTTACAGAAGAATTATTCTAAGCTTGACCATAAACTCTTTCTAATTTTTGAGTTTAAATTAAGAGAAGGAACTGTTAAACATTGGGCTGGTTTATTTTAGAAAAGCAGAATTTTCAAATAATATGCTAGATGAAGGTAATATTTGTTTCATTATTATGTTCCCAGCAGATTCTAGAATCAGAATAGAGACTGATATCTTGGGAGTACGACTTTTGAAAAAACTGGACATATGTTTATAAACATCTTTAAACGTAATCTCATGAGATATTGCAGCTGTTACAACCACTTAAATATTATCTCTGATGTTGACATTGTCTTTGCCTTCATTGTAAATTAGAACAGAGTATTTTGAAGTCTTTCCTTTTAAAATTCTTTGAGAAACGCTGCCATTTGGTAGAAAAGCTTATTTGATTACTCTATGTTTTTATATTTGTCATTAATTTGGAAATCAATTTTATTAGGCAAAAACAAAGAAAATATTCAAAGAGAATATAGTAGTCCAGATCTGGTGAGACAACTCTGTCTTCAGTCCATGTAAGCCTTCCATAAATTCATGATATTTTATAAGATCAGACCACATAAAGACATAAAATCCGGAAAAAAATGAATTTTTTTTTCCTTTTAAACCTTTAATTAATTTGTACTTTATTTTTCAAAAAAAAGTAATTATCATCTTGTTTATTATAGAATCTGATTTTCAACCAAAATTATATTTAAAGGTAGACAGGCTTTTCTTTTCCAAGTAAACTGTAAAGTTCCTTAAGCTTTTGTAAATTGGATAAACCTGAGCTTATCAGTTATCTGTTGAGCAGTTACCAGGCATTGTGCTTAGAGTAAGGGATTCACACAGTGATCACTGGCCTAGTTTGGGCTCTGTAACAACAAGAGACACTCTAAGTGTTTAATAATGTTATGTTTAAAAAAAAAGATTTTTTAAAAATAAACACATACAGTGCTTACTATGTAGTAGGACCTATTCTAGGTACTTTAGGACAGTCATTACCTCCATTTTACAGATGGAGAAAATAAGGCATAGAAAGGCTAATATTAATTAAATCAGAAAAACACAGCTATTAAGAATTGATTTCTTGGCCCTAGTTGACATTTTCCTATACTTATCCCCTCCAGCAAAAACAGCTACATTCCATGTGTATAATTTTCTGAATTCTGATCAGTAATTTCCTTTTTGTGGCTTTAGATACATTTGAAAATGCTAGTGTTTATTATTACCATGTAACATATCACCTCAACACATAATTTTTTTTTTTTAATTTTTTTTTTTTTTTCAACATTTATTTATTTTTGGGACAGAGAGAGACAGAGCATGAACAGGGGAGGGGCAGAGAGAGAGGGAGACACAGAATCGGAAACAAGCTCCAGGCTCTGAGCCATCAGCCCAGAGCCTGACGCGGGGCTCGAACTCACGGACCGCGAGATCGTGACCTGGCTGAAGTCGGATGCCCAACCGACTGCGCCACCCAGGCGCCCCAACACATAATCTTTTATAAAGTCATTTATTTTGCTCACATCTGCAATTTGGGCAGGGCTTTGCGGGGCACTTTATCTCTTTTGTACTCAGCATCGGCTGATGCGACTCACCCAGGGGTCGGGGACTTTGAAGATGGGTCACTCATATGACTGGCAAGTTGTGGTGGCTGTAGTTTTCTCTCTTGTGTTCCCTCTAAGAGTGAGTGTCCCAAGATCTAGGAAATGGAAACTGCCAGTTTCTTAAGTCCTGGGCCTAGAAACTGGCACAGTGTCACTTTTGCTGTCTTCTGTTGAGCAGGCAGTTATAGAACCCAGATTCCAGGGGACTGGACAGGGACACCTCTCAGTGGGAGACCTGTTGAAACAATTTAGGGGCCATGTTTTACAGCAGAGCAAAATGAACACCCTCTCTGCTAATGAATAATTGGTATTCGAATGCCCTGGTTTTTAAAAATTTGTGTATTATTTTTTAAAAGCAGGCTTTTTTTTTTTTTAAGTTTATTTTGAGAGAGACAGACAGAGATAGGAGGGGTTGAGAGAGAGGGAGAGAGAGAATCCCAAACAGGCCTGTCTGCCCTGCCAGTGTGGAGCCAGATAGAGGACTCACACCCACAAACCACGAGATCATGACCTGAGCTGAACCAGGTGTCCCTTTAATGCCCTAATGACCACCTAGGTGTCCCTTTAATGCCCTATTTTAACAATTGTTTCATGAATGAAGATAGGGACTTCTCATTGCAAATAAAGGTAGTTTTGTTTTTTTTTTTAACTTTTATTTTTTTTTTAATGTCTATTTTTGAGAGAGAGAACATGAGCCGGAGAGGAACAGAGAGAGAGAGAGGGAGACACAGAATCTGAGGCAGGCTCCAAACTCTGAGCTGTCAGCACAGAGCCCGATGTGGGGCTTGAACTTGTGAAGCACGAGATCATGACCTGAGCTGAAGTTGGACACTCAAGTGACTGAGCCACCTGGGCACCCCAAAAAATATTTTTAATTTCAGTTTTGATTTTAAGAATTACTTCTCATATTAAAAGAGGAGAGAAGCCCTGGGGTCAGCTTGTAGCTCTGAGGAATAATTGGATGAGTAGAGGAGCTTCGTTCTGGTTCCAGGTCAACTGTTAAGCTGTGTGACTCTCAGGATGGCACTTAATCTCTCTGGACTTTAATATCATAGACTGTAAAGAAAGAGGTGAGAGCATTAGAAGTTCACTAAAGTCCAATTCTAGTTTCCATCAGTGGGATTGTTGGAGAATCCTTGTTTTGTCTTTTAAACCATATAATTTGGGGGGGGGGGGACTGTTAACTAAGGGTTTAGTTAACAGTGGCTTTAGTACTAGTTAGTACTTTATTAGTACCTGTTACATGTAAGATCTGTATTTCAACGGTGGCATGGTGAATTAGAATGCAAATTTAGAGTGAAACATAGGTTCTCAGCCCTCTTCTGCTGCCTGCTAGCTCTGTGACTTTGGATGCGTTTTTCATTGTGTTTTATATTGTTTTGTTCTTAGCCTCTGTTTCCCTATCTGTTAAAAAAAAAAAGATGATAATTAAGCTTGTGAGAAAGTAAATTGTAAGTAAAGTTTATGAGAAACCTGTAAAGTACCTAGCACCTGTTAAATACTCAAGAAATATTTTCTTCCCAGTCTCAAGCTGCTGCCTCCCCAGATTCTCTTCCTTTTTCTTAAAAGAGGAGATCAACTACAAGTCTTCTAAACACTGATCTCCTAAAAATAATTTAGGTGGAGAGGATTTTAGTGAACTGTTAACACCTTCTCAACTTTGTAATTGTTTGTTATTGAATATAATTTTCATTTAATTCACCCCAAATTAATTTTTATATATTTTATGTATAATTTAATTTGTGAATGTATCATTTCTTCATTTGTAAATGTATATATTTGATTACATAATTAACATGTGACTGAACATGAAGATTTAGTGGGATCAAGATTTACGAAGGCCAAAATGATTGGTCAAAAGGTAGGAAATGATTTGAGATAGAGTCTGCATGTGGGACATATGTTGAGATTAGAGATAACCTTGAGTTGAAGAGACTCCTAGGGTCTAAAATTTAGAATTGCAATTTTTAGGGGCACCTGGGTGATCAGTCGGTTAAGCATCCAGCTTTGGCTGAGGTCATGATCTCACAGTTCGTGTGTTCGAGCCCTGTATCGAGTTCTCTGCTGTCACCGCAGAGCCCGCTTCGGGTCCTATGTCTTTGTCTCTCTCTGCCCCTCCCTGCTCAAGCCCTCCCTCTCTCTCAAATATAAATAATTATTTAAAAAATAAAAATAAAATAAAAATAAATAATAAAAAAATAATTGCATTCTAAAACATTTTCTGCAGTGCTTTTGTCATCCTTAAAATGTATCTATCTGTGCCATTCAGAGTTAGCAGCTCTCTCCTGACCATAGAAGCAGAAGGATCACCTTGAACAGTATACCTCTTACTGTCATCACATAAGTTCAGATGTAACTCACATTGCGTGTTTGAAAACTATAAAATCATTGCTGGCCAAGTGAGGTGGTGTTTTCATTTTTGAAAAGGCATAGCTTATATATGACTTTACAAGCTTGGCTTAGAGTAAAATTATGCCAAGTTTTATGGGATTGGGGGTAGTCAATTGTAGGTCTTTGAGAGATAAATTAAAAATTAACTTCTGAGTCAGTGGTGTCTGTTGTATCTACGAAATGATGGAATATGTTGATATCTGTTAATGATGTTGTTTGGAGGAATTATTTCTATTTATTTAAAAATGTTTTAATAAAATTTTCATTGGAGAAGATAACCTAAAAGAAAACTGACTCTCTTGTCACTGTCGGTCGGAGTCCTGTGGTTGTGAGAGTCAGGAAAGTGAGGATGAGCCAGGCAGTGTCTTGTCTTTACTTTTAGTAAGAAAAAAGTACATGTGGTTGTAGCATTTGGAAAAGTGACTTTCTGACTGATTGCATTTCCTAAAATTACGAATGAAGTATCCAGGAGCCTCAAATATGGCGATTTGGGGAAAGAGAAATGATTCAAGGGGGTTAGAGACCATTTTATTTTCCAAATGTAAACCTCCTGACTCATGAACTTAGTGGGAGGTACTCTCAGCTCACTTGCTAAGTACCGTGAATACTATTGCTTTTGGAAAGCTTATTTTCAGAACCTCCATGAATTGAATCATCTCCCTTAGTGTTTTAACAGACCTGCACGTGTTTACTTATTAGATTGAGCTCTAGTGCATTGGATTTTTAAAACTCTTTGGAGTATAAACTTGGTTTGTCCTCTGAGGCTGTTCTTTTCTTGTGCTCGTTTGCTCTTTAGTCTTTGGGAAAAATAGTAACAGAAACCTTGACAATAAGTGTTCTATCATTTTTATAACCCATTTTCTCTTCTTTCAGCTTTACTCTTAGAAGCCCAGTCAACACCATTTCAGGTCACACCTTCAACTATGGCAAATATTGTGAAAGGCCTATACACTCTCAGACCAGGTAAATAGTGGTCATTTCTTTTGGGGTTGGGCTTGTTTATCTGTTTATGGTAGCTCCAGCTTATCCAAGAGGACAGTGTTTGTCTATCTGTTTCTTGAGGCTTAATGGTATTTGGATTTGTTATAGCAAAAAAAACCAGAAAACGTTGAGTAGATACTACACTCATCATTATGAAATGTAAACTCAGGACTCGCTTGAAATTCTTTCCCCACTAGTGAAAACCAACTCGGTTAGGAAATACAAGGAATGAATTTGTAGCAGACGTTTTGGATGAAATTGAATCTCATATCCAGTATTAATCTCTTTTTTTGTTATGGAGTTTCTCCTTTGCTTGTACCCCACACTGCAAGTATATGTAGACATACACACCCACAACTTCATGTTCTCAGGCCTATTTTATAAATTGCAAGGAATCTAGAAGTGTTGGTAAATGTACAGTCATTTCATAAGTATATTGTGAGGAGAGAGAGAGTCAGAATAGCAGAACCAAAAATCAGAGATCACTGTATTCAAAGGCCTGGCTTGTAAATTGTCTTAATGTATCTATCTTAGAATTAAAAAAAAAAACAAACATTATGAGGGGCGCCTGGTTGACTCAGTCGGTTGAGCGTCCGGCTTCGGCTCAGTCATGATCTCCCGGTTTGTGGGTTCAAGCCCTGCGTCAGGCTCTGTGCAGACAGCTCAGAGCCTGGAGCCTGCCTCAGATTGTGTCTCTCCCCCTCTCTCTGCCCCTCCCATGCCTATGCCCTGTCCTTCTCTGTCTCTCAATAATAAATAAATGTAAAAAAAAAAAATTAAAAAAAAATTATGAATATAACGGAACCCCAAGATGTTTTTGTATTTATCTTCCTATTTATAAGCCAGAACCTCAATCTTGTCATACAGTTGTCCAGCGAATTACAAAATGCCTATAGTAAGAGAGATTGCAAAAGCTCTCAGGGTAGGGGCACCTGGGTGGCTCAGTCAGTTAAGTGTTCGACTTCGGCTCAGGTCATGATCTTGCGGTTTGTGGGTTTGAGACCCATGTTGGGCTCTGTGCTGACAGCCCAGAGCCTGGAGCCTGTTTCGGATTCTGTCCCGTCCCCCCCACCTCCCACCCCTCCCCTGCTCTTGCTCTTTCTCTCTCTCTCTCAAAAATAAATGAATATTAAAACAAAACAAAAAAAAAGATCTCAGGGTAGAACATTGTCCTACAATCTAGAAACCTTAAGGGATGCTTTTTTGACAGTGCTTTTTTGTGGAATTCTTTATGTCATTTAAGGATTAAATGAAATAAAACATGATCTAAAGAGCTTAACATGGTACCTGATAATAAGCATGGCTGATATTAGCTGTTTTGATTACTCTCCAGTTGGGTCCAGTGGTTATTTTATTTTCATTAATTGACGGCTTGATTGTTTGCTTAATTAATTTGAAAGACATGTGAGAATTTAGCTTGCTGAAATTAAAAACTGTGGTACCAGTAGTAGACTGTGATGTCAGAAGTACCTTCTTTCCCAGGTTACTTTGTAAATGATTAGTGTCTGCTAGAATATTCAGATGTAATGTTACTTAAATTTGGATCAGGCCTTGCTCTACTCTTGATAACTGTAAACAAGTTATTCTTATAAAGTAATTAATTACTTACATAAAGTAGCAAAAATATTTTATTACATATGTCCAGTAAACTGATGTTTTCTAGTTTCTCAGAATTTTGTATTCATTTTATTAAATGATGAAAATGGCTCATGAAGTTTTCTTTTAGTGCTATAGGTTATGAATGTTTTTTTTTTTTTTTTTTCTTTAATTTTGGAAGGCATCCAAATGCAGTATGACAAATTTCTAAATTCTGCCTCCCAAGTAGGCAGCTTTATCAGCTCTGGCTTTTATCATCTATAGCAAAATTGCATAATAAAACTAATCACTAAGGGTAGGAAAACTTACAGATATGTATTTATCCAAATGCTGTTTTATCCATGTTCGAGCTCTTATAATAGGATTCATACTACTTGTGAGGAGAATTTTGTATTTGAGAGTTGTCCTTTTGAAAAGGCGAATTTTATCACAGACTAACCGTTTGCTGCCCTAGGCATTTTCTGAGATACTATTAAACATATTTTGACATTTACCTGTCTTGCCAGTGCCTGTTGTGCTCCTGGTTTGTTAAAGTAGTTTTAGTCACTGGACAGATTAAGGTTAAAATACTTTAAAAGTTGAATTTTAAATGTGGAAGTTTCTTTCATTGCAGTGGTTCTCAAGCACTGATCTTTGTATAATGAGAGTCACCCAAGAAAGTTTTTTAAACTAATTCCTAGACCCTAATCCTTGGAGATTCTTATGACTGTTACAATTTTTGGTGTGTTTCCATCCGATCTTTAGAAGCTTAGTTGAGACACAGTGCCAGCTGTCCCAGCCGGCCCTTCTTCATTTAATACACACACTTTTCTTTGATTCCTTCATCTTGTATTTTAATGATTGCCTGGAGTTCCTGAAAATGGCATATCGGTCTGACTCCTGCCATCTCTGACTGATGGCTAGTGGCTCTCCCGGGCACCGTGTGGAGACCGTAAAGCCATATTTGAGTTGAGCTGACAGGAGGGACACTATTGAGAACATTTTTGCCATGAGTTTATACAGTGGGTGAGCGGCTTGGCCCTGGTGGTGTTTTTGTGGTATTTGTTTTTGTTGTTGTTGTTGTTTTGTTCTGGTCGTGTTTAACTTAACTATCCTCCTGTTGGGCATTTTTTACTTACCAGTGACCCAGCATCACACAGCATTAAACATATTTGTTTGTTTGTGTTTGTTTCAGATTTAGAATTATTTACTCAAATTACAATTTTTAAAGCGAGCTCACTGGATTAAATACAGCATTGACATTTTATGGTTTTTGATATGTACATTAAGATGTTTTCCAAAAGGGAAAATTTGAAAGGACAAGACTAAAAGAATCTAAAAGGGGTAACAGTGCTAAATTAAGACCACCAACAGGGTAGGGGAATGCTAGTTTTAGCATTTCCTTGATACAGGTGGATGTTAGTTGTATTTAGCGTTCACAAAATAAGAGGAAGAGAGTGTTTATTTTAGCTTGAGTTTTTTGAATATTAACAAGGCTGTCATTGTGTTTATTTTTTTCTTGTAAATTATAAGTCTTGTATATTATTAGTCCTGTCTTTCATTCATTTATTTGGTCTTACTGATATATAAAAATGTTTTATAAATAAGGATACTGATTCACCTTTATCATGTCTGATGCAAATGTTTGCCTTTTCTGTTTTGATAGATGAATGCTTATTTTTCTATAGAGTATTCTCTTTATCTTTTATCTCTTTCTTAATAATTTGATACCCATGTTAATTCTCTTTTCTTTCAATACTGCATACATTTAATTTGCTATAATTTAGTTTGGGCCAAATAGGTTTTTATTTCAAAAGTACTTACTCTAGTTATCTTCAGCCTACTTCCTAAATGTTTAGACCTCTCTCCCCCATTTTTGTGGTACTTTTGTATGCTTCCTTATTATCTGTACTAGTCTCTATTCTTGGGCCAGTATGTATGTATGTGTGTATGTACATATGTGGTGTGCTTGTTTAATTTTTTTTGGTATTGAAGCATAGGTGGCATGCAACATTATGTCGGTTTCAGGTATAGAACATTGGTTCGACACTTCCGTCTGTACATTACTCAGTGCTCACCACCATCAGCGTAGCCGCCGTCTGTCACCAATTGTTACAATATTTTTTACTATGTTTTCTGTGCTGTACTTTCATCTCTGTGACTTTGTTAGTATAACTGGAAATGTATACTTTTTAAATCCCCTTTATGTGTTTTGCTCATACCTCTGTGCATCTCCCATCTGGACCATGCTCTAAGAGTCTGTTTTGCTTGCTTGTTTGTTTGTTTGTTTTGTTTAATTAATGCTTATAGGGGTTAGTATTTCCACCAAACCCTCGCTTTTAAGTCCCTTCCACTTGGAATTCTTTGCCTGTCTCACTCATTTTTCCCCCATATTAATTACAATTTTTGATAGGTCCATTCACAGATTCTCTAGAGATTTTCATTAAATTTTGTTGAAACAGCAAAATGGAAAAATATCTGCTTTCTTTGACTATAAATTCATTTTAGAAAGGAAATTTAACCTGGTTGTATATTTTTTATCAGAATAGGATTACACTAATTTTCCCCCCATTTTGAGTTTGGTTTAATATATATTCTTTCTTTGAACAAAAGAAAACTTTACATTTTTCATTTAATTTGTCTGATTTCCTTAATGAATCTTTTCCTTTCCTCACAGAGTGGGTTCAGATGGCTCCAACTCTGTTTTCTAAATTTATTCCAAACATTCTCCCTCCGGCGGTGGAGTCTGAACTTTCTGAATATGCTGCTGAAGATCAGAAACTTCAAAGAGAACTTATACAGAATGGTTTTACGAGGCAAGTTTTTTTCCCCCCTTTTGACAAAATATGTCCATTTCCTTAGGCCAGTTTGGCTTGGCAGGGGAGGGAGGCCAGAGTTCTTAGAGTGGGAAATAACTGCTGAATGGTCAAGGTGACACTGCGGGGAGAGGCCGTTGGCTCCCTGTCTGTGCACAGAGATGGGACAGCTGGGGTCTGATTCCATGGAAGCCGCCTGTCACTAAAAATGGATTTGAAGACAGGATTTCTCAGTGGGTGAGTAGTTAGACTGGGAAGCCTCTAAGTGCTCTTCTAGTTTTGATCCTCTACGTTAGTTCTCAACACCTGGGAAAACAGAGAAATTTTTATGTTTAGTTACAAGGTACTTTAGTTACAAGGTACAAGCAAATGACTTCGTTTTACGACTAAACCAGTAAAGAGGCTTTTAGATTCTGTTTTTCATATTTTCACTTTTGTCCTAAATTCTACTTGTTTCTTCTTAAAAATTAGAGTATATCCTTACATGTGTCCAGAAAATTTGCCTTCCTTGGTTTTGATACATACACTTGGCTAATTTTTCTAAAATTTGCAGTTCAATATCGTAGCTATATCCCAGAAAGTCTTGCAAAGTGCATTTTTTCAACTGAAATAGATTATACTATGGGAAAATACCCTGTTGTGTCACCAAATCATTGAAAGGTGCAGTCAGGCCTTATATTTTCATAATCCCTACTCTCAGCACTCTTACATACCTTCTCTTGTTTCAATTCCTGACATTAAAGGAAGAAAGTTACGGAAAGTTAGGCATAGTTGTGAACACAATGGTAGGTTGAATATTGATTGACTTTATCTAAGGCTAGGCTGGGGATGGACCTTCTCTTTCACTGGTTCTGAAGCCAAGCTAAGTTTCGGAACACCAGTCTTGACCAAGATCACTGTTACTGTCTCTAGTCTCAGCACAGGTTAGGAAAGAAAGCAGAAAGTCTGTTCTTTGTAGCCTCACGGGTTGGTATTTATTCCCCTTTTGCCCTTGTGCTATCTATATTCATGTGGTAATGGGGGCACTGAGTAATCCACTCATCATTTGCCCCCTTGCTGGCAGCTCTCACAGGAAAGGCCCACGGAAGCTGTGTAGATAGGTCTGGTAATCTTGACTTTCTTGGATCAAGTTAAGGGAAGGCCATAGGAATGCTGGAATGTTAGGCTAATTTTTCTCCCTGATGTCCAGTGGCCAGGTGTTTCCTGACATTAATTGCAGTATTTCTAATAATGGTATTATTTTCATACACAGAATGAAGCCATTTAATGGCATAGCATTTTACTTAGTCATATTTGAAGAGCTGTTCTGTTCATACGGTTCAAAAGTCAAGATGATATAAAAAGCATACATTGAGAAGTTTTGCTCCTTCTTGTCTTCCAATCTGTTCCTACCTCGTTAGGTGACCATTTTATGAGCTGCTGATGATTCCTTTCGGTGTGCCTTTTAATATACCGATGCAAGCAAACACGATATGTGTTCTCATTTTTATTCCTTTCTTACACATGCTGTTGTGTAGCTAGAACTTGTTTAGCCACTCCCCTGTGGATGGCAACTTGAATTATTTCCAGTCTTGCTGTCACACATGTGCTACAATGAATACCCTTGTACATGCATAATTTTGTACCTGTTGTAGGTGGATCTGGAGAGTAAATTCCCATCAGTGGGATTGCTGAGCCGAAAATAAAAGGCAGGTGTAATTTTGATCAGTATCACCAGTTTTCCCTTCACAGGGGATTGTGCAGTTTTGCATATCCACCAGCAAATTTTGAAAGTACCTCTTCTTTATGGTCTGGCCGGTAGAGTATGTCGTTACACTTTTGGATTTTCTCTGGTCTGGCAGGTGAAAAATAATTACTCAGAGTTGGTTTCATTTGCATTTCTCTTATGAGTGAGGCTGAGAATATGAACATGTTATATTTCTTTTTTGGTAAACTGCCTGCTTATGACCTTTGCTTACTTTTCTGTTTGTTAGTCTTTTTTTTTCTTGAATTCTAGGGGCTCTCTGTGTGGTGCAGAGATTGTTTGCCCAAGATAAGACCGTTAGTTTTCTCAGTTTGTCTATGACTTTACTCATGGTGGCTTTTTTGTTTTAAGTCATGCAGCAGTTTTTTATTTTTGTGTGATTATCGGGTTTTTTCTTTATGGCGTATGGGTTTTGAATCGCAGTTGAAAGTTTTTTCTTAAATGTTTTTAAGGGAATGGAAAATAATCTGAGTATACCTTTTATGGTTTTCTTTAATTTAGGCTTACCATAATAGTGAAGTCTTTATGCTTTTATTCATGTTTTTATTTGAATGTTTGCTTTTAATTTTAGAGGTGAGTTTATTGATGCCTTTAAAAACTAAACAGCCTTCTGAAAACCTTTATTTCTGTGAAGCACTGTGTGAAGATAGCTCTTGTGGATTTCTCTGAACACCTTGAATTCACCTTCCAGAACAGTGTCTGGAACTATGTAAACACATCAGATATTTTCCTAAGCCTGATTTTGGAACTGGAAGACGAGGACAGGGTGCAGGACTGCTTAGTGTGCAGCAGCTCTTAAAATTTGCTCGGGATGAAAGAGGAACTGACTCCATAAATAGTCTAGTGTGACGTTGCCTTTGTTCATGAAGGACTAATACGGCGCTGCTCTGCCAAGGCCAAGTGGGCTGTAGTCAGGAAAGGTCCCTTGGATTTTTGGTGTGTATTAGAATTTTTGTTTCTCTTAGTGGAATTCTTTCATACAACTTCTGCCTGAAATTTAAATGTTAGTATTTCAAGAGGTGATATGATTAAAATGTTTTATTTTACAAACCAGATTGGGCCCCTTCTGGGATTAAATTAACAACTTCTGCATTACTGTGAGGACTAAAGTCTGCCTCACAGGTTATGCTGAAGGGTGCTTTGCACAGAGTAGGCTCTGTCTAAGCTGACATTCTTGGACTCACTCCACTCCACTGCTGAGCCGCCCCGCCCCCCATGGAAAGGTGTGCGCACATCATACACTCAACAGCTGAGAGAAAGGCTGCCCGTGCTTCCGTGAATCTCTTGTATGTGGGTCTTCTGCAGTCTGCCCTGCCAGACCTGATGCTGCCTTTGTTCATTATCTGGCTAGGATTGTTTTGGAAGAAATGATGTCCTTCGATGCAGAAAACCTTGAGAATATAGTACAGACTGTCTGACCAGAATTCTGTTGCTGGCTGTCCTGATGGAGCAGTCATTTTATGATTTATGTCTAACCAGTTACACGATTCCTGCTCAGCTTCACAATTTCTTCATTTAAGATCGTGTTCCATTTACGTGGTGTAGTCCTGAATAGGCATCACACAGCTTTGATGTGGATGGCACAGAGTGTCTTTGAAATGAGGTGTGGATGTTGTCAAATATATCCTCGATTGCAGTTAATGGGCATTTCTCATCGGAGCTGGAGTTCATGTGCAGCATCTTTATGTACATGGAAATACACGTACTAGACTTAACATATGAGAGCAGAATTTTGTCTTTATCTGTTACCTGCATGATTAAATTGATTATTGGAGGGTGGGGGAGGGCAGGTTGGTATCAAAGATGACATTATGTAATCTTGTTTGGGAACTTCTAACATGAGTGCCCTTAGACGGAACGTTCTCTTTCAAACCAGACTATGGGTCTCTTCAGAGCTTGTGCCGAATAGCTTTTAAAAGCAGGTATCTTGCAGAGTACTTGTTACTTGGATTTCTGCAACAAAAATAGAACCTTGCAGGGATCTTGTTGATCTTTTAGTTGAGAGGGTCACTCTAGAATTGGCACTTTTTTATTTAGTAGCAGGGGTCTGGTTTTGAGGGCAGCCATACCTTGCCAGACTTGGGGCATTAGATAATATCTTTGGCCACATAGATATTTGGCCACATACTCAGCCTCTCGCATATATCACATTCACATATCCCATTCACATCCCTTTGTGCCTTCTGTGGTTTGCACATCTGTATTATTCTCCTCTTATTTTTACGTGTTCAGCTTTTATTTAACCCTTTGGGAGTGGGAATGAAGGTTGTGTATACAAGTTGAGGCTCTGGATATAAAATCCTGTGTCTACCTTTTTGATCAGCATTAACCTACTTGCTACAGAATATTTGGTGAATGCTTAACTGTGATGATACAGCTGGCTTTGGCCAGGGGTAGTGTTAACAGCAGAGGTGTTAAGAAAGTGGCATTAGGGCAGATTTGTTGAGGGTTCTTCAGGCTGCCTAAGGCTCGTTGATGCTAGTTCATGCTATGTGTGCTGCATGTTTTTCTCTACATGCCCAGCCTAGAGAAAAAACCTTCAGAGGCCATTTGGTATCTTCTCTTCCTGCTGGTAATCGAGACTCCTCGCCTTGTCCAGCAAGAGGTTTCTGTCCTGGTCTTGAGCACAGCCAGGGAAGGAGGGTGGGAAACTCTGCTAATCTAGAAGATGACTCAAAAGCATGAAATAATTACTTGAGCTAGCATTTTCATAATCCATCTGTAGAGGCCATTTATGAATTGTTCACTGATTTGTTATTTCAGCAGATATTTATTTTCTGCCCATGTGCTAGACACTATTCTAAGTATTGGGTAAAAATGAGGCCCAGTTTTTATGGAGCTTGTGCTCTAATGTTGGGAGATAAGTAACGAACATGTACGCAAATTATTTCACATAATAAAACATGCTGTGAACAAACCGAGACAGCATGGGATAAAGAGTGAGTGACCAGAGCACATGTGAAGGGCTGGTCCAGCCAACTTGAACATGAAACGCCTTCCAAGGAGGAGACGTTCCAGTGAGGACCTGGGTGGTAAGGAGACAGCCACGTGGCTAACTAGCGGGAAGAGTGCTGCAGGCAGAGACAAAGGAAAGTACCAAAGTGCTGGCGTGTCCCAGCGCAGAAGGAAAGCCAACATGGCTGGAGTGTAGTGAACAGAGGTAGAAGATGAGGGTAGGGAGGTAGGCAAGAGCCATGTCGCACAGGACTGGGAAAATGAGTTTGAATTGATTTTTAACTGTGATGGAAAGCCACCGAAGGGCTTTAATCAGAGGCATGAAATAATCTTACTTATGCTTTTATGTAAGATGGCTCTGGCTGTGGTCTGGACTAATAATAAGAGTCTTGCAGCTGTGTTGGGGGAGAGATGATGGTGGCTTGAATTGGGAGTGGAGCCATGAAGATGATGGGGAGTGGTTGAGTTTGGATTATGTTTTGCGACAGTATGCTCCAGAGCAAGAGAAAGAAAGAAATCAAGAATGAGCCAGGGTTTTGATCTGAGTAATTGGGCGGATGGTGGTGCCATTTATTGAGGAAAGCTGAAGAAGGAGTGGGGGTGGCGTGGAGTCAGACTGCATTCTGGCCATCCTGAACTGCCAGCAGTCCTGACTCACCCAGTTAGATGAGGGGAGACAGCTGGACCTCCTATCTGCAGCATAGGGAAGGAATCAGAGCTGGAGACAAACCTGGGAGTCATTGGTATATGGATAGTATTTCAAGTCTTTGCACTGGTATGTATGATCACCATCCTGGCCTACGGAGAATATATACATGGGAAAGAGAAAGCGGCCAAGGACTATGCTGGGTGGAGCCAAAAGTGTTTAAGGAAGGAAAAGATGGGACAAGGTATGTGCTGCTAAGTGACCGAGCAAGGAAAAGCTAGCAAATTGGTTGTTATTACTCATTATAGTTATTTGTCTGGGTTATAGTCTGAGAAACTGGAGAGACAAAGGTAGGATTTACGGGTAGCATTAGGACCTAATCAGAATCTCTTATCTGTAAAGTGGAACTAGAATCTTCTCTAGGTGTCTAAGATGGAACTGGTTAATATTTATGAAGGCTCATGTTCTTCCACTTGTAGGAAGGGTTTTCATGTACATTAAGATTCTGAGATTTTTCTAAAGCCTTAAGCAGTTTTTGGTTTTATAATAAGGCTTTTTTGGGGGGAAGACTTTGAATTATCCTCTATTTCATATTTGAAATGTGCCCTAGTATATGGCGGTCGCTGTGGGTGTTGGTAGCAGAACCCAGGTTTATCTTCAAACACATTTTTAGTCTGAACCTATTTCTAGAACCCAGTGTAAGCCATTTTTCTAGATAATCCTTCCTTCATTTAATAGCGTTTTATATTTAAAAGACAACACCTTTTAGCTAAGAATATTCAGGTTATAAATGACTGTACCGCTGTTTAAGTTTAATGCCTATTTTAAGATAGGTTGTTAGAATTGAAGTACTTGCTTTCCTTGTATTACCAGTTATGTCAATTCACTTCTCCCATTTGGATGTATGAAGATGTCTGTGTAATCTGGTTGATTCCCTCTTCTTTCCTTATCCCCAGAGGTGACCAGTCCCGGAAAAGAGCTGGGGATGAGTTGGCTTATAGTAAGTAATGATGTTCCTTACCATTTCTGATGGTTCTATTATGTAAGGCAGCTGCTGGTGGTGACCGTACGGTGAGTGTAATCGTGTCCACAGTGCTCTTGATGGTGGCTGTGTGATCAAGTTCACGCTGATCCGTGTGATCAAGGCTGTCCGTGTGATCAAGTTCACGCTGTTTTGCAAGCTGTGACGGCTCCGAAGTCCAGTTGGGGGCGGTGGTTCTCAAGCAGCTGTCAAGGGCCACTTGGATTCTTTAGTCTCTGCTAGAGTGTGATAGTGATCCAGTCTCCTTTCTGACCATGTAGCCTCCTTTCACTTCGCTCACCTTTTTTTTTTTTTTTAAACTCCTTTTGAGGGATCAGGAGAGGGGTGAGAACTATGTATTAAATAAACAGATTCTTACCATTATCAAATGCCATCTGCTGTTCATACCTTTTCCTGTCGCAATGTTTTTTGTTTTTCCAGACAGCTCATCAGCGTGTGCAAGTTCCAGAGGGTACAGATAGTGAATGTATTGAATGTACTTTCCTTCCCGAAAAGAGGACACACTGGAGCTGCAGAGACTGTATTGGGAGCACAGCGGGGGTCCTGCAGACACTCAGGAGCTCTGTCACAAAGTTGTTCTTGGAAGAGGATGTTGGACTTCTTACTTTGGTTTGTAATTTTAAAAAACAAATAACTAACAAAAACAAAAAACAGTCAGTTGCTGCTAGACTTGGGGATGATTTTGAAAGGGGACAATCTTTTAATGAGTTTATCTACAGATTCCGTGAGGAACAGGCGTCTTGAAAAGCGACCATTGCTAAGGGAAATCCAGCAGCGACCGTCAGCAGCTTCCTCCAAAAGTATAAGAGCAGAAGAATTTTTTTTTTTTTTTTTTAAAGCACTTGTTTTGTTCATTTGTGGATGTGGCACTTCAGCACATTGGCTTTTACACATCGAGATCTCTTTTGCTTTGAAATCGAGCAGATCATTACAATACAGTGTTTTTTACCCATAACTAAAACAAACCCCGTTTAAAAGAGTTGGTCTTTGTTTAGCGTTAGAAAGTCTTGTTCAAGGAAAATGCTAATAACTCTGCTTCTGCTATAACATCTCCCCTCACCAGTTCACAACTGTTTTCTACTCTGTGCCTTGAGCTTTGTGCACTTTGCAACTCCGTGACCAGTTGTTCGACTCCCGGATGCTTTCTGAAAAAGCTTGTGGTGTCACAGACTAACCCACTGAGGTGGCAGGTGTGACTTTAGCAGGATACTAATAAGTAAGTGGGAAGATAGAAACACGTTGCTCATTGGTCAGATTCCCCCCTGCCTCACCTGTGGCATATTCATGCTGATGTTGGGGACCAACTCTTTACAGAACACATCCATTCCCTCCATCACTTCCATGATCTCACCAGCTGCTGTAGCGTTGGCATGATGCTAGCGTAGGATGGGCTGTCCTCTAGCACCAAAACTCCCTTTTTTAGGACAGTGGAGACTTATCAGAGGGTGACAGCTAGTTACTAGGATACTCCGGGGAGCAGATATGGTTATTAAATCCAGATACAATCAGTGGTGTGGCATTCCTGATCCATTTCATTTTAAATGGGTGAGACAGGTACTTCAAAAAAAATGTCTGCAGTCTGCATCTTTTGTAGCATTATATTCGAGTATAACAGAGGAGAAGTAACACTGCTGTTTTGAAGCTTCGTTCCAGCTGTGACACAGCTCTTTTTTTTTTTTTTTTTTTCTACACCCACAGTGCTATTTAGTTTCTTATAAAAGACTCTAAAGCTTATTCTAGTCGTTTTGGGAAGGCAAAGAAAAATAGATGTGGCAGGTGAAAATACTTTTCTCCTCAATTTTGCTTGAATCTAAATCGAGCATATGCTTGACTGTATTTGGCCACGTGACACTAATATTTAGCTCTTCGGAGAACTTGGGGCAAAACCAGATGGATCAGGGATACTGCCACACTTCGGATTGTCGGGTTTTTCATAGAGTGGCCTCTGCCAATTCACTCTGTCCTTTTTTGGGGAGCAGGCCGGGTGGGGGAGTTAGAAGTGTGGTAGTAGGAGCAAGTAAGTGCTCTAGTTGAAGTCCTCTATTTGTAAAATTATTATTCCGAGAAGTAAACGTAAAAGTTGGCAGATTTATTTTTTAAGTACTTCTCAACCAGAGCTGGATTTTTGTGGAGGACTTTGAATTGGACTCCTTTAACCCTGTGAGCATCTTGGGTTGTATTGATACACACCGAATTACTGGAAGAATATATACAGGTTCTCACTGTGCCCTATACAGTTTGATTCGCTACCCCAGTAGCATTCTGGTATCGGGGAAGAACTCCACTCTGTCATGAAGTCCAAAGTTTACTTTCTCAGTGGAACGCTTGCTGCAGGCTTATAAATAACACCTGCAACTAAAGTCTCCCCTGAGTGGTTTCAGGAATATTTCTGAAAGGAATAAAATTGGGATGCTTCTTTAAATGTGGGATGAATTCTTCATTATCCTAATAATGTACCCGAATGCTTTTTCTGGGAGAGTGTTTCTTTGGCTAACAGGGGAACTTCTCTACAAAAGCATTGTATTATGATGTGAATTGGTGTTAAAATCTTTGGATGCTTTTGCATTATTAAGTTAATGGAGAAACATTTTATGTTGTCTTCTTTTTCTTATTATATATGTGTTAACAAAAAGTGGACAAAGTTTGCAAAATTCAGCTTCTCTAAATATTTGCACAGCGACTGCAGCTAGCTATGGGCCAGGGCGTGGTGCTGCGAGGCCGTGAGTGGAAGGCCCTATAGAAAGAAGATACACGTTCTCCTAGTGCATGTGACGTGGTTGTTACCTGTTGGCCCCTTGAGGTACCTTGCAGTATGGAAAACCTATTTCTTCGTTTTTGGGTAGAAATTGACCTTGCTTCTTTAATTGGGTTTCTTAACAGAATTCTTAGTTTGCAACACAAGGGGAAATCAGAGTTGCCCTCCGTTTTGTATTGACAAAGCACCGTTTACCAGAAAGTGTTTTCTTCTCATGTTTACTTGTATTCTTCTTTGCCAGTACAGTATCTAGTTTCTCCACCCCAGTTGAATCCTGGCTTTTGTGGGGCCCAAATCATTGAGGACAGAAAACTGTCCGCCGATTGTCTTGTTAATCGGCACGTAGTTGCTTCAGCAAGCCTGACCGCCAAGCATGTGCAGCCTGAAACCAGGCTGTCCAAAAGAAAGCAGTTCAGTCACCTCGAAATAATGCCATGTCCAAGTCATTGGTAATTGTAATTGAGAGACGGTACTTACTTTCAGAGTTGGCCTCATGCTTCAGTAACAGTGTCATCTCCTGGTCCCCGTTGTCACAGCTGCACCCTAACCCGACAGGATCTACTTGTTTTCTGTGGAGCAGAAAGCAAAACCTGGTATAGCGCCTCTGAACAGTTCTTAGGTAGACTTAGAAGAAACACAAACCCGGAGGCAGGAGTTGGGCATTGGTCAGGTTTGTGGGAAAGTCACTTTTTTTTTCCCTGTCCCTTTTACAAATTTGAGGCAGTTCCTCTCTCCCTTTCTTTGAGGCGTGGGGTGAACACTGACCTGTGAGTGAGATCGCAGGGGAACAGGTGCCCGTGGCCGTTCGTGCTGCGTGTGCGTCTCGAGTGCGCCAGCCCCGTAAAGCTGCCACTTCCCTCGCTATAAATGCCACGCTTTCTGTCAGGTTGCAGATTTGCACACGTGAAGAATTCCTCAGGAAGAGTTTGCACATGCATCGCCTCGCAATATTCTGTACTGACCGAACAAGGGATTTGAAAGTTTTTCAGCACAAAAGGAGAACTTCAGAGTGGTGGTCTGTGCACCCGTTCTAGCAAAGGTAATGGTGATCTAGCAAACACGATCGGTTTCTGCAGTTATAAAGTGAGCAGGGGCACTTGTATCATAGTATTTAAATAAGCCTGTTTAATCTCCAGAGTAGCCCTTCCAGATTTTATCTTCTTTTCTTATCGAGACTAGTTATATTTTCGTCTATGTTTTCTCTGTTTTAGGGCAGTTAATATTTTCCACGGTAATTACAGAGGCATTGCCCTTGAGCTAAAATTCAGTTGTTTAATAAGCAGCTATTATTAAAATAACTGAACCTTGTTTTATGAATAGACACTAATCTGCGATAGTAAAAAAAATTTAAAAAGCTGCATTAGGTATCCAGTCAGTTTGGATGTTATGAGTTGATTTTTTTTATGGTGTCTCATTGCGCTTCAGAGTATTATGTTTACTTTACCCCAGGTCTAGGCCTCTTAAGGACTTTAAAATTTAAGATCAGAATGTGAATCCCTTGACTAGCATAGGTTTATAGGACCTTTTCAGTTGTGATTGCAGTTTTCAATAAGCTTGCCTAAGATGAAGTTCATGTTTATCAGAAGTTAAGATAGAAGTTATAGGAGTTCTTGGAGAAATGGCTTTCTTGTTACTTTCATTACCTTGTTGCAATTTGCCCCAGTTGCTGGCCACCAGAATCGATGAAAGGACCCCTGTTCTTTTTCAAGGGTAGTGATTCCTGTTTTGTCCCCACTGGTGATTAACTAAGTCACTGACGCTTTGCCTCCTCCCCTGGCCAGGACCCTATTTTGAACTTCTTTCCAGAGCCGAGTGGCACAAGTCCATACACTGATTCTGCTGACGGTGGTGGTGTGGCTGTGGGAGAATTAGAATCCTCATCAGAGGTACATTCTTGACCTCAGTACATACTGTACCCCTGCTGGTGGGAAATTTATCTTCATTTCTGGTTGGATTGCATTGTTTAGAAAAATGTTAATGGTTTATAATTCTAGGAAATTTATAGAGTGGCTCTGGGGTAAATTTTGTGGTTTGAAAAAAAATTTTTGTATTGATTTTAACATGTCATTTCAATGTGGTGACGATGTACTAAATGCAATAGGACTGTGGATATTCTCTTAGAAGGGTATGTTTTGTTAAACAGATGGCAATTTAATTGCTCTCATTAGCCCTGTTTGTCAATATTACAGCCATGCAATTCAGGAGAAATTAATTCAGATGTGACGTTGTGGGGAACTGTGGCTGGAAACAGGAATGTTTGTGAATAAATGGGAGTCAAAGACAGACAAGAGGCTCTTGCCAGCCACCTGCACAGCCAGAGCAAGGAGGAAGCAATGAAGTCTAATCCCTGGTGGTGCTTCTTTGTTGGAAAGCATGGTGGAGCTTAGAACAGGGTGTTCTGTACATCAGTTCTTCTGTTAATCTAAGAACAACAAAATTGTGAATGAAACTCTTTTTGATTGGGGATTAAAGCCACTGACTTTGGCTCTGACCTTTAACTCTGGATGGATTTGGAATCACTCCTTCTGTATTAGGGTGTATAACCGTCACTCTAAAACATTGTGGTTAATGAAATAAATCTTGTACAGATGTCCTTGGCTTGTTATGTTGATACTTGGTTCATTGGAACTTTGTTATGGCACAGAACATAGGATTTTGCTTATGGTGTATTCACAATTCCCTCTTAAACGATAAGCACACTCAGCACATGTCTGTTCTGTCGTGGATAATCAGTGGCATGGTGAGTGTCCATCTTGACCTCTGTACCAGCGATAAGAGAAACGGGGTGTGTGTATTTATATACATTTAGTACATAGTCTGCATACATATGTAGTATCTATACCTATGTACATATATTTGTCGTTTTCTTCTTTAAACACTGGCACATTGTAGACGTTTAATCAGAACTTTTGACTTGTGGTTGTTTGCACTGATGACACCATGCTTTAAAAAAATAACCCCCCTGTGTTTTCTTGCTGTGATATTAGTATTATCCCCTAGGGTGTCGTGCTCCCTCTTGCCAGTTTTAGTTCCTCTCACTTTCTCTATACAAGTGTTCTTCCTAACAGTGTGCTCAGAATGCCGGTTTTCAACTTTCGTCCTCCATTTGTTTAAAACCCAAGCTGTGTTGTAGTGACACCCACTCTTAGATTACCATACCCAGCGGGGTTCTGTGACTGTCTTTTCTTTTTCTCTGCATTTAAGTCACCTGACAGTTGCCTTCTTCAGCTTTTTCTTTTTTTTCCCCAGCCAGGTAGGGAGTTGTTTAAATCCTCTCCCCTCTCTTACAGCAGATTTTGTTTTTTACGGAGTATAAAACTTTTCTACTAGAGTCAGTTCTTTATGTGTGCTTATGTGTGTTTATTTCCTCTATTGGCATGTGTCTTTAACAATCTAGAATTCCAGAACATTTTGCATTTCAAAGAACGTGTTTTGGTAGAAGGAGTATCCTACATGTAATCTGAGAGCAAATGTTTGTCTCAGCTTAATGGAGTTGTGTGTTCTTGGGTAAGGTTATTTTTCTGAACTTCAGTGTCCCCATATTAAGCCCATTTCCCTCCCCAAATTACTCACGATGGAGAGCCTCTGCATAGTGCAATGGGCTTAATTGGCCAGAAGGATATAACAGTTTTAAATTCAGTTACGCCCCTAAGTGACTAATAATATACCTCAAAATATGTATTTTTAAAAATGGCCATAACTACAAAGAGAAATACATTAATCTACCAATATAATAGGTGTTTTAAACATACCTCCCTCATGAGTTAATAAATCATGAAGAAGACAAAAATCATAATGATGAAGGGCATAGAAGATTTAAATAGCACAGCTAATAAATTAGACCTGATGGAGAGATCTAAAATCACCTTGCACCTTCCAATAAGACAATAAGCATTTTTTACAAATTAAATCTAACATTGTATTTAGAGTATAACAAATGATGACCACAATGGATTTACCTGAGGAAGCAAGTTGGTTAATATTAGAAGATCACAATCAGTGTAACTCATCTGTTAACAGATTAACATATGATCAGATTGTGAAAATCCAAAGAGTCTGCAAGGCAGATGAGAAGACTTAAGAGTTCATCAAGTTCACTGGAACAAAATCAACATGTGAATGTCAATTACATTCCCATGCATCAAGCAACAGTCTATAACGTCTTAAGATTTTAATTTTAATTAAGAAAATTTACAGTAGGAACAAAACAGTATAAAGTATAGAAGAATAAATCTTAAGAGCTATATAAGCCTTTTAATGAGAAAACGATGATGGAAAAAACCCCCAGCACCTTGATTGACCTAAATAAGTGGGAGATATGGATAAGAAGATCATCTAGGTCGCAGCTCTTTGTTCAAATTGATTAGTAAGTTAATGCAATCCCAACAAAAAATCCCAATGGTTTTCACTGTGGTACTTGACAAGCTGATCCCATAATGTGAATGCAAGAGCAAAGGGCCAAGGATATTCAAAACATTACTAAAAAACAATGAAGTGTGAAGGGAACTAGCACTACCAGATTTAAAAGCTTACTCTAAAATGAAAAACAAAACCAGAAGCCATTTACTCAGACGTCTGAAGAAACAACAACAAAAAACTTACATCAAATGTAGTCATTAAAACAATGCGGGATTGGTACAGAGATTACAAGTAGAGGAACAGACAAGGTTGAAGAGCTCAGAAACTGACCCACTTAGTACGGGAACTTAATTTTTAAAAGGAGGTCAGTGCAGACCAGGCGGGGGGCGGAGCGGAGAATGGATTATTTAATAAACAGTGCTTGAATAACTTTTCACAAAGGAAAAAAGTGAGTTGGACCCCCCTTTACCTTGCACCAGCTGCAAAAAGCAATCCCAGGCGCATTCAAGATTCACTTAAGAAAGTTAAAACTATGAAACTTTTAGAAGACAATAAATACAGAAGGATATTTTTATGGGGCACCTGGGTGGCTCATTCAGTTAAACATCCAACTCTTGGTTTCGGCTCAGTCATGATCTCCCAGTTTGTGATTCGAGCCCCACGTTGGGATCTGCGCTGACATTGCAGAGCCTGTTTTGGATTCTCTCTCTCCCTGTCTTTTGCTCCTCCCCAGCTTGGTCTCTCTTTTTCTCTCTCAAAAATAAATAAACTTAAAAAAAGAAAAGGATATTTTTACGACTTTGCAGAAGGGCAGGATTTTGTAAACAAAAGAGGAAGTGCAAACCATTGAAAGATGAATAATTTGGCTATAAAGTTCAGAAACTGGAAAAACTTAGTACATTGTTTAGGGTAGGGATTCATGAGTAGTAAAACTAAAGAAAACAAAGATTAACATCTAAGATCATAGTTTCTTGGGGGTGGGGTGGAAGGAAAGCAGAGAGGAACACAGGCTGATAAACCCTTGATAGAGGTTGATAGAGGGGCGTTTTGACCGTTGTAAATAGATCAGTTCTTGAGTTAACATGTATATTCGGTGCAAAGCCAATCCAAATGCCAAAGAGTATTTATTTTTAATACAAATTAAAAATTCACATGGAAGTATAAACAGATGATAATAGGATCTTCATTGAAAGGGGAGAAAAAAGGGAACTTGCTCTACCAAAAAAATTGTTTTTAAGTGCAATTAAATTTTACACTCATATAAAAATAGACAAAGTCAATGGAAAAGAGTTTAAAAAATAGACTCCAATGCTTTTAAGAATTTAGAGTACTCTAAAGGTGGCTTCTTGAAATAATTCTGACCATGATGGATTATTCAGTAAAAGGTGCTGGTTTAAGTAGAGAAAATTAAATTTATTCCCATCATACCATTCACCAAAAGAAATTCCATTTGGACTAAAAATTTTAAAAGGGTAAGTTACAAAAACTTGAAAACAATATAGTTAGTATTTGGGAGGATTGGAGAAGTTTCTTCTAAGGATGTAAGCAATAGCATGAAACATTGCTGTCCAAACCAGTCACCTGTGTGCACGTAAAACACCACCCCCAGCATGTGTATATAGACCTGTATATTTTTAAATTAATGTTTATGTACTATACTAAGACACATAGGCAAAAAAAAAAAAAAAAAGAAAGAAAGAAATAGAAAAAGTGAAAATGTTTTAAAATATCTTTTGTGTGTATTGTAAAAAAATACCTTTTGCTCTTTCTAAAAATTTTTTTTTCTTTTAGAGCTATATGATTAAAAATGCTTCATTTTTCAAACTTCTAATTTTAACATTTTGTGATAAAAAATAATTTCTGGTTTTAAGGTAAGTTTATTTTAATGCTGGGTTTTAATGGCTATTGTAGCTAAAAAAGCCACTTGATTAAGATCTGAGTATCCAAATGACTGCTTACTGAAAAACAATGCTCATTTTCAATTCCATCTACTAGTCTTAAAAAGTGTTTGTTGAAATCTTTATAATAAATTTCCATCTTTCTCACTGTCAGTAACTTGTTCTTGCTCAATTGCAAGTGTGGCATTTTTATTGTTGGTATATATTAAAAAAAAAACAAACAAACAAAAAAAAAAAAACGGGCTCAAAACCTACTGAAACCCCTGTTTGGATTTCATATCCCAAGCTTTCAGTGTGCACTTATGAGAGTTTATAGGTGACAGTTTTTGGCAACACAGTTTGGTAAAGTTGAAGTATGTCTGACCATTTTGAAAGTGCTTTTAACATGAATTCTTTTGGAAAAAAATAGCTACTTAATGTTAGAATGTCATCTTTACCTTGAAGGATCAGATAAAGTGGTGGTTGTTTTTTTTAATACCTTCCACATTCCATATTACAGACAGGCACTGGTCCATAATAAAGTATTGCAAGGGTGCCCTTATGTCAGATAACATCCATGAGACCACTTGCTCTGTGGGGACATACAAAATAAGTATTCTGCAAGATGGCGCCATTGTCAATGGCTGCACTTTGTGGAGCTCAAACTGCTTCTTGAAGCACGTACCTCACGTTTTCTGCGTGCTACCTGGCCACTTACATAGACACTGTGTTAATGAAGTTTGGGCAAAGCTTCTTTACTCTTTTTTTTTTTATTTTTAAAAAATGTTTGTTTATTTTTGAGAGAGGAGACAGAGCACAAGAAGGGGAGGGGCAGAGAGAGAGGGAGACACAGAATCGGAAGCAGGCTCCAGGCTCCAAGCTGTCAGCACAGAGCCCAACTCGAGGCTCGAACCCACAAACTGTGAGATCATGACCTGAGCCGAAGTTGGACGCTCAAGCGACTGAGCCACCCAGGCGCCCCTCTTCTTTACTTTTAAAAACATAATTGGCTCCTGATTTCTTCCTCTGTGGATCATCTTGTTTACTTCAGAGGCCACTAGCTTAAATATTAAGGGAGGTGAATTACCTCACAGAAATTGCAAGATTGGGCAGTTCCAGGATCAATAAATGTGACAGCTCATGGATGTCATCAAGGACCCAGATTCCTTCCGGCTTTCTGCTCTGCCAGCCTCCATATGTGAGCTTCGTTCTGGAATTGCTTCCCGCAGGGTCTTGACTCGCACAGTTGCCAGACATGAGGCCAACCACTTGAGAAGAAGACCTTGTTTCCCAGCTTTTGTTTTTTTTTTTTTTTAAGAGCAAAGAAACTTGCTCGTGAGCCCACCTGCATGGTTCCTCTCACTTTTCACTAGGGAAGTTGGGGTACATAAACATGCCCAAACTAATAACCGGGAAAGAGATTGGGGCCACCGTGGCAGACTTAAATAAGTCTCACCTCTTGGGGCTTCGGTTGGGCTCAGCTTCCCACTGGCCTCATGAGGAGGATGTGCTAGAACTGAGCCATGTCTCTGTTAGGAAGACGGAAGAGAAAATGGCTGTTGGCAACTATCGGTTTGCTTGAATCTACCGCACGGGGGAATGACTACTGCTACTTAGGAGCCTCAGGGAGATGCCAAAAACAACCCCTCTGATTCTACATCAGCTTTGTTTTCCACACATGTACACAAAAACCAACTCTTACCAATTCTCATTCAGAATGAACTGATGTACTCTTGTTTGAAAGTCATGGTAGTCCAGGTCTAGAATCCATAAACAACAAGGATATAGGCACACCCCTGACTGGAATAGCCAGGGAACTGTAAAGAACCCAAAGCTGGGAAGAGCTTGAGCTACCTGAACACAGGCCCAAGAAAACCCAAGTCCCTGGCTGGGAAAATTTCTCTCTTGGGTATGACTAGTTTCACCTATAACAAAAATAAGACCATGTTGTTGAGCTAGTGCTTGGTAAACACATCCTCTGTCAATGAAAAAGGATGGCTCAAATAGCATAAGAGAGGGAAAGGAAATAGATGTGAACTAAGCACCTACTTTATGGTAGTGCCTGCTGTTTACTGGCCGTCTGCCTGTGTGGCAGGTGCTGTATGCAAATTTTAAGAGCATTTGAGCAAGGCAATTAGTGCTACTCTCCTGAAGTGTAGGCAGCTTCTAGCTGCCTCGGTGTCCTCGGTGATCCCCGCCTCCTGGTATTTATTCACCCTTGAGAGTGAGCTGGACCTAATGACTTTTCTCATGAATACAGCAAAAGTGATGGGTGTCACTTCTGTAATTAGACTACAGAAGACTGACATCCGCCTTGCTGGTGTATACTCTGGCTCTTCTTACTTGCTTACTTGAATGTAAAGGCCCACCTGGCAAGGAACCGAGTGTAGCATGGGGCCAACAGCCAGCAAGGAACTGAGACCTTCAGTACCAGCCCATGAGGCACTGAATTCTACCAACAGCTGCTGAGCGAACTTAGAAGTGGATCTTGCCCCACTTGAACACAACGAGGATTTCTGCCCTGGCTGACACCTTGATCATAGCCTTGTGAGAGATGGTGAGCCAAAGAACTTAGCCAAGCTGTGCCCAGATTCCTGCTCCAAGGAAACTATGAGGTAATATATACATGGTGTTTTGAGCCACTACATTTTGGAGTGATTTGTTACAGAGCAATAGATAACAATTATGAGATAGTCAAGATGTCAGAGATTTAAAAACTCGTCCAAAGTTACATAGCAGCGGCAGATTTGAGCCTTCATCTGCCAGAATGCTTTTGTCTCTACCACCTGATCATCCTGACAGCCTCCGGTGGAAGTAAGCTCTGTCCCAGTATAATTCTTAAGACCCACTAATCATACCTCCCTAGCCGAAGCTGTTCAACCATGTCTATAATAACCTTAGGAGAGAACCTTCTCCACTGAGGTTCCATGACAGAAGCCCTAGAGAAAATGGTTTGACAGTTTTGTTTTTGTTTTTTTCACTTTTCCCAAGGCTGGTACATGGCTTCTAGATAGATGCACAGAGAGAAGTTCCATATACTGGGTGCCTTTAGGGCATAAGGGATTAATTCTCTCAGAAACCCTGGTTGAGAAGGGCTAGTGGGGAGAGAGAAGCAGAGCAGGAGAAAATCATGAGGTGTGCTCTGGGGAGAAAAATGCCCTGAGTATCCCCTGGAAGAGATTTTCCTCATGAAGCAGCCTCAAAAGCTACTAGTGAAGCCAGGAACTAGACACACACACACACACACACACACACACACACACACACACACACACACACACACGAGTCCTCTAGGGCCAGTGCTCAAGGCCAGTCTGTGGCTTTCCTCTGGTGATAATAGGGTGAGGCCTTAGCTGGATGGGGTACTTGAGTCCCACTTGCACTGTTTCCTGCATTTTCCAGGGACATCCGGAGGTGGGAGGAGCCACAGGAAAGGCCTGTCCTCTCAGGCAGCACTATCTGTTGGTATGAAGTCCAATGGAGCTCTTGGGAAGCGAGAGATTTCAGGTAGTGTTTTTCAGCCAGATGGGCTCTTTTATGGACTGTCATGTCCCTATGCCTGAAAACACCTCTTGGAATACTGCTTGAGTACGTTATTCTCCCCCAGCTATTTGTTCATGTGTCATCTGATATCCTGTACCCCTTTAGGTATCCTGTACCCCCCGATAGGATGTACTGAGGAGGATACTTCACCTCTGTGGTATTTTCTCCAAAATCCATAACCTCAGTCTACACACAAGAAAACGTCCGACACATCCAAAGTGAGGGACTTTCTACGGGACACCTGACTGCTCCCTCGTCAGAGGTGTCAAGGTCGTGAAAAATGAGGAAAGACCAAAATCTGCCTCGGATTAAGGTGACTGTGGAGACAGGGAGACTTAAGTGCAGCGTGGGATCCTGGGATTGAGAAAAGATATTTGTGGAAAAGCTGGAGGAATTGGAATAAACTTCGTGGCTTAGTTAATAGGCTGTACCAGTGATGATTCCCTAGTTTTGATAAATGTACCAAACGTAAGGTTTTAACACTCAGGGATAACGGGGGAAGAATTTATAGAAACCCTCTGTACGATCTTTGCAACTCTTCCATAAATCTAAAACTGTTTCCCAAAAGAGTTTTTGAAAAATTCCATGGGTTTCTCACGGTTATAAAGTGGTGTGAAATAACAGTCCTCAAGGAATCTGAGCTTCTGATTCCTCTTTCAGAAGCCGCACAGGGAGCCATAATAATTCCAATGTGCACGTGGCTGTTGGGTGTCGTGGCTGTTGGGTGTCGTGGCTGTTGGGTGTCGTGGCCGATCGCCAAGCTCTGTCATAAAAAAAATCCATGTTGAGATGACGTAAGTGTTTATCTTCAAATCTGAAAGTCTGAGCTTAACAAGCTGTGTTTTATTCCTACTGTCCTCTTGCTGGTGTTGACAGTACATTTTTGGCTTTCCAATCAGGGATTGGAGAATCGGATGGACATTGGTATTACCAGCCTAGCTTTAGGTAAAATGACATCGTAACCCATCAACCCATCAGAGGCAGCTTCGAAAGAGAGGCAGTTGAAGTCCGTGGCACTTGGGTCTCCTGTAACTGGGAGGTCTTCCCCAGGCACTCGGGGGGCCCCTCCCTCCTGGGTTACTTGTACCCTCTGCTCTCAGGCTTTCCAAGGATAGTCTGGGTCTAGTGGGTACCCACCGGTTCCCAAGACCTGGAATTCTCAAGCTGATTGAAAATCCTGCTGAATCAAGCTAATCCAAGGTGGCAGTGTGAAGTGTGACCCATCGGGGCCTGGAGACACGGCAGGGTGGGGGAGTGGCCATGAGACTCAGGCCAGGGGAGCGAGTGGCAGAGCTGGGATGTAGACCAGAACCTCTGAGAGGCAGCGTGGTGCAGTTGAAAGAACATACGCTTCAGACTCAGAGATGCTTTGGGTCAGCTAACTCCTGGTGTATGAGCTGCGTGTCCCTGTGCAAGTACTTCAGCTCTCTGAGCCTGTTTCTCCTGCTATGAAGCCAGAGTGGCCAGGCTTTCACTTTCCCGTGGTTCAGGTGCTTCTCATCCTTCAGTGAGAATAACAACCGCCACCATGGTTACTCTCCCACTGTTCTGTCGCTGAGTGTTGGCTGTGTGCCTGGCACTGTGCAAGGCACTCTGTCCACTATCTCAATGATGCTCATTTTCCAGTGACAAAGCCGGAGCCCACGGATGTGAAGTGTCCAAGGTCACCCGCTGGTGACCTAGTAACCAGTCCTTAATGATCGCACACTGTCGGGTGGATGTAAGGGCTACAAGATGTAACCAGAACACAGCCTGGCAAGGGCTGGTGCCCAGGAAGTGCTCACTTTGCTTCCTTGGGGTGGCCCCAGGTGTCTGGATGGCAGAGGACAGTGTCCACGGGGCACCAACTCAGCCTCCTGTCATTGATGCTCAGCCCTCAGCCTGCGTGCTGTCTCGTGTCAGCAGCATTCTCTGCTGGGCAGTGCCTGCCAAGCTCCGGGTGGCTGCTCGGCCTGCAAACAGAGCCCCATCTGAGCCCATCTGAGCCCCAGCCTCAGGGAAGACCAGACTTTCAGGACACATAGAAGAAGAGGTGCCCAACAGGTCTGTCAAGAGTCCGCTCTCAGCAGAGCCAAAGACACCCCGAGTTAAAATGACTGCCCTGCCAGCCCAACCAGAAATCACAATCGAGTGGCTAATTATTGCTTGCTGGTTGGAGGGAGAGGGATCTAAGCCGCGGTCAAACATACTTAGAGGAGACTGAGCCGTGTTGCAGGGAGAGCTCAGCTTAGAATCTGGATCAGACTGGGAATTTTGGCTCCATCATTAATTCACCCGGAAAGTCACTGAACCACTCTGACCTCCAGTCTCCTCATCTATAAAACAAAAAAATTGGCCCATGGTGGTGATCATCGTTGTTTGGGTTTTCTGACCGTCCTTTTCTCTTCATATAGTTTTGTTTGGGGAATTACTCCTCCTCTTCACTACAGTCTCGGGGGCACTGCTGGGGGAGCTGTCCCTCCTCCGTTAGCGCTGGGTGGGCAGGTAACCTGAGTTATCAGGCTTCCTTCCCTGGAGCTGGGATGACATATGGGGCAATCTGAAGTCTGAAAAGGGCAGGAGTCAGCCCTTCCCCAGAATGGACACGCCAGGGACTGGGTGGGGTTCCTGTCACTGAGATCCCTGGCCCTGCCAGGTGTGGGGGCTCCAAAGCCTGGCTCTCCGCACTGTTCCCAACTGGTGACCACTGTCCCTTTGTCCACCACGGCCTTACCACTGCCTTAGAGGGTCATGGCCAGTGACTGGTGTTTGCAGCCCAAGTGCCCTGGCCAAGACCCCCAGAAGATCTCTTGGGCGGGATCCCTTCTCCATAGCAGGAACTTTGTTATCCACTTCGGAGCTCTTCTGAGACAATGTGCGGGGCAGAAAAATTAATATATTTAAAATATGGAGACGATGATTTCTTCCTCCTCTGCATTTTCCCTCTGGAAAGAAAAGGGAGATGTCACAGTGGATCCAGAATGGAGTAACCAGGTGTGCGGTCCCTGGGAGCCCCCGTCCTTGAGCGCTCCCTGCGGAGAAATCAAGGTGTCCGCTCACCCCAGCCCTCCGTCAGGGGCAGCCAAGCCTCCGGTCACGTGAGCGATGCCCCTGCATGGCTGCTGGGACGTCTCTCAACGCCCCGGTCACCACGGCTTAACAAACCGCAAAACGCTTCCAGCTCTTCTCTCCTCCTGCTATTTGTAAATCGCGTTTGCCCCAGTGCCTGACAGAGTGAAAAATGCATTTCTAATCTTCAGGCAGCAGTAAGTGTATTTCTGCCACCGTGGGAGCTGGCGGGGAGGACCCTGCAACCCGGGGCCCTGGTCCTCAGCACTGGGTCTCTGGGGCATCGAGGGAACTGGTGACCTTCTGGGACAGTGGGAGCCAGGTCAGCCTGGAGGGAGGGGGTGGCCCTTGGGCACCTTTTGGGGACACAGTGGAATCTAAGAGTTGGGGGTGGGCAGGGGCGAGGGCGGCCCCCTCATTACCCACCCTGTGATATCTGGAAAGAGCACTATGAGAACTGCAGGCCTCAGTTTCTGTCTCTAAATGAGGTCATTTAGGAAGAACAGCGCCACGGAGTGAGTCCTCTTTGTTCCAAGCACTGTGCTGAGCATCGTCACTCTTGTGTCATGTGTCCTCACTCAGCCCTGTGAGGCAGGCACCGTTGTTAGCCACCCCATTTTCCACGTTGTTAGCCACCCCATTTTCCTGGGGCCCAAGCAGGGCTGTCTGAGTCCAGAGGGACTTTTGCTACACTGTGGTCCCAGGGAGCCAGCTGGCGATAAATCCAGGTCTCCCCCTCCCCCACCCAGGGCCATCGCCTCTCCAACAACGCTCCATCCATGCACCTGTGCCTGGCACAGTGGCTCCTGGGGGGGCACCTACTTGGGTAGAGGTGATGTTGCAGGGCTGCGTGGAGCCTCGGGTGTGTACCCTGCCACCTGGTGAGACTGATGTGTGAGAGCTGGTGCTGTGTTAGCCGTCATGGGGTTTTCTCCCTGACTTTGGGTACAGGGTGCTAGTTGGCAGCTCGGTTCTTTGGAAGCAGGCAGATCCCAGCGCTGCCACTTAGAGCCGTGTGGCTGTGGCCTGCATTTCCCCCACCGTCTCAGGGGGGCTTGTACTGGAGGTGGGGCTAGTGAAGGTCCCTGGAAAACGAGAGCGGCTCTGATCACAGTGAGTGTGAATGACTTCTTTCCTTTAAGGAACACCATTATCACATGCCAGAGAATGACAGCAGAACCATCATACTGTCTAGTCAAAGCCCACTATTCAAATTGCCTTGTAACTTTTCTTTGGGCTAAAATTAGATGCCTGTTTCTTTTAACTCAATAAACAGCCACTGAGCGGCCCCCACGGATTGGATTAGGTGGTCTCCATGGTAATCCAACACATCTACACATCTTATTAGATTCATACCTAGACTGCGGTCCCAGAATGGAAGTCCTTGGGTAAAAACAGTAGCTTTCAATCACTGAGTGTACCTGTTGTCAGGCTGTGAGCTAAGCACTTTGTATACACAATGGCATTTAATCCCCAAAATAGTTCTATGAGGGAACTAATAACATTTTCAGCTCCGTTTTACAGAGGGGTAAGTGGGCTTCAGAGAAATTCAGTAACCGATCTTAGTCCCTCAGCTACCACGGGCTAGAGCTCTGGTCCAACTTGGGTCTGTCCCCAAAGGCTGTGCTTCTGGTCCTGGGCCACAGTGAAGACCCCGGAGCGGGAATGGGGCTCTGAGCCACCTCAGCATTTCAGGACACTTAATAGGAACCGATCGTTTACCCACAAAATGCTGCTCGGGCTGGCTCACTCTGCAGCTGAAATGCTGTTAACTCTTCATGGTCAACATGGGAGTCTAATTTCAGTCGAATTGGCCCTGATGGGCAGTGAAAGATGTGATCGATGAGATAGGGTGAGTTCGCCCTTAACTGCACTGTGGGCAGGCAGCCTGGAGCCTGATGGGGCTGGGAACCTTAGGTCTGGGAGCTCCTGTTTCACCCTCCTCCCCCTGGTCTGCTCAGAAACAGGGAGGGATGAGAGTGGGCAGCAGGGAACCAGAAAGGTTCTGAAAGGCAGATACAACTGAGCAACCTGCACCAACAGCTCGAGTCCGCCAACAGGTACCCCAGGAAGTGGAAACTCTCCCTATTCCTGGTTTCCAGACAAGGAGCTGAGGCTCAGAGAGGTACCCAGGTGGCAGAGCCGAGATGGCCAGACCCAAATCAGAGCCCCACAGAAACTATTCCCTACGCTGTCCTCTCTGCTGCCCGCCTGTCACCGTGTGGCAGTGGACCCCAGGCCAGTCACTGTGCATCACCCCAAAGACCCCACTGGGCTGAGTCTGCCTGCCTGGCTTGCTTCTACTTCACTGGCTAGAAGAGCTGCCAGATCCCGGGTCCCCTCATGTGCAGCTGGGATCCATCTTGCTGCAAAAGCCCAAAGCCTTACGTCTACTTGCCCCCCGCGACACATTGAGGTCTGGCACCACCCGTCTCCCTCCCTCCCCCCCCCCCAATCTCAGCAGTGGCGGCATGGGTTGCAGGCCTTCTCCCGACATTACCTGGCAAAGGGTCCTTGGCCAACCTGCTGCCCGTCGGTCTTGTCACTGGCAAGAAGAGGGGGTTCCTGAGCTTCGGTGCGCGGGGCTAGCAGCCGAGAGGCTTGTTACTCCCCTAACCTCCACCCCACTAGGATTCTAATTCTATAGGTCTGGACCAGGGCCCAGACACATGCATTTCGGCCTCAAACTCCAGGGGCCTTGGATGCACATGGGGCCCACCACAGAGGGGAAGGGGACACACACTCAATCTGGTCTAAGGTGTGAATTTCTATGTGGTCTGACAGTTAATTCTTAGTCACCTTTCCACTTTTCTCATCCAGGGCTAAAATTAGAATCCCAAATTTAGTTGACCTTTTCATTCACCTGTCACCATGCTCTGAGCACCCATTCTGGTGCCAGGACCTGGGGTGGGGGTGCTGACAGGGACACACCGTGGCCCTGTCCCCCTGCTATAGTTTCTCTTAACAGAGCCCTTGGCAACAGCTAGAAGGAGCTGAACACTCCAAATGGGGGCCCAGCATGCTGGGTGTGTGGGTCCTGTTTTCTGGAGTTCGTGATGCTTTTCTCCCCGAGCAAAGCCCCTGAGGGGCTTGGCGGGGGCTCCCTCCTCTCCTGGAAACCCTGTGAGCCCCGTTGTAGCTCAGCGAGCACATAGCATATTCTGCTGGCCGCTCGGTCCCTGGAAGCCTGTTGCCTGACAGCCCATTTACGGTGGTGTGACAATCCAGCTAGCTGGGGAGACGATGGGATCAGGGGGCGCTCCAGATTGGAGTTCCCCAGAGCCCTCTGCAGTCGAGGGCTGTATTAATATAGATTAATGGGCATAAACAAGATTCTTGATTTCCTCAAATAAATGGATTTTGAATGGTTACTCTGGCAACCAAGCCTGGCTCCATTCATTATCCAGCGGAAGGAGATTGAGCTTGTAGGATCTCCGTTCTTGTCCTTATATTTCACAATGTCTGAGTCTGGGGTGGGGAGAGCATGGGCGGCATGAGGAGGGGTGTCATTCGAGGGCTCCACTGGCCTCTCGGTATGAGGCCGGGCCCTGGGGGAAATAGAGCAGGTCTTGTGTGGACTCTTGGGCCCCTGAGTCCTGGGCCAGTGGACCCATCACCAGGGGCCAGGAGCACTGGCGGCTGTGGTGCTGACATTCAAGGACACGTGGAGCTTGTCTGTGGAGCCCTGATTCAGGACGCATCCTGCCAAGAAGATTCTTGGCCACCTGGCACCGAGGGAGGGCTCCGGCTGGGAGTCAGGGTGCTCTTTGCAGAGGGTCTCCCCGTGCTACCCTCCACCTCCCTACTCTTGGGGCCTCCTACTGTGAGGCTCTCCAGAGGCAAGAAGGGCAGGAGCTGGGGAATACAGACTGCACTCTGCAGATGCGCCGGGCAGGATCCCGGGAGCACTGGGAAGGGGACCTCCGGCAAGCGGAGCCGGGTCGGCACCAGGCCACACTCCCAGGCGCTCAGAGTTCTCTCTGCAGACACAACGCTGACCCGGCGTGGGCAGTGAGACCAGACTGATGCCGGAGGCCCGGCAGGTGGAAATCAGTCTTCCGGGGGCAGGTAGACTTCTCACCCTCACCGTAGCAGCCCCCCTTTCTTGAGCGCTCCCTAATGCTCTGACTCTGCCTGCACGATCTTTTTCTGCCTCCCGGGAGTCACATGAGGCCCAGAGAGGTTAGGTGCCGGTGCGAGACGGCACAGCCGGCAGGCACGGCACAAACCCGTATGGTCTGGCTCCACGACCCACACCCATTCGTTCGTCGTTCATCCAGCAGTTCTTTGTTGAGCGTGTTTTGTTGAGCTGCGTCCTGAAATCCGCGAGGGCCCTAGAGCTCCTGAGCATGTGTCTGGGACTCCAGGGTCAGTCCCGTCCCACCCCTCTGACCCGGGGCCCCGGGGAGGTTGACGGGGTCCCTCTGTCAGTGTCATGCACCTGCCGTGCAGAGGCTTATGGGACACGGCGGATGGATGGTCTCCAGGAGCCTCCCGTCAGGCTCCGATGGGGAAGTGGCAAGGGAAGAGCCAGCCGCCTCCCCGGCCGCCCTCTGAGGCAGGCCTTCACACAGTCAGGAGAGCCCGCAGAGGCAGGGCTGGCCCGGGCAGAGGAGGGCGGATGGGCTTCTCGCCTGTCCTGGTGGAGATTCCAAGTCTCTCCCAGGCAGTATTTGGGCTCGGCGAGTGTGGCTCTTAAGGGCTCTCGTGGTCTCAGACTGGCTCTTGCCGGACCCTCCCCAGGACAGCCTCTCCCCTTGCCCAGCGAGCAAGGAGCTGCAGAAATGCCTGAGCTGAGAGGCCCTGCAGGGGGGCAGCCCTCCCGGCAGCCGGCAGACTGTTGTGTGGACTCCTGCCCCTCCTTCCCTCCGCCCTTCCTTCCGTCCCTCCTTCCCTTCACCCTCTCCCCCATTTTCTCCCTCCCTCCCCCCTTCCTGCCCTTTCTTTAACTTGACCATCGTTTCAGGAATTCTGCGTGAAGTGCCTCACACCCTCTACCTCATTAAGTGGGGCAGCGGCTCATACTGAGCACGGTTTAAATTTGGCTTCTCGAGGGGCGCCTGGGTGGCTTGGTCGGTTAAGCATCTGACTTCGGCTCAGGTTATGATCTTACGGTCCGTGAGTTCAAGCCCCGCATCGGGCTCTGTGCTGACAGCTCAGAGCCTGGAGCCTGTTTCAGATTCTGTGTCTCCCTCTCTCTCTCTGCCCCTCCCCTGTTCATGCTCTGTCTCTCTCTGTCTCAAAAATAAATAAAAACGTTAAAAAAATTTTTTAATTTGGCTTCTCGATTCCCAGCTGCCATTCAGAACAGAAATGATTACAGACCAGAGGACCAGGTGCCCTGAGGGCAGTGCTGTTCGACACAGCAGCCACTGGGCACATGTAGCTCTTCAATTAAAATTAGGGGTGCCTGGGTGGCTCAGTCGGGGGAGCATCCGCGACTCCCAATTTCGGCTCAGGTCATGACCCCAGGGTCGTGGGATCGAGTCCCCCCCCAACCCCCGTCGGGCTCTGTGCTGACAGCGTGGAGCCTGCTTGGGATCCTCTCTCTTCCTCTACCCCTCCAAAACTTAATTGAAACATTCAGTTCCTCAGTTGCACCGGCCGCATTTCGAGCAGTCGATAGCCACGCGTGGCAGCTCGGTGGCTTCCACCCTTGCGGGAAGGTCTCTTGGGCGGCGCGGCTGTGACTGCCGGGTGGAGAAGACGACGGAGGGCCTGGGGGCCGAGGGAAGCCGAGGGTGCCAAGCTTCAGGGGACGGGAGGCCGGTGGCCCAGGCGTGGCTGCCGAGCCTCGGCGTGTGCTTGGAGCCTCGGGGGTTTTGAGGCCAGGCGGGCCCACGGGAGCCGCCTACCTCCCGGGGTTGTCGGGAGGATCACAGGTGCCAGCACGTGTCACCCACCTCTCGGCACCTCTCCCCGTGCCTTCCGGGGCTGGGCGCCCGTGAGGGCAAGAGTGCCCCTCTCTTCTCTTTCTCTTCCTCTGGAACACCTGTGCCCAGAATTGCCTCACCTTTCCCTTTGCTCCCTGACAACCAACCACGTTAATTAGCTTCATTGCATACTAACCGTATGCAACCCTAAGCACCTACGAGCGTGTATTCGAATTCATCCCCCTCGGGACCCTCCCCTCCACCTTGCTCGGACATCTCTTCCCTGCAGGTCAGAGGCCGTGTCCTCATTCCCTCCCACAGCTGCGTGGTATTGCAGTGCATCGAGGTATTTGGCTAGCCCCTCATCCACAAACATTTGGGTGGCTTCCAAGCTTTGCCTAATATACACAGGCTGCAATGAAAATCCCGCATCTCTGCCACTTGGGCCCTGAACGAGCTTACCTCTACGACTGATTTCCAGAAGTGGGATCGCTGAATAAAATAGCATGTGCGTTTCAATTCTGGCTTGCTCTTGCCAACTCGCCCCCCCTTAGGAGGGATAACAGTCAATGTAGACCCCTGCTGGTGTAACTGACGCAGCCTGTCTTCCCGCGGCCCCGCCTACAGGGGGCGCTACTAGTGTTCAGGATTATTCTCAGTCAGATAGGCAAACTATGGTCTCCCAGTACAGTGAAATTTGTATTTTTCTACCATTGATTGATCCGAGCATCCTGCCACGTGTTCAGGAGCATTGATGTTCGCCTCATTCAATCAGCATTGCCTTCTTCCTAATAATGGACCAAGGCCCTCTTTTTTTCTCCTTATTTGGAAAAAAAATTTAAAAAATAGGGGACAGTACAGAGAACAATTAGATCAAAGCTCTAGAGCAGTGCTGTCCAACAGAACTTTATGGGGAGATGGGAATGTTCTAGACCTGCACCCTCCAATATGGTAGCCTCCAGCTGTGTGTGTCTGTTGAGCCCCTGAAATGGGGTTAGTGCAACTGAAGAACTGAATTTTAAATTTTATTTCATTTTAGTGGATTTACACTTAACTCTTAATAGCCACGTGTGGCTCTTGGCTACTATACTGGGCATCGCAGCTCTAGAAGCATTGATTACTGATAACTGGACACTCTCATGCTCCTGGAGACTGAGCCATTCTCAGTATTTCAAGATCCTGCTGGCCACAATTTGTTTGTATCCAGTAAGGCTGCACAGGCTGAGGTCACATCAGTTCAATGACTTTGGACAGAATGTCGGGAGGGCAATAGAGTCTGTAACCTGGATTTGAATCTAGGTCCCGCTGCTTCCTAGCTGTGTAGCCTTGAACATATTACTTGGCCTCTCTGAGCAGCCTAATCTGTGACTTGGCGGGCCGTGGGGAGTATTATTAGCATCAGCTTTTAAGTGTTTGAAGATTAAAAGAGATAATTTGGTGAAGTGCACTTGAACCCTGGCAGGAGCCAGGCCCACAGGAGGCAGACACACTTCTCCAGGTTCGTCCTCACGACAGCTCAGTTCATGAGAGCCAAGAAGAGTCCCGGAGCTCCAGATACCTGATAGATACTTTCGTACTTGTTCTTACCCACAACCCTAAGCATAGCTACTGTCCTTGACTCCACTTGGCAGGTAGGCCCAAAGGGAAATCGACACAGAGAGGTTAAGTGACTTGCCTCAGGTCACACAGCCAGGAAGATGTGGCAGGCCTGGGCTTCAGACTCAGGTCTGGTTGACTCCTGAGACCGCTCCACCAACCACCATGCGGAAGAGTCTGTAGTCGAGGGGCTGCTTCGAAATATATCCTCAAAGGCAGCGGCTCTCAAATTGTAGTCCCTGGACCAGCAGAATCAGCATCATCTCAAAAGGTGTTAGAAATGCAAATTCTTGGAGTGCCTGGGTGGCTCAGTTGGTTGATTTTGGCTTAGGTCATGATCTCATGGTTCGTGGGTTCGAGCCCCGTGTCAGGCTCTGCACTGACACCATGGAGCCTGCTTGGGAGTCTCTCTCTCTCTCTCTCTCTCTCTCTCTCTTTCTCTCTCTCTCTCTCTCTTTCTCCTCTCTGCCCCTTCCCCACTGTCTCTCTCTCTCTCTCAAAATAAATAAATAAACTTAGAACAAAAGAAATGCAAATTCTTGGGCTTCATCCTAGAACAACAGAAATCAGAAACTCTGGGGAAGGGCCAGCAGCCTGTGTTTTAAGAAGCCTCCCGGGTGATTCTTGGGCACTAGAGCCTGAGACACATAGCTTGTGGGGCCTTCAGAATATTGGTCTTGAGTTCCACTGAGGTCCACAGCTTCTGCTGTCTCTACTGGCCCCATACAACTCCCTCCCCAACCCAGCGTCTCCCTCTTGCCCCCTGACTCCCCTCTGATCCACGTGGCTACAGGGCCCCCCCTCCAGACCTGCTTACAGACATGAGAGAAGGCGGAAAGGTGGGTGGTCAGTGAGGGCTGGCCCTGCCTCTGTCCCCTTTGCTGCTGGCCCAGCTCCTGGTTGGGGACCACGAACTGCGGTCTGCAGGGCTGGCTTTTCAGACTGTTATCTGCCTGGTAATTAGTCCCGTGGAGGGCGATGTGGACAGGGATGCTACTGCTTGGTCGTTTGCAAAAGGAGGTGTCTCACTGGCTGATGGCTCAGTGTGACCGACTGTCAGCCTCCAATGACAGAAATCAGTCCCTGGTGAGAACCCCTGCCACAGCTTGGAGCTCCCTGACCCTCAGGAGAACAGAAGGTGGGAGGGCAGATGGAGAAACACAGGTCCTAGACGGGCTGTGCAGGTGACGGCGCAGTCACTCAGGCCCTCATCAGCATTGTCTGGGGAGCTCATAAACCAGGAGCCCAGACCTCACCCCAGGCTACGAACTCAGACCTTCTGGGACCGACACCTGGGTGCTGGTTGTTTATAAAACCTCAGGTGATTTGTTTTTCCCTTCCATCTTTGTTGAGATCCAACTGACATATAACACTGCATCCGTTTAAGGTGTGCAGGGTGATGATGTGATCCACCTGTATATCGTGAAGTGATGACCACGATAAGGTTAGTTAACACACCCGTCACCCCAGTTACTACTTTTCGTTGTAGTGGCGACAACATTTAGGATCTACTCTTGTAGCAACTTACAAGTATACAATGGTCACCATGCTGTGCACTAGATTCCTGGATTCTACCCATCTTATGGCTGGAAGTTTGTAGCCTTTGATTAACATCTCCTTCTTGTCCCCACCCCCCAGCCCCTGGCACCCATCAATCTACACCCTGGGTTTCTATGAGCTCGGCTTTCTTGGGTTCTACATCTTAGTATCATACAATATTTGTATTTCTCTGTCCAACTTATTTTACTTAGTATAATGCCTTCCAGGTCCATCCATGTTGTAGCAAATGGCAGGATTTCCTGCTTTTTTATAGATATCTGTATCTATACAGATTTGATATATAGATCTATAGATCTCTGTATAGATCTATAGATCTATACGGATCTATACATCTCTATATAGATCTATAGATCTATACGGATCTGTACATTTTCTTTAGCCTTTGATCCACTGATGGATACGTAGGTTGTTCTCATGTCTTGGCTATTGTGAATAATGCCACAACGAACATGGGGATGCAGATAACTTTTTAAGAGAGTGATTTCATGGGGCGTCTGGGTGGTTCGGTCGGTTGAGCGTCTGACTTCAGCTCAGGTCATGATCTCTCATTTTGTCTGTGCTGCCAGCTCAGAGCCTGGAGCCTGCTTCGGATTCTGTGTCTCCCTCTCTCTCTGTCCCTCCCCTGCTTGTGCGTTATCTCTCTCTCTCTCTCTCTCTCTCTCTCTCTCTCTCTCAAAAATAAGCATTAAAAAAAAAATTAAAAAAAAAAAAGAGTGATTTCATGATTCTAATGTGTAGCCAAGGCTGGAAACCATTGCTGTAAATGAGCACTTCTCAAATTTAAAAAGCAGCTGGAATATCCTGGGGATTCTTTATTTTTTTTTAAGTTTATTTACTTATTTTGAGAGAGAAAGAGAGAGAGCAAAGGAGCGAGCACAAGCTGGGGAGGGGCAGAGAGAGGGAGAGACAGAATCCCAAGCAGACTCCATACCATCAGCACAGAGCCCGATGTGGGGCTCAAACTCACAAACTGTGAGATCGTGACCTGAGCTGAGCTCAAGAGATGGATGCTTAACTGACTGTGCCACCCAGGCCCCCCGACCCCCACCCCGGGAGACCCTGTTTGAAATGCAGATCCTGATTCAGTGAGTCTGGACTGGGGCCCCAGAATCTGCATGCTGAGAAAACTCACTCATCAGTTTGCCAAATGACCAACTGGTCTTCACAACCAGATTTCCTATTTGATTGATAAATGCAATATATGGTAGCTTATTAAAGGCAAGTTCATTTTTGCTGAGGATGTTTCATCAGCAGAAAGTCCATTACCAGCGTTTCATTAGAGAAGTGTAGCACTTATGCTAATTTTCCACGTAAGATATTTTTAATTCATTTGCATGATTTGATATTTGGCCAACTGATTCTCGGTGCATGGGCCGTTTCCGTGTCCACAAAAAAGTCTTTGGCCAGCCCTGGGGAGAGAAACCACACAGGTAGGTCTTTGGGTGAGCCCCTGACTGTCCCAGAACAACACCCCCCAATTTATCAGGCATGGCCTTCACTTCTTTTACATTTGGGGAATCTGCTGCTAAATGTGTTGGAAAGCTACATCTTAAAAAAAAAATTTATTTAATTTTGAGAGAGAGAGAGAGTGTGAGCAGGGGAGGGGCAGAGGAGAGAGGGAGACACAGAATCTGAAGCAGGCTCCAGGCTCTGAGCTGCCAGCCCAGAGCCTGATGTGGGGCTGGAACTCACCCCGCAGGGGTGGGGGCTGGGAGGAGTTTGGACCCAGCACTCTCGCTCTCCTAGTCCCCTAGCAGCATGACTGTCTCCCTCCATGTCAGTGCCGAGAAAGGGTCCAAAGCCACTTCTTGAGACCCACTGAGGCATCAGGAGGCCGGAGAATAGCTAGATGCCTGTGCCTGCCCTTCCTCTGCTGCCTTGTTCCCAAAGCAGGAGGATCTTCCAAAGCGGCAGTGATGCAGCAAAGCCGCAATAAGGCCGAGCAGAGAACCACTGACCCCTGTGAGGCTGGGCTGCCCCACCTCCACCTGGCGGAAGCCTGGGTAGCTGGGGAGGGCTGGGCTGGGCTCAAACACCCACCGGAAACCAGGAGGAGATCAGATCCTGCGGCCTTCAAGGGGCACCTGAAGGTCCCTGGTGTTATTGTGACCTGGTGGGGAGGGTACCTGACCCCAGGATCAGCCCATCAGAGAGTGGGGGAGCCGGCCACACCTTTAGGAAGCCCTCTGGTCCGGGCCTCTGCTTCCAGCCAGTAGGTCACTTTCGTGTCCCTTGCCGAGACGAGGCAGCTGAGCCCTAGAAGTTAGTCCGGATTGGAGGGAGGCGGGTCTGAATCTGGTCTCCTGCCTCCTTGTCTGGGGTGGAGGGCTGAGGCTGGGCTAGTGTTCCCAGGTGTCCTTCACCTCTTGCCATTCCTTCCTTTCCCCGGTCTCCAGTGGACAGTGAGGAACAGGCAGGACAGAGCAAGCGTCAAAAGTTAAAAAACCCAGCAAACTGGCATGGAAAAGACCGGGAGCCTTCTGTGGGGGTTTTGGGGACAGAGCAGCTGCTGGGGCATTGGTGCTGGGCCTGTACCCCAGTGGCTGAGCTCTGACCCACAGGGTTGGAAGTTTCCTCAAGATTGTGACCCCCAGGGGCACGTGGGTGGCTCAGTCGGTTAAGTGTTCGACTTCAGCTCAGGTCATGATCTCACAGTCTATGGGTTCGAGTCCCGCATCGGGCTCTGTGCTGCCAGCTCAGAGCCTGGAGCCTGTTTCAGATTCTGTGTCTCCCTCTCTCTCCGCCCCTCCCCCACTTGTGCTCTGTCTCTCTCTGTCTCTCAAACATAAATAAATGTAAAATTAAAAAATATTTGGGGCGCCTGGGTGGCGCAGTCGGTTAAGCGTCCGACTTCAGCCAGGTCACGATCTCGCGGTCCGTGAGTTCGAGCCCCACGTCGGGCTCTGGGCTGATGGCTCAGAGCCTGGAGCCTGTTTCCGATTCTGTGACTCCCTCTCTCTCTGCCCCTCCCCCGTTCATGCTCTGTCTCTCTCTGTCCCAAAAATAAATAAACGTTGAAAAAAAATAAAATAAAAAAAATTAAAAAATATATATATTTAAAAAAATAAAAAAGATCGTGACTCCCAGCCTCCTCCTGGGGAGGGGACAGGGCCAGGCACGGTGCCAGTACAGCTGCAGGAGGCCGGAACTTCTCTGGCAGGTGCTCCATCTGGGCACAAGGACTCACATGGGTGTATAAAGACCCACACCAGGCAAGTCTGCCCCATGCCCTGTGTCCTCGGAGAGCTGGCCGGTGTGGGGACCCCTCCCTCCTGTGACCACTGACCCAATCAAAGCATTAGATGCGGGTGACATCAGAGCATCATCCAATGGAGGTGCTACTCATTCCCACCCCAGTGAGATGCCCATGACCCTAACTTGGGACCTTCTCCACCCGTCCAGGCTCTCACCACATCACCCTTGAGAACAGGTGCATGCCGTGTACAAAGCCCACCACGACCCCCTTACCAAGCAATTTCCTTAAGCTCTCTGTATCTCCTCTCCTATCTGTGGAGGGGATAGTATTAGGTCCCATCGGTCAGAGACAGATTGAGGATTCAGTGAGATGGTCTGTGTCAAAGGTTCAGGACGATGCCTGGCACACAGGAGCTGTTCAGGAAGCCGTTCTTTGCCATCATGCTGTCTTTGGGGGAGGGAGGGGTGCCTAGAGGCCGCCCTGGGGAGGAGAGGGGTTGGGGGCTGCTGTCTCAGCTATATCCTGAGGACCGAGGGGCTGCGCAGGAGGGGGAGGGAGCACAGTATCCAGCATGGGGCCAGCCCTGACCAGTCTTGGGGCTCCACTCTGGAGGTTTCAGGATCTTTTTTCCCAGCCCAAGCCAGGTGCGGCAGGCACCAAGGGTTTAAAAGTGGGTGGGCTAGGGGCACCTGGGTGGCTCAGTCAGTTGAGCATCTGACTTCGGCTCAGGTCAAGATCTTGCAGTTTGTGAGTTTGAGCCCCGCGTCGGGCTCTGTGCTAAGGGCTCAGAGCCCGGAGCCTGTTTCAGATTTTGTGTCTCCCTCTCTCTGTCCCTTTCCCGCTCATGTTCTGTCTCTCTCTGCCTCTCAAAAATGAATAAACGTTAAATAAAAAAAAAATTTTAGGGGCGCCTGGGTGGCGCAGTCGGTTAAGCGTCCGACTTCAGCCAGGTCACGATCTCGCGGTCCGTGAGTTCGAGCCCCGCGTCAGGCTCTGGGCTGATGGCTCGGAGCCTGGAGCCTGTTTCAGATTCTGTGTCTCCCTCTCTCTGCCCCTCCCCCGTTCATGCTGTGTCTCTCTCTGTCCCAAAAATAAATAAACGTTGAAAAAAAAATTAAAAAAAAATAATTTTAAAAATGGGTGGGCTGGAGGCTCGGTGGTCCTGCCTCGGCATCCTGCCGGCTTGTATCAACAGCCCTGATATTGGGAGCTGGGCCTCTCATGCCCTCTAATTAGAAGTGGGATTTTTCTATTTCTGGGCGGCCTGTGCTACAGAAGAGGCAGCTGCAGCGGGTGGGGGGGGGGAGGGGAGTGGCGCTGCGAGCAGCCAGCCTGGGTGGTGGTGGGGGGCAGCACACTCTCCCAGCCCTAATTTCAAAAATCGAGCTGAAAAACAGTCAGACCTCCCTTGTGACTCAGCGCCATTATCCCTAATCACGTTGAGAACGCACTAACCTCTGCCTGGCAAGTTCCTATGGCAGCGCTTCCAGAAGGATCCAGTGTTGAGGGGAGGGGGGGAGACAGGGGTTCGCAGCAGCACCGCTTGGTCCAGAGCAACCAGAGAAGGAGGCTCCTGCCCTGGGAAGGGGGCCCTGGAGAGGAGTTCTGGTCCTGGGGGCTTGGGGGGGGAGGTGCTGGAACATTCAGCAGGTGCCCTCACTTCTCTGCCCAGCGCTGTGGGGGTGGTGGGCTCTGTGGTGTGGGCTGGTCCTCCCAGCTGGATCCAGTCCTGGTCTCACCTCAACAGGCTCAAGATATTGCTCTCGGGGAGTCCCTGCTCCAAGGCAGGAGGCATTGCTTTGACACACAAAAAGCCTCCATTTCAAGAATATTCAGTATAAGCTGAATGTAGGCATTAAAAATGATGAGGTAGCCCTTACAGGGAAGGACCCTAAAAGATACACTATTCAGTGGAAAAGGCAGTTTATAAAATGGGTGTATGGTCTTAGCCTGCTCAGGCTGCCATCACAGAACCCCATGGGCGGGGAGGGCTTAAACAACATTTATTTTCCCACAGTTCTGGAGGCTGCGATTCCCAGATCAAGGTGCTGGCCAGGATGGTTCCCGTGAAGATTGTTCCTGGCTTGAGAAGGGCTGACTACTGCTTTGTCCTCACGTGGCCTTTCCTGGGCAAGCATTTTGGGGTGGAGAGACAGTATTTCCAGGTGTTTCTTCTTATAAGGGCACCAATCCGGTCAGAGCAGCATCCCCCCAGGGGCTCATTTGACCTTAATTTCCTCTTTAGAGACCCAGTCTCCAAGCACAGCCACACTGAGGGCTAGGAATTCAGCACACGACTTTCGAGGGACGGGTGCAAACATCCGGTCCACAATGAGGAGCAGGACCCTGGGCTCCAACCAGCGTCTCGGTCGACACGTGGCGTCACTTGGGTGGAGCGACGTGACTTCTCTGAGGTCCTCAGTTTCCCCACCGGTACTCTTGGGGAGATTGTACCTCTGCCTCCCACCTTCCGGAACTGTTACGAAGATGAAGATGGCAGTGAAACCGAGAGAGAGCCTTGTAAGCAGTCAGAGACCCCGAAATGAGAGGTGGTCTTATGAGAAAGGATTGCTGGGAGCCCTGGGGGACCCGCACCTGTCAGGCTCCCCTGCGGTAGGGAGGGGGCGTTGACAGGGTCACCCAGTGCTCTTCAGGTACAGCACAAACCCAGGTGCATGAAGCCTGGGTTGACCCCCTCAGTGGGTGGGTGGGGGGAGAGGTGGGGAGGGAAAGAAGGTGGGAGAAGGTGGGAGGTTGCCAGGGCGACAGGGCACCTGGAGTAGGCCCCACTGTGCTCCAGCCAGAGAAATCAGCTATTTTCTGGACTTTCTGAATTATCAGGACAAGAAGGGAGTTTGACTTCTCTGCTGGTAGGTAGCTGATTAAAGCCTTTAAAACACTAGCAAACCAAACCTAAACGAAACCTACCCAAATTGGCCTGCAGCCCAGCAGTTCCTGACCTCGGATGTCAGAGCTGCTGCTGAGATGGGTGGGGTCAGGCTTGGAAAGGACGAAGGAGCTGAAGACAGAGGGGCCTGGGGTGCCCCCGGGGTCTAGAGGGCAGAAGCCTGCGGTAGCTGCTAAAAGTCCTCCAGTGCATGGGACAGCCCCGCCAACAAAGAAATAACTGACCCCAAATGTCAGTAGTGCTGAGGCTGAGAAAGCCTGATACATGTTGGGGTGCGTGATTCTCGTTCGGAGCTGTTCTGTGCATTGTGGGATACACACACACACATGCGTGTGCACATGCACTCTTAACTCAGAGCTGGGCAATAGGGGATTATCCCTCAAAACCATCCTAGCCACAGTAGGAGAGAAGCACAGCCTAAATCATGGTCATTATCATGGTGACAAGATTACTGGGAGATTGTATCTAAAATGTTCTATCCCAAATATGATCAGCCGGGTTCTTCAAGAGGGAAAGCAGCTCATTTCACGCATTTGGAAAGCTTCCCATTTGGAACCCAGTTCTCTCCCCATCCCATCCCCCTAGAATGACACTGCCTTCTCACTCAGAGCGGGGAGGGTGTAAAGGCAGGTGCGCAGTCCCTGCGGTCTTGGGCTTAGAGTCCTTAACAGCTTCCAGGGCTACTTCTCCATGAACCAGCAATCTCAGGAGTGTGTCTGCCATTTATTATTTGATTAGTCTCTCCAAGGGCATCTTAATTTGTCCTTCCCAGGCACGTACTCTAGCCAGACGGTTTGAGAAATTACGTCTCTGGGTCTGCTATAATAAGGCAATTATTCTAGCAGCATCCCACACCATGGCAATAAGTCCTGAGCTTGGTCATGGCCTTAATTTCCATCTGGGATGAGAATGCACGGAAATTTTGAGAAGTCATAGCTTTCAGAAGGCCAGTGTACAGAGGGAAAACTCAGACGGGACAGTACTTGTGGGGTGATGTTTATTCCCTTGGCCAGCTCATGTTCTTTGGGGACCTGGGAATAGGGTGTGGGAAATACATGGGCTTTGGAATACAAAAATTAGAGCTGGAATCCCAGTTGTGCTCTAAGTGTGTGGTTTTGGGAAAATTATTTAACTTCTCTGGGCCTCAGCTTTCTCATCTATAAAATGGGTGTGTGTCCCAGGGTCCCTGGCTGTTAACTGGCCATTCAACATCTCTTTTCCATCCTTCGGTAACAGCTTCTCGATTTTCTTTTTTAAAAAATGTTTATTTATTTTTGAGAGAGAGAGAGAGAGAGAGGGCCTGAGCAGGGAAGGGGCAGAGAGAGAGGGAGACAGAATTTGAAGCAGGCTCCAGGCTCCACGCTGTCAGCACAGAGCCCAAAGCAGGGCTCGAACCCACAGACCATGAGATCATGACCTGAGCTGAAGCCGGACGCTCAACTGACTGAGACACCCAGGTGCCCTAGTTCCTTGATTTTCGTTTGGACAATTACCATCCCCACCATGTGCAAGATCAGAGGGGCGTGAACCAGGGTGTCCTGTCCTCCCCCCGGCCAGAGTGATCATGTGACCGAAGTGGGCCAATCAAAGCACCTTTAGGTAGGGACACCCTCAGAATGACAGGTGCTCCTCAACTGGCAGCCAAGCCCCAATAAGACCACTGAGAGGGTCCCACTGCTCTTTAGACCCCTGGATGTGCCCGGGTCGCAGGCTCTCTTTTGATCCTGTTTCTCTAGCTTTCTTGTCACTTCCATGAGGTAACCAGTCTCCTTCCGATAGATTCCTTCCTGCTTGCCTTCTCTGAGGTCAGTTTCTCTTGCTTGTGACCAGAGAGCCCTAAGCCAGCCTCAGGTTTGTTGGGAGATGGGAGAGTGGCAATCTCCCAGGAAAATTAAGCGTCTGCTTCAGATCCTGGTGTACATGGTCCCTTAGCCGATGGGCTCTCTCCCGGTCTCTGCTCCGGAGAGCAGAATTTATTGACGTGGAGGAGATAAGCTGAGACGAGCATCCAACATGAGGGGGGCGGGGAGCGGGGAGCGGGTTATCCACCTGCTTTGAGGACTCTCCACGTCACGGCCTTGGTTTGTCTGTTCTTCTCGGATCCTATTCTCACGCCCTTCTTCCTCCCTTCGGACTCCTCAAGAAAGCTCAGGGAGGGGACCCTGGGTCCTGAGGTATCTGTCGCTTCCTCCAGCTCTGGAAGGGGGGCAGCAGGCTGGGGGGGTTGTGGCCCGTCCACCTCCCCCCTCTAGGCTGCTGAGCCTGCCCGCCTGCCCCACGACCACCCTGGGGAGAGACTCCAGGCCAGGAGCAAGAAGCTGTGCGGATTTAAAATCTCATATGCCGAGAGGAGCTGCCTGAAGCCCCATCAATTTGCCTAAACCTCGGGAGAGGCAGGATATGCTGGGCCCCTCTGGGCAGCAATCATCGGATCCACACGTGACAGCAAGAAACAAATGGTCATTGCCTTGCGTAAATGTGCGAAACCACTTCAGAATCACTCATGTCCATTTCTTGAAAACAAAAATTTATTTTGTGAGAAGTGAAATACCACAGTAAAGGAAGCACAAAAAGCATATAACCAATACCCATATTGTCACCACTTAGTAGTTGTTAACGTATTATCCTATTTTCTTTTTTTTTTATAGTTTATTTTGAGAGAGAGAGAACGTGCGCACGCGTGTGCACTCAAGAACAGGGGGAGGGACAGAGAGAGAGAGAGAGAGAGAGAGCCCAAGCAGGCTCAGAACTATCAGCGCAGATCTCCATGTGGGGCTCCAACTCATAAATGCAAGATTGTGACCTGGGCCGAAGTCAGACACTTAACCGACTGAGCCACCCAGGTACCCTATTATCCTATTTTCGTATATGCTTTTAAAACACAAATAGTGGGGCGCCTGGGTGGCTCAGTCAGTTAAGCATCCGACTTCAGCTCAGGTCACGATCTCGCGGTCCGTGAGTTCGAGCCCCGCGTCGGGCTCTGGGCTGATGGCTCAGAGCCTGGAGCCTGTTTCCGATTCTGTGTCTCCCTCTCTCTCTGCCCCTCCCCCGTTCATGCTCTGTCTCTCTCTGTCTCAAAAATAAATAAACATTAAAAAAAATTTAAAAACAAATAGTAAACATAAAAGAAAGCAAAAGTAAACATTAACAATGGAGCGGAAGGTTTTTCAACCGGCTTCCCCGCTCTTGTCTCTCTCCTCCACGACCTCGCGGTCACTTCCTGCAAGGCTGCTATAGCCCCTTCCGCACTGTGATGGGCACACACCCCTGTGTCCACAGCAGGATTAGTACTCTTTAAAAAATGACATAAAATAGGGGTGCCTGGGTGGCTTAGTGTCCAACTTCGGCTTGGGTCATGACCTCACAGTTTGTGGGTTCGAGCCCCGCGTCGGGCTCTGTGCTGACAGCTTGGAGCCTGGAGCCTGGAGCCTGGAGCCTGCTTCAGGTTCTGTGTCTCCCTCTCTCTCTGCCCATCCCTCCCTGGTGCTCTGTATCTGTCTCTCAAAAATAAATAAAAAATCACATTAAAAAAATTAAAAGCGATGACATAAAATTGTTCTCTACGTGTCATTTGTCCGCATGCTTGTCTCATCCAACATTTTGTTTTTGAAATCTGTGTTAGGGGTATGATACAGATAACACACACACTTCTTTCTGACGTCTGAATTCACTGTATGAATAGACCGCTTTCTGCTGGTGTGATTTCCCCCAATTCCACGGGCCTCTGCGTGCACCTGTCTCCCTGAGCATGCACGTGAGTTCCTGTCACAAAGGTTCAGGTGTGCATTTCCCAGCTTTACCAGATCCTGCCAAATGCCACCACTGTGTTATTCCCTCCCTGCTCTCCCTCCCCGGTCCCTCCTCCAGGCTCACCAGGGTGTCCTCTGGTCAAACCCAGGGTGCAGCTGACCAGCCTCATCTTCTCTAATGATGACCCGCCACGTCCGCCTTCCTGGTTCCTCTCCCTTTTGCTTTGCTTTTTCTGCTTCCCTTCCAGGCATCTCCTCTCCCCTGCTCCCTACTCAGGCTCAGCCACTCTTCTTCTCTGCCAGGACTTTCCACTCACAGAAAGAGGCAGATGTGGCCAGCACAATGTTCTTGAAATGTTTAGCATGTGAACCTCCAGCCCCCAGGCACCCCGATTTCTTACACCAACCAGACTGAGGTTACCAGCCAGGTGTCTGTGGTGGATCCTGTTTCAGCCTCCTTCTAGGGTAACTCCCGTCACAGCAGAGGCTGAAAAGCTAAGATCTCTGTTTTCCAAGGTCCCTGCAGTTGTGGCTCCAGAAGCGATTCAGATTCACTAACCGGATGTGCTTTCTTGGACCCGGAGCTCAGAACTGAGTTAAGTGCGAGACTCGTGGCAGTGTTTCCATCAGGCACAGTGCAGCTCTGGAGCTGGCCCTTCTAGGGGCAGCTTCTTGACCCCGGACCACCAGCGGTGTAGACCTGGAGCCAGCGGTCGCTTCCTGAGTCCACGGCTTCCTGGTTACAGCAGAAGTAGCGACTCCTTCTCCTGGGTGAACCAGTTCTGTGAAGTTCTTTTGGAGTCTCTTCTTAGCCTAGAGGTTATTTATTCCTCCGTCCCTAACAATGACACGGTAAGCACTCGATTCTGGGAATTAAATTCACGTCTGCTTAAACTAACCAGGGTGGTTATCGTTATATGCAACTGAACCCTGACTAATAAGATACGCTGAAGGAGCAAGGTTTTTGACCCCTGATTTATTCCTTTACTTTCTCTGAGAGCACATTCTGACTTTGGCGTTACTCATTTAGTTACTGAACCATCCAGTAATACATACTAAGCATCTACTGGGTGCTTAGGACTGTGCTGAACATGGGGGTTGCAATACTGAAATAACGTGGGACCAACCAACACCCCTACCCCAGTCTTTGGAAATGCCATTCTCCTGTCTTCTAAACCAGAAACCACACATATGCCTTTGACTCATCTTTTTTTTTTTTTTACAACACACACACACACATCCCCATGGCCCCTCTGTAAGTTCTGGCTTCATAATGAGCTTCAATAAATTGTTGATTTGCTTTCAAAGGACCCTAAGGCCCCATTGTATCCCAGAGTGTCTCTGTGCGGATGAAATGACAGACAAGCCACAAGGAAGGAGGTTGTTACCAGGGAAGGTCACCTGTGTTTCTGACTTTTCCAAAGGGCAGCATTAGCATCTGTCCCCCAACCCCAGTGATTTGGGTCTAAGAGAGCTGATAAATTTCTGCTTTTTCCCAAGACAAAGGTATTATCAGCCCAGCTGACAGAAATAGCTTCTCTTGCAGCCAAGTTGCAGTCACATCTGGAAAGGTTTAAACCAATCAAAACATTTCTTTTTGCATAAATGGATGTTCTAAATGTTGAGATATGTCATGTTCCAAAAAAGGGAGTGAAAAAAACCCCATTGAATATCTCTGACTTTAAATGAGTCAAGGCTGCTGCAGGGACATACATACTTTCTTAACTTTTTCTTTTTTAGAGTCAGAAGGGAGCTTATTATTTAATCTAGACTTCAAGATAAATATTGCCAAGGATAAAGAGAGATCCTTCTTAATAATGGAAAAGGCCAATTCATCAGAAGACATAACAATCCTAAGTGTATATGCACCCAATGACAGAGCTTCAAAATACAAGAAGCAAAAGCGATAGAACTAAAGGGAAAAACAGATAAATCTACTATCCTAGTAGGAAATTTTATTACCCTCTCTGAGTAGCTGACGGAGCAAGTAGACAAAATATATGGACAATCTGAACAAAACTATCAACCTGCTTCACCTAGTTGACATTTATAGAACCTCTGCCCCACAACAGGAAAACACATGTTCTTTTCCCCTGCAAATGGAAGATTCTCCAAGGTAGACTATATGCTGGACCACAAAACAAGTCTCAATAAATTTCAAAAAGTTAAACTAATATAAATGATGTTCTCTGACCAAAATGGAATTACACTTGAAATAAAAAATATCTAGGAAATCTCCAAATATTTTGGAAATGAAGCAACACACTTTTAGACAATCCAATGGTCGAAGAAGAAATCACAAGGAGAATATGAAAGTATCACAAATTGAATGGATGGATACTCAGGTTCCTTTTCACCCTCAAAAGTAGAGTGACCAAAGGTCCTGGTCTGCCCAGGGTTGTTCCAGTTTTGTTACTGGAAGTTTCATGTTCCAAGAAACTCCCAGTCCTGGGTAAACCAAGACATTTGGTCACCCAATAAAATGTTTGCTCCCAGGATATAAATTATGTGGTCACCTTAGGTAGAGGGCTTTTCTCCCTCTCTCTCTTTTACCCAGCTGTACTGAGGTATAATTGACAAACAATTGTATAAATTTAAGGTATATGACTTTGATGCTTTGAAAATGTGTACATTGCGAAATAATCACCACAATCAAGCTAATTAACCTACCCATCACCTCACACACTTACCTTTACTTTTTTCTGTAGTGAGAACACTTGAGATTGGCCTCATTTTCTCTATCCATTCATCTGTTGATGGACAGATTTAGGTTGTTTCCCTCCCTTGGCTATTGTCAGTAATGCTACAATGAACATGGCGTGCACGTGCACATATCTCCTTGAGATCCTGATTTCATTTCCTTTGGATGTATACCCAGAAGTGGGAAACTGGATCATTAAGAAGTTCTATTTTTAATTTTTGGAGGAACTGTACGTTGTTTTTCATAATGGCTGTACAAATTAAATTCCCACCGACATTGTACAAGCTTCCCTTCTCTCCACATGCTTAACAACACTTGTTGTCTTGTCTCTTTGCTAATAGCCATTCTGACACGTGTGAGGTAATATCTCGTGGTTTGGATTTGCATTTCCCTGATAATAGTGACGTAGAACATCTTTTCATATACCTGTTGGCCATTTGTATGTCTTCTTTTGACAAATGTCTATTCAGGTCATTTGCCCATGTTTTAAATTGGGTTATTTGGGGTGTTTTTTTTGGCTAAGGAATTGTATGAACATTTTTTATATTAACCCATTATCAGATATATGGTTTGCAAATATCTCCTCCCATTCCACTGATTGTCTTTTGCTCTTTTAATGGTATGCTATGCAGAAGCTTTTTAGGTTGCTACAATCTGGTTTATCTATTTTTGTTTGTGTTGTCTGCTCTTTTGCTGTCATATCCAAAAAAAAATGTTGCCCACACCAATATCAAGAAGCTTTCCCCCTATGTTTTCTTCTAGTCGTTTTAGAATTTCAAATCTTACATTTAAGTCTTTCATTCATTTTGAGTTGATTTTTGTAGATGGTGTGAGATAAGGGTCCAGTTTCATCCTTTTGCATATAGATAGCCAGTTTTCCCAACACAATTTATTGAAGAGACTGTCCTTTCCGGATCGTGTGCTTTTGACGCCTTTGCTGAGGATCAGTTGACTGGTGATGCTGGGATTGATTCCTGGGCTCTCTGTTCTATTCTATTGGTCTAATGTTGATTTTTTGCAAGCATCATACTGTTTCAATGGGACTTCTCCATTTTTTACAGAGGTGGCTTCGGTGGTGTAATGAAAAGACTCGGTTTCCAGCTCTAGCTCTGCCATTTATTAGCTGGTAACCTTGGGCAAGTCATTTCACCTCTCTGGGCTTCAGTTTTGTTATCTTCCAAACAGGGGTTAATATTACCGGCCATGCAAGGTATGTATGAAAAGTAAATGAAATGACGGGACTCTAGTGCCTGGCAAGTAGGTGCTTATAGTGTCTGTGATGATTATTATATCAGCTCGCTAAGAACATGTTTCGCTGGTTCCACCACAAGTGAGGAAGGGGCCTTGGAAATGGGTCCTTAGTCTAAACACCCTATTTAACTTTATCATCACCATGGGCATAAAAATAGCTAATATTTATGGAGCATTTGCCACAAACCTTTCACTATGCTAACTGCCTTTTATGCATCATATGAGGGAAGTAGCCACAGAAGAGGGTTGTAATTTTCCATAATCACACAGCAAGTCAGCTGCATCAGCTTTCAGACCTCCTCACTGCAGGGAATCCTTCCATAATATCTTGGAGGGTCTCCTACCTTGGTGAGGGGTGTCAAAAAGCCGAGGGCTGTGGGGCTTGGGGAGGTCCCAACAGCCCTCGCACGGGCCCATCCTTTTCCGAACATGCGTCCACTGCCCGGTCAGAAGGGAGTATGGGAACGGACTGGCAAAATTGTCACTCCCACGCTCCCTACGACCACCTGGGGAGCCCGGAGGGGGAGAGGAGCTGCATTGGTCATGGAGTTGCTGTCACCAACTCTTTTCTGCACCCGATTCGGTGCAGCTGGTTTGTCAGCCAGCCCTGAGCTCCCAGCTCCTCTCTGAGCTGTGGCCCCTCTCTCAGCTCTTCCCTTCCTGCCACGGGGAGGGTGGAAGGTGCAAGTCCCCCTGACCTCCAACTGGCTCTCTTGTAACCTTCCCGTGTCCTCCCATCTGAGGCTTTTCACAGAGTGTCCATGCTGTTCGTTATGATGGTGGTTATATCTCTAGAGTCATTATTATGGCAGGAAAAAAAAAAAAGAGCTTGTGTGAGGCCACTGTGACCTGGCAGAGGCAGTGGCTCCCCAGGAGCGGGGGTCTCAGGTTTTGTTTTTATTTTGTCACTGCAAGAACAGCAGGTGTCAGCTGCCGTGCTTGTTTCTCTGGTACAAATGTGCTGACTGCACTGATGCTTTGCTAGATGGCGAAAAGCTTCTTCCGTTCTTGTTTTTTTATTTTTGTTTTTTTTTTCCCCCCAGCATTGGCGGATCCCCGTGGCTCAGATACTCTAATTGCCCCCCAGGCTTCAGAAGCCCCCGCGACAGCACACTTGGCAGGGAGTCTGCGCCCATGCCCTTCACCTTCCATCTGCACAGGGGAGCACCCAACAGACCTCTTCATAAATCCTCTGGAATCTCCACCGGGTTGATGACAACACCTTGAACACAGCATGTCCCAAAGTGAAACAGCCATCTGCCCCTAAGCCTGCTTCTCTTACCATCACACAAGCCAGAGCCCCTGGAATCTGCCTCCCGTCCTTCCCTCCCCTCGGTCAGAATCTGTTGTCTCGACATGACTGACACAACTGTTGACCAGAGAGCGAGCTATGATTATGGGATGATAGAAAGGCTTCAACATTAGTAGAAATAGCTCAGCTGATAAATCCAGGAGAAACTCAGTGATGCAACCAGACCTTGATGAGAGGACTTGGAGGAGAGGGGGAAAAAGGAAGGCTGGGGGATTAGAAAAAGGCACACCCGAGCCATCAGTCCCCGAGTGCATTGGAATCTGATGCATTTGAGTTTCTGGAAATGTCTGAGTGGGAGCTATTTAGACAGTTAAGAACAAACTGTTGAGCTGCCAGGCATTTAAGTGGCCGGTTAGGACGATGAACCAAACTGAAAGTGACATTCAAGCCTGTGCCAGTCGGTCATGGCAGAGGCAAGCGAGAGAAGCAGTGACAGCCCAGAACCGTGCAGGCGGGTGTCAATGGCAGGTCAGCAGCCTGATGGTGGAGATGGATATTCTTACTGCTTAGGGGACCCAGACAAAAGACTTTGCGTGGCCCAGGGCAGTTGGGGTTGGGCAAGGGAGAAGGGTAGGAGGGGAGAAGTCTGGAAAGGTGTCAGGAGATGTGTGACCTTCGATAAGAAGGCCTTTGAATCAAGGTACATTATGAGTGTAGGTACAGGTGCTAATTCATGCAAATATTCAGGTATCTACACCAAAGCTTCTCTACAAGCAGCCTACAAGGGTGACTTGGCTGAGTTTTGTTTTATTTTTTAGTGTGGCTCCCCAAACTCCTGGGGATGGGAAAAATATGCCAATTATTTGGAAGAATATTGAGAAATATCTAAATGTAAGGTCACTGTGGAACTGAACCTGTCATAATCTGTGTCTGAGCCTTTTGTGGGTTGATTCCTAAGGAGCACAGTACAGACTATAAGTCTGGGGATGCCTGGTCACAGACATGGCAGTTGTCCTGTAAACTTCCTGGGTGGAAGTTTTAAAATTATCTTCCTAGGCACAAGTATAATTTGGGGTAGGCCCAGCCAACAAGATCCCCAATCTCAATGGCTTAATACAATAAAATTGTATTTGTTAAATAATTAAAAAAAAAAAATTTTTTTTTTCAACCTTTATTTATTTTTGGGACAGAGAGAGACAGAGCATGAACGGGGGAGGGGCAGAGAGAGAGGGAGACACAGAATCGGAAACAGGCTCCAGGCTCTGAGCCATCAGCCCAGAGCCCGACGCGGGGCTCGAACTCACGGACTGCGAGATCGTGACCTGGCTGAAGTTGGACGCTTAACCGACTGCGCCACCCAGGCGCCCCGTTAAATAATTTTTAAAGTTTATTTATTTATTTATTTATTTTGGGAGAGACAGAGCACGAGTGGGGAGGGCCAGAGAGAGAGGAGACAGAGAATCCCAAGCAGGCTCCTCACGGCTAGCACAGAGCCCAATGCGGGGCTTGAAACCATGAAACCATGAGATCATGACCTGAGTGGAAACCGAGAGTCTGACGCTCAACCAACAGAGCCACCCAGGCAACCCGTAAAATTGTAATTCTTGCTCACGTCACAGTTCACTATGGTTCAGCAGTGGTCATTGGGAAGGGGGAGGGGGGCTTAGTCTGTTCTATATGATCATTTAGGGCCCTACATTTCTTCTGTTATGCCCAGAATTCATGATCTCCAAAGACTGCCAGGGAGCCGAGTCCGATGCAAAAGCAAAAAAGCCTTTATTCGAGCTAGCTCGAGCTCAATCCCCTACCTGCACCGACCCAGCGGTTGAGATACCCCGGGGAGAGAGAGCTAGAGAGAGTGAGTTTCAAAAGGACAAAGGTTTTATTGGGGCCTAGGGGCAGTTGGTGAGGTAATGGCTGTGGCCTCAGCTGATTGGCTGGGGAAGGGTCTGAGTCCTGTTAGGCAAGTGAGGGGGGGGGCGGTTACTCAAGGGGAGGAGGTGTGGTCAAGGTGAAGGACACAGAACAAGATGAAGTCAGCTGGCAATAGGCCCGCCCTTTCATTCCCCCCTTGTCATGTAGCTTACAGACCCAATCATGGGACCGGCTGCATTTATGGTGACAAGGGGAACAGAGTTTGGAGGTTTACGCAAAGTTCTAGGAAGCAAGTGTCCCTGGGGTGGCTCTGGGAGGTCTGATTATTGTCCCCGAGCTGGTGTCTATGATATGTTTTGGGGGGCGTGGGGACTCCCAGCAGCATGAGCAATGACAAGCAGAGTTAACAGAGTTACCAATATTAGGAGGGTCGAATGCACTGTAGCTTGAGCCTGAGCGGGTTGTGTTGGTCCCGACTGACGGCCCATCGCGTGACGAAGTCCTTCTGGATCGAGGAGGGGTCCGCTGGCCGAACGTGGGTATGATGGACCCAGGTCGCGATGCCGTCTACTTTGAGAGCGGTGGGGGTTGTCAGCACCACGATGTAGGGTCCCTTCCAGCGCGGCTCGAGGGTCTCTCAGTGGTGCCTCTTGACGTAGACCCAGTCTCCCAGCCCGTACTGATGAGGTGTCGGGGTCGGGCCAGCCTCGTAGATGGCACGGAGGCGCGGCCAAATGTCCTCGTGCGCCCTCTGGAGCTCGCTCAAGGAAAGAAAAAGTTCTTGATCTTTAAACTCAGCAATAAGTTCAGCTCGAAGGCTGGGAATAACGGGGGTGGCCTGCCAAACATGATCTCGTAGGGAGTAAAACCCAGAGTGTAAGGAATGTTTCTAACCCGGTAAAGGGCGTACGGTAGGAGAGTCACCCAGTCCCCGCCAGTCTCCATGGTTAATTTGGTAAGGGTCTCTTTTAGGGTTCTATTCATTCTTTCTACCTGTCCTGAGCTCTGGGGCCTATAAACACAATGTAATTTCCAGTTTGCCCCCACCGCCTCAGCTACTGCCTGTGTTACCTGTGAGATAAAAGCTGGCCCATTGATCCTATCATGGCAGGAAAACCATACCTGGGTAAGATGTCTTCTAGTAGCTTCTTAGCCACCGTCTGAGCCGTTTCATGCTTGGTTGGGTATGCCTCCACCCAGCCAGAGAAGGTGTCTGTAAATACTAAAAGATATTTATAACCATACTTTCCTGGCTTGACTTCAATGAAGTCGACTTCCCATTGGGCTCCCGGTCTGGTGCCTCTGAGCCTGGTTCCTTTTTATTTGATGTGGCCCTCACGTTGGTGAGTTGGCAGGTCTTGCAGGCAGATACAACTTGCTCTATTTTGGTGTCCTGTTGGTGAATCTTGATTCTGGCATGTCGGATTAAGTCTTTTAATTTTCGGTTCCCATGTGAGTAGACCGATGCATGTGCTCTAATATTGAGACTCCAAGCTGGTCTGGCAGCACGAACTCCTTGTTAGGTGTATACCACCATCCCTTTATCTCCTGGGCCATGGGGAGTTTCTTGATCTGCTGTAACTCCTCCTGGGAGTATTTGGGCTGGTCTAGTAAAACTGGGTCTCCCGGTAGTTCTAGCTCCCAGCATCAGCACCTTGGTGAGGGCTATGAGCTCTGCTCGCTGGGCTGATGTTCTGGAGGGTAGAGCCTCTGACCATACGGTGTCCGTTTTGGTGACCACCGCTGCACCCGCATACCTGTGTCCATCTCGCACAAAGCTGCTGCCATCAGTGAACCAAGTGGCATCAGGGAGGGGCCGGTCGGTCAGGTCCGTCCGGAATCCATGTACTTGTTCCAGGATTCCCGCAGTCATGTAGTGGAGCACCTAGGTCAGGGTTGGGCAGCAGGGTTGCAGGATTGACGGCTGCACTGGGGTGGAACTGCACTCGTGGAGGGTTGAGTAGGAGGCTTTGGTAATGAGTCATACGTGTGTTGCTCATCCATATATCAGGAGGCTGTTTCAGGACCCCTTCAATGGCATGTGGGGTCGTGATCCCGATCTCCTGTCCTCGGGTCAGTTTGTCTGGCATCTGATAACCGCCGCTGTCCGCCCTCCAGTATATATCCCAAGTAACTTACCCTCTCTCTGGATATCTGAGCCTTCTTCGCGGATGCCCGGTACCCTAAGGCCCCCAGGGTAGCCAGCAGGTCCTGGGTCCCTCACTCAGTCTTTGGCCATGTCAGCAGCAATCAGGATGCCATCTACGTACTGTAGGAGGGTGAGGCCAGGGTGCTCCCTTCTGTACTCACCCACGTCCTCGTGTAGTGCCTCGTCGAAGATGGTGGGCGAATTTTTGAATCCCTGAGGTAGCCGTGTCCGGGTGAGTTGCCCACTGTAGCCCTCCTCTGGATCATGCCACTCGAAGGCGAACAAGGGTTGGCTCTGGGGTGCCAGCGGCAGACTGAAAGCGTCCTTTAAATCTAGTACAGTATACCAGACCCTGGAGGGTGCCAAGGAGTTGAAGAGAGTATATGGGTTGGGAACAGTTGGGTGTATGTCTGCGACCCTCTTATTTACTTCCCAGAGGTCTTGTACCGGTCGGTAGTCATTTGTGTGAGGCTTTTTGACCGGCAGTAGGGGGGTGTTCCAGGGAGACTGGCAAGGAACTAGTACCCCTAGGCTTCGTAGTCTCCGGATGTGTGGCTGGATCCCCTTCTGGGCCTCCTGAGACATGGGGTATTGGTGACCTGAGGGCCCCCTTGTCTGAAAGTTATCTGAGCTCCAATCTTGGTCAGTAAGTCCCGTCCTAACAGCGGGTAGGGGCATTCTGGTATTACCATAAAGGAGTGGGATACCCAGCCCGTCCCCAAATCTACTGTTCTTCGGGTAGTCCATGAATACTGGCTCATACCAGTTGCCCCTTGTACCCAGGACTTCTTGCTGGCTAGTTTTCCTTGTGGGGTGCGGAGGACCGAATGTTGTGCTCCGGTGTCGACAAGGAAGTCAACAGGGGTCCCCTCCACTTTAAGAGTTACCCTGGGTTCGGGGAGAGGGTCCGAACCCCGACTCCCCTAATCACTTAGTTCATCCAGCTCTAGGACTTTTACTCGATCAGTCTTGCTTCCCTTCCCGCCGGCCCTTTTCGGACAATCTCGGGCCCAATGCCCTATCTCCTTGCAGTATGCGCACTGATCCTTCTGCAGCCTCTGCTTCCCCCCCTTAGTGGTTCCTTTACCTTTTCTTGCGTCGTCTGCCAGCTGCCGGAGACGGCGGTCTCGTTCCTCGGGAAAGTCAGCAATGATAGCTAGTAGTATTCTGGCCAGGTCTCGAGTCTGCTTACTGCTGGCAGCCGCCATGGCGCGAGCCTGCTTGTCCTCAGGAGGCTCCCGGTTGTCATATACCTTTTCGGCTACCACCAGTAAGTCCTGCAGACTTTTTTCTCCTAGTCTATCTATTTTCTGTAATTTTCTCCTAATGTCTATGGCCGATTGGTTTACAAAGGCCATGATAACAGCTGCCTTGCTTTCCGGAGCCTCTGGATCCATGGGGGTATAGGTACGGAATGCCTCCCTGATCCGTTCTAAAAAGGCAGCCGGAGATTCATCTTTTCCCTGTTGTACATTTCCTACCTTGGCCAAATTGGTTGGCTTTCTAGCAGCCATTCGGAGACCCCCCATTAGAGTCTGGCGGTAGACCCGGAGCCTCTCCTTACCTTCTGCCGTGTTGAAATCCCACTGGGGCCGAGTTAAGGGGAAGGAGGCATCTATCTGAGCCTGGTTGGTGGTGGGATTCCCGTCTGCGCCCGGAACTAGTTTTCGGGCCTCATTGAGGATTCTTTCTCTTTCTTCAGTCGTGAACAGGACCTGCAAAAGCTGCTGGCAGTCATCCCACGTGGGCTGATGGGTAAAAAGAACAGAGTCTAATAAATCAATAAGCCCTGCCGGTTTCTCGGAAAACTTAGGATTCTGAGCTTTCCAATTGTAGAGGTCACTAGTGGCGAAAGGCCAACAGTGATGGGGCTGATTCCCCTCCGTGTCTGGGTGTCCGGTGTCTCGCAGGGGCAGAAGAGTGGAGTCGGCGGCGGAGGCGGAGGCGGATTGCTCCCTCTGAGCCCTTTGTCTGGTAAAGGGCGGGCTTCCCACTGGAGTCTTTCCGCCTCCCGCTCTCGGAACAGCGTCTGCCTCCCCCGGAGGGGGAGGATGGTGTTCTTCCAGCATCCTAGAGGGGCTATACAGGGGAGGAAAAATTAATTCTTCTTCAGCCCCCCCTTGTAGGACAGGGTAGAGGGGTGCTGAAGGCTGGGTGAAACTTTTCTTCTTCTTTGTCCCCTGCAAAGCAAGAATGGGTTTTGGCTCCAGGGGGAGCGGGGCTAGGAAGGGCTTAAGCCAAGAGGGTGGGTCTTCCACAAGGTCCTGCCAAGTGATAATGTAAGGGAGCTGATCAAGATGGCCCGTCTTAGGCCGAGAGAGGACACTCCTGACTCGGTGGATGGTAGGGAGGTCGAAGGTCCCCTCTGGTGGCCATCCGACATTGAAAGTTGGCCACTCGCTAGAACAAAAAAACTGCCACCGATCCTTTCGGACTTCCACACTGAGGTTGTTAGCTCTTCCCCTCACATCCTTAAAGTGATCAGTCATAATACTTAGAGGAGTAGTCTGAGTCTGTCCCATAACATCCGTCCAGTAAGTCCACAGAACAAAACAGAGAAACACAAAAACAGACAAACAGAGGGGCCCTAGAAAGCCTTCCAACTCCATGGAAGCAAAACGGAAAGCTAGCTTAGACCTTTGAGGGGATTCCACGTCCCTCCAAAACCGATGAGGGGATTCCACGTCCCTCCAGAAGGGAGGATCGGAACGTCTTCCGAAACTCCCGGCCCGTGGTCCTCCAGTGCGTCCACTTAGACCGCGTCGGGCACTACCAGAACTCCAGAAACGAGCTCACACGGAAAAGACAGAACGAACAGACACTAACCGTGGTCAGTCAGGCTCTCCAGGTCGGGGGGTCCCTCGGGGGTCTTGGGGATCCCGGGCCGAGCCCCCAAATGTTATGCCCAGAACTCGTGATCCCCAAAGACCGCCAGGGAGCCGAGTCTGATGCAAAAGCAAAAGAGCCTTTATTCGAGCTAGCTCGAGCTCAATCCCCTACCTGCACCGACGCAGCGGTGGGATACCGGGGAGAGAGAGCGAGTTTCAAAAGGACAAAGATTTTATTGGGGCCTAGGGGCAGTTGGTGAGGTAATGGCTGTGGCCTCAGCCGATTGGCTGGGGAAGGGTCCGAATCCTGTTAGGCAGGTGAGGGGGGGCGGGTTACTCAAGGGGAGGAGGTGTGGTCAAGGTGAAGGACACAGAACAAGATGGAGTCGGCGGGCGTAGGCCCGCCCTTTCACTTCCATGATGCGGTCTTTCATCTTCTAAGGCCTTGCCCTCTTTGTATTCAGCTGGCAGAAAGGGAAAGAAAGATCACGAAGGAAGGAGTTTTTTTTTCCAGCCAGACCTGGAAGTGATGTTCAACAAGCCCACCTTCGTTCCACTGGCCAGCGCTTGGTCACATGGCCAACCTAAGTGCACAAGAGGCTGGGAAACTTAGTCCGTCCAGCTTGTGTCCAGGAGGAGAAGGATATAGAATTCCATGAATACAGAGCAGTCTCTGCCACAGCACATTTCTTAGAGGACTACGGATATTAATTTGATTTTCTCCTTTTGATAGTCTTGGTTAATTTAAGGAACTGTGAGACCGCGCCGCGGTGGGTATCCACATCCCTCTGAGAAAATAGATAGGGTTCTGCACTAAAGGTGTTTATGACAGAGAAATAGAAGTTAGCAAAATTGGAAACAAGAATGAAAGGAGAAAAGAAAATTGAGACACTGTGATATGACAAGATACATACACATTTTGGTCTTCCTCCAAGCTTCCAGGAATATAAGCCCTAAAATGCTTGTGATTTCCTAAAGTGAGAAGAGCTATAGGGACATCTTTTGTTATAATATTTTGTTCTAATGATATAATATTTAGTTTTTGTTCCCAGTTCCTGAAATAGCTCCAGAGTAATGGAGGTAAAGTGGGTATCTTTTGTTATTCATAACATGCCTCTTTCAACACTTGACTTTATGTTAATAGGTGACTGGGGAAAGGGGGCTGGTTGCCATGGGAACCAACCCCCCTTACAAAGTTGAAATTTTCAGCCCTGCCTCCCGGGAGGGGAGAGGAGCTGGAGACAGACTCTGTCACCAAGGGCCAATGATTTATTTAGTCGATCGTGCCTACATAATGAAGCTTACAAAAAAAAGGCTGGTTTGGTGAACATGCGGAGGTACTGGAAGGGTGGTGTGCCTGGAGAGGCCACGGTAGCTTCATATTCCTTTCCCCATACCTAGCCCTGTTCACCTCTTCTCTCTGGCTGTTCCTGAGTCATCATAGACCCGTATAATGTTCCTTTTATCATAGACCCATAATCTAGTTAAGTAAATTGTTTCCCTGATTACTGTGAGCCGCTCTAGCAAATTACCAAACCCAAGGCACGTGTTGTGGGGACCTCCAGTTTATAGCCCATCAGAAGCACAGGCAAGAAATAACCTGGTGCCTGAAGGGTGAGGGGCCACATCTGTGGGACTGAGAGCCCTTACCCTGTGGGATCTGACGCCGTCTCCAGGTAGAGAGTATTAGAATTAAATTGTCAAATTAAGGGGCGCCTGGGTGGCGCAGTCGGTTAAGCGTCCGACTTCACCCAGGTCACGATCTCACGGTGCGTGAGGTCGAGCCCCGCGTCAGGCTCTGGGCTGATGGCTCAGAGCCTGGAGCCTGTTTCCGATTCTGTGTCTCCCTCTCTCTCTGCCCCTCCCCCGTTCATGCTCTGTCTCTCTCTGTCTCAAAAATAAATAAAAACGTTGAAAAAAAAATTTAAAAAAAAAAAAAATAAATTGTCAAATTAAATTAAATTAAATTGTTAAATTTAATTGAGTTAAATTGGAGGACATCCTGCTGGGGCTGGATCCTTGGGGCGGAGAAAAAGCCTGCACACCTGGGCACCGAAACGTAAGCGTGATAGAGGCAGAGTGTGAGAGTAAGGGGAGAAACGACATTTTTAAGCTCCAAAACCTTCAAATACAGAGCTCAAGTGGCGGAGGTTGGAGGAGGATTTGAAGCTAAACTGCAAGAGCTCCTGTTTTCTGTTCTCTTCCTTTCAGTTTTATCTTCTGTTTAAATGTATGAAAACATTTTTTTTTTTTTTTTGTGCTGGGTACTCTGTACCTTAGGACTCCTTGGTGTTTCTCTGGGGAGAGTTTTGGGTTTCTCTTTTCAGATTGTTGGTGCTCAAGTGATGCTCTACAGCAGGTGACGTCTACACCTACGCACTTGGAGGTCAATTCCAGAAAGCTAAGCCAAGAGTCAAAAAGAGCCAAGGAAATGGACATTTGTAGACCTCGAGGGAAACACAGGTATTTAAACACAAGTTCTGATTGTTTAGCTAGGAGATTCATGGGCAGTACTTATGGGAAAGGTGGATTATGTTTAACAGGGTGGTGAAACCTAGAAAGACAGGAGTAAAAGGAAGTGGATTGTTGCGTAATCTTCCCAGCACTTGCTGTGAGCGCATTCACTTGCCTGTGGCTGACCCCGAGGCTGACAGTGTGCAGTGTGTCATCAGGTCACAAGGGTCCCCACCAAGAGTCTGGGACTGTTATGAGAGAGCTGGGCCAGACGTGGATGTGGGGCTGGGTCCTGCTCAGCTCTGAGCATGGCGGTAAGGGAAGTAATGTTGTGTCCCAAGTGTCCTTGCCAGGGAAACAGAAGCCCATCTTGGTTTGTTTTTTTTTTTTCATTTTTTTTAACATTTATTTATTTTTGAGAGACAGAGAGACAGAGTGTGTGCGGGGGAGGGGCAGAGAGAGAGGGGGACACAGAATCCAAAGCAGGCTCCAGGCTGTGAGCTGTTAGCATAGAGCCCGAGGTGGGGCCCGAACTCATGAACCATGAGCTCATGACCTGAGCTGAAGTCAGACACTTACCTGACTGAGCCCCCCAGGTGCCCCAAGCCCATCTTGCTTCTTGACTGGAAGCTGACAGAACTCAGATCCTTCCAGAGGGGAGGGCACAATGGACATGTCCGCACGATGCTGCACGGAAATCCCTTGGCATGGAGGCCTGTTTGCCCCAGGCTATTTTGCCCCTCCCCATCCTGCACTCCCACCTGGGGGAGTCCCAGAGGTGCCCCAGTGGAAGGGCAAAGGAAGAGTTCTGTCCCGAGGAGCCAACAAGCCACAGAGTGCTCCTGTACTTGGTAGTACCTGGTCCTGCCCCCAGGGACAGGTGCTTAAGTTTAAAACAAAGATTTTTTTTTTATGTTTATTTCTGAGACAGAGAGAGACAGAGCATGAGCTGGGCAGGGGCAGAGAGAGAGGGAGACACAGAATCCGAAGCAGGCTTCAGGCTCTGAGCTGTCAGCACAGAGCCCGACGCGGGGCTCAAACTCACAGACTGTGAGATCGTGACCAGAGCTGAAGTCAGTCACTCAACCAACTGAGCCACACAGGCGCCCCATAGGTGCTTAATTTTAAGGTGCTTAATTTTAAGGACATCACCCTTGACATCTCAGAAGGCCCCGAAATGCAGTGGCAAAAAATGATGTTGCCTTTTCATGGTGAAAGAAGCTTACCTTGACAATGGGCAGCACAGAACTTAAAAAACCATTGTGAGAAATGGCAGGAGTTATGGGGTACACAGGACAGAGGGATGAGGAAGCAAATCAAAGCCCTCCATCTGTGGCAATAAAAAAGAAAAAAGTGCTCCTTGGGATAGCCATCGAGCTGGATAAGCAGGTGTTCTTGTGCAGAAGAAGGGGTCTAGAAATTGATTATATGGCGTAATAAGGGAAATTATGTCAACCAGGATAGCATCATTATTTTATTGGTAGCACGTTTCAGTGTGGAGTGACATGAGGGAAAAAATGAAGCAGAAAGGGCAGGTGGACGAAATAATTCTATCTGAGCTCCGTTTTTGGACAGATAAAAAGTCGGGTGGAACGTATAGGTCAGAGGGGGTCTCTGGTTTAGAAGGAGGAACCAAGTTTTGCCAGTAGATACAAGAGCTAAATTGGCAAGCTCAGGAGAAACGCGCTTGTCCAGCCGACCTTGAGGAGCAATGCGCCAGGCCAGCATTTGAGGAACCCAGGACAGGCAGGTGTGCGCGCTCTAGGTGCTCTGGGTAGTATGTGAAGCCATCGGAAGCTGCTGCTTTTGCCTGTTTCCCTTCCCTTTGGCGCCTCTCGCCCCATCCCCAGCCCCACACAGAAGGTGGTGCATCCAGTGGTGGGAAGGGTGGTTTAGGGAGTTAGCAATACCCTTCCGTCACTCTCCCTGCCTCGCTGGGCGCCCCTCACTGCTAACCTGGACCTCTAGGGGGCAGTCTACCAATGGGTGCTTCGCCTCCTGCCATTCTTCATTCAATCCTTTATCCTCCCTGCACTGAGCTTCATACCCCTGTTGAAGATCCCCGTCAGTGGGTCCCTGTCCCTAGACAGCAAAGCTCTGGCTGAGTCTAGCTTACAGGTCTCCTCTAGACCTGGCCTTGTCTCCCTGGTTGGTACTATGCACCTAACTCTCCTCATCCAAACTGCTCAGCCACCTGTACCACTGGCACCTCTGGGCTGGGCCACTGTCACCTCCCAGGTCTTGGGGTTTTTTCCCCTCTTTAAATCTCTCTCATCTACTAAGATTCATTTCTAAGCGTGTCCTGACTCATCCGTTCAGACTGGAACTAGCCACCTCCTCCTGGGCTTCAGGAAGATTGGGATCCAGGTGCATGGACCCTGTCAAGATGCTCTCTTGCTCCACGTCCTTTGCCACTCACTCTCTGCCAGTCAGGTCTATTCTCTCCCTGCAGGTAGTGGCTTATTTCACCAGGGTGGGTGAGACGAGGATCTGTCTTAGGGAGGGCTTGCTCCCTTTTGCAATTTCAATCTGAAAAGTCTTTAAAAAATTTTTTTTTAACGTTTATTTATTTACTTTTTATTTTATTTTTTTAACGTTTATTTATTTTTTTGAGACAGAGAGAGACAGAGCATGAACAGGGGAGGGTCAGAGAGAGGGAGACACAGAATCTGAAGCAGGCTCCAACTCTGAGCTGTCAGCACAGAGCCCGATGTGGGGCTCGAACTCACGGACCGTGAGATCATGACCTGAGCCGAAGTCGGCCGCTTAACCGACTGAGCCACCCAGGCGCCCCTAACGTTTATTTATTTTTGAGACAGGGAGAGACAGAGCATGAATGGGGGAGGGTCAGAGAGAGAGGGAGACACAGAATCTGAAATGGGCTCCAGGCTCCGAGCTGTCAGACAGAGCCTGACACGGGGCTTGAACTCACAAACCTCGAGATCATGACCTGAGCCGAAGTCGGACGCTTCACTGACTGAGCCACCCAGGCACCCCTCAATCCGAAAAGTCTTAGGGAAGAATTCTGATGGCCTTGCTTGGGTCAGGGTCAGCTGACCACCTCTGATTCAACCTTGGTCAAAGGGAAGGGTCATTATCATTAATACTGTTCTGAATAGGTAGAGCTTTCTTATTATTATTAGCCAGTGTTATTTCTAATCACCCTGATACAGACTAGCATGGTGAGTTCATACCTGACTTGCAGCCAGCTAAAACTCACAGCTTTCCAAACCCGCCACCAGGCTAATTCACAGAAGATCAATTTGCGGCTACCCATTGTCAATTCACCACATTGACTAAAAAAAAATCAAGTAAAAAATTAAAGAAAACCAGATAGTTTTAACTTACTGGTTTCCCTTTGTCTTCGTAGAGATATTTTAAGGAAATTCAGTGCGTCTTTGCCCCTGCTCCCTGTTGTCGAAGCCACAGGCTGTAGAACAGAGACTAATGATGAGGAGTAGAGAGGTGGGGGTCCCAGAGGAAAAGACAGGAAGAGGAGGCGGCATGAATATATTTATAAGAACATGTTCATAAGGCTATAGCCTTAAGATGATATATTCATTGACTCTAATGAACTCATTAAAAAACATATTCAAGGAAAATATATGCACCAAGAATATTTTTTGCATATAAAGGATTCTACTTGCTATATTCTCAGGAGTAAAAATATATTAATGAAGAATGTATTTGTTGGAAACTTCGTCTTCAAGACAATCTTACGAGTCCATTTTCTGGAGCCCTCGGCCTCTCCCGCTCTGCCCCTAGGTCTTGCTAATTACTCTTCTTTGGTTTCTTTAACCTAAACAGCCTCAGTGCCTTCCACGTTTCCTCCTAGATGTGGCCTGTAGGTTCCCATCAGTTTGCACACCTTCTTGTCATATACACACTAGTGTGCCCACATCTTTCTTCCAGACTGGCCCCAGGTCAGGCTGAGCCTTAAGTACGTAAGTGAAATAATCAGAGAGTCATTTCTTTGAACTCATGCCCTATGCTTCTGTCAATCATCATCATCATGATTATTAATGCTGTTTAAATATGTGTTCATTTTCTTAATGACTGCCCATCACCGTGAGCTCGGGCTGAGCTCACAGCCGGGTAACCCCACCGCACCTTTTCCACATCACTCGCCTCTGTCTCGGGGAAAAGATTCTCCACCCTAGACATGCCACCTGTGAAAACTAACAGCCTTCGTTGTTGTTTTCCAAGCCCTTATCTTGGAGTGGGAAGAAAAGATTTGAGATCTGACATCATTTGAAGATGAGAGTTTATACTGTGATGTTTTAAAATTGTTTGGGAAGCATCAGGTACCCTTACGTAGTTTGGCAACAGTTCTAAAATGCGTGGATGGTGCTTGCTGCCAGTTTTATGTACATCCTGGCAACACCAGGTCTTGACGGCTTGAATCTGTGTGCGTGTGTGATCACCGCGTTTGAGCATTTTCCTGTTTATTAAATCACATCGTGCCTTCATTGGAGTTCTCCATGGCAAAGTCTGTGACTTAATTAGATTTTTATTTAATCGCAGGGGGTGGGAAAAAGCACATTATGTTTTCAGACAGTGTTTTCACCTGAACTTGAAAGCATTTCCCTTCCTGGTCTAGAATCTGCGAGCGCTTTCCACCTGCTTATTTCATTCTGACTTTCCTTGCTCAAGGCACACGTCAAAATTAGCCTTTAAATACCGATAAAATCTCTGTCATGATTACATGGCTCTTTACCCTTGGGGCTTAAAATCCCTGATTGGGGCTAAAAAGCGACAAAGCTTCAGGAAATAGAAAATACATCTATTTAATATTTTCAAAAGAATCCCGCGATAATAGGCGGCATTAAGCATGGATTCAGTGAGAGGGAGGTGGCTGTTCATTTGGGCAGGCGGCTGGCGCAGGGGCTGACATGCTCCAGCTGGTGGATCTAGTCTGGAACAGATGGGCCAGGCCCTCAAGGGGGGATGGGAAGAATCCTAGAAACTGAGCTTCCGGCCTCTGCCCCTCCAGCACTCAGGGTCCCACCTGTGCAACGTGGGTCGTCACAGCTACTGTTTCCCGAGAGCTAACTCTGTGCCGGGCGCTATTCCCAGCACTGAAGTCATCCGGTCTTATGAGGTAGGTACACAGATTACTGTGTCCATTCTAGAGAGAGGAAAACTGAGGCCACCTAGAGATTAAGTAATGGCCCACAGCCAGACACCTAATCTGTGGTGGAGCCTAGAGATGAACCCAGCAGTCTGGCTCATACTCTCCACTCTTAACCCCAAGCTGTATAGCATGAGAGCAGTTGCCCTCTCTGTTTTATGAAGGAATAAAATGAGTGACTCTGTTTGTTCTGGGCGAACCGCTTTGCAAGCTTAGAAGCTTCTTGGTGTTCTTAGGAACACTCGCTGCCCTGATGTCCTGTTCTCACATGGAACAGTGCGGCAAGGAGGCGGATGGACCCCGTGTGTAGCCAGGCTCTGCCCCTCCGGTGATGGCATTTTCAGGAAATCATTCAGTCCCTCTGAGCCTCAGCTTCCAAGTCTTGAAAATGGGCACAATGATCTCATCTGCTTCTCAAGGCTACTGTGAGATAGAAATGAAACAATGAATGAGCGCCAAGAATGGCTCCAAAGGGCTGATACGATCCCGAACATTTACTGAGCACTAACCATGTGCAAAGACCTCCATGGAGCCCTTTACTCGGTATCTCATCTAGACTCACCAGAGCGCTAGAAAGTTAAGGGCTGTTCTGACACGGATTTTATGGAAGAGGAAACAGACTCAGAGAGGTAGGGTGACTCACCCAGCATCACACAGCCAGGAAGGTTTAGAACATTTGAGCCCATGTCTTCAACCCCCCTGGCACTCTGCTTCCGCTATGGACCCTACCCCCAAACAGGAAGTGGTTTTGAAAGGTCTCTACTCCCTCCTCCATGAGGCCTTCCAGATGACCACCTCTGGGCACCCACTCACTTATTACAACGCTTCCTCGAGCTTGTGTGCCAACCTCTACAAACTTATTCCCAAGTGGAAATTCCTCTCCTTAGCTGTCCTCACATGCCTGCCGCGTGTCTCCCAGGAGACTTCAACTTTTCAGAGCAGTTGTCATTTTTGGAGGCGGGCATGCAGTGGGAGTATTTTCCCATTTCCCCTGCTCCCGTCTCTGGATTCTGGCCCAGACCTGTGCCCAGACTTGGATCTTTGGAGTTTGTAACCTTGAACCCCTGAGCTTAGGGATGGCTGGTCTGGACACCAGAGCTCCTGGGGCCCAGGAATAATTAACCAGGGCAGGCAAAGGCTTATGCAGCAGGCAATACGAGTTACCCTCTTGGAATTAATTCAGAGGATGTGCTGCATTAATGCTGCTTGTCTCGGGACTCCTGGGATGGCAGGGAGGGAGCCAGGCTGAGGAGGGTGGAGACACCTGTCATCCGCAAGCCCTCTCACCGCACGGCCCAGGGACAATCCCACCCTCCTAACATCTTAGAGTCACCAAAGCCCGTCTGCCCTCTGCTTCACGTTGAACTCCTCCCCAGTGGTGTCTGCTTTGGTTCAAAGGCCGTTTTCAGCGAAAAGGAGGAAGGTGAATGAACATTGTACAAATCAATCCCTTCTCTTGTAAAATCAATGCTTTGCCTTCAAGGAATGGAAGGAAAAAGGCAAAGGTTGAATTTATAAAGCAGAAACATAACCGTCTCACTCTGTCTCCGAGGAAAGCTTTTTTTTCTTGACACATCCCAACTGACTAGAACCTATTTCGTGTCTCAAGGGTGCCCTCCTGCTCACAGCCACTTCGGCTAAATCTGGAAATTGTCAAGTTGACTTCATCTGGATTTAATTTAACCAGAACTTACAGAATACTGTGGGGAACAGGAGCAGGATAAATCACCGTCCCTGGCTGGTCTCACGGGGACAATCAGCCACACAAATAAAACCGTTAGAAGGAGGCAGCACTAAACGCGAGAGAGAGCCCGCACCCAGGATGGCGGGGCGGCAGGGGTGGGGTGGGGTGGGAGCAGGCGTGGGAGGGGCTGGGAAGTGGAAGAGAGATCAGTGTGGACTCGAAATGGAGAGAAGTGTCCAATTTTTTCTTGGTTTTAGAAACGAAGCAGGATTTTCAAAGATAAACATGATTGAGGATGCTCTTACCCACCGGGAGTGGGCACAGCCTAGCCAAAGCCGGCCTCTGCATAATAGCTCTTTTCTCTAGTTTTCCTATTGTGGGCGCACAACCAGCGGGGAATGCTATTTTGAATGAATAGAAGAGACGTGTCATCAAGGGGTGGGAAACCAGGTGGAAGCTGTTACTCTTCCAGGGGGTCACTGGCGTCACAGAAACACCCAGCAACTAGAGGAGAAAGCATGGGGTGTGAGTTTCAGGGCACTGGAGCCATGGCTTTGTCGCACCCCTGAATAGTGGGGGGACTTGGCCTGTCATTCAGCCTGGTCTCAGTCTCCTCGCCTGTAAAAACTGCTTTTGGCCTCGATTTGTGGGGTTGTGTATCACGCCAGGCTCCTCTGGGCAGGGCCCGGTGCCCTGGATGGGTTTCGTAGCTGCTGAGCAGTTAGGTGAAGCCAGTGACCCACCAGTACCCATCAGTACCTCGTTCTCAGCAGCTGAGACCCCCACCGCCCCGAACCAGAAAATTCAAGGCTGGTGATGACACATGGCATTTCGACCTCAAATGACCGAGACCCCAGGGACAGCATCGGCTCTCACCCCGTGGCCAGCTGGGTGCCAGACTGCAATTTTGGGATCCCGTCCTCACTCCCCCCACTATCAAATGCCAAATGCTCTGGTGAAAAGTTTAGGGTTTCCCGAAGGTTCGACGGGAGGTAGAAGAGAGGTTACCTCATAGAACAGCAAAGCTACATCAACCTTCCCTCAAGATACTTGTTTTGTTTTGTGTTCCCCATGACTACTTTGTCCATCTGCCATGCCTCCGTCCTATTCCCCAGACAGGCCAATTTCAATCTCTTTTTTCTCCCTTTCAGCAAACAAAGTATTCTTTGGGGGAGCCTCTCCCCTTAGAATACAGATGGGTTACAAATAACAAATTGTTTTCCTATCGCACAGAAATTCAGGAAGTGAGGGGGCGCCTGGGTGGCTCAGTCAGTTGAGCGGCTGACTTCGGCTCAGGTCACGATCTCACGTTTCGTGGGTTTGAGCCCCGCGTCGGGCTCTATGCTGACAGCTCAGAGCCAGGAGCCTGCTTTGGATTCTGTGTCTCCCTCTCTCTGCTCCTCCCCTGCTCACTGTCTCTCTCTCTCAAAAATAAACATTAAAAAAAAAAAAAGAAATTCGGGAAGTGAGGAAATCAGAGAGAAGATAGAGAAGACTAGAGACACAACGAAGACAAGAGAGCCTCTTGCATGCAGGTAGGGGTCACTTGCACATGCACTCCCAGGAGTCAGCCACAGAGGGGGCGCTGGGCATCCTTAGCAGGAAGATGGAAGTGCAATCAGGGCCACAAAGCACAGCCTGCCCACCAGCTTAGGAGAAGTGCAGTGTGACAGACTGTCAGCTGTCACAGGACGGCTCCGGCTCCTTTGATAAGGAACAGCACGTCGGCGGGCCACGTGTTGCATTCCCAGCCTCCCAGCAGCAAGGGACGGCCCTGTGGGCTGTGGGCAGAGGAGGGAGGTCTTACCCCTGGGTCCTGCCATGGACCCAAAGGGCTGGGAACGTGTTTCCTGGGAGTTCTGATGCTTTCCTTCTGGCATCAACTGGACCTTAAACGCTAGTTTTTGTTTATTTATTTTGAGAGAGAGAGAAAGAGGGGGAGAGTGCTCATCAACGGGGAAGTGGGGGGGGGGGGTGCAGAGAGAGGGAGAGAAGGAGACAGAGAATCCCAAGCAGGCTCTATGCTGTCAGCGCAGAACCCCATGTGGGGCTCGAACCGAAGAAACGTGACATCATGACAGGAGCCAAAATCAAGAGTTGGACATTTAACTGACTGAGCCACCCAGGCGCCCTGGAAGCTAGTATGGAATGAAAAAAAATGAGTCCCCAGAACAAGATTTATGGCACAATAATATTTATGTAAATTAAGCCTTCCTTCAAGCCCACAGCACTCATTTGAAGGATTTGTCTGTATATTCAAGGATACGTATGTGAAATCTTTAGGATAATTGCCTACAGAAGGAGATGGGGGGAAAAATAAATATTTACAGGAGAGGGGCCTTGCTCAGACAGACGATAATTGCCATGATGGGAGAAGTATGGCTAAGTCCCCACCTGACTTTCACACATGCTCTCACACACATACACACATGTGCACGCACGTGTGGGCCTGTGCTGGGGGGAGCAGGAACGTGGTGGGGGGCTTTGGTGAACAAAACGGGGTGTGGGGTCTGCACGTGGTATAAGGCATTTCCACTAGAAAGACCAGGACGAGGTCTGGGTAGACTACAGGATTTCAGGGTTTTTCAGAACCTGAATTTTGGCCTGAGCTCCGCAGAGGGGTTTTCTTAAACGCTGCTGGTGTGTGTCTGCCCAGGTGCACAGTGAGGGGTGCGATTCTGAGCACTCATGGAAGGCGAGAGGGAGAAGCTTCTAGCACAGCACTTCTCAAACTGGGCTGTGCACACCAGTCACCTGAGACAGTATGAAAAGGCAGGGCCTGAGGTTCTAACACACGTCCCGATCGCATGGGTGATGCTGATGCCACCAGCCCACAGACCATGCCTGCAGGAGCAAGCCCCTGAAATATTTACACCCATTTTCCATCAGCCAGTGAAGAGAGCTGAAAAAATAAAACGAAGAAATGAAAGCAGGAAGCTCTTAAGTCCTATCCAGTAGTTTCCCAGGATTGTCAGCCGCTTGAATGTTTATGCCTGGCTGGATAATTCCTAAAAACAAAACCAAAAACAAAACCCTTATTGCCTTATGTCTCAGGTGTTTTCTTTTCTTTTGTTAATGAAGATACTTGCGTAAGAAATGTTCCAGGTTGGGTGCCTGGGTGGCTCAGTAGGCTAAGCGTCTGGCTTCTACTTCTTTGGCTTAGATCATGATCTCACGGTGGGTTCAAGCCACTGTATGGGGCTCTCTGCTGTCAGCACAGAGCCTGCTTTGGAATCTCTGTCTCCCTCTCTGCCCCTCCCTGGCTCTCTCTGTCTCTTTCTCAAAAATAAACATTAAAAAAAAGAGAGAAATATCTCAGGTTGCTCTCTAGCTATGTTTAATTTTGTGGGTTTAATGTAGGGGGGAAACACCCCTCTGCCTCCTTCAATTTTGTTTTTGGGATTTGTGATACCAAAGGGAAGTAGCTGGGGAACAGTAGACGGAGACAGACCATTACAACTTTTTAAATCTTGCGTGTACAAGCATCGCGGTAACCAGCGGGGCCTTTCCTGTCCGGAAAGTGCCTGCAGAGTGAGAACGAGTAACTGTGTTTATTGGATGTGGTAAATCAAAGGAATCGAACAAAATGCAACTTACTAAACTCTGAAGCCCACCAACAATTATGCAGGCTGACTTTCCTCATGATGCTAACAGCTTGAGAGCTGAAATGTCCTGAGGAGCACCCAGGGACTAAACTGTTTCCCCCAGGGATTCTTCCTCAGTGAAAGTGTGAATCCAAGAGCCCAGGGTTATTACCTAGACTTGCCGGAAGGTCAGACCTGGGGTGAGAAAAGCTAAGGTGTGGCTGTGAAGGATGTCCAAGTATGTCAGATAAAAGGTGGATAACCTTTCATGAAGGTGGAACTGGACACAAATGGTGTCATGCAGGTGTGTGGACAGGTGGTGATGTCATCCAGGTATGTGGATAGTTGACTATCTGGGGCCGCCATCTTGGACTTCTGGATTATGAGAGCCTATGGAGACCTTCAGAATTGTCTAGGTCTCCTGCCCAAACCTGATTTCCTTTTCTTCCTTTTTTAAAAAATATTTATTTTTATTTTGGGGAGAGTGCAAGCAGGGGAGGGGCAGAGAGAGGGGAACAGAGGATCTGAAGCAGAATCTGTGCTGACAGTCTGTCAGCACAAAGCCTGATGTGGGGCTTGAACTCATGAACTGCAAGATCATGACCTGAGCTGAAGTCAGACGCTCAACCGACTGAGCCACCCAGGTGTCCCCCAGACCTGCTTCTCAGATGAGGACACAGAGATCCTGAGTTGGATAGGGCTTGCCCTGCGTGGTACAGACAATTGGCAATGTGGGAGTTCACACCCGGGGGGTCCTGATTCATAGGCTGGGAATGTTAGTGTCCTTGTTAGACCTCTTCAGGCAGGTCACTCCTTGTCCTAGCTCACTCCTACAAGAGCCTGGCTGGTGATGGTCCCAGCCTGTCCTATGAACTCCACCTGATCCTGGGGTCCAGTAACTTAGATTTTGCCTTAGACATTTTATTAGCCATTAGTTGAGGGGATGTGGGGGTATTCCCGGCATCATGAAGAATGATGCATTTCTTTTCCATACTTATCTGAGCATTATAAGAACTCATGCTGTATATAACAAGCTCTTAAAATTCATTAAGCAAAAGAGAGTCTCATGCAGTGCTGGTGGTCAGTGTGAATTGGGTCATGTCTTATGTCTTATAAATTTCCTTTTGCTGAATAGCCCCAGGAGAATTCTCCCCAAGGAGGAATATGGGAACAAGTTCACTTGATTTGATTTTTATTTGTCTGAATTTGAATTCTGAGTTTTTACAAAATAAATAATGAATACAGAGCTGTATAAGAATATTTTGGGCAGCTAGAAACATCATCACTGATATTATGCTTTACTTTCAATCCAAATTTTAACATATGGAATTTTTTTCCAGCTTTATTGAGGTATCATTGACATATAACGTTGTGTAAATTTAAAGTGTACAATGAGTTGATCTGATAATCTTACATATTGCAAAATGATGACCATCATAACATTAGCTAATCCCTTTCTCACATCACATAATTACCATTCTTTTTTGTGAACATTTACCCTCTTCCCAACTTTAAAATATATTATACTTTAGTATTATATACTTTAATATTACTTTAGTATTTTTTAAGGCTATTTATTTTGAGAGAGAGAGAGCATGCAAGCAGAGGAGGGGCAAAGAGAGAAAGAGAATCCCAAGCAGGCTCCATGCTGTCAGCACAGAGACTGATTTGGGGCTCGAGCCCAGGAATCATGAGATCTTGACCTGAGCTGAAATCAAGAATTGGATGCTTAACCAGTTGAGCCACCCAGGCGCCCCTTACTTTAGTATTATTAACTATAATCACTCTGCCAAATATTAGCTCCTCAGAATTTATTTTTCTTATAACTGAAAGTTTGTATGCTTTGACCAACATCTGGAACATCTTTATCATACTGAGGTTTGTTATAACAAAAAAGTTGCAAACAACCTAAATGTCTACCAATATTTCTTTTCCGTGGGTTCAGATACATTCATATAAATGCACAGGAAAGACCATGTGTAACCTCTGAGGAAGGGACTGGGGTTGAGGTCAAGGGGATGTCAGGCTTATGTTTCATTTCTATTAAACAGGAGAATGTGTGCATATGCTACTGATGTCATTAAAAACAACTTGAAAAAGATAAACTATAGGGAAAGCTGGCACAATACACTTACCTTCCATTATCTGTCATATAAGGAGAAAGGGAGGGCTGAAATCCACTGCTGGGCTCCCCTGGCAGCTGCTTTGTGCCCCCTTGGCTGGTATCCCAATAACATTGGGGAAGTAGGGAGCCAGGATTATATAGATTCACTACCTAATGGCAGACTATAGGCCACTCACACCTGAACATACATCAGAGTAGTCTGCAGTGCTTGTGAAAAAATCATTTTCCCAGGTCTCACCATCAGTAATTCTGATTTAATGGGTCTGTCTTGTGATCTGAAAATCTGCATTTTAAATAAGCACCAGAGTTGATTCTGATGAAGGTGGTCTTTGTGTCCCACTGGGAGAAGAGTAATGCATTTTTGCTATTCACCCTTTGCAGGGATACTGCTCGTGATCTTCTCAAAGAGAGCCAGGGCTTTTTCCCTGGTGACAAAGATGAGACACTGGGAGGACACACCATCCCAGACATTCTAACTGCCAGACTACCATCTCTGAATGTCATGTGTGTGTGTGTGCACACACATGTATAATGCACTTGAAAACACTGTGAGGACCACTCCAGTTCTGCACTTGGCCTAAAAAAAATAGGAAAGGGCCCCTCACCCTAGATAGTGACACTAGAATGAACTTAGATGTGTCTACATAATAATTCAGAGACGGACGTAATGAGATGTGGTTTGGGTTCATTACTGAGTTTTGTCAGGAGACATATATTAATGGAAACCCAAATGAGGGGCTTCTGCAAGGTCAAGGTTCCCATCTAAATGTGACTAGAAAGAGCCCTTCACTGCTAAATGGCACAATGCAGATGCAAGACAATTTTTGCCATAAAAGCCATTTCTAGCTGATAATGAAGCCGGGTTGGAATCAAAATGGGAAAGCAAATTGCCTTGTCTCTGCCTTTCCCAAAGGATGTAATAAAAATGGCTTTCAAGTGCTTTATTTTGGTCTCTGTGTTTATCTATTTTTGTATTTGTATATATTTTCTACTCCTCCCAGACGAAGCTGAGATACACCATCCGTGATCCATGCTGCTCATGCCTAAAGTATTGATAAAAGTCTAATCAAAAGTTAAAAAGTAAATTTAGTGCTGAGATCTTGAATATGACAAGTCAGTCAAGTCTTGTGTCTTTTATGGGTTCTTTGTACAGAGTGTCACCAGAGAAGGTGACCTGGCTGGGTCCTGGAACTTTAGGAATGCAGTGAGGTCCAGGAATGTTGCAGTGAGGCCGTCGGTGATGAGAACCCCCAGATAAGTCAAGGGCAAGGGATAGAGCTATTGTAGAATGTTGCCAGGGAGCCAGCAACTCAGCCAACCTGGATCCCCCCAGGCCTGCACAATTGCACCAAAACCGGGCTGCACTGTCAGCGTCCTTCATGCAACACTTGGGATACTGTTAAAGACTGCATTTCAAAATGAGACAATCAGCAAAGAAGAAGAAGGAATTGTGCCAGGAAGCATTTTCTCCTGGTTACTCCAGGAGTGCTGGTGGCCCTCCTCTGGAAAGAAATGACCCCAAGGAATGGCCGGGGAAAGAGGGCAATGGATTCCTGACACAAAGCTACAGCCTGCAGAGCATTTTGGTGATTGGAAAGACATGAGCCCCGAATTCTTGTTCATTTCCTGCCACCTGAGCACTTAACTCATAGACATTCGTAATGGGCCTGAAGTTGTGCACGATTCACATAAACGTAGGAAGGGGAACATATTTAAGTAACATGTGCAATGTTGATACGGTGGGGTAAAAAAATGCTATGAACACTTTAAAGACTCTTGTGCTTAAAAATAAATATGATCTATAAGGGTTAACACAATTCAAATTTACTAAAGCCAATTAACAAATTTCCCAGTAAGCATTAATGTCTGTCTTTCACAGCAGGTAGTGGTAGTGGCATTGACCATGGTCATACATCTCAGTGATTTCTTTCTTACTACACTGCAGATTTTTAGACAATAATGTTCTCCTTCTTCTCCTCCTCCTTCTCCTCCTCCTCCTTCTTCTTCTTCTTCCTCTTCCTCTTCTTCTTCTTGTCTTTGACTCTCCTTACAATATCTTGCCCTGGGCTTTGCGTTCCCAATGATGGGAAACAATGATGTTTCGCATAAACAATGATGAAATGAAGGAAAGCATTTAGGAGGGGAAGGAGAACATTCTTCTCACAAAGGACTATCTTTTGGAGTAACATTCAAGTGGAAGAGTTTGGAAATATCTCCTAGAAAGAGCCCCCTCTTGACAAGAGGGAGTGACATCAGACAGGACAAAGAATGATCCAAGAGTAGTCACCATTACTGTGTGCTCTGGCTACGTACCAGTACTTTCACTCATGTTGGATCTTCTCCACATCTTCCAGAGGTGGGAATTATTATCAATTTCTTAACTGATAATTTCTTTTCAAAGATTGATCAATTTGTTTTCAAAGTTGGGCTTCTTCCAGGATAAGGAATTTTGCCCAGCAATTCACATTTAACAGAGGTATAACTATTTTACAAACCCCAGAGTCCTATGCTATTCCTTATGTGGGCTTTGGAACCAGTTCTTTCCTCCATTGGCAAACATCTTGGGCTTTCCTTATCTTAGGGCTGTTTATTTTTTCCCTCTTAAATATCATCTTTCTCTTTTTGCCCTGTCGCTCTTTCAGAAAGTAGTGAGAGGACAATATGGGAAATAAAATGTTTTCCAATACAATTCTGGGGTCAAGGTGTCTGAAGAGAGTTGGCCATGAAGGCTGGCGGCCCTTCTAAGGAGAGTGCTTTGCGTACTTTAAAAGTGCTGTATTGGTGTGAGTCACTGGTTCTTAATAGGGATGATTTTGTCCCTTATCCCTTCCCCCGGTAGGTATTGGCAATGTCTAGAGACATTTTTGGTTGTCACAATTGGGTATGTGTGCCCTACCTTCTAGAGGTAGAGTTCAGGGATGTTGCTAAACATTCTACAATGCCCAAGACAGTCCCCCCATGACACAGAATTACCTGATCCAATAGTGCCGAAGTGAGAAACGTTGGTATAGGTGTTGCTGTATTTCTTATATTTTGGAAACTAGTTTTATTTGGGGTTTTGTTTTTCATAAAGAGGAGCACAGTTAATTACATTTATTAGGGTAAGCTAAGTTAATATAACATATTCATAATACAACCTTAATTCTGTCACGTTTCTCTTGACATTCTCATTCAAAATGTTGAAGAATCAGGGCAGGGAATTAAGAGATCATAGGGGTCTCCTCATAGCTTTTGGTCTTTAAAATCAGTATCATTGCTATGAAAGACTGATAACAGAGGATGATGAACATTTGTCATAACTTATGGTTACCATCATCTGCTTGTATTTGGAGAAATTCCTCGTTATCTTCCCAATGTGGAGGTCAGAACACAAATCCCCAGCACGCTTTGCAATTAAAGCTCAGGTTTGGGATCCTGGCTCTGCCACTCTGATGCACCTGAATGAGGTCATTCAAAAATGAATGACCTGGGCACCTGGGCGGTTCAGTCGGTTAAGCATCCGACTTTGGCTCAGGTCATGATCTCAGGGTTCGTGAGTTCAAGTCCCACATGGGGCTCTGTGCTGACAGCCTGGAGCCCAGAGCCTGCTTCAGATTGTCTCCCTCTTTCTGCGCCTCCCCCACTGACGCTCTGTCTCTCTCTCTCAAATATAAATAAACATTAAAAAATTTTTTAAAAAAATGAATGACCTGAGGAAACGGGGCCCCATTTGTTGGACAGAGTGCAACAGAGGTGCCTGGCTTTTGGGAACGGCGATGGCTGCAAGATTGAGTTCCTAATGCAGAAGTGACATTGGTGGAGGAGACAGAAACAGTGGCTGCAAAACTGGATGCAGGGGAGGTTTCCTCATCAGGGATGGTTTGGGAAGCTTAGCCTTGAGGCGAATTGCCCAATCCTTCCAACAGCTTTGTGGGCTAGCTGCCATTCTTCTCTACTTACACCAGCCAGAGTGGGTTCTATTGTTTTTAAATCTTTTTTTATGTTTATTTATTTATTTTGAGAAAGAGAGAAACCATGAGCAGGGGAGGGGCATAGAGAGAGGGAGAGAGATAATCCCAAGCACTGTCAGTGCAGAGCCCAACATGGGACCTCGGTCTCATGAACCTTAAGATCATGACCTGAGCCTCAGTCAAGAGCTGGACGCTCAACCGAATGAACCATCCAAGTGCCCTGGTTCTATTGCTTGCAAAGAGGAACTCAGACTGACCCACGAACTTTATCAGTAGCAACGTTATTTGAAACCTAGAGTCCTTTCAAAAGATTCTTTTCTTTCGGTAATGGTGGGAGTTTTCAGTTTAAAACGAAAAGCAGAAGGTCCTTCTTTCCTGAAGCCTCTAGATGTGGGGCTTTAGGACTTTGGTAGCAGGTAAAAGCGCAGGCAGGCAGCTCTTTCCTGAGGGAGCCTTGTTTGGGGAACAGTACAGCTTCACACTCCAGGAAGTTAAAGAAAACCAGGAGGGTTGAGGCACCTCCCCCCCCATCCCCCCAAGGGCAAGCAGATTAACTCTTTGTTTGCTGTGGCACAAGCTTTGCTTAGAGAAACCTTTTATATTTTATTTCAATTTTATATGTTGATCACCTTTTCCGTAGGGGGGAAAGTTTTATGTTTGTCTGCAAATGTCTTTTGCATTTATTTCTTTAAGTGTTTGGATAATAAAGAAACTTGTCCAGAGGTGGGTGTAGGGATAGATACAAGTGTGCCCATCTGTATGGAGGACTTCAGTGCTTCTCTCGATTCTTAATACCCTGGCTGCTAAGTCAAGGTCTTCTTTTTAGTTGAGTGGGTAAATCATGTACAAACCATTATTTTTTTTTTAAAGTAAAGACACAGCTTTATAATGAGATGCACAGTCTGGAAAGAACTGGAAATCAAGTCTCAGAGGTGGCTAACTTCCTAAAGCCACAGAGCTTTTCAGTTTTATTTTATTTCCAAATTTTTATTTAAATTCTAGTTAGTTAACATATAGTGTAATATTGTTTTCAGGAGAATTTAGTGGTTAATCACTTACATCTAACACCCAGTGCTCATCCCAACAAGTGCCCTCATTAGGGTTTTTTCAGGTTTATGATTGAGTTTCCTAGAGTAGCACGTGGGATTGTTTCCATAGTTCTCTCAGCCAGTTAACTCTGTTCCTAGCTAATTTCTGCCCTAGACTGCAACCTCATGGAGGGCAGGAATATATCTTACTCATCTCTCTGTCACTCGGGGCACCTGGTCCACACCTTCTCACACAGTGGATATATCACAGGTATTTGTTGATTAGCAGATTTCATCGTTCTCTTTTTTCAGGTGGCAGGGAAGAGTTTCCTACTCTACCCCAACTTCTCGTGTTACTCTGGGAACTCATCCACTCCTTTTCTGGGGAGCCCAGATTAAAACAGGGCAGAAGCAAGATGTGTGCCCCACAGGCCACTGCAGAAGACACAAGACTATTTGGGGCTCCCTTTTGATTTTGAACAGGCTGAGAAGAAAAACCCAGCCAAAGAAAGACTGTTCCTGGTCAGAACTTTGCCTCCACTCTGGGCAAAGCTGTGTTGGAGAACTTAAAGATGACTAGTGTGTGCGTGAAAAACTGGAAGTGATAATTGGTATGTCTGGAGTCTGTGATGAAAGGCACTTTCTCAAAGTGATCTAAGGGAAACGTATGGGGTTTTTTTTTCACTTTACTGTATGATGTCATGTCAGTTCTCACACTGCTTGTCTCAGGTTTTTGTCTCTTGTAGGAGGCCAGCCCTGCTGTGCTGAGTTGGCCTCCAATCTGCTGCATGGCTCAGCCTGAAGAGCCGGTGGGAGCCTGCCTCTTGGAATACACACACAGGATAGGCTTAAGGGAGAAAACTCATTTCTGGGGGAGCATCTATTCTGTCACTGCCTGGACTTAGACAAGTGTCAAACATTGCTGTTCCCCAATGAGTTATTAAAAAAAAAAGATCTCTAGTGGCTTCTCCTATGGTTGGGCTAACTGCAGTGTATCAGCATGAATTTTCAGATCCCTTAACCAAGTTTTCCAGTATTCTAACTGCAGTCCTTATCTCTATTGTCTCTGTCTTCTGTTTTCTGTATCCAGTTGCCTACTGCCATCATAAAGCATAATACCGTCTCCTGAAGTTCATGCAGCCCAGAGTTTTGTCTCCTACATGGGGTATGAGCAAGGGACATTTGGGGTGAGCCATAAAGATCTGTTTAACTTAAACGTAATAAGGTTAGGGTTGCAACACATTTGTTAGAGCTTCCTTTAATAAACCACAGTGGGGGAAGGGTTCCTATATTTATTTAATCCCATTTGAATCTACTTGTATTTCCCGTGTGTGCAGGTACATCTGTCATTCATTCAGAGGCAGTAAAGTACAGAAATGGAGGACTTTGGCTCCAGGATCAGGTGCATCTAAGTTGAAGTTCCAGCCTCGGGGCGCCTGGGTGGCGCAGTCGGTTAAGCGTCCGACTTCAGCCAGGTCACGATCTCGCGGTCCGTGAGTTCGAGCCCCGCGTCAGGCTCTGGGCTGATGGCTCGGAGCCTGGAGCCTGTTTCAGATTCTGTGTCTCCCTCTCTCTCTGCCCCTCCCCCGTTCATGCTCTGTCTCTCTCTGTCCCAAAAATAAATAAACGTTGAAAAAAAAATTAAAAAAAAAAAAAAAAGAAGTTCCAGCCTCAATGCTCATTAGTTGTGCCATTACAGTTAGTTACTTAGCCTTGAAGAGCCAGTTTCCTCATCTATAAAATGGGTATAATAGTTTTGAGGTGATCAAATGAGACAATATATGCAGAGTACTTAACCTAGTGCCTGGTATGTGAAAGGCCCTCAACAAACAGTGGCTATTTTTATCTGTTCAATCAAAAGAAACGGGTATTGGGTATCTGCTGGGCTCAGCATGTTGTAGGTAGCCATAAAGAGTTTATAGTCATGGCTGGTGGAGGCAGGGGGTAAAACACTTTCAAAGGTAGAAAGTAATAAAGGACAGAAAGATCACGAAAGGGAAAAGACTTTCAGGACAGGCTAATCTAAGAGTTGGGTCTTGTGGGATATGAAGGATATGGAGTTGAGTGGAGATGAAGCAACCAACATTCTGAAGAAAGGGAGCAAACCCTGAGAGAATTATTGAACAGGAATGGTGAGAACGTGTTAGCGTCCAGTTAGGCTTGCATATACATAGAGTTGGATAGAGGTGGGAGGCCAGACCAAAAAAAAAAAAAAAAAAAGGATCAGAATAGGAACGGGGTGCATGTTGATTGGAAATGCCATGCTAAAGGCCTCACCTTCCTTTGATGGGCCATTCAAAGCTTTTAAGGAAGAAGAGGTAATAAAATCCTGTGATTTGCTATCTACTATATGAAGTGTTATTTTTCCTCCAGTTGTCTTACAAAATTGTTTTTTATTGATGATCTCTCAGATTTCTGGAGCACTGTGAATACAGGAAATTCTGAACATAGGTATGGTTTAATTGTGATGTCCTGGCTGAGAGAGAGAGACTAGTCTTAATTCCAGTGAAGACCAGAGAGAATAAAGATTTAAAGTGGGCTATTCTAGTCTACTTCTTTTTTACCTTGCAAATACTGACAGGACCAAAACTCTTACCAGATTTGATCTGGAATGGGGCAAATGACCAACTCTCTTGTCTGGATGGTGTCCCAATGGTGAACTTTCAAATGCTGACATTTGCATGCAAATGTTGTGAAGGTTGTCTTTTTATTATTTTTTAGTATTATGTATCAGTGATATCTACCAGAACGATGGCTCTAGTTATGGGGTTTAACTACATCCCAAATCCTTTTTCACCTTCATTACTGCAGTTTCCTCTTAAGATACTTTGATGTTTATTTATTTTTGAGAGGTAGAGACAGAGTTTAAGTGGGAAAGGGGCCTAGAGTGAGAGGGAGACACAGAATCCAAAGCAGACTCCAGACTCTGAGCTGTCAGCACAGAGCCTGTCGTGGGGCTTGAACTCACAAACTGTGAGATCATGAACCTGAGCTGATAGTCAGATGCTTAACCAATTGAGCCATCCAGGCGCCCTGTCCTCTTAAGATACTTTGAAGCAAAAGAGTGCCTCTGCTCTTGGGTGCATAAACCCCTGTTGGTGAACATGATGAGAAACATTACCAGATAAAGGATTAGGCAGGCAGAGACTGCATTTCATTTTGAGTTTTTTTTCTCCCCATATCATCTTGGCTTTAGCTAAATTGATTACAACTCAGGGAGTGTGGGTTTGGAATAGATACAGTTGCATAAAATTGATTGCTTTTCTTCTGATGTTGACTTTTCCTCCTGTATGAGTGAGTCACTTGAATTTGCAAGGTGTACTAATTTTACTTCTTTCCAGCCTAATGGGGTATCTGCAGCTAGAGGACAAAGGACAAGAGCTTACCAGAAAGGGGACAAAGAGGGGATGAGACAGCTTCAAAGGAGGGAGGTTACAAAGCCTCCTTCTTTGACCCTCTCCCCACTGTGGTCCAGGTTAATTTGCATATCAATGACGACTTAATACTACTAAAGGTTTTATGTAACTTTTAAGCTTCTCAAATGTTCATTACTTTTGTTATCCTAGTGGAAATCCTGCAATCACCAGTATTATTTTTAGTCCTAACATGAGGTAAGGAGGCCTGGGGGTGTTTATGTAAGGAGGAAGAGGGTAGGGCCCCAGTTCAGGAACTTGCCTACTTACTTCCTGGGAGAATCTGGCAGATAGGGGTAAGTCATGGTAGCTGAGAAAGAAAGAGCAAAAAGGGTGAGTAGGGGGGTTGTGGGGGCCAAGTATTGAACTGTGCCTGTGTAGGGTAACTGGCATGAGGGCAGCATTTTCTGACCTAGGGAGGTAAAAGCGTCGTCATTGGCACTAAGTCGGTGACCCATAGCAGGAGCACGTCACCACCTTCCCACCCCCAGAGACCCCAGTTTATCTGCCCCCCCTCCACCCTACTGTTCTCAGAGTCGGCAGCCCCGGTCCAGGAAGCAGGCAGCGAGGCTCTTAGAACCAGGCTAGGTCCCTTCTCTGAAAGCGCTGCACCCAGAGAGGGGCGGGAACTCCTTAATCGTCCTCTCCCGGGGACCCACGCGCCGCCCCGCAGCATGCCGCGGGAGCTGTCCGCTGTTCTGAACTCTTTCTCCGGCTTGGCCGGATTCGCGGCTCTCCTGGCGCGCCGCGCCGCAGTCTAAGGGAAGGGCTCAGTGGGTCCCGGGAAGAGCAAAGGCCGGAAGGTCTGCGGCAAGCTCCATCCAGGCTTTAAGTTTTATTTTGTTTTTTAATTTTATTTTCAGGCTCTAAAATTTAAATCTCCGCAGGAACCTTCTACCCACTCTAGTCCAGACTCTAAGCAGGATCCAGCTCTTAAGGACCTCTTCACATCCTGTGGTGTTGCTCAATCCCTCACTCCACTTCTTCCCCTGCGCCTTCGCTGTTGAAACTACACCAGGTCGTAGCTCCCGCGAGCCTAGCGCTAGACGCCGCTCCTCTCTCCTCGTCCACTTCACCCTCCTCCAGAGCAGGACTCTCCCCAGGCGCAGCAAGCTCCTGCAGTCAAGATTCTCCCTCGTGCCTCGGACCCAGGTTTGTCGGCCCCTCGTTCCTTTTCTGTTTCCACCCGCTCCACTGTCCTTCTCTCTAGTTGTCTAAGCACCGAGTCGGGTGGTGCGCGCTCCGCCCCCGTTTTCCATACAAGGGAGCGCTGGAGGGGGGGGGGCGGGGCGGAGGGGAGGCGCTCCCAGTCCCTCTCAAAAACTGCGAGCCCACTGGGAACTCCTGAATCCGTTCAGCTCCCGCGGAGAAGCGAGAAGCCTGCATTGCCGTCGTGGGCTGAGGACAGCTAGGGGACAGCCGGGATTCGGCCCCTCCCTCCCCGTAGCGTTTTCCCGCCCGCCCAGCCCCACTCGCCAGGTAGGACCGTGCTCCAGGGTCTGACCTGCGTGGACCGCGAAGGCTCTAAATTGAGTAGGAGGCGTTTAAATAATCTGTACATATGTGACCTAGCATAGATTTATTTTTACATGGGGTATGACGGCACTTTTGATTGTTGTTGTTGATTTATTTTGGCCAGTTATTCTAAAGGGAGTATTTGGGTAATTGAGGTGGGGGAGGGAGGCACGAATGGTGTAGGAGGGGTGGATGGACAATGGGAGGGGGTGGATGGACAATGGGAAGTGACAGACTTTGATTCTCTTTGGACAGGTGGTTATGGCCTCACTGCCGACTCAGGGTCCCCCGGCCCCTGACTTAGTTTCTGGGTTGCCACCGGCGGCCTCAACTCCTGCCAACCAGAGCACAGAGGCCTCAGCGGACAATGGGTCGGTGACTGGCCCAGGCGCTCAGGCTGTCACGCCTTTCCAAAGCCTGCAGCTGGTGCATCAGCTGAAAGGGCTGATCGTGCTGCTCTACAGCATCGTGGTGGTCGTGGGGCTGGTGGGCAACTGCCTGCTGGTGTTGGTGATCGCGCGAGTGCGTCGGCTGCACAACGTGACCAACTTCCTCATCGGCAACCTGGCCTTGTCCGACGTGCTCATGTGCACCGCCTGCGTGCCGCTCACGCTGGCCTACGCTTTCGAGCCACGCGGCTGGGTGTTCGGCGGCGGCCTGTGCCACCTTGTCTTCTTCCTGCAGCCCGTCACCGTCTACGTGTCGGTGTTCACTCTCACCACCATCGCGGTGGACCGCTACGTCGTGCTCGTGCACCCGCTGCGCAGGCGCATCTCACTGCGCCTCAGCGCTTATGCAGTGCTGGCCATCTGGGCGCTGTCCGCGGTGCTGGCGCTGCCGGCCGCCATGCACACGTACCACGTCGAGCTCAAGCCGCACCGTGTGCGCCTCTGCGAGGAATTCTGGGGGTCTCAGGAGCGCCAGCGCCAGCTCTATGCTTGGGGGCTGCTTCTCGTCACCTACCTGCTCCCCCTGCTGGTCATCCTCCTGTCTTATGTCCGGGTGTCGGTGAAGCTTCGGAACCGCGTGGTGCCAGGCTGCGTGACCCAGAGCCAGGCCGACTGGGACCGTGCGCGCCGCCGCCGCACCTTCTGTCTGCTGGTGGTGGTCGTCGTGGTGTTCGCCGTGTGCTGGCTGCCGCTGCACGTCTTCAACCTGCTGCGGGACCTCGACCCGCAAGCCATCGACCCTTACGCCTTTGGGTTAGTGCAGCTGCTCTGCCACTGGCTCGCCATGAGCTCAGCTTGCTACAACCCCTTTATTTACGCCTGGCTGCACGACAGCTTCCGTGAGGAGCTGCGCAAGCTCTTGCTTGCCTGGCCCCGCAAGATCGTGCCCCACGGCCAGAGCATGACAGTCAGCGTGGTCATCTGATGCCACTGCACCGGGCCTTAGCTGGGGACCTCCATGTCCACTAGTCTCCGAGGGTGCCCACCTGAGGCCGGACTGGAGAACTTATCCCCAGCGCCAGAGCAAATCCAATAGGTGACCAAACTTCCAGCCTAGCCCTCTTGTCCAGCTGTCTTGCTTTGTCCTTGTGTCTTTGTAAAATGTTGAGTGGGCTTTGGAGGGAGTCTTGTGCTTTGCTTGAAAGAGGCTAAGGAGAGGTGAGAGGATTTATTATTTCCTCCCTATGCCCTGAATACCAAACAAAGCTCTTTCTCCTGGTTCATAACAGTATTTCAGAACCGTGGCTGTCTTCCTTGCTTTCCCTTCTGCTTGCTCAATGGTGAGATGAAGGAACAATGGGGTTGGGATTTCAAATGGCTGCGCTGGGGTTGGTGAGGCTTTTTCCGGTTGCCTTTTAAAAAGGACTCAACTGAGCTAGAATACCTGATGTTGCTTAGTCAGTTTGAACCCATTAATTCCTAGGATTCCAGGGAAGTATTACAAGTCTGTATCTGGGATTTCAGCATTTCCTGAATAAGACTATTACACACCAAAAGGTTTTACTTTTAATTTCACTTGAATTCATAGCGCAAAAACACTTAGAAACCACCTTTTGATAGGTGGTTTCTAAGTGTTTTCCCTCCTCCTTGTCACCTAACTTCTATCTGAAAATGATAAGATGAATTAGTCAATGAAAAGATAAATAGGGATAAAGAAGAGAAGGTCCAGATCACTTAAGGAGGCATATAACTGAGGACAGACATCTATCTGGGTGTATGTTTGTGTATACACACCCAGTGTTTGCTACAAGGCAGGAACACAGATATTTGATTTTCTGAATACTCAATGTAAACCATGTTCGATAGCATTCTCTAATTGCTCAGTTGCAACAGATCAACAGCTGTCATCTGATTGCTCAGCACCTGCTCTGTGGTGACACACTTGGAACACAATCAACCCAGGATACAAGGATGGGGAGACATTTACTTAAGGCCAGAACAGAAAAATAAACTGCCACCAGACCACCATCAAATACTTAATTCTTTCCAGGGTTAGAGGGACAAGTGAAGACTGTTGGGCCATGATACCAGGCTGATAACCCTCGTCTTAGCCTCCTGAGGATTCTGTAAATGAGGACAAGTACCCTGGACAAGGATCTTCACGTTGATGTTGGAGCAGTGACTGGACAGTGAGGGTGGGAGTTTTGTGAAGTGAAACGTGCTATCCACTTGCCAGATCAGCCCCTGTGGCATATAGGACAGGAACTAGTGCAGGAACTGCAGCAACTCAGTTATCATCTCTAAGACTCCAGTACTGCCCTAGTTCACTATACGGTAGAATCAAGCTCTCTCCTTATCTTACTCTCTGAAATGGGCTCATTCATTCATTAAAGTGTGCCCTGAAAGGAAGGGAAAGAGGAGAAAGGCTTGGGGATGACAAGGATTAAGTCCCATTACTCCAATGCCAGCAGCCATGATGGAAGAGTAAGTATCTGTGGTTGGGTTAGTTAGCAATATGAGTCTTTAGTAGTTATGTGGCTAGACCTTTCCCAGCATGGGGGAAGGCAGGAAAAGTCTGGCTTGGGAGAAAGGATAGGCAGGCTTAACTTGGGAGATGCAGGTTACCTTTAGCAATGGCACAAATACTTTCAGCTTCATCTGTGGATGTGGAGAACAAAGCCTATGTCACTCCCTGTTCCACATGAGCTCATTCCCCAGGCATCCCAGAGACTGGCTCCTGTGGTTCACAGCTCCATTACTTGGGAGGCTCAAGGCCAAACAGGCATTTCATGTTTCCTCAGAGCATTCTTTTGATGGGCATGCCTCTAGAATGGAGAGGATGGGGGAAAGGATGGGATTTGTTGGGGAGGGATCTGGTTAATTGTACTTCCTTATTTATTTATTTATTTATTTATTTTGAGAGAAATAGAGAGAGTGAGCAGGGGAGGGACAGAGAGAGAAAATCCCCAGCAGGCTCCACACTGTCAGTGCAGAGCCCGATGTGGGGCTCGAACTCACAAACTGAGATCATGACCTGAGCTGAAACCACGTGTCAGATGCTTAACTGGCTGAGCCACCCAGGCACCCCCACTTAATTGTACTTTCTTTGTTGGAATGTTTAAATCACTGTTCTCAGCTTTGGCTGCTCCTAGAATCAGTTGGAGAGCTTCCAAAAAACACCAGTGCTGAGGCCCTATCCCCAGAGAGTCCAATTGATTAGAGATGGGGCCTGGGCATGAGCATTTTTTCAAAGCACTTCAGGTGACTTTAATGTGCATCCAAGGTTAAGCCCCTTAAGAATTATTGTCTTTCTAATGAATCTCAGAAACATCTGAATGAAGCTTTGATTGTACCTGCCAAAGGTATTAAAAATTTGGAGTTGAATTCTGACAGGGCGTCCTGTGCTACAGATGGGGAATAATACGCCTCTAGCTTTCAGACAGTATCCAATGAATCACACAGAGGCAAATCCTTATAATAAGAATATATAAGTATTCATTCAGGTTTCCTTACAAATCTCCTATATGTAAGGCAGTGAGTGTATGCGTCCAGTTTTTTTTAAGTATCATGATTCAACTCTAGATCATTTGCATTATAAAGTTATACACCATGAATTATTCCAAATCCTGGTTTCCAGGGTGTTAAAAAAATTGAAGTGTTCTCTGATTAGCTTGATGTAAGTCTACATCAACTGTGAGAAGAAAGTGTCCTCATTAATTACTAGAAAAGCTGCCACCTGTTCCTATGCCTACAACTTAAGTTAAAAACTTTAACATTTACATGGACTTTATGGAGAGCCTAAAGAGGCTGGAGAATTATGCCGTGTTTATAAACATCTTTACACATTATCCAAATTGGCTACGGAATAGCAACTAATTAATTCTTACCCTATCTGGAATCTATTTGGGACTAGTTTGACTATAAAGCAAACTGACTTTTTAGAAAATCTCTCAGGAGGCGAGGCACCTGGGTGGCTCAGCTGGTGAAACGTCCGACTTCGGTTCAGGTCATGATCTCATGGCTTGTGAGTTCTAGCCCTGCGTCGGGCTCTGTGCTGACCGCTCAGAGACTGGAGCCTGCTTTGGATTCTGTATCTCCCTCTCTCTCTGACCCTCCCCTGCTCGCATTCTGTCTCTCTCTCTCAAAAATAAACATTAAAAAGTGAAAAAAAAACCACTCTCAGAAGTGAGTCCTATGGAAATCCACTTAGCGTTGAAGTAGAAAATTTTATTTGATATAACTTAGTCAATACCACGCATTCAGTCCTCCTCCTGCAAGGAATCATACAGGCCATAAAGCTGGGAGCAGAGGCAGCCGGGTACTTAGCAGCAGCCCATTCTGAGGCTGATGGGAGGTTCTGTAATTCTCTTCGCAAGCATTGTCACCGGGCCTCACTTTTGGCAGCCCATCAATAGATTTATCTCACTAAATCAGCTGGGGGAGTGTTTCAATATGCATTGGCAACGGTCACCTGGAAATAGCAACTGTGAGAGATGCTAAGGTAACAATATCCCGATTGATGTAAACTTCCTGAATTTTTGTTCTTGTGGATCATCAGCCTGTTCTATTGGTGGTGCTAAGTTCCAGGTTTCTCGGGTTGGCTAGTTAACCCATCTCTGTCCTGTGGCTTGCATGTCTGAACATTTAGTAGTCTTGCAAATGCAAGGCATGGGGCTGACATCAAGGGGATCCAGGCAAGGGTACAGCTAGATCTGAGAGCGAACCCATGGTCTATCCCCCACTGACAAGCGGCCAGGAGCCCTTTGTTCCCCAAAGCAGATCTTCCATGGATTTCCCTCCATTTGCTGATGTCTTTGTTGCGTAAGACACATGTGTGACTGACTTACTGTATGAAGCTCTTCAGTCTGGGGCTTGCACTGTGTTTGATACATTGTGGGTGCTCAATAAATATCAAATTAGTACCATCTCCAGTTACATAACCTCGGGATGGCCAGGGTCACAGTCAAAATAAATCACGTCAAGGAAAACACGCTACTCAATCCAGATTTGTCAATTCTAGCTAATTCCAGGAATGAACTGTTCATTTGGGGTCTTCTGTGACCCCTTGGTCCAAATCTCAGTAATGACAGCATTTTAATCCATGGCACCAAGCTCTCTGCTCTCCAAAACTGCATGTGCCTAAGTTGACAGGTCTATCAAAGGGAGAGTAGAGAATTTCATGATTAATTTCTATATTCATCATTAATCTGGATCATTAAAGGTTAACATTTTATTATCCACTGACACATATCACTTCGGAAATTTAAAAACACCCAACGCATGGGTCTGTAAGTCAAATTTGATCACCCAGTTTCCAAAATGTTCATGACAGAGTCATGAAGATGATTTTCTGACACTTCTAAAATAAGACTCAAAAATGCATTTATGGACACCTTTCCAGCGATCCATTTATTTTGCCAAGTGAGATAAACTCTAAACAGATGTTGGACGTGTGAAATATTTCTTTGGATGGATGGGTGTTGCAGACTTGATATGTTGAAAGACTGCATTCTCAGTCTTTGCAGGTAGAAAGCCTTGTTTTGAAAATTGAGTGCTCGTATTTTTAACAGATTTCGTATCTTTTCCCCCTGCTTTCCAACTCAATTCTTCTTCATTTCCTGCTCTTTATTTCTCTATTCAGCCCCTTTTCTGCTATTTCCCCATATTAACTATAATATACTTCTGATCTGAAGCTCTCTCCACTCCCGTGGAGAGCAGGTGGTGGGATTCAAGCATCCACCTTCCGGTGGGTTGGTGGGTTCGTATAAGGTGAATCACGTGGGAGAGATACTCTGGGTAATTCTGTTGCAGACGCTTCATCACATCAGCAGAGGGTTGCTCATTACATTTCCTGCCCACTGTGGGGTCTTGGAGCTCACACAATTGATCGTTTCTCAGATAAGCTCCAGGCAGAAGTGGACAACAGGATTTTGCACAGGATCTCCAGCTGGGCCCTTAATGTGGTAAATCTCACAGAGAGCTCTCAAGAGGGACCTAACAATGAAAGGTCACATGTGCTTCATTTTGATGTTTGGGGCTGGAGCAAGAAAAGCTGAGCCAGAAAAAGCAAAGGGCAGTCTCCTCTTTTAAGTATTCCTTGCCTCCCTCCCTCAGCTCTCAAAAAACCCTCTTCCTGACTTGCTGATGACTAAATCCCATAGTCCCAGAACTCATCTCCTCCTTCTGGAGTGACATCTAAAGATGAATGGAAAGCTACTCCCTCCCTCCTACCCCCATTCACTCAGTATCTCCAGGTAATGAAAAAAAAAAATCCTTTTGAGCTGGAAAAATCAAATACAAATTTCAGGCCCCTCAGCTCTAGGTTAGAAGTCAGGCACTGGGCTTCTTCCCTAGCCCGGAACACCACAGTCACCCTTGGGTCTTTATCCTAGGAGGATGGCCCTGTCACCTGGGGAGGGGGTGCAGGGCTGCAGCATAGCATGCCCTGGGGCGGTCAGGTTGGTGGCCTGGCCTTGTTGGGGGGGTGGAGCCACTGTGTGGGGCAAGTCCTTCCCAGGCCCCATCTGCACTGCAGATGCTGGGGCGCACTGACCTCCTCATTTTCACAAAAAAGACCCAAGCACAGGCACAGGTGGAAAACGAGAGCACATGTAAGTGCCTTCAACGGCCATAACGGTTTCTTTAGAACAAGTCTCTTTATTCCTATTTCCTTCCTACCCTAGTCTGCTCCAGCAAAGCCCCCTTTCTTTCTGTGATATAACTGCAGAGCTTGGGGCATTTTCATATCAACATGACTTTCTGGGAGATGGAAACCTTCTTAAGGGCCTCTTCTGAGACTGATAATAAGCAATTGTCATCACATGCAGCTGAGCCAAAGCCTCAAGACCTGGCCAAAGCACAGGTCCTTCTGCCTGACGGAGGCGCGGGAAATTGGGCTTCCTGAGGACACCCAAGGGCCTGTCGGCTCGCACATCAGGTGGGGTCTGTGAGCTGCACCAGCACATCCGTGGGCTGCACTAGTGCCTTCCACCCTGGCAAGGGTGGATTGGCTCGGGGGGACCAGGTGAGTGTCCGTGGCCTGGCTGCTGGGGTCCTTCTTTCTCCCACCCCACGGGGGTGCTTTCAGAGGCTCAGAGGCAGTCACCAGCGACTCCCTCTGCATCCACATGGGCAGCAGCACGCAGTCCCTACACCATGGGACTAGCTTCTGGCCCTCTACCACCGGCTCCTGTGCCGCTGACCTTGGCCTAGGTCCCCAAATTCCAGCGCTGGGTGCCCAGGACCTTCCTGTGCTCTCTCGTGGTCCTCCAGACAAGTGATCACGCACTGTCTGGGTTTCAGCTTCCTGGTCTCGCGGTGGATCTCCATCGGAGTTCGTGGCCGCTCTGCAGCGGAGCCACGCGCTGTGGGCGCTCACGGGGCCGCGCGCCTCTGTTGCAGACCCCGTGGTGGCCAACAGCGCCGGACCTACACCACGGGCCTACCGTGGTCGACGCCGTGGTGGCCTCCCTGTCGCCTCTCGTAGCGTCTCACCGTCCTCCCAGCCCCTCGGTGCGCAAGGCCCGGACCGGCCACCGCGCGCCCCCAGGCGGAGCGCGGGCTCACTGCAGCTGCTCGTCCCGGTCGCCTGCGGCGTCCCTCGCTCCTGCTCTCAGCCTCGGAGCGTCTTTCACCCGCACCAGAGCTAGGCGGGAGCCTCACCCCCGACGCTCTTTCAGCGTCCTGCAACTGCTCTGCCTCTGGCACCACTCGCACCCGCGCCAACCCCATGCTCTCCAGTTCTCGCCCAACTCTGGCTCTTGTCTTCGGTCTCCATCGTCTGCCTCTCACTCTTCTACTCCCTGAAGCAGGGGAGGCCAGGGCCATGCCCTGCATCTCGCCCCCGCCCCGACTCCGTGGCTTTCTCCGCGCCCCAGCCCTTGGACACTGCGGCGTGCGCTGCCTGAAGAGGGGTGGGTATGGATGGGGGCGCTGCAGGGCAGGGGGTCTAGGCGCCCGGGAGCTTCTGCGCTCCTGCTCCCGCCGGCCCAGTGAGGTGCATTCAAGGTTCTTCCTGAGGTTTCGGCATTGGTGAGGAGCATGGATAGGATGCACTCAGGCAGTCCTTGGTCAGCAACTCTTGCCCTGGGCAGCTGTCCAGCCCGGGCATGGAGAAGGCATACTTTGGGGCTTCTCTCCACGGCAGGTTCTGGTGCCTTGTTCTAAGTGATCCACACTTAGTTTCTTAGGTAACTCTTGATCACTGTGGAAACATCTGGTTTCCAAGAAAGAAACCTGGAGTGTCTTTTACCTGGAGTAAATCTTTTACTTTAAAAGACTGATAGGTGAAAATTTCCCACTCATCTCTCCTAGGGGTTATTAATAGTTTGTGCTTGGGGCACCTGGGTGGCTCAGTTGGTTGAGCATCTGACATTGGCTTAGGTCACGATCTCACAGTTTGTGAGCTTGAGCCCCGCATTGGGCTTGCTGCTGTCGGTGCAGAGCCAGCTTCAGATCTTCTGTTCCCCTCTCTGCCTGTCCCTCCCCTGCTCCCGCTCACACGCTCCCTCTCAAAAAATGAATAAAAAACATTAAAAAAATGGTTTATGCTTTTGTTTCCAGACTCTACCAGGAGCACACATATTCAGGATATATTTTACAACAATGGGATTAAACTGTACGTAATGTTTTATAATTTACTCCCCCTCCCCTTAAAATTATACCAAGGATGGCCTTTAATATTGGGACATAGGGATGGCCCTCATTCTAGGCTGAAGAGGAGTCTGTGGTCTGAATGTACCACTGTGTAGCCATTTTTCAGCCAGCGAGTGGCATTGGTTGGAGAAATGATTCCAGGACTTAGAAGGGCTCCCAGAGGTCCACAGGAATGCAGAGCAGTTTGAATTCACTGGAATCACAGGTATTGAGATGCTGCTCCTTTGTGGTGTGGGGGCAGGGTGAGGGGATGATTCTTTGTGGAGCCTTCCCATTGACTGATACCATCTGAGTGGGTTGTAGGAATCTTGGCTCCCAACACAAAGGCCTTGGCTGTTTCTCCTTGGCTGTTTCCAGACCCTGCTCATCACCTGATTGTGGCTGGTGCCACCCTGGCTGTTCCTTGGCAAACAATAGCTGGTGTTTACAGTGACACCCTGACAACCCAGGCTATGATTTTCCCAGGAGTTGGGAAAGGCAGGGGGGGTCCCTCTTGTAGTGTTGAATCCACAAAAGTCAAAGGCCCATGGGGAGTCAAGTACTTCACCCTTTTTGACCACAGGTGTTTCAACCAGGTCCTAACACAGTTGAGGAGGGTTTATTGATAAAGGGCCTGTTTACAAAGGGGAGGGTGAGGTATAGGGAAGTAGGAGGAATGTGGGTAACCAGCAGCCAGTGGAAGCAGAGGGGCTGTTACCATCCCTGATTTCAGGAACATCCCTGAGGATGGAGGGGAGAGTTTGCTGAAACTCCAAAGGCCAGAGTCATTGAGTGAAGACCATCTTGGAGGAGGGCTAGAGTCAGCCCAAGTGTCTCCACAGATTGGGAGCCAGGGAGAAGGCAAGTTGACAAGAAACTGGAATACTGCCCAGACATGCCTGTCACAAAAGTGCTATATAAGGAAGTGCCACGCAAGTTCAGCGGAGGTGGAGATATTCACATTTGGCCTTCGTGATGAAAGAAACCTTTGTGAATGAGGTGGCGTTTGAGCCAGACTTCGAAAGGTACCTGGGATTGTAAGCAACGGAGAGAATAATGGCAGGAAAGCATGCTATGGGCCAGGGAAGAGCGTTAGTAAAGGGACCCATGTGGGAAAGGGTGATGTTCAGTGAAAGGTGCTAACTGTGCTTATAAGGATGATGAAAGACGGGTTGGCTGAAGCTAGAGCCGGGGAGATTCATATAATACCAGCAACATTCAGGGCATCTGGGTGGTTCAGTTGGTTAGGTGTCCCACTCTTGATTTTGGCTCAGGTCATGATCTCACTGTTCATGACATCGAACCCTGTGTTGGGCTCTGCACTGAGCACGGAGCCTGCTTGGGATCCTCTCTCTCCCTGCCCCTCCCTCACTCTCTCTCTCAAAATAAATAAGTAAACATGAAAAAAATGATGTACTGCCAGCTATGTTTGTTGAATTCTTACTCTGTACTGGGTACCTTCCATTACATCAATTATTTCCCAACTTAGGGAGTAGTTATTCTCATTATTATTCTTAATTTACAGCTAGGCAACCATTTAGGGAAGTCAAATAACTTGCTAAGGTGTCCCGGTTAGTAATTGGTGGAGCTGGGATCTGAATTCCAAAGCCTGCATCCCTATCCATGTAATATTCTAACTTGAATTTTTCAACCTAAGGAGTCTGGACTGTTTGGGAGGCAGTAGGGAGTCACTGAAGGTTTAGAATGAGTGGGAGATTAAAAAATGTACTCTAGGACGCAACCCTGACAACAGGAAAAGTGTGGGTTAGGGAGAGACAGGAGGCAGAGAGATGAGTAAGAGAATCCTTAACATCATCTGGCAGAGGGAGAATAAGGATCAGAACTGGGGCGGTTCAAGTGAGAAGGGGGAAGAGACAACAGGTGAGAAAGGGCTTTTGAGAGGAATTGACATCAGATCTCTGCATGCCTTGTCAGATCAGATGTTTCCTCTTTGCCCTATTTACATTAGGAAGAAAAGGTACAGTATGGGATCTACACCATAGGCACTTCGTCCCTGCCTCAATCAGGAATGCTTTCTGTAGAAAGTAAGAGAATACCCAACTAACCAAAAGGATTAATCTTGAGGACCTTTATTGTCTGACTCACAAAGAAGTCTGGAGGCAAGCAGTTTCCAGACTGGTGCTCAAACCTTTTACCCAGAAAGGACTTACGTCCCAACACAAAGTACTTAAAACATCACACAAGTCCTTCGGCAACAACCCCAAATGAAAATTTCTTGTTGGCCTCAGTCCTTGCACCTCTTCCCCCTGGTGTTCAGTCTCCAAACTATTAAGTGATCAGCTTCTTTCCTTCAAGACTAGCATCACATCTCGTTCTTGCTTTCTTCTGGGGAGTCTCCTCAACTTAATCCTTTAGCCATTTGTGCTAGTTTGCTAGGGCTGTGTGTTAGTCAGCTCAGGCTGCCCTAACAAAATACCAGAGACTGGGGGGCTTAGACAACATGAATTTATTTCTCACAGTTCTAGAGGTTGGAAGTTCAAGATCAAGGGGTCAGAAAATTTAGTTGTTGTTTTGTTTTGTTTTCCTGAGGCCTCTCTCCTTGACTTGCCAATGGCTGTCTTCTTATACGGTGCCCTCACGTGGCCTTTTCTGTGTGTGTATCCTTGGCATCTCTTCCTTTCCTTATAAGGACACCAGTCCTGGATTAAGGTGTCACCCTTATGATCTCATTTAATTCTTTCTAAAGGCCCTGTCTCTGAATGCAGTCATATTGGAGGTTAGGGCTTCAGCATATGAATTGAGGTAGGGGGCATAATTCAGTCCATAACACTCCCCAACTCCTACTTACCTTGGAGTTCTTCTGAACATATTAAAAAAACTTTTCTGGGATGCTTGGGTGGCTCAGTGGGTTAAGCGTCCGACTTCAGCTCAGGTCATGATCTCATAGCTGGTGAGTTCGAGCCCCACATCAGGCTCTGTGCTGACAGCTCAGAGCCTGGAGCCTGCTTCAGATTCTGTGTCTCCCTCTCTCTCTGACTCTCCCCCATTCATGCTTTGTTTCAAAAATAAGTAGACGTTAAAAAAATTTTTTTTAAGGAAAAAACCTTTTCTGATTAACAATCTCTGAAACAGAGGTTAGCACGCAGCATGTTTCTTAAGGAGTTCTAAGGATCAACACCCTGTGGAAGGGAAGGGGATAATTGGTCAGAGAGAAGGTGAGTTGCAAGTCAGTATCAGTGGAGGGCTCTGCCAACTCTCTGGGAATTTCTGGGATGTCTTGTGTTGGGAATGGGAAGCGTGGGACCATTCTCCATGTCGGTCAGTCATTGGATGTAGGTGGCCAAAGGAAGGAGGCATGGCCTTGAATGAGTTGGCTCTTTCCAAATGAGGGGATTCCTGGAGGAGCTGATAGTTGTTGACATGAAGCAGACCATTTAACACTGCCCACGAGTCCACATATGTTCTAACCAGGTAAACCCGACACACAGAGTGGCTGATCAGGTACACTGCCTGAAACTACACTCGAGCCTCTGTGGTCTTTTAAGGTTATTAGTGAAGGGGCTAGAATGCAGCCACCATCTATTTTTGACTTGTACCAACATACCGAACTGACCCACTGGTGAACATTAGCTGCTCACGAGGGATTCCCCGTGTGACCATAGGTGTGAGTCGATGGAAAGGTACTGATGTAATTGTGCTGGGTGACCTGGGGGTCTGGTCCTGCCTGTGCTCAATTCCGAATGTATCCCTTTCATCTTGCTTATTTGGTCCAATTAGCACCATGTCAGCGGTAGTGAGCCAATGTGATTTGTTGGATGTTCAGCTGGTCAACCTCTTTGGACTCTATTATGATGGAGAGCAGGAAAGTTAGTCCTGGGACAGAACTATAAAACATATACTCAATGCAAACTGTTTCTGATTTTTTTCTTTTGTAGGAGAGGAAAGGAATGCATTTGCCTGATCAAAGGCTACATACCATGTACCTGGGACATGTTAATCTTTTCTAGCAAAGAGACCCTATCCAGCACAGCAGCTGGTGTGGGTGTGGCCACAGTTTCTCTGTGGTCTTTGACTGGAGTAGAACAGCTATTGCCTGAAAGTTATCTGTCTTGCTAAGCTTCTTTCCTGTGCCTGGCTAGAGAGCAAACTTTGGGGGCATACGTTTTAATTTTGCCTGTGTCTAGTGGTGTTTTGTGTAGCTAGTGTTTGTGGCCCAAGTCTGGGATATACTAGGTGGAAATACAACCCAGGGAACCTACCATTGGGTTGTTCTCTGGGTTCCAAGGTTCCTATTTGGTCCTTCCTTCTACCTTTCAGAATCTTATGTTTTCTTTATGTATATAGTGTCAGGAATTTTAGTGGTACTTAGCAGGAGGAATAGGAAAAAGTACACATATCTTCCTGGAAGTAGAAGTTCCAAGATAACGTTTCAAAGTGCACAAACCACATACGTTTACAAAGGAAACCGATTATATTAAAGCGCAATTAAAGGAATATTTAAAAACTTACAATGGGGATGTATTCACACACCCATTTCTTTATTAATATAGTAAATAAAATATCTAGTGGTGGGTCTGATGGTCACGGTAACATTGAAACCTGATTTGCATAAGTGGTGCTGGGAGAATCTGCCACAGTTGAAGTGTGATGTGAAATGATCTGTGACTTCTGCTGGTGACAGAGTCACTGATGTCTCTAATTTGACTGTGTCTTTTTGCCTCCATTCATAATTGAGGGAAACGGCAGTTTTTTTGTGGTAGGTGAATCAAAATTACAGGTCAATTATTTTCTGATCCCGGTTCATAGACCCACTGAATTCTTAAGCTTGGTTAACAACCCAAGCTTCCAAGGATAAAATTGGAAATATTCTTAGCCTCAAGCCCAGAGCAACAGTAGCAAACCCTGTAAGCAGAGATTTCTGGAAGAGACTTAAAAAAAAAAATCGTCTGAGACCAAAAGCCCCCAGTGGTCAATACGTAAGATGATCAGGCCAGGGCGGCCAAGAGCACGGCTGGATTTGATTAGGGGATGACAAGAAGCCAAGTTTCTGGGCCAGACACTGGATCTCAGGGATTCCTGGTACCCAGAGCCTCGAACACCACCTCAGTGAAGTCGGGAAAGTTCAGTGAAGCCTGGTAGTTGCTGCTTATCCAGGAGAGATTCCATCTGAGAACAGGATGGTCTTTGGTAACTCAACTGGGCAGAGTTTAGAAAGAGGAGGGTTCCCCCACCCCTTCTGACAACCAGCCAGTTACCCACTCTGTGCCTGTTCCTGAAACACAAAAGCGATTTTCTTCTGAGGACATTGTGTTCTGAACTCCGGCATTCAGGGCCTGACTCCCACACAATGACGATCCGGGTAGCCCCTGATTGGATTGGAAGCCGCACTGCGTTTTCATAAAAGGCAGAACCGCTCTGTGAAGCCTTGGAGGGGCACAGAATGCTATGTCTGCAGGAAAATGAACTAAGCACCCCAATTTACGAGTTGCCAGTTGGATCCCATTTGCACAGTGCCGGCCTGATGCCATTCGGAGAGTGGTTAGAAGTTTCTTTTGCCTCATTCCTTGATTTTCTCTTTTCATTGAAGTTATAAATAACGGTGCCTCGCATCTTAATGAAAGGGAGTGGTGTGAACAACCAGAGGCTTCGAAAGGAAACCTGAAATAATAGTGCAGTTGCTAAGGAACAGGGCTGGACAAGTTAATTTTGTTGGCATAACATCTCCCCATTATTTAATCTCCCAGCGTATTCATTTCATCCATCTGTCACCATGTCACCGAAGCCGGGAGGAGCTGCTAATTGCAACACCGACGTTGAGAACAGACCTGTCCAAACCTTGTGTAAATTTCAGCTGTCAGAATGGGGCCCTAGCTTTGATTTTACCATTGGAGAGGCCACCCCCTCCTGTTTCCAGAAGAAAGCTGGCGAGAGCCTCGTCATTCAGGTTCTGCTGGACCAAATGCTTGTGCTCCCCAGCAGTGGCTCTATACCCTGGCTTCTGAACACTAGTTACCCAGTGTGCTTTAAAAGAAAAATCAATGTCTAGGCCCCCTCCCCATAGATTCTGATGTAATTGGTCTAGGGGCAGGGTGCAGGGTGCAGGGATGAGATTAAAAAAAAAAAAGTCTCCTAAGTGATTCTAATGTGCGGCCTGACTGAGAACCGCGGATTTATAGACTCTCCACTGCTGTGTCTCATTTTCAAAATTCCAAAGCCTCTTGGATTTTTGTAGTCCCCTAATCACTTTCTCCCTATCTCATATAAAATAAATACAATACTGAACTTCTTGTGAGCTCTCTGGGCATTGGGCACAGTGATACATGTTGTATCTGCGTGATCTCTTGGAATCCTTACAGCGATCTTGTAAAGTGGGTATTTTTGTCCGCCCAATTTTACAGACAAGAGGCCGACGCTCAGGGAGGTTAAGTGCCCAGCCGAGAAGGGACAGATCCAGGGTTTGGACATGGGCCTTAATCCCAGGAGAACTTGTTGGTCCACACCAGCGCTCTGCTTTCACTCGTGGGTCTGTGCCCACGGGGTCACCTCCACCAAATTTAGGGCTAGCTCTAGTCCCGGTCATGGGCTTTGAGAGCCTGGGATGCTGGTTCAGAGGACCCCGGAGCTGCTCAGTCCCATCCTCAGCCTGGGCCCCGGGTCTGAACTCGGAGGAGGTTCACTTGGGCTCCTCAACTCGACTACCTGGATTCCAATCCAGCCCTCCCCCTCTCCCCTTTCTTTTTAAACTTGTGAGTGACCTTGGCCAAGTGTCTTAGTTTCTGTAAGACCCAGCTTCCTCACCTCTTGGTGAAAATGACAAGTGTACCTGCTACGTAGAACAATGCAAAGATTGAATGAACTAATACACATAAAACACTTAGAGTAGGGTCTGGCACACATTTACTCATGAAAGGTTAGTTTTTCCCCCAAGCTTGACTGCGATATAATTGACGTATAATATTGGGTAAGTTTAATGCATATACTGTGTTGGTTAGATACACTTCTGTATTATAAAGTGATGAGCACCGTAGTCTTAGCTAGCACCTTCATCACATAATTTTTTTTGTGGTGAGAATATTTAAGATCTTTTCTCTTGGCGACTTTCAAGTATATAAGGCAGAATCATTAACTATGATCACCTTGCTGTATACTAGGTCCCTAGAACTTATTCATCTTATAATTGGAAGTTTGTATTGTTTGACCAACATTCCAGTCCCTCTCCAGTCCCGCCTGTCCCCGCCTGCCCCGCCCCCCCCCCCCCCCCCCCGCCCGCCCCAGCAAGCCAAGCCTTCTTGGTAACCACAATTCTATTCTCTGTTTCTGTGAGTTAGGCTTTTGGAAATTCCACATCTAAGTGAGATCATAGTATTTGTCTGTCTTTGTCTGATTTATGTCACTTAGCGTAATGTCCTCAAGATTCATCCATGTTGTCACAAATTGCAGGATTTTCTCCTTTCTCATGGCTGATGGATATACATAATCTCACGTTTTCTTTATCCATGTGTCTGTTGATGGACACTTAGGTTGTCTCCATATCTTGGTTACCATGAATAATGTTGCAACCCAAATGGGGGTGCAGATATCTCTATGAAATCCTATTTTCATCCGAAAAATTAGCTATTACAGTCATACTTATCACCACAGAGCTAGCACTCAGAGGTTGCCTTATTCCCCCACACTCCTGAAGCCCAGAGATGTCTCATACCCAGCATGGTGTCTGGGTTTCAGGTGCTGGGCAGCTCCAAGGCTGTCTCTGGGCTTCCTGAAGTTGCTGCCTCAACTTCCTGGTTCAAATATAGGCAACTGACCTCGGAGACTGAATGCTTACCTCTGCCTTTGGTCTATAAAACCATAGCAGGTGTGGCACGCGGGTGGCTCAGTCAGTTAAGCATCTGAGTTCAGCTCAGGTCATGATCTTCCGGTTCGTGAGTTTTAGCCCTGCTTCAGGCTCTGCACTCTTTCTGCACCTCATGGGATTCTCTCTCTCTCTCTGCCCCTCACTCACTTGTGCTCTCTCTCTCTCTCAAAAAACAAAACAAAACAAACATATCAGGTGACCAGGACTTTCTTCAAATGTGTTAGTGGGAGCTCTTTCAGTGTCAAGGGAGAGGAAACCCCGTGAAATTGGCTTTAAGCAGGCAAGGAATGCTGGTTGAAGTAAATTGGAAAGTCCAGGGCTGGCTTAGGCATGATAGATCCTGTGACTCATTGGAGGTCCCCACTCATCTGTTTCTCTCTTACCACTTCTCAGAGCTCTTTTCCTCTGTGCTTTTCTAGAAGCTCAGGCTTACAGCCTTATGACTAGCAAGCCAGCTGTAAAGGAATTTCTTAACTGCAGTAATTCCAATAAAAGTCATGGAATGGGCTTGGATCAGATCCACTAGTTCAAGGCCAGCAAGGCAACAGTATCCAGCCTGGCCTCCTCTGGCTTGGAATGGAGAAGTTTGCTTTCCTAGATATCAACAAATCAAACTAACTCCACATGTTACAGCCATCTAGATAGAAAGTGAGCTCAGCCTGGTGCCCAGACAACGCTCAGGAGTCCATTTTACGGCTTGTTTACAGACAAGAGTCTGGGTTTGAAAAAAAAAATTAGATTTTGATGGGGTTGGGGAGAGGAAAGCTGATTAAGAACATCAGCTTCCCCTTCAGATATTAAAAACAAATAAAAACCTGGTAGGATTTAGATGATCTGTAAGAGGATTCAGTGCTCAAAGGGCTGTGTCCAAATCTGTGTGAGCCTTGAGCGCCACCTTGTGAGAAAGAGTGGTATTTTCCTAGGATGAGCTTCTCTCCAGGGAAAAGCTTCAAGCACCTCCCCCCACCAACCCTCAATATTGAGTAGTGCTGGGCTCTCTGCTAGGGGCACAGAAATGACAGTCCTCACCATGAGGAGCACCCCCCCGCCCACACCCAGATGATACAATACTGTACACTATTTCAGAGTATAAGAAATGTCCAACAGGGGGCTCCAGAGAGGGAGGCATCATCTCTTTCCAGGCACTCTGAAAGCCAGCCCAGAGCCGGCATCCCATAAATGCTTGATGAATAGATATGGTTCCTTCCAAGATTCCGCATTATCTGCTCTATTTTTTCTTACGGACAAAGGCCTTGGGCTAACATTAGTCTCTGGCATATTCTCAATTTTCTCAAATGTAGACATTTCTTCTCTCACTGCTACGATTCGTCTTCCTGTCCAGAGTTTTAGGATCGATACTTGCCCTTGCCATCTGCCCCTCAATCAATGAAAGGGTCATTATATATCCATGTCTCTGCAGAGGCTGAAGTCTGAGAACCCCCTCCAGCTCTCTCTGTGTTCTCGGAACTGAAATCATTTGTGGTGTGTCCTCGTCCGTACACACACAGGCAGGGAGAGCCAGTGGGCTCAGCAGAGCCAGGTTCCCCAGAGCCCACAAGCAGACCGAGAGCATTGGGGGGTTTGCTTTGCCATCAAGGCTGTGACTTTGTACCTTTTTGATAAGCTGTCCCACCCACCAAAGGGCAGGAAGTCCAGGACGCTGGGGCCCATGCTCCTCTGTAGTCTGCTAAGCTCCGCCCACATCTCATTTTCCTTCAGCTGGGAGAAAGCCAATCAAATTGAGGGAGCCCCCAGTCCCAAGCCTTCTCTCTGCTTGTGGGGAGCCAGGCCTAGTCTCACCCTTGCCATTCCCTGTTTGGGGCATCATATTCTCTGAGTGTCACAGTTGCCAGCTGTAGTAGGCACTACAAGAGGGAAGAGCCTGGGTTATTGTAACGGAATGATAAATTATGGAAATGAGTATTGATGAACCAGTATCGATGCTTAACCGACTGAGCCACCCAGGCACCGCAATCTGATTTTCTATTTAAAAGGATCCCTTTATGAGGTGCCTGGGTGACTCAGTCGGTTAAGCATCCGACTTCAGCTCAGGTCATGATGTCACAGTTTGAGGGTTCGAGCCCTGCGCTGGGCTCTGTGCTGACAGCTCGGAGCCTGGAGCCTGCTTCGGATTCTGTGTCTCCCTCTCTCTCTGGCCCTCCCCTGCTCACACTGTCTCTCAAAAATAAACAAATGTGAAAAAAAAATTAAAAGGATCCCTTTGGGCAATGGCATGAGAGGCCTAGAAAAGGAGGGGGAGAGTGGATGAGTTAGGGGCTCCTGCACAGGTCCAGGTGGACTGTGAGGAAGGCTTGATCTGGGGTGGCAGCGGAGAGGGCAAGCCTCGGATGTGATCTCTGCCGGGACTTGCCAATGGATTGGATGTGGTAGATGGGAGGGAAAGAGGATACGAGGGTGGGTCCCCTGGTTTTGGTCTGGACAACCGGCAGATGATGGCACCATGGGGAAGATGAAGGTGGGAAGAGGAAGGGACGGCAGATGTGGTGTGGAGATCAAGAATTCTGGTTTGGCCATGTTAAGTTGGAGAAACTACCCAAGTGAGCTTTCAGGGGGACTAGATGGCACTTTGAGAACGACCAGGATGGGAAGTGGCCTCAACCTCTGTCTCAGGCGGAGGTCCCCACTTCTTACCACTGACCCTTTCTTAAGGGCTGTTTCCTCATCTGAGAAAGCTCTCACCTGCCTCATGGCTGCGTTAGAAAGATTTGGTGCGTTAATGTAGGGGAAGCACCTGCCCCAAGACATGGTGGGCTTTACTGGTCCAAGGGAAATTCCCTGCCCCTGGTTCTCCAGAACCTTCCTTTCAGTACAAGGAAAAGCCCTTGCGATGTCTGCCTGGGGCTCCAGCTACCCTCCTAAATGACCAAATGTGCCAAGTCTCCTTCCTCCACCAGATGTCAGGCCAAAGCTGTGGAAGGAAAGTGGCTCTTGGGCTCTGCAAGGTGGCAGCACCCCCCTCCCACCGCCCCCAGCTTGGAATGCTAGCCTCCCACGGGTCCCCGGCTGGGAGAGCTGGGAAGGGCAGTGAGGGTAGGGAGGAGACATTATGGGCTCCTGGCACCTGGCCTCAGGCTGGATTCCTGCAGCTCTGGGCTCTAGCGGGTGTGATGGGGCACCTGTCCTGTCCGTGAGAGCTCAGAACTCCTGACCAGCTGGGAAGAACACAGATTCCTAGGCCCTCTCAGATATACTTGTTTTTGATGATGGTGGCATACTCGAAACCCGTCTTTTTCTGTTGATTGAACTGGAGGGAACAGTGGCCACATTTCATCACAATTCACTTCCCCTTGGTGGGGTGGGGGGAGGGAGTTCTTGGGGAAACAGCCACACATATTGATCTGCCCTGTGCCCAGGTGGTTAAAGCCAGCCCAGGCAGAGACTTGTCTGCATCGTAGCTTGTCTGAAACATAAACAGGGAGCCCCAAGCCCGTGAGAGTGAGGCAGGGGCTTCTGGAATCTTGCTCTAGACTTTTGCTCTAGAATTCTGCTCTAGAAGGACTCTAGCCTCCTGATAATCCTGACTTGCTCAGCTGAATCAGAATGCGTGTCCCTTTCATTCCCTGCACTAATCATGTTGCTCTTTGATATCTCCTCTGGTGTCGCATGTTTGATTTCTGTCTGTTCTACCGGACTGTACGTCCCACGAAGGCATGAACGATATCTGCAGTGTCTCCAGCCCCTCATGTGGTTTATTTGTTGGATCAATGGGAACTGAAGGAGTGAATACATTGATGGGGACAAACTGGTGCTCCAGTGTCAATATGGACTCCCGTGAAAACATCCTAGTTTTATGAACCAGCCTTGGGCAAGTTATAAAAACTCTTTGGGCCTCCACCTTCTCATCTGTAAGACAGGAAGAATATAGTGTCTGTCACACAGGGTGTGCACAGGGGTGTGGAAGACGATCCAGGTGAAGTGCTCAGCACATTGGCTGGCCTACAGTCAGTGCCGTAGAAATACTAGCTATTTGTTCTGGGTCCCTATGGCTGTGTAGCAAACCATCCAAGACCAAGTAGCATGAGACATTAACGGTTTTATTATGCTTATGGATTTTGTGGGTCGGGGATTTGGAAGGCACAGAGGGGTACTCTTTTCTGTTCTGTCATGTCAGTAGGGACCTCAGCTGGGACTCAAATGGTTGGGGGTGACATTAAATTATTGGGGGTGGGAATAGGTGGGGCTGGAGGATCCACTTCTAAGACATTCTTCACTCAACTGTTTGGTTACTGGACTGAGGATGCTCAACTGGCACTCTTGGTAGCTGGAAGCTTCTGTGTGGTCTCTCCAGCATGGTGGTCTCAGGGTGGCTCTGGGCTCCAAGAGCAAGCTTTCCAGTTATGAGGGCAAAAGCTGCATGGTCGTCTTTGATGACCTGGTCTTAGAGTCACATGGTAGTGTTTCTGTCACAGTCCAAGGTACAAGTAGGTACAAGCCCACCCATAACCAAGGGGAAGGGACACTGCCCCACCTCCCAATGGGAAGAGTACCAATGAATTCATGGCTATGTTTTAAAACTGCAACACCATCCTTTTTATTTTAAAAATTTAAAATGTTGACACAACTTCAGACTTTCATAAAGTTATGAGAGTAGTTCAAAGAATTGGTATTACTCTTCACTGAGCTCCACATGGTAACCTTTAACATTTGCTTTATCCCCCTCTGTCTCTCTCTCTCTACTTCTATATTATTAATTTTTTGCTGAAATGTTGAGAATAGGTTACAGACATGATTAAGACTTTATCCCTGTCTACTTTTGTATGAATTTCTAAAAACAAGGACCTTCTCTTAGATAGTCATAGTACAATGTCTGAAATTATTAATGTTATTACATGTTAATGTTAATCCATTATCCATTATCCATTATTTCCAATATGAGACCAGACCCAGACTACGATTGTCTATGAACTCAATTATAAAGACACAGTGTAAGTGTATTTATAGCAGAAGAAAACCCAGCATCGTGTGTTGTGCTCAGTTGTCACATTTCATCAGTTTCCTTCAAACTGGAACAGTTTCTGAGACTTGTTTTATATTTTGTGGATTTATATTTTTGAGGACTCTAGAGCAGTCAAGCTTTTAGAAGACCCCTCCTTTGGGTTTGTCTGATGTTGCCTCGTGATTAGATTCAGAGTGTGTGCTTTCGGCAGGAATGATGTCGTGATCTGTCAGTGCATCATATTAAGAGACACATGCTATTGATCTGACCTATTGCTGATGATGTTAAAGCTGATTGTTTGACGTAAGTTGCTTGGTAGGTTTCTCTACTGCAAAGTTGCTATTTTGCCATTTATAATTAATAAACATATTATGGAAAGATACTTAGTAACCACATAAATGTTCATATGTCAAAATAAAAATTTCGCTTACTGATTTGATTATCCATTGAGTATTCTTGCCTTAATCAATTTGGCCGGACAGGTGATTTTATAATCCTATCATTTCTTCTACATTTATTCATTGACTTTCCTCGGTAAAGAAGAACTTTTCCTTCTTATCTATTTATTCATGTAAGTATGAATATATGTGTTTGCTTGTTTACATTAGTGTGGATTCTTATTATAGTCAATAGGTCATAAGCTTTTACTATCATTCTATATTTTGATGCGCACTTGTCCCAGATTTTGCCATTAGATACCTTCAAGTTGGCTTCCAAGTCCTTTTGATGGGTTGTCATTGTTTTTGAACACTTCCTTACTTTTGGGCATAAAATGTTCTAGGTTCTAGGTTCATCTTTGCACTTTTCCTATTTCCACCCTGGAATCAGCAATTTCTCCAAAGAATTCTGTTTTGTTTTAATGGATCAGAGTATTTAGAAACCAATATCTGGATGCTTATAGCTTACTGCTACTGGGATGACATTGCTTCTAGGCCCTTGTAGTGAATATAGCTAAGACATAGATGTATGTACACACACACACACACACACACATCTATTTTCATGTTGAGTAGTCTGTATATGTTAAGACCCATTGTTCACACTGATACTACCAGTTCCAACCCAGCATTACAGGGTATATTCTAGCTTTTCCCTTTTCCGTCTCTGTAACTCCTTTATCTACCAGTGAGAAACCTGGCCCCCATTATTTATTTGCTCAGCCCTAGCGTATACAAAAAGTAGCTTCAGCACTGCTAACCCATGGCTCTGTGAGAAAAACAAGACTAACTACAGAGTTTCAATATTTGTTTAGTAAATTTTTAATCTTTAGTGTATGGACATATTGTCCATATCAAAAGTTGGTTGGGTCACACTATCCTCATATATGGGGGAATCAGGGTGCCTGGGTGGCTAAGTTGGTTGAGCATCTGACTTCAGCTCAGGTCATGATCTCACGGTTCATGGGTTCAAGCCCTGCGTCGGGCTCTGTGCTGAGAGCTCAGAGCCTGGAGCCTGCTTCGGATTCTGTGTCTTCCTCTCTCTCTGCCTTTCCCCTGCTCCCTCTCTGTCTCTTTCTCTCAAAAATAAATAAACATTAAAACATTTTTTTAATTTAAAACAAGGGAACTGAAGGAAGGTCAAGGAAACATGACCTTGGACCAAGCCAAGAAATCTCCTTCCAGTGTCAAATTTTCTAACCGGGGCTTGCTTCCCCCACAAGGCTCTCAGCATCTCAGCCAGGAGCTGCTGGTCTCTGTGGGCACCATCCCTCGGGACCATTTGACACTTTGCTTCTCACCAGAATGCTTATGTGGGACCTCTGAGCATTCTATGTCAGGGCTTGGCATGAGAGGAAATAATTGAATAACTTGGATTATTTCATTATTAGCTGAAGATCAGGAAAATGTTGAAGACAAATCTGATTGCAAACAAAATAGTGTTGTCTACTTAGAGAATAATTTCTTTCTCCCTGTAGTTGGGCTGCCTTGGGGACTCATCTGGCAGAGGTCAAAGGGGTGATGGTGGCCATCAGGATCTTGCTCCTGATTTTCATGGGTGTCCCTTTATTGCCAGGATGGAGTGGTGCTAGTCATTAGTCTGGGATAGATATTCTTTATGGTGTTAAGGAAATATTCTATTCAGTTTACTAAAAGTTTCTAACAGGGAATGATAAACTGCCATTGGCATTTATAGAGATGATGATTAGGTTTATTTTACTTAGCAAGTACGTAGGTAGGGCTTCCTAAACACCAGACATTGGTGTAAACAACTTTAAAAATGTGAATTTTTCAATCCCCACAACAACCCCATAAAGTAGATAATGTCAGTATCTCCATTTTTCAGTGAGAGAACCGAGGTACAGAGAAGTTTGATTTTTTAAACGTTTTTTAATTTATTTTTGAGACAGAGAGAGACAGAGCATGAACGGGGGAGGGGCAGAGAGAGAGGGAGACACAGAATCGGAAGCAGGCTCCAGGCTCTGAGCCATCAGCCCAGAGCCCCACGCGGGGCTCGAGCTCACGGACCACGAGATCGTGACCTGAGCTGAAGTCCGATGCTTAACCGCCTGAGCCACCCAGGCGCCCCGAGAGAAGTTTAATTGCTTGATAAAAGTCAGCATCAGAGGAAAAGCCATGTTTCCAACCCAGGGGCTCTAGCTTCAAGGTCTTCTGTTTGACTTCTAAATCTGGGCTGTCCCTGTGCTATGTCTTTTATGATCCATCGATATGATAAATTACATCAATAGCTTTCCTGCTATTGAGCAAGCCTTATATTCCAAATCATAATTGGTTATGGTATTACTATTACTTGAAATTTTGCTTATTTGCTTATTGATTTGCAATTTAAATTTTATCTATATTCATAATGTTGTCTCTTGTTTTTTTCTTTCCATGGTACTGTGTCAAGGTTATGTTAAGCTTAATGAATTGAATTGGGAAACTTAGGATCTATTTCAGACTTATGGAACTATTTATATATGGAAATGATAGTTTCTTGAATGTTAAATGAAATAGGCTATAAAACCATTTGGGCTCAGGGGCCTTGTAAACTACTTTTCCAATTCTCTCCTACTCTCAGTTTTTTGCAGAGTTGCTAGTCTGCTCAGATTTTCTATTTATTTAAGAAAATTTGGACAGTTTATATTTTTCTAGAAAACCATTTTATCAAGCTTTTCAAATTTATCATCACAGAATATACCTGTTACTTCTCCATGATTGAAAATAACTTCCAGGGCGCTTGGGTGGCTCAGTCTGTTGTGTCCGACTCTTGATTTTGGCTCCAGTCGTGATCCGAGGGTCATGGGATCGAGCCCTGTGTCAGGCTCCACGCTGAGTGTGGAGCCTGCTTGGGATTCTCTCTCAGATTAAAAACAATAAAATAACTTCCATATCTTTGTTTATATCCCTCCACTTATTTCTGATTCTTAGGAACTGTTTTCTCTTTTTTTTCTTGATCACATTATCTGGACATTTGTTTATTTTACTGTGATCTCTTTCCTCTTGTTTTCTGATTAATAAATGCCTCCTTTTTATATTTATTGATGCTTTTCTCCTGCTTTTCTTAGCTTTGCTGTCATTGCAAAGAACATTTTCCCTTCCGGTTAAGGTTGAAATCAGAAAAAGGATTTTTTTTTTTTCCCTAGAAAAATTTCATGATGTTTTATTAACAAGATTATCAACACCGTGGCAAAGGCTTCTGTGACCCTCTATCAATTAATCCATTTACACATTCAGTAAAGCAAATTTATTTTTTAAAAAGGGTGTGCTACCGAATGGTTACATTAAACGTCTTTAGAGATATTTGGGCTATTACAGAAGATCAGTTTGTAATTCATATCAAGCATTGCAGGTAGCACTTTCAATTTCCTATCACCATCTGGACTGTCAATTTTCGTGTGCACACACATAGAGGGACCCATCTTCATTTATCTGCCATTTGCAATTAAAAGCTCTGTTTAGCCTAATGCTTCTCAATATGATCTGGGTCCCACTGTGCTCTTTCAGAATAATGATAGCTCAGGATTTAGGGCTGTGGAGGCCTACTTTTACATGGACACGTTTTTAATGGAGAAAAGGCAATGAAAACAACATGCGTTTATTCAGCAGCCACGTTTTCGACTGTTGGATGGGAGCTAAGTGAGTTAGAAAAGCGGAGAAAACACCCAAGCACTTGAGATGCTCACAGTGCTGTTCACCATGCACCAGCAGTGTGCAAGATGCTTTTCATGTACTTTGTGATCGTCCTTATGAGAGCTCCTCAGAAAAAAAGTAAGATCAGTGTTAGTGTCTCCATTGTACAGACTAGGAGCCTTGCTTAAGAGAAGTGAAATCACTTACCTATAGACACAGAGCTAGTAAATAAGTAGGTTTGGTGTTCAAACTGAGGTGTCTCAGAATCAAAACCCACATTCCATCCTCTTGTTGGTGGTTTTCAAATTTCAGGAGTCCCCAAGAATATGACTAGCTTTATATCTCATTTTCTGTGTGTACGTGTTCATCTGGATACTTTCTACTGACCTGGCCAATACTGGACAAGCTTTTCTTTCACCCGTTTTGTGTATTAGGCTTATACAACAGATTTCACTTGAAGAAAGAGTCTTGTGGATGTCTTGCCTTCATTCTTAAAAATCATTCTAACTAGAGTTGTAATTCTGATTAAAGTAGCATGTATTGAGTTAGCCCTTCTGCTGATAGGGGGCTCTCTCTCCCCATCAGGCTGGATATATGCACCAGAAGCTTTGCAGAGCCCACATAGGAAACTCAGGCAGCTGGTCTACCCAAGGAGCTGACCTAAGAAGTGGTGGGAGAAACAAAACTTGGGGTGAAATTAAAGACTTGTTCTCCCTTTCCCATGATCATGAGTTCTCTGTTCCCATTCCCTATATCATGGGGGAAGCACCCCAAAACCAGCTCTTCTGTGTGTGCCTATCATGAGAAAACCAAACTGGTGTTCTCCTAGTCTTGGAGTGATAGCCACACCAATATCAAAGGTCAAACAGTGATCTTGAAAGCCATTTCAGGGAAGACACAAAGGTCCACATCTCAATGATGGCTTGGTTGAGAAAGTCTCTTTGAGGAGTTCCCCTGCTTTTTCTCAGGGTTAAAGTGAGTATAAAGACTTTCATCACTGGATTTCAGTTTCCCATCTGAAAGGAGAGAGGGAGGTGTTACAGATCTACCAAAGGATACCCAGCCAGTGAGCTGCTGAAGGGTTTTCTCTGGTGTGGATCTGAAACATGAATGGCTCACGGATGCATCTCAAGTAGGTTGCAGGTAGTCTGGGGGCCAGTGACTGCCCCTAGTCACCGAGTGGAGGAGAGAGAACCTTTGATGCATTGGCTCAGTGGAAACTCCAGATAGAAAACAGTCTTAAAAACTGGTAGTTGGAATTTTCATCCGTCTTGCTAAAATAAGGTGATGTTTTGGATGGATCTTTAAAGGGAAACTTGACAAATACAGAAAATATTCTAGACAATTTTGTTTGCATTTTTTAAACTGGACTAGACATGGATAGAAAAAAGAAATAAATGGAACAGCTTGTGTACCCCACTCTTATCCAGCAATAATAATAATTGATACCATTTATTAGTGTCTCCCATGTACAAGAGGCTTAAAACAGTTACCACCAAACAAACCTGATGAAAAAATGGAGACCCAGAGATATCAACGACCTGCTCAGTGGTTGCTCAGGTCGTAAATGGTAGAAGGGGATCTAAGCCCAGAGCCTGATCACTTCCCACAATGCAACACTGCTCTTACCATAAGGCATATGGTTGTCTTCAAGACTGAATGTCAGAGATTTCTTCATTTTTATCCAATTTTTTATTTATCCATTTTTATGTATCCATTTTTATTGGGTCTCCCTTGGAGGCATCAGCTGGCTCTGAGAGACCTGGTATCTATGAAGATAAATGCCTTCAGCTTTCAGTCTTATACAAACCATTTTTATATATCCCCAACAATCTGGTCCAGCTGTTCTTAGGTGGAGCCAGGCAAGGGAGGCATCTGCAGAGGGTGGTTGGATTTTCAGTACCTGGAGCAGGTGTGGGGCCTGCATACAGTGAGGAGGGCATTGGTGTCCACGTGGGGGTGGCCTAGTGAGGGGTGTCAGAGCATGTCGTGGAGTATGGGAACTCATGTAGCATGGAGGAGTGTGAACATGGGTAAATCTGAGCACGAGTAGGATGAGGACAGCGGCCAACATAGGGTGTTGGAGCCTCAGCAGGGTGAGCGAGGCATCTGTAGCAAAGGTGTTGGAGCCCCAGTATCCACAGTGTGTAGCCAATGTGTGGACAGTGGGGCAGTGTTTGAGCTGCTCCTCTAGGACCAGCGTTACTTCTGCTTTTTTGAATTTTGCTGGTTTAGTCCCCTTTGATCTGGGCACCACCCCAGCAACTTCCCAATACCCCCGCCCCACCCCTCTCCCACTGAAGCTGGTAAAGGTTAGGCACGAGCCTCTGGCCACCAGAAGATGATACACAGAGCCCACAAACACCTTGAAAAGCATCAACAGCAGGTCTGCTGTGATGCCTGGGAGAAATGGCCAGGCAGTGTGTCCTGGCATCATGGTGCCAGGACAATCATTAGCTTTGTTTCATTCAAGTTGATGGGAAACAGCAGGAAATCACACCCAGCCTTCCAGAGGCTTCTATTGGATATACCCCCAATCTACTTCTCCATTTATAATTACATGTATTAACAAGTTCATGGCGGTGATACATGAAGAAGCATATTATGTAATCAGATTGTCTTTGATGGTATAGTTAATGCTAATGTGATGATTATGTGTGAACATTTAAATATATGACACTCATTATCAAAAATTGATTTAAGGACCAGACACCAGTCCTCCCCCACCCAGGTTCTTTTATGTTCTTTGTCTCTATGTTCTTACTAATTCAGTAGGATGGCATGTGTCTAACTCATTCTTTAATGAAAGGACCTGAATGGCATTCTGTTAGCTGTGACAGCCAGTTGTCCTGAATTCTTCTCTGGAATCACCGGCACAAAAGCTGACCCAAAGTCCTTCTCCCGTATAGACCCTGCTCCTGCCGTTGGGAAATGAAATACATAAAAAATAGAAACTTAGGGGGCTGTCTCTGGTTTGACAAAAGCGGAGGCTTTAGTCTAGGGTCTATCTCTAATTATCCATGTGACCCAGCCCAAGCCCATTAGGCCCTCTGGGACTCACTTGTAATGTGGGTAGATAAAATGTCAGCCTGCAGGGGACAGGTTACATAAATTATGGTACGTACGGTAAAATACCACAGAGCTCTTAGAAAGACTGAGGCAGGTAGATCTCAGTTTTTGGCAGGTCCAAGATCTGTTGGTTGAAAAAATATTTCACATATAGTACGATCTTATTTTTTAAAAAAGTAGGGGTGCCTGGGTGGCTCAGTTGGTCAAACATCCGATTTCGGTTCAGGTCACGATCTCACGGTTCATGGGTTTGAGCCCCGTGTCAGGCTTTCTGCTGACAGCTCGGAGCCTGGATCTGCTTCGGATTCTGTGTGTCCCTCTCTCTCTGCCCCTTCCCTGCTCATGCTCTGTCTCTCTCTCTCTCAAAAATAAATAAACATTAAAATTTTAAAAAAAGGTTTTGTTTCTTAAAAAAATAAAGTAAATAAAATAAATAAAAAAGTAATTAAAATATGCTCATTGGGAAAAAATATCTGGAGGACTATGTGCCGAACCATTGTTGATATTTAACTCCGATGGGTGAGCTTGTAGATGATTTTTGCTTTTTTGGGGTGGGGGGAGGATTTTTGTTTCTTAGACCAAATATTTCTGAAATATTTTGAACATCTTTTCCCCTAAAGTTTATTTATTTGAGAGAGAGAGCTGGGGAGGGGCAGAGAGAGAGGGAGAGAGAGAATCCCAAGCAGGCTCCAATCTGCCAGCCTAGAACCCGATGTGGGGCTTGATCTCACAAACCTGAGATCATGACCTGAGCTGAAACCAAGAGTCAGATGCTTAATGAACTGAGTCACCCAGCTGCCCCTTGAACAATACATAACATGCAAATATTTTGTTTTTAAGCAGGAGAAAAAGGCAAATAAGAATTTACAAATAGGGGAAAACACAGATGTTCTCTATGTTCCCATCATGCTTGAAATAACACTTTTCTAAGGTCATTGTCCTTTCTGCAGCTCTGTGCCATCACAGAAACTGGGGACAGACTGGGTCTTTGAAAGTCTTTGAGAACTTTATTAATTGCAATACAAAATCAGGACTGGAGCAGTGGGAGCTAAGAGGCTGTGTATGGGCTGTATAACATGTACATGACAGTGCATTGCTCTGCGGGGGCCTGTGGGACAGGAGGTTTATCCAGACACTCATTCGAAGGCTCTCCTTGAGGCTCATAAGAAAAGCGGTATTTCCCCCCACATCCCCCCACATCCCCCCAGCCCGCCACCCGTCCTGAGCAGGCACCAAGCTGTTCCTAGGCAGGGCTTTCCCAACTAAATTGCTTTGGTGTTTCACAGTCAAAATGGCACCTGCCAGACACATGGGAGGGAGATCCCTGACCCATCGTGGTTTTGTTTGGGGATGTAGGTCCTTGGAGAAGCTGAGGGAGGTTGCAGAGGCGGCTCAGGCCAGAGGGTGCGTTTGGGCTCGTCCAGGACAGGGAAGGGAGTGCATTTGTGTATGTGTGGGGTATGGCCCATAAATGCTCTGGTCCTGGGTCCCACTGGCCTGCTGCAGTCAGATGTGGGGATGGGTGTGGGCTGATCTAGAGGTACTACTAAAGCTGAGATGTGGGGTGCAGAGGGAGAGGGGGCCTTTAGCTGACCCCTCACTCGGTGGAGTGGGTGCTGTGGAGAACCTTCGTGCTCACCCAGGCAGCGGGGCTGGGAACATCGCTCAGCAGAAGGATCAACAGTGATTCGGCGACCCCGGCACACTAAGCGTGGGCCTTACCCACCTTTTCTGGCCACCGCATAACCCCCGGGATGTCATGTGACCCTCATAAACCTCTGCTTTCAAAACGTGATTGAGATGGAGTTTCTAGTGACATAGGCTCAGAGCCAGATCTAATTTAATTTGATTTTTTTTTTCTTAAAGAACGTAATATGGCCTTTTTCTTTTTGTCATCTGAGTGTTGTGGAGCAAATTTACAGCCGTTACGTGTTTTTCTTGGGCTCCCCTGCAAAGACTTGGCCCTCTCTTAGGCACTTCCTGACCTTTTCTTATGCTGAACTTTAGCAGGTGCTCAAAAATGGCAGGATAGGAGCCCTGTTATCACCTTTCCCAATGAGGTCACCGCACATGATACGTGGAATTGGCAATCGTGTTGTGGGATACCACTGCATGCTGAACATTAGCAACTGATACCATAGCCTTTCCTGGGCAAATGTTTGGAAAGTAGCCACGAAGCATCAAAGCTGCCAGTGGCCCAAAGAGGGTGGCCAGTATGCTGTCCCACCCTCCAACTGTATCTGCTGTGGCTCCAACCCCCCCCAACCCCCCCCCCCCCCCCCCCCAGTCCTCCCTGCTGGCTTCCCTTGTGACCATTAGTCCCTGCAGTGAGAGGCCTGGATCTTGTCATTTTGGGCTTGGCTCATATTGGGCACTTGGCAAATGCTAAACAGAGTGAATTGGTTCACGGATGGTCTTCTGTGAGCATCTTCCGGGAGCACAGATCTGTCCCCGAATTAATAAACAACACAGCGAGTCCCTCCCGCGTGCCCGGGGCTGCCGCAGCCCCACAGGTGCCTCATCTCAGCCCTCGATGTCATCAGCAGCAAGTCCTTGGCTCTCCCAGGAGTGTGACAGGGAGAGGACCAAGGAGGATGGAGCCTGACACCCGCTTCTCTTTCTGCGTGTCTTTCTTATGCCAGTTGAAAAGGAAAATTTAGATTTCGATGAAGATTCCCAGCCTCCCCCTGCCACCACCCACCCAGCCACCCCCGCTCAGATAAGTAGATGGTACACCCCCGCTGCGGGATCTGGGAGGGCTTGAGGCCTTTCCCTTAGGACCAAGCACTGCAGGGTGGAGGCTATGAACTCGAGGTATGCAAAAAGCCACTCATTCAGATGCTAATTCCCTCATTAGTAGATCATTGTTTTCATCAGACGGTCTTCCTTTTGGTCTTTTGGGTCTTTTATGGTGGTACGTGAGTCAGGTGGCAGGCTCAGGCCTTGAACAAGCTGAGAGGGGTCATTTTGCTGCCCAGTTGTCTCTGTTACCCGGCTTTGCAGATGAAGGCACTGTCATGTTGTAGGCAAAACTCTGCCTGCTGTGCGGGATGTCTGTTCCCCTGCATCAGGGCTTCCGGGAAAGATGTGTCCTGTTGGGCCAGGACCTGCAGGGTAGAAAGTCAGGGGCAAAAGACTGGGAGATGGTTATGGAAAGTCCAGATGCAGAAAAGACTTAGAAACCAAAGGTTGAGATGGAACAGGGAGATGGCAATCAGGAGCCAGACAGGTTAGGCAGCTGGACTGGACAGGACCAGAATCCTAATAACTAATAATCCACTTACTGTTACTGGGCTAATCATAGAGTTTTACATGGATTATCTCAGTTCAGCCTCAGTAATCCTGTGATGTAGGTGCCGTTAGCGTCCCCTTCTAAAGATGAGGGAACTGAGCCCAGAGAGGTTAAGTAACTTGTACAATGTCACACAGCCTGTAAGCTGGGGTTTGTACCTAATTTGATTGCAGAGCCCCCCCTGCCAAAAAAAAAAAAAAACAACCCCACAATGATATATTGTCTTCTGGTCGGTGGGGGCACACAGCAGAAACAAAATGTTCTAGACACAGGGGCAATGCCAGGTTCCGATAGGAAATATTTCATATCCTTTTAGCTGAAGAAGTCGACACCAGCCTCTTAGGCCCACGTCTAGCCTTAGGTTGTAGGGGAAGGATTTAACGACATTTATTTTATGCCAAGTGGTTTCATATTTGTTTTCTCATTTAATCACAACAATTCTGTAGGGTTTATTCCTATTCATACACAAATAAACTGAGGTTTAGGGAAGCTAGATAACGTGTCCAAGGTCATACAGCTAATAAGCAGTAGAGTTAAGACTCATGCCCAAGTTTGCTTCCCAAGCTCAGGCTCTTTTGTTATAATACTCTTTCTTCAAGTGGTTGCTGAGTAACCTTAGTTTCAGAGTTTCCCAGCGACGAATGGTATCCATGGCAAGTAGGTTTGAGAAGTGTTGCAGGTACATTTTTATGTATTAAAAACTCTGAGAAGGCCTGTGGTACATACAGCTGTTTTACATTGTTTAACTTTGAATTACTCACTCTGGAGCACAGGACTCCTTTTTTCCCCCATGAAACATACTTTGAGAAATGTCGCAGTATATTATCAGGGCTCCTCAAAGTGCAAAGAGGCAAAATTTACTTTAAAAAGATTTATTTTCTTCATTGTCATGAGTTCTAGCACGGGCCTAGAAAATAAGAATGGCTGACAGCAGCTACGACAATTTTAAATGTGCATAACCTTGATAAAAATAATAATACATATAGGCAAGGAAATATGTGGAAAAGTTCGTTGCATTGTTGTCTGAATCGGAAGAAGTTGGAAACCACCGAAATATCCACTGACAGGGACGGGAAAAGAAAGCACAGTATATCTATACGGTGCAACGCCATGTGGCAGCTAAAAAGAATGAGCTAGCTGTGTATGAGTTAACGTGGATGAGTCCCAAGACATGTTGTTGAATAAAAGAGATGGGATGCCGGATAATATATTTAATATGATGCCATTCATGTGAAACTAAGACAAACTCTCCATTTTTTTTATATAGACCTATGTGTGTGAGTGCATAAAAAAAGGGATGGGGAAGAGACACACATTAATAACAGTTTTCAACTCTGATGTTTGTAGGAGGTCAGGTGGGACTGAGGGCATGTATCAGAACAGGATAGATCAGACCAGTGGCTCCCACAGTCTTGGACCAGCAGCCTTAGCACCACCTGACAGCTTGTTAGAAATGCAAATTCCTGGGTTCTCCCCTCCACCTCTGAATCAGAAACTCTGAGGATGGGGACCAGCACTCTATGTTTTAACAAGCCCTCCAGGTGATTCTGATGCATATTCAAGTTTGAGAATCACTTGGTGAGACGATCCAGTGCCTTAGGTAATAAAAAGGACAGACAGGACACCCTCGTCCACGCTGTAGCTTTGCTATTCAAAACGTGCGGTCTCCAGACCTGTGAGATGGAGGAGAGTGTGGCTTACTTCTGCTCATAGTCCTTTGGCCAGAAATAGTCACATGACCCCAACCTAACTGCAAGGGATGCTGGGAAATGTGGGAGGCCACATGGATATTTGGATAGCACCCTATTCCATAGAATGGTTGGCAAAGGAGACCACAGTCTCATTTATGGAGCTTATTTTTTTTTTTAATAAAAAGCACATATTCATGTATTACCTTTGTAATTAAAAAAAAATCCAAGGTTGTAATTAAAAAAAAATCCGTGGTATGTGTGTATGGGGGGTTGTGTGCAGATTTGGTAGGGAGGCCAGGTGTGTCTCAGAGCCAAGAAATAATAAGGATCTTGGATTCTTCTGCTTTCCATGTATTATCTCATTTAAACCCCACAACAATCCTCTCAGATGGCTGCTATTGTAAGTCCCATTTTATAAAGGCAGATTCTGAGTCCTAAAGAGGCTCCAGGACTTGTCCAGGTCACACAGAGGGTAAGGGAAGCTCTGAGAATTGAACCTCAGGCTTTAAAAAAAAAAAGTTTATTTTCAGAGAGAAAGTGCATGTGAAGAGTGGGGGAGGGGGAGAGAGAGAAGGAGAGAGAGAATCCCAGTGCAGGGCTCGATCCCATGATCATGACCTGAGCTGAAATCAAGAGTTGGACGCTTAGCCGACTGAGCCACCCAGGGGCCCTGAACCCCCGGCTTTCTTTCTTTTTTTTTTTTTTAATATGAAATTTACTGTCAAATTGGTTTCCATACAACATCCAGTGCTCAGCCCAACAGATGCCCTCCTCAATGCCATATCACCCACTTTCTCTTCTCTCCCACCTCCACCAACCCTCAGTTTATTCTCAATTTTTAAGAGTCTCTTATGGTTTGGCTCTCTCCCTCTCTAACTTTTTTTTTCCTTTCCCTCCCCCATGGTCTTCTGTTAAGTTTCTCAGGACCCACATAGGAGTGAAAACATATGGTATCTGTCTTTCTCTGCCTGACTTACTTCACTTAGCATAACACTCTCCAGTTCCATCCACGTTGCTACAAAAGGCCATATTTCATTCTTTCTCTTTGCCAAGTAGTATTCCATCGTGTATAGAAACCACAATTTCTTTATCCATTCATCAGCTGATGGGCATTTAGGCTCTTTCCATAAGTTGGCTATTGTTGAAAGTGCTGCTATAAACATTGGGGTACAAGTGCCCTATGCATCAGCACTCCTGTATCCCTTGGGGAAATTCCTAGCAGTGCTATTGCTGTGACCCTCTGGCTTTCTAACATGAAAGCCTTCCGTTTTTTCTCCATGATGCCCCGCTGCCATGTCTTTACAGGGCTTCAGATCACGTGGGTGTCTTCTATTGCAAACAGAAGAATGTTACTCGAGAATTAAATCACCGGGATGCATATGTGAAGGGAAAAACAGATGGGCTTCCTTCCAGCTTCTGCCCTCATCCCTGCCCACTCTCAGATGGCTCATATCCCCAACACAATGCATATCCAGCTCCCAAATCATTCACAAATGATGTAGGTTTCACCGCAGGTTTGCAGAGGGGCGGGCAGCAGGAGCGTTGCTCAGCACACAGGCAGCCTTTTTAAAAATCCTCCATAAGGTTTCAGGGGCTTCACTAGTGCGGACTTCTCTTTTTCCCTCCACCAACTCTTTAGCTCCTCCAAGGACTTGGCTCCAGCCTCCAGCCTCACTGCCCTCTCTTGCATAATTCAGCGAACAAAGCAAATGTCTGGCAAGGCCAAACCTCTTCGCTGGAAGAATCCTGTGTCCGCTTCCTCCTACTACACCTAAAAAACACCCAGTGGACTTCACATCTGATCAAAGCCAAGGGCATACTGAGCACAGATAGCTAGGACAGCTCCTGGCCAAGTCATCCTGAGAAAATAATTGTACCGTAATAATGCTCTGCTCTTTGGTTGACAAGTGGGGGTGGGCGATAGGGAAGAAATTTCCATGGAGGAAAATATGCATATTTCCAAAAGAAGCTGAGTAAAGAGAGCCAGTGTGTGGGAACCCGGTGACCAGGGTCAAGGCTTTCCAGAGTGTGTATTCTTAAAGACACCTTAGATCATGAATGTTTGGGGGATAAAAGAGGTCAAATTCCAACCAATCATCCCCCTACTGACCTAAGCTCTTTCGGCTGACGTGTGGCATCACAAATCCTTTCTTCTTTTGTGCAGAAATGGGGTGGGGAGGCTTCCTCTGGCCGTGTTATACCACGAGTGGGGAAACCAGGAGTGACTGGAGAGCGGTTGGATGAAAGCACGGGCGTTTGCCACTATTTCCTGGAGGCGGCATATGTTTGCAATCACCCTTGATGCAAGCAAAGCCTGCTGTTCCTGCCAATGACCTTGTTGTAATGGTGGTGGAGAGTGGTGACACGGAGGCCGACTTTTCTCCGGCTGGTAGGTGCCTTTCACCTTGAACTTCCAGCACAGGCGACTTCCAGCCTCTGACAGCAGCCTACCAGAGCAGGAGCCCTTAGATGTCAGTGCCCGTCATGGCACAGCTGACACGGTGCTGAAAATCGCTTCCTCTTCTTCCCTAGCCCCAATCCAGGCCTGAAGTGGTCCTTTCTGATCCGAATTCCCCGCCCGCCGTCCCTTCCAAGGTTTGTTGTGCAGTGGATCTCAGCCTCTACCACTTAGAAACCCTGACCTCCAGGGGGCAGCAGACATCTGTGGCAGGTGGAAAACGTCTTTGAGGATTGCTGGTTGTCTTTAAAAATTGTAAAACTTTTGCATTCTACTGGATGATACATATGCGTTTGTTTTAATTTAAAATATCTTCAAAACTGTTACAGTTTTTCCTTCCAAGTCTTTGGAATAAATTCTTGGGAAAACGTACCATGTTTCTCTTGGGGTTTTGCATACCCTTAGCCCTCCACTGAGCACACTCTGGGGTACATAGGCAGGCTGATGTCCCACGTTATTGGCCTGTCATTCAAGGCCCTTCTCAAGTGTGATCCCCATTTCCAACTTTTCCCCCAGGAGACCCCAGTCGGTATGTGCCCTGATTTTCAAGACAGCCTGTAAAGCAGGGACCTCGTCTTGTCCACCATCCACCCCCAGAGTCCACACAGCACCTTGCACAGAGGGGTGATCTCTTAAGGGTGTGTGGCTTCCAGCCACCCCCTCTCACAGGACCACGTTACCTCCAGGATACCATACTCGGAATGGCCAGCAGATGGCGCCAAGGTTTCTACCAGAGCTGCCCAGCTGGTTTGTGCTTTGAGTCTGGATTGATGGAGGGAAAGCAGGTTTGCTCTGGCCACATTCTCCTATTCTCCTTCTCAGCTCTGCCCTTCCAGGATGCCCATTCAGCCTTCAGGGAGAGGAGCAAGTAAGAAAGAAAGCCAGGAGGGGTTATCCTTCCATGACTTCTGCTTGTTTGGGGACAGGGCAGGATGCTGGCTGATTTGAGTTTCCAGAAGAATCCCAGGATTCTGCTTGTGTCTCAGAGAGGCTCCAGAAATGTAGAGAAGGAGGTTCAACACCAGGCAATGGAAGAAAATTTTATATTAAGCCATAGGTACTTAATCAGAGGAATATGGAACTAAAATTAAGAAATGATAATATATTGGGGTACTACCATTGGGGCCACCATCACCACCACCATCATCCCCCCACTACTACTACCAACAACAGGAACACCACCACCACCATCATAAATGCCTCCACCATCATCACCGCGACCATCACTACCACAGCCAATGCCCCTCTCCATCATGGGTTTAGAGTTTTCCAGATTGGAGAATACCTTACATATGTAATATAGTTTCTATCACTTGATCTTAACAGAGACACTTAATAGAATTTGATAACACACAGGGAGCTTGAAGAGATAATCTGGTAGGAGATCTGAGTTTTCTGTCTAAATTGCATTCTTGTCCCTTTTCATGTTTTCTGGTTTCTTTGGGAGAAAGAAAGTAGACCAGAAGAAGAGTGGCTGTGGGTGCCCCTAATGTGAGAAGAAAAGGCCCACTGTGCTTTGGAAAGAGAGGGAGAGCAGCTAATAGGGGAGAAAGACCATGCCTGCGCTCCTCTCCCACATGGAGGCTCCATATGGATAGCAACAGGTGACTTGAACTTAATGGATGGCTTTGCTCCTCCCCGGGCACTGCGTACATGATTGATCATTAGCAAGACCTTTGAAGTTTACTCCAAAGTTCTTCCATTTGATGCTTCTGGAAGGATAACTGGACTGCACAAAGACTCAACACACAAAGCCGCTCAAATGCTCATAATGGTGGCAAAGGATACGGAAGAGGGTCGCTGTAGCATCTAAGACAACGCAGAAGGCATGGTGCAGGCAGGCTTCCAAAAGGATCCCACACAAGGAGGGTTTTATCTGAACATTAGTTGAAGATGAACACCAGGCCCCTTATTGCTGAAAGACCCGTGATAGTCCTACAGGCCACGCCCACCTTCAAGCCTGTGAGCATTCCAAATGCGGAAGTATCTCAGGCTCAGCAGAGGAGTTCTGCGCCCCTTGTGTGGACGCCATCTTTCTGGGGGAAAACTTGTAGAAAGATTTTTGTTTCTTGCACCATCTGCTGGTGTGGGTAGCTAGAGGCCTGTCTTTATTTAACGTCATGTACGTATGGCAGTGTAAGCACAGCTGTGTATGAACAGACTCAGTACGACTCTGCCGTGAATGTGCCCACGGGATAGGTACAGTTCAAGGAGGAAGAAAGACAATATATGTCTCTTGCTCTAGTTTTATGCATGTAGTATCACAGGCAAATATAGACACCTGGACATTATCAAACCAAAATTAAAAACTCATTGGAAAAAATGACAGTATTTGCACAGATTGCCTATAAATCTTCAATAACTAACTCTCCTCGGGCATAACATCAAATGTTCACTTTCTTTTTAACGTCTCATTAGGAAGGAAATTTATTGTCCAACTATGGAACTATGTCAATTTTTAAAAAAAACATTGTATGAATATTTTCAGGAACCATATGCTTGATTTTATATTAGCTTTATGCCACTGTACAGGAAAATGCTTGGTCTTTCCAATGATGAAATGACACTAATCATGAAATTAAAGGAGATAGCGTGTACTCAGTCGGAAGCGACAGCAGTTTCCCATAAAAGTATCATAGCCCTGGCTCCCTTTGATAAGTTAGAATGATGTCACTTCAGGCTGGGCCAGGCACAATCCACTTCCCCTGCTCCCCCGCCCCCAGAACCCTCTTCTCCTATCTAAAAGTGGATCCAAAGAGAGTCTTCAGAGGAACCAGATTCTTATTATGGGGTGTGTTCCCCAGCTGTGCTTGTTTGCCTGCCATGGTGGGAATAGTTTGCGAAGGTCCAGGAAGGAAAAGAAAAATGTTACACAAAAATCAATGGATTGCATATGGTGCCCGTTAAAACTAATAAATAGGCAGAAGATGAAGAGCTGGGCTTACACATGTGAACCTGTCTCTGCAAGGGCCCTGGCATCCAGAGGGAGTGGGAGTGGCTGCTTCCGGTCCCTGTGGCCTTGGACCACACCCATGTGGCAAGAGCTTCCCTGGGCAACTGGGAGAGAGCAGGGATGGAAGTGCAGGGAGGAGGGGGGAACAGGGAAACTTGAGAGTTTGCCTGGCTCTAGTGCCCATCTTTTCTACAGGCTTTTTGGACAGGAGAATGCCTCAGCCATGGGACCTCCAATCAAACAAGAGAGAAATATTTGAGCGTCTGCAAACACTTTAGAAATCCAGGGGAACATGGAAGGCTGTAACACTGAAAGCCAAGCCTCTACTCAGCTGGAAATGAGATTGGCCATGTTTAATTCATGGCCCAGTGTATGGCTTTTTCCCCCAGTTCTACCATGTTGAAGATATATATATATCTCCATGTATTTTTCTATGTACATATGTATGTAGCTACAAGATATCTGTCATCTATCTATCATCTATCTATCTTTCTTCTATCATCTATCTATCTTTCATCTATCTATCTATCATCATCTATCATCTATCTATCATCTATCATCATCATTATCTATCATCTATCTATCCTCTATCTATCCATCATCTATCTATCTATCTGTATATCATCATTTATCATCTATCATCTATCTTTCATCATCATCATCATCTATCATCTAGCTATCATCTATCTATGTATCTATCATCAATCAATCAATCAATCAATCATCTTCGAGCATCTACCCAGCATCTATCTATCTGAGACCCACAATACTCACATGGAACCAGAATGGGGAAGAATTACTGCTTCACAAGGGTAGGACATGGAATAACTGGATATGAACGTTATTTTTCCTCCCAGCTCTGATTTGTGATTTGGTCTTTAATTAAGGATTCCTTGGACAAATGCCTTTTTCCCTAAAAAAAAAAAAAATTGCCTGTATCAATATGTTGCTAGGAGTGATCTTCATTTGTTCAGTGAATATTCTAGTATCTGCTTGGCTAAAGACCCCAGGAAGTGCTAGAAAGGGGTTCACACACAAGTAACTAGTGTTCGAGTGAATAGATGTAGGGTACGACTTTGAAAGTGTAATTGGAAACCGTATATGTGTTTTCATGTGTGTGTATATGTATGTGTTTATACGTGTTTATAAATGTGCCTTTTAATTTTTAAAATTTAATCTTAATTTTTTTAATGTAGCAAAGACTAAAAAAGCTCAAAATATGACTGCCCAGAAAATCCCAAAGATCTTTTTAAGGCCTAAAAGTTACATATGCATGTGAAAATACTGAAAGGTGTGCTTTAAAAAAAATTTTATGTTTACCTATTTTTGAGAGACCGAGAGAGCGTTCAGCAAGCAGAGAGAGAGACACACACACAGGATTCGCAGCAGGTTCCAGGCTCTGAGCTGTCAACACAGAGTCCAATGCAGGGCTTGAACTCATGAACCATGAGACCATGACCCGAGCCAAAGTTGGGCACTTAACTGACTGAGCCACCCAGGTGTCCTGAAAGGTGTGCTTTTTAATCCAAAACCCAAATTTGAAGTTCTGTCAAAAACTCAAAAATTTGTTTCAGTTAGAAAACCCCAATGCACCTGTTTGCTAGAGCTGTGTAACAAAGTACCACAAGCTGGGAAGCATAAGACAGTTTATTCTCTCACAGTTCTGGAGGCCGAAATCCAGAAGCAAGGTGTCAGCAGGGCCATGCCTGTGTTCTGGGCTTCTTCTGGTGGTTGCTAGAAATCCTTGAACTCCCTCTGTGTCTCTCCCTGTGTCTCCTCCTTGCAAGGACACTAGTTATATTGGATTAAAATCTACCCTACTCCAGTATCACCCCACCGTAACTTATTAATTATAGCTGCAGAGACCTAGTTCCAAATAAGGGCACATTCCCAGGTATCACAGGTGAGGACACAGACATATCTTTTTGGGGGATGCAATTCAACCTGTAACAGTTAAGAATGCTCATTTTTCTTCTAAGGTTCATGTGACATTGTATGAATGGAATGTATGTATGTATGTATGTATGTATTTATTGTTTCAGAGTAACCAGCTGAAGAAAGGTGACCCAACACGCATTCCTGTGTGTTTCTTCCCTATGTGTTCAGATAAGTGCAATAATAAATAATTTCCCTATGTGTTCAGATAAGGGTAATAATAAAAATTTGGGGGACATTTAAAACCATTCTCTCCAATATTGTCCCTCTTATAATCTGAATGAACCCTAAGGAAGATCTTGGGCCCCAGGACTGCAACCAGTGTTTTCAACACTTGAAGACAGATGCCACAAAGATGATCATTTTTTCAAAATCTTGTTTGGGTCACCACACTTGCAGCTACTTTCTGGATGAAGTCAACTGCTGCTGTTTTCATCAGGGAAAAAGTGTGCCAGGGTGATTTGAGGGCCTTTTCCCCCTGCATGACTCTGTCTTGGAGACAGCAGGAGGGCTGTTGGTTTGAACTACAACATACACCCCAAAACTGTTCACTTCTCTTTATTCCACCACCTCCAACTGCCATAACTCAGCTTTGTCCATTCTTCACATGCACTCTGATTGACCCCTTAAAAGCCTCAATCAAATCATGTCTCTTTCTCGTTTACATTTTCTATGATTTTTTTCCTCCTTCCTTTGCATTTTAGAATGACATTCGTAAGGTGTGGTCTACATGCCTCTTTCCAACATTTGAAAGGACATCTTGGAATTGAGTCAATTCTTTTGGCCTGTCTTGGGTTATGGAGCTGTCCCTATGGCCAGGGCAGATATGACCCTCCAATAGCTGTATTCCTAGAGTAGGGAATGCAGTCAGCTCCATTCAGATCACACACACACACACACACACACACATGGAGGGGTGCTGGAGCCCTAAGGAAAATCAGTGAGCCACTACTGGAGGAAAGGATGCCAGGCAGGCTGTAAAGACAAATGTCCACCCTGTGACAAGGGACCACCATGTGTCCTCCTACTGTAGAGTTCTCTGGCAACAATCTGGCAGAAGTGGAACAAAAGTAGTAGCCACAGGTCTATGGGGGAGGTGGCTGGGCCTAAAAGAAACTAGAGGAAAATGTTTCATTAAGAGCAAACCACAAGAGAGAGATGGGGATAATGAAGAGAAGACAATGAAGAGAGAAAAAAAAGGAAGAGAAGAAAATGAGCACTTAAAACCCAGGGAAGTGGTGCTATTCCAATTTTCTGGAGCTTGTGCAGTCAGAGTTCTAGGAAGGCCAGACATTTCTTGCTCAAGACCACTTCCAGAGTCACCCAGATGGGATGCTAGGGCTACAGTCCAGTGAACCAGTGGGTAGAAACTTCCCTCCTTTCTTTCTGCTTGTCTCTTTGCATTCACTTTTTGAGAGGGGTGGTGGGAGAGGATCAGCCTGTTCTTTGGGTGGCCCTAGGAAAAAGGAAGACTTGAGCCCCAAGAGAGATGGTCTGGGGCTGGTCTGACTGGAGCCAGCAAGCATTGACCTGACTGTGTGTCAGGCAGGGCAGTGCAGGTGGCTGGGGGCTAATCTGAGCTGCGGATGGAGAAACCCCACCATTCCTGGTGGAAGGTGCTTCAGTTGGTGTAGCAGCTTGCTCAAACTAGTGTGTTTTTCTTCTTTGGCTCTGGTTTTCAGTTCTTGAGTTCTCTGTCATGTGTTTACACTCACAGGGTCAAAGGATGAGTAAATATTTTGTTAGGCAGATTTGTATCTTAGTGAAACTGAATATGCATGTGATAATGCTTTTGCATTGGCAGTGGGGCCTTTCGTGAAGAAATCAGGTAAGAGAGTGTATACAGAACGGCTTGTGAGGACTTATGTGGGAAAGGGTTCCTTGCTCCACTCCGAAGGTGGCCATGGAACCACACATGTATGGAAGTCAGAACTGGAGGCAGAGTTCCTCCACACACAGGACGAACCTCATGTGTCTGCCTCCTGTGTCTTCGTTGCCCTCTCTCAACTCCTGAAATGAGGTGGCACCATGACCCATGTAAAGAATTTCCAGGTCGCCATGCTCAGCACAGGGTCACGTCCAGAAGACACGTTAGTGTGGCACAAAGCGTGGAAAATTCATCTAAATTGTAACCAAAGTCCTTCCAAGAGAAGTAGAGACATGTTGCACAATTCAGAGCAAAATGTTCCCAAATATCTCTCTGTTCTTCCAAACCTCCCTGAGTCTCAGTTTTCTCATCTGAAAAATCTGGAAAATAATTTTGTCCACTTTGTAGGGTTTTGGAGAAAACCAACTGTGACAATACCTGGTAAGTGCAGGGCACGTGCCTGGCTCATATTAAGCCTCTGTTATGTGCAATGTGAGACCCTCAGTACCTCATAAACCCCCCTTGAGCTTAAGAATGAACTTTGTAGATAAGACACAACATCTATACACTCACAGACTCCAAACACCAGCCATTTCCCTGTTGGCTTCCTTAGGTAACGCAGCCTCCTTCATTGACAATTCTGAGTGCAGAGTCCCAAAGGAAAGTTGTTTGCAGAGAGTAAGCTGGGGAGGGGCAGGCTCAGGGGGACCCTCTGCTTATCACTTTCTATTTGGGTGCTTACAGCAATGGCCATCTCCAGCTAGATCCAAAGCCTTTGATGGCAGGTGCAGCACAGTTGGAAGAAGTCAGGAATTTCCATGAAACAACCCAGAAAGTTCTGGGAACTGCTATATAATAGTTATATTACTAATAATGGCTCTCTCAACACCAATCCCAGCCTCTTCCCCTTGCCTTCCTCTACTAGTAGGGCAGGAAAATGAAAAACTCACCTTCCTGGTTCTGAGCTGGGAATGGCCATGTGACATTGGCTGATCAAATGGGAGTGGTTGAGCACTGGGGATTTCAAAGAAGATTTTCATTTCCATCTGCTTTCCCCTTCTTCCTCCCCTCCCTCCAAAATGCGGATGTGATAACTCAAGCTTCAATGGCCACTTTGAGTTTGTAAAGGAAGGTTCAAGAGAATCACAGAAACTTCAAGCCTGACATCCTAGAACATGTTGAACCAATACCCGGAGAAGTCTACTGTACTTCTCATATGAGAAAAAGACGAAACCTCTTAACTGCTTAAGCCATGTATCAGGGCATCAGTTAGGGTATACTCTTGTAACAAAGAAATGCTAAAAGTTAGCTCAAACCAGATACTTCATTCTCTTTCCCATGTAAATAGTTCAGAAGTGATAGGTACATGGTAGCCAGGCTTCTCTGCTCCATGAATTCATCCAAGGTTCCAGCATTCTTTTGGTTGTGGCTTTACCATTTCCTGAAGTGTTGTTGTCTATGACATATTCAAGGTTGGCTCTGCAGAACGATTCTTGCATTTCAACCCCTAGGAAGGGGTTCAACCCCTAGCACCCCACTTCTGCTAGTCTTGGGGCACCTCAACTCCTTGTGGTTCCTTTCACCTGTCTACACCTCTGTATAATAATTTCTTCATTAACATCTCTCTAGTTAAACCATCTGAGTGGAATTCTATTTCCTGCCTGATTTTAGACTTATAAAGTATGGAATTCAGATAAAGGAAAGACCATGTTGAGCTAGAGTGGTCACGAGGGGCTGTCAAATAGCATCTGGTGTAAAACAGGGGCTGGTTACCTATAGCTCATGGACTAAATGTCTGTAATACAAATACATATCATTGGAATACAAACTCATCCATTTATTTATGTATAGTCTGGCTGCTTTTATGCTATGATGGCAAAGTTGAGTGGCAACCAAGATGGTAAGAACTGTAAAGCTTAAGATATTTACTATCTGGCCTTTGCAGAAAAGGTTTGCCAACCTTTGGAGGAAGCATAATGCAGTAGAAGGAGTAGGTCGGATAGACCTGGGTCCAAATGTCCGTTTGGATTTCACCAGTTGTACGTAATTTAAACTTCTCAGAGCCTATTTCTTCATGCACAAAATGGGGATAGTGTTAGCTCCATCCCAAGGTTGTCATGATGATTAAATGTGATAGCACGGTACCCACAGGTGAATAGCGAATGATTGTTTCCTACTCTCTACCCTTCCCCCAGTCAGATATGAGAAACAGTATAAAGAAAGACACAAATATGGGTCTCAGAGAGGTAGCCAATGTGATGGCAGGAAATGGTGTATCAGGAAAGTGTGGGAGGTGAGGCTAGACTATACTTATAAACAGGACCAGCTACATAATTTGCTAGCCCAGTGCAATATGTGAACACAGGGCTCCTTATTCAAAAATTATGAAGAATTTCAAGATGGTGATGACAGAGCGTTAAGCCAAGTCCAGGGTCCTTCTGAGTGTGGGGCACAGTGTGACTGCTCACGTCACATGGTCATGAAGCCTAGAGTCACCAGAAGAGGCCCCACCATCCTCAGGGCAGACATGGAAGGGCAAAGGTGTGTGAGCTCTTGATGGTCCGATCTGGGTTCCGGTGTTGACACTGCCACTTGACAGGTATCTGGGCTGATCAGTTTTGTGTTCTGAGTGTTGGAGTCATCTGTAAAGTATTAAGGACCAATTGTATTGAGTTCAGTGTGTGGCACTTAGTTGCCCTTAGTAAATGACAGTTCTCTTTTCTTTGATGGATTTACTCTTTCTGGGTTAACATATTTACATACTGTGTCTATGTTGAACCCCGTGCAGAACACAAGAGTCTACAGGATGGGCCAGACAAGCATCTGGTTCCCAATGTGCAGTCACTTCCCTGGAACCATGCTGAAACCACATCACTTACTCCAGGACAGCCCTGTGCTAATAGAAGGGAGAAAATAACATCTTTCTCTTTGTCAAATGCCTCACCTCCCCCTGCCTTCAGAGTTTCCAAACACGCTCCGATTGAAAGTAAAAATTCACTTCCTTTTTATTTACTTATTTATTAAAATTTTTTTTTAATGTTCATTTGTTTTTGTTTCACAGGATCCCCCTTAGGATCTCTTATAGGGCTGGTTTAGTGGTGATGAATTCCTTCAGTTTTTTTTGTTTGGGAAGACCTTTATCTCTCCTTCTATTCTAAATGACAGACTTGCTGGATAAAGGATTCTCGGCTGCATATTTTTTCTGTTCATCACATTGAAGATCTCCTGCCATTCCTTTCTGGCCTGCCAAGTTTCAGTAGAGTGATCGGTCACGAGTCTTATAGGTCTCCCTTTATATGTTAGGGCATGTTTATCTCTAGCTGCTTTCAGAATTTTCTCTTTATCCTTGTATTTTGCCAGTTTTACTATGATACGTTGTGCAGAAGATCGATTCAAGTTACGTCTGAAGGGAATTCTCTGTGCCTCTTGGATTTCAATGCCTTTTTCCTTCCCCAGATCTGGGAAGTTCTCAGCTATTATTTCTTCAAGTACACCTTCAGCACCTTTCCCTCTCTCTTCCTCCTCTGGAATACCAATTATGCGTAGATTATTTCTCTTTAGTGCATCACTTAGTTCTCTAATTTTCCCCTCATACTCCTGGATTTTTTAATCTTTTTCTCAGCTTCTTCTTTTTCCATAATTTTATCTTGTAACTTACCTATTCTCTCCTCTGCCTCTTCAATCTGAGCCGTAGTTGTCTCCATTTTATTTTGCAGTTCATTGATAGCATTTTTTAGCTCCTCCTGGCTGTTCCTTAGTCCCTTGATCTCTGTAGCAAGAGATTCTCTGCTGTCCTTTATACTGTTTTCAAGCCCAGCGATTAATTTTATGACTATTATTCTAAATTCACTTTCTGTTATATTGTTTAAATAATTTTTGATCAGTTCGTTAGCTGTCGTTATTTCCGGGACGTTTTTTTGAGGGGAATTCTTCCGTTTCATCATTTTGGATAGTCCCTAGAGTGGTGCGGGACTGTGGGGCACTTCCCCTGTGCTGTCTTGAATACCTTGCGTTGGTGGGCGGGGCCGCAGTCAGACCTGATGTCTGCCCCCAGCCCACCACTGGGGCCACGGTCAGACTGGTGTGTGCCTTCTCTTCCCCTCTCCTAGGGGCGGGATTCACTGTGGGGTGGCGTGGCCCGTCTGGGCTACTTGCACACTGCCAGGCTTGTGGTGCTAGGGATCTGGTGTATTAGCTGGGGCGGATCCGCAGGGTGCATAGGGGCAGGAGGGGCAGGCTCAGCTCGCTTTTCCTTCAGAGATCCGCTTCGGGAGGGGCCCTGCAGCACCAGGAGGGATGGATCCGCAGAAGCACAGCGTTGGGTGTTTGCGCGGAGCGAGCACGTTCCCTGGCAGGAACTGGTTCCCTTTGGGATTTTGGCTGGGGGATGGGCGAGGGAGATGGCACTGGCGAGTGCCTTTATTCCCCGCCACGCTGAGCTCTGTCATCTGGGGCTCAACAACTCTCCCTCCCGTCGTCCTCCAGCCCTCCCATTCTCTCAGCAGAGCTGTTAGCTTATAACCTTCCAGATGTCAAGTCCCGCTGGCTCTCGGAACACACTCCGACCCGCCCCTCCGCTTTTGCCAGCCAGACTCAGGGGCTCTGCTTGGCTGGCAAGCTGCCCCTCTGCCTCGGCTCCCTCCCGCCAGTCCGTGCAGCGTGCACCGCCTCTCCGCCCTTCCTACCCTCTTCCGTGGGCCTCTCGTCTGCGCTTGGCTCCGGAGACTCCGTTCTGCTAGTCTTCTGGCGGTTTTCTGGGTTATTTGGGCAGGTGTAGGTGGAATCTAAGTGATCGGCAGGATGCACGGTGAGCCCAGCGTCCTCCTACGCCGCCATCTTCCCAGGATCTTTCAATGTTTATTTATTTTTGAGAGACAGAGAAAGAGCACGAGCAGGGGAAGGGCAAAGAGAAAGGGAGACACAGAATCTGAAGCAGGCTCCAGGCTCTGAGCTGTCAGCACAGAGTCCCATGTGGGGCTCCAACCTACCAATGGTGAGATGGTGACCTGAACCGAAGTTGGAAGCTTAATGGACTGAGCTACCCGGGCGCCCCAGTAAAAATTCACTTCTTAAATGGCCCTTGTCCCACATCCATTTGGTGGTAGTGAATGAATTTGCCATGATCCTATGGGGCCCCAGTCCTGCAAGCAGACTGAAGCAAACAGCTCCGTGCTCCTGGGAAGGGGCAGATGCTTCAGGCAGCACCCTGCGTGAGACTTGTATAATGTGCATCTGTCAGGCGGTAATTTGGAGTTTGCAGGTTAGAGGTGACACCTGCCTGCCTGGGAAGCCACGACTGCTCTCTGGAAGGAAGTGGTGGCCTGGGGAAGTGCTGGGGCAGGAGGGCAGGGGGCAAATGCGGGCAGTTCCAGGCTTTTAGTGAACTCCATCCTGGCGTCAGGAATCCGCGGGTGTCACGGAGGGTTTGGCTTTGTTTTCGTTTTTAACGAAAATGGTGGCTTTCTGTCCCAGTTAAGGAACACGTTCTTCCCGTTGTTCTGAAGCAGCTTCTGGAGGCTGCCAGGCTTCCGCCGTCCAGGTAAAGCAGCAGCACATGACGTCTTCAGGAATCAGTGGTCTTGCCCGCTGGACATGGCGTCCAGACGCTTTAATCAGATGCTGATTTTTGAACTCGGCAGCAGGAGCACAACCTCTGCCTATTGGAACAGACAGTGCTTAAAACAACCTGAGAAACGTGTTGATTCGAAGAGCGGCAAATAACTAGGAGCTGCTGCGTTTTGGCTTTCTTGTTGTTTTTTTGTAACGGCCCGGTGTGAAGAAGCCACAGAAATGAATACACCGGAAGGGATCCTCGCAGGCAATACATTCTTGTGTCTCTGATTCCCATTTCCAGCTCTGCAGTTTTTGCTGGTGTATTTGGCCTTGGCACGTGCCGGTGACATTTGGAGTCGCAGACTCTGAACACACAAAGCCTGGAGTTAGATGACCTCACAGAGTTCCTTTTCCTACCAAGGGAGGTATACAAGAAGGTCAGTTCTTTTGGCTCAAATGCACAAACAAGTCCAAATGGCTGGATAATCATTCCTGCCTCCACTTCCCCCAGAGGCACCCCGGGGAATTTACAGTAGTCAGCATTACACTTTGAACTTCTTCTTAGTCTACAAAAGTCAATTGTTCTCTCCAGCCAGTCCTGGAGCCCTCCAGTGGTCTGATTAAGGTTTCCTGCTGCTATTTAAATGCCAAGGCAGACACTTAGCATTTACCAAAAATAAATGTTGAGGTGAAGATTTGACATTTGTTTTCGAAGTGAGAGGCCATCTACCCATCACAGCATCTAGTTTGTTAGGTATTCTTTTTATTAGACCAAATGATTCATGTTAGCAAATAAATATAAATCAGCCTCTGTTGGCTATGGTTTTATTGAAAAGGTAGATTCTGATTTTTCAGGGCAGTTTGGAACTCACTCAGTTATGGCGTCTCAGAGTACGGTAAGGCCATAGTCTCGTAGATCATCTATCTGATGCATGAATTTGCCGTATCTCTCCCTCAGCTTTAGTTTGTTAAGCTTGGGTGCAGTGATATCCAAGGAGGGTAATAGAAAATGGGATAGAGCACTTGAGTGATGGTCTCAAATCCAACTCATGACGGTAAGCACCTCCTTTGAGTGGTCCATCGCAGTGTCCTGGTAGGGTTTTGGACAATAAGCGAGTGAGTTAGCATGAGAATAGACCAGTGCTTGGTCTAGAGGGTTTGGATCCTGAGCAGCATTCTGCTTTTAGTGGTTGTACCTCTGCTTGACCATGTCTTTGTGGTTTCACATGGTCAAAGCACCCTGCTTCTTATCCTTCTTTGTGACATTTATTCTACCTATCCTTCTTCTTCCCTATTGTCCACACAATAGAGTAGATAGGGCATGGCCAGGATTGCTCTGTGTGGGGCTGTGATCAATCTGGCAGAGGGTTTTAGGCACTGTTTTGCCATAAACCTCAGGGAATAACTTCTGGGCAAGCCTGGTTCTGTAACTGGTAGGGTCCAGTGAAAAATGAAAATTTGGGGCCCTAATTAAAAAATTAAGAATTTCAAGATGGCAACAGGAGGGCCACACATAGGGTCCTTCTGAGCACAGGGCTATGTGACTGTATAGGTTTCATGCCCATGAAACTGGCCTTATCTTGAGGGTAGTGGGCATGGGAGACTGCTGTCTCAATCTTGGCTCCACTTACTGAGAAACTCTTGGGGAATTGTATCTCTCAGAGTTGGAAGTGAAGCCTCTCACCATCCCTGCAGTGGGAAAGGGCATGGCCCTGATGCAGGGGGTCCATGCTCCAGGAAGGGGCAGCTTTCCAGAGAGTGCCACATTAAGCTCTGAGGGAAAAGCAGGTACAGGAATGTGGCCCCTTTGTATGGTTACAACAGATTGGGACAGAAAGGACAGTTGGTGGAGGACAAAGTTCCCTGCTGGCACTGCTCCAGTCTTTATCCCCCTGGTTACACCTTGATCCCCTCCCCCCACTCCCACAGACTAATGAATGCTGAAATAGTGCTACAAATCAACCTCAGCCAGCCTTCTACCTTAAATGTGAAGACAATTCCAACAGCACTCAGGGAGCCGGGGAGGAGATCTAAGGAATATATATCACCTCCATCGTAGGGATGGATGGATGGTTTGAGACAAATCACAGGCCTGGGGAGACCTGCTTCAAAACAGAAAACTAACAACAGGAGATTCATGAAATGTGACACATGGCAGGCAATGATGCTGAATGTGACACATGGCAGGCAATGATGCTGAATACATACATATTAGAAGAAATAAAGTTTAGACATGAAACCCTTACAAGAATGTGAAAAGTATTTCTATGAAAGAAGAGATGATCATTAGACCAAAATACAAGAGATGTTAGCATAGGTAAGAAAAAAATTTGTGGAAACAGATAATGCCAAAATAGAATTTAAAAGAATAATTTGATCATTTAAGAACAGAGTGACACAGTTGAAAATTTTTATAAGATGTGGAAATTAGGCTTGAGAAACCCACTCCCCACCAGATGCAGAGGACAAATTAAAAGAGAGATAAAGAGAGAGACTTTTTTAGTCTACATAGCTAACTCCCCTTGTCCCCTGAATGTCCCTGGAGTTACTTGAGGCTGGTTCCTGAGATCTCATTTCTCTCGCTACACTTTCTCCCTAGGTATGCTCATCCATTCCAGGCTTCAAAACCATCAGAGAGATAATAATTGATATGGAGGTGAGGGGCGCCTGGGTGGCTCAGTCAGTTAATCGTCTGACTCTTGGTTTCAGCTCAGGTCATGATCTTGTGGTTTCATGGGTTAAAGCCCCGCATCAAGCTGTGCACTGACAGTGTGGAGCCTGCTTGGGATTCTCTCTCTCTCCTTCTTTCTCTGCCCCTCCTCTATTTACGCTGGCCCTGTCTTTCTCAAAATAAATAAATTAAAAAAAAATTTTTAAATAATTGACATGGTGGTGAGATTACATAGCTATATGTATCTAAGCAGAGTTGCTGAAGAAGAGAAAAATATTTAAAGATATAATAGAAGAAAACTTTCCTGAACTGAAGAAAGGTCTGAAGTCCTAGATTGAAAGAGTGCTCCGTGTATAGGTAAAATTAATTAAAAATTGTCAAGGCCTAGACTAATATCTTGAATTTTCTTGAATTTCTAAAGCATTACTGGTTACTTAGAATGGAGAACAATGTTAGGCTGGCTACAGAATTTTCTACCATGTTCAATTCCATAAGGCAATGGAACAGTGCTCCTGGTTGTTCCATTTGTGAGTAAAAGAATTTCTGTGAAGAATTCTGTGGTCAGTTGAAGCACTTTTTTTTTTTTTTAATTTTTTTTTCAACGTTTATTTATTTTTGGGACAGAGAGAGACAGAGCACGAATGGGGGAGGGGCAGAGAGAGAGGGAGACACAGAATCGGAAACAGGCTCCAGGCTCTGAGCCATCAGCCCAGAGCCTGACGCGGGGCTCGAACTCACGGACCGCGAGATCGTGACCTGGCTGAAGTCGGACGCTTAACCGACTGCGCCACCCAGGCGCCCCCCAGTTGAAGCACTTTTGTGCTCTGCACCATGTTCTCTCTGGATGCCTGTGATTTCAGCTACCTGTTGTGGCACCTGTGGCAGTTCCCAGACATGCTGTCTGCTACCCACTTCCAGCCATTTTGGGGACCTTTCTGCTTACAGGCTTTTTCCAAAGAAGTGAAAGGGAGTTAATATTCCTGGGGGCAGTGTGACCCACTGGAGATGGAAGTTGGCAGATGAATGCCCGAGCCTCCCACCCTTCATGGAACAGTTTTGAGGCACATTCTCCATGTTTCCTCAGGGGTCCCCAGTGGCATTGGGCCCCAGTTGGTAACCAGATCATTCAAACCCCCATTATTGTTTTCCATCTTCTCTGTCTCTCCCTGCTTCCTCACTGCTGTTTCCTGGGAACAGTTCCAAAATAAATTACTCACACCCAAGTCTTCATCTCAGGCTCTCTTTTAAAAGGGCAAAACCTGGGGCGCCTGAGTGGTTCAGTTGGTTAAGCGTCCGACTTCGGCTCAGGTCATGATCTCACGGCCCATGAGTTCAAGCCCCGCGTCGGGCTCTGTGCTGACTGCTCAGAGCCTGGAGCCTGTTTCAGATTCTGTGTCTCCCTCTCTTTCTGCCCCTCCCCTGTTCATGCTCTCTCTCTGTCTCAAAAATAAATAAACGTTAAAAAAAGTTAAAAAAAAATAAAAGGGCAAAACCTAAATTAAAACACCTACCTATCTCTTCGTTTTGCATGAAAGCAATAAAAAGAAATTCTCACATATTTAAGGACTCAGAAAATATACAACTATGTACTCTTGGTGATAAAATTATATGAACATATACTGCAGCCAATGAGAGATGAGCAAAGAAAAGACCTCAGGAATGAGGAGATGTGTGACAAAAATTTAAAAAGAATCAACAGAGAGCATAGAAACCAATTAAGCATGGAATTATCCAAACGACTGTGGTAAATGTGGTCTTAAAGCAATGTAAATATTACAACTCTTGAAAATAAAAGACAGTGAAAAACAACATAATAATAAACACCAAGAAATATTGTTTCTTGATGTTGATTAGTCAAGGTACTTAGCATAAAATAGAAATTTTAAAGTATAAAAGCTAGACCATTAAGATTAAAAGTAATCTTATCCCTTCTACCACTGGTCCTGAGTCATCCAGTTCCCTATCCTGTAAACATCTATCTTACTAGTTTATTTTGCAGCTTTCAAAAATATTCTCTACATATTCCAGAAATTCCATATGTACTCCCCCACCCCCATTTTTCCCCCACAAATGATGCTGGAGAGCCTTGCTTTTCTCACTCAGTGAATTTTGAATAGTACATGTTTTTTTTTTTTAATTTTTTTTTTCAACGTTTATTTATTTTTGGGACAGAGAGAGACAGAGCATGAACGGGGGAGGGGCAGAGAGAGAGGGAGACACAGAATCGGAAGCAGGCTCCAGGCTCTGAGCCATCAGCCCAGAGCCTGACGCGGGGCTCGAACTCACGGACCGCGAGATCGTGACCTGGCTGAAGTCGGACGCTTAACTGACTGTGCCACCCAGGCGCCCCTGAATAGTACATGTTAAAAATCATTTTATGTCCTTCTTTTAATACAACTGCAGAGTATTCCTTTGTATGGATGAACCTCAAGTTACCTCTTCAGTCTCCCATGATGGGCCTCTAGGTTATTGCTAATGTATTGCTGTTACAACAGGGCTCCACTGAATAGCCTTAGCACAGGCATGGGGTTATCTGTCCTCTTCCCTCTTGAAACTCTCTCGTCTTTTGCTTTCTGTGATACTGTGCTTTCCAGTCTGTCCTGGGACTTCTCTGGTTGCATTTTTTCAGTCTCCTTTGCCAACTCTCCTTGTCCCCTGAATGTCCCCATATTTACTTGAGGCTTATTCCTGAGATCTCACTTCTCTCTCTATACTTTCTCCCTCGGTATGCTCATCCATTCCAGGGCTTCAAAACAAACTATATACTGATGATTGCCCAAATTGTATCTCCAATCAAACCTCACTTCTGAACTCCAGTGCCTGCATGATACCCTCACTCACATCTACTATAGATGCTGCAATCTTATACCCTAAATGGGACTCTGGAAGTTTCTGTCTAATCCTGTCCAATCCAATCTCCCAGTCTTCCTCAAATCATATAACTATAGCAATATCTCTCTAGTTTCTCAACCCATATCCTGGATACAATTCTACCTACAAAATATATTCACAGTCCTACCATTTTCATCTCTCAGCACTACCACTCTTGCACTGACTGCCACCATCTTTCTCATGGGCCACCACAAAGCCCTGGCTGGCCTGTCTGTTTCCACCCCAGCTTCCACAGTCTATTCTCCATTCAGCAGCCAGAGGGACTTTGTAGGATGTAAGACTTCTGTCTCCATGTTGTGGCAGTTATCATGCTGTCATATAATGAGTTTTGTGTTTGACTCCCTGCAAGATTGAGGTCTCCTTGAGACACAATTGTCATTGACTTTCCAGCTCCTGGAATACTGGGTGTACCTATTAAAGTAGGAAATTCGGGGCGCCTGGGTGGCGCAGTTGGTTAAGCGTCCGACTTCAGCCAGGTCACGATCTCGTGGTCCGTGAGTTCGAGCTCCGCGTCGGGCTCTGGGCTGATGGCTCAGAGCCTGGAGCCTGTTTCCGATTCTGTGTCTCCCTCTCTCTCTGCCCCTCCCCCGTTCATGCTCTGTCTCTCTCTGTCCCAAAAATAAATAAACGTTGAAAAAAAAAATTTAAAGTAGGAAATTCACATGGAACTGAGTTTCCAAATTACAAAGAGGAGTACATTTAAGTCAAGTGAAGAACACATTTTCTAAATCACCATTGAAATATGAAGGGTCTATTAGGTCAGAGGTAGGGTATCCCAGCCCATCTCCCATCTCAATCTCCTTTCTTCTTCTCTCATTCTTTGACCCTTAGGTGATCTGAAAGAGTGCTTTAAGAGAAACAAAGATCTCTATGGGCTACCATGTTTCTGAGTATTTGGAAAGGTTCCCTTGTCAGTGCACAGGGAACTCTAACAATAAAATGACAGTCCTGAAAGACTTTCAAGATTTCATGTTACTATTCTATTTGTGAACAATAATGATTATCATGATCCATTCCTCTGTATAGACATTTTAAATACTGGTTAAGCAACTGAGAATTAATTTATTGGTAATGAACATTTTCAACTTCATTAGATACTCAGAAGCCTACTACATTATCATTATCTGGATGCTAAATTTTAATTGCATGCAGCCTGGTCCCTCAATAATTAACACATTGTATATCCCACCTAATTCACAAACTAATTGTCATTTCTTAGATCTTAATATTACTTGCTAATTTTGCCGAGGATAAAAAAAAATCTGACTGTCAAAACTCCAGAGAAAATGACATTATACAGGCACAATAGTGACAAAACAAGTTAATTTATTGCAAAGTCACCGGGAGAAGGAGTTTTTAATTGCATATTTGTTACCTTCATAAAAGACATAAATGGCTTTTTAGTTACATATTTGCTTATTTCTTACATATTAAAAAAGTGTTAACAAGCCTGATTAAAATTAATTGCAAGGTCCAAGATCTGAGTGGAGATACTAACATTAGCAAACTTCTAATTGAAGCCCAAAGAGGAAGAACACAAGGAGATTCTGGGTGGAAAAGGAATCAGAACAGATGTTTGACTGTGGAGATGGAAAATAATTAAGTGACCCACCAAGAAAAAGAGAATCTAAAGAGAAATTCAAACTGGATACAAAAAAATAGGAAAAAAACTTATCCTGATAATATTAACGGAGGTAATGGTGATTTGCTTCTAAAGGCTCGAGCTGGAACAATCACCAGTGTTCTCAGACAACTTTAAACGGAGCACACTTGGTTGTTATAGTCTGGAAAGCTATCGTTGTGAAACTATTTCTCACATCACACGATGTCTTGGTATCTTTCCAAATCGGTGTCAATTCCCTCTATATGCAGCAAGTTCTATATGAGCTCCTACTGGCAAAATATGGCATCTTTGCGGGCATCTGGGTGGCTCAGTCAGTTGGGTGTCCGAGTTCGGCTCAGGTCATGAACTCCAGGTTTGTGAGTTTGAGCCCTGAATCAGGCTCTGTGCTGACAGCTTAGAACCTGGAGCCTGCTTCGGATTCTGTGTGTCACTCTCTCTCTCTGCCCCTTCCCCCTCTTGTGTTCTCTCTCTCTTTCAAAAATAAATAAACGTTAAAAAACAAAAACATGGCATCTTTGATGACCTGGGGCTGCCATATCTTTTAGAGATACTGGCAGATGGGAAACACTCTAACCTTTTATTTTCATGGCTGGTTGTTTCTAATAAGAAAGAATACCATCTTTCCTGATGTGACATTTCCGTAGTACTGTTTACATTCAAATGTCCTTCTGTCCAGTCATTCTGTACACAAAGGTAAGACGTTTTTGAGTGCTGATGCATTAGATATGTCTCCAAAAATGAGGAGCAGCCTTCCTAACTACAGATAACAGAATAAGACCTCTAAAACATGGCTTCCCCAAGAAAAAGATTTTATATAAGAAGAAAAATGGCCATTTATACCACGTGTAGAAGGATATGTAGAAAATGCCCAGATGTCCCATGAATCGCTTAAGCTACTCATGGTCAGCTTGCTTTCATGGTGCATTTGGACCAACAAGACTTTTCATTGTTTCAGCAACAAAGAAGTCATCCATCCTGTTTATAAAGATTTTTTTTTTCTTCCAATCAAGTTATCCATTGATTGGAGATTCTCTTATCCAATGCAATTAACAATGGCTATCAGTCAGTTAATTGAAACAGTTGACTAAAGTAGGGAATTATAAAAGATGGCATATGAGGACTGTATTCAAAATATTTTACATTTACTTCAAACTTATAAATGTGCATTAATTTACTAATATTTTCATATGAGGCCTTTTCTGTGAGTGTGGGCTTGTTGATTGCATATTCCACATTGGGTTTCTCACATTCAACAAATCAATAAGGCGTGGCCTATCATTTGGAGAGTTAATTTCTTTCAACTAGAGCAAAGTAATTATGAAGCAAGATTATTTTAGATGTAATTTTGCCCATCTTTTAGAGTTTTGGCTTCCATCACTAATAGAATTTTTTAAAAAATGGGGTGCCTAGGTGGCTCAGTCAGTTGGACGTCCGACTTTGGCTCAGGTCATGGTCTCACCGTTCATGGGTTTGAGCCCTGTGCCGGGCTCTCTGCTGACAGCTCGGAGCCTGGAGCCTGCTTCAGATTCTGTGTCTCCCTCACTCTCTGCTTCTTCCTGCACTCATGCTCTCTCTCTCTCTCTCTCTCTCTCAAAAATAAATAAATGTTAGGGGCGTCTGGTTGGCTCAGTTGGTTAAGCGTCCACCTCTTGATTTCAGCTCAGGTTATGATCTCCCGGTTCATGGGTTCAAGGCCCGCGTCAGGCTCTGTGCTGACAGCATGGAGACTGCTTGGGATTCTCTGTCTCCCTCTCTCTCTGCCCCTCCTGTTGATGCTCTTTCTCCCTCTCTCTCCTCTCTCTTTCTCTCAAAAATAAATAAATAAACTTAAAAAAAGTGTCTCTTATGGTTTGCTTCCCTCTTTTTTTCCTTCCCATACATTCATCTGCTTTATTTCCTAAATTTCACATATGAGTGAAATCATATAGTACTGTCTTTCTCTGACTTATTGAGTAATATTCCATTGTATATATTCTTTATCCACTCATCAGTTGATGGACATTTGGATGACAAGCATAATAATGTCCCACGTTTGCAAAATCAGAAAATGCATATGCACAGAAGTTTGGATATTAGGCTACCTAAAATATACTGGAATATCAACAGAGTTTATACCTGAATGGTGGAATTAAAGGCAATATTTATTTTCTCTGTGCTTTTCTGTAATTTCAAAATTCATCTATATTGAACAAGCATTCTTTCTGTCTTATCATAAAGGATACATTTTAGTTCTAAGCTAAAAAGCAGATTAGAGTCACTTCTGCTGAATCTTTTATGGGGACTCCAACCAACATATTCTGGCTGTTCTGCTGCACCTTTCAAAAGGGACAGTCTGAGGAGGTGACAAACCCTTAAGGGACGTGAGATCCCTGAGTGAACTGGCTGCACCTCTGGAAATTGAATTCCTAGCAGGAGTATATGCCCCTCAGTCTTCCAAATTCTCTCTAGATGCCGATGACAGAGACTCGGGTGATGGATTTGTGACTTACTACTCTGGAACACTTGGTGATTCAAGGCAGAGAATCGGTTATTTTTTGGCCTTTGGGAAGTCTGAGTTTTGAGAGGGAAGTTTAGGACTCATTCTACTTCCCTCCAGACCCCAAAGGGAGAGACGTATTTTGTGGAATTAAACTATGGCAGCTTCCCTGCAACGTTCAAGTATTTGAATAAAAAGTTTATGCAATTCATTGCTATTTGGAAGTCCCTATTTTGATCAGAAAATTTTAGTAGACCCAGACCCAAATGTCTCTCTCCAGTGTTGGGAAATGTGCCCTAGAAGGGGCAGTCCCGTGCGCACTGGGGCAAGAGCATTAACTGATCATCGCTTCCTGGAGATTTTGGCAATGTGTGTCCAAAGCTCTAAAATGTAACTTATATTGACTCCATAATTCAATTCTTTTGTTCGTATCTTATTGATATATATCTTATGGCAATAATCAGGAAGGTACAGAGGTAAGAATGTTTACTGCAGAACCATTTACATCAATGGAAAATGAAAGATAAATGTCCAACAACAGAGGATTTAGTTAAACGAATGATACCTCTACAAATGCACACTGTTAATTTATTAATAGTCAAGCTTCAGATGAACACTTTTTAACATGAGAAAAGCTCAGAACAGAACAGGTTATAAAATATTCAGTGATCCCGACTTTGCTTTACAAACAGGAAAAGTATGTGAGTCTGTAGAAAAATGTTGGCATGTGCCTCAGTGTTAACAGTCTATTCTTTGGTAAAATTATGAGTCATTTCCTAAAGACTTAGTTGAATTGAATTAACACAAATATTCTAGCATAATAAAAGGTATTTAGCAAAAGCTACGACTCCTCCCCCACCCCTCCCACCCCCACTGCCAGCTCCCCTCCCCAGCTGCAACCCATACCAGTTTCTTGCCTTCCCTTCTAGAGACATTCTCTACCCATTAAGGGTGGATTTGTATTTTCTCCCTCATACTTTTATGTATCAAAAAATAAAACAAATGTTTCAAAATGATGTTTCACTTTACTGGTTCTAACCCTCCGCCAGTAATTTCCAACAGATCTTGAATTACTATTATATCCTACAAATGAAATGATGGAACAGACGTTATTCGACAATCCATTTAATTTCCATTTATATCATGGAATGAAAAATAGCTTCTTACGATTTTACTTAAATAACCAATTTTGATGCTGTTCTATTAGGCTTTCTAACAGCATGAAGGCCCGGAAATTAAATTGTTCCACTTTCTTCTCCGTAATTATGTACAATTAAAATGGTTACAGACCCTAAAGTTTTCTTCCAAGCTTTAGACCCTTCAACTGTCATTTTTTATTATCTTGAAACGCAACACTTCTTAGTAACACTTTGTATGCAGTGAGTTAAGTGAAAGAGGAAGTATTATATTTAACTGATGTGGGTGTTCTTTAATTAATCTGAATCAGCTTTCGTGATATGGGTACTAATTGTTTTCTTTGAAAAAAAAAATTACCGTAGATGTGTGATTCTTCTACGCCTGTTGCTTCTTTAAGCAAATAGTTAATTGCAGAAAATAAGAATGTTACCTTCTTCCAATAAATAATCAGCATCGCATGAGAAGAGTTGCTCCTGACCGAACTTTCTGGTTTGCATGAACAGGAGATTGGCAGTGTTTGTGATTGGCAGTTTTTTCTCACTTTTTTTTTTTTTTTAATGTTTATTTATTTTTGAAAGAGGGAGAGACAGAGTGCAAACTGGGGAGGGGCAGAGAGAGAGAGGGAGACACAGAATCCGAAGCAGGCTCCAGGCTCTGAGCTGTCAGCACAGAGCCCAATGGGGGTCTCAAACTCATGGACCGTGAGATCATGACCTGAGCTGAAGTCGGATGCTCAACTGACTGAGCCACCCAGGCGCCCCTGTTTTTTCTGACTTTTAATGCTTGCTTTACATCTATTCATAAGTTATGAGGAATAATTATAGCACGATGCTGGAGTCACGAGGGCTTCATTTATTTATTTTATCTTTTTTTCATTTGTTTATTTTTAACAACTTCTAAAGGCTATACATCAAAATACCTAAAACTATAAGGGAGCAAGGTAAGAAACCGGTCCCTAGGGAGGCAATGTAGCAAAGTGGTTGTCATTCATTCAGGGTCACTTGATTCTGTTTATCACCAAACTGTAATGTAGTTTATACAGAGACAGATTTCCTTGTGATTACTGCACCCCGCCCTCATTAAGCCCCCCTTTCCAAGATGTAAGTGTTCTGAGCATTTAGAAAGAAGTGTCATCCTAACAAGAGTGATGAGCTAAGTGCATTTGGGAATCAAGGTGCAGCTGAATAACCTTTAAAGAGATCACTAAGCCAATATTCTCTTCCTTTAATTTGCTCACGGTTTTTTCAGATCGCTTTTTAATGAATATAAAACCTTCTGCAGGATCCTGCCCCAAACAAAAAGAACCGTAAAAAAAAAAAAAAAAAAAGATTAAAACTTGATAATCTATCACACACTCTCTTTATTTACTTGATATTTTTTTCCATTAGGAAACAGGATAACATCTTTGAATCTAGTCAACTGTGGCATGTGCCAGTTGTATTATCTGTATTTTTCATCCAAGTAAGCAGGGCTTTGAGTGGAATAAATAGCCATGTGGAACACTGGTGAATTATGCATGCCTTTCCCCCCAAACGGTTCATGTACTTTACTCGCTAGAGCTCAAAATATCTTCTTGTGCTTGACTTCATCATTTTGGACTTTGGCTTACACCTCTCCCGCAGACTACAGAGTTATTCTTTCACACATGGTGAGCAGAGGTAAAATACTGTGGGAAGAAAAACAACACAGAGTTTAAGTGATAAAAGCATGCCATAAGCCTTTCCCGCTAGAAAAACGATTTTCCCAACACTCAGTATCACGTGAACTTTATGTTAGCCCCGAATCTTCTTTGAGCACCACTGAGTTGTTCCACTGCCGCTGAATCAGATCTTCTACTCCATACACACTTCTTAAGGGCCTGCAGCATTCACAGCACGGGGTTAGAGGAAGAACGGTTTCCTAGGTATTACGCTGAGCTCCTCAAGCTGCATCTGGGGACGCAGGTGACAGACCTGAACAGTTACATCCCTATGCTGGCTGGATGCGAGAGGTGTCCCGTGAGAGTCACTGCTAGGGGCTTCAGAGAAGGTATCCATTCCTTGGGGAATGGAAGAGGCGAATAAAGATGGGAAGACGCAGAAAGGGCCCTGAGGGCAAGGGCCCGGCGCGAGCAAAGGCCCAGAGGAGGGATCTGCAAGGAATGGCTGGGAACGGGCCATCTGCTGGATCTAGAGAGGACTCGTTCTTCAGATACGAGAATGTCATTGTTGAAGACTGTTGGAAGCTATGCCTTTGGGGTTGATTCTCAAACAGCACCGGTGGATTTGGCACGTCTGCTCTGACGGATGGCGTTCCTATAGGATGGCTAGCGAGGGTGGAGGGCCCGCCCCCTAGGGCCCCGGTGCAGAGCAAACAAGGTGGCCCATGTGGTTCAGTGGGGACACGCTCCCCTCACCACCCACTGGACTCCCCAGGCTCAGACAAGAAGAAGGACTCTTAGTGGGAAGAGCAGGGTCAGGGGGACAGGCCCTACCCAGGTTTGTGCCCTTCCTGTAGCCCTGTGCCTTATCACTCCCTGGTCACTCCCTGGGCTCCCAAAGAAACCTGCTGGGCAGACCAGCTGAGAAGCAGTGATGGGCTCTTTCCTTCTTTTCTCTGGTACCATCAAAACCAAGTTCATTTTTTTTCTAAGTTCAGTTTTGTTAAATTTGTATCTCTGCAATGTTTTAATGAGGTCATTTAATTTTTCCCGAGATTTACAATTTTGATGATTTTTCCCTAAGCGAGGCATGTGTATGAACTTTAAGGCCAGAGAACCTGGGATTTGGAGAGCTTTTCCCGGTACAGCTCTGACGACGAGGACAGTGGTAACGACGAGGTCAGTAATAATCACTATTCTTCATTAGTCTCTTGCTACATGCCCGAAGTCCACATCTTTGAACAAATTTAACGTTCATAACAACCAGCGAGGCAGTTGCTATTGTCTCCGTGATGATGAAAGTGAGGCCCAGAGGAATTAAGCTACTTGTGCAGGGATACCCAGCTAGCATAGAATGAGGGCCAGATAGGTACCAGGTGATCTGTTTGAAGGGCCTACTTTACCACCAGGTGTACGATCTCTATGTGAACTCGGGCATGAGCTTGTTCACTCGTTTATTCCTTCAGGGATGCTCCGTTAGGCATGGCATGCACACTGGAGCTTAATGACATTGGAAAAGACAGGCAAGGATACCAATGGCTCTAACACAGGGGGATATGAGCATTAGGAGGAATGACCAGCCCTGGTGCTGCGTGAGCCCAGAAACAGGGCATCAAAGCAGATTGTGGACTGGGGAGAAGCAAGGGGTATCAGGGAACAGCTTCCAGAGTAAGAGATCCTTATGTATTGGTTAGATCAGAGGGGAAAAAGGGCATGAGATGCAAAATAAGGAAGTTGTTTCGACCCTCTGCATCCACAGCTTTCTCTTCTTAAAATGGAGGAGGCATGGGGCCCCTGGGTGGCTCAGTCGGTTAAGGGTCTTTTCTTTTTAAATTTTTTAAATTTTTTATTATTTTTGAGAGAGAGAGAGAGACAGAGAGCAAGCCGGTAAGGGTCAGAGAGAGAGGGAGACACAGAATTGGAAGCAGGCTCCAGGTTCTGAGTGCTCAGGACAGAGCCTGATGTGGGGCTTGAATTCACAGACCTTGAGATCGTGACCTGGGCTGTAGTTGGCTGCCCATCCGACTGAGCCACCCAGGAGCCCCTAAGTGTCCGACTCTTGATTTCAGCTCACGAGCTGTGAGATCGAGCCCTGAGTCTGGCTCTTGTGCTAATAGTGTGGAGCCTGCTTGGGATTCTCTCCCTCTCTCTCTCTGCCCCTCCCCTGCTCGTGATCTTTCTCTCTCTCTTTCTCCCCAAATAAATGAAGGCACGTTAAAAAAAATAAAATGTAGGAGACAATTTCAGGGTTGCCATGAATATTAAAGACATAAAGCATGTCAGCTGTCTGCAATGGCCATCTGGCACACAGTAGGCCCTCGGCAGGTGGGAGCCCTGATAACCAGGAAGAGAAGCAAGAAAACAGGTATAAGGCTTGTTTGACCATGTCAGGACTCAAATATTACAGGTAGTGGCCGAAGTGGGGGCGTGGGGCGTGGGCAGCAGGTGGGGACTGGACTGTCGCCAGAGGCGACTGGGAGCCTGGGAGAGCCTCTATCAGCTGTTGGGGGTTTGAGGTACATGATCCAGCAAAACCTGAGCAGGCTCATGGAAGTTTCCACCTGTTCCCTTGAAGAGCAGATTGGAAGGCAGAGCCAACCAGAAGGAGATAAAGGATCCCCCATGAAGCGAGCTAATGCGCTTGGAAAAGGTACTTTATCGACCAAGTCCAGTGCCCCAGGTGGAATCCGTGTAACACTAGAAAGTTGTCCATGGTAAGCAGGCTCCCAGTTAACCATCATGATGCAGTGCTCTGGGCTCTGTTGCCTTGCTAGAAAATAATAGATTTCCCCCCTTAATAATTGGAAATAAAAAAATAATGCCTATTGCCTGGGTTGGATCCTAGCACTGATACTTGAAGTTGTGTGACCTCTGGCATGTCCCTTACCTCTCTAGGCTTCTGTGCCTCGAAACAGAGAAAAATGGTGCTGAACAGATACTGTTTTCTGGAGGATGCATCGGAACACTCAGTGAATGCCTGCTGATGTCCTCTGATGGTCTATTTGCCAAGTACTATGCAGGGCCAAGCATTATGTTGGGCACCAAACGTGGGCTGGCTCAAAGTTCTCATTGCAACCTTGGGAGGGAAGGAGGCGGAGGCCCAGAGAGGTGAAGTAACTCGGCCAAGGTCACACAGTGAAGAAGCGCCTGGACCGGCATCTTATTTGCCCTCCTTTCGCTGCTGCCAGGCCATACTGGGATTCAGGCCAGACCCTCGGGAACAGTGTGTTAATGATTTGAACAGAAAACTCAATGGGAGCTTAAAAAAAAAAAAAAAAAAAAAAAAAGCAAACGACCTCTTTGCATTATTCACTTCTCATTTTAAGCGGCAACAACATAGTCCACAGCCTGAAAGATACTTGTACCGCGTCAGTAAAAATGTGTTCATTTGTCGTTTGTAGATTGTTTTATTTTTAGATTAATGAAGACCCAAATTAAACCATCGAAGTGCAATCATCCTGATAGTCCTTATCACGTTTTGCTCATTATCACTTCATTTATATTTATGATGGAGAACAGATGGTACCAATGTCATATTTCAATGTGTATCATATCCAGCTAAGAGGAAATATCTCATATTAGCTGCACTTATCAAAATATTTGTACTTAACAACAACAGAAATCTGAGCTTATGTACTATCTTGTCACCGTGTCGTAGCTACCATTTAGAAAAGACCATTTAAATTAGATATGCAAGGGAGAGATCCATCAGTCATTACGAGTGAATGAATGCGCTGAACTCTGAACAGCAATTATGGGTTAGCTGTAAGGAGAGAATCATTAAGCTTGAATGAAAAACAGCAATTAGAGTCTGTTGTCTTTGTGGCACGCTCAGGTTTTTTTTAAATTTAAGCTGGCTGCGGCACCCACAAGGAAAGGGCGTAACAGGTGACGGAGCAAAGGGAACTAGCGACAAAGAGAGTGGTCACCAAATTTATAACCCCGCCTCCTTTCCTAAATGGTAGTAGCTCTAAGCAGAAGAAGGCCAAGAAAAATCTGCTTTCCGAGGTGAATTCTAGAGCCTTCTAAAATAATGCTCTGTTGCGTGCTTCATGTTGCAGGAAGTCTCAAAGGGGTGAGGAAATGTAAGAGCCTCACGTTCCTGAGAATAGTAGTCCAATGTTTCCCTGTGATCTGTTTGTCAGATAGGTGGTTGATCAACACGTACTGAGCACCTATTATGTCCCAGGCGTAGGAGGGGTTCAAAGAGGCATAAGGTATGCTCTCTGACCTCAAGAAATATATAGTCTCATGTGAAACCCGGACGCAGTAGCAAATAACTCTAACGACAAAAAGAATGTGTGGGCAGGGTGCTAAAGAGGCCCAGACAGAAGGGATATCTCCATTTGTGGGAGTCAGGAAGCGTTCCATAAAGAAGGTGATTCTGGATCAGGATTCTGAAGGCTGAATAGAAGTTCAACAGTTGAATAAGGGGGTGGGAAGGAAGGATATTCAGTGAGGAAGACGTTTGCTGGAACGGCCAAGAGTTCAGTTTTGGTGTCAGGCAGACATGTCCTGAATTTTAGTTCTAACTGTTCGCTAGTTGTGTGAACGTGGGCGAGTCATTTATTACTCTGTGCCTCAGTTCCCCTGAGGCACAAAATTGGGCTAATCACGGTTTCTATTTCCTAAGGGTGTCGTGACACGTTTGGCGCACAGTGCCTGGCACAGAGTGTGGGTTCGGCTAATGTCAGCTCTTGTTAGCATTCCAGGCACAGGGGAAGTCATGAGCAAAGGCTCTGAGGTGTGGAAACACGTGAATACACGTGCATTTTCCCAGGACGCATACTCGTAACAATTGCCTATAATTATGTAACCAGAAGGGCCCAGAAAGGATGAAAAAGTAAATGACATTACAAAATCTTTAAAGTCTTAAAAAAATTTTTTTTAATGCTTATTTATTTTTGAGAGACAGAGAGAGACAGAGCGTGAGCGGGAGAGGGGCAGAGAGAGAGGCAGACACAGAATCCGAAACAGGATCCAGGCTCTGTGCTGACAGCTCAGAGCCTGACGTGGGGCCTGAACTCATGAGCTGAGAGATCATGACCTCAGTCCAAGTCGGACACTTAACCAACTGATCTACCCAGGTGCACCACAAAATCTTTAAAGTCTTAGGGTGACGTTAAAGCCAACTGCCTTTGATGGTGTTATTTACCAGTAATTTGTTTAGAAAACAGGAAGAATAGGAATCATATTTGTTCCGGGTAAGGTTGCCGGAGCCTTTCACAAGGAGAAAGGCCTCTTGGCAAAGGGAAGCTGCTGTCCCACTCTGAGAACAGGGGCCCTACGGAGCCACAGGCCAAGTGGCCCTCTGAATCCCAGGCATGTCTGGGTTTCTTACTGAACATCACGTGTCCATCACACCGGGCTGACCACTCTCCAAAAAGGACTGATGGTTGGTGGCAAGCTCCACACAAAACCAACAGGAATTTTGCAAAAATCTGGTTTGAGAAAAATATAATATATTTAACGTGAAAAACAAACTTGACACAAAGATGTATGAAAAAGGGTGGTAATTTGGTATTCAATCGGGGCACATTTTCAGACACAGGCACATTCTGCTTGTGACTGGATCAGAGACTCATGGTTTGCTCGCCAAGCTGGCTGTCATGTTCCGTGACAGTAAAGTAGCAATGCCACTCTAGGCGGGGAAGCTGAACAGCAGGGTGCCATCTTGGGCCCTCACCCACTCATGGACATTTTAGTGAGTGAGCTCCTCTTGCTTTCCTTTGCTCCTTTACTGAAGCTCCCTCTGCCTTGAACTTAGCATGAGTGCCTGGTGGCTGAGGGTGGGGAGGAAAGTGGAGGACCCATGTCACGTGGGACTGCACTCAACTTTCCCTCCCTCCTCCAACCCAAGCTTCTGTACCTGCACTCTGTCTCCCTTAGGGTGAGACCTTTCCCAACAGGCTCCTGGTCCCTCCTGCAAACAGACCCTTGGCAGGCCTGCCTCACAGCCCTTCCCAGATGCCTGGACATGCCTGAATCCTACAGAGAGCCCAGCTTCGGCTGCCAAAATGGGACGCCGGCTGCTCAGTGGCCCTCCACACTCCAAAAATAATAACTTGACACGGTGGGGGAAATCTGCAGAGCACAAAGGGGGTAAAACCTCAGTGACTCATGCTTTTAGCACCTGCTCCCAGCCAACAGATTCACTTCTGTAGCTTTTTTTAAATGTTTGTTTCTTTTGAGAGAGAGAGAGAGAAAGGGCACACAAGAGCAGGAGAGGGACAGAGAGAGAGAGAGAGAGAATCCCAAGCAGGCTCCACGCTGTTAGCGCAGAGCCCAATGCAGGCCTTGATCTCACGAACTGTGAGATCAAGACGGGAGCCGAAATCAAGAGAGTTGGATGCTTAACCGACTGAGCTGCCCAGGAGCCTCTGTAGCCTTTGGGCCTTTGTTGCTTTGGAGCTTTGGGTCTCAGAAGGACCGGATAAGCTCTCTGGCTCAAAGCAAATCCTCTGTGAAAAATTGCACATGAACCTCAATTTCCAGACTCAGATAAACCAGTACTCCGTGAAGTGAGTCTTCCAAGGTGTCTTACCCAGGCCATGCTAGGCCTTGAGCGGGATCGTGAACACAGGCTTCGGGTCGGACCACGTAGGGCTGACACTCGTTTTGGCAACTTATTAGTTGTGTCACCTAGGGAAATTTACTTATTTTGTCTCAGTTTGTTCATCTGTAAAGGGACTGAAATGCTATGTATTTATGGGGTTGTGTGGATAATTATAGGAGCTATCTAACGCAAAAGGACTTGTCTGTGGCCTGGCCCCCAGCAAGCTCTCGGGAACGGGAGCAGGCTCTCGGGTTATCCTTCCAGGGAGAAGAGTGATGCGCTCTGAGTCTGCCCTTGTGCACGTGATGAGGTGAGAGAATGAGATCGGGGGAGAGGATCAGGGAGTCGGAGCATTTCTGACAGGGTAAACAGCACAGGCGTGGCAAAACATGAAATACTGGGTGCAAGACTCCTGTAGAAGACCCCTTTCTAGATTTCCTAGGCAATTTTCTGGATCTCAAGAAGGCGTCCGGTTTCAGACCGCCCCCGTACTTTCCAGCCTCTGCTGAGCTCCTGGTTCAGCCCATCTGGGCTCTCGGAAAGCCGGGAGCCAGGTGTGGACTGGAGGGTGAGCTGCGGACTGCTGGCCTCGTGCATTTCATGCAGGGCCATGCTGCTGCCAGCCATGTTACCTCATCACTGTGATGCCACCGACGCCATGCCCAGTCTGACCCCTGCGTCCCTTTGGTTGCAAACCGCCAACCACGCCAAAAAGTAATGGCAGGCTGAAGTTCAACTCAGTTCACATAGCGAGGATTCATTAAGCATCAGCTACGTGCTTAACACTGTGCCTGCGACCAGGGTGGGGACCCTTAATTTATCCATGCCTCAGTTTACCCATCTGTTAAATCAAGATTGCACTAAATGGCCTCTAAGTCTTCCCCCCCCCCCCCCCCAGTTCTAAACTTAGAGGAAATCCTCAATGAGCTTAGAGTTTTGCTAGGAGGGTAATTTTACTTCCACTGTGAGAAAATTTATATACAACAAGATACAACCGAGTACATGCTCCCAGCAACCAGCTTCACTCTGTGTTCAAAATAGTAGCTGTTAAGCACGGGTCAGCAATACACTTCTGGGGGTGTTGTATCTGGGGCAGCTATCGGAACGGGGCTGCTGAGAACGCAGCCCCAAATCAGACCTCAAATCACACACAACTTTGAATTGTGAGAGGCAGCTGGGGAGAGAACGTTCAGATACCGCTTTCCCTCTGAGAGTCTGTGAACCCAGCATTTGCTCGACATGAAATCGTTAGAGGCAAGGGTTTTCTATTTCAGGTCCGATGGGAAGATTTCTATGTTTGGTGACTAATCACAGATGGATTGAGACGATTTGTTCCCATTCAGCTGCTTATGAACAAGCACAATTAGAAGTTGACAGCAAACACGCTTCACAAAAATTATCACATTTAGTGTGATTCCCATAATAAAAACAGGAGCGAGCTCAGGAGTCTTTTCAATTTACACAAAGAGCCCTGGGGTCTCTCGACAGTCACTGCCGATGCAATGGTTCTGAGTAAACTTTATTAGGAAAACAGATTGAAAACTCCTGAGGTTTCGTTAAGTCTTGGTTTAAAACGCACACACACACACACACACACACCCCATGCACACACTCACACCTTCTTCTCTTTTTTTAGCCGACGTATTCATATAAACACTACACAGATATATTGAAGGAAGAGGCGCGGAGGGTCCTAGTGGCGCCGTGTTTTACGTGCACCATCATGTGCCAAGTCTTGAAGGTGTTTCCTAAACACAGCTGGCCTCCAGGCTCATCATTACCCACACCCATGTGTGTACTATTGTAAGGTAAGATGCCTTTTACACGTCTTATCTGATTTATTCCTCATAACAATCCCGAAAGATACAAAGCATTTTCTGTGTCATTGCATAGGGAAAAACATATTCAGAATCACCCTACTACTGGCTACTAGAGCAAGCTCTGAATCCTGGGACAGGGCCTCACGTGCATTTTCATGTCCTTGCCTCTTTAGGCATCAGGGAGACAGGAAGTGGACACATGCATGACATATTCATCCTACAACTGTTGGGCAAATATTTAGTGAGCACGTGTGTTGTGATTGTCCCTGGCTAGACACGGTGCACATAGCTGAGTGGTACTTGTTTGTCTGCTCAGTATTCTTTGGGAAACTGCCCCTCACCCGTTCTGTAACATTCCTGTTCCCTCTACTTGATTTGGTCACGTGTGACCCCGCCCTCTCCCCCGTAAGGGTGGGTGCTGTCTCGGACTAGCCAATTAGAATACGCCACAGACCTACAGCATTTATGATTGGTTCAGCCAGGAGCATGTGACTTCAAATGGGCCAATCTGAGTCTGCCTTAGGACTTTTCCTGAGAATTTTCAGCAAAAGCATCTCCTTCTTTCTCTGGAACTGCCAGGGACCACGGTGCTTTGGTGAGCGGGAGTATCTGAGGCTACGGCGAAGAAAGCAAGGAGTGCTGAGAGATAAAAGAGAGCAAGAGCCTTGATGGCTTCATTTGCACTCTGGATCAAGCAATGCCATCTGGATTCCCCAGTCATCTGGGGTGAAAATTTAATATAAGTGATGTGATTCAAGAGATGAATAAGACAGGACTCTTCTGTTCTATTAAATAGAGACAACACAGACAATGAATTGGTGAAGAACTAACATAATGTAAAATTATATATATCTCCGTAATTTATATAATTTCAAGGTCTAGTGTGTGTTATGAAGGTAAACATGGGCAAAAAAACTTTTCCTCGCACAAAAATGCTACGGTCAGAGGAGAGGAAACTTTAGGTGTGGCCCTGGGCGGGGGAGGGATGATTTATTAGATAGTGGAGGTACCACTTCCATTGGATTTTGAGTCTGAGGAATAATTATAATGATGATCTGGACGACAAAAAGACCTACCCCAACCACTGCAACAGCTAATATTTATTGACTTGCTGTGTAATAAGTGCTATCTTCAATTATCTCATTTAATTTCCACAAATCCTATGAGGTGGGAATTATTATATCTGTGTTTTACTGATAAGGAAACGAGGACAAGAACAATGAAGAAACTCACCCAAGGGCCATAGCTGGTAAATTGCACGGCCGGGCTCGAACCAAAGGCTGGTTCCAGAACTTGTGCCCTTTAATTTCTAGGGGTGGGCTGCCGGCAAAGACTGCAGTCATGTATGTTCCATATGGGAGGTACGATCCAGAAACCTTCCAGTGGAGGGATACAAGGGGGAAACCTGGGAGTGTCCGGGGCTTACGTCAGTGCCGTTCTTGAATGTATTGGTGCACATCTGTTGACACCAAGCATTTATCCACTCCTGGCATATGCCTGGCACTGGAGCACAGACTGCACAAGACTCAGGCCCTGCCCGAGGGACCTCACCCCTCAGCATCTGGAGATAACACGAGCAATTGAACACACATGCAACCCTGGGCTGAATAGAAGTTTAATTTCCCGTCGCTCCCTATTCAGGGTCCCCTCTCCTTTTCCCTCCTCTTCAGTGCCCCTTGTTTCTCATTTCTTACATCTTATTTCTCTTTCTGACTGGAGCTAAGTTGGAAATGGAACCTTTAGCGGCGGACAATTAGACAGTAAATCCCCCTGGCTTACCTGCCACTCGATCCATCACCCGCGATTTCGCTTTCCATGAGTTACTAGGTGTGAATTACATACGAGCTGGATGTGAAAATCCACCCCTACGAAACGCAGACCCCTTTCTCTGTCCACTTCCCCGCACCCCTTTCACTCTGTTGCTATTTCCTCCCCCCACCCCCAGGTTTGACAAAAGCAGATTCTTCAAAATTGTCCTTCTGGGACTGTCTATTTCATTTTGAACTTGACACAAAATTACCATTTTTGACAGTTGAACTTTTCAGCATGCTTGATACAAATATTTTAATATCCTGTTACCTGAGCTGAGGGAGAGATAAAGTTTTACACCAGACACCTACAGTGGCAAGGGAATAAGCTTTCTGGTGACTGATTTAAAGGTACAGTAATAGCAAAATGGTTAACGAGCTAACCATGCTTGGCAGGGCAGAGGTCAACAGGGAAAGCCAACCCAGTAACTCAGCCAGAGCTCGGGGACCCACATGAGGGAAGAAATGTGCCTGTCAGTTTCCTCCCAAGTTTCTTCCCAGGAGGTTAGAAAGGAAAAAGTCAGTTGACTTCTAGAAGGTCTCTTGACTTACCCCAAGGGAGGGAGGGCAGGTGGGGAGAAGCCAGAGTGGCCTGGGCAACAAGAAAGGAAGGCTCGTGAGTGTTGGTGTGTGGGACGTGACAGGACGGCAATTGCTGTCGCCGAAGAAGTGTTGTGTGTATGGTAGGTCATCTGGGTAGAGGAATAGATGTGAAAACATTGGACATTACCTCAGGTTCATATGCTCAGCAACCCAGGAAAAGGTGGAGTGTCAGGTAGGGAAGGCAGCAACGGTGGGAGAGCAGAGCCTCTCAGAAACCAGAGCTGACCCCCACAGCCTTAGGAACCCCTAGAGCAACACCGGCAGATAGAACTTTCTGGAATGATGGAAGATTTCTTTTTTACATTAATTTGGTAGCCCTTAGCTACATATGGTTATTGAGCACTTAGAATGTGACTAGTGTATTGGAGGAACTGAGTTTTAAACTTTATTTAATTTTGGGGCACCCGGGTGGCTCAGTTAGTTGAGCATCCGACTTCGGCTCAGGTCATGATCTCGCGGTTTGTGAGTTCAAGCCCTGCGTTGGGCTCTGTGCTGATGGCTCAGAGCCCGAGCCTCCTTTAGATTCTGCGTCTCCCTCTCTCTCTGCCCCTTCCCCACTCACACACTCTCTCTCTCTCTCAAAAATAAACATTAAAAAAATTTAAACTTTATGTAATTTTAATTAATTTATGTTTAAATTTTAAAAAACTATTCATTTATATTTATTTGAGGGAGTGGGGGAGGGGCAGAGAGAGCAGGAGACACAGAATCCGAAGCAGGCTCCAGGCTCCGAGCTGTCAGCACAGAGCCCGACGTGGGGCTCGAAGTCAGGAAGCACAAGATCTTGACCTGGGCCGAAGTCAGACGTTTAACCGGCTGAGCCAGCTAGGAGCCCCTAATTAATTTCAATTTCAATTTAATGCCACAAGTGGCTAGCGGTTAGCACATTGGACGACAGGGCTCTGAGATGTGGGAGCCTCAGAGAAGTCCTTCGATGCTGGCTCACATGCTCCACCTCTAATGGAACTCGGTTTCTCACACATTTCTCCCTTTTATATCTGCCAGCTGGTGTCTTTGTTCTCTACTCTGGGGTTCTTTTAATCACCTCAAGTTTCTGCTTACTCCTGGCTTCTGCACCTTCATGATTCTGACTTACGTGAACTGTCTTCTCTCTGTACTAATAGTATTCGTTTTCTATTGTTGTATAGCAATATTACCTAAAGCTAAGTGGCTTAAAATAACATACGTTGGTCATCTCGTGATTTCCATGGGTCAAGCGTAGGCATGTCCTCTGCTTTAGGGCCTCACAAATTTGCGGTCGAGGTGTTGACCGTGGCTGTGGTCTGAACCCAGGTTGCAAAGGGGAAGAGTGCTTCCAGACTTGTATGCTTACTGGAAGAATTTAGTTCCTTGCAGCTTATGGTATTGAGAACCTCAGAAGAACCAACAGTTCTTTCTGGCTGTTGGCTGGAAGTTGTCCTCGGTTTCATGCCAGGTGGACCTTCCCAAGGGGCTGCTTGCTTCTTCAAAGCCAGCAAGTAAAACCTCCTCCCAAGATGGGGAGGAAAATCTTCTACGTGTAACCATGTAACCACATACAAGAAATCACACACCTTCTGTCGCCTTTGTTGTATTCCGTTGATTAGAAGCAAGTCACAGACCCTGCCCATACTGGGGTGGGGGTGGGGGTCCACAGAGTCATGAATGCCAGGAAGTGGGGCATAGGGCCACCCTAGAGTTGGTCCTCCTTACCAACATTTCCAGCCCAGACTTTTACAGAGTTTGGCTCATTTTCTTTGTATTTCTGTGTTCAAGTTCCAAAGAGAAAGAATCAACCCATCTTATTCCTTTGCTCCTGGCTACCTCAGACATCCCAGCAGGTTGGGAGGGCCACCTCTGGATTAATCGGCCTCGCCCAGGGGTGAGGTCACACGGAGAGCATGGCTGGGTCAAGGCAGTGACTGGCTGCCTTGTACACAAAGTCAAATGGGGCCATGCCCAGCAACATGGGTCTGTGGTCGGGCCGTGCCCTGCACATGTAAAAGGCACAGGAAACTCTACTCGTTAAGCCTGGAAGAGGCAAAGAGTTTTTCTTTATTCTTCTTCCTTTGCTCACAGCCTTTATCTGAGGTCCAGAGAGGAGGAGAGCCAGCGGAAAGGGACCCTTTGAAACTGGATCCAGTTACATTTCAGACAAATGAAAGGAAATGTTACTTTACTGAGTACAAAGTAACCTCATGGAACCCTTCATTCCAAAAGGGAAGAGGGCTGAATATGAATGGATTAAAAAATATAAATGACATAGTCATAAATTATGTCTATGAAAATAATCCAAATGATTAGCAATATGGGAACAGTTAAACAAATTATGGTAAATTAACATCATCGCATGTTATACAGCTTTTAAGAATGATTATATGAAAACTTAAACAAGGTAGAAAAGCGTTTTTGATCCAAAGTTGCAAGAAAAACCTCAGAATACAAAAATTCAAATATGAAAAGATTACAACTTTGCAAAATTATATATGCATGGAACGAAGCATGGAAAATGATTAAAGAGCACACATTTTTTCCTTTAAATATCCTTTATTGTTATTATAAATCTTATGCAAAAAAAGTTTAGAAATAATGACTAAGAATAATAGCTAATGTTATTTGACTTGACCCTGTGCTAAATACTTTCCGTGCTTTTAGCAGGGTGGTCCCTGCTATTATCCTTAATTTGCCGATGTGGAAACTGAGGCTCCAAGATATCAAATAACTTACTCAACCAGAGGGACAGATTTGCACTTGGGCATGGTGGACAAAGCACGTGGTGCCTTCAAGCTCTGCAACGACTCGTGGAAAATTCAAAACCTAAAAAAAAAAAACAAACAACAACAACAACAAAATGAAACAACTCATGCAGTTCAAATTCAAACTCCAACTTGATAAATGGAGGACGGAATGTCCATAACATGTGGCATCATATTCACTTCATTGTTAAGTTTAGGATTCAGAGCAATTAAAGTTTCTCATTTTACATGAACTTGCCATCGTCTGTAGTGATTGTGGCAAAATTATAGCCCATTAAAGAATCAGACGAGTTGCTTTTGGCCAAATAATTTCACCCATAACAGGAGAAGAATCTTTTTAAAAAAAATTTGCACTTAGTAGAGTGTGTGGGTACGGTTAAAAATATGTGATATGGGGGTTCCTGGGGGCTCAGTCAGTTAAGTGTCCAACTTCAGCTCAGGTCATACCTCACGGTTTGTGGGTTCGAACCCTGCATCGGGCTCTGCCCTGACAGCTCGGAGCCTGCAACCTGCTTCGATTCTGCTCTCTCTGCTCCTCCCCCTTTTGTGCTCTCTCTCTTTCTCAAAAACAAACATTTAAAAAATATGTGATATGGTGTGGGAGCTAAAGCCTATGAATGTCTTAGAATAGCCCCAGGCAGAGCTCATTCTGCCAGCTGTTGCCTGTTCTCGGTCTTTCCTACAAAGAGAGGCTGGGGGTGTAGTTCAGCAGGGCACAGCCCACTGGGGCATTGGGACAGGGGACAAGGAAGACAACAGGGGAGAGGAGGGGGAGTGTGGCTGGGAGGGGAGCAGGGGGAGCTCTTAGTCACAGGACAGTGGACCCCATGCATCACGAAGCTGACTCTGGGTGATACCTGAGTTCTCATTCTTATGCTTTTGTGAGGATACAACTCTGTGTGTGTGTGTGTGTGTGTGTATGCATGTGCATGTGCACCTACACGTGCGCATGTGGCAGATGAGGGTGTCGCTTGGGGGTTGTGCCTGTGGCAGAAGCACTTGAGTTCGGGTACCTTTCCCTTTCTTTGCAATTACAGCTTTACGGGTCCACATTTTTCAACAGGTTGCAAACCCAACCTGTAGCAATCTCCAGAACCAATCCAGTGCTTTCGAGGAAGCTGAACTATGGATTGTCTTTAAATAATGAGGTGCCAGTTGTTAAATAGTCAACCCTGTCAGCTGGGTGGGGGCGTTTAGTAAACTCCTGAAGCTTGCTTTAGTCTTTGCACTTACCACTCATTTGAAAGCAAGTTTTCGCTGGGGCTTTGTTTTATGTGAGAGCCATACTCGGGGTGGGGGGGATGTTAAGGGTCCATGCCACCAGCCCCCTCAGTTTTGGGGGGCACTCAGGCTCTTTGCTTAAGCAAGTGAGCCAGAATGCATTTGACTGGGAGTTACTTAAGCTTTCATTACTAGATTTTCTCCCCCCCCCCCCCACCTGGCCCCCAGACCTCTTTTCTAACCAAAATATCATTCTTGATTTTCAGGCGGCTTTTAAATTTAACTTTTCATTAAGTTCGAAACGAGTTTATGAGAGGGGTCCTCTGTGCACCAGCTGCGAGGCATTTACGAGATCGGACTCCAAGATAACATCCTGGGACCAGGGCCTCTTATGTTTCTAGCCTTGCAGACTCATTTTTGATGACACCCTTTAAATAACATTCATGGCCCATTTTTTTTTCCCTTCTGACCAAGCACCGGGATCTCATTGTGATAACGACGGGCCATATGCTACTTGATCAGGGTAATGTAGGATAATTACTGGCCCACTGCACGTCATTACACCGCTGTAATCGGGGGCGGGTCAGTGTTTCAGTTACAGCTGCTCTGAAAATTGAGCTGACATGGATACTGTGATAGGAACGATAGCACAAGGCCCCCATGCAAATGGCAGGAATTAGCATTCGGTCAATAGGTTCTGAAACGCTATATGCCTTCAGCCCAGGACACCTGCTTTGGGTCTCTCGTTTTCTCTTGGATGCAGTACGAGGATCATAGGCTAAATGAATCCTTCAACTTGTGTTATGTCTCATAAAAGGTCATCGAAATGCCAGAGGATGTTAAATACCACGAACAGGCTCGGAGAGTAACATTCCATAATACATCATCTAATGGTTTCTAATGGCCAGTTTCACTGGTACAGTTGATAACCCTGCCTCAGTGTATATCCAGTCTACAGATGGCTTTTTAACACTTACCTGTTATAAAACGACAAATGGTCGAGGGGTGTAAAAGGGCTATAGGGTGACCATATAAATTATCCCCAAAGGGACACTTTTTAGGGACTAAAATGGATTGATATTAATAATCACACTGGGTTGTTCCCAGAAACATGAGGCATATGTCACCCACCACATAAGGCACAGCTGTAATCTTTGTTCATGATTCTCTTATAGCCAAAGCTGGTATCATCTGGAGATGACAAAGGTCATGAGCTTGGCCCTTCTCCCTGCCCCCCAAATTCCACCCCCTCCACCATCTCCTGGGTGAAATGCATTCCAGTGACCCTTCTCATCCAGCGATGAGTTGGTTTTTTTTTTTTAATTTAAATTTTATTTAAAAAAAATTTTTTTTTTCAACGTTTATTTTATTTTTGGGACAGAGAGAGACAGAGCATGAATGGGGGAGGGGCAGAGAGAGAGGGAGACACAGAATCGGAAACAGGCTCCAGGCTCTGAGCCATCAGCCCAGAGCCCGACGCGGGGCTCGAACTCACGGACCGCGAGATCGTGACCTGGCTGAAGTCGGACGCTTAACCGACTGCGCCACCCAGGCGCCCCTAAATTTTATTTTTTAATTTACATCCAAATTAGTTAGCATATAGTGCAACGATGACTTCAGGAGTAGATTCCAGTGACGAATTGTTAATACAGGCCTGGAGCTTCCAAGAGAAATCTAGGATAAATACCGAGATTATAGATATATTCATGGGAAAACCTCACTTTGGAAAATGTCGCTTATGGAAGTCACAGAAGAGGGAGAGCCATGGAAGGGGCAGAAGAAAGAGTCTAGAGAAAGGGGGAGAACAAGCTTCATGGAAAATGAGAGAAGCATTGACAGTCGTCTCCTGCATCTGGTGAGAGGAAGGCATGACTGACAGCATCCAAGATGGCCTCCAATGGTCCTGCCTCCGGGCATTCAAGTCCTGTGTGGTTTTTCTCACACCAACAGGGACAAGCTGTGTAACTAGTAAGGTATTGCTGAAATGATAGATTGTGACTTTTGAAACTAGGTCACAGAAGACATGGTGGCTTCCCCCATGCTCTCCCTTTGATCACTCACTCTGGGGGAAGATAGCAGCCATGTCATAAAGATGCTCACACAGTCCTGTGGAGGGGTCTTCGTGGTAAGGAACTGAGACCTCCTGCCAAGGATGTGTGAGTGAGCCATTTTGGAAATAATACAGTTACGAAGAATATGTTCCTTTTAGGCTTCCCACAAGCAAGGTCCACTAGCTTCTTTTCAAGGGAAATAATAAGACGTGACTAAAAACAGAACTTAAGACATTGTATGCAAAAATCTACCTTATTACCTTGTAGCTGTACTTCTCATTTTCCAGGAAAATAGTTTGAGTCTCCTTTTAACTTGAGTCTCCCTCCCCCATTCCCTGCCGCCAGCATTTTTCTACAGATAAAGTTTTATGGCACAGACTAATCCACATAAAATGGATCCACAATAATTTTTCTAAGTGGGTCAACTTTTAGCACAGGCCACCTGGAATTACTGGATGATGTCCAAATGGCATAAACATTTTCATAAAGACAACTGCAGTGTCATCACATGGTCTGAATCTGTTTGACTGGGGAAAAAAATGGAGGCATGGCCCCATGGCCCTGGTGGAGTTTATTGACATTCACTTCCTTTGAAGAATGCAAACTCATGTGGCATTTGCAGGGTGACCTGAGTTTTCTCTATTAGCTTCTCCAGACCCAGACCCTCCCTTTGCCCTGTGTTTCCTTAGCTAAATCACATCCCTTGATCCACTCTAAGTCATGAATTAGTAAAGAACCAACCCACTGCCCTATCTGGAGAAGCTTGTTTAATCTTTCATGGCTGGCTCTGGGAAGAATGCCCTTTGGATGGCTATTTCTTTCCTTTTTTTCACATTCCCCTGAAGAACTGACCAAAACAAATGCTGTCTTGTTCCCTGCAACCAGCCCCCATCCCAACCCCCAGGTAATTTTTTTTCTTAGTGCTTGGGCTCACAAAATGAGAAAGAAAAGGAGGAAAAGCAACATCTAGGGCTGCTGTGTACAGCTGTATAGAGCGTGCACTTTACCAGGCATGCAGCAAAGGAAGGGGGTACGGCTGAAATTCAGACCACGCTCCACTTGTCCAAATGTGTGCTCTGGCCTGGAGCCATGTCCACTTAGAGGAGAGGTGGACACAAAGGCCCTGTCTCAGCTAACACTGGTCCTGCCAACATTGTTTCTTTCCTCCTTCTTCTCTTTGTCTTCCCTCCTCTTCACCTTAGCAAAAAACCTGTATGAAGTCTCTTAGAATTTGCTTTTCTCCCTGAGGAAAGGTTAATTCTTGTAGCCGTAATTCATTTACAGGAAATTAGACACAGGAGCAGTTGGATGCCTGAGATAATTTGAAACGCCCCTTTGAAGCTCTTTTCCTTCAGGTCTGGGAAAGTCCCTTTCCCCACCCTCAATTCCTGATGGGGCCTCATGGCGTCACGCAGGTGGGTTCCCTGTGTTAGGACTGGTATCTAAGGAGGGGTTGACAGGTGCAGGACACCCGCATTGGAACGTCTGGGAGTAACCAGACTGTGAGTCTTCCCAGAGTCCCCTGTTCTTCTCATCCTTAGACATTGCCTTCCTAGGGTTATAATCAAGTGTTTACATGTCTGGTGTTCGTCCAACATGGTGGATCTTTCTTTTGTATTGATACAAAATCACTGCTTCCGGTTCATCTGTAATTCACAGGGCCGATGGACTAGAGTCCACAGACTATTCACCAGAACTTAACGAAGGAGACTTTTCACCTCCTTTCCTTCTGAATTTTGTAGCCAGACCAGGTACGAGTCATGGAAATGTCAGATTTGAGTTTTATCCTGGCCCGTTTCCATCTCGTGGCCTGGCAAGATCCACGGCCTCATTTAGAAAGGCTGCTGTATTTTATTGTCTTAGTGACACTGTCTTTTCTTCTACTAACGGCGGCATTATGTAGAATGGTCTAGATGCGTTCTACACCTAGGTCCATTCCTCATTTTAATTTTCCTAATGGGCGTGGAGGCGTGAAGTGCCTTGACTAAGACCAGGTTCTGGGAACAGATAGTGCCAGAAGGGGAGCCTGGGTCTGCTTCCTCGTCTCTACAGCACATCACAGGGCAGAAATGCCACCTTGAAACCCCACGCGACGCTGCTGCATTTCATTTGTCCCAACGGGCCAGCTCCCCCAGCCCCCAATTCCTCTGCTGTGACTAGAGCTCCTCTGAACAAGAGTTGCCTTCATGAAATGCTTATCGCCTTGCACACCAGTGACAGATTACTTTAGTCTATAAGCCAGTATCCAAGGTTGTGCTGGCTTCAAAACCTGCTTTGTGGGCCAGCCTTACTAGTTCCCCATCTCTTGTCTAAAATGACAATTGGGGAATTATTCTTTTTTTAAAATTTATTTATTTTTTTATTTTAGAGAGAGAGAGTGCATGAGTGGGGTGGGGGGGGGGAGAGAGAGAGAGAGAGAGAGAGAGAGAGAGAGAGAATCTCAAGCAGGCTCCAGGCTCAGCACAAAGCCCAATATGAGGTTCGAGCCCATGATGCTGGGATCATGACCTGAGCTGAAATCAAGAGTTGGACGTTCCATTGACTGAGCCACCCAGGTGCCCCCCGTGGGGAATTATTCTTTTTTTTTCTTTCTATAATTTGGTTTTTGAAAGAATTTTTTTTTCAGTATATGAGGTTTATTGTCAAATTGGTTTCCATACAACACCCAGTGCTCATCCCAAAAGGTGCCCTCCTCAATACCTATCACCCACCCTCCCCTCCCTCCCACCCCCCAAACCCTCAGTTTGTTCTCAGTTTTTAAGAGTCTCTTATGCTTTGGCTCTTTTCCACTCTAACCCCCGCTTTTTTTCCTTCCCCTCCCCCATGGGTTTCTGGGGGAATTATTCTTAAAACTGCTCAAGGAAAGGGCACCTGGGTGGCTCAGTCGGTTGACTCTTGATTTCAAATCAGGTCATGATCTCATGGTTTGTGAGACTGAGCCCCACATTGGGCTCTGTCCTGAACAGTGCAGTGCAGAGCCTGCTTGGGATTCTCTCTCTCTCTCTCTCTCTCTCTCTCTCTCTGCCTGTCCCCTGCTATCTCTTTCCCTCTCCATACATAAATAAAATAAATAAATACATTAATTAATTAATTAAAAAAACTTAAAAAAATAATAAAAATGCTCAAGGATATCCAGACAACATAATATTATTTAGTGCTAAAAATGTGAGCTATCAAGGCCATGAAAAGACGTGGAAGAAACTTAAATGCATATTACTAAGTGAGAATAGTCAACCTAAGAAGACTACATACTCTATGCTCTATGACCTTCTGGAAGAGGCAGAACTATGGAGACAATAAAAAGATCAGCAGCGTCCAGGGGTGGGATCAGGGGGAGGGATTAATAGAGCACAGAGGATTTTTAGGGCAATGAAAATACTCTGTATAATATGATGATGGATACATGTCATTGTACGTTTGTCCAAACCCATAGAATGTACAACACCAAGAGTGAACCATAAGGTAAACTCTGGATTTGGGGTGATTATGATGTATTGAAAGAGGTTCATCCCACTCTGGTGAGTGATGGGGATAATGAGAGAGACTACACGTGTAAGCATGGGTATATGGGAAATCTCTGTACCTCCCTCTCAATTTTACTGTCAACCTAAAACTTCTCTCAAAAATAAAGTCTTTAAAAAGAAGCATTCAAGGGACTAAAGCTTGGGGACATCTATGTGATGACTCAGCAGTCCATACCTGGGTATATAACACCAGAAATGAGTGCGTATGGCCACTAAAAACAAGTATATAAGAATGTTTGCAAAAGCTTTATTCATAAGAGCCAAAAGCTGGAAACAACCCCAATGTCCACTGGCAACAAGAGACTGTGTTCGAGTTATAACTTGGAATACTACCTAACAGTGAAAATCAACAGGTTGTAGCTACATGCAAAAACGTGGAAATGTCTTGCAGACATATGGTTAAGCAAGAGAAAAAGACACTAAAGAGTATGTACAGGACGATTCCACTCACATAAAATTCAAAAATAGATCGAACTGATGTACGATGAAAGAAGTCAAGAAGTCAAAATGGTGGTTATTGACTGGGAAGGGGTGCAAGGGAGCCTGCGGGGTGCTGGGAACATTCCATACCTTGATCTGGCTACATGGGTGCACGCATATGTAAAAATCTATCACTTGAGATCTGTGCACAATTAAAAAAAAATCAACAGCGACAACAACAAAACATACAAGGGGATGGGGTTGTTGAGAGTTGGTGCTGGCCCCTGCCGGTAGACCCAAGGGCTCTGAGGATGCCCCTTGAAGAGCCCTCCTACTACATTGTTCTGAAGTCACTTCTGACCCAGATGGCAGCCTTGATCCATCAGCAATGTATGGAATCAGTCATATTGCTAGGGATCCAGTACCTGGGGTGCCTGTGGCTCATTCTTGGTGTCTTCATGCCCAGTGACTCCTCAACATGCTGGTCATGTCATACTTGCTCGTGAGCAGATTCCCACTGGGCTTGTAGCTTTGCCTGGAAGCCAGGCCCATTGCGGGGGGCACTGATTCCATGCCTTTCTTACCAGCATCTTCTTCCCAGGTACCTGAACCATATCTTCTACACCTATAGTCATGAGGTATTGGGTGGACTGGTCTTTTACCATGTCTGTGTGACCTATGTGAACCCCCATTACCTGGAGCTTCTTGCTGTTGTGCCCACTGCCTGGTTGACCCCAACTGATTACTGACAGGGTCTCCTGACACCAATATATTGGACTTCTGGAACTCTGAGAAGCAGCCCTAAAGGTGGCCCCTACACACTGGCCCCAGCTTCCTCTCACTCCTTACTGGGTCACATTGACAAGCCCCCAGCCATGCAGCAGTGGGATAACTCACTCCCATCAGCTGTTGTGTTTCCGTGTGCCCCTATCAGAAAGAATACTAGGGGCGCCTAGGTGGCTCAGTCGGTTAAGCGTCTGACTTCAGCTCAGGTCATGATCTCATGACTCGTGAGTTCAAGCCCCGTGTCGGGCTCTGTGCTGACAGCCCAGAGCCTGGAGCCTGCTTCGGATTGTGTCCTTCTCTTGCTCTGCCCCTCCCCCGCTTATGCTCTGTCTCTCTCAAGAATAAATAAACATTAAAAAAAAAAATAAAGAACACTAAAGGAAACCCAGATCCGTCTTTAAACACCATAAGACCTAGAGAACATTGGACAATGAAACATTGTAACGTTTTCTTTTGAGCTCTTTATTGTGACATTTCTTTGGAGAGGAAAAGCTATTTTGCCATTGCCCATTAGCCATTAATGTTTTGAGGCACAGTGGGAAAAGGAGAAAGGAGAAAAGATAAAGGGATAATGTCTGTGAGACAGTCAACCTGAAATTGACCAACATGAATGGTTTCAAACATATTCGACCTGTTTCCATAATTTTGTTACTCATGAGACATACAGGGAGGGAGAGAGCAAAGTAAACACAGCCACTTAGGAGATGGATGGGGCACACAAAGAGAAACTAAGCCACAAAATACAGCAGAAGAGCAGAGCATTATAGGCAGAAAAATTACATCTGGATTATTCTACTTAACTGGAAGAAACATAAATCACACTGAGGGCTCATAGTAATGTGCGCTGGAGTGATAATGAACAGACCAGCCCAGACTGCCCTCTCTCTTGCTCCCTTGTCTCTTGCTCTCTTGCTCGTAGTTGAATCCCACGCCTCCTGTGTGATCGTGCAGAAGTCCGGGAGCCAGTCATGGTCAGGTTCTCCTGCTCAGTCCTGCCCAGTCCTGTCCAGTCCAGCCCCATCCACTGGGGTCTTGCCCCAGCTCTGCTCTCTCTAAGCCATCACATTCTGCCCTCGCTGGTATCTGCTTCTTCCATTGGTTACCTGTGAACACGCCTTCGTCTCAGCTTCCTTCTCACACTGCAGACCTCTTGAAGGTCCTTTTGTCTTTGTACCTGTCTTCAGTGCTCTAGGCTGAAATCCTTACATGTGGCAGCTACACAGTAGTTGTATGCTTGGATATACTCCTATATTTGTTGGTTGATTAATTTCAAGTTCTCGCGATGAAATTTTCTCTGCAGTCGGGACTGTGAGCAGAAGTTTTGCATGCACAACACTTTTGGCAGTAGATGGTTATCACGGAGCCACCCACTGTTAGGACCCTGTTTGGACAAACACATCCATTTACAACTGTTTCCCTTAAAATAACTTCAATAGGTTGATTAAAAGCCAATGCAACATGTCCAAAGATTTTCAGTAGTAAATATTTCTGTCTAGATTTCTCCAATTGAGCGTATCTGGACAGTCACTGGGATTTGACAAGGGGATGCCTGGTACCCGGTGAGGACGTTGCTAAATCAACGACCTGTGCACTCACCTATTCTTTTCAAATGTCTCGGGGCGCCTGGGTGGCTCAGTCGGTTAAGCGTCCAACTTCGGCTCAGGTCACGATCTTGCACTCCGTGAGTTCAAGCCCCGCGTCAGGCTCTGTGCTGACGGCTCAGAGCCTGGAGCCTGTTTCAGATTCTGTGTCTCCCTCTCTCTCTCTGCCCCTCCCCCGTTCATGCTTTGTCTCTCTCTGTCTCAAAAATAAATAAACGTTAAAAAAATTAAAAACAAACAAACAAATGTCTCTATTTCCTTTGACTAGGAAATAGCAGAAAGGCTGACCTGGGTGTATGCCATTTTCTACTTGGGTTCTAAAATCATGATAAATCAGGAATATCCAATTTTTCTCTTTAGACCTACAAATGTTCACGATGAGTCCATTCACTTTTCAACATGGATGGTCAGCGTGACCCAGGGAGAAACGATGCCCAGCATTTGTTAAATTCTAGGCATGAGCTACACATTGTAGCCAGTGAGGATAGAACGTTTTTAGCCTGCATTTCCTCATCTATAAAGTGAATATAATAAAACTGATATCAAACTACTGTTAGGAGGATTAAATTAGGTAATATTTGGACCAAGGTTGATGACTAACCCCTGGTAAGCACTACATGTGTTGGAGAGGGAGACATAAAATAAATTTCATTCTCAGAGCAATGCTTTGTGACAGGTGTTTCCAAAAGTCCTTCTAGCAAAAATAGTTAAAAGCCCTGCTGATTCATTTCTTTTCTATCCTTAGATTCACAAACCGAGGGGATCATCAAGCAATCTTCTCTAACCCTTGGTGGCAATTATTTGTACAGCCCAGCAGTCTCAACTTTATTTGTTTTGAATAAATAAATATAATTATATTCATTCTCCAGGCCCCTAGGAAACGTTTTTTCCCAGCACTAAGAGTGAAAAGATACACCACCATCTTTTTTTTTTTTTTTTTTTTTTTTTTTTTTTTTTTTTGGTAACTGACTAAGTCAGTTTCACACTGGCAAAGGAGAAGCTTAGCAGAACTGGAAAATGTCTTAAAATATTAATTATGTATTACTGGGTTTCATAAATTTTTTAATTTTCTGAAAGGCACTAATAACAAGACCCTGTAATGACTCAAGGGAAACAATGACACATTTGCATTTTATTAGTTAAACTAAGTGCGGCAATACTTCAGTTATCTGCTTATCACTGGAAACGGACCATTTAATGCGTGCACATTTTTCCAAAAACTAAACCTAGGTCTTTTGATCGCAAAAACTTTGATCATTTTAACTTTTAAAAATATGATGGGGATATATAGTCACTCACTTTCTATTATTTAGACCAGACTGAAAAATACAAAAAATGCTGAACGTCATGTTATGCTTTTGTGTATGGGAAGCAAGAGTCAACATTTACGGTAACATGTTCAGATCCTTTGAGGCATGAAAGAACTCTTTGTCCATGCACTGAATGACCTCACAATTATTGTTTTTGCGATTTTGTATTTTTAGTAGCTCACGGCGCATTGGAGGGCTGTTGGGTGTTACTTGTGAGGTACCAGTTACTGAAATAATTAGAACTGGTTTTGGGGGATTGAGAAAAAGAAAAAGTGGATCCAGTAGGCATTAGAAGGGTGTATATCTATACTCTTGAGTGTATACTCAAGAATGAGAGCAGGTGTTATTAGTGATTAAAAGAAAGGGAAAGCAGGGACAAGAGGGGAGTAGCAGGAGGAAGAGAGGCAAAGAGCATTCTGGAACTTTTCTTTCCCACCTGAGACTGGTGTAAACAGAGGTTGAGTCTGCCCAGCAGCTGCTCCCATTGTCCTGATGGGGACAATGAAGTGTTCTGGAAAGTCTGGAGCCAATCTTTCTATGCTGCGACAGTATAGACTCAGTTCCAGAGAATACATTGTGGCTGTTGGTGGGTGTACGCATGGAGGACCTTCTCTGGTGACACCATACAGATTAGGAAAATGACACTGCCTTCTCCGTCCCTCTGGAGGAGGGTCCAGCCCATTTTAAATATTTATTTATTTATTTTTGGAAGAGCACAAGCAGGGGAGGGGCAGAGAGAGGGGGACAGAGGATCTGAAGTGGGGTCTGCGCTGACAGGCTGACAGCAGAGAGCCCGATGGGGTGCTCGAACTCACGAACCGCAAGATCGTGACCTGACCCGAAGTGGGACGCTCAACCGACTGAGTCACCCAGGTGCCCCAGGGCCAACCTATTTTAAATATTTCAGATATTTTCATCAAAAAGAGTAGACGTGCCCAGGAAATTCAAATTTTCCCAACCATTCCAACATGGTTCCTCACTGAAGTTATTTATTGATTAGGCTGAATTTTAAAAGTTAACGGCGGTGGTGCCTTTGAGCTAGAGAAGAAACAAAAACAATAGAGAGATGGTAAGGGGCTCTCAATAGTGTAAGAAAAATTCTGTGCACATAATCTTGCTGTGTTCCACTCATGCTGTTGAGTTAGCAAGGCCAACCTGGTAAGGCTTGGTCACTGCTCTGTGATGCTTGATTGTGTGTTTCTTCTTGTCTCACATAGTTGTCTCTGACTTTTCCCAGTCCTCCATGCCAGGAGCCCGCAGACATTACTGGTGTCCCCCATGCACTACAAGGAACAATTGCAGGCATGTCTTTGGGAGAAACACAGATACAATGAGGTTCATTTTGACTTTCATTTTTATTGCATTGGTATTGTGATTATTGTTATGGCCTGTCATTTGTATATGACCTAATAATTTCCCAGAGCACTCCCGGAGTGTTAATTTCTTAGCATGGGGCAACTGCTTGGGGGCAGAATCAGCCACAAGTCTTCTCCTCAACCCAAAGAGAAGGAGGCAGGACGTTTTCATAAGAGAAGATTTTGCTAAAATCTATTCCAGGCATCTGCTTCTGTGACCATATTTGAGTTTTATGACAAAGAGATTTTTGCCAGGTATTGGAATCCAATTAACTATTATAATAATGCTAATAGCTAACATGTGCTGAGCATTTATGTGGTAGCAGGCGTTGCCATGAGCATCAGATGTGAGTTAATTTATTGAGTTCTCCAACAACTCTGAGGTGCTGATGTTATGCAGTCTCAGAAGAGGAACAGAGGCCAAGAGCAAGCAAGCGGCTTGCCTGGGGTCACAGAGCATGTAGGGGGAGAATCCTGGGCCAGCCCTCTTGCTGCCAAGGTTATACAGCCTCCTTACCATGTCTGTCAGGAGACGATTTGTGTCTCAAAATTCACCTAGTCCAAAACAGAGGTAAGAACCCAACTGTGTGTGAAAATTACCCAGGGCGAGAGGAGATGTGGTCCCTAGAGTATATTAAATTTCATGCACTTTATTCTACGTCCATAGAATCTTCCCGAGGTGGGAGCTTGTGCTTTGCTTGAGTAGAGGATGTAAGACCAGGTGTATGGAAACAACATGTAAGTGAAAGAATCCACATACTGTATGATTTCCTTTATATGAAACATCCAGAATAGGCAATCCATGAAGACAGGAAGTACATTAGTGGTTGCCGGGGCCTGGGGGGGAGGGGAGGCAAGTGGGAATGACGGCTGGGAGGTAGGAGTTTCTTTTGGGGTTGAGGCAAATACTCTAAAATTGACCATGGTGATGGTTGCTCAACCAACCCTATAAATATACTAAAAGGCATTGAAGGGAACACTTTAAATGGGTGAATGGTATGGTAGTGAATTATATCTTAATAAAGTAGTTATTAATAATGAAAAACTCATGAAGTGTTGAGTCTGGTCCCCGCCGTCTCAAGGCAGAGGCAGCTCGAGAAGACTCAGGCACATGCGGATTTCATAAAATTTGCTTATTAGGGGGAGAAATGGCTGACTAATTAAAGTTATATAAATAATTTATGTTGATCATAAAAAATTAAAAACACCCATAGTCTTGACACTTAGAAATAATCATTGTTAACATTTTTGGGCTTATCCTTGACAATTTTTTTTCTATGCATGTATAAGGTACATGGAGACACTGGACCATGCTATCTCTTATTGTAATTTGCTTTCTTCATTAAACAACACTCTGTCACGGGGCCCTCCGAATGCAAAATCCCTGGACCACTGACATCAACATCATCTGGGCACTTAGAAATGCAAATCTGAGGACACTTGTTGGGATGAGCCCTGGATATTGTATGTAAGTGATGAATCACGGGAATCTACTCCCTTAGTCAAGAGCATACTGTATACATGGTATGTTAGTGAACTTGACAATAGATTATATTAAAAAAAAAATAAAGAAGTGCGAATTCTAGAACCCCATCCCAGGCTTCCTGAATAAGAAACCCTGGAAGTGGGGCCATCAGTCTTGCTGTAGAGAGCCCTCCAGGTGATCCTGATGCATGGTTGAGTGCGGGAACCCCTGTTCTGCCTTAACTGTGTGGGTGTGTAAATACATGTGGATTCCTGTCATAATTTTTCATGACTGATATTCTAATTTTTGGCTACTATAAGTAATTCTGCAAGGATCATCCCTGTGCTATCCTTGTGCCCTTTAATTATTTCCTCCAGGGGCGCCTGGGTGGCGCAGTCGGTTAAGCGTCCGACTTCAGCCAGGTCACGATCTCGCGGGTCCGTGAGTTCGAGCCCCGCGTCGGGCTCTGGGCTGATGGCTCAGAGCCTGGAGCCTGTTTCCGATTCTGTGTCTCCCTCTCTCTCTGACCCTCCCCCGTTCATGCTCTGTCTCCCTCTGTCCCAAAAATAAATAAACGTTGAAAAAAAAAATTAAAAAATAATTATTTCCTCTGATACATGTCCAGAAGGGTGTGTACTGGGTCAAAGTCTAAGGTTTTAGATATTTATTTATTTATTATTTATTTATTTAGATATTTATTTCCAAGAAGGTCTCAAAAGACCTTCTTTTTAAAAAAAAATTATTTGTTTATTTATTTTGAAGAGGGGAGAGGAAGAGAGAGAGAGAGAGAGAGAATCCCAGGCGGGGTCCACACGATGTCGGGCTCGATCTTACAAACCGTGAGATCATGATCTGAGCTGAAATCAAGAGTCAGATGCTTAATCGACTGAGCCACCCAGACGCCCCAAGACCTTCTTAATTTGCATTCCTACCTACCATATATGAGAATGCCTATATATTGCAGTATATTTTTGACAATTCTGGCCATTCTTTTTTAAAATCCATAATAATACCACAAGTAAAAACCATTGGGTTTTAGCTTAAATTTCTTTGATTACCGGTGATATCGATCATTTGTATGTGACTATTGACTGTATTTCTTCATCTGTTAATATCCTGTTTAAGCTCTTTGCCCAAATTTCTATCGAATTTTCATATATACATTTCTGGTAGAATTTAATATATTGTTAAATAGTAAGAATATTAACCACTGAATATCACGTATATTGAAAATAGATTTTCTGGTTTATTTGCCTTTTGACTTTTTAAAAAATGTTTATTTATTTTTGAGATAGACAGAGTGCAGCGGAGGAGGGGCAGAGAGAGAGGGAGACACAGAATCCAAATCAGACTCCAGGCTCTGAGCCATCAGCACAGAGCCCAATGCAGGGCTCAAACTCACAAACCGTGAGATCATGACGTGAACCGAAGTCGGACGCTTAACCAACGGAGCCACCAGGTGCTCCTATTTGCCTTTTAACTTTGTTTTTTATTTTTTTTTACTTAAATTTTTTTTTTTTTTTTTTTTGCTATTTAGAATAAGCTTAACATTTTAATGTCATGAAATTTTATTTTGGTGACATTCTTTGACAGGATTTCCCATCAAGTTTTATATAAATGTTTACATATCATTTCTCAGTATTTTTACTATAAATTGTTTAATCTTTGTGGAATTTTTGTTGCTGTAAATTGTCTTTTGTTTCCAAATGGTTGTCCCTGGATTCTTTATTGACTAGTCCTAATTTTCCTGTTTGAACTGCAATTCGAACCTTATTATATATACAGTTTTCTATGGCTTGCATCTGCTTTTGAATTTCTTGGTCTAATTAATCTCTTTCTACTGGAGTCAGTTTAAAAAACATTTTTTTAACATTTATTTATTTTTAAGAGACAGAGATAGAGTGTGAGCTGGGGAGGGACAGACAGAGAGGGAGGCACAGAATCTGAAGCAGACTCCAGGCTCCGAGCTGTCAGCACAGAGCCAGAGGCGGGGCTTGAGCTCAGGAAGCACAGGATCATGACCTGAGCCAAAGTTGGACACTTAACTGACTGAGCCACCCAGGCGCCCCTGGAGTTAGTTTTGATTTTCAGAATTTTAATACATGGAAGACAAATACTCTCTCTTTAGTCTTTTCCTTCCCCCAGACTCTTTTTCCCGACTATTCTCGCATATCATATTGTCTTCAAATACACTTTAGTCAGGTTTGAAAAGAAGTATTAGAATTTTGACCTGGATTACATTAAATTCATAGTGTCACTTGTCAGTGTTAGTATCTTTAAATATCACATCTTTATACTGGGGAACATGTTATGCTTTGTACAGTTATTCAGATAGCCTTTTGCATTCTGGAATAGAGTTTTATGGTTCTTATCATATAGATGTCAGTCATTTTATGATACCTTAATTTCTTGGCATTATATGTTTATGACTGCTATGAAGCACATGTTTTCTAAGTGGTTGTGGACACATTCTTGATTTCTATAAACTAATTTTATAACTATCCACTTCATTGAAGCCTCTTATCAGTTCTAGTATTTCCTCATGGGTTTTTAAAAAAATTTTTTTTTCAATGTTTATTTATTTTTTGGGGGACAGAGAGAGAAAGAGCATGAACGGGGGAGGGTCAGAGAGAGAGGGAGACACAGAATCGGAAACAGGCTCCAGGCTCCGAGCCATCAGCCCAGAGCCTGATGCGGGGCTCGAACTCACGGAACGCGAGATCGTGACCTGGCCGAAGTCGGACGCTTAACCGACTGCGCCACCCAGGCGCCCCCCCTCATGGGGTTTTCAAGTAGGACAGTGATGATGATTTTCACCTGCAGTTTCCAGCATTTATTCCTATTGTTTCTTGTTCTTTTGTATTGTATCAGTTGGTACCTTCCAGAACAATGTTAAACAGTCATCACAAGTAGGTATTTTTGTTTTCTTCCTGCCTTTTAATGGCAGTGTTTCCATTTAAAAGTTAATCATGATGCTGGCTGTTAGCTTAAAAAAGCATATTTTATATATCTGTATATGTATACATGTGCACACACACACATCCATCCATCCATCATGTCTGTTGTAGTTTCTATTCCTGATTTGCTAAGAGTTTATTTATTTATTTATTTATTTATTTATTTATTTTTTCCAACGTTTATTTATTTTTGGGACAGAGAGAGACAGAGCATGAACGGGGGAAGGTCAGAGAGAGAGGGAGACACAGAATCGGAAACAGGCTCCAGGCTCCGAGCCATCAGCCCAGAGCCCGACGCGGGGCTCGAACTCACGGACCCGCGAGATCGTGACCTGGCTGAAGTCGGACGCTTAACCGACTGCGCCACCCAGGCGCCCCGAGTTTTTTTTTTTAAACATAGACATCACATTTTATCAATGTGCCTTCAGGATCTATCAAGGTGATAATGTACTATTTCTGCCCTTGCCCTATTTCACAATTATTTTCAATTTACCATTTGTTCAGGATCTAGTATGTTACTAGTTATTTTACTAAAAAACAGAGACACAAGGATAAATCAGAAAAGCTAAGTTGTTTGGTTTCCCAGCTCTCAGCAAATAGGGGCTGCCAAAGAGAAAGAGGGATGGCTGGACAGACGCAGGAGTTGTCCTTCCGTGGTGGCCAGGAAACACCACAGAGCATGCAGAACATGTATGTCTACAGTTCACACCCTGCTTACTCACTGGGTCTCTTGAAGGATCTCTTAAAACAAAACAAAACAAAACAAAACAAAACAAAACAAAACAAAAGCCTACTAAAACTGTGCACATCCACGTGTTGGGGGTGGGGATGTAAATCGGGCATCCGGGCTGATGAACACAGTAGCTAAAATGAAGGTGTAATCGAACGGACTGCTGCCCTCAGCTTCCCTGCAGGGGGCGCTGTTAGCTAGTTATTGTTACCAAACTGCGGTGGCTCGAATTTGCTCAGTGATATTACTATTATTACGACTACTGTAATTATTAGGTTGATCCATATGAAACTGCCATTTTTATAGGTAGAGTATGGTCAGCTATGTGATCTAACCTAACATTATTAAATAATGACTATTATCTATTAGGTATCAGCCATCGCGTTGGAATTTTCTACACGCCGTATAATTTTCTTTCTATAACGACTCCATGAGGTGCGGACTATCATCCCAATCTACAGGTGAGAAAACAAGCTCAGAGAAGTTAAGAAAGGCTTTTAAAGTCGCACAGCTGGTAAGTGATAGAGCGAGGGGGCAGATTCAGGTCAGTCTGACCCCAAATCTTACGCTTTTTTTTTTTTTAACTTTTTTTTTTTTCAACGTTTTATTTTATTTTTGGGACAGAGAGAGACAGAGCATGAACGGGCGAGGGGCAGAGAGAGAGGGAGACACAGATTCGGAAACAGGCTCCAGGCTCTGAGCCATCTGCCCAGAGCCCGACGCGGGGCTCGAACTCCCGGACCGCGAGATCGTGACCTGGCTGAAGTCGGACGCTTAACCGACTGCGCCACCCAGGCGCCCCAATCTTAGGCTTTCTGACAACAGGACGGTCTTAGGTGAGCTTCACTTACCAGTTTTCACTGATGGCACGCTGACCCAGAGAGGGAGTAAAGCCTGCTCATTTCAGACCGTCCCTGATTGGAGAGGGGTGTGTGCACTGTCGAAACCTCATAGCCTCCAGTCTGCAGAGTAGGGGCTTTCAAAATGTGGTCTGCAGACCCACAGCATCACCTGGGAACTTGTGAGACGCGTCAATCTCACCGCACCCCAGACCTACCCCAGGGGGTGGGGCCAGCAGTCTGTTTTAAGAAGCCCTCCAGGTGGCTCTGATGCGTGTTAGCGTTTGAGAACCACTGCCCTAGGTAACAGTAATGACTGCAAACTAGTCCTGAGAACTCGCTCCACACCAGATCCGAACCCTTCCTCTGGGAGTCCCTATCAGGTAGGGTTTATAATCATCGTAATTCCTACTTCTGCACAGGCAGCACTGGAGCGTGACCGAGGGTGAATGGATTGCCTGAGGCTCGTCAGGAAGCAGGTGGTTGAGTCTGGGTTTGAACCCCGGCCCTTCAGAAAGACTCGATGGCCTTAATCACTATTCAGCCGCCCTCTGCGCATCAGGTCGAGAAGCCTGCAGAGACTCATTCTCTGGGGAGCGTCTTCAGCAAAGGGTGGCTGCAGAAAAGATGATGCTGATGTAGGACCAGGGCCTGGGAGGAGATGACGCAGCCCATCTCCGTGGGCATCTTTAGGATGGGGAAGAAAGGGAGCCATGGTTTTGGCATAAAAGTTCCCAGTTTGGAGGCCGGGGCGTTCCAGATAAGGAGCCCTTGTTTTCCTTCCCACAGGCCAGATGCCTTTATTCAGGCACTTTGCGGCAACGGCATTTCATGTGCAGAATGCCCAGTGTGAGTCGGGGGCTTTGTATGTCGAGGGTCTTACTGGGGATTATCGTAAGGCAAGAATAATGGTGATATTGTTTGCGGAGCCAAGGAGGAAAATCAGAGCCGGGTGGAGGATTTATTTTTCCTCCATAAAGCTGATGGGGCGGAGTGGGTGGGGGGGGGGGTGCTCTTCGAAAGTTCACTGACTGTGGCGCTAAGTCTCTCCGTTTGGAAACACTCCTGGATGGCATGGGCAGATTCCCAGCTAATACTGTGCACACCCCTCTATCACCAAGCATCCAATTCCCAGCGAATTTTGCAATATAGTGACAGTAATGGAAAGCAAAATGATCTCTAAATAATGGTTTAAGATGGCTACTTGATAAAGGGCACTGCAATAATTATGATCAATGGAGCGTGGGTTCAATATATATTGCCCATTTAGATGCACCAGATTAGCTTAACAGCTTTCTTTAATGTTCTGAGTATTTTGTGTGAGCGTTTGTGTGTGTGTGTGAGAGAGGGAGAGAGAGAGAGGAGGGAGAGAGGGAGGGAGAGGCAGCCTGTAAGCTGCTAGGAGCATTACTTGGCTTCATATTGATCAATGTGGTTGAGGTGACACAGCGCTGAGGAAAGGAAATTGAGATTCAGAAGTTGTGTGATCCATTACCGAGAGAAAGCACTCAGGTGTCATGTGTTTCAGACAAGGGCCTTTGTGGAGGGAGGTGGAAACAGGGAAAGGGGTGGAGGAGAGACACCTGATATGAGTTTAGTCATTTTGCGGAGGGCACTTTCTGGATGACGATTTGGTGTAATCACGGAAATTAGGCATGCAGGCAGTCAGCCAGAAGAATCCCTCAACATCGCGGAGCACAAGCGCCATCAACTAAGTGAGCTGGACAGGACTCGTTTTGGAACGCTGGGCTAGCCATGGAAATGTGTTTTACCGGGAGGGGGGGGGGGATGATTTACTTGACACTGGTCCTAATCCTCCCCTCCCCGACCCGCGCCCCCCACCCCCCCCAAGAAGGAAATTTTCCGTGACAGCCTGTCTAGAAATCTGGGTCCGTTCCCTACCTTTTATGTTTTTGGGTTGATCCCAGGTAACACACAGGGTCTGTGATCAGCGTGTAATGATGAGGGTAGTGTGCCATATGGGCTGAAATTCCTTGGGATAATGAGGATAAAATGATTGCAGTCTCAGCCCTGACTTGCTTTGATTTGTCAGTTAAAATCAAGGCCCCGTCTCCGCCCTTTCATGAAAGGACATCAGTAGGAAGTGTCATTGCTCGCAGGAGGAGAAGCCAGTCCCCTAAGCCCGATAATCTCCGCTGATGTCCCTGCTGATTGGGAGTGGGTGCGGGGTTAATGGACTCAGTGATTGTTTGGCCGGGAAAGGCCGCTGGCGTTTAGGTCACAGTAAGGGTAGCTGGCGTTCCGTGAGCATTTACTATGTGTGGGTGCTGTGGTGGAGACACAAATGGCCCAGGGAGCTTGTTAAAGTGCAGGGTCTGATTCAGTAGGCCTGGGGTGGGGCCTGAGGGTCCACATTTCAGGTAGGATCCGGGTGGTGTCAATGCTACTGGTCAGCAGACCGCACTCGGAGTAGCAAGGGTCCAGTGCCAAGCCCCACTTGAATGGCCACAAGCTCGGTGCCACCAAGGATCCCGTTCCACAGAGGAAGACATGAATCGACACTTAAAGAGGTCGAGTGTCGTGCAGAATGTGTCACAGCTCTTAAACGACGGGTCTGAGATTGAGACATTCCATCCTCCCATCCTTGTCTTCCCTCCGGGGTAGCAGCCGTGGGGCTGATGCATGGCGGAGTGGCAAGACCGGAGCCACCTGCGTTCCTGAGTGGCTTCTGGGAGGCCAGGTGGCCTGCAGAGTCACCCACCCCAGACGGCATGAGCGAGAAATACACTTAGTGGGCCGCCCGGGTGGCTCATTCGGTTAAGTGTCGGACTCTTGATTTTGGCTCAGGTCATGATTTTGTGGTTCATGAGATCGGGCTCCATGCTCTGATAGTGTGGAGGCTGCTTGGGATTCTCTCTCTCCCTCTCTCTCTGTGCCCCCTGTCCCCCGGCTTGTGTGCACCTTCTCTTCCTCTCTCAAACTAAACTAAAAAAAAAATACAGTGAGTTGTGCAAAGCCACTGAGATTTCAGGACTCGTCCCATGTAGCAGGTAGTGTTTAGTATCCTGACAAGTACCATCAGATTCAACCCCTCCCCGTGTTCCTTGTGATTCCCCCTGGCCCCTGGTCATCAGGCCTCCAGCTTTGTCCAGAGCATCAGATTGTGAACCAGCCCTCCAAGTGGGGCTAGGGAGAAAATGGATGCAAGGGGGGCCCCTCAAGGAGTCCTGGGAGGGGAAGGTGACAGCGGTGTCACTTCTGAGCCCTCAGAGTGGTAATGCTGAGCCTTAGGGCTTCACTCAGAGCTCATCAACACCTCAGACCAATTTTCGAATGCTCCAGGCTTGATTAAACCCAAGGCACAGTTTGCCAAATGTTTCCTCCCCCACCTTAATTGTTTAGATTGTGTAGAATTTGAGTAAAATCTAATCCAGATGTTTCTGATTCGCTTAAGTTTAAATCACCAGAAAATGCTCTTAGGTTGCTATTTGATGTTAAGAGGTTTTTCAAGCGTTTTCCCCCCGTCTTAATCGGAGAGGTCACATTTGGGTAGGGGTAAAGCAGTCCCATGCACCTAGAGGTTTCATCTGATTTGATTTGAAAACCCGTTTTCGTGAAATCTGAGTCAGAACTCAATTTTACTTTGCCCTTCTTTTCAAATCCCTACCATGAGAATCTCAAAGAGAGAACTGGGATAATTTGCATGCAGTTGATATCAAGGATTCTTGTTTGAAAAAATAAGCCCCTCCCCCCCACCCCCCAGCCCCGATCTGGCCTCCTCCAGCCCGGTGAACTGCTTGGAGCCGACAGTGGCCACTCCCTTCATCCACTACAAGAGAAGCAACTGGGCCAGGTGAGCACACGGATTTCACTTTATTTTGCTACCTGGGCATTTGCTAAGCTGCAGCCAGCCAGCCTGGCACCAACTGGCTGAGAGCTGATGGATGAGTTCTTATGCAAAGTTACCATCCACGGTCTAGGGCAGTGGTTGTCAAAGTGTGGACCCTGCTCAGTAGCATCAGCATCACCTGGGAACTTGTGAATTCGTGAGCCCCATCTAAATATACTGAATCTGAGATTCCAGAGGTGGGGTCCAGTGGCTGTCTTTGCTCCTGATGCTTCCTGAAATTTGAGAATCACTGGTCAAGGCCCTCTGGGTAATACTTGTCATCTTACTCCTAGGATTTTTCAGGGATTGATGAGATAACCTTGTCACATGATTGAAGACACTCAGAACCAGGCTCTATTTACCCAGGGCTCCAAGAGTGACCTTTTTGATTGAGTTGGAAGGCCAAAGAAATCAAACAACCACTCGAGTTGACTTTTTATTTCCCCCTCTGAATTAACTTAAAAAATTTTTTTTGCACAGTGTCTGCCGTGAGTGCTTGCTTAGGGGGGCGGTGGAGGTGCAGCCTGAAGTCCTGTCTTAAACAGTGGCACCCTTAAAGTGAGAACTTTTTTGGGAGTCCCTGTAGGTTTGGGGAGCTTGGGAAATGCAATTCCCTCAGTGTTCAAGCTCTTGTGATGTGCACGTAGAGGGATCCCTTGAGTTGGCGATGAATGCGATGGGGTCTCCTCCCCTCCCGAGTTTATTCGTGTAGACTTACATCTGTCAGGTGTTAACCGAGTTTCTTCTACATTCCAGGACTGTCCTAGGAGGTCTTGGGGATCCCTACCAGAGACTGAGCTCAAGTTCCCAGACTAGAGGTTGGCAAGGCCAAGTAAATGGATAAATAAAACAAAGTTCTAGACTGAGCATTTCCTTGCAACAGTGGAGATGGAGGACAGGCAGCACGGGTAGTGGTTATGCAGGATTTTGCAGGGAAACCTGGGTCTTTGAGATAAGGATTCAGCAGGCAGGCTAGGGTGGTGCACGGGGAGGTGGGAAGCCAGGGTCTGCAGTGTTTTGGACTGTCTGGGTTTGGGGGAGTGTGAGGGTGAGGTGAAGCTGGGGCTGGTGAGGCCAGTTCATGAAGTGCCTCCTCTGACATCCCAAGTTCCTGCTGCTCCTTGGAATCCTGTTGAAACCTATCTTTCGGGGAACATTCCACGGGGTCTGTGTCACTATCACTCCTTTATCTCCAGCTCTCCCAGCACTCTTGGTACATGGAAGACCAGTGAGGTGTGCTGGAAAGTACCAGGGTCCAGAGTCAGAGACTGCAAAGCTAAGAAGTGCCCAGTAGACGTCACCTGCCGTGGTGTCAGGGGGGACACCAGAGGTACTGCCGTCACCCGCAGGACCTAGGCCACGTTCCCTCGCTTTGTATCAGCTACTTCCCCTATCATTTCAACGCTCTCCTCCTGGCCTCACTGTTCACCAGACTGACCGTCCCTCTGCGCTCCTGTGTTCATTTCTAGCTTGCCCTCTCCTGTGACCTCAGAACGCATCACCTCCAGGAACCTTCTTTGGCCACCCCAGCACATAGTCAGCCCCTCCATGAACTTCCAGGACTTCGTGTCTGTGCCTTAAGTATATGGACCCTCGGGAGTCTTCTGTTTATTTGGCTCTTGTTGAGGTTTATGTTTTCTCTCCCAACCTTCACTTCACATAGACGCTATTGGAGATCTATGCCCTGAATGAGCTAATGAACACACGAATGGTAACCTGGAAGGTTGGTGGTCCACTTAATGCTTAATGGTAAGCGTTATACCAATAGCTCCGACTTATTCTTCAAAGGGAAACTAAGCCATAAATCATGGGCCTGCATTCACCATATTAACAATAAATCATTAGGATTTTTGTATAGGAGAGAGGGGTTTGTTGGAAGTATAGGTGTATATTTCCAGATCTAAATCTGGTCATATGACTCCTCTGCTTAAAACCTTCAATGGCTCTGTATTTCTCCTATGGTGAAGTTCACATGCCTTTATTGCGACCTCAAGCTGTGCGTAGTCTGGGTCTGTCTGCCTTCTTCCACCCGTTGGCCTTCGTGGTCCAGGCTCCTACCATACTCAAGGGCTCCCAGGACCTCAAATGGGCATTTTCTCGTACCACTGCAGCTTCGAGCAAGATCTTCTCTTCAACTCCGAGGTTCTGTCCTCTCCTCAATCGCCTGGCCAGTCCTTGTTCCCTAATGCAGGAGCCTATGCGTCACCTCTTGCGGAAAGGGGCTTCCCTGAGCCTCTTCGTCTGAGTTAAGTGCCTTCCATGTGGCCTAGCAGCACCATGGACCATCCCTCTCACTGTATTCATTCTGCTTTTATTGCACTTGCTTTCACCTTCCTAGGCAATGTGGGACCTTTTCCAGTTCATGATGGATAGGTTGGAGGTTCTCAAGTTTTGGTCCCACAAACAAATGAATACTTGGCTGAAAAGGTGGGAACCAGGGCCTTGCAGGTCCCAATAGCACTCACTATATAAAAGTTCTCGCAAGCAAGGTCCCTGCTGGAGATCAACGGTAGCGTTTGGGCACTACAGCAGGAAGTACCATTTGTACTGACCATGCTATCTTTTACTGAGGGTTTCAGCAAATCCTCTTAAATGACTCCATTTCTGTGCCTTCATTGCCATATATTCTTGCTACTGAAAACCTGGCATGACAAGTTCACATTTCAAAGTGCTGCGAGAATGTGCCGAGGTTGAGACTTTCTGCTGTTTGCCGGGATGTCATGTTTTATTCCTGGATGCATTTTTCTCCCCCCAGCCGGCTTTTCTCTACCTGATAATGGAGGGTTATAATAGAAATGCGGCCAGATCCATCAGCTGTAATGTGGTGAACATCACCATTATAATGCAGCCGGTGATGGGTACCTGAAGCCCGTGGGATGACTCCTGACCGAACAGAAGAAGCAATTTTGAGGGGGCGATAAAGCAGGCGACGCTTAAGGACTGGGTGGTCCTCGTGACAGAATAGCTGAAGAGTTACGAGAAAGAAGCGGGGCCACAATCGTTATTTCTTTCAAAGTGGCTCTAAACAGTCCTAATAATGTGGTATCTGAACTTTTAATGACACGGAAAAAAAAAAAAGGGCTTTCGGTAGTCACAAATGTTTGCGAAAGCACACGGAGACAAAATCCCGGAGAACTTGCTTCAAAATAACCTGCCAGGCAAACATTTGCCAAATGTACTAATTAGTCACATTTACGACAACACTGTCTGGCTAAGAAATGGGATGGGGACTTTTGAGATGATGGAATGGGTGATATACAAATATTTTGGGCGAGGCATAATCAGTTAATTGGTTTATTAAATTATAAAACCATTGTTTGCCCGAAAGAGCAATAAAACTAACTAAATGGATAGTCACCTCTTTGAAGACTTCTTACATTAATTATGTTTATGCTTCACTTAGAGCAGCCGTGTTAGACAAAGGGCTCTTTATCTTCACATGCCATAGCTACAATGTATTGTGGCTCAAATGATGGCACGGACTTTATGTCTACATAATTACAGAAATCTTATCCCTTTGGTGTTTGCACATCATTTTCGGTTTTTTGGAATAGTTAAACTCCATTTTACTTTTTAATAACATTTTAGAAATCATTGTGATTCAGGTAAACAGAATTTGATTGCTTTGATGGATTGAAAATGGTTGGCTCAGCCCGAGTTTATTTGATTTGTTTCTTCAGGGATTACAAAGAATAGGATTTTATCTCGAGACTGACAAAAGAGACAAAGTCTGCATTTTTGCTTAGGTAGTGGCAAGGCTGGGAAGTCACAGAGGCCCTCCACGAGGGAAATGCATTAGGCAGGAGCTGGATTTTTATTCATGGCCAAAGTTTTCCTGCCTTCGCGTGGTGGGGGGTGGGGGGCGGGGAGCGGAAGCATCCTATACTGTTTCATTGAGCAGAGTTTTTTAGGGAGCGGAAGCCTGGGTTATTCCGTGGCGCTAACTACTACGGATCCCAGGGAGCTAATTTGGTGAAACAGTGCCTGTCCTTCTTAGGGATGGTCACTTCAGGCAAAGGCCCATCTGCTAACTGAATGGGACTTGAAAGGCGACGCGCTCATTACTTGCCAGGGTTTACCTTGTGACCGGGACCCGTGGATTTCCCGAAAGCTCAGATCCAAGACCCAGGCAGATTGCATGGTGTTCCTGATCAGCTCTGCGTTTCATTCGGTGCGACCCAACATTTGTACGGCAGGAAGACATCAAGGAAGTCTTGATGTACAATGCAGAGAAAAGCTACGTGTTGCAAATACCCTTCGTCAACCTGGCTTTCTTGGTTAGGAGGGGTAGGATCCCTTTAATTCCCGTGTTTGTTGGGTTTTTTGTTTGTTTGTTTGTTTGTTTGTTTTAGGAGAGCACGATCCTGTTTCTTTCCCCAAACTACTACTACTTCTTCTTCTTCTTCTTCTTCTTCTTCTTCTTCTTCTTCTTCTTCTTCTTCTTCATTTATTTATTTGTAAATGTTTATTTATTTTTGAGAAAGAGAGGCAGAGCTCAAGTGGAGCAGGGGCAGAGAGAGAGGGAGACACAGAATCCAGAAGCAGGCTCCGGGCTCCGAGCCGTCAGCACAGAGAGCCCGACCCCGGGGTCGAACCCACAAACCGTGAGATCGTGACCTGAGCTGAAGTTGGACGCTTAACTGACTGAGCCTCCCAGGAGCCCCTCCTAGCACGTCTTTAAATCCCTGCTTCTTGGCGGGTAGGATGCTGAGGAGCCTTACAGCTAGCCACCTTTGAGTCGCGGAGTTTTGGAGACCTGTATAAACTCTATCGTGGGCAGTAACAAAGAGCTGGTGGGAAAGGAGTGGGATTTAGTGAGAAAACCGCTCTCCGGATTCCTGCCCTGTCTCATCACCTGTGTGATTTAGACAGATTTCCAAACCTCACTCCGTCGTCTCCTGGGGTCTCTGGAAGGACTGCATTAGTCTACATGAGTCCTTGCGACAGTGCCTGGCGTGGATGGAGTGGATGGATGCCCAGTGCTTCCTGGTGCCACCAAGTGTCTGGGGAAGGAGTGGCCACTGTCCTGAAGTGCTCGCCATTTGGTTGAGAAGACCATACGTAGACGATGGATCAGTATTTGGAAAACCCTCGTGCCTTTGCATCCTAACGGTCCCTAATGAGGGGTAGTGTTTTACTGCAACACCTGTAGGGTTACAGGAAATCCTGTTACGTCACGATAGGGTCTTTTGTGCCTGCAACAGACCAGTTTCGTACAGATTCCTTGCTAGGAACAATTACAAACGTTCGGCAAATAACCACGTGTAAACAGGCACCAGGTCAAACCTCATTACAACAAACCCAGTCTATAAAAAGCAAAGAACAGCCACCTAACGTGTCCCTAATGGCACTAAAACGTTCCCCAGCCTTATTTGCTGGTTAATTGATTTAAGAAAGGAACTGATACAATAAAAATAATAGCGGGGGCAATGCTTTGAAATTTTATATAATGCCATTCGGTTTTAATAGAAGCCTAGTACTGGAAGCATCAGAATTAGGAGAGGTTAATCAGAGAAGGCTCTTGGGTGGAGGTAGCTTTTAATTTTTATTTTTTGGGCAGGGGAGGAAAATTGAGATGGAACATACTGTCTGCCAGAAAGGCAGGAAAAGTGAAAGTCACGGTGGGAAGGGATGCCAGCAATCTGATAGAGGAAGGAGAGAGGCTGGCTGGGGTTAAAGTCCCAGGCCAAGGACTCCAGGATGTGGGGTGGAGGTCTTGGGCTAAGAAATGAGAATGGTGTTGGAGGAGGAGCAGGATTTACTGAGGACTCAGGAAACTGGCTTCCCCGCCCCCACTGATTTCTTCAACTATACCACAGGCCCCTGAGTCCCCGGATCTAGTGATTTCTTACAGCATCACTTGCAGGAAGCTGAAGCTGTCTTGAAGATATTAGTGTGTAGGACCCAACTCTCTCTCTTGTACCATTTACCCCACAATGCATCTGCTCTGCATTGGTATGGATGAGTCTAACTTGGCATGCAAACAGTCTCCCTCTGCCAGCCTCCATTTCTACACCGGGAGTTCTTCAGGAGTATCAACACGCGACGGGACCTGTGGTGTAGGCAGGACTGCTCAGAGGGGTGGGGGCGTGGGTGGTTTGAGGGGGAAGGGGTAGGGCTGGACCACACCGACGGGGCAGTAGAATTGATAAGCAGAGCTTTCCGGTATCCATGGCCACAAAAGCATCCCTGAATGTGCCTCCCAGGTGTTAACATGACAGTCCTAGGTTCTAAGGGGTTGAGCTATAAGACAAAGCTTCTGCACCAGAAGTCAAAAGAGAGTCTAGACAGAGATCAGAACAGGTCAGAGCCCTGGGCAGGCAGATTTGTGAGGCCAAGGCCAGAAGGGGTCCGCACCAAAGATGATCGGTGTAATAGGCGTGAGATGTGCCACCACCTAGACCCCCACAGGGGTGGGGGGGGGATATGCCACCCACCTGCAGGGACTGGGGTCAGCAGAGAGCCTCCAGTTGTGAGCTCCTTCAGGGCCTCTCAGCCTTGGACAGCTCCCGCCCAGGGTCACACCCTCCCTTGCGGACGTCCACATCCAGGGATGGGATCATTCAGGCAGGAGTATAAAGGCTGGGCCATTTCACCTCAACAAGGGACAAGTCTGCCGGGCAGTAATGGTTCCAGAGCTCCTGAGGTGGCAGAGTTTTGTGAGGCCTGCAGGCCTTACCCTTCCTTTCACAAGTGCTGATCTCCAGCTTGGCAGCCCAAGCTCCATCATGCATCACCTTCCAGACAACTCACCCTACAGTGGCAGGAAAGGACTGCGGATGCCAAGGGGGAAGACAAGGAAGCTTTGCAGACAGCAGGTGCTCCAGGTTTGGCAGCAGCAGAATTAAGGAACCCACGGGCGTCAGCTGGCAGGAGAGCATGCTGGAAGGTTCAGAAGACAGAACAAGGCGAGGGTAACCAGATGGGGTGATTCATCTTGAAACCACACCATTGGTGCTCCTGATGTGCTCCCTGGGGCAGGATGTCATGTGAGGGTACGGACGATCTGGAGCCGACAGGTGAGAGGGCAGGTGTGGCATCTCACTGGCTGGGAAGTGCCGAAGACGAGTCCTGGTACTAGCCTGAGCATCCGTCCCTGTGAAGCCAAAGCATCTCATCCAGGCCCCATGTCTCTGAGTTTGCACGCAACAGGTGATGAGTGAATGACCGAAAAACAGATCCACGGATGTATCAACGTTAAACCGACAATGTTAAGTGCCTGACTCCGGAGGGGCAGTGGAGGTTGGCGCAGTCCAGGCTCTCGGGGATTGGGGGTATCGGTTGCTGCGAAAGAAGTGATTGTGATTTGCTGCGATCTTGTCTCCAGCTCTGAGTACCTTTCAGAGGCACTCGGGCCTCTGCTACAGAAAGCGAAGGCTGCCAGGCGCGGTTCCAGCCGATTTACATATATGTAAAGCTATCTGACTTGGTACTGATTCCTCTGCTTGTCAAACCCTCGCCGGTTACAGTTGGCGTGCCATGTACAAGTCTACATTCTTTTTGTCAATCTGCTCTTAACAATCTACTCCGCCAACTGTCCCGCAAATGAATTTCGGAAACAATGACCAACAGTCCAGAAAGCGCCTTTGTTTGTAGACGGGTAGGGACCTCGGGCGTCTTCCCCCTTGGGGGTAACCTTGTGTCTGAACCTTGCTGGAAGGGGGAAAAAAAACCTCATGTAGGTTTTGAGAAGTAAAAATGACTTCAAGGATCAAGTTCTGGAATTTGTACGTCTTACCACCCAGGGCAATCAGAGCTGATGATTAATTCCTAACGAAAGCTAAACTTAGAGCAATTTTACTCCGTGTTTTCCATTTCTAATTTGCCTTAGATTTCATTTAAAGGGGAGAGAGAGCGGTTTGGAGGCCTGGAGAGGGTGCCTCATGTGGCATGTTATTAGGTTCGGTTTATGCCCTAGATGAACTTTCTGGTAAAGACATGTGAAAAGAGTCCTTTAATTTGGATTTCTTATGTAAATATATATATGACCTCTGGAAGGAAAATTCTTCCTAGAGTGGAAGGTATAGTCTATTATGCTTTTTCTCAGTTGCCTTCACATTCGGGGAGGCCTTGGAGCTCTGACCTCTGAGGGTAAGCCACAGACTATCAAAACCAAGACCAAAGCAAAAGGACTTTTTTTGTCTGTCAGTTTAGCAAATTGATTCTCAAAGAGCCTCGCCTCACCAAAAACGATGTGACTGGAAGAATTTCGCCTGCCTTTCCCGTGCACCCGCCTGCTTCTTAGCTGGGATGTACTTGATGGTGGGAAGTCCCATTTTCCATTTTAGACAAAGTCCTTTCCTGACTTTAGTCTTATATCTTTGGATGTGGCCTGACGTCCTCCAGACGTCAACCCGGTGGGCATGTTCAAGTGCTTCGCGTGGTGCTCTTGATGTTTGGGTCTTCCCTTGGGCCAGGTCAGAAATTCAGCATCAACACCAGGTCTTATTTCTTTCCTCAGGGAATAACGGGATGCCTCACAAACTTATTGCCCGTGTCTTATGGACTGTTAGACACTGAGCCTGTCAGCGAGCGACAAAGTATGGTCATTATTGTCACGTTCCGCTGGTCTCCACTGCCAATGTCAGGGCACTGCAAAGCCCCCAGTAGATGAATGACTTGGGGTTGATGAGATTCTTTGGTTTGTAACCTAATAGATGCTAAAGGTGTTCATGATGCTTTGGTCATTTCCCCAGTGGAATGTTCTGACTGCTGTCTTATTACCCTAAGCATACGTCACTGGATGTTCTTTCTTGATACGTGCCTTCCTGGTCAGAAATGATAATTTACCCATCCTCATAAATGATTAGTAATCTCCAGTGCACACAGTCATAATGACGATGAAAACAATAGGAGCCATTGATCTTCTATGTGCTAGGCACTGTGCGGAAATACTTCATAGATCTGCCATTTAATTTTCACCAATACTTTTAGGATAGGGACGTTGCTATCCCTACTGGAAATGAGGAAACTGGTGTCTAGAGAGAATAGGCAATCGTTGGAAGTCACACGACTACAAAGCGTAAGAGCCTCTAGGTCCATGTAACTCCAAAGCCCATGCTTGGATGTGGCATGCTGGACTGTCAGAAGCATGACAGGAGCTCTAGGCCTCAGGGGCTTGTCCGTTCGTCACTGCCAACTCCTGCAGCATGTGTACAAACAACTCTCCAGACCCACAAAGGCTTGGCTGTAAAGGATAGGTGTCATCAGCTTGGTTGGATATTACTTAGATATTTGATATATGTTACATATGTATTAGACATTTGTCAATTACTGTCCACTGCCAATTAGATATCTATTGTCTATTTATAATTATTTATTAAATATTAGGTGGTGATTGTGCCAATTTAAACTTTCATCAGAAATGTAGAGAATTTCCACTGTCTCCACATCCTTGTCTACATCTGGATCAGATAGTGCCAGCTTTTTAAAAATTGTTGATATGATGGGAGCTGCATTCCATCTCACTGAGGTTTTGATCTTCATTTCCTTCATTGCTAATAGGTTGTGCGTTATATTGGCCATTTGGGTTTTTTTCTTCTACAAATTGCCTGTTCATGTATTTTTCCTTTTTTTTTCTGCTGAGTTATTTGCCTGTTAAAAATGGATTTATAGAATTCTTTATATAGCCTGGATACTAAGATTTCATTGGTTATGTGTGCCATAAATATTTTCTTTTAATTGTTTCTGTTCATTTCAAGGTGACTTTCACAAAAGTTTTATGCTATGGATCAGGGAAATACAGATCAAAACCACAATGAGATACCACCTCACACCTGTCAGGATGGCTAACATTAACAACTCAGGCAACAACAGATGTTGGCGAGGATGCGGAGAAAGAGGATCTCTTTTGCACTATTGGTGGCAATGCAAGCTGGTGCAGCCACTCTGGAAAACAGTATGGAGGGGCCTCAAAAAATTCAAAATAGAACTACCCTATGGCCCAGCAGTTGCACTACTAGGTATTTACCCAAAGGATACAAAAATGCTGAATCAAAGGGGCACATGCACCCCAATGTTTATAGCAGTGCTATCGACAATAGCCAAATTATGGAAAGAGCCCAAATATCCATTGACAGATGAATGGATAAAGAAGATGTGGTATACACACACACACACACACACACACACACACACACATACACACACACATATATACACACACACACACGCACACACACACACACACACAATGGAATACTACGCGGCTATCAAAAAGAATGAAATCTTGCTATTTGCAACAATGTAGATGGAACTAGAGTGTATTATGCTAAGCGAAACAAGTCAGTCAGAGAAAGACAGATATTGTATGATTTTACTCATATTTGGAATTTAAGGGACACAACCAATGAATGTAGGGGAAGTGGAGGAAAAATAAGATAAAAACAGAGAGGGAGGCAGACCATAAGAGACTCTTAAATACAGAGAACAAACTGAGGGTTGCTGGAGGGCAGGTGGGTGGAGGGATGCGTTAAATGGGTGATGGGCATTAAGGAGGGCACTTTTAGGGTTGAGCACTGGGTGTCGTATGTAAGAGATGAATCACTGGGTTCTACTCCTGAAACCAAGACTCCACTGCATGTTAACTAACTTGAATTTAAATTAAAGAAGTTATATGCTATGTAATTGTATACATCTATCTTTGCTTTTTGTGGGGGAGGCTAGGTACTTTTGCATATTATTTATAGATAGTCTCCTATACTTTCTAAACTATTGAGTTTTGGTTTTTACACTTAGGCATAGTGTACATCTGAAATATTATATTTTCTATAGTTTGCGGTACAGGCTACATTTATTTTTGCCCCAAAGAATAATCAGTTTCCTCCAGTAGCATTTCTTATGAGTGCATCCTTTTACTCTGATTTATAATACCCTTCTCTCTTCTGTCAAATTTCCATGCATATGTGGATTTGTTTCTGAACTTTGTCTTTTCTTGTGCCAATACTGATTTGGTTAATGTACCTTTATAATAAGCCAAAGTCATGCTTATTTATTCTTCAAGTGGCATTTGTTATTCTTAGTCATATGGATTTTAGCCTTGGCATGCCAGCAATCTTACTAAAAAATGAACTTGTCTGATGAATTAAACTCATTGATCTTTGCGATGTTCAAGGGTTTGCTCATAATAGTGTACTGGGTTTCACCCACCAGGTGAATTCATTCATTAAAATGATTCATCCACAACTCACCTGAACTAGCCGAAACCTGAATGTTGAGACACATTTTTAAACCCTCATTCTGTGTTTAATTAAATAAAAGTCAGGGTTTCAGTCATTTTTATTAGAAAACTGCACATGAGGTCTATTCAGAAGATAGCAGCTTTGGGGGCACGGTAATTGTAGATAAGAATTACATGAAATCATAGAGAAAGAGAAGGAAGTCGTGCCTGCTTCCAAAGTAGCCTTTTAGATGCATTTCATGAAAACAGCCACCAGAGGGCAGAATGAGCATGAGAGTCCCACTGGCTTCCACAGCAAAGGAAGGTAAGGGTCCCCTTAGTCCCACTACTATGGCGCGTTCTGGCTGTGTGTTGAGCAGGTACAAACGTTTTCTGGGAGACAGATGGTTTTCAGTTGCTATTCAAAGTGGCATTTCCTGCTGGTCTTATCTCAGCTGAAGTATTTTCTTCCCCCAGCACAGTGAAAGAGAAACTTCCTTCCTAATTCTTGAGATCAAACCTCTGACTTTCGTCACAAGGAAATACTGTTTAATGAAGTTAGAAAGGAAAACTCCCCTCCAACCACTTATCAGAATCTCAAACACCCTAATGGAAAGGGACATGAGCCACCAAATGAAATAGGGTAATGTTTCCAACAAGGCAGCTTTCTAGCTGACCACACTATTTTGTTTCTGCTGATAAAGGGTCTTGCTTATTTAATTGAAAGTGGATGAGTGTATATTTCGTGGCCTGGGCATTATTTGGTGGCAACAAGTCCACACAATGGACTTGTATTGCCAACACAAATCGCATGCTTTTCTAGAGTACTGATTTTTCATACATAGAAAGAATACACACTTTGTAATTCTCTTTGCCAAGGGAAACAAGCCATGACACTAATACAGTTTTTCCCTTCAGGCTGTGTAGAGGAAAGGGGGTGCCAACTCTTCGGTGGGGGTGGGGGTGGGGGGTGTTCAGTCTGTGTTGCTGACTGCCTGTTGGGCATTCTTCATTGTCTGAGACATCATGGGGACCACTGTCTTGCTTTTAATGAACTGAACCTCATTTTGGAGAGGTGTCTTCATATTGGGGGCAGTCATTCCTATAGGTAAAAGATGTGATTATTTAAATGAAAACAAAGATGTCTAATATGGATCTTTTTTTTTTTATTTTTTTTTCAACATTTATTTATTTTTTGGGACAGAGAGAGACAGAGCATGAACGGGGGAGGGGCAGAGAGAGAGGGAGACACAGAATCGGAAACAGGCTTCAGGCTCCGAGCCATCAGCCCAGAGCCTGACGCGGGGCTCGAACTCCCGGACCACGAGATCGTGACCTGGCTGAAGTCGGACGCTTAACCGACTGCGCCACCCAGGCGCCCCTAATATGGATCTTGAATTGGATTAAATATACAGTAGCTAAGTTTATTATTATTATAATTCTATTATTTCGATTCAAACTTCTTATTAGAAGTTCTTATTATTTCTTTCGGTTCTCCATGAAATTCTTTCATATTTGTCCTCATGGCAAACTCTAGCTGGAACCTTAGCTGAACTGTCCCCTCCCCTGGGATGCTTCCTGAAATGTCACCAGGCAACATCAGCTACTCTTTCCCTCAGTTTCCATTGCTCTTATCGCTGGTGTGTTGAATGCTGGTTTGCGTATCGTGTCTCTGTTGGGCCTCAAGGTCAACGAGAACAGAGACCATGGGTTGTTGCTCATCTTTGGGCCCCATGCACGGGGCGTACCTCAGCCAATATTTCTTGGATTGAAGAGGTCAATACTTTCTCCTAGCCGTCATACATCATCCTTGGGAGGTACTTTTGAGCTTTCGCTTAACCATCATGGTGCAACCCAACATGCTGTTCTGACGCTAGGAGTTTCAGCCACATGGCTCAGCTCCCTGCTGACATTCTGATTGTGCGTGTTCTCCAGGGCTCTGTGATATCTGAAAGCTGATTTACACCAGCTTAAATCCAAGCCTTTTGACACTTCAAAAAGTTGAATTTTTCTCATTCAACATAATAAATGGCTTTCCTGTGCCCAGAAGTGTAAGGTTTACGTCCTGGAAGGGCAAGGAAGGGTAATGAAAAGAACATGGCTTTCCGGATCAGTTAATAGGTATTCCAATATTTGCTGCATGAATGAAAAAGTGAATGAATAAATGATTCATAGGGTTGAAAATATTAAATACACTAAAAATAGTGCATGCATTAAGTACTTACTACATAGCCAGGAGCTATGTTAAGTGCTTGCTTTACATTTTTATCGCATTCCATCTTCAAAACTCTTTGAGGTAAGTACTCCTGTTTAGCTCCATTTTATAGGCAGGAAAACTGAAGCTCAGAGAGGTTAACTAAGTCTCCTAATGCCACACAGCTACTGAGTGTCTGAGCCGAGATTTGAACCCAGGTGTTTTGACCCTAGCGTCTGTGCTTCCAACTCCCGCACATTAAGCAGAGTTCCTGGCACATGGAACACATTAGATAAATAGAAGTGTTCCCCTTTTATCAGCATTAGACTTGCCTTTAAGATCCCCAGTGGGGAACAACTTCAACTGGGGGGCATCACTGGGGAATGGGACAGAAGCCAGAATTTGCCCTCCTAAATCTGGCCCGAGCGATAGAAGGCATCTTTGGCCCGAAGAAGTGTAATACAAAGAAAATCCTAATTGCTACAGCTAAGTAATTAGAAGATCCAACCTATAAATCATAGTGCGGCAACCCCTTTAATTATGTGCACAATTAAATAGGTGACTAAGGCACATTCTTCCCTAGATGAGCATATTTAATATCCTGTAATGGCAACAAGTTTCAAGCTGATTTATCGTTATTTTGTTTGGTCAGATGATTTTTCTGCATTTTAATGTGTTTTGTAGTTACATATTTGCTGTGAACAAACAATGCTTTTCCCAGGTAGTAAGCTGTAAAGGACTGGCTTCACGATTTGTTTACTATTCTTTTAGGCCTCGCAGAAATCAAACAACATTATGTACTTATTTTTAAGTAGCTGCACTAAAATCTTAAACAGCCTCCTTAGAGCCTTTCTTTCTCTGCCAGAACACACACACACACACACACACACACACACACACACACTAAAATATTTGAAAAATGATCAATTTCCTTGAGTCTCATTTTTGACACATGAATGGGAAGTTTTGATATGAAGCTCTAATAACTATATAATCAGAAGCATCTATTAACTCTGAAAACATACCTTAATTCAAAGGAGCTAAAGACAACACATTTTAGCATGTGCATGGTATTACATTAGGCACACCTCTGAAATTTAGAATAGTAGTAATAATAATGGGACCCCTGGGGGGCTCAGTCGGTTAAACCTCTGACTTCAGCTCAGGTCATGATCTCAGTTCGTGGGTTCGAGTCCCGCGTCGGGCTCTATGCTGGAGCCTGGAGCCAGCTTCAGATTCTGTGTCTCTCTCTCTGCCCCTCCCCTGCTTGTGCTCTGTCTCTCTCTCTCTCTCTCTCTCTCTCTCTTAAAAATAAATAAACTTTAAAAAATGAAAAAAAAATAATCTAACAAAATTTTTAGACACGAAAAGCTTCTGTTTGGATTTAGCAGGGTGCTGGAAAGACTCCAGGCTTCGGAAGCCCAGACTTGGGGTTTGAATCCTAGTTCTGCTTCTCATTAGCCCAATGCAAGTCGGTTAACTTCATTGGAACTAAGTTCCAGTAACACGGGAATAACCCCACTTGCTTTGCAGAGCCGCCCTGAGAATGTGGATGCTGCATATGAGGCAGGAGGGCAGTAGCTGCTGTTGCAATTGTAACCCAAATAAATCCGGGCCTTCCTGCGCACAGATTCCAAAAGGAGCTCCAATCAGACTCCAGAACCCTCAACACTAATTTGTGTGTCCCCACGGGATCTCTTCTTGGACGGGGAGCAGAGAAAGTCTGCATACACGGCACAAGGCCAGACTTCTTAAGGATCTTCTTTATCTTTCTCCCCAAAGTGCCCCAAATAATTTCTCTTCCTTTCTTCCCAAATTTCCAGCCCATCCCAGTTCCTCACTGCCTCTCCTTCTCCCTCTCCCAGCCCCGCTGGGTGCTTTCTTTTCTCCGGGTGAAGCTCTGAGCCCTCCCTAACATAGGCAGGCTCTCGGGGTCTCAGCTGCTTCTGATGTGTGGGTTCCCTCAGGTTCTCGGGGTCTCAGCTGCTTCTGATCTGTGGGTTCCCTCCTCGGCCTCAGATCAGCAGGCCCCCGGAGCCACGTGCCAGGGACACTGTCTTCCTGAGAAGAGTGGGGACTGAGCGGTGTGCATGCTTTCATGTTTGTTTTTGTCCATGAAGCACCATCAAGCTTTCTGCTTGTTAGATGTCATTTATAAGAAGGAGGTTCAGGGTATTAGAGTTTGTACTTTCTTTTTTGGAGATGGAAGAGGAGGATTTGGAAGTGCAGGAAAGTAGTGGGCTAGGGGAGAAGGTGAGAGAAGGAACCCTGGAGGAGCAGAGGGGTTTGGGGGTGGCCAAGAGCCAAAGAGGAGGGAGAAAAGTTACAGGAGCTGTGCCTCCACGTTCTGGGTAAGCAGCTGACACGTACAGAGCCTTCTTCCTGTTCCAGGCCCCATTATGTGTACTGATTTCCTTAATTCTCCCAACAACCACGGAAACAGGAATTTAGCATCCCCATAGCACAGAGGAGTCAACTGAAGCATAGCAGATCTAAGAGACTTGTCCGAGGTCACAAAACCTCAGAGGCAGGCAGCCTGGCCCCAGAGCCCAAGCTCTTACCCTGTGTTATCCTGTCCCGCTGTCGCGGAGAGTGGGAACCAGGGACGACTTCACCAGTGCAGATTCGTCCTCGCTGAACAAGCCTTTCCGAAGGAAATAACGGAAGCTGTGCTGCACAACTGTGTCCCCGATGCTTAAAACTATGCTGGAGCGTGGCAGGTCCTTAATAAACATCTGGGGATGGGGGGTGTCCCCTGGGAAGGAAATAAATGTCAGCACCGGAAGAGAAAAGCAGGGCTCTCTCTCTGCAACCGTGCAATTGAAATTTTCCCCCTGACGAATTCCAGACTGGATGGGCCAATACTAGGGTTTCATGTCACAAAATACTCAGCCATCCAGAGAGACATAAAGCTGTCAAATTTTGCAAAGATGGCACGGTGGTAGGGCATGAGCAGAAATTGCTTTGTTTTTCCTTAAAAAAATATGGCCTGGGAGCATAAAAGACACACACACACACACACACACACACACACATGCCCTCTTAAAATTACAAAAATATCCCAATAACATCAAACGATGGTAAGTGGAAGCATCAGGAATAGAATGTGTCATGGAACAGTATCTCCCCGGCAGGACATTGCAGAAAGGAGAGCAGGGACGTGTCGAGATGCTGTTTTGCTTTTGTTTTAAAACTGTTCTTAAGGAATAAGGAGCAGTTTTCAAGGCTTCTGGCTTAAGAGCCCTGTTTAAACAAATGCCGTTGACAACCCGTAATACTAACCCTAAGTCAGCTTGCAGCCTCATGGGACCCCCTGCCCCTGTGGACATGTGAATTGTCACTGTGTTTCTTGATGAGACTGGGAATAAGAGCAGAGGGATCTTTGCAGAAGGCTGATTTTTAAAAAGATTCTCTAATGCGGTTTTTCATACTCAGTGCGAGGCTTTGGATTAGCATCCCCCAATTGAAGGTTATTTTTGCCTGCCCATCCCTAATTCTGAATCTGCTGAGCGTTACCCGTCCTATTTAGTGCGAAGAATTTCACAGGAGGTAAACAGCATCTGGGCATCACTTACCTCCTTTGATGTTTAACACAATTTACAATGAAAGCTTTGGGAGACATTTAAAACCGTGCAAGGTCCTAAATCATTAAAGGAATGCGGCGCTAGACTTAAAAAATGATAATAGAATGCATTCAACAATAAAGCTGCCAAATTTTAGTGGCCTGTTTGCTAGAGGCTCTTTTGGAGAAACTGAGCCAGTAAAAAAAAAAAAAAAAGCACATGGCAGAATTGCTCGAATAAGAAATTGTTATTACACACATAAAGTGTGGGTTAATGCAGGTAAAAATGAAAACAAAAATAGATGAGCTGATGACATAAAAAATGCTAAGTGATCCGAAAATAATCATGCTAAACACCTTTTGGGGTGTTTGATAGGCCTGTCAGCAGATCTCTGGGTCCCTGTAGCCATATCTGGACCATATATTTGTAATCCTTTATCCAGAGGGTTAACTATAGCTTGTTTTGCCTGGACCGGTCCCAATTTGGTCTGTTATCCTGTTGTAAAATGAAAACAAAATAGCAACTTTTCTTATGGAAAACTTCCAAAATAGACAGAATTACACAGAATAGAATAATAAAGGTCCAGGTGTCCCCATTTTCTCTCTCATACGATTTTTAAACGAGTCCCAGTCACTGTAATTGTAAAAGGTAAAAACTTCACCAAAAACATCACCATGACATCATCACACCTGAAATAATGACCTGTCCTTCCCTAATATGATCACATGTCAAGGCAGTGTTAAGCTTTCTACTTTTCTCGTCAATGTTATGAATGTGTATGTGGGTTTTTTAAAGCTTTTTGTTTGTTCAAACTAAGATGCAAACAAGGACACGCACTGTGATATTTTCATGAGTCTTTTGAGTTTCCTTCCGTTGTAGGTTTCCTCTCTAGCCTTTTTCTTCAATTGGTTATTTTGGCACCATTATTAATTCATGGATTTAAGTATATTTTATGTTTGTTTTTAAAGTTTATTTCTTTATTTTGAGAGAGAGTATGCATGAGCAGGGGAGGGGCACAGAGAGAAGAGAGAGAGAGAATCCCAAGCAGGCTCTGTGCTTACAGCACAGAGCCTGACATGGGGCTCGATCCCCCGAACCATGAGATCATGACCTGAGCTGAAACCAAGAGGTGGATACTCAACAGACTGAACCACCCAGGTGCCCTGTATTTTAAATGTTTTAATTCATTACAGTGCTTATCCTTGTTCGTACTCAGATTGTCTCTTATTTGGTCAGTGGGAATGTCTTCATGTTGGCCCTTGTGTTCTTTGACAAAATCTCAATAGTTTTTGATAACTTGCTTCTAATATAACAAGAGGAGCTGTGTTCAACTCACACACCTCCTGCTGCAATGCTGGAACCAGCCATGGCTCTGAGAAGCCCTGTTGCCTTTCAGCAGGACATGGTAGTTAGAGGGCACATTTGGGGCACTGGTGTGCTCATTTCTACCATTTGGTCATGTTTCTAGGCCTTTTCAGTGTATACAGCTGAGAGAAATTTAAAGATGAAACATATCATGAGTTTATGCTGATGCTTTCAATTCAAGTTCAGGATTACAGGATTTTTACTTAAAACTTTTCTCTTATTTTTGTACTTTTGTGTCTCCATTTTCTCCTGCCAGGAACACTGGGTTGCTAGTCCTCATGGCAATGCCTCCTGCCATTTTGATCACACGAAGCTTATCATCTAGTAAATTCCTCAGGAAGAGCTCCTGAGAAAAATATTTGGAGTTCTTGCATGGTTATAATTGTTTACCTGCAGTATTTAGACTTTAATGTTGATTTGACTGGATAAAAAAATATAAAATACATTTTCCCTTGATTATGTCAATGATGGTCCATTTTCTTCTGCCATAAAGCATTGCTATTGAGCAATCTGATGATAATCTTCATTTCTTTCTAAGTGATTTGGTCTTTCTTGGATGCCCATAGGATTTTCTTTTTCTTTTTCTTGAAGCCCAGTTGTTTTTTAAGACGACATTTCAATGTTGGTCCTTGTGTATGTGTGTTTCTATGGTCTATGATATGTCCCTTTAATATATACAGTTAAACCTTGTACACCATGGGGGTTTGGGCACCAACCCCACATGCAGTTGAAAATTTGCAAATAATGTTTGACTCCCCTAAATATTTACCTGCTAATAGCCTACTGTTGACCAGAAGCCTTATTGATAACATAATAGTCGATTAACACATATTTGGTATATCATACAAAAATAATAAATGACAATAAAGTAAGCTAGAGAAAAGAAAATGTCGTTAACAAAATTATGAGGAAGACAAAATACATTTAAAGCACTGTACTGTAAGAAATTCACATACAAGTGGGCCTTTGTGGTTCCAACCCATGTTGTTCAAGGATCAACTGTTATTACAAGCAACTTTTTATTTCAGGGAATTTTTCTTAAATTCTAGTTTTCAGTATTTGTTGTGCTCTCCTACTTTAGTTTCCTCCTTTGACATGGAGGGGACCTCCTATTATACATATGTTGCTTCTTCTTTTTCTTTTTGACTTCTCTCCTCCATCTACCATTTTATTTTTATTCCTTTTTGTCTCTTTCTTTCTAGTTTAAGGATTTTTGGCTTTTTTGCCTTTATATTATAGGTTGTTGACTTATTTATTTCTTACAGTTGGGTCTTCACTTATGATTTATTATTTTATTTCTAAATTTTTCCTTGGCTCTCTAACTTTGTGTCTGAATTTAAAAAATCCCAACTTACAATTTTCTGTCTTATTTTCCATAATTTTATATCATCTTTATTTCTTTTAGCTTATTTTGAAATATTGGTTGCATTTCTTATGTATTGTGTGTGTGTGTTGTACTGACATGCCACTTATTCTCTTCCTTATTCTCTTTTTTAAAAATGATAACTGTGTAGGATTTGACTGTGATCATATTTTTTTGGTTATTATCATGCAAAGTTAGTTTTCCCTCACTTTTGGGTGGGGAATATTTTTTAGAATATTTTTTTCTAGCTTCATGGTTCTAGAGCTCTTACTTCTGTTTTGTTTGTTTCTTTACAAAGTGATAAAAAAAATATGGTTTTATAATTCAGAGAACTGCCCCTGTAATGCCCGCCCTCAGTTTTATCTTGATCATTATTTTTGCTGTCCCTGTCCTCCTCTGGATTCTACTCCTAGGGAGGAGCTTTATCCCGAAAGGAAGCAAAACTTCCTTTCAGGATAAAGGGGGAGATGTTCCTAGGGCCCAGGCTAATGCAGTCCCTTAAGATATTTTCATAAACCTTTGCATTCACCCAAGAATTTGACAGTGGAAAAGTCTCAGATTCAGTTGTTGTTTCAAACTGACCTGCCCCATTTCCAGTACAGACTTCATGGGGATTTGTGGTTTCTTCTGTTCTCAAGTCAGTCCATTCGAGGCCCCAGAGTTTCCTTGTGCTTCTTCCTACACAGATGCTGTATGGATATGGTAGCTCTTAAATACTTAATGGCTTTTGGAGTTTATGGGGATACCTGTCACTTAGGGTTTGCTTGTTTGCTTGTTTTTTGTTTTGTTTTGTTTTTTAGTAGATGCTGTTCATGGGTTTTCGTTTTACTGTCTTGCTGGCTCTGTGTATAATTATAGGAGGGTTGGAGAGATTAGGAAATGACATTGCCACATGCGTATCCTCAGCATTCCCTCCCAATGAAATCCTTAACAGCAACCCCTTTATTCTCAGAAGTGAAGTTTGCACAATAAATTGTATGATTACCATACTTATCCTCAATTAGAAATCCAAATGACTCTGAAAATGGAAAGATTTTCCAACTCATTTGGGTCCATATCAAACCCTATCTGAACTCACTTGATAGCAAACGCTGACCTGGTCTGACTCGGCACTGTGAGCACTTTTAATTTTTTCCATTTATTATGAATATTCATCCATTTCCCGTCAGAAGTGTTCATGTTTTCAATTTTAGGATGTGGCCTCAGACCCAGTGATGATGTTATGTAATGTACAGTATACATCACTATTTTAAAATATGAAAAGCTATAAAATCCGAAGCACTTTTGGACCCATATATTTCAGATAAGGAATTACAAATCTGTAAAAAACTTCACCCCTATCACCATTGAAAATTATAGCAGGTGAATTTCCTTCCCAAGCCAGCAGATTTTCTCTCACTGCAGTTAGGAATAGGGACTGTGGCCTCGGGTGGGGTGTGGAGGGCACTTGACCCGAAAGGACCATAAAGTAACCTGGAGCAGCAATGTCTCACTCATGTGCGCAGAGAGACAGAGAGGTGCATGAAACAGGTGCAAAAAACCAGCTGTGAGGAGAGACCATGGGACTGGAACCAGAAAATAAACACTGTTTATGTTGGCGTTCCAGTTTATGATTTCAATCACCCATGAGTCCTTCCTTTTTTAAGGTTCATTGAGCTATCCCTGTGTTTTTCCTGTAAAACCCACTCAATTGCTTTAGCCAGCTGGAATGGATTTTTGCTACTTGCAACTGAAAGGTTTTTAAGAAGACACACAGATGGGTGTTCTCTCCCAATGCCATCTTCACAAAAGGGGTCCATTAGATCTCAACACAAAGTGGTGGAAAGACAGAGTCTAACTTCTCACTTGTTGACTCATTTGTTTATCAGAGAAGCTCTTAATGAGCACCCAGGACTGTATCAGATTAAAAAAAAAAAAGGAACATAAAAGAATAGAAGGCATAGCTCCCACTTTTGGGAAACAAATCAAGTCTTATCCATGACGTTGTCTTTCTGTCTCTTCCTGTCTCTACCAGATAATTCCCTCTAAGGCAGCTGTGAACATCTAAAAATAGTCAAAAGGGCAGCTGCAGAAATTATAAGAAGGTATGATTATGGATAATCTTATGGGAAGTGAAAAAAGTGGAAGAATTGTCATTCATTTATTCATCCAACAAATATTTATCGAGCACCTTCATGTGCCGGGCACTGATCTAGGTGCTGGGGAGGTAGCAGTGAGTAAACCAGAACAAAATCCCGGCCTCAGGAGAGTTGGCTTTGTCCTGTGGGAAGCAGAAAATAAACAAAAAATAGTAGGTCAGGTGGATAAGAATTATGGGGAGCAATAAACCAGGAAAGGGGTAAGGAGATTATGTGTGGGGTGAGGGTTACAGTTTTAAATAAGATGATCAGGGAAGGTGTCACTGAGAAAGCAGCACTTGAGCACAGACCCAGAGGAGGAGAAGGAACAAGTCATGAAAAAATCTGCGTGCAGGGTTTCCCACACCAAGCAATTCTCCAACAGCAGATGGGTGTCCTACATTCAAATCAATTTGGACACTATCTACCTGGAAAGAGGGTCAGATCCCACAGGTCAAGGGCTCAGTCCCACACGACCGTCTTCCCTCTTTAGACATTAATCACACGTCCATGTTGTCACCCAGGCTCCTGACCCAACCAACCTGCTCTAGACCTGAGGTTCCCATGACCCCCTCCTTGGGTTCGATAAATTTGCTAGAGCAGGTCACAGAATGTAGAGAAACGTATTACTTATTAGACCACCCATTTGACATAAAAAGATATAACTCAGGACTGGCCAGATGGAAAAGATGTACAGAGCCTCTACGTCCTCTCCAAGCATGCCACTCTTGTCAGTCTCCACGTGCTCACCAACCTGGAAGCTCTCCAACCTGTCTTTCTCGGTTTTTATGGAGGCCTCGTTATGTAAGCACAATTGATTAAGTCATTGGCCATTGGTGATTGATTCAACCTCCAGAGCCTGGGATATGGGACTGAAAGTTCCTACCCTCTAATCTCCTGGTTTGTTCTTATTAGTCAACCAGCCCCCACCTTTAGTCTCTGTCCGAAAGTCACCTCCTGAGCATAACAAAAGTCATCTCTGCCGCTCTCCTCACTTAGGAAATTGCAAGAGTTTTAGGAGCTCTGCATCACAAATGGAGATAAAGACCAAATATACATTTCATATTATAAATCACAGTATCACTGAGGGCAAAGTGGAGACAGAGTCTCTGGGAGGCTGTCACAGAAATTCGAGGAGAGGGAGTAGTGGGTGGGTCCCGGGAGATGGATTGGAGGTGGGGCTCTTTGCTCAGGACCACACGTATTTCTTTTCCATCAAATATGCCGTGTTCTTCTGGAAGTTTTAACAGTGTGCTATTTTTATGATAATTACGTGTTGCAAGTTTATAGGGCGTCCCATGTTTGATGTAGCAATTTATGAAACAATGACACCGTTTCACAGCTTTCATCTTAAGGGTTTGAAGAGGTTGACACATCTTCTGCTCTGAGGAAGCCAATTAATTAACCTGATCCCACCCTTTCCACAGAGAAGGGTGCTACTACGCCCATTTCAGAGCTGTTAAACTGAGGCCCTGAGCTGCCTGTGAAGCCGTTCACTCTCAGTCCACCCCTGTGCATTTCATGAATACAATTTTGATTTCTGAATATCCTCATCCAAACTTTTTTGGAACTTTTGGAATTAACATGTAGGTAGAAATGGGAGTTATTCAGGAAAAATTCTGGAATCTTCACGGTGGTGAAAAGGACAGGAATTCTAAATCGGAAGTTGAGCCATCTTCCCAGCTATATTTGGGACTAAAGATTCATTCCCAAAGATGGGCAAATTTAGCTCCATGCTTGGAGAGAAAGGGCGGAAGAGAGGAGGGTGGCAGGAGCGTGCTGCTAGGGAAACTGAGTCACGTATGTGTTTGCCTGCTTCAGCAGTCCCGTGTGCCACTCCATTCATGGCATCTTCCAGAGGGACACGTGTCCTCAGTGGGTCCCACTGAAGTTCCTCTTTGAGTGTGAGTCTTGGGTGAAAAGATATGCATTTTGTGTTCCTAAATACAAACCAACTCCTTTATTTGGTGCTCAACCAAAGTCACAGCTATCTGTTCCAGTGCTATAAGAGAAACTGCTTCCACTCAATGCACTGATAAGCTCGTGTGCACTCAGTAGAGGTTCGATACAGTGCTGTGCTCTATCGTGACTTAAGGCATCTTTGGGAATAATAGGACTTGACTCTATCTATACGGTCCATGATGACTGCAGGCCCCAACCTCTCTGTGCCCCTCTCATTCCTACTTCTCTGCTGAGTCTGAGGCTGGGTCAGGAGCCTTCTGAGTGGATTTAAAAAAGTAGTCGGTGTTCCAGGAGGGAGTGATCCATTGTTTGTGATTGGAGCCCATGTGCACTCGTTTGCCGAGAAGCAGTCACGTTGACGTTGATGTTTTTCTTCCAAAGTCACGTTCACGTGTAACTCTGTGGGCTGATGCACCTCTGAGGACTTAGGAACTCAGGATGGCCGAGGGTTCTTCGGAATCAGGGCAGGTTTAATCATCTTTGCTTACTGAGAGTGAGAAACTCCTTCCTCCGGCCCATGTCTGCTCCTCTGTCTTTTGTGGTGGAGGAGAAAACACAGCCACATATGCGTGTGTGTCTTTTCCGATTGGCCTTGGTTTCCGCAACAGGCCAGCTGGCTGTTGAGGTTCGAAAGAAAGAGCTCAGTGCACATTGCCTGCATTGGGCTGAATTCTCCCGCTCTGCCAAGGACTTAGAAGGGGCAGCATCTTCATCCCTGGCTGTCATGGGCATTCAGGCTCTTGGATAACAAGATAAAGGGCAAAAGCTGAATTTTCTTGTGCCAAGAGGAGGAAGAGTATCAGAGCCAAGAAGATCAAACCAATGCTGCCGAGAGTGGCTAAATGGTACCCATTAACCTCTGTCAGTGCTGGAGTCCTGCAGTGGGAGTGGTGCCAGAAATCGGCCCCGAGTGAGGAACAAGGTTTGGCTGGCTCCGTATTACCATAGGATGGGGGCGCGGGGGTTTCCAGCAAAAGGAGTTAAGCTGTTCCATCCCCGGTCTGTAAGGACGAACCCAGCGTTGGAATCCAGCACATTCTGTGAACTGATGAGATACAGGTCCGTGCCTTGTCCCGTGGAGGAAGTGGACAAAAGGAGTTCTTGCTTGTTGTGGTCACACACCTGGCCTGCAGCCACTTCGGATGGGGAGCGTGCAGATCAACACGGGCCAGGAGCTTGGCCCGTGTTGAGTGTCTGTCTTCTGAGACCTGCTTCCACGTTTCCTGTTGCTGGCATCTGGGGGACTTGTAGTTTTCAACTGCCACTCCGATTCGCTGGCTCTGTGCTTTACCCTGGCGAGGAAGGAATACTCGCCACGTTACACGATGGATATGTTGAAACTGGGATTTCATGTGCTTTGCTAGAGAGAAGATTGGAGGTACTGATTACCTGAGAGCATCATTGGAAAACCTGCAAGTGAATATGTAAGAACCACCCAGAAGAGATCTCCTCTCCTCATTGTTTTGGTAGACTAGCAGCCTGGGCTTAGCTTCTTAGCAAAAAAACACCCTTCCCTGTACTAGTGAAACTGGACTCATAAATTTGGGTGTTTACTGTCACCCAAATGAACTGAACACAACACTGAGTTTTATGGAGCAGTTATTAACAAAAGCCATTTATTCCAAGGCCAATAGCCCTAAACTCAGCCAAGAGCCTGCATAAGCATCTCTGCGGAGCAGTGTCCTCCTATTGGCTGAACGACTCGTATTTTACTAGGGTCGTTGCGTTTGATTGCTTTTGGATCTTCTGTTATTTGGGTTGTCTTTTTCCAGACATTTAAGCTTTTCTAGTCACTAATATTAAGGAAGAATATAACTTGTCGGAGTCAATTTTGTTTCTATCAAATGCAAGCAGGTCTGTGGAATCCTGGGCTTGGGTGAGGAATGCTGTCCTACTCTATTTCTCAGACGGGGAGGAAAATAGGAGCTTTATTTGTAGGAAGTCTTTATTAAAGGAAATCTAATATGCCATTTCGGAGCAAACACAGTCTAGAACATGGTTTTAAAAACTGTAGGTTATGACTCTAAGCCGTTCCTGACCAGTGTTCAAAAAAAGTAAGTGAAAAGGAACAAAACAGAATGGATCAGAGCACGTCACACACATAATAAGGGTACGAACCATTTCTTGAAATGTTGTTGCAGTTGCTTGGATGTCAATTTGACTGGATCGTAACGAGAAATACATTGCGTACAGCAGTTCATGGTCAAGAAAGCATGAAAGTTACCGTCTCTGTATAGGAGTCAGGAGTCCTCAGGTTCTAGTCCTGATTCTGCCGCTGTCTCTATGAACTTGGGCAAGACCTTTTCCTCTTCTGGGTCTCAGTTTCTCAACCGAAAAATGAAATTGTCTATGAAGTCTTCTCAGTTCTAAAATCCAATGATGACGTGAAGATTCTCGAAGGAATCTATCTCAGCATTCAACAATTATCACACAAAAAAATTATTCTGCATAGATAAGCTCTGTCTTCCACATTTTGGAAAGATATGACTTCCCAAAGAGCTCTGAAATGTGCAGACCATGTATATCCATCAGGAAGGAACACAGTCCATACACACAGCCCATCAGGATGGAAGCTACTTCAGTAGATTAACTTAGCTCGGGGACAACATCTGTGGATTTCCAGCAGAAGTTTCATACTAGATTTCTCTGGTTACACTACAATTATGTTTTGGCTGTATTTGAAAATATATACAAATCCTCCTTTGGATGGTGGAGGAGGGTGGATGAGGAAGGGCACCTAATTGCTCAGGAAATGCTGAATTTGCTTAATTTGGAAACCACTTCCAGCTAATGTCGGGCGTTGGGCCACTCACAGTTCCTGCTTTGTATTATGACTAATGGAATGTCAAAGAAGCGTTGATCTAATAAGAGCAACCAAGGAGACCCAGAGTAAGCCGGGCTTCTTGTGGGGAGTGACTGAGAGCTTCTTATTTCTCGGTCGAGGTGCTTTCCAGTCTTTTAAACTATTGATTTCCTTCATTCATAAATTCATAAGAGCATAAATTGGAAGGCACCTCACACTCTTGCTTGGATTTCATTGTGCTTAGTGGGTATCTTCTTTCAAATTAATGTCTCCCTAGATTCACATCGAGAAAAACCAGGGCATCTTGGGTACAACCGCGAGTCAGCTGTGATCCGGGAGTTAAAAATGTATAACTTTTGGAATATGGGTTCTGCTATGCAGCTGGCATATAGCTGGTACATCTGCATGGTTTCAGGAACGAGAGACACCTTCTGGTTCTTAAATCTAAGACTGAATCCAAACTCGTTTGCAGCAGAGAAGCAGCATAGGTTTTTGACCACCATCTGGGTTCGCTGTGCTTTGATTCCACCAGGAAACGTGGCAGCCTCACCAAAATGTCAGAACCGGAAGGAAGCCTGGAGACCATCTTCTTAAACGCTCTTAGTTTCAGAAGAGGAAAACGAGGCACTCACTTCTAGCTACCTTTTCTGTGTGAAGAAGCATTAAATGCTTTTGTCTCTTTACATAAATTTTAAGGAGATACTACTTTTCTCTTGAAGGTTGACTATCAGTAACCGATTGGCTCACGTGGGTGCAGCTTTGCTTCATGTTGACTTTGGCAACACTGAATTTCGGTATTGGTAAATACAGTGCCTACCAACACCAAAGAAAAACACCCTCCGTCCATGACCCCGTCCTCTTAAAACCCCAAACCCGAGACACTTTGACATGTACAAGAAAAGTTGGGGAGGGCTTTTATTAGCTTTGATTTTGACCCCCTTCTCATAAATTATGCAAAATGTGTCACTTCTATGAACAGCCCGAAGAGCAGTTGCCAGCTGTAATATAAAAAATGATACCACGGAAACTGAGACCTGGTTGTGGCAGATACCCTGTCAAAGGAATGATTTATAATCTGGAAATACAAGCAGCAAGAGAGGCCCACCAGCTAGGGCTGTATCATCTAAAGCAATCAAATCCCGCAAATATAAAGCAATTTTGTATTACCATTTCCAAGTGCTCCCCACAATAAGGACTCTTGTATGCCCAAGTTTAATATTCAGAGCAGAAACCGCAGACTCGAGCAGCCGCTCCTGGTCAGGATAGTTAATAACAGTTCCCAGGCAAAGGCATGCTGTAGTAAGCATAGCTCCAAGCAGCTGGGGATTTGCTTGTATGGCAGCCTCTCTCGCTGAGAAGTAGAAAATGATGGTAGGTCAGACATCCATTTGCTTTATATATTGATGTAATTTCATCAGAATTTATGATGTGGGAACTATTGCACAGGCAAGAAATGCAATCTAACCTTCATCTCACACAATGCAGAAAAGATATTATGTTTTTGAGAGAAATATACCGACTTGTTGAATCAGATTATGCACGTGCAACCCTAATGGATTTCAATATTTCCTTGGACAAGTCATTGCTATTTGCACTGTATGTATTCAACTGGCTTGCCTAGAAGACGTTTTCACAAATAATAAAGAATTCTAATGCCATTTCTTCTTTCATTTTCTTATGCCAAGGAGAGCTCATTACCAGTAAATTTTAAACATCTGTGTGTGTAATAAGTTTGTCCTAATTTCTCTATCCCATACTTAGACTTTTGAATGTCCAAATAGTCCAATAACTTATATGATTCTCTTTCATCCTTATGAGGGGTTCATTGGGTTTCAACTGTCAAATAGGGTACATGTTGATAGTCTTTGAGGACCTTTTATGGATGATCATCACAGCGAGTCCATAAGCCTTATTGTTTGGCTCCTGAAGCCATTTTGATTACCCTGAGTTCTACAGTCTTCTTCCAATGGGAATCTGAATAGAAAATATATTTTAAAATGAAGGGTTTTCAAGATGGTACTTACCCATTTCATGTAAGGACTAAATATCTGTCAAATTAAACATTCTTTTCATGTAATTTAAGAAAGAAACAACAACTTGCAACTATCAGGGCAGTGCCCCAAACCTGAATGTCGACAGAAGTTATCTTTTTGTAATACGTTCTGATTTTTCCTAATGACATGAATGTGTAAATGATCACCCCGAGTCACTGTTTTAATTATGTTTTGTTGAATTACAAACACGTTGCAGAGTTAAAATATACATAATCTGGAACTTAACGAAAATATGTACTTAACCAAATAGGAAAAAAAAACCCTCATGTTTAATTGGCTGGTGTCTCCAAACAAGAATGGCTGCTCTTCATTTTGTACCTCCTGTCACATATAATACCAGGTGCCTACATATGTTATCTCTGGCCTTCACTTCCTGCCCTGCTTTGAGGTCGCCATTACTACCCTCATGCTTCAAATGAGGAAATGGCTCTTCAGAAATGTTAAGTGCCTTGGGGTGCCTGGGTGGCTAAGTCGGTTAAGCATCTGACTTTGGCTCAGGTCATGATCTCCCACTCCGTGAGTTCGAGACCCACATCTGGCCCTGTGCTGACAGCTCAGAGCCTGGAGCCTCCTTCGGATTTTGTGTCTCCCTCTTTCTCTCTGTCCCTACCCTGCTCATGCTGTCTCTGTCTCTGTCTCAAAAATAAATAAACATTAAAAAACTAACTAAAAAAAAAAAAAAAAAAAAAAAAAAAGAAATGTTAAGTGCCTTGCTCCGGGAAACACGATTAGTGAGTGGTAGAGCCTGCATCCAAACCAAGGTTTGTTGGATTCCAGAGTCTGGATTCTTTTCAGTATTTCCTGGAGATGTTCCTTCTAGAGGGCTGGTCAGGCTAGACTCCTTTCAACTGTTTCTCAACCACCCAATAGCCACTCTACTTTCTTCTTCCTAGTTATCTCACTAAAGAAACTCAAAAGTCTTTTGTGAGATAGAAGCAAAAGTCTGCTGAGGTGGGCAGGGTTCAGGAAGCCATTTATTTTCTTAAGGAGAGAAGAATAAGATCAGAAACAGTTGAATGACCTCATCCTCTTCTCCTTCCTTCCTTAAACAGGACAGCGGTGGCTGATGCTGCAGCAGCCATCTTGTAACTATGAGGCAGAAACTGAGAGCATTTCAGTTATGTGGTCTTGATGTTGCTAAGCAACTAAACCAACGCCAACAGCATCCCACCTCCAAATGACTTGTTATGTAAAGAAAAACGAATGCCTGTGTAAGATTTCCCCTAAGGTAAACCCACCCTACCATGTGGAAAACTTGTTCAGTCCCTTTTTTCTCCCAGGGAAGGTAGAGGAAAGATTTTCTTTCCCCTGAGCCTCTGGAGGGTAGAATCTGGTGACTGGCTCCTGGACAGAAGCCACAGGTGGGATGTTTATAAGGTCTGGTGACCATAGGCACAGGTGTGAAAGACTCAGAAAGGGGGAGAAACCCCAACAACGCTTGCTATCACTTGAGACTCATGTTATTATTATCTTAGTAAATCCATCCTTGTCTTTTGAGAGGCTTCTTGATTATTTAATAATAAAGTTGGAATAAATTTGCCACATGAAGCCTCAAGGGATTTAACTTTCCATAATCTCATCCCACCAGATCTGCCCAGCCCTTTTTCCATCCTGGTTGTTCCTTTAAACTCGGTTGCCAGATTTGGCAAATAAAAATGTAAGATGCCCAGTTAGATTTGAATTTCAGGAAAAACAATGAAGCATTTTTTCAGTGTAAGTTTATCACATGGAATATTTGAGGCACAGTATCCCATGGAATATCTGGGACATATTTTATCCTGCAACTTTACTTAAGACTTTTCCTCAGTCCAAAGAGTTGTGGTGGGCCATCCATAAAGCCCTTTGTAATTCATGTCCTGAATCCCAATTAATCTACCTGCTTTAATTTCCCATGTCCACCATCCTTTATTGTTTTTTATTTTGTGCCCACGTTTGCTCAGCTCTTTCAATTCGGGTGGCTCATTGATGACTTCTATTTTTTAACCTTTGGCTCTTTCTTAAGGACAGATCCACTGGAAGCTCCCCTATGTACACATACCCTTTCAAGTCCTTCTCTGTCAGACTTTGCCCTCACAGACACTTCCCTCTGGCCTGGGAGAGGGGACACCATTACTCCTGTACTAATGGACGTGGCGGATTTATTCCTACTCTAATGATGAAATGTTATTCTCTTATTTATCTATGGGACAAACGGTGATTGAGTACATCATACTCTATGCTAGGTGCTGTGGGGGAAAAACGAGTAAGACATGGTATCTGCCTTTGAAAAGTCGCAGAGGTGACCTAAAAGCAAATGATCATAAGACAGTGCTATCAATGTTAACAGACAAATGCACCGCCCAACAAGGGACCAGAGAAAAAAGGGGTCCTCTGCATGTATCAGGGGCATAAATCTCAATCATCTTGTATGGCTGCCCTTCCCATCCCCTGTCCAAATCTGCTCTTTCCCATTGGCTTGGTTTTATACAATTTCACACTGGCCAATCAGTTGCCTTATGGATGCATGGTGCCTGTCTGATACCCACTCTGTAAATTCCCCAAGAGCAGGCGCAGGGTCTTTCATATTTGCCCATCTCAGCGTCTCTTGCACAATGAAGGTCCTCAAAAATATTTGCAGGGTGGACACTGATGCGCTACTTATGATAGGGTTTATGTGGCTTTTATAGGGCCAGAGCACAAGTCAGTTGCTGGCCAACAATTAGAAGTCACAGCTTAGGAATTTACGGTCACTTGTCAAATTGGTAGAGTCAGGCAAAAGTGGTTTGCACATAATTCCTAGTTCTGTCTAATTTATACTGTCTTGGGGCCACTCCTTCTGGTTACCCCAAAACAGATCTGATGTATTGCCTTCAGGCACTCCTACACAATATTTATTATATAAATGATTGCAATGCAGAAAACCTTCTTCTCTTCTGCACTGTGTCATCACATACATTTTGGGGTCCCTGTTGGGATCCCTTTTGTGGGCCAGGGCCTCTACACACTATGTGTGTTTAGAGAATCACTTCTGCCCGTTTGACTGTTTTGTAGGTCTGTTTTTACTTAGAGCACGCAGGAATGGAAATGTAGCTGTTAAATTAATCTGGCCTTGGTGAAATATGTCTGCTTCACTAGTAAGATTATCGAAATTTACATTTTCGTCACTCTCCAGCACAGGCAGGCCTTTAACTCCTTTTTGCAAGATCTTTCCAGTACATCTCAGGAGACCCAACTACTCCAATAATGATGTCAGTAATGCTGGGGCAGTGTGAAAGGAAGAATTAGCTCTATTACTGTAGCTCACTTTTAACAGTTGTGTAGGGGTGAAGGGTGAACGGTGGGCTTGCAATAGACCAGGGCTGGAGAGCGTGGCTGTCTCACCATCCTGCAGCTCATGGTCTCAATCACATTGTCACATTATGCTGAGCTACCTAGATGACATGGGTGCTTGCACAGAGATAGTTGACGAAAAGGTAGCTCTTCTAGATTTTCTTTGGGGAAAATGTGTCCTCCTAACGTGTGCTCAAAAATAATACTGCTTCTTATTACTGCCAAAGAAAAGTGAGAGCTATTATTCAGCATTTTGGATTTGTACAATGTCAAATGGGTTAAATGACAATGATGTACATGCCCGGTTTGTGCTGCAGAACATCTGACTTGGTGGAAGTTCGTTAGCACGTACCTCATGGCCAGCCTTTTCACTTGTTTGCTTCCTATTCCACTCTTCTCCTAATCTAAGGTCCTATTGTTACAGACCTGGTTTGCTGCGAAGCCTCCTCACTGTTCTATCACCTCCAACCAATCCTCCTTATCCACCCCTACATGTTAACTCCTAACCAATCTCATGAACGTATTTCCTTTAGAGGGCTACATTTGGAATGATGCTCAGACGGGAACAACAGGAATCTCCTCCATTTAGATTCCATCAACAAACCTTCAACATTTCCTGAAATGTAGGACTTTCAGGAATTTCAACAAAGTTTGATGAATGAGATTTAAGAATGCGTGAATAAACGGAATTAAACATATCTTTGAGAAAAGGTTTAAAAACGTGAAAAAATACTACATATGAAATGAATGTTGATCAAAAGAGCTCACCTATTTCTGAGAATGGCTGGAATTTATATTTAAAGAGATAACAGAGGATGCATTATTATGAAACAGGTGTAGCCTGATGTTGGAGAGAAAGAGGGAGAGAAGGAAGTAGAAAGAAAAGAAGAGAGAAAAGAAAGAAACAACTAAAAGAGGAAGCATAGCACCAGCTCATCACTGGAAGTAGTAAAATTCAGAATGAAAATACTCAAATTGGATCAGTAAAATCGAAGATGAACTTGGATCGTATAAGCTGAATATATAAAAAAAAAACTGATAGAACTGGAGGACAGAGAATAAATCTAACAGATGAGTAGTAAATTCTTGAAGAAGGCAGACGATACATATACACATGAGATCGGAAGCTGAGAAGGCTCCTGGAACTCAATAGAGACAGAGACCAACACGGAAAGAAAAGGAAGCAAACATTGAAAAGAAACACCTCTCAAAAAGAAAAGGGACATTGCTAGTTTGCAAGTCAAAAACTGAGTTTACCCACAAGACAGACTGGAGAGGCTTTTCTGTCCCTTCACACTTAAATGACCGAAGCCAGAAAAACAATGAAACACCATTTGAAGGGGAAAGAATGCCTTTCATTCACAAAGGCAACTGAGTCAGTAGTTTACTTATTCAATGAACAAAAAAAATAATTCTCTCCCCCTCTCTCCCAATACTTACACAGCTCTAAGGAAATGTGGAAGGTTTCTGGGTGAGCAGTGAGGGGCAGGGACCCAGAGGCCTGCAGGATAAGGAATCACCCAAGGAATGAGATGGAGTCGGTGTGTGGAAAGGGATGGTGGGGGAAAGGCTGCAAATGCACATGGTGGAAAAACTACATTAAGGACCTTATGACTCTACCCTGAAGGCATGGGGAAACTACTGAAATGTTTCAGCCAAGAGAATAGTGCAACAGGTTTGCATTTTCAAAACTCCTCTGAATGAAGAGGGAGAATGAATCAAAGACGAGTAGAGGTGGGTGGGGGAGCAATGAGTAAAGAGGTTGTTGTAGTTGTTCAGACAAGAAACGAAGACAGCCTTGGTGGTGGTGACGAGTGTAGGCAGAAGCAAATGTACTTGAGAGATATTTAAGATGCAGGCAACAGGCAAACAAGGAATGGAAGAGCTGGAAGTTGAAGGTGTCATTGATGTTTCTATTGGAGCAAGTGGATTGGGGAATTCAGAGGAAGGGGCAGGTTTGGGGGAAATTTGGGGGACGTACTTGTAGGCGGGTGGCAGGATCTGTGGATTTCAGCTGGAGGTACAGATTTGGGTGACTTTGGTATGAAGAAGGGGATTATGTCCCAGGAGTAGATGCAGGTGACTGGAGTGTGTATATAGAATGGATTGCAACTAAAAGGTGTTTTCAGAATAGCTATTTTAGAACAGTTATAAGTCAAGAACCTTTTTTTCATCAATATGGTAACTTTTTTCATGCTGGAGGATGCAATGGCCATGAATCAATAGCTGGTGAAAAATAAGTAAATAATAAATATTAAGGAGACTGTTGTTGCTGATAGAGCTAACTCACTGGAGCTACTATTAGACTAAAACAATTTTAAGTCAAAAAAACTGAAGGAGAAAAATAGAGATGTTTTAGAATTTTAGGTTAAAATGAATGAAAGGAAAAGGGGGAATCCCACAGTGATTAAAATTTCTTTTTTAATTTTTTTTTGTTTGTTTATTTTTGAGAGTGAGAGGGACAGGGCCTGAGTGGGGGAGGGGCAGTTAGAGAGGGAGACACAGAGTCCAAAGCAGGTTCCAGGCTCTGAGCTGTCAGCACAGAACTCCATGTGGGGCTCAAACCCACAGACCGTGAGATCATGACCTAAGTCAACGTCAGTGGCCCAACTGACTGAGCCACCCAGGTGCTCCGTGGATAGTTTTTATCTGCCCTAAAAAATAGTCCAAAGATATTAATGATAAATATAGTCAAATATAGCATTACAAATGATTATCAAGTGTTTTACAGTAATAACTGTATGTATCCATGAGGGGTCACCTTAGCTTATGAGCCAGAGAGAGAAAGTGAAATGTCAGATTCTAGTGTAACCCTACTATATGTTAGATATACACAAACCAGAGCAGGGACTTGTGCTAGGTGTTATTGATATCTTCATTTTACAGATAGGAAATTGAGACTTGTGAGGCAATGAGATTGGATGACATTCTTGATTCTAAGCCCAATGACTTTTTCACTGTTTATTGTTTTTATAAGAACCATACAATATAACAAAAGACAGATCAAGTGTAGTCATAATTATTACACTCTTGTGCAATTAGCATTGGGAGTACCATCCGCACATAGTAGGCCTTCAAATGGACTTTTTCCACATGATTAAATTAATTGACTGATTAGCCAATTAATTAAAACAATAAATGTAAATGCTTAAAATTGCTGTCATTAAAAGAAACATCAAAATCAAATACATAATTCAATAGAGGAGGCACACTTAAAAGAAATATATATATGTATATGTAGTATATATTGATATATGTGTATATATTGTGCATAATATGTGTACATATATTTGTGTGTGTGTATATATACATATATATATATATATGTAGTAAAACAAAAGCATGGGGAAAGAGATATTGAAATAGAAAGAAAAAGAAAGAAGGATTTAAATGATTAATAACAGTACATAGAAAACACCATATAAGAAAATGTGAAGTGACATAAGATAGGCCATTGTATGGGGTGCCTGGCTCGCTCAGTTGGAAGGTCATGATCTCAAGGTTGTGAGTTCGAGCCCCATGTTGGGTATAGAGATTACTTAAATAAATAAAACTTTAAAAAGGCACACCGTTGTATAATGACAAAACACTAATAAAGACTAATAAAGGCACAAGAATTCTGAAAATATGAAATACTTCTAAGAAAAAAAATCTGAACTTGCAAGTGGAAAGGACAGAGTACCACTAGAGTAGAAGATTTAGGCTTCATATTTTCTTCCTATATATCAAATCAAGTGGACAAATAAAGACATTGAGAATGGTGAAAGGAAAAATTGATGGTGGAATTAATACATTCCTGTTTATATATCCTCAGGATAATTAAAAACCGATCACAAAATAATTTCACAAAGAAAATCTCAATAAACTTTAAATGCCCAAAGTACAATTCATTAAAACTATACTAAATGGACTTCAAACTACCTAATATCTCAGAATTTATATATATATATAATATATTATATATTATATATTATATATATTATATATAATATTATTATTTATATGTATTATATATTATATATATTATATATTATATATTATATATATTATATATGTATATATAATATACATATATATAATACATATATGTGAATTATATAATCAGCTTAAGAGTAATTGAGAAAATAATAGTGAAAAATCTATATAGAAAAAAACAGGTACAAGTTCTAACAAAGCAGAATTTAGACATCTTCCCATTACATTTTCTTATTCTAAAAAATGATAGACATAATGTCCAATCTTAAGGTCTTAGAAGAAAGTGAAAACAATAAGCCCAAACAGGTTAAATAGAGAGAAATAACAAAGACAAGGCAGGTATGAGTAAATTATGAATGCAAAATGGAATAATGATAAATAAATTCAAGCACTGATTCTTTCAAAAGATGAATATGTTAACAGAAACTTCTGGCATATGTAACTAGAAAGGAAAACCAGGTAACAAAATTAGAAATGAGGCAATAAAGATAACAAGAAAGATAAGTGTGATATCACAACAGAAATGCAAGTGTGGGTGTGGACAGTTCTGAATGCTTATGAAATGAATGACTCCATTCAAAACTCAAACACTGACAACGAGCATGGGAAGTCTTGAAAAAGTCAATACATGGAGAAGAGATTAAAAACTGTCAAATGATAGTACTCCTCTCCCACCAACACCAAAAGGCAAAGAGAACCAACACATTAAGCGAGAGAAAATTCTCGTTATATAGAATTCTGTGTTTGTGAACACAGAAAAATATGGCAAGTGACCTAATTTAATCTACATGACAAATATAGTTTAACTTAATCTCAATACAATTCTCATCCCAAACAGGAGAAAAGTAACAGAAAACTTATAAATACAGCTGTGAAATTTTGCAATAAAGAGCAGTGTGAGTAACTCAGCGGTGCTTTAAACAAATAACAGTCCATGGTCGGTCAGTTTATCCCTGGAATGCAAAGGAATTTGAAACTAAGAACTAAGAGTGTAATTACTGAAAAATTACTAATGAAATACTTCTCACCTGTAGGCTAAATAAGAAAAAAAAAAAACCTCACATCATTCCATTTAAATATAGCAAAAAAAGAATTTGATGAAATTTATCATCAAACAAAAAAACTTTTTTTAATTGGAGAAGTGTATTTTCTTAATATGATAAAGAGAACCAATTAAAAATTTAAATAATGAATATTGATAGACATTGTCCAGGAGTGAGCTCAAAATAATCAGATCTGCCTAGGGTCAGAGAGTCTACGGTGCTGCTTAAATACTTTAACAAATGAACAAAATGCTCTACTGCAGGTGGGACTGGCCTCTGATAAATACTGATAAGTATTTACCTGTGAAGTGCATGTAAAGGGAGGGAAGGGTGCTCACTTTGGGCCAAGGAATTGTGTTTGGCCAGAGTTATGTCCATCCTATTCTATGGCAGAGACAGTAACCTACCAGGTAGTCCTTTCCCTTTCTCTGTCAAATGAGCAAGACCCAGTTTTTAGCTGGACACACTGCTGCTGAATAAAAAGATTACATCTTCCAGGCTCCATTGTAGCAACTAGATGTGGTCATGTACCTAAGTTGTGGCCAGGGAGCTCTGAAGCTTCTGGATATTCTCATTAAGTTAGAGGTGGTGTACGTTCTTTCCGGCTTCTTCCTTCCTGCCAGCTTGGAATGAGGTTCTGATGGCTGGTGCCCAACAACCATTTTGGAGCATGCAGATCGAGTCATATTCTTCAACTGAGGTTGAAGCAGAAAGCTGTTCTATCAGGGAAGAAGCCTGGGCTTGAGCACTGTGAATCTGTGAAACCAGTGGTTTTAGCCATGGTTTTCTGAGTCTCTAGTTCTCACACTGGAATCTTATTCTAAATGATAGCATTCTCAAGAAATAATATTGAATTGACTTCACTATACAAGCAAATAAATGATCTAGGTCCTGAAGTCTGGACCATTACAATTCTAGCTTAGTTAATTTTTAAAGCAGTAGAAACTTAATATCCGCATTAGCTAATTAAAAACTAATCCTCTTTAGGTGCCTGGGTGGCTCAGTTGTTAAGCATCTGTCTTGGGCTCAGGTTATGATCTCACGGTTCACGAGTTCGAGTCTCACATTGGGTGAGCTCGTGTCCTGCTTTGGGTGAGAATGAACCCCACTTCGGGTGAGCCCCACTTCTCTCTCACGCTTTACCTCTCTCTCTCACTCTCTCTGCCCCTCGTGGGATTCTCTCTCTCTCCCTCCCTCTTTCTTGCTGCACCTTGCTCACTTGTGCCCTCTCTCTCTCAACAAAACAAAACAAAACAAAACAAAACAAAACAAAACAAAACAACGAATCCTCTTTATGCTTTTCAAAGTACTTGCAAAATCAGATAATGTAATACGATAATTTGCCGTGAGAAACTTTTGGCTATAAACAAGTTAAAAGCAAGGAATGTCCATTAAGATGATGGCTGAGGCTTAGGTGTTTTTTTTTAATAGATATAAAATATCATATAAATGTACTATATACGTATACACACTGTGTTTAACTAAATTCAGATTGAACATACAAAATAAATTGTATTCTTTTGTACCAACAAAAAAAGTAATCAGAAGTTATACGAGGATCTCAGTGACAATAGTATTAAAAAAAATCCCTAATAAATGGCATAATAAAAGGTACGAGTGAGCGACTTGTGTAAAGAAATCTTTGGGGCACCTGGGTGGCACAGTCGGTTAAGCGTCCGACTTCAGCCAGGTCACGATCTTGCGGTCCGTGAGTTCGAGCCCCGCGTCAGGCTCTGGGCTGATGGCTCGGAGCCTGGAGCCTGTTTCTGATTCTGTGTCTCCCTCTCTCTCTGCCCCTCCCCCGTTCATGCTCTGTCTCTCTCTGTCCCCAAAATAAATAAACGTTGAAAAAAAAAATTAAAAAAAAAAAAAAAAAAAGAAATCTTTAATGGGAAACATACGACACATGGAGAAATGGTCTAGAATAGGTGATATTAATGAGATAATACAGTAGTGTTAATTTGTCCCAAGGTCACACATAGGCTAGAGCAATTGCACTTGAAATTCCAGGTTATTTTAGAAAAAGAACAAAAATAATTCACAGCTTCGTTTTGACACGTAAATGGGTGTGACTCTTAAAAATGTCATTTACAAAAAGCAGCCAGTCCTATGAAATATAAAACCATACTATAAAACCACAGCAGTAACAAGAGATAAGATTGGAATGGTAACAAATAAAATAGTTCAGGGGAACAGGATGGAAGCCTGTAAATTCAATATAAACACTTAGTATGTAATAAAATATCATAAGCAAAAAGGAAATGAATTATTTAATAAATAGTGAGAGGGAGGAGATTGCTTTCCTTATTCCTTCCTTCCTACCTATAGACCAAGACTAATCTCCAAAAGGAAAAAAATTAAGCTGAAAAAATCAATGCAAATTCGGTAAAAATAAAATAGAATCTCAGATATCTGGAAGGATGAGAACTTTCTAAACATTGAAGCAACTGAAGAAAATACAAAGCAATAGATTGCAAAAAAAAAAAAATTTCAAAATGGCTCCACAATGAACATATAGAAGCTAAATATAAAGCAGCCTGTTATAAAATATATTTGTGTCAAAAATGACAAACTGTAGTATTATTTATGGTATATAAAGATTTCAATCAGTTTTGTAAGGGTAGCATTAAGATTTCAATAACTGTATGGATCAAACCCTCGCCCTGACAATTGAAATAGCAATAAATACATATCATTTGTTTTAAAAATGTTTAAATTAGCTAGTAATAAAAAATGCAAATAAAAGTGCCACTTATTTTTATTAAGTAAGAATTAAATAATCTAATAGCAGATGATGATGAGATTTTTAGTAAAATTGGTAAATAATACTTGTTGGAATTAGGAGAAGTTAGCAAACTCATTTGGAAACCAATCTGGCAATAAATTCAGAACGTACAAAATGTTCATACTCTGACACAGTACAACCACTCTGGTGAATTAATTCGAAAGAAAAATTAGAAAGCAAACTATGGCATATGGAGAAACGTGTTCGCTGAAGCATCATTTAAAATAGCACACACAGTGGTGCCTGGGTGGCTCCATCAAGCCTCCGACTCTTGATTTGGGCTCAGGTCATGATCTCAGGGTTCATGAGATGGAGCCCCGCGTCGGGTTCTGCACTGATGGTGCGGAGCCTGCTTGGGCTTCTCTCTCTCTCTCTCTCTCTCTCTCTCCCTCTCTCTCTGTCCCTCCCCCCTGCCCTCTCTCTCTCAAAATAAATAAATACATTTTAAAAAATAGCGCGCACACGCACAGAAATCCATAAGGGGGAAAAAAAAGGAACCAAGCCACAACCATTACAAATTATGGGAGATATTATGCAACAAGAGAGAAAAGTTTTAGTTGATAAGACTAAATTTAAAAAGCGCATCATAAAATTGCATAATAGCTGTAGTTACAGCTATAATAAAGTGAGGACAGGAGGCCCCCTCCCCCGCCCCCCGCCCCAAAGTCAGAAGAAATTATAAGAGTAGTATTATGCTGAAATTATGGGTCATTTTTCCTTATTAAAGCGTTATTTAATTTTGTTAAGAAAACCATTTTGATCAGTATGGGTGTGTGGTGTGTGTGTAGGCATAGAGCATAGTGGTTAGTAATTATGTGACCTCAAACAGTTTACTGGAGATTTTTAAGCGTCAGTTTGCCATTTGTAAAAAGGAGATAATAATAGGATCCGCTTCACAGAGTTGTTACGAGAGTTGAATGAGGTAATGTGTGTAAAACATGAAGTATGAGGGCCTGGCGTGGAGGAAAAGCTCACTGGTGTTGTGGGAAGTAACTGACTTCGGAAATCGAGATGTTGGCAATGGCCGTGTTGCTGTTTCCCTCTTCGTTTATCTTCAGTGGTTCCTCCACTTTTCTCAGGAAAGTGTTCAAATTGCAGTCTGGACAGTCAAAGGCTGCCATCATTCTGCCCATCCTGTCCAATTTCATGTTCAACTCCCCAAACTGAGTTCTTTGCTCTAGTCAGGCCAATCCAAGGTGTTTATGCACAGTTACGTCAACCCCCAGCTGCTCAACAAACACCTTCTGACAAACAGTCGCGCTCAGGCACTCTTCAGGTGCTGCGGGTACATCTACACCCGCATCTCCCATCTAGAAGATGGGAGGCAGACAACAAGACACATAAACAACCAGAGGAACGAGAAACTTTCCAAGTCTCTAGTCAGGCTGAGATTCTGTGGATCTGCACTGTCACGGTTGTATGGGTTGTTAATGGCAAGTGGGGCCAACTCTGGCTGGTCATCACCTGTGCTGCACCTGTTAAATAGTTTAAATATCACACCCGTTGTTAAATTTTAAACTATTACACAGGAAAAGTAGGAGCAGGTCCACACTTTGGTTTGGTTATTGCTCCTGTTAAAAACATTTCTCCAGTCCTCAGCACCAACCCCAAACCTTACCATCCTTCAAAGCTCGACAGAAACGCAACCCTCTGCAAGATCCCTCCTCCAGCCATCTGTCCCACTCACTTCTCCTCTCCCTGACATTATTATCTGGTTCTATTCCTATTTCTTTCTTTTCTTTTTCTTTCTTTCTTTCTTTCTCTCTTAAATTTTTTAATGTTTATTTATTTTTGAAGGAAAGAGAGACAAGAGCGTGAGCAGAGGAGGGGCAAAGAGGGAGGGAGACACAGAATCCGAAATGGGCTCCAGGCTCGGAGCTGTCAGCACGGAGCCCGACGCGGGGCTCAGACTCACAAGCTGTGAGATCATGATCTGAGATAAAGTCAGACGCCTAACTGACTGAGCCACCCAGGCGCCCCATGTTTCTATTCCTATTTCTGTAACTTGACAGGAAGATCCTCTCGACGGGAACATGTTGTTGTTGTCAATAGTCAGTTGGTGGGTGGTTATCTTCTCTTAAGAATTTCTCACAATAACTGTCACAGTTGGAACATACGATATAAGATACACATCCTCTAAATAGTATTTGAATCGGTGGAACATTTTAACTAAGAAAAGGCCACTTATTTGTCATCATTCCAGGTGACTTCAAGAAGACGTATTAAAATTGCTCCGTCAAGAACTCCCAAAGGAGAGTTTCTGAAGTTATTTTCCCTGTGCCACTTTCATAAGTGACCAGTTCTGAGAGCGAACTGGTGCCTCGATTTATGCCCTGAGCAGAAACAGTGACAAATACAGTCACATGGTTATGGTACGTTAGGCGATTTTTTTTCTTACAACAAGGGCATTTAAAACAAACCAGTATGGGAACAACATCTGAAATCTTGGAACTGTCTTGCCTGATCCAAGTGCCTTCTTTCTAAGATGGTAGCCTGTTGCCAATATCTAGACATCCAACTCAGGAAGAAATGTAAGACATCAAGGTTTGGAGAGAGAATATAACTTAGAGAAGAGGCTGTATCCCCACTTTGAACGTGCCCAGTTAAACAGAAATCGGCCAGCGTTCTGCTAGCCCTGACCCATCTCTGTATTAGCTACCCAGATTAATGTCAGATCATACCCCAGGAATTGTTCATGAAGCCCCTCTGTACAAAATAATTGCAGATGTTGGCATCCAGAGTGAAGTCCCATCGTTTACAGATTAGCTTCTCTTCCTGTGCGACGGAGGAGACAATGATCTGAAACAACTCAGTCTCTGGGGGAAAAGGAGTTCATGTATTTTCACACGAAAAAAGCGTTTGTCAAACGAGAGATCCCAGGTCCCACACTCCATCTTACGAGCAGGGGCCTGCAGCCACACTAGAAGGAGGTGGCTGATGTCTGCTCCAGACCCATGAATGGCTACTTTCATTGCGAATCTTTCCCAAGTGAATGGAATGGCTTTTTATCTATGATGAAGAATTCGTTTTACCAAACCGTAGCTCCGCTAATCTCAACTACATCACCTGGTGTAATTTATGCAGGTGGATGAAGAAACCTATTTGTTTCCAGGGAAGGGCACCAATCAGCAAACTGCCTAACTGCAGGGAATCATCGGAGAGCATTCGATATAATCAAAAAATGAATACACCTCGAAAGAGGTTTAATCTTTTACTGCAAATGTCAAGTTGCCCTAGTAATCAGCACACCTTAATTGTGAGATTTCAGCCTCTTAAAAATGTTCAGATTGTGACTTTGAAAGGTGAGGAAAGGGAGCTTTTTTGTTGTTTAAGGGAAGTTTGCTTATTTTACTCTGTTTACATCGAACGTAATAGCCTTGAACCATTTCCCATAGATCCATTTGGTACGTGGGCAGTTGGCTTTCTAGGGGATAGATGTCTGTGTGTGTGTATGTATGTATGTCTAGGGATGTGTACGTGTGTGTGTTATACTATGTATGTATAATAACTTATACATAACATAAATTCGCAAAATTTTTCTGGAAGAATATGTCTCTGAAATACATTTTCTTTGAGTTTGAGTCAACTTTCTCCTTGTCTCTGTACACCAATGATCAGGCCAAGTGGTTTTTCGGTTAGTTGTTTGTCTGAGATTCTCATTCTAGATATAAATAGGATATTACTTCTACATCGTTTAATCCAATGGTTTAGAGGCTTGAATAATAATAGTCTCATGTGTATCTCATCTCTACTTCACTGTGTTTATAGCTTCGACCTGAAAATGATTAGTTATTGAGGAAGGAGAATAAGGAAGCAAGAAAAATCAGTAAGAGCAGAAGGTGGGTTACTAAAAATAGGGGTTTCACACAGACTGATGGAAAATAGGCCACCGTGAGTTTATCGTGTGACACAAGAATGCTAAGTGTGAGTTGCTTCCTTCCATGGAAACTCATTAAATAAAGAAAAAAAAATACAATCCAATATATAGTATATTCCAACATAATTTAACCTGAGGTTTCACGCAGCTATGATTGATCTTGGCCTGATGAACCGCAGGCAATTATTTCCTTCTTACGTCACTTCAGTTATTTGGAAAATTTGGTAAGGGAGGAGATTCCCTTACACGGTGAGCACTATCTACATCTGTATCTTATACCTACAGACACTCCACTTCCTGGCAGAGAAAAAATATCTTTTGGCAAATCTGCAGTATCCCTAGCTACTCTTTAGCAATCCTTAAGAGTGTTCGAGTTAGCACCAGCATGAGCCTACCAGCCCACTTTAATTCTGAGAACCCTTCAAGAATATTCCACACTGCAGTGGCATGAGGTTTTATCAAGCGCTGAAAATGTAATTCTACTTCATACAGACGAAACCTTAAGCATAAGGATGCAACGTTTTGCTCCGGTGTATTCCCGAATTGGCGTTGCAAATCCTATGTTATTTTTTTTTTGGGGGGGGGGCAGATTGTTAGCTTTTGCTAAATATAAAATCTCCCCCGCCCCGGACAATGAAGACTTTAGAGATCCTCTATTACTTTTTTAAAAAGCATGACATTTTCTAGCCTAGGGAGCCCTCCATGCAAAGGAATCTCTTATAAAATTAGAAAATGGCACCTCCCATGAGATTTTGTGCTCGGTGGCTCCTGGTCCTCCTCCTTTTAGACCATTCCTCATTATTTAAATACTTGTTTACCCGTCTGTATTTTTCATCGGCCTGTCAGCTCTGTATTGCGGTGCCTGCGTCTGTCTTATTCATATCTACATCCTTTCTACTTAGCCCAGGGCCTGTAGGGATATGGCAGGTACCCCAAAAATATTTGTAAAGTAAGTGAATGGATGGATAGTGTATTCCTTAACATGTGCTTGATACGTAAAAGTCATCTCAACTTTGGACCTTCCTTCACAAGGTTCCGCAAAGAAGACATCAGCAATTCCTGAGACGCTGTCTCTTTCTGTCTCAAGGATTATAGGGTTAAGAGTATTGTCAGTTGCACACTTCAGTATCTTGTTGGCAGAGAAGGCAAAGAAGATACTTTCTGAGTTAGGCTTCACTGAAAGTTCTATTTCTTTTCTTTGAGTTTAGAAATGGGAACATCCATTCCCTCTGAGGAATTGTAAATAGACATCCTTAAAACGAAGATCTGGAAAATCTCTCCTCCTGTCTATTCTAGTATGGGCACTTCCCTTCGAACTCAAGTTGTGCCATGCATTGGGTACATTTACGTTGTGCCAAGGACTGGCCTAGCTTATTTATACGTGTTACCTCCTGACGACAACAGTAGGAGGCAAATATTACTATAACTTGACATTCTAGAGGAGGAAATGGACACTTGGAGAGGCTATTTAACTTGCCCAAGTCACACAGCTATTAAGCATTAGAGAAGGCTTTGCAGTCTGTCCCGTGGTCTTAACCCCCGTGGCATTCTGCTGTTCGGTGCTGTGAGCATATTGTGAGCACCTGTCTTGGTATCATTTTCCCCCTCGTTGCCAGTTCATCGGTGCCGGGGCGAGGGCGCCTAGAGCACTTGAGCATCATAGACGTTAGCGTCCTTCAAGGTCTTCACTCTGACAAAGGATCTCCATGTTTAAAAACAAAAATGTAGCTCTGCCTTAAAACGGGAGGCCGAGTAAACTGGCGTACCAGGGCAACCGGCTAGAGAAAAGTGCATTTCTGAGCAGCTGCAGAGAAGACCGCTTTACTTCCTCAAACACCAGAACGCTTCACTGTGGCTCTGCGAAAACCACACCCGTCCTAAAGCCAAACCTTCCCGGCGTTTCCGGGCTCCCGTGCGGGCGGCCTGCAGTCCGGCCAGCAGAGGGCGCACGAGGTAACAAAAGTCTCCAGGTTTGGCTCCTGCCGCCTGGGCTGCGGGGTGGCCCACGTCTGACCAGGCTGCCTGTGTATGGGGGTCGTTGCCAGGCGATTGGTGCAGGATGGAACATTCCTAGGTGTACGGGAAGAAACGGAAAATGAAAAACCTTTGAGAGAAGGACTTGGCCCGTCTCTAGCCCGGCCCCGACCTTGGGCATGGGACAAAATGTGCGGCTGCTGTGTTGAATTTGGAATGAACGCAGAATTTACTCCAAGGACACCCTGACTCGATTCTCATGAGGGAAAAGCACGAGTGGGCCAGGGAGGGGAGCCAATAGGAAATCCCAGAGTTTAGAAGTTCAGGGCCTGGGGGAAATTTCATCGTTGCTGCAGCAAACTGAAGCCATCCTGGATGAAAAATAAAGGACATTCAAAATTGTGTGTGTGTGTGTGTGTGTGTGTATCTCCATTTTCACCATATGCGGCGGCCGGATCAGGGGATTCAGAGTTAGGAGAGCAGGTTTCGTGCCCTCTTGGGCCATTTTCTACATTTGTGACCTGGGTTGGTTCAGCTTCCCTGACATTCTTGCCCCATGACACTGTTGGGAAGTCTAACGAGGGGCTGGGTCACTTTATTCAGCATCTCACATTTCCACAGAAAACAGTCTTGCAAACGATGGATTCCGCACGGGGCGTATTCGGTGTTATCATCGGGGAATTCTTTAGAACTCAAAATTATTTTGAAAACATGTGGCGTGTGTCCCAGTGTAGGAGACAAAACTAGACGCTCAAACTGTTCTGGGGGCTCCCAGGGATGATGTGGGAGAGCCATGATCATTCCACACAGATCCGGACCGACAGAGCCCTCGGTGCTGGGTCTCATGCCCTTTTCTCTAGAGTGTCTCTTTGAATGCGTTGTGGATAGTACTGACTTTCAGGCCCCTGGAGGGACTGGCCGGGATGGGATGATGACTCGACAATACACATCTGTGACCTTCCCCCTCACCGTATTTCACCTTCGCCATTGAACCACCTGGTGTGGACCAAGGGCTATCATCTCCTCGTTTTGACAGCATCGTGGCAATGTTAGCAATAATAAATAAATAGGATGTGCTCTCAACTGGACTTTAGAGGGCTTCGCTTCAGAGCAATGCCAGTTTCTGTGGCTGGGTTATCCTCACTGGAAGTTCCAGTGGTTTATAATGGAAGTTCCAGCAGTTTCCTCAGCAGCAGTGGAGGCAAGGGCATGCCCTCCCAAAACACACGGGGATTGAAACATGACCGTCGAGGGCCTCCGGGGTCCCTGATATCATGATTTTTTGCTTTCTTCACTGGGACAGGTGAACTCTTCATCTATAAGCTATCACTTTCGTCCTCCCCATAATGGAAGCACCCGGAAGCTGGTCTGTCCTTCAAAGGGCACGCTTCCTTTCTGTGCAGAAAAATAGAGGCAGCAGCCAGAAACTTCAATCAGTGCTTTCAGATTCCAAAACTATGACACTGTCACACTGGTGTCATTAAAGCTAACTAACCATATTAAACGAATATTAAAATATGGGCTCCTTTGCATAACATAATGAGCAAAACCGCTTTTAAGTTTCTCCCTGTGCTTTGAGGTGAGGTGGCATTTACATTCTCAAACTTTGAAGTTGGAACAAAATGTACAGGTAGAGGGTACTAGATCAAATAATAATCAACTTCAAAAAGCATTTTGGCTGTTGGATGTCCCAGGGCTAATTTCCTCTAGACATTTTAAATGTAAATGTCTAAACTCATTTAAAAATTGTAAATTGGTCTAGGTTCAATCAAAAAGCATCCTGACGCAGAACAGGGAGACCAGGCTAATTGTCATTTGTTTGTCAAATGAATTCCATTTGGGAAGCAATGAAACCTCCAAGCTAATTCTTTTAAGGTGAGCTGGTAGTTGTATTATCAGTTAAATGCAGTAAAATGCATAATCATACGATGATAATGAAAACCGAACCTGTGTTAGCGTTGGGGCATTACCTGCCAGGAGGCATGGAGTGATGGCACTTAAGTACTGTAATGTTGCCTTGGCCACAATGGCACCAAGTCTGGTCTTTAGCCTCACGGACACTTTCTTTGCATTTTAAAAAACTTTATCAAAGCACCGTGGCAATATAGAAAATGTCAAAGTGAAATGCACTGTAGGCAAATTGAGATTTCATTAAGTTTAAATTTATTGCTTTTGACTGATGTATTACCATGCTTGTTAAGAACCAGTAATTTGGAATATCTGTCTGCCTGGTAAAATAGCTTTGTCTCCTTGCATATTACTTTGTATAGACTTTGAAAGACCACAATAATTCAGAGCAAGTGCGGGCTGTTTTCCAGTAGTGTTTGGAAAGGGGAAGGCATTTTGCCTTGTGCTCTGATAAACTTTCACCCACTTCCTGAATGTCTTGTCGAGGAATTGCAGGTTAATTGTAGAACTCAGATTTACAGGGCTTTTGTGAGTTTTGCCGAATGGTAGGATGTGTGCAAAAAGGGAGAACCGAAAACATCCCTTCCGCTGGGACTGTTTCTTCTCCATACTCAAAGAGTGGGTGGAGGTGGGAGGTGAAAGGCAAACGGTGTTGGGGCGCGCGCCATGTTCATCAATGGAGAAACGTTGTTGGTGGCGGGGGGTGGGGGTGGGGGGCTGGTGATTAGGGAAGGAAGGTGGTATAGCTCAGATCGGATGTTTTGTAAGCAAGGAAGGGGAGATCCCAAGGTCACACAGCTGGTGGGTGGCAGCAGTAGCCATTCAGGTCTCAGCTCCAATGTCAATGCCTCAGAGAGGCCTCCCCTTACCACTTGAGCCCTTCCTCGTCCTTTCTCCCCACCACTGTTCTCGGCCTCTAACTCATGGGTTGGCAAACTGCTTTTAAGCTTCACTGTGATATAATTAATAGACAAAAAAACTTCAGATGTTTAATGTATACATTTTGATGAGTTTGGACATATGCACTTCCCCGCAAAATCATCAACACAATCAAGGTACTGAATACATCTCACCTCCAGAATTTCCTTGTGTTCTTTTGTGTGTGTGTGTATTTTGTGAAAACATTCAACATGAGAACGATCATATTTTAAATAGCACAATATTTTATTTTAACTCTGTATATGCTATGCTGTACAGCAGACCTCTAGAACTTACTCATTTTGCATGGATAAAACTTTGTACCCGTTGAGTGAAAACTACCTGTTTCCCCCTCCCGTAGCCCCTGGCAACCGCCACTCTATGCTCTGCTACTGAGTTGGGACTATTTTAGATACCTCATGTATACGAAATGGTGTAGCCTTTGTCCAGTGACTGCCTTATTTCATTTAGCATAATGTCTTCAAGGTTCATCCCTGTTGTAGCAAATGGTAGCATTTGCTTTCTTTTTTCTTTTTAAGGCTGACCTTTTATCATTATCTTTTCAAATATTTATTCATTTCTGAACAATAGAGAGAGACAGAGCACAAGCGGGGGTGGGGCAGAGAGAGAGGGGGACACAGAAGCAGGCTCCAGGCTCTGAGCTGTCAGCACAGAGACCCACGCAGGGCTCAAGATCAGGGCCTGAGCCGAAGTCGGACGCTTAACTGACTGAGCCCCCCAGGTGTCCCTAAGGCTGACCTTTTAATGTAAAGAGACAGATAGTAGGCCACGAGGCAAACTGAGGATGCTACGTAGGTATGTGAATGACAGGAAGGAGAACAAATTTGCACAGTTTTTTATTGAATGAAATTCAAAATAGAACAACACAGTTGAGTCTAATATTTTGTAACGTAGGTCTACCAATGGGAAGAATGGAATCCTTTTTTGGGAGGATAAGATTTCACTTGGCTGGGGTTCATATGTAAAAGTTATTCTTAGCTAATGGACCTAGGAAGAACAGGCAGAGGGCTGGATTTGGTTGTAGACCAGTTTGCAGGCTTCTGCTCTAACACATTATACCGTTTAATTTTCTCCACTGGCCACATTACTCTCTAGAATCACCTTCTGATTATTTGCTGCTTAGTTGTCGGTCTGCCTGCATGAGACAAGCAAGGTCTATGAGAACAGAGGCCTTCTCTGTTGGGTTTGCTTCTGCACCCCCAGCTCTTGGAACAGCAGGAGTCACCTGGTGAGTGGTAGACGCCCATTTGATGTGTGCTGACTAATGAGCGAATCCAGATCTTACCACCAAGTTGAATAGGTAAGATACGTAACCTACTGAAGGGTGGAGATGCTCATGGTTCCTTCAGCATGTCTGACTTACTTTACAACGATGGTATTCCTACAATAAGTGACTCAAACTTCCCGTTACTTCTGATTTAGGTCACTGTTTCTGTTCCTAGATTCCTTTCCGATTTTACTATTATAAGGAAATGGTAGTTAACCAGAACGTGGCGTATTTTAGTATTCTGTAGTACTGGGCTGTTACAAATACCCTTTGGTCATGGCCATAAACGTGTTGAACTCTGTCCAGCTGCCCCACCACTCTTCAGCTCGAAGTCTCGGCTTCTCTGTAGCCGGAAGTGGCCCCGGTGCGGCCATCTACACAGGGCCAGGTGCAACGCCCCTTATGAAACCTTTCCTGAGGACTCTGGCCTTCAAGGAGCTTCCTTCTCCAAATCTCTTGTCCTCTATCACACATCGGGCTCATGCTGGTCCGTTTTATAGCAGTATTCTCCTTCCTTCGTGGGTCTCAGTGTCTGTTATCTGCTCAAATAGATTGTGAGTAAGCCCTCTGAGGGTAGCAGTGCCTCTCACACTTCTTTGGCATATTACGCAATACCTTCAGGCATGAATGTAGGTTTCTTCCTATTTTTTGAATTATACTTGGAGGAAAAAGATGAAACTATCGTAAAAAATGTCCATATCAAGAAATTTGCTTTCTAATATATACTCACATGTATAACAAACCAAAGAGAATTCATTGCCATCTGTTCCTTATGCCACCAAATGACAATGAAAATTCATAGCCAAAATTAATACCTTGAGTCACTTTAATTGTGTAAGCCATAAATAATTTTTTCATTATTCTCAATATAAAAAGTGTTTTATGGAGATGTTTCATATGCAAGTGCTTCGTAAGGCTCTCTTGATGACTTCCAGTGAATCAAGGAGTTCAAGGAACTGGTACAGTCATTCTCTAACCATCCAGGGAGGTGAAGTTTGCCTGCCTGGACTGTGCATGTAAGCCCTTCAGAAATTTGTTCTAAAAAAAAAAAAATCCTGAAGACCCTCTCTCTCTCTTTCTCCATCCATCCATCCATCCATCCATCTATCATTTTTCATCTATCACCTAGGTGACTAGCTTTAAAAGCTCTACCATGAATATGTTTGTATCTGACATAACAGATAAGACGGTTGGGATGAAGAAATCTCTCTGCTTTACTTGCCTAATCAAACGAATTAGTAGGAAGAGATAAAGGGCCAGCCGCACAGAGAAGTCTCTGGTCATTTCCATGCCAATTAACAACAGAGGGAACAGCAAGGTGAAATGTCCCATTGTTATTCAAATCCAGGCCTGGCCTTTAAGGTTGTAGTTCTTTTTTTTTTTTTTTCAACGTTTATTTATTTTTGGGACAGAGAGAGACAGAGCATGAACGGGGGAGGGGCAGAGAGAGAGGGAGACACAGAATCGGAAACAGGCTCCAGGCTCTGAGCCATCAGCCCAGAGCCTGACGCGGGGCTCGAACTCATGGACCGCAAGATCGTGACCTGGCTGAAGTCGGACGCTTAACCGACTGCGCCACCCAGGCACCCCTAAGGTTGTAGTTCTTAACTAGGGGCAGGGGAGGCCAATTTTGCCCCTCTGGTAACATTTGGCAATTTCTGGGGACATTTTTCATTTGTTTAACTTAGGGAGGAAGTTGTTACTGGTATCGTGTGGGTAGAAGCCAGGGAGGGCTAAATATCCTTCAGTGCACAGGCTAAAAAATTTTTTAATGTTTATTTCTTTTTGAAGGAGAGAGAGACAGTGTGAGTGAGTGAGGGGCAGAGAGAGACAGAGATACACAATCCGAAGCAGGCTCCAGGCTCCGAGCTGTTAGCACAGATGCGGGGCTCGAACCCTCAAGCCATGAGGTCATGACGTGAGCTGAAGTTGGACGCTTAACCAACTGAGCCACCCGGGTGCTCCAAGAGAGACATTTTAAAGGCAAGCCGCCTTCTTTGGCAGCCGCCACAGTGCACATGGGGAACTAAGACTTCTTGCCTTGACATTTGGATGATATGTAATGGTGACCGAATAACCCCAACTATGAAGAGATCAGTGGAATCTGCACTTCAGCATAGAGAGGTTCATCAAAGACTATCAGTCTGTGAAGCACATTAAGTCAATGAATTGGGAGGAAGAGGACCAAAACACCACTTCCTACACGATCAGTATAACCATTCATTGCTTGAACAATCCACGTACGTCAGTTGAACCGCAACTTTTGTATTCCTCCAATGCCCTGAGAAATATTATTACATTATCAATTTACTAAGTCCTAACTAACTAAATAACTTAATAGAATTTTTTCCTGTGCTCTATTTTTTTTTCATGGTGAAGAAGGCACAATAAGAAGTCTAATTTATAACAGGAATTATATAGATATATTTTTAAGATACAGATCATATTCTAGGATCACTACTCACTCAATAAATATGCTTTCCATTACCTTCTTTGACTGTGATGGCAAGTTGATGTCAACGGTGATTCTGAAGCGGTGTATGAATCTAACTCAACAATAACAGATTATTTGGAGATAATACATTACTTTGTGAGGCAGGGGAGTTAAAGGGAATGTCAGCCAGGGTAGAAGCAAAGAGTTTCAAAAACTTCTGCTAATCAGAAAATTAAGTCAGCCTTTATATTGTAATTAATCAGTACTTTATGGAATGTTGTCATATTTTATGTTGGGAGTTTCATCATTATAGCAAAGTCCACAGCTTTGTGTGAGAGAGCTATATAGTTATATCTGAGTTATCTTCAGTTTCCCATAGTAGTTAGAACTTTACCAAATTGAATCTTTTGAAACAAGTAGATAATATTATGTCCAACTCTGCTAGGTGCATTAAGTATGATCTTTGCATTCATAACCCTCACAACAATCGACTGGGGCTTGTATTATTAGTCCCACTTCATAAATCTGGGGATTGAGGTTTAGAGCCACTAAAGGACTTGCCTAGAGTTATATAGTTGGAAAACACAAAGCTATGTATGAATCCAGGTCTATCTGGCTTAAACACAGCATGCGTATGTGTTGAAATGCTCAAATGCTCTATATGGTCAGAGCATAAAAATTTTATGATTCCATATCAAGGTGGTACAATATAAAATAAAAATCTGTTAATCTGATCAGTCTGGCTAACCTGTATTTCCGAGGGAATAAAAGGGATTTTTAGGGATGGAGTTATTTGAGTTTACTTTAACCAGTCAAGTTAACTGAGAAGCAAACAAGCCAGCCAACCTTCACTTAACTCTGGAGCAATAGCTTTCAAAATGGTGTCCACAGACCCGCAGCATTGACATCACCTGGGGATTTGTTAGAAATGCGTTTTCTTGGGTCCCATTGAAAGCCTACTAAATCAGAACCCCCCAAGGGCGGAGCCCACACTCTGTTCCAACTCGGCCTTTGTTTTTCTGATGTATGTGTGTGTTTGAGAACCTCTGCTCTGGAACTAACCTCTGCTATCTATTGGCATCTACTGGTGCCCGTAACTTCCACACTGTTACATCTTCAGGACTTGATTTGATTTTTTCACATACTGTGCTCCACTTTTATTGGAAAGAAACAGTTGACAACAATAAGCCCAAATCTCAGATTTGTTTAAAATGTCAATTTCCCCAGGTATATTCTAATACATTCAACATGTGGTCAGCTCAATCTCATACATTTTCTATAACTGTAGGATTATGGGATGCTAACTGATAGACTCAGCATTCACAAATGCCTGAATTTAGTGGAATTTTATTCTGGATAGTTTTAGAATTTGGTGTCCTTAAGTTTACTAAGGTTCTTTTGAAATTAGTAATCCATATTTGATATATATGATGACTCTCATATTTGGAATAGTTTAATATTCTTAATCCATTCTGAGTAAATGGGAGATTGTTATTTCCTTTTTTTTCCCTCTGAATCTAGCCAAAATTTTTTTTTAATGTTTATTTTTGAGAGAGAGAAAGAAAAAGAGAGAGAGCAAGAGAGAGCATGTGAGTGAGTGGGGGAGGGGAAGAGAGAGAGGGAGACCCAGAATCTGAAACAGGCCCCGGGCTCTGAGCTGTCAACACAGAGCCAGAAACGGGGCTCAAACTCAGGAACCACCAAGAGATCATGACCTGAGCTGAAGTCGGAGGCTTAAAGGAACTGAGCCACCTGGGGGCCCGGGGCGGTGGGGTGGGGGTGGGGTGGGGGTGGACGGTGTGTGTGGGGGGGGGGTGGAGGGGGGATAGGCAAACATTTAATAACAAAGTGCCTCCTTTGAATGGTCATTATAAAAAGAAAAGCTTTCTGAATCTTGGAGAACTCTTGTTTTTCGTAGACACAACTTCTGAATTCGAGAAATTACAGGACTAAAAGTGTCTCATAGAAAAATCATAGCCCCTGTTTTTCAGAGAGAGACTTTTTATCCCTTTCTTCCCTCCTGTGATGTCCCAAGGTGAGAGGTTGGTGAAAGAAAATGAATGTTGTATGCAGCAGGCTACTGTCCCTCCCCCCGTAGGGACATTAAACACTTGCCTTGCATGTATTTGCCAAATGCTGTACTTACTAACGTAACTCTGTTGGACTGGTAAGATCCAACACATAAATTCATGTGTGTCGATGGACTCATTCATGGAAATGAATTCCATGAAATGAACTCGTGGAAATTTCTGGGCCAGTCAAGATTGCCACGGAAAGCAGCAGTAGCCCCATTCCCAGTTATCTACTCACCATCCTACCTGCCGGATCTCACAGAGATCATCTTAATTCAGTACAAGTAAAAAATACTGTTCAAAAAGGAAAATTATTTAAATCTCAATGGGACCATATAAAGCCGGGCACATTAAGAATATATTTACCAGAGTTGCTCTTCACGTTGCCACAGGAGGGAGGCAGGAAAACCGCGTCGTCTTGAATACGTTTTACCTTTTTCACATTATCTCCTAACGTGTTACTGAATAATGAATGGTTTGGGGAGCCTGTTTACTTCAGCTCTGGAAATAAGGTCCGCAACTCAGAAGGAGAAAAAAGAGAGAGGTTTCAAACCACTAGCAGTGATAAGTGGCCCTGCGCGAATAAATTTGACGGAGGGAGGCTCTACAAATCCTCTCTATTAGCATCATGACACCTTGCAAGAAGGAACTTGTGCTTGAGAGAAAGTTGGAAGCAGTGTGACACAGAAGAGGAAAATCTCTAATGGACGGCCCACACCCCCGACAAACGGACACACACGCGCCCACACACACACACACACACACACACACACACACGCACACACGCACAGACATGCACACGCACACCAGTTCAAGCCTTCAGGTCCTTCAGGGTCTAGGAGCAACAGAGGCGCAGCCCCCATTTGGCTCGGGGTCTGTAGCCCTGTTACACGTAAAAGCGAGTCCGCTGTGAAAGTGTATGGTCTGGGGGACAGTATCCCGTGGATCCGTAAGAAATAGCACCTATCGGACAAAGATATTGGCATCATTTGCATAGCTGCCTCAGGGGTGCGAAATCACTTCTGGTGGAGGCAGACATTTGGGAACAGATAAAGCCTAGGAAGAATGCCTCTTTTTGACTTCAGAGATGAATGTAGATGTGAACACATTAGTTCTGTTTTAGGGAGACTCTTCTCCGTTACAGATAACCAGGACTGGGAAGGTTGGGTTACTCAGTAATGGGTCACTTATCAGGTACATTAGTTTAAAACCTGCAATTTTGAACTTAGCATTAGCGAGCTTCCCAAAGATTCAATTACCGAACTTTTGTTGTTGAGTGTCTCTGTGAAATTTCCTGAAAAGGATAGTCCCCCTTCTTTGTGTGAAACTGAAGCCAAATCACATACTTTATTGATATTTATAGACATACAAATGATAGTGCTAATGTACTTTAATGTCTGTCTACTTGACTGGAAAGGCTGTGGGCTGTGCTTTTGGGCTTTTGTTTTTCTTAAGATAATGTGAAGCACTGTAGTCTCTTTGTGAGCTTAATCAGAGTAGGTAGCTTTTTTTTCTCTCTCTCTCTTCTTGTTTTCGCCAAAGCCTTATTTCAGAAGAAGGCTTACTCACAAGCCTTTTTCAAAAAAAGTTCTGTGTTTGCCCGATATGGCAGTGTTCTAGTACCAAAAATATATCTCCATGTCTGTTTGTCTCCTTGATAGCTTAGATGAAAAATGTGGGAACACTGACGCTTTAACAAAGGCAAGTGGATTTTAACACTCTGTACTAGAAAATGCCTCCACTAAGGGGAGAGTCTTAATCTCCAAGCCATGAAGATTTAATGTTTTCAGAGTCATTTTGCAGACATTCTGCCTGTCAATGCCTGGTAGGGTTTAGAGTTCTTGAGTCCCACAGGCTTAACAAGCATCCAGGCATGAACCAACTTTGTAATTTTGAGCAAGAGTAATAAATGTTGATCCGTGGTGACTGAACAGAATTAAGAGATAATTTACCTGCTTGCTCTTGAGGGAGTTTGCACACACCTTCTGCTCATCGTAGATGATTTATAAGCCAACCTCTGGCCAAGATGGGAATGGACCAGAATATCCTAGCCACAATGGTTGATGAGACCTTGAATTTCTCTTGGAAAAAAAAAAGAATATGCAAGGCTAATGGTAGAAATCTGGACATATTGTTAAGATGCTGGAGAAAGAGGTAGGGGCTGTTTAAACCAAAATAGAAATAAAAATCCAGGGTACATCAAAGTTCCCGTCTGTTTTAGTCATTCTGGACCAAGTTCATGTTTCTGACAGTCATCGTTAAGATGGATTATTGGTCACTAGTGTGTCTCTGATTGTCACGGTTAGAATGTATTTTTGGCCTCTGCAGCCTCTAAGTCTTGGTAATATATTGATTTAAAAAAATGAACTTACCGGGGCACTTGGGTGGCTCAGTCAGTTGAGCGTCTGACTTCAGCTCAGGTCATGATCTCATGGCTCATGAGTTCGAGTCCTGTGTTGGGCTCCGTGCTGACCGCCCAGAGCCTGGAGCCCATTTTGGATTCTGTGTCTCTCTCTTTCTCTGCCCCTCCCCTGCTCACACTCTGTCTCTCTCTTTTTCAAAAATAAATAAACATTAAAATTTTTTGTAAAAGTGAACTTACTGAAAAGTTTGTAAGAAATATAAGCACTAGACAAAGATGAAGAAGTTGTTTTAATTTTTTTCTAATTTAAATTTTTTTTTTTTTTTTTAGAGAGAGAGTGCACGCAGGTGTGGGAGTTGGGGAGGGGCAAGAAAAGGGGACGAGAGAGAGAATCTTAAGCTGGCTCCATGCTCAGTGCTGAGCCCCATGCAGGCTCGATCCCAAGCCCCTGGGATTATGACCTGAGCTGAAATCAAGGGTTGGATGGTTCACCAACTGAGCCACCCAAGTGCCCTGAGTAAGTTTTTTTTTTTTTAAGTTTCTTTATTTATTTTGAGAGAGAGAGAGAGAGAGAGAGAGAGAGAGAGAGAGAGAGAGAGAGAAAGCTAGGGAGGGGCAGCGAGAGGGAGAAAGAGAATCCCAAGCAAGCTCCAGGCTGTCAGCGTGAAGCCCTATGTGGGGCTTGAACCCACAAATTGCGAGATCATGACCTGAGCCAAAATGAAGAGTCAGACCCTTAAACAACTGAGCCACCCAGGTGCCCCAAGCTGTTTATTTTATTTTATTTTATTTTATTTTATTTTATTTCATTTTATTTTATTATTTTGAGAGAGACAGCATGAGTGGGAGAGGGGCAGAGAGAGGGAGAGAGAGAGAGGGAGAATCCCAAGTAGGCTCTGTTCTGTCAGCGTGGAACCCGATGTGGGGCTTGAACCCACTTACTGTGAGATCATGACCTGAGCCAAAATCAAGACTCAGACACTTAACCAACTGAGCCACCCAGGTGGCCCTAAGTAAATTGTTTTATACCTAAGTTTTTATATTGCAAAAATGACAAGTGTCAAGCTATTTCATGGCATTATCATAATCCACAAGTATTTGGCAACCTATGTGAATGGTATTTGCCACGTGAGCAACACAAAGAAATCTATCATAGTAAGTCAGAAAACTGTAACCTGTTCCTGTGTCATTCCTAAGGTCCCGAAAGAGGGCTCATTTAAACCAGAACATGATTTTTAACAGTGAGTTGCTTTAAATGGTGAAATCTAAAAGTAACACAGACCATCCCCAACTTAGCGATGGTTCACGATTTTTTGACTTTACGATGGTACAAAAATGATATGCGTTCAGTAGAAATTGTACTTCAGATTTTGAATTTGGATCCTTTCTGGGGCCAGCGATATGCTGTACGATACGCTCTTGTATTGTCATTCATGGCGGCAAGCATAGCTCTCCATCAGCCACAAAATCACAAGGGTAGACAGCTGACACAGTTAAAACCATCCTGCACCCATCCAGCCATTCTCTTTTTCACTTTCAGCACAGATGTTAATAAATTACATGAGATATTCCACACTTAACTGTAAGATGGGCTTTATGTTAGATGATTTTGTCCAACTGTAGGCTATTGTAAGTGCTCTGAACACATTTAAGGTAGGCTAGGTTAAGTTATGAGGTTAGGAGGGTTAAATGCATTTTGACTTATGGTATTTTCAACTTACCAGGAGTTTATTGGTATATAACCCCATGGTAAGTTGAAGAAGGTCTATACTCCTAGTACCCCACTAACACTAGAACATTCTGAAACATCTCTTTGCTGTTGGTTCTGAGTCCTAAATGTGGACATAGCAGGAATCTTTCCAGGAGATTGTCCTCCTGTTCTGAATTATAATTCAGAGTGGGCTGAGATATTTTCCCCCTATCTTTCCAGATGCCCACATCATGTTTCTCACTGGTATATATCAGAGTGTTTATGACATACATTCACTCTCAGATATGGGAATACATGCAAATACAATTATCTCCAGTCTTACACATGATTCCTCGGTCTGGCCAAATTCTCCAAAGGGGCTTGGCTTCCAATGGAGCTTTAAGTAAATAGTTTATTTAATTTTTTATTGAAGTATCAGGAGACCATCTACTGAGGCTTTCTTTCCTTAGCCATTTAAGCCACCTATGAATTAAGATAGCAGAGAGAATTGAGTATTTCTCTTTAAACAAGATATACTGTTTTCAACTGCAGAAGAAAGGCAGGAGTTAGATTTTTCCTGGATGCTGAATTCTAGAGCACAAAGGGACTGCAGAGGACAAATGAGCGTGGGGTTCACTAACAGAACATAGAGTCCTACAGTTCCTTCTCAGAGAGGCGACTCTAGGGAGGCGAAGAAAGGAAAAGCCAAGCTTTCTCCCATTATGCCTGTTACAGTTATTGGTGTGAATAATGTTGTTTTGTTTTCACAAAGACAGTCATGAGCAAAAAAAAAAAAAAAAAAAAAAAAGAATAGTGAGTGATAAGCTGAGTTCAGGAAATTTGAGAATGACACATTTGTGATAATATATGTTAATTTAGTTGGATAGATGTGAATATTTTCATAAAGAACAAAGAGAAAGATGGACTATGGCTTAGATTCATTTGTTTAGACTTTTACATAGGTTATTACCCAGGTTCGAAATGCACACATCTCTTGGAAACTTTTTTTTTTTTTAAGAAAATGCATTTTGTTGTGGTGGTTTATTTATTTAAAATTACCATATTTTCCTTGCTTTGGAGATAAAAACTCTACTGGAGCCAGACTTCAAATAGATGATGTTCTAAGCACATCAAAACAAAGAGTGTTTCTGAAACCAAATAAAAGCATTTTTTGAATGACTCCCTCACCCATTCACACCTCCTTTCAGCTCAGCGGCACTGGCTCAGATAAGGTCCTGAACACCTCACAGCCTATTCAAAAGTATCAGATTCAACTGAAGGTGAAGAAAATGGGCTATCTGCAATATTCATGAGTTGGGAACTTCTCAAGTTTGACAATTGTCTGAATGACTTTACAACTGCTTGGGGTGTGTATTACATAACAGATATTCACAGGCACCCAGTGCCCCTATCAAGCCAAACCTTGTAAGTGAGTCCAAAGGGAGCCTCCCCCCTGCCCCCACCTCCATTCTTTCCTAATTCAGGTCCCAAGAAAAATACTGCCCAGTCTTTGAAGTGTGCTATCCTACCCCCTGGCTTACCAGACTGAACTGAAGGCCTCAGTGACACTTCTTCAAGTGAACTAACTGAACTAAAATGTTTTGTTTTCATTGCATTTGGGGTAGGTTTTTTCTCTCATTGGAGCAAAGCACAGTTTAGTGCACCAAAACTAAATTGAAATAAGGAGACAGATTCATTTTTGGGCACAAACTAAGACCTAAGCAGGAAGTACCAAGTAGTTTGAATAACCCTGGAGGGAAGGAAGGCAGGAAGGCTGGAAGGAAGGAAAGAAGAGAGGAAAGAAGAAAGGAAGGAAGGAAGCTGCAAGGGTGGATTTCCAAGGTCCTGCTACTGGATAAGGAGTTGCAAGATGAATGCTACCTACTTTTAGCATTTCTTCCTCAAAGCACTGTCATCGGTTACCCAATTTGTAACCAAGGTCAAACATAACTACTTAGATTCTTATACCCAGAGCATGGAGTAGTGAAAAAAGCCTCCATATTTTAGTCCCGGCGTTGTTACTAACTGTGACCATGGATAAGAAACTGAATTTTTTCTGGCAGTTTTTCCATCAAAATAATGAGGATACTGAATCTCATCTCTAAAACCACACCATTTTATTAGCTCCATTATTCCCCTTCTACCCAAAACAATATTCTAGCTAGATGGCAAGACAAGTATAGGGTCTAAGACTGAGCCCAACTCTGGTGGAAACAATTGGGAATGAAGGATGTGGGAAAACCAAAGAAGCTGACTGAGCATCTGTAGGAGGTTGAAGTATGTTCCCCCAAAAGATATGTCCACATCCTAATCCCCAGAACCTTCGACTGTGACTTTATTTAGAAAAAGAGTCTTTACAGATGTAATTAAGCTAAAGATCTTGAGATGAGATCATCCTGGATTGTCTAACTGGGGCTTAGATCCAATGGCAAATGTCCTTATAAGAGACAGAAAAGGTGAAGACACAGACACCAGGGTGAAGGCAAGATGAAGACAGACCAGGGATTGGAGCGATGTTGCCGTCAGCTGAGGAACGTCTGGAGCCACCAGAAGTTGAACGTCATGAGCAAGAGCTCTGCCCTAGAACTGGGACGAGCTGGGACATAATCAAGAAAGCACTAAGTACTAAGTGGACACCTTGATTTGGGACTCGTGGCCTCCAGAACTGAGAGAGAATAACTTTCTGCCATTTTAAGCCACTGGTTTGTGGTAATTTGTGATAGCAGCCCTAGGAAACTAATATTCTGTGAGCGTGGCCACCCCACATTTTCTCTTGAGGGGCCACAGGCACAGGCCATCTGCATTCCTTAGGGCTATGCCATGTACAGACCGCCACATCTCTTCTCCTTGGATGCCAGTATTTGACTCAGAAAAGAGCCACATATAGGAAGTCCTGGTGTTTCTGGACATGTACGAGCTGCTACTTCCCAGAATACAACTCATCTCTCTCTGCTTTTACTGAGTGTTTCTCCTTCCCACCATAGCATGGTAACTCCTTGCACTTGGCTTACAGTCCATGTCCTTGAAGGAATGACTGATCCACTTGTAATTTTTTTTGTTTTTTAAGTAAGCTCTACGCCCAACGTGGGGCTTGAACTCACAACCCTGAGATCAAGAGTCACATGGTCTACCAACTGGGCCAGGCGGTTGTCCCCACTTATAAATTTTCAGAAAGGTTTTAGACCTCTTGAGGTGAAGGTTTCTGGGCAGGGGTTAATATTGGCTGATCTCTGTAGAAGGCAGAAAAAAAAGCATGAAGAAAGGGGATGACCGGTCTGTTGTCATTACTTGCATCTTCTTGGCCACCTGCAGAGGGCATCTGGGTACCTGGTCAGGTGGGAAAGAGTGAAGGTATCATGGGTGTGGTCAATAGGCCAGACTGTGAGGGAAGAGTTCTGACTGGTGACCCAACTTTTAGATAGGGTTTTCATAGTCAGTTTCGCACAGTTTACCAATTCTCCTGGCTCCCAGGATCTCGCTGGAAGAAGGTAGACTGGGAGGGTTGAACTGGTTGGAGGTGCTGCTCCTCGCATGGCTCCTCACCCTCAGGTCTGGAGTTCTGACACCCCACTCCTTTAAGCAAGGGGCTGGCCACCTCATTGCCCAGCAGACCCAGGAGGGAGGTGGGGTGCCTTGACATGGACCTTCACAGTCCATGGAGATCTTGTCCATCTGACCAAGGCTGCCCCTGCTTCAGAGTTCAGCTTAGGCACCACTGCTTTGGGGAAGCCCTTTGTGATCTAGAGTGGGTTCTGTGCCTTTTTGGGGGAGGGTGCTGAGCCACCTTGAAATTACTCTATTAATGCCTCTGTTTCATTGAAATGCCAATCAGTTTTCCTACCTGCCTTTATCTCCCACGCAAACTTCTCAAGGAGGGAAGTACGTGTGCTTTTGTCATCTTGTTTTGGTTTCTTTTACGCATCTATCATCACACACATGACCCATTCGTATGGCTCTACGTGAGCATGATAAAAAGTGAACATCCCCCTCACCCTAACTGTACCCTCACTCTCTGTCTTAAAGTTACATTCTGATAACCATCTGACAAGCCTCCTTCCAGACTTTTATCTTGACATTCACAAACACGTGTACAGGTACTCCATCTGTCTGTCCATCCACGTATTACCTATCCATCTGTCTATTGGTCCATCCGTCTATCCATCTATCATCTACCTACCTACCTACCTACTACCCACCTACCTACCTAATCTTCAGTTTCACTCTGTTTTTCTACCACTTGCTTTTTCCTTTAACGTCACGTCTTGGAGATCTTTTCATGTCAGTACCTAGCAATCCACACAGTTTCGTAGTAGCCCATTCATCTGTAGATGGACCATCGGGTTGTTCCATTGCCACGAATCAGGCAGCAAGGCCCATCCTCATTCATACATACCAGTGCACACATTTCTTTTGGATAGATGAAATCCCCTGGTTGAGTTTTAAGCATACTAGGCCTCTTTTTCTATCCTTTGCCTCTGTACTTGGAGCTCTCCCAGAATTACTTCTATGTCAGCAACAATTCTTTCCTTTTTGAGCTGTAGTTTCTGCCAGGCCCTATGCTTATTTCTCCTTTTATTTCATCCTTTCTTTCTATTTTTCAGGAATTCCTCAAGATCCCTGGTTAGGGATCTTTTTCAGCACTGTTATGAAGATACACGCACACACACACACACATGCACACACACCTCTTCTGACTTATGGCATTTGGGATGAGAGGGTATAGACATGTGTGCTTAGCCTGCTATTTTGAGCCAGTTTATGATGACCACTTTAATTCCCATACCCAGGGCTTGACAACCGCTGTGCAGGAACAAAGTCCATGTTGAGAGAACAAATGAATTTTTGTGTTGGGCAGGTACCAACATTTGATCAAGGACAAATATCTCAAAGGGACTGATTTGGCACTGATTTCTGTGTTGGTGGATTACCCTTCAATTAACCACTCACAACTATAAGATATTGTGCAGCTGACTACCTACATATGAGTAGAAGTGGGATTAGTTTTAGGGAAAGCGTCTCCATCTTTAATTTCCATGTAAATTTAGCATAAAAGACTACTCTCCCTTGTTCATGAAGGCCTCAAAGCCTCTTACCAGACAGCAGCAAGTAAATTTAATGGGACTCAATTTGATGACATGTGTCCAAGAAAAAAGGATGGTTAACATACATGTCAGACAGTCAGCTGCTTTTAAACTCGGGGTCGGTGCCACTGAATTTTTTAAATGATTTTTTTTAAGAGTTTACTTATTTATTTTGAAGTGACAGAATGCAAGCAGGCAAGGCGCAGGAGAGAGGAGACTCCTGAGCAGGCTCCCCGGGGTCAGCTTGCAGAGCCTGACGAGGGGCTCAGACTCACGAACCCACGAGATCATGACCTGAGCTGAAGTCGTGAGTCGAATGCTGCACCGACTGAGCCCCCTGGGTGCCCAGATACCGCTGAAATTTAAAGGGCTACGTGACCGTTCATGGGACAACATCAAAGAATGCTAAAACAAGCACATGCCCGGAACACTTGGCTTAAATTTGCCAAGTGCCACTTGAGGGTCAAGGAAACACTCTAGCAACCTGGATTCCGTTTCCTGAGCCCAAACGGGCCCTTCTCTGCAGCCCTGCATTCGTGTGTGCTCCTGCTGACAGGTGCTGCAGATGTGAGCCCTGCTGGGCCTTCCTCGGCAGCCATCTGTCAGCGAGGCCTTCACTCCTCCAGGCGTGTTGATAAGAATATACACTTTCTGCAGTCGACAGACTTTGCTATTCAAAACACTGTAAAAAAAATGGCTATAGGAATTTAATTAGCAACTTCCATTAAGAGATTAGATGAGAAGAACAAAGAGACACCAAAGGAAAGGCTTCTTAATAAAACCGGAGAAGCTGCAGAATATTCATAGCAAAACAAAGGAAATGGAGAATCTGTTCGGTGACTTGTTAGAGGCGACAGATACGTTCTGATGTTTTCTCAGGGCCCGGCTGGTCTATGGCTAACGAGGTGCGGTGTGAAGGGCGGAACCTCCTACCGGCTCCAGCAGGTAACAGGTGTGGGGGCGAGCAGCCCTGCGGTGCCGCCGAATCTGTGTGCTCTCACATGTCACTGTGTGGCCCCTGGAGTCTGTGTTTAGTTGACCTGGCGCCAGCATTCAGGGGCTGACCCTAAACGGTTCGATTGGCTTATCACTGGCCACTGGCTGCCTCTATAGGTTGGTCACCTGGCTCACTCACAGCTGTGTGTCGGGTCAGTGGAGGTGAAGAGAGTATAAATGGATCAGAACAAACCCATCGCTTCCATTAAGAAAATAGATTCCTACAAGGCATTCAGTGGGATCATCGTTGTGTGTGTGTGTGTTGGTGGGGAGGTGAGGATAGGTACCCCCCAAATGACCGTGGAGCTCATTTTGTTTATACCCATTAGATTGGCTACCCAAATAAATGGTTGGCTCAAGCACCAAGCGTGACTCCCTACAATTCCTTAATGCCAATATGCTTCCTAAAAAATGGATAGATCAAGGCAGCAGACGAAGAGATAGTTCATAATAGAACTGCATCCTGGAAAACAGGCCTCAGCCTAAAATGCTACCAGCCATTCCTATCAGAATCAACTGTTTCCCTCCCCACGCCCCTGAGACAAAAGAATGGTTTCTGTGTTACAAGGTATTTTCAGATTTTGATCTGATTCAAAAGGTTGATAAATAGATTCAGATGGTATCATCTTAATAGAATCAATGAAAATGACGAGGCTATTATTCTTATTTATTAATTGGCATAAACTCTGATGGAGTAAGATTAATTTTACACTTTCCAGAGGAAGTCTTGATATCCACAAGAAATCTGAGAATATAAAAATTTGTATAAACTCGGGTTTGCATCCACTCTGGCCCGTGCTATATTTCTGCCAAACACATGTGCTTTGTGCATACACACACACACACGCACGCACACACACACACACAGATAGGTTTGATAAAGTTGGAATGAAATTCTTATGAGATTAACTATTTTTAGCTCCAAAGTAAAAATTAGGTAAAAAACACTTTAATTAATAACTGAGTCATAACCTACATACTGTGAATACAAGATATCCCTGTAATAGGTTCTAGTTACTAAAAGGTTAATTAATTTTTTCTTTATTTCCAAGAAAAAATAAGGCTAATGCAAGATAATGAGATAGATGGGAGGGCTTGGGGGTGGGGGAATGGAACCAGATGAAATTATCATCGTTGTCTTTTGTTCTTGTGAACTTAAAGCCGTTTCTTATAGTTGTTAGTGTAAAATGAACTAAATTAGAGAATGTGTGATTGCTGTGGTTGCTAAATGCAGCCGGCTTCCTTTATGTGGGTCATAAGTTCTATGCCCAAGGCTTTGTGGGCTGACAGGACGGTGGCCCCGAGCCCTCCCGGGGATTGGGCCTCCATCGGGCTTCTGGGGCCATGGCTCTCTCCTGCTGTCCTCTGGAGGTGCCCTTTCTTCATCTACTCTGAGTGAAGGTCCCATATGACTCATGGCTTTTATCATACAGCCTTTATAACTAATATGGAGAATTGATTACCTGTGTTTCCACAGAAAGTAAAGGCTACAAGGGGCCACTGGCAATAAACATTATTTCTTGAAATCCTTGGTAACAAGAACCACCCCCCTCCTCCATTTGTTTTCTCTTCCCCATTTGTACCATTATAGGTGACTGCAAAACATATTTCTCTATGGACCTGCTTCTTCTGACCCATCTTCAGAATTGAACCAATGTCTGTCTTTCTTTCATGTACCCGGGAAGCAAAGTCTTTCATGATCACTTCTGGTGTTCTGAATGTCCCTGTTGCCCTCGGGGTTTCTCTACCAGCCAGGTTTGTCGCCATGAGTTTGTGCTACAATGCTACAAATCTCCCCAGCTTCAGCTCCAAGCAAGGGTACATTTGTTCCTCAAATATCTCTCTTGAGCATGTACCACATGTCAAGCTGGTCTAGGCACTGGAGATACAGCAGAAAAGGCAAAAAAAAGAAACAAAGAGAGAAAAGATATAAATACCTGTCCTCAGACAGCCTCCATTATAGTGGAGAGATAGGCAATAAATAAGTCAAGAGTGATGGCAAGTGCCGTGGAGTTTCCACTAACCGAGAGAAGAAAGATTGAGAATTCCTTTTGGATGCGACAGCCCCTGCGGAGAGGGGGCTCATGTTAGATCACTGAGTTAGAAGAAGGTTAGAAGAAGGTAGGGCAGAGACCGTCTGTGGCCTGTGTACTACAGGTGTCTGGTGAGAAGAATACATATCACACATACCCATTAGCTCTGTTAGATGGGGTCCTGTGCTTTTTTTTCCACCAACAAAGAGAAGCTCATAGAGTTAAGACTTAAACCTGTAGTCCGCTCAAGAAGGAGCATGCTTATGCAAATTAAGCCCCTCTTCAGATATTTCTTCCTTCCTTCCTTCTTTCCTTGATTCCTTCCTCCCTCCCTCCTTACCTCTTTCTTTCTTTCTTTCTTTCTTTCTTTCTTTCTTTCTTTCCTTCTTTCCTTCTTTCCTTCTTTCCTTCTTTCTTTCTGAGATGGAACAGAAAATCTTGAAGTGAGGAAGCATCCTTTGGCCCTTGATCTTGAGAAGTCAGAGGTGGCCAAAGCTATTTAGGGATGGAGAGGGCTATCTGATCTTTAGGGAACAGTCAGGCAGCTTTCCCCAAGATTATCCTTATGGAACAACGCTGTCCCTCCATCCTGCAGTATCTCTTTTAAACTCATGTTTAAATAGCTATACTTAAATGATAAGGCGCCAGCCTTTCACCTCCAGGATCCTAACTGGATTCAAACTCTAGTCTTGTGGGAAATGAGTTTGGTCGTCTAAGCTGAGCCCGGTGGACAAAAGTCCTTATCTCCAAACTTCAAGCATAATCCAGCCCATCATGGCAGGCCTGGAAGTCTGCTCTGGGGGAAAGAAAGGGAATGAGTGGGGGGTTGAAAGTAAATTACTGAACTAGTTAAATCAATCCTGAATTCAAATCTCCACCATTTAAGTTATAGTCCCTTTCTGTCCAGACCACAAAACGGCTTTTCAGCACTACACTTTCTAGCGGCCTTCCAAAAGGAGGAAGAAGTCACTTAGAGCAGTTAAGCCTCCAAAAATGAAGTCAAAGCTGCAAAGAGGCATCAGCTTGAGCACCTTAATAAATTTAAATTTTCTTTGAATAGTTTCCTTATCAACCTCAGAAGAATACCTAACGTCTCTGCCCCATCTATGCTGCGAGTGAAAAGCCCGACTTCTATCTCTCCTATACTTGAAGATGTCTAAACATGTCAGGGAAATATCACGTGCAAAGATTGTGTGTTCTAAAGCAAACCCGGGAAGTTTAGAATAACACAACCAATGTTGTGCCCCAAACACTCGAAACATAAAAACAGAACAGAGCCAAGAAAAGGCTACGGGAGACCCCGTCTCTAGTGCGTTTTGCTTGAGACTCAGAAAGGAATAATTACAGGCAAGGAGCTTTGAGGACTCAGCCTATTGATGAGAAATAGGCTATTTAGGGATACTTTGACCGTTTTGAATAGTTTGCTTTCCAGGTATTCAGAGTCAGGCATTTCTTTCCCGCCTCTGGCCTGTGCCCAGCCCTCTGCTCGCCTCCCCTCCATGTTCCATTTATCAAGTTAGCATTTTGCTCACAATAAAATGGATGACAGTTTCATTACAGAATGGCATCACTTGTCAAACTTTGAATTACTGATCATAAAAATATCTGTTATGCTTTGAAGGATTGTTGGAGGACTTCCATTTTTATATATATATATATTTTATCAGTAAGGCTGTTTAGTGCAACATGCACAGGGAGAGAGCTGGGGAGGGGAGGGGGGGACAAGAAATCAAACCCGGCCCAGGAGCCCAGGGTTGGCTGTATCCTACCCATACAAACAAGCTTCCATCACAGCCCTAGACAGCAGAAATAAAAGGGAGCTTTTTGGCTCACAGCTATAAAAAAAATTATCATAGTGATGAAGTTCCTCAGCCATCAACAGAGCTGTGATAACGCTGTTTGATGATGATTTTCCCATGAATGTTAAACAGCCGCCACTGCAGAGGGAAAGCAGCTTATCTGCACCTAATACTGATCTCTAATTCCTGCCCTTCTTGAACCATCCATTTTCCAACAGCATTAACTGGCAAATTTACATCCCATCTTAATGCTGCTAAAGAGGACAGGAGACGAAGAGTAAATGACAGCAGTGTAATGAGGGGTGGCTTTTTTCTCCTTTCTCTTTAATGGCTGAAGATTTACACAATTGTCTGTAAGCTTATATAGAGAGCTTACCTGAACCTTTTCCCAGCATGGATTCAACTTACAGGAGCTTTTGTTAACTAAACACACAGAAATATTTTTAAGGAGGTTTAATAGTAGGACTTCAAAAGAAAGCCAAAGGATGGAAAATCAGAAAAAAAAAAACCAACAAATTTATATGTCATAAATAATACAAATATCTTCCAGGGCTGATGATTTCTGAACAAACAAGGTGGTAAGAAATAATGTTCACTTAGGTTGCCACGTAGCGAAAAAGATTTTGAATATGAAGGAATAATTAATTAAAACAAGGATTTAGAGAGAGCTATGTTCCACATGCCACCAAGACCCAGGATTTCTCTGATCGTATAACATCCATCAAAATACTACCTGTTCACTAACAGGGTGTGAAGAGATAGCAGGTAATTTCAATGGTAAATCTGAATGTAGGGAGCTACAATAGCTAGATGTGGGAAAATCCCATTTGTGCATCCAGATGATGAAAGTAAAGCAAATAAAAATCACCATGGGCGAGCCATTTAACATCACAGGCTGGAAACCTTGAAGTTGTCTTTGACTCTTCCCCTTCTTTCATCCTCTTTATCCAATCCATTACCAATCCTGCTTTTCCTCCCTTTGAAATGTTTTTTTGAATTTACTCACTCTTCTCTCCCTCCACTCTGACTCATGTCTCTAGCCCCTCTCGATCTGAATATGGCAATTCCTCTTGTTTTCCCTGCTTCTAGCCTCTGTGGGCCCCTTCATAGAGTCATTCAAATAATACTTTGGTATTTTTCACCATGTAATCTGCCTTCTTTGAAAAAAAAAAAAAAAGAAAAGAAAACACACTCTTTTGCCCTCTGCCGCACCTCCCTCCCCCCACCCCCAACTGCTTATAGAAATGGTTCTTAAAGTGTGGTCCACAATAATACCTACTTAGGGTCAGATTTAATAAGACCCACTCACTGAAAACTACAAAACATTTTGAAGGGAAATTAAATAGCTTACACAAGTGGACAGATGTGCCATAGTCAAAGATTAGAACAGAGGTTGGCAAACTCTGTAAAGAACCAGATAGTAAATATTGGTGGGTTTTCAGGTCATATAGGTTGCTTTGAAATATTCTCTCTCTCTCTCTCTCTCTTTTTTTTTTCATCCAAAACACAAAAACCATTCTTAGCTTGAGGCCATACAGGAATAGGCTAGATTTGGCCTGCAGACCATAGTTTGCTGACCCCTAGGTTGGAAGATTCAATATTGTTATGATGGCAATCTTCCCCAAATTGATCTGTTGATTTGATGCAATCCCAACCAAAATCCTTACAGGTTTTAAAAGAAATTAATCAGTTTATTTTAAAATGTCTATGAAAAGGCAAAGGACCTAAAATAGCCGAAGCGATTTAGAAAAAGAAGACCAGAATTGGAGGACTTATACTACCTGATGTCCTAACTTATCACAAAGCTACAATCATGAAGATGATGAGGCACTAATGTAAAAATAGATCAAGGAACAGACTAAAGAATCTGGAAAAACACCCACAGTTACATGGTCAATTGATTTTCATCAAAGATACCAAGGGAATTCAATAGAGAAAAGATAGTCTTTTCAACAAATAGTGCCAGAACAAGTGAATATTTCCATAAAAATAAAACAAAATGTAACCGTGATCTCGTATCACATGCAACAATTAATCCAAAATAGGCCATAGATCTAAATGTAAGATCTGAAATGATTAAACTTCTAGAGAAAATTTATAAGAAGATCTTTGTGATACTAGCTCAGGCCAAGCTTTCTTAAACGGGACACCAAAACCAAACACTATCAGAGAAAAAAGTTGATAAAAGGGGTTTCATCAAGATTAAAGATTTCTGGTCTTTGAAAGACATAATTAAGAAAGCAAAAAGGAAAGTTACCGACTGGGAAAAATGTCCACCAAATATAGATCCAACAAACACGTTGTGTCTAGAATATCTAAAAAACCCTTAGAACTCAATAATAAGGCAACCCAATCAAAAAATGAGCAAAAGAATGGAAGAGAAACTTCGCAAAAGCAGGTGGCCGAGAAGCAAATATAAATATGTTCAATTATCCACTAGTCACGCAAGAAAAACAAACTAAAACCACGGTGAGAAACCACTACAAATCCACTAGCGTGAGTGAAGTGCTGAAGATTGCCCATACGAGGCACTGGCCAGGATGTGCAATAACTAGAGCGCTCATGTAGTTTGGGTTGGAATGTTAAATGGTGCAGCCAATTTGGAAAACAGCATGTCAGTACTTTATGAAGTTAAACGTAAATTTTAATAATATGAGTCAGCCGTTCTACCCACAGATATTTACCTAGGACAAATAAAAATACACATCTACATAAACGTGTGTACGCGAAGGTTCACAGCAACATTATTGTATATAGTCCCAAATGGGAAGCAGCCCAAATATTTAGCAAGCGGTGAACATATAAACAAATTGTTGTATGGTTCTACGATAGAATGCCACTTGGCAACAAAAAGGAACAACGTAGTCGTATAGGCAACGCGAATCAATCTCAAAAACATTGTGCTAAGTGAAAGAAGGCAACGATAAGAGACTGTGAGGGGCATCTGGGTCCTGGGTGACTCAGGCCATTAAGTGTCCGACTCTCGGTTTTGGCTCAGGTCGTGATCTCAGGGTTTGTGAGTTCGAGCCTCACATCTGGCTCTGCGCTGACAGTGTGGAGCCTGTTTGGGATTCTCTCTCTCTCTCTCCCTCTTTCTCTGATCCTCCCTCACTTGTGCTCTCTGTCACTCTCTCTCAAAACAAATAAACTTAAAAAGAAAAGACTATGAATGATCCCATTTATATGCAATTCTAGAAGTGACAAAACCGTAGTGATAGAAAGCAGATCACTGGTTGCATGAAGCCAGGAATAAGCGTAGGGAAGAGCAAAGGGGCATGAAGGAATTTTTTTAGGTGGAGGTATTCTAATTTTTAATGTTTATTTATTTTTGAGAGAGAGAGAGAGAGAGAGAGAGAGAGAGAGTCAGAGCACGAGCCAGGGAGGGGTAGAGAGAGAGGGAGACACAGAATCCGAAGCAGGCTCCAGGGTCTGAGCTGTCAGCACAGAGCCCGACGCGGGGCTCGAACCCACGACCTGTGAGATCATGACCCGAGCCGAAGCCGGATGCTCAACCGACTGAGCCACCCAGGCGCCCCTATAAATAATATCTCGACAAAGAAGAGGTAAAGAAACTACAAATTTTTGAGTTTTGGGGTGAAAAGACAAGATACTCCCCCCCTTGGGTGCCTGGCTGGCTCGGCTGGGAGAGCATGTGACTCTTGATCTTGGGGTCATGAGTTTGAGCTCCATGTTGGGTTTAGATTTTACTTAAAAAATAAATAAACTTAAGAAAAAGTTACTCCTCCTACGTATCTGTGATGGAGTAGACTTACTTCATATGCTTTAACCAAAATCACATATCAAAGCAGATTATATGCAGAAGTCAGCTGCCTTCTATTCTATTAACAGACATGTAACAGACATTTGTAAACATGTAAAATAATGTCACCCTTCTCATTATGTGACATTATATTTTTTGGGAAACACATTCTTCATATAAGTATTATTTATGTTGTAGGTAGGTTTATTATTGTCATTTAATATTAAAATTTTTTTTAAGTTTATTTATTTATTTTGAGAGAGAGAGAGAGAGAGAGAGTGTGAGTGGGGTAGTGGCAGAGAGAGAGAGAGAAGGCAGAGAGAGAGAATCCCGGGCAGGCTCCACGCTGTCAATGCAGAGCCAGATGCGGGGCTCAAACTCATGAACAGTGAGATCATGATCTGAGCTGAAATCAAGAGTTGGACACTCAACTGACTGAGCCACCCAGGCACCCCTGTCATTGAATATTTTAATATTAAACATTTTAATGTTAAAAAACTTTCTCAGCTTTAATTTCTATATGCCAGATATTGATAAATATAACCCACATAAACAAAAGCCCCTTGGGGTTCTCAGTTATTGCTCAGTTATAAAGGGGTCCTGAACCCAAAGGCTTTAAGGATTGCAAACTAATACTCAAAGTTCGGTAGAAATGGGATGTCTTTGTTCTCGCAATCCTCTGCTGGAATTGTTTTCTCCAGCTGGGCTAGGGGGTCTCCAGTTCCGATTCCCAGTCCAGGTCCGCGATTGGCTTGTGTCATTCCTTCCGTAATCCTGCTAGCTCCATGCCTTCACAGCATTTTTATCCCGCGGCTCACAGTTTCCTTACCTGCAAAATGAGGATCGCAATCGAATCAACCTCATGGGGTCGCTGTCCCTACGCAAAGTGAGTTTATGCAAAGCATTGAGAATAGTGCCTGCCCATAGCAAGCGTGCAATTCCGTGTGCTGTTATAGTTCTCATTGCTTTTGTTACCTTCCCGGTTTCCCTCCATCTTTGTAAATGTCACTGCTCTGTGTTGACCAAGCCGTCCTCTCTCATCCAACAATGGCATCCATAATTAATAAGCACCGCTTGGTTCTGCTCTCTTTTTCTGATTGTTTGAAACATCTTATTTTATTTCCCAAACTATATCTAAAGCTCCTTGAAAGCAAACTCTCTCTTCGGCTTGTTTTACTTAGCACAGAACTGGGCAAGCAACAGCTGCTTAACAGATACCTTGTTAAGTTGTTGGTTTCCAACTCTGTAGTATGGGAGTAATAGGAGCATCTTCTGTATCTACTTCATGGATACATTGTGATAATATATATGAAGAGGTTTCATATCCTTTAAAGGAAAAGGAAATCCATACGCCAAGCCAGGCCCCTTTCATGGGTCCCCAAATGTCCTAGGCCATGATAAGGAATTTTTCCGGAAACCAATTATTGTTAAGCGGACGCCCCTATTTATATTTTCCCTTAATACTCTGAATTCCTTTGTCATATTGAATTTTGCATACCTAACAATGCGTTCCGTCAAACAAGCATCTGGGAGAAATATCAAAACTGTGGCTTTGTAGGACATGCAAAGATGACACTTTGTATTGACCTTGCTAAAAAGGTTCTCATTTAAGATTTGCATTGTCAAGTTTCTGCCCATGATATTCCCAGGAGGGAAACGATTAATCTGTTAAAATCCTAAATGAACAAGACCTCACTGGCACTTCTGAAAACATTTTTTTTTTTTTGGTAGCATTACTATAGCTACTTAAATCTGTACAGAATTTTTTTTTGGATATGGTGGTCATCAAATTTTAGCTGAAGCTAAAACAAAATTTTTTTTTAGTAAATACTACAGTAAATACTTTTGAGAGAGAGAGAGAGAGAGACAGAGAGAGAGAGAGAGAGAATGAGTGGGGTAAGGGCAGAGAGAAAGGGAGACAGAGAATCTGAAGCAGGCTCCAGGCTCCGAGCTGTCAACACAGAGCAGGATGCGGGTAGAATGTATGAACCGTGAGGTCATGACCTGAGCCAAAGTCGGACACCTAACTGACTGAGTCACCCAAGGCGCCCCTAAAATTCTAACTTTTTTCCATGTTGAGCCTAAGTAATCTCGAGTAACATAATTTCAGACATTATGCTTACACCAAAACCACAATGCTGTGAGATGTCATGCTGAACTGACCACAAGGATCCGATATATAACAGAGTAGGAATATTAATTCATGTAAGAAACATTTATCGAGCACCAACTGTATACCCAGCACCTGGGAGTACAGGGGTGTTCAGTTCTAGTAGCAGGAGATGGAGAAGAAATGAAAGCTCAATAAATGAGATAATTTTAGATAGTGATCAATGCGATGACCACCATGAAAAAAATAGCATGACGGGATAGAGACAGACTGGGGCCTGGGATGCTATTTTGGTAGAATGAGCAGAAGTTACAGCTAGTTATTTTAGAGATATTAAAATATATGTCTAATAAAAATGCTAATTGGGGTTATCTTTTAATTATTGTCTTTTTTATACTTTTCTGCGTTTTTCTATTTTTTTTACCTGAATATGCACAACTTCCATAATCAAAGAAAAGTTATATAAAGCAAACTTTGCTTGCAATCCACTTTAGATCGTGTTGATCCTATGACTAAAGATACCACAGAGATCTACAATTCTAAACAGAAAACACTGAGTATTTAATATTTATTGTTTAGCTGCCTATGAAATAAGTTATTTGTGAAGCCCCTAGAAGAGTGCTTAGCTTAGCACCTAGTTAGTGTTAATAAAATAAACAATAATAATAATAATAATAGACTGGTATGTTGACATGATCTCTAATTCAGTTTAGCAAACAACTTTGGAGAACATCACCGTGTGCAATGTAAGCAGTGTGGAGTATGAAACAAGGAGTATGATACGGCATGAAATTCCAATGTAATTGATTGGATACAACAGTCTTGTATCTATTCTCTCTGTGTCTCTCTCTTTGAGAGATGTAGCAGTCCTGCCTTCAAGAAATCTAGAAATTTGCTAGGATAGAAACATTATTCACACAAGTATTAATTCATAATACCGGAGTTCCTTTTGGGGGGGGGGGCAGGCAGCAAAAACTAACTGAACTATAGGTTCTGGTCAAGAAAGGAAGAGTTGAATTTTTTTTTTAATTTTTTTTTTCAACGTTTATTTATTTTTGGGACAGAGAGAGACAGAGCATGAACGGGGGAGGGGCAGAGAGAGAGGGAGACACGGAATCGGAAACAGGCTCCAGGCTCCGAGCCATCAGCCCAGAGCCTGACGCGGGGCTCGAACTCCCGGACCGCGAGATCGTGACCTGGCTGAAGTCGGACGCTTAACCGACTGCGCCACCCAGGCGCCCCAAGAGTTGAATTTTTAAGTCCAAACAAATTCAAAGGGGGAGTTTAATCACTCCCCCTTTATTGTTGAACTACTTCCTCTTACTGGTGAGAAATCTAAACGTTTATCCTTTCAAGGATGTTCATTGTAGTCCATACACAGACTTTGTAATAAACCCGTGGTTATTTGTGTGGGTGAAGTGTGGTGAGTGACCACATCGCTCCCCAAGACGAGATGCTTTCGACCCAGTTGCAAACACAATGTGGTCCTAGGTGTTTCTGGAAACAGTTATCAGCACACCCATACTCGCTTGACTTTGTCACGTAGGAACAACCAACACAAACTTCGTGTCAGAAGATGCCAGCTAGTGACATTAAGGAAGACGTGTATATTGGGCTCCTGATTTCGTGAAGGTATTTCCCATATGAGAGCCTGGAATTAATGCTTTTCCATCCGTGGGTGCAGAAACTGTCGACAACTGGGAGCCAGTTGGAAAGGGCTTCTGAGGACAGCCTTCAAGCCCCTTGCATGGAGATGTCTTCTGTGTAGCCGAAGGAAGGAGAATTTTGATAACATAAGGTCTCTTCCTGCTCTCACTTCTTGTCAACCCTTAGCCCAATAAATGTCGGCTTCTAAAAAGCCCATCTTGAAGGTACTTTGGGGAGGAAAAGAAATCACGGGAAACTTTAATCTGGCCTAGACAGGCAGTTTTCACTTTTCACCTCCTCATTCTTCATATCTCTGCTTATTCAGCTTAATATAGATCTAAACAGGAAGTCTCCCACTTAGGAATGTGCTTGGTTCTAGAAATTTACCTTTAGGTTGATTATGTGGATCTGAGAACACAGTTTCTCTCAGGAAAAAAAAAAATATTATAAATGGTTGTCAGATTCCCAGGCAGTCCCCAAAGCCAATTTAATTTAATGTTCCTGAACACTAAAAATAGCAGCTTAAGGAAAAGAGAGAGTTTGTGTGAGAGAGCTGCTTGTTTGTGTATGGATTACTCGGCTCCAGAAGGATCCCCAGTCAACTGGCTGAGGCTTCCTGGAGGTGCCTTTTGTACCTTTTGAATTTTGAACCATTGGAAATGTTATCTATTCCGATTTTTTTTAGTTAAAAAAAAAAAGGAACCCCACTCACCAATGATAATACTCGCATCAGTCTGGGCTGTGATCTCAGGAACAGGAAGTGAAATGACGAGGGAGAAGGAAGAGGCTTTTACCTTCCGTCCTGATTCACGACCTGTCTGTCCCAAGTAAGATTTGGGGGAGCGGTAACAAGAAACTGCTTTTCTTTTCTCTTCCTTAGACCTCTCTTCTGCCCCCTGGTGTCCCTGAGCCCAGAGCCCAGGTCCCCTTCCAGCTTCTGTAACCTCTCTCCCTCTGCCCCAGAGCACCCTCTATTTGAAGGAAGTTGCCCCTGGTCGCCAAGGTCAGAGTTTTTCCTCCCAACCAAATCCCATCAAACTTCATAGTCACCCCCACGAGCATCCTGTGCGAGATATCGGAAGGCAAGCAACCGCATAAAACTACAGTAGAACACGAACCACTGAAAATTTTGTAACTTTCAAGAAATTATTTGCATATTTCAAAGGGATGATTCTTTTAAAAAAAATTCTCTAATGTTTATTTATTTTTGAGAGAGAGAAACACACAGCGCACAAGCAGGGGGGGGAGCAGAGAGAGAGGAAGATACAGAATCCAAAGCAGGCTCCAGGTTCTGAGCTGTCAGCACTGGGCCCGATGTGGGGCTCGAATCCATGATTGCAAGATCATGACCTGAGCTAAAGTCGGATGCTTAAACAACTAAGCCACCCGGGTGCCCCTCAAAGGGATGATTCTTAAAAGAACGTCAAAACTGAAAGGCAAACACTTCAGATCCCGTGAGGGTGATTGTGTGTGGGCCCGGCGGGCTGTTTCTGGGTCAGCGCATCCTGGAAGCCTGCTGTTTTCTTCCACTCCTCAGAGGCGGTTCTCTGACCAGCTCTGGGTTGCATTAGTTTCCTCGGCTTCTGCCAGGCTGCTTCTAGCTCAGGAGCGATCCAGGTCATGGCTCCCAGCACGCCTTTGGTCAGGGCCTTTCATCACTGTTGGGTTGGAGTTACTGCTTTGCCACAGAGCTCCTGCCTAAACGCTTCCCCAGCCAGCATTTCTGTTAATAAAATGGCTACATCCCAGGGTCCGTTTGCTGATAGCAACAATATTTCTTTCTTTTTTTTTTTTTAAGTTTATTTATTTTGAGAGAGAGAGAGACAGAGAGAAAGAGAGAGAGAGAGCACAAGCAGGGGAAGGACAGAGAGAGGGGGACAGAATCCCAAGCCGGCTCTGTGCTATCAGCCAAAGTCAGACATGGGGTTCGAACTCACCAACTGTGAGATCGTGACCTGAGCCGAGATCAAGAGTCGGACGCTTAACCGACTGAGCCACCCAGGCACTCTGGCAACAATATGTCTATATAGCTTCAGAGTTTGCCATAAACCTCTGCCTTGACATGCATGAAACCCTATGAAATAGGCAGGCCCAACATTATTGTAGTTTACAGATGAGAAAGCTACGACTCTGAGTTATTTGTTCTTGGAAATACAGCCCTAAAGTTACTTGGCTGAATGAAGTAAGTGACTCGGCCATGAACTAGACCTGAGTGCTTCTCTCCCTAATTCATGCTGCCAACCCTGGTAAGGTAAGGTCAAGTACGATTCCTAGTTGGCTTCTGGTCTTGATCAAGAAGCTGGGAGTGATGCTCATTCACCAGTAAATATTTACCGTCTGCCAGACACTTCCCAGATGCCGAGGACACGTTAGTCAACAAAAGGGACAAAAAACCCTATTGCTCGCAGCACCTGCATTTGGTGGTCTGCTCCTCAAGAGTGGGACATCACTTGTCCTGAGGTGAGACCTGACTCTGTGCTCAGCGAGCGGACGTAACAATCCTGGTGACGCTAGGCTTTGTCCAGCTTTGGCTCAGTGATTCCATGCCTCATCCCCTGAGGACTGCTTTCAGTCAGGAGCTGACCGTCTGCATGGGGGTCTCTGACTTGTTCTCTTCTGCAAATCTGGACGATGGTACAGGCAAGCATCTCAGAGAGGAGGCACGAAGCAAAATAAGGCTATTACTCCTTTGTGCAGCTGTTAGAAAGGGTTGGTGACGTGAGAGCCAGGGCATCTCTTAATGTCGGTATTTCAAGTGAGGCTGAACGATAACATGGAACAAAAAAAAGCAGCTCCCCCACATTGTTTCATTTTCAGCTGGCTTTACAGAACCTCTGCCCCGATGCAAAGCATTTTAGAGGAAAACCAGAAAACCTACATCTGGGCTAAAAATATGGCATTTTTGCGGTGTATGTGAGCTTCGGCACAGAAAATACTACATAGTTGATTTGATTCACAAAATAAGCCTTAAAGATCTGTTATACGCTGTAATTATCTTGGAATTTTTTGTACGATGGGAGCATTAAACCCAGCTCTGTGCTGTCAGAAATGTTTTCTTCCTTTCCTTTTTTTTTTTTTTTCTAATCTTCCTTAAAGTATTGGTGTGAATTAAACTCACCGAGGAGGAAACCAGTGAACATCCTCCATAACGCAGTTATGAAAATATGAAGAGAGCTGCTGTTGATCCCATCTGGACTGCCAGATGTTTGCAGACTAGGGCGGGGGTTCTAGCAGATTTCTGACCTCCAACCCCAGACCTGGTTACAATGTCCTGTCTCCCTCTCCGAACATGCACATGTAATTGAGAATGAGCAAAAACAAAAATAATAAACCTATAATCTGCTAAGAAGGCATAAGAAATAGTCACTGGCAAAGTGAAGTGACTTCATTGGGATCTGGTTGTACATGCTGTTTATAACACAGAAGAAGGGCAGCGGAGAGGTTGGGAAAACTATACCCTATCTGGCTACAAAAGTAGGAAATCTAGTACAGAAAATTTCTTCAGAACTTTTATCATGAAGTGTCAGAAATAATAGAAATTTCCTTTATCCATGTATCTACAGGGTCAAGAGTGAGCACGTATAACAAAACTGAACACACTCTTTCATGAGTTGTAAAGTTCCTTTGTCATTTGTGCAAAGCCAGATGGTAATCCGTGGAGAGTAGAGCTCCATTTGTGGTCTCCGGGAGATGTCAGGGACATGAAATGTCTAGGAGAGCACTGAACTTCTGCTGTCAACCTCTGGACTTCCAGAAGCGTCTTTTAAATACAAAATATTTGAGAATTGCCCCTGATATTATACCTGTAATTTGATCAGTCTATAATAAGGTTAGTTCTTCAAAGTTCAGGAAAAACATACAGTTAATTGTCTTGACCCACGATGGCATGAACCAGGTCTCGTGACAGTTTGATGACAAAGATCTGAGGAAAGAGTTTCTGTGCAGTAAAAATCATGCATCTGCGTGGTGCCTCGGTGGCTCAGTCGGTTAAGTGTTAGACTCCGGCTCAGGTCACGATCTCACGGTTCGTGAGTTCGAGCCCCGCGTCGGGCTCTGTGCTGACTGCTCAGAGCCCGGAGCCTGCTTCGGATTCTGTGTCTCCCTCTCTCTCTGCCCTCCCCCACTTGTGCTCTGTCTCTCTCTCTCTATCAAAAATGAATAAACATAAAAAAATTGTTTTTAAAAATCATGCATCTGCTTAACTTTGCTGACAGTAAAATACGGGTTTAAGTTTTATCTGTGGCTCAGGAATACACTTTGTTGAAACTTCAGTTTTATGGCTTTCTTGTCTAAGACCAAACGTGATCACAGGGGTGACTTGCTGAGCCAACATGTCAGGAATTTAAAAAAAAATAATAATTAAACTTCAAGGAAACAAAGAAATTAGAAGAGAATTTGCATCATTAATGAAGTTCTTAATGTTTACATTTATAACCAGATACTATAACCCTTCCCAGTTCGGTGATAGAGCCTACCTAGAATTTTTCATGCAAATAGTTTTTATGCACACCAGATAGTTATATGAATAAGCTTTGGAGTGATTAATTTTGTAAGACAGAGGATATATTTGCCGTGTGAAGAATCATCCCTGTTTTGGAAGTTTGGACTTTCATATATTATCTTTTCCTGGAATGACCCAAATAGGTCACAAAGCTTCAGTATCTCACCCCCTGTTCTTTATAACCAATAGTTAAACAGAGTTGGGGGAAAGGATCAAGATATATATCCTAGTTTCCTTGCCTAACTGTGGAGAAACTGTAGATCACTCTGGATCCCTTCTAATCCAAAGGCTTTATAGTACAGTTTTATTAAAGCCGATGTTTATTAGGGCTTTTCGGGGCACCTGGGTGGCTCAGTTGGTTAAGCGTCCGACTTCAGCTCAGGTCATGATCTTGTGGTCCAAGGGTTCGAGTCCCACGGTGGAGTCTGTGCTGACAGCTCAGAGCCTGGAGCCTGTTTTGGATTCTGTGTCTCCCTCTCTCTCTCCCCCCACCCCCACTTCCCTCTTTCTCTCTCTCTCCCTCTCTCAAAAATAAATAAACATCAAAAAAAAAAAAAGGCTTTTAAAAGACTACACAATTCTTCTCAGATTCAATAAGGTTTTTTTTTTTTTTTTTTATCTTGCATGTAGCATTTTAATGCTTTGTGTAATGTCATTGCAACGGCAAGGCAGCTCTCTACTTCAGTTTCCTCATCTGCAAAATGAAGCATTCAAAATTTTGCGCCTAGTAACTCTCAAATCACGTGGCTATACATCATTCCCAGCAGGTAGGAAAATGCTTAAAAGTAAATTTTCACGTAGGCACTTTACAATAGACTTTGAGCCTTAGAATTGAAATCTTCTCTCCCTTGTATATGGGCATGATGTCAATGTACTGAACACTGTCAGGCATTTATTTATAATCAGAGGGGCTTATTATTAGAGTCTTCGCCAAGCTCTGCCCAACATACTGTTACTTTCATCTCACATTTAAGACAGAGAGGCCTGTTTCTCACTTCCCTTGTGGATAAAACCAGTAATGAGAGTATGATATCCCAGTGCTCAACTACCAAGTCAGAAACACATTCAGAGGGCCGTCCTCAACAGATGTCTTAGTGAGAGCTTCTAAGTGGAGCCAGGGAAGGATGGAAAGTTGGGTCACACTGCCCGGAGAGAGGCAAGGAGGAAATCTTTGCCAAAGAGAGAGCAGAAGGCAGAAAAGGGCCTGTGGATCTATTGCTTGAGCGTGGAATCTACTTCTTTCTCTGGGGATTAGGAAACAAGTGTTCCCTCTGGCTTTATGACCTGAGCCAAAGTTAGACGCTTAACCGACTGAGCCACCCAGGCATCCTGGGCAACTGGATTTCTACATGTGAAAGAATGAATTGAGCCCTGACCTCACACCATAGACAAAAATTAACTCAGAATAGACCAACAACTTAAATAGAAGAACTAATGCCATAAACTCTTAGAAAAAACATAGAGGTAAATCTTCATGGCCTTGAATTTAGCAATAGATTCGTGGATATGACCTAAAAGCACAAACAACAGAAGAAAAAAATAGCTAACTGGGAGTTCATCAATATTTACAACTTCTGTGCAACAAGGAAGCGAAAAGACAACCTACAGAATGAGAGAAAGCACTTGCAAATCATAAACATAATATAGATTTCATGTCAAGAATATAGAGCAATCTGCAGACTCAATGATATCCCTATCAAAATTCCAGTGGCATTTTTCACAGAAATAAAACAAATAATCCTAAAATTTGTATGGAACCGTGAAAGACTCCACATAGCCAAAGCAATCTTGTGCATTGCCTAAGGAAAATCCAAAATGGTGCAGGCAGTGTGGAAAACAGTCTGGTGGTTCCTCAAAAAGCTAAACATGCCATGACCCCATGACCCGGCAATTCTGCTCATAGGTATATACCGCAAAGAATTGAAACCAGGGACTCAAACGGATACTTGCATGGCAATATTCATTGCAGCATAATAGGCAAAAGATGAAAACAATCCAAGTGTCCATTAACAGATGAAGGAATAAATAAAATGTGGTGTATACACACGATGGAATATTATTCAACCAGAAAAATGAGTGAAGTTCTGGTATAAAGTTCAATGTGGATGAATCTTGAACACATTATACCAAGTAAAATAAGCCAGATACAAAAGGACAAATATTATAATTATAACATAATGGAATTCCAATTGTATGAAATATCTATAACAGGGAAATTTATAGAGACAGAAAGTAGATTAGAGATTGGTGGGAAGGGGAATGAGGAATTATTGGTTAATGAGTAGAGAGTCTCTGTTTGGGATGATGAAACAGTTTTAGAAAAAGATAGTGGTGATGGTTGCTATGGTGTAATTAGAAATATTCGGTCTTTGTCCCAGTTCCTGTCACAGAGCAACTAGAACCCTTGTTTCCTGAGTGATAGGACTAACTCTGGTTATCCTAACAAGTCCCTTTTGATCACACCCGAGTTTACGATAATGAAGTGAGTTAGGGTGGGGCTCCTAGACAGCTTCAGGAGAGGCGGCTGGTGGCAGAAAGGCTAAGTCATGATTAGAAGATTGGAACTTTCACCCCTATTCCCCAGCCCTCCCTCCAGCCCCAGGCTCGCATCTCTGGGGAGGGGAGAGTGGCTGGAGATTGAGTTCTATAAAAACTCTTGAGCAAAGAGATTCAGAGAGCTTCTGAGTTGACCATCACATTGAAGGAAGGTGGCACACCTGGAGAAGGAATGGGGAGTCGTTGTTGAATGGGTACAAAGTTTGTTTTGGGTGGGGATGAAAAATTGTGGGAATGGTGGTGATGGCGAATGCAATAAAAGTCACTGAACTGTATACTTCAAATTGATTAAAATGGCAAATTTACGTTATATATATTTCATATCCTATGAAACAAAGCAAATTAATTTATATCATATTAAAGCAAAAAACATTTTTAAACTAAAGATTAGGGAAGCTGGGGAACTTGAAGATAATTGGTGGAGGTTGGGATTAAAATCCAGGTCTTTCTGCCTCTGTGGTCTATGTGCTCTTAGACACATTGGAGTCAGATTAGACTGTGCAGAAGTATCTTTCACTTAGAATTTTTGAGCTGATAAGTAATAGAACAAGGGGGTCTTTGCAGATCACTCTCATGAGATGGATCGTTGCGGACAAGGGTGAGCCTCCAGAAATACCTAGAAGCCTAGCGCTGTAAGACGGCAGAGAGAGATCTAGTCTGGACCAAGGATATGGTTATGAGAATGGAGAGGAAGGTGGTGATTTGGATAATACAGTTCAAGGAAAGAACTGAGAGCATTTGACAATGCCTAGAAATAGACAACGAAGGACACAAAAGGTCAACCTTGGGAAGACAAGAGTGGGCTGCAGCTGTTAGCAGAAATGAGGTATTTGAATAAGCATTTCATTATCTTAATATGCTCAGGAGTGTGTTCTCATCTCCCAACCACATGAACCCAATATTGGTTTCTGGGCACCAGGAGCTGGGAACACAAACCCCTCTCTGGACTATCCTCCTTCCACAGAGGCAATGATTAATCCACAGTGGGGTCTGGGAGAGGGAGAAGACAAAAGTAAACATGAAGGATCTATTTTTCTTATTTTCCACCTAAGTCAATCGAGTGATAATTAACGCCTAGTTTTATGGTCTTATCTTCCTAGGCGCAAAGTTCAAAGTTCTACCTGCCTTTTGGCTGAGGAACTGGGTTTTGTTGCTGTTGCTTTTACAAGTGGACTATGACGTAAAAATAGCTAAATACCTATCAGCACATGGGATTAGTGATGGAGAAGGAAGGAACATAACCAGGACAGGGCGGTGATGGAACAGGAAAAGGAAAAGATAGTGTGTGTGGTGGGGGGAGGGGGGGTGTTAAATTTCCAGCCACCTCTGTTCCCTGGTTTCAAATGCAATTTCTGCCCATTTATGGCTAGAAGAGAAGCCAGCCTTCTTCCATAGCTTCTGTAGCTGACGTTAAGTTGACAAATCATCCTTGGTAGCCCTTGGAGACAGAGCAGAGCTATCTAGAGACACAAAGACGGCTGAAGCTTACGCTGTACTCCTCGGTTCTCACATTTTCCCCCAAGAGACCCAAGTGATAGAGTTTTAGATAACTTGCCAGATTTTTATATTCTAACAAGTCAAAAAGAAAAAAAAACCAACAAAGCCAGTCTATTAATTCAATGAGAATTTTACATATTTATGTGCTCGATTGCCATCCCTTAGGACTCTCTAGGCTTTTCACCACAGGGAAGAGTATATTGAAGCTGAAAGAAAATATTCCTAAAAATACGGCAGAGAAGAGGTTTCTGATCCATTCACCATGTTCTTATGTAGCAAAACAACAAGAGACATGCAAATGTAAAGGTTTATTGGTCTATCACATATGGTGTTGCTACAAAAATAAATCAAAGTTCTCGTATTAATAACACTTAGGAAAGTGTCTAGAAATGTGATGATTATGTTTAACCTCATGTAGTCTTGAAGCACTGTAGGAGCAGTGGCCACATAAGTTACGTCTGCTCTTGTAGCTCAGTGTCTACCACGGGTGTTCAATATATATTCATTGGGTGGAGGGATAGTAATACCACTAGCTGACATTAGTGATGTCATGTAATCACTCTAGTTGTATTAGGGATAAAAGATACCCTAATGGTGGCGGCAGAGTAATGCAGGAGAATGTTAAGACATTGATAGGGGGGAAAATGTGGCTTTAGTGCAAAAATATTGTAGCCCTGAGTTGAAATCTAAGATGTTTATAAACATTTTAAGGTTGCATTATAAACTGGAGGTGGATGTCAGTTGGCTACTCGTCTAACTAGGAGTGGAAGGGATCCGAAATTACAACCTTAACTGCTTCTCCAGGTTGCATTTCTCTCCACCTCCTTCCCCTTCGGTTTTCTGGGGATCTGTTTTGTTGCCCTTAGCCAGCCTGACTTGTAGGAGGACCCCCATTCCCTTGGCTATCTTGGCCTAGATGTGGACACACATCCTGTTTTTAGTCTACCTGAGGTGAATTGAAATATTTCAAAACTACCCTCGTGGCCTCCATTTTGGAGCACATAACCCATATCTGTGGAGCCCATATCCCGTATCCTCGGTCACAGATACGGGATATGTGTTCCAAAATGGAGGACACGAGGGTAGTTTTGAAATATTCCAATGCACCTCAGATAAACGACGTGGTCTTGCAAAGTGGCACATCTCAAACTATCACGTGTGCGGGAATCCCTGGGAGCACGTGAAACTGCAGATTCTCATTCAGGAGGCCTGGGTGGGTCCTTCGGGAGAGGTTGATGGTGCTGGTCCACAGACCACACATTGAGCTGCAAACTGGGTTTTATGCTCCTCATTTCTTTCAGCTCTATGGATGTATGAAAGGCTCAATCAAACTCCTCAGTCTCCTGGCCTGAAACAATTTTTAGTCAGTGGTGTTGTGCTTTTGGTGGTGTTCCCAGTCCCTTCCAAAATTTTCTTCTAAGTCTCCCCCCACAGAGGTGACCTCAAAGACCACCCCCATTACCCTGGGCTGCTCTGAAACTCTTTCCCCTGCAGGGTTGGCCATGATCCCTGTCCTCTGAAGTGTGAAGCATCCCTGCTATCTAACCCCAGTGATTTTTTTTCCACCGCCTGTGTTATCTTGCACTGACTTTGCCACATTTTCCATCACCAGGACCCAACTGGTTTCTATGGTTTCAGTCTCCAGAAACCCAACCCTTGTCATTGATTTGTTTTGTTTTCCTGAGTCATTTTATGAGCTGCCTGCTGAGTTCCATTTTTCACTCGTGGAGACAATTTTGACTGGAATCAATCATGCTACCAGTCATGTGGGCTGGCCCCACAGCCACTGTCCCAGTCCAAGCCAGCAGAACGTATTACCTGAACGTTGAACTGCTTAACTCATGTGCCCAAACCACTCTCGCCCTCCTCCTATCATTCCGCAGCTAGAAGGGTAGTTTTGGAAGATGGATCCATGGGTCTCTCACTTTCTCTCCACCCTAAAAGGTAGACTGCTTCCTCGTTCTGTCCCCGTACTGGTAAATGACTTGTCCTATCCCTCCTTTGCCTGTCTCAGCTTCACGGAGGGGGTCCCAGCTCCTACGTCTTACCTCCTGCAGCCCAAGGCCTCATCTTCTGTTAGCCAGAGCTTGGGGTTACTCAGGTCAGGAACTCCCAGAGGGGCGACCGCGGCATAGCTCCCTGGTATTCTCAGTTCTGTTTTCAGTTCCAGCCACTGAGGGTTTCCTGCTCTTATGAGTTCTGCTCTATAATAGAACATTTTTATTCTCTATCCTGTACTTGCAGGTGCTTTAGCAGGGATGTTGTTAGGTTGTCTGCTGCTCCCGGCCCCAGAGGCACTTGGTTCTCTGCACTTACCCTCCAGGCCACTCTCGGGTCTCCAGGTGTTTACTTCCTTATTAGGGTTGTTTTTTTTTTTAAATGTTTATTTATTTTGAGAAGGGGGGAGGGGCACACAGAGAAGGAGATAAAGAATCCCAAGCAGGCTGGACGCTGTCAGCGCAGAGCTTGTTGCAGGGCTGGAACTCACAAACCGTGAGATCCTAACCTGAGCTAAAGTCGCAGCTTAACAAACTGAGCCACCCAGGTGCCCTCCTCACTAGGGTTTTTGATGCCATTCTTTCCCTTGGGAAGGCCCTCCCTACCGAAACGTTAGACCACAATGAAAAGTCAATTACATAACGATAGTCCCTGATTCCTTTGGTAAAGTTGGGCTCCTCCCTTCCACTGTTTCTACGTTTTCCTGCACTTGCCTGGCATAGATAGCGGTTCTTAACGGTTGTGCCTGACAAAGTCCGCCTCCTCCTCTGAAAGCAAAGTTCCTTGACGGGACGGCAAAGGCGCGTTAGTCTCGTCTCACCTTGTACAAAGCCCACAGCACGTCCCCGGTGATAATGACTATCAGCATCTATGGAGCTCTTTCTGTATGCCTCCCCAGAGCTCCATTAGTGTTCTCATTTGACAAATGGAGAAACTGAGGGATAAATTGATTAAGCTGCCCAGGGTTATGAAGCAGATCTGGAGTTAAATCCTGGCAGTCTGGCTCCAGAACCTACTGTCTTAACCTCTATTCTGTAGTAGGTGGCTGTTGCTCAGTACATTTTTGTGGGGTGACTCTTCCCGAGAGCCCACGAGCTCCCGCGCTCCTTGCCAGAGCCAGCCAAAGATCTCTCAGTTCTTCATTTTTCACCAGATGACTCTTCTCTATGCACGCACAGAGGTATGTACATACTTCCTGGGTGAGGGGCTGTATGTCTGCTGCCCATTTGTGTGGCCCAGGCGGCTGGCAAGCCCTGAGATTGGTCACCTCCCTGGCCTGCCTCCACCCCCAGGTTTTCTATGAGAACACCCTCAAGTGACACACAGAAGGGATCTTTCAGAACTCTACAGCTACGGATGAAGACGAATTCTGATTCAGTATGTTTGGGGTGGGGCTGTAGATTCTGCGTTTCCAGTCACTTCTCAAGTGATGTTGATGTGTCTGGTCTGTAGATGAATTTTGAGGGGTCAGGAGCTAGCATAGCATATTCCACTTCCTGGGCTTCCCTTTCCTAGTTAGTGTTTCCAGCTAATTCCATGAAATATTAAAATATTAAATTGTGATATTACATGAGACTAAAAGAATGTGTATTAAGTACCTAGCACTGTGATTGGAACAGGATAGTAGGTATCCAACTAACGGTTTTGTTGCTTTTCCTATTTTATTTTTTGAAACTTGTCAATGTCAAATCTGTAAAGATCGTATCATCTCACCTTACAATACTTCCACTGGAAATTAAAATACACACACACACACACACACACACACACACACAAAGACACATACGCACGCACAGAACTCTTGGTCCATTTTTAAAAAAAGAATCCAATGAACTCATTTAAAATATTCATCTAACATTATGTAGCACAAAAATAAGCAGTCATCTGCACCCCTTTGAAACTTAAATTTATTCTCCAACCACCTAACCTCCGGATATTCTCTGCCTAACTATTAAAACCGATGATGAATCACACCAAGAAGAAACTCTTATTGCTTCTGGGTTCTTACCATTACTGCAAATCCGTAAATTGCCCAGAACTGTAGCTTTGAAGGTTGTTAGCTCCCAAGATTTCTATTATGAGTTTGCACTTAATCTTTGATCCTGACATATCTTTTAGGCTTCCTGTTTAATTATTTACTAAATATACTTTTAAAAGCCCTAGGAACCAGCCTTTCCTGTGGTTGCTGTCTACTCTTCTCGCCTCTCGGCATGTGTTCATGACCTTCTGTCTTTCAAGGGCTCTGTACTGTGCCCACATGTCGGTATTCTGGGGGACTCTCCTAATGGACTGATCGAGGAGCTTCTCTTGGTCTGGAACTCAGTTACTGACATTCTGACTGACACCAAGCATGAAAATCACATTACTCTGGTTGTAAAAAACCTTCACTGGCTACCTGTAAAGTACAGGATTATGTGTAAAGTCCTAGTTATTAACTTACAAGTCCTTAAATTGACTTGGTTTTGAATACCTCAGAGACATTCTGGAACCATACATCCCCAGTCGTTCTCTTTGGTCTCAGTCAATTGGATTAGTTCTTTTTGGCTGAAGACATTGAGCTACGGGGCATTTTTAATGTTTGCTCTCTACTTATGGAATTTATTAACCATGGAGGCCAGGCTGTCTTACTCTCTGTCAAGCTTTCAGTTGAAATTTAAGAGGTGCCCTTTCCAGATTGCTGATTTGGTTAAATCAACCATAAATTGATCCACCATTGTTTAGTTTTGGAATCACTGGTCTTTGGTATTTTTATGTATCTGCTCCAAGGGTTTGTTTGACATGTCATAGTTAAATCTTATATTATTCCACTTAATATCTTTTTTTCCCTCACATCTTGACTTGAAACACTGTCAAAGTGAATCTACTAATTAAATGCTTTGCATGACACATTACCTTTTCCCATCTGCTTTAGAAGGGAGTCACAAGGACAGTGAGATATTATATGTGAAATTACTTGGATTGTGAAATACCAGGCATTATATTCAATTAGGTACACATATTTTACCTTATTTTTGTTCTCAATCAATCATCCACTCCACTGTTAGGGTGCTCAAAAATTAATTGTTGAACGGATGAATGAATGCTAGACACAAAGCGGGGCAGAGGTATAGGTCATATGAGATTTCTTTAGCAAGTTTTAATCTAGCATCCTTTGATAAGGTCTAAATATGTCTAAAGTTAACTAACAATAAAATATTTAAATAGCAGACCAAGAAAAGAAAGAAAATTATGGCACAGGATACTACACAGCGAATGGCCAAATATATTCCTCATATAATTGCAGCTCTATGATCTCTGAGAAGAGTGACAGTCCTCAGGCTGTGGTAGTGAGGAGGGAAATCTGACTGAGAAGTTGGGTTTACATTGGACCCGTGTGTGTGTGTGTGTGTGTGTGTGTGTGTGTGTGTGCGCACACGCGCACACATAGAAATGGGTAGGCAAAGAAGAGGTGGGGATGTGGGAGGGTCTTACACGTGGATGGAATGATAGGAAAAACCCAGATGGCTGTTATTTTTCTTCAAGTTGGATGAGGGGCATCTAAATCCAACCCATTTGGCTAGAAGAGGATTCAGGAAAAAAAAAAAAAGATAATAAGTAGGGCTTTATTACACATTTAAGTTAGCAAAATAAGAAGTTCTCCATTTTCTTTTAATGAGGAAAAGAGATGTTTTCATTTTTCTTACAGTCTTAAAGACACTTGGCTGGGGTCAGAGGTGGGGGTGGGGCAAGCAAGATGGGGGAGTTGTTAGAGTTCTTCAGGGAAGAGAAAATAAAGAATCAGTTGCCGGTGGTGTTTTCCTTCCTGTTTTGTCTTGTTTGAGGGCTGGGTGGCAGGCCTGGAATAGTAGTAGGTAAGGTCTAGAATTTGATTGCTTGTTTGATCATTACCACTCTAAACATTTTAAAATATGGAATCTCCCATACAGCTTTCTCATAGCCTATGAATACTATTTGGAAAGAAATGTAGTCTTGATATATAGCACAAGGAATCAGCCAATTCAATCCAATCAAGTGCAATTCTCTTGTGACAAGTAGTTACATGGTCTCTGTGCTTTTGGTATCATTGTTGCAGTTGCCAGGAGGCAAAGGAAGGAGGAAGCAGAGCTCAGAATCTACTTGGGAAGACAAGTCTTACACATGGGAAACATTTATCCATCAGTCAAGAACGAGGCTGCCTAAGTACCGAGGTCAGTCTCAAATATTGTCTCTCTGCGCTCAGATCTCAGAGAAGATCTGAGGAGGAAGGGAAAGGATTTATTTTGTGGGACAAAGTCTCAGAGATCTCAGAGAAGAACTCAGATCTTCAGAGATCTCAGAGAAGATCTGAGGAGGAAGGGAAAGGATTTATTTTGTGGGACAAAGTCCTGGAACTTACTCGCAGAGGTGGAACCCTCACCACTCAGAGTATGGTCCACAGACCAGCCATATCTGGATCACTGGGAAGCTTGATAAAAATGCAGAACTTCAGGTCCCATCGCAGAGATCCTGAAGTAGAATCTGCATTAAAAGATTTTTTTATTAAAAAAATATTTATTTTTGAGAGAGACAGAGACAGAGTGTGAGCTGGGGAAAGGCAGAGAGAGACAGAGACACAGAATCCGAAGCGGGCTCTAGGCTCTGAGCTGTCAGCACAGAGCCCACGATGCAGGGCTCAAACCCACAAGCTGTGAGCCGAAGTGAGGGGCTCAACCCACTGAGCCACCCAAGTGCCCCCCTTTTTTTTAGTTTTATTTTTTTTAGAATCTGTATTTTAACAAGACTCCAGATGATTCCTATTTACATCATAGTTTAGGAAACATTGTGTTAGAAGACTCCAACCAAACTATACAACAATGAAAACATCAGACAGACCCTTGGGAGAAGAAATCCAGGCCTGTGGGGGACCCTAGCTGTAGCCAAGCACTCCTCAAATCCCTCCCTCCCTCTGGCAGATCTCCTAGACTTTAATAGACTTTGCATGGAGTATCCAAAGACAGGCTTGGCCTCATATGCCAGGAGAGTTCTGCTCAATAGCCAACCCTGTTGAAATCTACTCCTGAGCTCTGACAGAAATGTAGAAATACTTGGAAGGTGGGCATAGGCTTGGGAAGACGCAAGGATTGAAAATGCCCTCTTTAGTGTGTCTGGTCCTACATGTAAGTGCCTGCAGGTATGGATTTGAGCCATTGTTTTCAAAAGTTGAAAAAAATTATACACATGCCAAAAAGAAAATGCCCACCTTCCTGTTTCTGTCATATAAGTTCATGCTTGCCTGGTTTGAATTAGTTAGAGTGGTTCATCATGGAACAAGGAGAGAAGAGACTTTTTAATGGAATTGGCAAAACCCAAGCCACACTGCCCAACAGAACAGGCTGAAAGTAAACAGCTATGGCCTGACTGTCTACATTTGAAAAGGGTTTCTCAGGCCTAAGATTGAGAGCGCTTGAATGGCTATAGAGACCATTTTGCAATTATTACAATCCTTTCCTCATCCCTCCCTCCCACCCATCGGCACTTCACCCTTCCCTTCCTTTCCTTTCCCTTCCCTTCCCTTCCCTTCCCTTCCCTTCCCTTCCCTTCCCTTCCCTTCCCTTCTCTTCCCTTCTGCCCTTTCCCTCTCTCCCTTCCTTCCTTCTTTCCTTCCTTCCTTCCTTCCTCTCTTCCTCTCTTTCCATACGATTTTTAAAATAATGTGGTTTCCATGCAAATCAAAACCAGCTGAAAACTTGCCAAGGCCAAGATGTAATTGAAGCTGGCATTTAAGCATTTGTGTCTCCTCTGTCTCCAGAGATATCATCATAAAATAAAAGACTTCATCAGATAATGTTTTCTTCATTATTCAACATCACAATTCTGAAGCGAAAAAAGATAATTAGACATACGGTGCTGTCGACACATAGTTTATGAGGAGCTTCTAGCTAATTAGTTATGGTAAAAGGTTTTTATATAGTCATAATTACTTTATATTTCAGAGAAAAAGAAGCAAACATACACGTATTTTATTTTACCTGGTGACAAGTTTATCAAAGTGAGGCTGGTATTTTGATGATCCTTTGGTACCAGCTTCAGACTTCTCAGGATATAATGCAAAGTGTCACGAAGGGGTTTTAACAGCACAACTCTTGTTAACTTTAATAGGAGCTACACATCTGAAATCCTTACACATCACCTTGCTAGATTCTTTGGAAAATATCATCCTCTTGGCATCCTGAATTTCCTTTGTCACTGATGAAAGGCTCACCTATGGAATCATTCAGAGAATGGTTGTAGTAATTTTGTTTAAAATAGGAGACAACCCATCTTCACAAGAATCATGTTTCTGTTCTGATTTCGGGGGGTGGCCCCCAAAGAAAAAATGCTGGCAAAAATAATACACTGGAGAACGTAGCATTCTACAATTGATTCGTTTAAAATAATTTCAGTTTATAAAAGCTATCTTTTTTTTCAATTAGCTGTTTCTGCTGAATCGGTTGTTGTTCATCTCAGTGAAAGAAATGAAGACAATTTAAAAATATTCTTGGTTTTCCCCTTTGTGTCTGTACCAGTTCCAATAACATCTGAGCTGAGGCGAGAACCAGCACAACCTATACCAGTCCTGTACCCACCTGGGTGTCCTGGAGGACAGGCTGTCTAATCTCTAGTGTTGCCCACCCCTGAGGGAGGGTTAATCAGGTAGCAAGACGCTCTGTTTGTTGATCTTCCAGGATGTCCCAGGGCTGACGTAGGCTTGGGTATGCAATCAAGGTATGCACTCAAACATGGGGCTACAGTACAATTTCCCTCAATCTGAGTCCACTGCATTATTTATTACAACAAAAGGCAAAAACCTGAGATATGCTAAAGAGGGCCAATGGACTCACAGCACAGAGCAAAATGCTAGTGTTGCCTTATCCACAGCTGGGGTTGCTAGCTGTCCAGTCCCAAGGACAATGGCAGGTTCACGCTTCCCTCTTCTCTTACCAGAATATTTGTTGCCACAACACTTTTAGACAGATACGTGGGCATATTGTGGTTGTCATTTCTCGAGTGGTTAGTGATGCTTGCACTGTATCACATATTATATGGATGTTTCACTGAACCAAGGCCTTGCCACCTTTATGTGGATGAATAAGGTAATCAATCTTTCCAAGCTTTAGTTTCCTTGTCTATAAAACGAGAGTAATAATGGGATGAAGGTTGCTAACAAATGTCAGATTAGCACAATGCCAGACGCACGGTAAGTGTTTGGTACAGGCTAGCTGTTGTTATTTGTATCCTGAGAATAAGTCTATGAGTCAGGTACTCTTATTATCCCTACTTTGCAGATGATAAAGCTCGAAGTTACAGAGGTGACGTTATGTAGTACATATGGGTCTAAGCCCCGCTTCCAAACCCAAGCTGTTAGCCTCATCAGAAACAACTGTAACAACCCTAAGTTGTGACCCTCTCTTGATGGCTTCCTTTCACCCTCCATTCTGCTCAACCTACTGGAAAACAAGATCTAACGCTTCTGGTTCCTGGCCCTAGGCACTTGGCTGGCTTTTGTGTGAAGCCAGAGGACCTAGGAGCCTGGTCTGAGTATACTGGTATTGTTCGCTTCAATTTAGTCGGCTTTCAAGGCCTCCCAACTTGTTCGTGTTCTTAAAGGGTACGTGATGCAGGAGGAGAGGGCCCCGACTAGAAGTGCCCCCACATCCTTGTTGTCTTAGCATAGCTGAGTGGTCTTTCGTGATGGATAACAAGGCTCTCACCGCTCTGGTTTTTCCCTACTGTCTATCCTTTCTGTATGGTTTCTGTCTTTAACATCATTCTCAGGGATGCTAACGTATCTTTCTTGGATAAATCAGGAAGGGACCCCTCATTTCCCTAGCCAGTCTCTGCCTTCAGCACCTCTCCTACATGTTCCACTTTTTCAAGAGGACCGAAAAAGGAGAATGGATCTTAGCATACGTTTCAAGGTAGCTCGATGCAGTTCTAGAGTGTGCTAATACAGATGAGGGGATCTCTTTAGATAGGAATCCCATTAATAAACTATGGTTTATATAGCCAAATGGAAGGCAATCTATTTAGAAAGACTAAATAAATTATGGTCAATTTGGAGCATATCCAGAGCCTAAGTAAGTGAGCTCAAATGGTTTACTCTTTGCCATTAATGGGATTCATACCCTACATCCCTATTACACCCTGAATCTAAACCTGTGAGTTATGCCTTAGATGTGGGGTTATGACACAGATTTATATCCTAGTAAAGAAGAGCCATCTTGAATCTCATTTCCTTGAGGTAATTAAGACAACAGTTAAGATTTCTATGTATTTTTAGTGGGACTATTTTTAGTTCTGATTCTAATCACTAACAATTGTCCTGTAATCTAGGAAAGAATTATCGATTCAGAGTGACAAAATAATGCTTGGATATAACCTCTCTTTTGTCTCTCCTTAAAGGGATAAAAGATAAAAGCATATCTTTGGTGTATCCAAGGTGAAGGGTTTCATAAATTTGTGATACTTCAGGTCCAATCATCATCTTTAGCTTATTTATGCAGAACACTCTAATATTTAAAGTTCTTAAATAAAGAATTCTCAACTGTGTTAATTAATTCTCAATTAATTATGGTAATTTGTACTAATTACTAATGTAATTACAAAATTGAAGATTAACCTGGAAATTTGGAAGAGCAACGTTTCTGCTAACTAAACAGGAATAAATTACATCGGCAAGAGCAGAGGCAGGGGTTCTTTTCATTTGGCCAGCTCAATGCCTGCAAAGTACAATGTAATCTGGGAACATCTGACTTTAGCATCTAATCCATTTGCAAGATGTGGGATCCACCCTACGCTCCATTTCATTGTGATACGGATCCTTCAGTCTTCCACAGCTTTTTTCAAAAGCTGTTACCAACAATGACAAGATCGTCTCTAGCTACACAGGGAAAAACAAGAGTAGGTCCTGTCCTAGAGCGTTTTGTCAGTGTCTGCCGAGGCTGCAGGAAAGCCAAGGAATTGCTGGATCTGTTCACTATTTAAGGGAACTGAAGAAGTATCAGTCATCTTTGTTTGCTGAACCCATCATAAAGACTCTATAGGACATGCTCACTGGGACTGTGACATAAATTACAGGGACCACTTTCTTGCTAAGGTTCAAACAGATGTACAGGAAAATTGGAGTGGGTTCCAAAGTAATAAGAAGAATTAGGCTGTTTGAGATGATGAGTAGTATCATTCATTAACCATTAGTTAGAAACAGGAGTAACTAGTTCTGATCTTACGTATTGCTGCATTTTGCATACTAAATGTTACTTACAGGGCTTAAGGGGTTATGTTTCTCAATGACTTACTGACATTGAGTCATTTGGTTCATTTGGTAACCAGTGTGTGTGTGTGAGTGTGTATCTGAGAGAGAGAGAGAGAGAGAGAGAGAGAGAGACCCCCGTGTCGGGTTCTAGATCTTGAATATACAAAGATGAAAAAGTAAAACTCCAGCCTTCAAGAAGCACTCATCCAAGCAGACGTGGTGCCCCATAGTTTCCTCCGTAGAAAATTACAGCTTCGAGAACAAAAGTTATCAGGACGGGGGAAAAAGACCACTTTGGGAATATGACTCATTGAGCAACAATTTCCAACTCATAGTTCATATGTTGACCTATCCTAGACTCATGGACAGCAGGATTTTGAGAGTTTGCATATGGTGGAATAATTCGTCCAATTCCTAAACGGTAAAGAAAGGGTCATTTTGCTTCTTTCACCTTTAGGCTCAAAGAGAAGTATTTCCCTGCGAGCTGGTAAAGAAGAATCCATTGGAATTTCATATAATCTTTATTTCCCCTCCCTAAAACTTGCTGACTTACGTTAGATCCTAAAACTACTTTTAACCTGTAATAAAACTACGTTTCTTCCTCTGAGGTTGAGCAGCCATGGCTTGGAATACTGTGCAGAATAACAAAAACATGCTTCTTAAGTCCTTTAAACGTCCAAAATGAAATTTGCCACATTAAAGCCAAGTATTGTTATTAATGACAGGAATTGCCAACATGCTAAGAACAAAGGAAAGCTCCAAGCACTTATCATTCATCTTATGCTTTTTTTCTTTAATAGCAAAACCTATCTTGTTGTAAATTATTAGTTGTAAATTACTTCTTTAAAATCTTATGACTGTTCTTTTGAGTAAACCATGAGGTAGATTTTTCTCTGTAATTTAAAAAGCTACCAAATGAGCTATAATTCATTTACTATTAACATTCAAATAAAAACTTTAAGCCATAAGAAGAAAATGAGTCATGGTTGCGTCACAAGAATTAACTCGAGAGATATATTAAAGAATAAAATATTAGTTTCAGTACATTGGGATTAACTATTATTTGCAACCCAAACACTGGTAGCACTCTATTTTATGATCGAAAGCACAAAAAAAATACATGATTAATCCTGACCTGGTATCTATTAACATTAATCTAGATTAGTGTCTCCCAACCCTAGTTTTTTCAACTCCCGGGCATTTCCAACTACCTCAAGGGATGGTGTAAAATTCTTCAAAATTCTCTAAGCAAAATTAATTTTAATTCACATTAATATTAAAAATAAATGTATACCATATGGCAGACTAGAGGAAAGAAAATACTAGAAAGTCAAACTCATAACTTAGAAAAAGATTCCAACTCATTAGCCAACTTAAGTGGGGATTTAGATAACACTGTTTAAGCCACAGATTCCCAGGAAAGAATGTAGTTCTGGAAACCAAGAAAAATATTACTGAATTTTAAGTCACCAAATTGCATATTAAGCTCTCTTGATGAAACACTTTTCTTTACAATGAACTAATTCTAGTTTCAAAAACATTTACACATGTCTTTGCTCACTCATAGTTTTGGTAAGGGCAATGTTTTACTCCTAGGCTTCACAGTTTATAATACACGTCCACGTACACTATCTCAGCTGCTAAGTAACACTGGGAACCTGTCTGGCCACAGAAAGAAACAATGGAAAGGCTATCTCAATGAAAGATTTTCACCGAACTGCATCTCAAGTGGACAAAGGTTGCACAACACTGTTGAGAGTTCATATCCACCACGGCACACTTGGGAGAGACAGGAATAGGGAAAGCTGTTACTTCTCCAGCTCTAACACCACACCCAGAAGCTAAGTGATCTGTGAACTTGGCCTCCCTCTGTTCTACTCCTAGATAAAAGTAGAGGGAGGAACGGTCAGAAGTTACGGGTAGAGGGGATAAAAGAAAATAAATGATTGCTTCAACAGAGACTGAACTTAAAGGAAGCAGTGTGGGTCCTGATAATTGGGGAAACTGGGTGGGTAGACGGGTGGACACCACAGAAAGCTCAGATTGAAGCAGTTTGAAATAGCACCTGTTGGTGAAAACATCTGAGGTCCAAAAAGAGATTCAGGCAGAGGCTCACTCACTCTTGAAAAAAGATCAACTCTCCTACACAAATTTAAAACAAAGATGCTGTGCTTGTTATAACACTCAGGGTACTGAAGAATATTTTTTAAACCAAAGTTTCATCTGCATTTGTGATGATTTGGGCCCATCTCATATTATAATTTTAATACTTATTCAGAGGAAGGTAATTAGAAATAATACCTAGACAGTTTTAATGTTTTGAGCATGAATATAATTTTTCGTATACTTAAAATTAAGTGAATTTACTGAGGGCATCATTATAAGAAGCTGAACACTAAGGAAGCTATTAATAATTTGGAAATCTTGGTTCTCATGAGGAAGTGTTAAATCTACCTACTGAAGAACTATACCAGACGTGTATTTAACTCATAGATCCTAGTATTATTAAAATGCAAAGCAGGATGGATATGATTGTTCATGCTTCTAAGCTATCCTCTGAATCTCCTCCTGCAGGTGGCAGACACAGAAAAGCATAAATAGGCTTTGAAGGGATTTCTGGTCCTTGTATGAGAGTCAAGAATCATAGAACTAATTCTTAGTTGGTTCAGTAATAGTTGATCATTCAACAACTTTTTGAAAACTCTTAGCAGTCCATAGTCTCGGCTTTCAAGAAGTCATAGTACCGTGGGACAAAGAGATACAAACAAGTAAAGTTAACACAGTATAGTGGAGGCTTCAGAAAAGATACGTATACAAGATCCTAACAGCTCATAGAAGGGAGTGAAGGTTTCTTTGTAGGGGAGGTGGGAAAGCCCTCCTGTGGAAGGTAGCGTTTGAACTCCCAAATGGAAAGCAGGAATGACCATGTGTGAGAGAAGGTCATTCAAGGCAGAAGGAAGAGAAAAATGAAGGGAAACAGGCATGGCGGAGGGTGGTGGTGGGGAATGAAATGGTGTGTTCCAGGGAGGAGGAAGACGGATAGTGCACTGGGGGTACAGGGCGTGTGGCAGACAAGTGGAGAAGAAGGCGGCTGTGCAAGATGGCAGGAGGTAGATAAAGAAGGGCTAACATTGGGGGGAACATAAAAAAAGCATTCACAACACAAAAACCTCCAGGAAAACAGTATCGGATTTGGCAATCATCTTAGCCTTGCACTTGCTCCCAGTTCTGAACCTTCTAGTACACAGTTTCTTCAAGAGAATACCAAGCCAATGATGGAAATCAGCAGGAAAAACATGTTTTTCTCTCTTGAAATATGCTTTAGTTTATTTTCTGGAACACATTTTGTATTGAACTCATGATTGTTATTTTAATTTCGAAAATACGATTTTAATTTCGAAAATATTTACCCAAAAAGAGAACTAGAAAGGATTTACGCCTTGATTATTAAGAATTGCCAGATTGTTACAATTCTATTGGAAAATTAAAAAGACTTCAAGTATATGAATTTGATGAAACCACAGTCCACATTTACAACCGCACACTTATAAATGAGACCAAATTTTCACCTCCTGTGTTTCCTCTGGCTATAATCTTTCCAACTATACCAAAAAGCTGCTGGGAAGTATGCCTATCATGAAAATTGCTCAATTTTCAAAATGATCTATGAATCATAATGGGAGTCTTGGTAGTTAAGTGTCTACAATAACGTAAAAATGCCTCCCAGCCCTTTAACAGGTGGTAGAAAGAAGTCAGAAGTGACTCTTACAATGGTCTTTCTTCATCCATTTAAATCCCAGTATAGCAGACAGCATTAGGAGAAATACAAAAAAAATAGAGCATGACTATAATAAGATATATAGGCTTATAGTATAATCATGATAAGAGAGATAGGCCTCATGCAATGGAGCCAGACTGCTTGGGTTAAAATCCTGGATCCACCATCCACCAACTAGGCAATCTTGAGCAAGTTATTTCACCTCTCTGGGCATCAGTTGCTATGAAAACAGAATGCACCAATAATAGCTACTAAATAGGGTTATTATGAATGTTCTAAGAATATTCTCTTTGCCTCCCTAGATCTTCCTTGAACCCTTCTCCATCCTGCTTCTGTACCCTGGGAGGCTGGCCCATAAAGGTGGCGCCATGGAGCTCTTTCCCCTCTGGCTTTCTGTCCTGTTTGGCCGATGGGGGGGGGGGGGGGTGGGGGTGGTTAGGAGGCAAGTGGGGTGGGTTGTTTGTTCTTCTTGCTCCCTCCCTGCCAGGTTGCCAAGGTTGTCTGCAACCCACCGGCATTCTCTTTGGGTCCCTCTATTCATGCTTTCTCCTCGCCCCTTCAGGCAGGCTGAGGGGTGTAAAGGCTCCCCGCTGCTGTTAGCCAGGGCGTTGCACAGTCCCGTATTGCGTTTTCTAAATCCCACTTACACCTTTGTAAATATACCTTTTGTTCAATTCACTTCGATTTATCCAATTTGGGTGTGCCATCTGTTTCCTGCCAGAATCCTGACTAATAGAATGAGTTCCTCTTTGTAAAGCACTTAGAATAATAGCTGGCCCATGAGAAGCACTATGTAAGTATTTGATAGATAAATAAAATAAATGAGATTTAGAAACTTTTTTTTGTAATCGATTTGAACATATCTTTCTGTGTCCTGCTGTACAAAGCAAAATCTTCAGAAATATTTTCCCAGATAAAACTTCTCATCAGTAGAGTTTCTGTGCATGAAATAACCATCGTTTTATTTCTAATCATGTTTGTAGTGCTTTGGTTTATAGAACTCTAAGTAAAATATTATTGAAGTTTTAAAAATTCAATATGAGCCTAGTGGGGAATTTATATAGCTATACTCATTATAATCATCACATACAGTTATTTCCACCTTCTTTTTTATACTTCGTTGTCTCTTCTCTATACACCTTTTGTTCCCCAGGTACAATATTGTCTCCTTTGATGCCTTAAACCAAGTTGGGTGTGAACCTACATTTCTAATCATATGGTTAAATATAACAGTATTTCCCAGTTTCTAAAATTCAAGTGTATCTCTTGAAAACAATAGGCTTGTTACTTTGCATGAAAGACAAGAGGTTTTGCATACTGGGCTCCACTTTCCCCTCCTTCATTTCTTAAATCCAAGATCCTAAGATCCCTCAATTCCCATTTTATTCCAGAATATTTATCTATTCTGTGTACTACTATCCTTTTTTTCAGTCACTTGAACTGGACAGCAGAAGCAGCCAACTTGTTTGAGCTCATGTTTACTTATTTCTTATTCACCCGAGGTTGCCTCCAATTCATCTTAGCAGTAGTATCTCCATTCAATATCTTTAAAATTCCTTTTAAAAATATTTTAAAAAGTTCATTTATTTTTGAGAGAGAGAGACAGACAGAGAGAGAAAGAGAGAGAGAGACAGAGCATGAGTGGGAAGGTGCAGAGAGAGAGGGAGGCACAGAATCCAAAGCAGGCTCCAGACTCTGAACTGTCAGCACAGAGCCCGATGCGGGGCTCAAACTCACAAACTGGAAGATCATGACCTGAGCAGAAGTTGGACGTTTAACCAACTGAGCCACCCAGGTGCCCCAATATTTTTAATTCTATCAGTTCTTAGTATTATGGAGTATAGCTTCCAACAAGTTGCAAAAAAGAGAGTCTGAAACTTTGTGACTTGAGAATATCCTTCTTGTCTACGGCCATACCACCCTGAACGCGCCCGATCTCGTCTGATCTCGGAAGCTAAGCAGGGTCGGGCCTGGTTAGTACTTGGATGGGAGAATATCCTTCTTTTTGCTTTTATACCTGAATGACAACTTGATCAAGTGGCCCAAATCTTTTCCTAAGGGTTCTATAGATGTGACTCCAGCACCCTGCAATACTTGCTACCGTAGAGAAATATGAAAATAGTCTGGTTTTTACCACTTTGATATTAAGCAAAGTTGCTGGGTAGAAGACCATCATACAAAAATCAATTGTGTTTTCTTACTCCAGCAGCCAACCTTTGAAAAAATGTTTTACTTTTAGAAGATACCCTGACAAAGCAATTAATGTCTAAGATATCCAGGAATAAGTTGATGAAAAGTTACTTGAAACTTGATAATAGTTTTTTTGCTACAGTGACAGTTACAGAGGTCCTGTACTAGCAGCCTAAGTGTCACCTGGGATCTTGTTAGCAATGCAAATATTTGGACCCCAACACAGACCTAGTGAATCAGAAACTCCGGGGATGGGGACAGCAATCTACGTTTAATGTGCTCTCTGGGAAATTGTGATGCACAATTTGTGATGCAGGACCAGACTTTGAGAACCACTGTTCTAGACCAACCCTTCAGCATGTGAATATGAATTTATGTACAAGAATGTTCACAGAAGCCTTTTTCTGGTATTAACAAAAAACTGTAACAACCCAAATATTCACGGAAGACAGAGTGAAAAAGTGAACTGCGATGTGTTCCTAGAATACTGTGGAGCAGGGAAAGTGAATGAACAGTGAGGTGCATGCACTTGAAATATTAGAAAACACAACACTGAGTAAAAAATGTAAGTTGCAGAAGAAAGCATATAGTATAATACAATTTATTTAGAGTACAAAAGCATGCAAAATTAAAGCTATATATTGCTTAACAATAAGTGCCCTGATATTAAAAAGTTGAGGTGATGATGAACGTCAATATAGTCATTACTATCAGGAGCGTGTATGGAGAAATATATTTAAGGAAAGGTGAATGGTGGAGTTTAACAGCATTTGGCAAGGTCTTATTTCTTAAACTAAGAGGACATCACACAAATGTTTGCCACATTATTTTATAGTTTTTCTTGATATATGAAAAATTTCAAAATAAATTTGAAATAAAAATTATATCGCATTTTATTTATTTATTTATTTATTTATTTATTTATTTATTATTTGAGAGAGAGAGGGAGAGAGAGGGAGCGTGCACCTGAGTGGGAGAGGGGCAGAAGGAGAGAGAGAGAGGGAATCTTAAGCAGGCTCCACGTTCAGTGTGGGGCCCAACGCAGGGCTCGATCCCACGACCCTAGGATCATGACCTGAGCCAAAATCAAGAATTGGATGCCATCTGAGCCACCCCGGCACCCCACAATTATATTACATTTTAGAAAGAATGCAAACCTTATCTTTCTCTTTGAAAGTTGAAAACTCTGGTGTCCTAATTATAAGTGGGTATGAGAATGTTTCTTATTTTATGCCTTAATTGTTATTTAGTCTGGAATAACTATTTTTAAAGTTTGTTCATTTATTTTTGAGACACAGAGAGAAAGCGGGGGAGGGGCAGAGAGAGAAGGAAAGAGAGAATTCCAAGCAGGCTCCATGCTGTTAGTGCAGAGGCCGATGTGGGGCTTGATCTCATGAGCCGTGAAATCATGACCTGAGCTGAAATCAATACTCAGATGCTTAACTGACTGAGCCACCGGGGCACCCCTAGTTTGGAATAGGTTTACTTTCCTGTGACTTTATTTTTTTTTTTTAAATTTTTTTTTTTCAACGTTTATTTATTTTTTTGGGACAGAGAGAGACAGAGCATGAACGGGGGAGGGGCAGAGAGAGAGGGAGACACAGAATCGGAAACAGGCTCCAGGCTCCAGGCTCTGAGCCATCAGCCCAGAGCCTGACGCGGGGCTCGAACTCCTGGACCGCGAGATCGTGACCTGGCTGAAGTCGGACGCTTAACCGACTGCGCCACCCAGGCGCCCCACTCTCCTGTGACTTTAAATATCTTTTGTGACTTTGCTGATATTTGATATCTGAAGGTCTATTTTTCACACAGTTTGAGTCTCCATGTTATTATCCTTCTGTAGGAATCATCTTTTCTTGAATTTTTCTTTTCTATCAGGTTCCAGAGATATTCCAAATATTTTTCTATCAGGTTCCAAAACCAATTTCGTAGGTTTATCTTTGATTTCTTTGTTGCACTTTCTAGCCTTGTCCATCTCATAAGAATTGTCAACTCATTTACAACAAATTTGAGCCATTTCAATTTTGTTCGGCCATTAAAAAAATCTGTGGCGGACATTAGGTTTACTTCTAAGACAGGGATTCTTAACTAAGATCTATGAAATATCTGAAATCAGATGCAAAATTAATGTTTGGGATTTTCTTTTTTCACCTGGGGAGAAAATCCATAGTTTTGTCAAATTTCTTAAAATGATCTATGACTGAAAAATATTTGATTCTAAGAACTACTCTGTTCTTTTTACACTGAAGAAAATTTGCCTCAAGTCAGTTTTCTGTTAATTTCTACTCTCTCAAATTTTCATTATTTATATTTAAAAATTTTCCTTATTGATAAGAATCTTGTTTTATTTTACAGTTATCCTAACAAAGTATCACAGATCAATTTCCTTCATTTAGATTTTGATTAACATCCATATATTTTTGTTCTGCTGAGAAAAACAAGTAAGGGCTAAATTTTTTTTAATGTTTATTTATTTTTGAGAGACAGAGAGAGAGAGAGAGAGAGAGAGAGGCAGAGCACAAGTGGGGGAGGGGTAGAGAGAGGAGGAGACACAGAATCCAAAGCAGGCTCCAGGCTCGAAGCCATCAGCACAGAACCCGATGCGGGGCTCAAACTCACAGACCGCGAGATCATGACCTGAGCTGAAGTCAGACGCTCAACTGACTGAGCCACCCAGGCACCCCTCACATGCAAAAATTTTAATTCCTGATCATTGTCCTGCTCATTCTGTGAGTCAGGCTGGGATTTCAGGAGCTTGATAAGATACCAGATGTTCTTCATTCCTGTCACACAAAATATCATTAAAAGAACTATAGAAATATTTGTTTGAAAGGGAGAGGTTATTTCTAGGTGGCAGAATTTTGGAAGATGTGTTGGAGAAACTGACATTTGCCCTGAGACTGTAAATAGGTGAGATAGGAGAAAAAAATACTTTAGGATTAAAAAACAAACGAACAAACAAACAAACAAACAAACCAAAAAGGCAGCATAGCAAAGGCAAGGTGCCAGTGAAGTGTGCAAGTATGTTAATCCTTTCAAGGAACCAATTTTTGCTCTTTTTTTTCCTTTTTTCTAATTAATTTGGGCTTACTTCACTCTTATTTATTAAAAAAATTTTTTTTAATGTTTATCTATTTTTGAGAGAGAGAGAGACAGAGTACAAGCAGGGAGGAGCAGACAGAGAGGGAGACAGAGAATCTGAATCAGGCTCCAGGCTCTGAGCTGTCAGCACGGAGCCCGATGTGGGGCTCGAACGCACAAACCATGAGATCATGATCTGAGCTGAAGTCAGACGCTTAACTGGGCCACCCAGGCACCCCACTTAGCTCTTATTTTTATAGGCCAAAGTGTAGATCATTAATCTTATTTCATTCTTCTTTTCTAATAAAAGCATTTTAAGCTACAAATTTCCTTGCAAACAATGCTTTAGCTACAACACACAAATTTTGATATATTTTCACCATCATTTACTTTAAAATATTTTCTAATTCTTCTTATGTTTTCTTTTTAAATCTATGAGTTACATAGAATGTGTTGGGGCGCCTGGGTGGCGCAGTCGGTTAAGCGTCCGACTTCAGCCAGGTCACGATCTCGCGGTCCGTGAGTTCGAGCCCCGCGTCAGGCTCTGGGCTGATGGCTCAGAGCCTGGAACCTGTTTCCGATTCTGTGTCTCCCTCTCTCTCTGCCCCTCCCCCGTTCATGCTCTGTCTCTCTCTGTCCCAAAAATAAATAAACGTTGAAAAAAAAATTAAAAAAAAAAAGAATGTGTTGGTTAATTTTAAAATATCAGAAGGAAAGGATCTAGATGTATTTTTGATATTGAGTTCTAGTTTAATTTCATTGTGGTTGGAGCACATACACTTCAATTTTTAAATATATATTTGGACTTGTATGATCCGCATATGGTCAGCTTTGCTGAATTTTCTATATGTACTTGAAAAATTGTGTATTCTGCTGATATTGAGGATAGCATTCTATAACCATCAACTAGGTCCAGGTGGTTGATAACGTTATTTAAATCACCTATATCTTCATTAATTTTTTTAGTCTAGCTTTTAAAAATCACTTATTGAGAAACTAGAGTTAAAATTTCTAACAATGATTGTGGATTTGTCTATTTTCCCCTTTAACTTGTTAATTTTTTAAAAAATGTATTTTGAGATTCTAAGACACACATATATTGACTATTATTGTCTTCCTGATTTAATATATATGTAATCTATATTTGAATATATACACTCATATGTAATATATATGAAATCTAAAACCACATTTTAGAATATACCCATCTCCCCATGGCATTTGCCATGTATCTTACACATCTACATATACCAAATTTCCTCAGTGTTTTTCTCTCTCATTGTGTCTTCCACATCTTCTCATTATATGTACATTAGATCATATTGTTCCATATGTTCTTGAGGCTCTGCTCATTTTTTTTCCCAGTATATTTTTTTCTAAATATCCTCTACATAGGATTATTTCTATTGATCTTCCTTCGAGCTCTCTGACTCTTCAGCCATCTCCATTTTTGCCAAGCGGATACAATGAAATTTATTTCAGATATTGTATCATTTGGCTTTTGAAGGTCCACTTGGTTCTTTATTATAGTTTGCCATTGAGATTTCATATTTGTTCATTCTTTACAAGCATGTTTCCCTTTACATTCATAAGTGCAGCTATAGTAGCTGATTTAAAATCCTTCTCTGTTCATTCCAGCCACCAACTTATCTCATTGCCAGTCTCCACTGATTGCCTTTTGTCTCACATTTTCTTTTTTCCTTCATGTGCTTAGTATTTTGGATGACATCCAAGAATGTGTGAATGATACGTTGTAGAGCTTCTGGAGTCTGTTGTGTTCCTCCAAAGAGTACTGATTTTTTAAAAGGAGTCAGCTATCTTAGCTGAGCTCCCCCTCTAAACCACCTCCCTTGTAGTTAGCAGCAACAGAAATCTCTACCTAGTTCCTTTAGCCTTAGTGGGGCTGCTTGCGTGCATGGTTGGGGTGCCAGCAATGATTTGTGCAGAGTTTATACACAGAGCTCATTGCTTCCCCTCTTTGGCTCTATTCTTTGCATGGTTCTCTCTCACTTTCCGGTTACTATAATCACCTTGACTCTCTATGTCCTGGCTCTTCCTGCCCGTAAGACTACATGTTTTCTTTCCAAGTTTCAGTCACTCCTATTTGGCATGATTGAATCTTTCTTTCTGGTAAAAACCAGTACCAATGGGAAACTTGCCCATTGTTGCTGCCTTCTTCCAAATGCAGACTCCACTCTTGTGTTCGCCTGCTTGGCTGCTCTCTAGTGCCTTTGGACAGCTGCTTTTTATATTTTGTCCAGATTTATAGCTGTTATGTGCAGGAGGATTACCAGAAGCCAGAAACCTGTTCCATTTCTTTGAGTTTGCTTGTATCTCATGGGTCGTTTTTTCTTCTTTATTATTTATCACTTTCCCCCCACCTGGGCCCCAGGGTAGCTCTTCAGGTGCCCAAAGTATCAGAGTCTTTTCTGAAATAGTTCCAACAGGCCTCATCTTTCTAGTTCCAGAGGCTCAAAGCAAATCCAGGGGGCCATAAGGGATAAGGATAAGCTATCAATGACCTTGTCTTAGACCACACTTTAGCATTTTCTTTAGAGCAGCATAATCTGTAGACCTGAAGCTGCTTATTGAACTCTGCAAATATTTACTGAGTGTCTATAAGGTGCCAGGCTCTGCTTTTGGCCTTTTGGATACATTGATAAACAAAACAGCCAAAGAATCCCTACCCTTGGGGGAGTAACATTATGAACAGGGACACAGACCATAGACGTAGACATAATAAATAAGCAGGATGGTACGTTAGAAGGTGGTAATTGGCCACCCTAGTTCTCTCCCCCAAAGCAGTTTTGTCTTTTGGGAATCACAATCATTTCAACATCTTCATTTCCCTCAACTTTACCGCCTTTTTGAGTTGTTTTCCCCGAACTAAGAATTAGGCGGTGATCCCTGAGTACTCCTTTAGCTCCTGTAGTGACTCCATTTCACCACTGGGTGGGAAAAAAGGAAAGGAGCTGGAGAGTGATTGCGGAGGCATGGAAGGCAAAGGGAAGCCTGTTGTTCAGTTATTGCTAAGTTCACCCGAATCTCACTCTCCCTGTGACTGCCCTTTTACCTTTAGTGCGAAGGTCACACAATCAGGTAGAGCAGTTTCATCACCACGTGGTTGTTTGGTGCCTAGAAACTGAGAAAGATTTTTTTTTTTGGCACAGGATTTTACATGTGTGTGTGTTTATGAATATATATTTTATTTTCATGAATACCGATTTTTTCATTTTTTTGACCTATATTATATATGTGTGTGTATACGTGCATGCATATTCTCCTTGCATTAGTACCTATATATGTATCTTTTTCATATTTATTATATGTGGTTAAATATGTGTTTCATATTTATTATATGTGTATTTATTATATATATTATATATATAATATTGTATATATTATATATGTGTATATATTATATATGTATTTATTATATATATTATATGTGTATTTATTATATATTATATATGTATATATACACATATATATGTATTTATTATATATATTTATTAATATATATTAAATATATGTATTTATTATATATATGTATTTATTATATATATATTTATTATATATATTTGTAATATACAATATATGTATTACATTGTATTATGTTGTGAGCCTTCAATAAGCCAGTTAAAAAAATTTTTTTTTATTACGTTTCTTTATTTTTGAGAGGCAGAGAGAGACAGAGCATGAGCAGGGGAGGGGCAGAGACAGAGAGGGAGACACAGAATCCGAAGCAGGCTCCAGGCTCTGAGCTGTCAGCCCAGAGCCCAACGCGGGGCTCGAACCCACAAACCGTGAGATCGTGACCTGAGCCGAAGTCGGACACTCAACCGACTGAGCCACCCAGGCACCCCAAGCCAGTTTTTAACTCTTTTTGAGGGATGGTGCTTTGTGGATGGTGATTTTGCCCATATATTCACCATCATCCTCATCATTGCTCATATTTAGCTATCTTACCATGTTTTAGGTTCTGTGCTAGTACTTTGGGGTACGTAATACTCACAATCACCCTATGAAGGAGACACTACCATTACTCCCATTTTCTAGATGAGGAAACTGAGGTGTAGAGAGGTTAACTTCCCTAAGTCGGAACTAGGATTTTTGTCAGTTTTGGCTGACAAAGCCGTTATTTTTAACCAGAAGTAGCAAACCCTTTCTTTTTTTTTTTTTTAATTTTTTTTTTTTCAACGTTTATTTATTTTTGGGACAGAGAGAGACAGAGCATGAACGGGGGAGGGGCAGAGAGAGAGGGAGACACAGAATCGGAAACAGGCTCCAGGCTCCGAGCCATCAGCCCAGAGCCTGACGCGGGGCTCGAACTCACGGACCGCGAGATCGTGACCTGGCTGAAGTCGGACGCTCAACCGACTGCGCCACCCAGGCGCCCCGCAAACGCTTTCTGAAAAGGGCCACATAGTAAATATTTTAGGCTCTGTGGGCCATATAATCTCGCAACTGCTCAACTCCGCTCTTGTTGTGTGAAAGCAGTTAGAGACGACGTACAAACAAATGGGTATGGCTCTCTTCTGATAAAAACTTGGTGAAAGTAGCTGGTGGGCAGGATTTGGCTTCTGGGCCAGAGCTCACCTGTCCTTAATCTTATCCACCAGGTTCCACTGCCTTTGTGACGGCAAAGATTCGGTCGAAAACTGAAGTTCCTCCTTTTTCCTGCATCACAACAGTGTTCGTCAAAGGCATGTCACCTGACTCCTCTGGGCCTCAATTCCTTAGTTCCTTGTAGAAACAGCAAACTTTGGCAGACGGTGCAACCCTGAAACCTATAATTCCGGGTTTTCAAGAATGGAGCTCAGCTACGAGGGGTGGATAGAGCCACCTGCAGCCGATGGGTGGGTAAGTCAGCAATTCTGATGTTTAGGGCGCTCTGAAAGTTAGTTTGCAGCAGGGGCAATGCTGGGCACTTGTCACAGCTTATTTCACGCACATTTCCTCTGTGCGGGTGCGTTGGTACTCTGGGGCTGGATGCCAATACCCACATGGGGACGGGCGAGGGCCTTTCACGACAATACCTGATCTGGGAACCTGACAGGTCCAGAAACAAGATATTGTTAGTATGTCCAGCAATGATGAAGTCAGCTACTAAACTAATCAGCCCTTTTCTCTGATGTATAGGCCAGAGTGTCAATTTATTAACTCATGTGGGAGTGCACACCCAACGGGGGAGGAAAGTTGGTTCGACAAGCATTTCTTGAACACCCGACATATGCTAAGGCCTGGGGAACAGAGAAAGGAAAGACAACATGGCCTTCGCCTAAAGGAACTTTCTGACCAGTCCCTGCATGCCTCTGAAGGATATGAGGAGTGCTGGGTAGAGATGGGTCAGGGGCCATCCGAGAGTGGGTTGCACCCCAATAGGGACCTACCCTTGAGGAGCATTCATCTAGAGTCTACCTATAGGAAAGAAAGGCACTTAAACGGGCTCCCCAGGCGACTGTCAGCCCTTGCTTGGCCCCAGCTCCTTTGGAGACCTTGGGCAATAATAAGAACTCATATATACTGAACACTTACAATGCACCTGGTACTGTGAGCTAAGTACCTTACACCCGTGACCTCACAAACCGAATCTGAATTCCCAAGCGTGATGGGGTAGGCTTCCCATGATGCAGCCCCGACATAAGGTTCTGTTTTCTCTGCTCTACACGCACCCTAATCTGAAGTCAGAACGCATTACTTTATATTGCTTTTATTTCCAGCTTTACCCCACACAATCTTTTCCACCTGGGTTGCCTTTTCCAACTGAGTCTGCCATGACGTTGGCCATCCTTCTGAGCCCAGCTTGCATTTTAACCCTTCCTTGAAAATTTTCCTTGGTGGGGACCCCTCTTATGAACACCAATGAAACTTTGTACCTCACTCAGTAACATTTAAATGATTACAAAAATAAGACCTTGCTCATTGTAAACAACTGAAACAATAATGGCAAAACTTTTGCAAGCATGTTACAAATCCTCGTCTGACTTCAAGTTCCTTAGGGACAAGGACTATGTTTTAGTTATCTTTATATACCCTGACAATCTTTTGGAATGCCTACCGACCCCACGCTTGATTCGTAATAAGAACTAAGTAAATATTTATTTGAATGATGACTCCTATGCTTCGGACTTTTATAGCTAAACCGAGAGATGATTTTCCAAACTTAGGTGAGATTTATGGTCAATGGGGTTATTAACATGTCTTTACCCCTCATATTATAATACTTCTTCTTTAAAAATTTACTAATAAAATCGTTTTATCACTAGATTAATGAAATGCCTTGCTTTCTGGGAGCATGGGCCAAATTCATCTCTGATCATCTGTTATTGCTGGAAATTCTATTGCCTCTATCTCCAGACCACTTCAGAGATGAATTATTTAATTCAGGTTGTTCACCTTTCAAAAGTTCCTCAGGTATCTGCGAGGATTTGTGAGTGAAAATATTCTTGGGTTATAGGTCTTTGCTTCATTGAAAATTGACTGCACATTTTTATCATTAAATCATGAGCATCACAGATGACTTTCACATTTATGCTGAAGGCATGTTTCTCATTAGGCTAAAGCTTTTCAGTCTGTACAATTAATGGTTCATAGCACACTAGGGAACATTTATTAATTTTCATTTTACTTGATTTTTGAAGGTTATGGGGGTTAAGGGTCCTAACTTGGAGTTACTGAAATTTTAAAAGGTATAAATAGGTAAATATTACGGTTCCTAGAAAAGTGAGACTTTTTTTCTTTTAAGTATGTGATTAATATGACTAATAAAAATGTCGTCAACCTTCCCTGCTAGGGTCACACAGTTAGAAAGACATTTCGTATATATGCCCGTGGTTTGCCTTCTGTGTCGAAAAGGATATTTTAAGGGAAGGCTTAAGATAAGAAAATTGTTTTTAAAAGTAGATTCTTGATGCTTTGTTGGTCTTCTACAGTAATTCTAAATGAAATATAGCACCTCCCTATGCATTTACTAAAGATTTCTCTTGACTTCATTTGGTGGCTTATGTCAGTATCTGAGATGCCAGGATTCTTTCTCTCCTGTCAGGTCACTTGACATGGCTACTATTCTTGTGGAAGGCTGCAGTTCTGTAAAGCAGCTCTCCTTCCTCCACTGCTGTGGATACATTACTTATTTACATTTCAACTTAGTTTCATTCATAAGCCACTGTCCTGAGTAGTTATTTCCTCTTACTTATAGTTCATGGTGTTGGTTATATGCAGTAAAATATTTAATTCTGGCATATGTCAAACAGTAGGTTTTAAACACTTCTAGTGAGATTTGATTTACACAGCACACAGTCTGCCCATTTAAAATGCACGACCCAGGGGCTTTTAGTCAATTCACAGACTTGTGCAACCGTTACCACGGTCTAATTTTAAAACATTTTCATTACCCCCCAAAGAAATCCTGTGTTCACTGGCAGTCACTCCTTGTTTTCTCCACCCCATGGGAGCCCTAGGCAACCATTAATCTATTTTTTGTCTCCATAGATTATGTGGTATTTTTTAAAATAATTAAAAAAAATTCTAATGTTAATTTTTGAGAGAGAGGGAGACAGAGTGGGAATAGGGGAGTGGCAGAGAGAGAGGGAGACACAGAACCCGAAGCAGGTTCCAGGCCGTGAGCTGTCAGCACAGAGCCCAACATGGGGCTTGAACTCACAAACCATGAGATCATACCTGAGCTGAAGTCAGACGCTTATCCGACTGAGCAACCCAGGCACCCCTGTGGTATTTTATTTTTTAACAACTTTTAATTATCTAAAAATTTTGGTGATTTTAAGACATTATTAAAGCCAATGCATTCAATACAATCCTCAGCTAATGGTAGTTTTTCTTTATTTTCTTATCAATTTCATCTTTGAAACAAAGCATCTATCTGGTTTGCAATATTTCAGATCGGTTGGTAGTATTGTGTTTACCTGTGCTGCCCTTCTTGGTTGGTACTACACAAGTTCTAGATCTATACCTACACCAGTGTAGGCATGCTAAGTTAGAAAAATGGTGAATACTGGGGCTCCTGGGTGGCTCAGTCGGTTACACGTCTGACTTCAGCTCAGGTCATGATCTCATAATTTGTGGGTTCGAGCCCCACGTGGGGCTCTGTGCTGATGGCTCAAAGCCTGGAGCCTGCTTCGGATTCTGTGTCTCCCTCTCTCTCTGCCCCTCCCTTGCTCACACTCTGTCTCTCTCTTTCTCTCTCTCAAGAATAAATAAACATTAAAAAAATAAATGAAAAAAAATGACAAATACTTAAATGGTTAGCACGAAGCGCTCAGAGAAGAATATCTCAAACTACTGTATTTTTCTTCCTTTTCATTCTCCAGTTCCTTCTCAACACACACACACACACACACACACACACACACGAGTAGCCATGGTCACATACGGTGGAAGACGCTAGTGACTGTATGCAGGGACAGCCACAAGTAGCCACGCACATCAAGTATTGATATATTCTTATGCATGCTATAAAAATAGCAAGTGTTGTGTATGTTGATTACATATACATCTGGTTCGTTTCTAAATCATAGTGGGAGTCACAGAACATTCTCTAGAGGTTAGAAGTGCTAATGCAGAAAGCAGAAATGCATAGAAGAGTATTCTAGGTCAAAGCCGGTTTCTACTGATTTTATTCATGGCATTATCAGAAAACCTAGAGGTCATTCATCTATTCGCTCATTCTTGCAACACCTATTTATGGATCAAAGACAATGTAAAGGGCAGAGTGCAAGGCCCAAAGTAATAACGAACACCTAAGATTCAGCTTTCTTGGGGAGCATTGCCCAAACTCAGCACATGAAAGCGTGGGCTGTCTTCTCAGAAGGAGAGAGCTCAATGAATCGTGCATCTTCTCCTTTTTTCTTGAAAAACTGCAGCCTTACGTGTGTCAGCAAAATTCAACATAATTGGGGTATACCCATCTTTTTAGGTGAATTAGGCCTTCGCCGACAGATTGCCCATTTTGTTCTAAAATTCAACAAACTCTTGGAAAATCTCATTCCTATACAATCTTTGGATGTGTCATTTGCCATTTATATCTGACGGCCTGAAGCAAAAAGAAAAAAAGTTATAAAAAGGTATTAACGCGAGTAGATAATAAAGCTGCATTCTATAAATCTATAGCAGCTTACAGTAATCATTAAAGCATGCAAAAGTCTCTCATCTGTACAAAAATATGCAGTGCACAGAATGTCTGCTAAGGTGCATGACAAGTCAGAGTTAAATATATATTAATAAATGAATTAGCTTCATAAATAATAGCCATAATGACATTTTAGGAGACAATAAGTCTGAGGATTGTCAGAAAACGGTTGATGTATGAGTTTCACGTCTCAGTGATTCTTCAAAATGAATAGGCTTTGCGAGATAGTTCAGACCCGCGACCAGCCTATTTCCTTGAATAATTTACTTGTTGTCAATTTGTACAGCCACATTACACATGCAAATTGTGCTGCCTGTGCAAACAGCACTTGGAGATGATAAAAACAAATTTACGAAGGCTATAGAAGAAGGATTTATTTCACTTTCTCACCCAGGTCAAGCAATACATGTATCTGACGATTGTGTGTACCCAATTTTGTTGTAATTATATCAGCAAATTATTCCTTATAATCTTATTATTTTTAGCAGTCTCCTTGTGCTTGGGATAATTAGCTTTCTTCACTCAGTGTAAAAACAATTCAACTTGCCAGCCAGGCAGGGCATAGCTCCATTATCTGTTTTGGGTTTAAATTTATTCCCTATATTCTTGGACACTTTGTGTAAATTAAAAATTTCATAGTCCCTAATACTGTACACGCTGTTCATTCAGTGATGAATTAAGGCCCCTAAACCTCTCCGTTTGCTATTAGATATCTCACCCACTTTATATGTTAATCTGTGCTAATGAATTCCACAACCCCTAGCCACAGCGAGATGACTAAAATTATTACCACTTACAGAGATATGCCTTTTTCATTTAAAGTTCAATTCAAATTGCTCCCATAAACAGTGTGCCACACAAAGATACCTCCTATAAAGGAGAGTTACTTACCTATAAGTAGAGTTCTCTGAAGGTAGTATTATCTTGGGATGCACATTCCTAGGTCACGTGCCCTCAGGTCTCCCGTGTGGGGGGAGAGAATTCATGGCTGATAGGTAAGACTTTCTTTCCTTGGGGCACTTCATTAGCTCTGTGGCCTATATTCCTGAGGGTTCTTTGTGCCACACCCCTTCACACAACCAATCCCTTCTTAGCGGAGCGTGCCCCAAGCCAAGTTGTAGGCCGCTCTAACTCCCGGAAGGGAGTCGAAGGACTGGTTACCTACCGGGAACAGTGGCTGATGGTCAGGAAGCACGTTTTCTTCTGTCTTCACAGATGAGACCTGTAAAACAATGTGCCTGGGAAGTGGGTAAACGTCTCGTTTTTTTAAGCATATAATATGGAATTTTAGATCTACATTTTCTATATTTCCGGTTTATATAAACAACATCTTTTTTTTTTTTTTTTTTTTTTTTTTTTGCAGAAATAACACATTTTTCATTAGGGAAGAATTAGAGAGTCTAAACCAGAGAGTAAAAATCACACACATGCCCGCCGATAGTCCCACCATCCAGGTACAGCCACAGCCAGTGCCTAGCGTTTGTTTTTCACAGACTTGAGGACTTCCATACCCTCTAGAGGGCAACAGAATCACTAGTCTCATCCCATTCCTCTTCAACCCATTCCAACAGAGGTTCCGGGACAGGCGCCTGCTCCATTTGCCCCGGGCTCTGACTTAACCCATTTTAAGAATGTTATTTGCTGTCTTCCTGTAAAGTTGAGTCGTTCCCAGAATTTCAGGTTGCTGAACGCCCCGCTCCTTCCAGCCCTTTCTCCTCGACAGGACATTGAAGCAAGTTCTCATCCTGCTTTAGCTCTAAGGTGCCCTTGGTGATTTCCACCTTCCAAAATAACCTTTCCCGAACAGCACCGCAAGGCCCGAGAGTGGCATCAGGCACAGTCTGAGGCTGGGGCTTGTGCCAGACTGCACAGTGTGGCACTGCTGTGTGTACTTTGTATACTAGGTAGACCTGTGTCCTGATTTGTAGGACACGAGTAGTGTCCCATTGGTATGGGTGCCACTCCACGTTCATTGCTGCCTCCGCACTTGAGCCTTACAAGGAAGCAGGCGGAGCAGGTGCCTATTTCAGAGGTGAGAACGTCTAAGGTCTAACCGAGACGGTGAAGCAACCGAGATGGTGAATCTAAGAAAATAATTAGTGCTCGGGTCCATGTGACACCTAGAGCAGAGTGGTCCCCCCCTTTTTAAAAAAAAAATTTTTTTTGATGTTTATATATTTTTTGACAGAGAGACAGAGCATGAGCGGGGGAAGGGCAGAGACAGAGGGAGACACAGCATCCGAAGCCAGCTCCAGGCTCTGAGCTGTCAGCACAGAGCCCGCCGCGGGGCTCGAACTCACGGACCGTGAGATCATGACCTGAGCTGAAGTTGGACGCTTAACCAGCTGAGTCACCCAGGCGCCCCGAATGTAATGCTTTTTGCATGTAGTTGTGATCCTTTCATCCTCATCCAAAGGTAGATCTTGGGAAGTCTTTTTGGTTAGAAATTCAGAGCTTCATACGTTATTTTATTTTGAGGTGCCTTAATTATTTATTACCTTGAGAAGGCTATTTACTTAAAGCAAATACAGTGTTTTGCTTCAGGAGAGCGTGTAAGAGTCTACTTTTTATAGTATCCTCTGCTTAAAAGTCAAAACCACTTCTTGAGAATGAGATGTTTCAGTCCACAGTTAGGAAAGTACTCACGGATTAACTTAATTCAGTATCACACCCGGATGTAGCATGATCCGGACTCAATCCGAACCCTGCCTCACTCTGTTTGCTCTTCTCTTTTACCAAGGGGTCGCTCACAGCATTACACACCCACGCAGGTAGGATGGCATGTCACCTGTGACATTCAGTGTGGGAGGAGCATCAACCGAGAGGAACAATTTAATGCGTCATTTAAAACTCTGAAGTTATCACGTGAATGATAGGTTGGGCAGCCCGTGGTTAACGTGAGTTAATATTTGGCAGAGCTGGATGTACAGCTCCTAACATCTAATCTCACACAAAGTGTAATATGTTCTTTCGTTAGTAAAAACCAAATGTACTTTAATTCAGCATCTTCTCTGGAACACGGGGTATGCACCTAATTGTCTCATCTTACTTATGCATCACAAATATGAGTTTGGCTTTAGGGAGACCAAGCCCAGGAAAACGTGAAGGAGGCGAGTTTGGTGTCCTGTGCCTCAACCTTCCCCAGGAGTGTCCCCTCACACCCTCCTCCCCTTGGCAATGCCCCTTCCTCCTGGGAGCCCTGTGGTCTGCTAGTCCTCCTTCTCCTGTTAAAGCCCCCTGTCCTGACACCAGCTGGTCCTTCAGTCACAAAACAGTGCTATTAACTAATAAAGCTTCCTGTGTTTTTATTCCCACGATTACCTTTATCTTGAGTGGCATAAATTCCAGGCAAAAATATTTAGAGGTCAGGTCGATGTTCCCAGTGACTATCAAATACTGTGACTTAGATCCAAGTTCTTGGTTATTAGGGATACTTTACTTGTAGAATTGTTGGATGACCTGTGGAAGATCTGGTTCCTTTTCTGGTCCATATGATGACTTATTCTCTCTCTCTCTCTCTCTCTCTCTCTCTCTCTCGTCTCTCTCTCTTTTTTTGGAATAGTTTACTCATATACACAATGAGGGTAACAAAGAAATCTCTCTCGCAGGTTTGCTGTGATGATTCCATTAGTCACTGTGTTTAAAAAGTAGTTGGAATGGTGCTGGCATTTAGCAAGTATGTTGTTAATTTTTAAGATATTCGTGTTCCCTTCCTCTTTCTCCTCCTCCTCTTCCTGGAGGAGGTAACCATGGCATAGAAGAAAACGCTCTAGGTGGGAAATCAGGTGATCCTGAGCTCGGATCTGGATTCTGCTATGTGGTGGTGGGCACCTAGCCTTTCTGGACTTTAATTTCCTTTAGTATAAAATAGGGATAATCAAGTATCTCATCTTGTTATACTAAGTGAAAGAATGCATACATTGTGCTTAACAAGGTGTTTTGCATTAAGGAATTATTGCTGTTGATGCTAATAAAGGCAAAAGACACACAAATATTTGAAGTCAATAGCACAGTTTTAAAATATTAAATTACCTCTTACAGTCTCTCTCTTTTTTAAAGTTTATTTATTTATTTTTGAGAGAGAGAGAGAGAGAGAGAGAGAGAGAGAGAGAACACACGGGAGAAGGGCAGAGAGGGAGGGAGAGAGAGAATCCCAGCAGGCTCCAGGCTGTCAGCACTACTACTGACCCTACTGAGCCCTATGAGGGGCTTGATCTCACCAACTGTGAGATCATGACCTGAGCCAAAATCAAGAGTCAGATGCCCGATTGACTGAGCCACCCAGGCGCCCTGCCTCTTACAGTCTCCTAACATGATGTCAGCCTGTTTGCCCTTAACAGTTTCTAGGCTTATGGACCATAAATACCAACTCCTTTATGTGAATATTTCCCCACTATCCAAAACAAACAAACAACAAAAAACCACAAGAGTGTCATTTGGGAAAAGCATTCCAATGAAGGACCAAGGAGGTGCTAGTGAGTAGGATGTTCCCATAAAGAAACTTTACAATATGGGTAAGGAAGAAGTATACGTTTATAAGAATTCAGTGACCAAAAAAAGTAGAAACAAAGTATAGAAATTCTGTGTTTTAAGCAAAATTATGGAGAAAGTTCCTTGAGCTTCTTTTTAACTAAAAAATTTGAAAATGTTGAGTCCCATGGTCACTTCTAAGCTTCTGACACCACTTGCTAAAGCCCTGGCCAAGGAAACTCTTGCCACTTTTTCTGGGAGGGAAGTCCTGCCTTTGGTAACTTACCATGCAAGACTTTTCCTGCCTCTCAGGACACATTCTTCAACCAGTCAAAGGGATGCTGCAACTACTATATTCAAAGGAAAAGCAATTTTAATTTTATACGATAGGTTTTCGCAAAGCTATGTATAATTCCAGTACAAGGAGAAGAATACGAAAGTAGCGACAGGATTGGAATAAAACAGTGGAAAGGAATGAAGGGCCCCTCTCTTGAGCATCTAGTGTAAGTGAAAAGAGGGAGAAGTTCTGGAATGAAAATGACCAGTTTAGAACTGCGTGCTTTCATGGAAAAATCTATAAACCCCAAGTCTTCCCACTCCTACTGATTCCCACATACATAAGAATAATATTGGGACTACAGATAAATAAGTAAGCAAGCAAGTAAATAAGTAAACAAATAAATAAATAAAATCTTGGGGGGGGGAAATTAGAAAACTCTGAAAATTGTTTTTTCTCTCAGCATCTTTAAAGCTCCATTACCATTTATGATTATATTAAAATATAATATGTCAGCTCATTGCCTTTATGTAGGCAAAACAGAACCGAAAGCATAAACCAAACTCACATGATAACTGTCCTCTATAATCTGGTTCTAGCTGTTTCTATGAAACTCCCTGGGTTTCACTTCCTCCTTCCTTACATAAAATCTGGGGCCAAATCCTGTACTTTTGTAACCTCTTTTTCTATTTTTCTGGAGTCTATAGCTGAAACAGAAAACACAGTTTTTTGTTTGTTTGTTTGTTTGTTTTCGCATCTAGTGCTATTGCAAGTACCTGTCACATGGGTCACTGCGCAGCCTGGTCACCCGCGTCCCTGTGCCAGCCTGCTCAGTTCCATCAACCCGTCTTTAAGGCCCTCCACGGTTTGATCGCCTAACTTTCCCATTTTTTTCTGATGATGAAACTGAGGTTCAGGTTTAGGAAGTTAGGAAGTTGAACATCGTCACGTGTATCCTTGTGACTGCAAAGTCCAAAGTCTTACAGTTAAACCATATTACTCCTTCCTAAGCGTGACCTAAATTTCCCAAATTTCCCTAAAATGAATTTCCCTACCAGATATACCTATTAAGTTCTTTACACCCTCCCAAGGCCAGCCTATCGCCTTCCTTTACCAAGAAACTGTCCTGCAGTCCCTATGTGATTTCGTTGCCCCCTACTTATTGTACTCAAAGCACTTTGTTCTAATCTCAAAATAGCACTTACCATTGTCTGCTTCGTATTAAGGTTATTTACATCTGTCCGTCTCCCCACTAGCTTTGGGATTCTTGGATGGCAGGGACCATGTCTTATCTGTCTTATGCAATTATCCTTCCCTTTCATCCTAAAACAGTCAGTATTTCCCACAGTGCTTTGCATCTAACAGATATTAAATCAGTGTTGGATAAATTAAATTAAAACTCCAGTTTAAAATAGAAGAAAGTGGGGCTCTGTGTTTTTGAAAGAAATTTCAGCATTTTTTTTTTCAGTTCCAAAGGCAATTTTCCAAAGGCGAATTGTAAAATAGCAATTATTAACTAAATGTTCCTGTGTGAAATAATTTTTCTCAACAAGAATATATTTTGTATACATTCTGAATGTATTCTGTATAGGTAAGGGAAAATGTATGCTATATTTACTCATTATTCATCATTTCAATGTTTACGAAGGGCCCACTGTATACCACCTTAGGGCAATGCAGCTGTTGAGGCCGTGCCAAGTAAAAAGTATCAGCCCTTGATCTTAACGAGTATAACCTAAAATGAATAAAGTCTAACAACAGTAAGATTCCACGGAAAAACAAGGATGTTTAAGAACATATGTACCTATCTGAATTAGAAACGCTTCCACTCCCAGTCATAGCCAAGCAAGCTCTGTCTGACCAATCTTTCCACTGATAATACCTCTAGACTCTGGAAGAAGCAAGATACCTTCTTGAAGGCCCTAGAGAGTGAATGAAAGCAGTCAGATACTGGAGAGGTTGGTTACTTGGCAGAAAAACATTTCAAGGGATGAGTTTAGCATTGTCTTACTGCTCTGATTCTGAGGAAAGGCCATAGTTAGCACGGTGTAGAAAAGGTAGATATTGGACAGAAATCTGGTCTTACTGGGGAAACGGTTTAGGTCAATCATAGCTGCGAGAAAACAAAAGGGAATCTTGAAAACAAGAGTGATAGAGAGGGTGAGCCTAAATTCTACATTTAAACTATGCCCAAATCTCTGGATGACCCTTGAACTGCTCCGGTGAAGGACGGACTCCAAGCAGCCCAAGGCTAAAATAACTGAGCTTATATTTGGGCTTCCACCTACCTTGGGGAGACAGAGCTTGTGCTCTGGGCTCAGCCAATTAACTGCCTGCTTTAAGAAAATTGTGTTCTTTGGGGGCACAGAATAGGATCTGGAGTTTCTACAACATATCATTCACAATTTCCAGGATGAAATCCAAAATTTCTTATTATATAGAGAAACAGGAAAGCACGAGCCATTTCAAGAGCAAGGACACTCAGTGGAAACTAATCCTGAGATGACCCATGTTGGAATAAAGAAATAAGAATTTTAAAATAGTTATACTTAAGGGCTGAAAGGAAAATACAGCAAATGAAAACATGGGATACATCAGTCAGGAGATACAAACTCTAAAAAAGAACTAAATACAAATTTTGGAACTGTAAAATAAAATACATAAAATAAAAATTTTGCTGCATGGCTTAACAACAGCATGGGTATGACTTAAAAGAACATCAGACAACCTAAAGATACACCATTAAAAATGATATAATCTGAAGAATAGAGGGAAAAATTATAATAAATGATCAGAACCTCAGGGTCCTGCAGGACAATAACAAAATGAGGAGTGGAATGAGAGGATGGGTGATAAAAAAGTATTTGAAGAAATAATGGCTAAAAACTCTCCAAATTTGATTAAAGACATGATTTTTCTAGTTCAAGAAGTTCAGCCAGCTCCAAGCAAAATATGCAAAATATAAACTGCACGTTTAGAAACATTAATGTCAAACTGTTGAAAACTAAAGATAAAGAGGCAATCTTTCAAGCAGCTGAGAAAAGTGACACATTTCATACTGGGGAACAATAATTTGATGGACCTCTAACATCTCATCAGAAACAACAGAAACTAACAGCAGCAGAGGCACAGCTTTAAAATGATGAAAGAAAAAATCTAGCAAAAAATATCCTTTAAAAATGAAAGTGGATTCTACTTCCACCCAGATTGTAGCAACTGGAAAGAACATCATTTGTACTCTAAAAAATAAGAAAGTGCTCCGAAGACTAAGTTTTCAGGCAAACAAGTAGCTGGAGGTCAAAGGAATGACAGAGGCATTAGGGAGGCATGAAATGGAATCACGGGCTCGCCTGAAAAAAGAACAGAGAAAAGCACAGAAGGAACAAAGAAAATGTGGAACAAAGAGAACATAACTAGAAAGATAGCAGGTTTACATCTGACCATGTGACTATTACACTAAATGTAAACATTCCAATTATGATTAAAAGACAGAGATTGATAGGATAAAGAAGAAAGACCCAAGTATAGCTTGTCTATAAGAAACACACTTTAAATGTAAATGCATCAGTGTTTTAAGAATAAAATAATGGTAAAAGATGCCTTGAGAATACTACTATAAAAAAAAAAACTAGAGTGGCTATATAAATGTCAAGCAAAGTGGACTTTATGATGAAGAGTTTTGCTGAGAATAAAGAGAGCTGTTACATAATGACAAAGAGGTCATAAAGAAGTCTTAAAAACTCAGATATATATGCACCTAAAACTAGCTTCAAATACCAGAAGCAAACTGGTATAAATGAAAGGAAAAATAGGCATATCCACAATAACAGTTGGAGATTTCAGCTTTCCTCTTCAATAATTAATTGAACAAGTAGAAAATCAATAAGGAAGTAGAAAACGTAAACAGTATCCACCAACTTGATTTAATTGACACTTATGGGACACTTCACACAACAGAAAAATCCACATTCTTCTCAAGTGTGTGATCAAAATTAAAAAAAAATTGTTTTTAATGTTTATTTATTTTTAAGAGAGACAGAGAGTGACATAGAGTGTGAGTGGGGGAGGGACAGAGAGAGAGGGAGACAGAGAATCTGAAGTAGCCTCCGGGCTCTGAACTGTCAGCACAGAGCCTGATGCAGGACTTGAACTCATCAGCTGTGAGATCATGACCTGAGCCAAAGTCAGACACTTACCTGACTAACCCCCCCAGGCACCCTGCGTGATCAAAATTTTTAAACTGCATTTCTGTTTAATAGAAATGAACAGTTGGAAATTGAAATTGGAAACAGTCCCATGTACAATATAGCAGAAAAACCATGAAATACTTGGGCAAAATCTATAATATGTACATGACTTACAGGCTGAAAACCACAAAATATTCATGAGAGATGTTAAAGAAAACCTAAATAAATCAGGAGATAAATTGCTCACGGGTTCGAAGACTCAATAACATTAAGGAGTCCGTTCCCTCCAAACTGATCTATGGATTCAATGCATTCTCAATCAAATCCCCAGCAGTATATACACATATCTTATAGAAGTTAAAAAACTAATTCTAAAATTTGTATGAAAAAGTGAACAACTAGATAGCCAAAACAATTTTGGGGAAAAAAAAGAATATGGTTGGGAGACTTGCATTACCCAGTTTCAAAACTCACTGTAAAGCCACTGTTATTAAGACAGTGTGTTATTAGAGAAAGTATGTATGTATAGACCAATGGGACAGAATTGAGTACAGTACATAAATACGATCAATTTGATTTTCAGAAAAAGTACAGAGGCAATTCAGTGGATGAAATAGTTTCAACAAATTGCCAAAATATAAACCTTGATTTATATTTTGGACCATATGCATAACTAACTTAAACTGGATCACAGATATAAAGTCTAAAACTGTAAACGTATCTAGAATAGAATAGAGGAAAAATATCTTTGCGACCTTGGGTAAGGCCAATATTTCTTAGACACAACACAAAAAAAGCACAAGCTTTTTGTTTTTAAAGAAACGTAATTCCTTTATGTAATCAATGAAGTAAACTATATTAAAATTGAAAACTTTTGCTCTTTAAAAGACACCGTTAAGAAAATCAAAAGACAAGTCACAGACATCACTAGTCATTAGGAAAATTAAAATTAATACCGCAATGAGATATCGCTATACACCTGTTAGAGTGGCTACATGTTTTTATTGTCCCTGACAAGAATGTGGAGCAATTGGGACTTCCATACATTGCTGATGGGAATGAACAATGGCATAACCACTTTGGAAACACAATTGGCAGTTTCTTATGTAGTTAAACTTACCATGCAACCCAGCAATCCCCCTCCTCAGTCTGGGCTCAAGAAAAATGAAACCCTTTCTTCACACAGGAACCTACATGAGAGTATTTTTAGCATCTTTGTTTATAATTTATAATTGCTAAATACGGAAAATAATCAAAGAACCCCCAACGGGTGAATGAATAAACTGTTATAGCTCCTAAATGGAATACTACCCAACAATGAAAAGGAACAAACTGGGGCGCCTAGGTGGCTCAGTCGGTTAAGCTCCTGACTCTTGATTTCAGCTCAGGTCATGATCTCATGGCTTGTGAGCTCGAGCCCTGCATTCAGCTCTGCCCTATCAGTGGGATATTTTCTCTCTCTCTCCCTCTCTCTCTCTCTCTCTCTCTCTCTCTCCCCACCCCTCCCCCACTTGCGCAGACACACACACTCTCTCTCAGAATAAATAAGCAAACATTAAAAGCAAAAAGGAACAAACTGCTGATACATTCAAAATGAATGATCCTCAAATGCGTGATGGTATGTGAAACGGGCCATGCTCAAAGGGCTACATGCTATTTGATTTCACTTACGTGGCTTCGCTCTGGAAAAGGCAAAACTGTGAGGACAGAAAACATCTCAGTGTTTTTCAGGACTGCGAGTGGGAGGATGGTTCACTGCAAAGGGGCATAGAGGAACTTGGGTGATGGCAATATTCTGTATATTGACTGTGGCAGATTATATGCATCTTAGATAATCTTATATATTGTGCACCGTATGGGTGAATCTTATTGTAGGTAAATGCGACTTCAGTGAACCTGACCTGGAAAAAAGAATGAAGGCAAAAACAAAGTTATTTTCAGATAAAAGAAAACTAAGAAAATCCAGTGCCAGCAAAACTGTACTACAAGGCATATTGAAGGAAATTCTTTAGAATAAAGGCAAACGAAACCAGATTAAACTCAGGTCCACAGAATGAGATGAAGAGCACTGGAAATAGTAAATATGTGAAGACCATTTTTTCCTCTTTATTCCCTTAAAATACATACATGCTTTAAAGCAAAACACAACACTGTATTTGGGATTTATAATATATGTAGATTTAATGCATATGACAACATCAAAGATGGGTCAAGAACAGTATATGGGCCTGTATGGTTTCCAGGTTTCTACATGTTATAAGAACTGTTAAAATATCAACCTTAAGTAGTCTGTGAAATATTAAAGATGCAAATGGTAATCCTCATAGTGATCACTAAAATATAAGACAAAGAGGTAAATGTAAAAAGCCAATATATAAATTAAAATGACATTCTAGAAGGGATGTAGGAAGTGAGCTTGGGGGGAGGGAAGACATTGCTCTAGGGACAGGCAAGGCTGGGAGGGCAGTGTGACAAGGTCTGTGTGGCTGAGTACTAGATGCACTCGGATCCACTGAGAACATGTCTACAATTCAAGACCACAGAGTGGAATGTGCTTTTCTTAACTCAAATAAAATAGGTAACTTAGCCAAAGTTTAAAAACAGAAAGCAACTCAAGACGATTTCCAAGACAGAGCCTTGCAAGGGTAAGATTGTAAGGGGCAGATCATTCAGGATGTCCTCAGTTTAGCAAATACACTGTTTCAAGTATTTACTTCCAAAGAGTTGCAGGAAATTCGGAATCATTTCACCGGAGACAGTATCCTAAATGCCGATTAGATTCCCAGGCCATAGAAGATAATGCCACATTGCAATAAAATAAGACAAAATAATTAAATAATAATACTGAATAAGAAATGACTCTCCCCGACTCTAATTGGTGGAAGCTTTGGAAGACATTCTAAAGAGTTCTTCTGGACACATTCAGGTGAGATGCCAAGTTCTTTAATTAGTTATTTCACTTCAAAGTTAACAGCTTTCTTTTTCTTTGCAAGCGCATCATCATCTTGTGCTTGGCAGTCGGGATTAGTGTGGCGGGTAGTGGTGTTTTATAGGTCACAAAAAAAGATGAGGGAAAACAAGACACCAAAGGTACTAGGCTAAAACTGGAAAGACGTTTCTAGGTGGTGTACCTGTATCTGTGAGGAAGAGGTTAGCTGATGTGGAATTTCAATACTCTAAACCATTCAGAATCAAAGGAGAAGCAGAGAGCACTTTTTATGTTCTTTCTGCACCAAGGGGAAAATATGTTGGGTCATTCTGGAAGCAGACCAGGAGGAGACTACCTATCACCAGTACTCTCCTGGAAGAGCTTTGTTATTCTTCGGAGTCAATGGAGTATATGTGGCACTGAAGGTGGAAAGGAGGTCAGGTGGTGTGACAGGCTACTTGTGTGTGTGTGTGTGTGTGTGTGTGTGCAGGGTGGGGGGGTTGGTATTTCAGATTTAACTGAAAATGTTTTATGGGAGTTCAGAGTTCATGGCAAAGGAAGCATCCCTGAAGGTTGGGTTGAATTTATAAAACTGGAATGCAAAATATGAATTGATGGAAGCAGGGAGCAAAAATAGGTCAAAGGCATGCAAGCAAGAATGAAAGGAAATGAATGAATGAATGAGGAAAATATTAGACTTGCTGCTCGATTTGCCTCCATCCTCCATGACCACTGCTTTTGTCCAGATGCTGACCACTCATGCCATCATGGTCTGCCAGCCATGTGCTTTTCATGTTGGCTCAACTACCTCCATATCCATCTTTCATATTCACAAGACTGTAACGTTAATTTCCCTTGAAAATCTGCATCATCGCTCCCTTGATCAGAATTCTCTAATTCCCTCACTATATCCAGGCGGAACTTGTCTATTTGCCTGAGGAAAGGATCCCATAGTCTGACCCAATGTTTTTTCTAACATTTCAACCTAAACCACAGCATTCTTGCCTCTCTGCGATTGTTCACGTGATGTTCCTGTGTCACCTTCCCCTTTTCTCTTCATTCCTTGCATTGACATCTTCTCTTTTGTCACTCATCCATCCTCTCCACAAACATTTGCTGAACACTATATGGCAAGGACTGTGCCTTCAAATGGGTTCACAATCTATTCAGGTAGACTGACCTATGACAACTAATTGTTTCTCAATGGAATAAAGCCCTAGTTGTGCTATTTTTCAAGTATTATGAAGGCCTAGGACTATGGAGGCATGAACTGCATAAGTCAGAGAAGGTTTAACTTAGAAGGTAATATTTGATCTAGGTTTTGAAGGATGAAAAGAAGGTCAGCAGGTATAAAAGAGAAAGGTATTTGAGGCAAAGGAAATAGCATGTGCCTAATTACACCTCACTTTTCTGTTCTTAGAACTACTATAGTTTCTACTTACATCATGGACCTCACAATTTCAGTACTTATGGTGTAAAATGATTAATTTTCAAAAAATGTCTTAATGTTTTTATTTATTTTGAGACAGACAGAAACAGAGCATGAGCAGGGGAGGGGCAGAGAGAGAGGGAGACACAGAATCCGAAGCAGGCTCCAGGCTCCGAGGTGGCAGCACAGAGCCCGATGCGGGGCTCGAACTCACGGACCGTGAGATCATGACCTGAGCTGAAGTCGGATGCTTAACTGACTGAGCCACCCAGGTGCCCCTAAAATTATAAGCACATTAGCCATCTCAACAAACTTCTTGACAAGCCAGTTCATATACTCTGTTTGTATTCTCCTTAAACCTTAGCAAAGCGCTGATCATTGGGCACATAGTTAGGACGACAGAGATGTTGACAGATTAATCCAATAATCTGTCAGTGTTTGTGTACTCATTTGTTCGTGCCTGTGTCCCAACAGAACTTTATTTAGGACACTAAAATTTGGATTTCATAAAATTTTCACAAGTAATGAATTGTTGTTCTTCTTTTGATATTTCAAAGACTTAATATTTTAGAGCAGTTTTAGGTACACAGCAAAATCGAAGGGAAAGTACAGAGAATATTCCACATATTCATTGTCCCCACACATGCATAGCCTCCCCTACAGTCCATTTTCCCCACTGAGTGGTACATTTGTTACAACTGTTTAGCAGACACATCATAATCACTTAAAGTCTGCATTTTACATTAGAGCTCACTCTTGGTGTTGTATACTCTGTGAGTTTGGGCAAATGTATAGTGACATGTGTCTATTATTATGGCATCATATAGCATATTTTCATTGCCCTAAAAATCCCCTGTGTTCTGCCTGTCCAGTCCTCCTCCCTCCAATGCACACACACACACACACACACACACACACACACACACCTTAGTTTTTATGTATAAGGGAAGGAAACTAATGCTTACTGACCACTGACTGCATGCTAGGTTCTGTGTTAAAAGATTTACACGTGTTCCTTCTTGTAGAGAGATTAACCAGGCAGCGGGCTATTTTGGAGGATGAAGGACTTAGGAAAAGGGAGACTAATATAGACCTCAATGTAGCAAACCCAGAATGATCAAAGAAGATGCCTCTAATGGCATTTAATCAGTCACTATGTACCAAGGGGAATGGAAAGAGAAGACACATTTCGCTCCTGAAGCCCCTCTTTTCATAAGCTCCCATGAAAAGGATGGGAGCTTCCCATCCCACCTGGTAGCAGTGATGTCTATGATTTGCTACTGACTGTACTAGGCTGGAATTCTTCAGGGACTTCACCTTAAAAGGGGGAGTGTGTGACAATGAAGAAAGCATGAGCTTCAGAGTCCAGTGAAACCCTGGTTTTCCATGTTACTAGCTGTGTCACATTAAGGAAATTTCTTAAACCCTTGAAGCCTTAATTTCCTTGTCTGTGAAATGGATTCAATAGGAACTACCTCATAAAATTGTATATTAGTTGCATAATATCTAGCATACAGAAATGCTCTGTAAGCCTTCCTCTCCTGCCATCCCTCCCTTCCTATGTACAATCTATTGGAACTGAAGAGTTTGAAAGTACCAGACATGACCAATAAAGCAAAAGTGCTTTTCTTTGGCAACATTCTTTATTACAGACATTTTGCTCCCTCAAATGTCGACTCTTGCTGATGTCATGGTGTTAGCTGGTCGACATATTCTTGGAAGGCTAACCTTGTTTATGGATGCTTCAGTTTGCCAACAAATCCACATAGAGAAATTGTCACACATTTCCTAGAATTCAGAACTCCCTTGTTTCTACTTTTTTGCGTAAGTCACTAGACTACTTTTTCTTCGGTGCAGAAAATGAAGCATTTTGTACAGACGGAAATTAACTATTCTCTTTCTCAGTTTCAGCAAGAAGGACATTTATTCTATGTTCAACAAAGTCATATTCAGTTTTCCAAACTGAGAAATATTTAAGGGATTTCATTATATTTGGGGAAATTTTCATCAATCAGAGATTTAACAGCTACCAAAAAAGACCTCCACAATTAATCTTTTATAACATGAGTGTGACTTGTAATCTCCACACTAAGAAAAAGAAAATAACTAAATATAGGGGAAACCCTTCATAAACTATAATATTTCTTGGCAAAGAAAAACTGCTTTATGATTTTAAAGATATGTTTGAGAATTTAAATGAAATGTACATGTTTGAAATTAGTGCCAGATGCAGCCCAATTCAAGCCCAATTCACTGGCTGCATCACATCACTATGATTTAGTAAAAGGTATTCAACGATTCTATGTTTCATAGAAATCTCACAAATACAAGTATTTCATTCACAAAATGCATGGTTTGGCAGGTTTCCAGGGCAGGAATTTGCTGGAGGCAAGGTAAATTTATTGATTAAAATAAATCAAATGACTGACATTTCCCCCAGAAAACTGGCAAAACAATGATACTCATAGACTGGAAGTCTTACAACCAGAGCCAGAAGAAAAGTCTGAGCTATTTACATTTATTATAGGAATCCAATAATGTGATAAACAGATGATTGAGAATTCTCAAATTTTAAATTTTAAAATACATTTTTTTTGGAGTAGGACTCTCTGAGTCTTTTTTTGTTTTAATGTTTATTTATTTTTGAGAGAGGCAGAGAGACAGAGCACGAGTGCGGGAGGGGCAGAGAGGGAGACACACACAGAGAATCCAAAGCAGGCTCCAGGCTCTGAGCTGTCAGCACAGAGCCCGACACGGGGCTCGAACTCATGGACCATGAGATCACGCCCCGAGCCAAAGTTGGATGCTTAACTGACTGAGCCACCCAGGCACCACAACTGTCTAAATATTTTCATATGAGGTCTGCTGTTTGTAGGCTTTTAGAATAATTATATTCCTCCTTTACCCTTTGCACATTTATATGCACTGAATAATGAGGACTCTTTGATGGAATATATATAGAAGCAATCCAGATAGTTCTTGAACAGGTCATCATCACTTGCCGCCTACCCTGTGTCTCAGTTCTTCGCCCTCTGTGCTCTCTTTCTCCATGCTGGTCACATTTCCACCAACAGCATTGGCTATGAACTGAATGTTTATGTACCTGCAAATTCCTGTGTTAAAACTCTAACCCCCAGGGTGGCTACGTTTGGACATGGGGCCCTCAAAGGAATTAAGGTTAAATGAGGTCATAAGGGCGACGCCCTGATCCCCTAGGATTAGTGTCCTTGTAAGAAGACACACCAGATAGCTTTTACCTGCACACACGTGTTCTTTCTCTCTACAAACACCAAACCTTGAGCACGCCGCAAGATGGCCGCTGCCCACAAGCCAAGAGAAGAGGCTTCCAAATGAAATCTGCCTGCCGGCACCTTGACTGTAGACTTCCCAGCCCTTATGAGAAATTAATTTTTGTTGTTTAAGCCCCCCACCACCTCGTGGTATTTTGTTATGGTAGCCTGAGCAGACTAAGACCCACCATTAAGAGGCTCAAATGCAACAGCTACAGCAACGTTTTCATACGTATCAGTTCTTTGCCTGACTTGTTAAAGATTTGGATTGGGGGGAAATGCTATTGGGAAGCTGGGCACAATTGACCAGGAGAGTTTCACACAGATCCTGAAATCACTCAGACCTGCTTCCGTTCTAGATTCAGAGGTCAGCATGAGAAAGGACTTTAGGGACCTGAGCTTGTCAATTCAGGTTTTACTATGATTCTGGGGTTACAGAAAACTCCATAAACCTGGCATATCCTTCTGGGACCTGAGGGTGAGGTAATGGGTAGCTAACTAATAAGCTTAAACATCTGTTTATACTAAATCATGATATATTAGAGTGCGATGAAAAATTCTTACACATTTTTAGAATGTTTCAAAGAAAAGCCTTATTGATCATGTTACCAACAGTGACAACAGGTAGCTAAGACTTAATATTACTGTGGGCCAGGCAATGTGTTATGGACTATGCGTATTTTCTTTTATCATCCTCACGACACTGGAAAATAGGAAAATAGTCTTATTACAGAACACTATTTCAAAAAACGGAAGCATTTCTAAAATAGCGAGCCCTCCCATCACTATCACATTATACTGCTTTATATTCTTCATAGCGCTTTTTTGGGTTTCTTTTTTCTTAGTTTCTACGCTACCCCAAGCCCCTCCCTGGGGCCCGAACCAGTGGCGGTCACGGAAAAGGGGCTCAAGGTTTTAGCCAATGTCACACATCTGGTCAGTGAAGCAGATGGTAAGCACCAGGAGAGCAGGAGTCGGGACTGTTTTCCGCTAAACAAGGCTGGCACGGTGCCTGCTCAATAAATACGTACAGAAGGAAAAAAAAAGGAAGGGAGGGAAGAAAGAGGGAGCGAGGGGTAAAAGGAGGAATGAATGGAAACGTTCCCAGGAGAGCCTAGAGAGCACCTCCCTCCTTGGGGAATGAACTCAGTTCAAAGTCTAAGCCAATACTTTCCTCACCCCCAACATCAGTGAGCAGCAGGGAATGGGGAAGAAAAAAAAAAACAAAGCCTTTAAAAACGGTTAGAAGAAAGGGGGGAAACGGTAAGAGAAAAGAAGTAGAAAGAGACGAATCCATTGCTGCAAATAGATTTCGAAACGGAGCTAAGCGCGGCCGGTTGCCATGACGACCCCGAGGCCAGAACGGCCCCAGCCCATTGGCCGAGATGCCGGAGCCAATGAGAAGGCGCGGTGTTGGCGGGGTCATAAGATGGCTGCCGGGCGGCCGGCTACTGACGGGTGAGTACCGCTGATCGCCGGGCCGCCTTTCCGCCGGCCGGGGCTCCGACGAGATGGGTCCGGAAGGGCCGGGTGCGGGGAGCGGGCGAGCCAGTATGGGCGGCCTCACAGCCTCACGGCCGAGCCAGCAAAGCCCCCGCCGGGGCCCACGGGAGCGTTGGTGGGGCTGGCCTCTGCTTGGCTCGGAAGGGGCGTCGCAGCGCCTTCCCGCGATTGTTGGTGGCAGAGGGGTTCTCCGTCCCACCCCAAAGTGAGAGGGTGGGGGAAGAGGCTTTCCTTCGGGGAAGCAGGCTCCTGTTTACAACTGCTGTATCCCGGGGAAAGAACTGCTGTTAGTGCCAGTGTCAGCAGGCTAGACGTCCTGCCCCCGATTGTGCGGCGCTTAGTTCTGTGCCCGGGATGGGATTCTTCCCGTTTGGGGATCCGAGCGTGGCCCTGCCGCCGGAGAGCCTGCCGAGCTCGGGGTGGTGCCGCCCTGCAGGAAGAGGTGTACCTTTCTAGAGCCACCCTCTTGCAGTAAGTATTCTCACGGCGGCATCCGACTTAAAAACGAGCCGCCAAATGTTATTGGTGAACTGTCAGTCTTTTCCATGCAGGGTCTTGGGACGTGTTTTCCAGGTCTGGATTAAACAAATACCGCCTCGCATTGAAACATACGCATACGTCCAAAGTCCTGCTAAATAGTTTGGGTAATCGGATTGGGACCTTAAATTGGAAGTCAGGCCTCTGATTCAGTTGAACCTGAATGTTGATGCATACTTAAAAGTGTTGTTGTTAAGTAACTAATTCCAAGTCACAGAATCCGATTATCGTGCAAATGGTTTTAACATTGATGGTGGATGGTGGTTTATGAGTGTTACACAAAAGTCAAGATTAGATTCAGATCAGACAAAATTCAGATTTCTGTGGTTATGTCTAATTGAATATAAAATACGGGAAATAAGACAGCTTCATATAGTGACAGTGGAATTGAAATTCTGGAATACCAGAGACGGGAGACCTTTACCCATTAAACTGCTCAGATTAGGTTTTGGTGACAGGCAATTGCCTGATCTTCCAGAAAATTTGACATTATTACCCACACCTCTGACTGTGAGTTTTATGTATACAAGTTAGTATAGCATCTTAGATAACTTTCTGCACTTAAAGAGTGAGAAAAAATTGTTTCTTGATCAAATGATAACAGAATTACAGGCTAAGGTCATTCTTCATATCCACTCTCAAATCTTTGTCTCCAAGAATATATTACTGCTCAAACTCTGCCCTCTAAAAGCTTTTGAGTTGAAGCCATCCAGTTCTGTTTTTCTAAAACAAACAGGTCACAATGCATCAGGCAAGTCAGTTACTTCACCTTAAAAGAGATTTAGATAGTAATTCCTAGTGGAACGGTTGCTGTAGGGATTAACGGGAAAAGAGTTTCTGTCACATTGTTTATATGCATTGACTTGATTTGTTTTTCTTTCTAGTTGTTTCTTGTGTTGTAACTGGAGTCCCTTTTGCTTTCTCCAGAGCATCTTTCAGGTGTTTTGTCTGACATGCAGTCTTACTGAAAACTAGAAATCTTGGCTATGGTGGCTGGGTTGAAGAGAGAAACCTTATCTACTGGGGTATTGGGGTTTAATCAGTGTTGCCTCTGACTCTCGTATATCACGTCTCTTGAGAATGGCTGAGTAGTTTTCACATTGAAAGGGTAATTTGGAATGACTTGCTTTAAAATAAGGCACAGGGTGAGGGACGCTTCATCGAACTAGAGAGTCACTTTTCTGAGCAGCCAAAACAGGGGTAACACGAGGCCGAACGTAGTACAATTGGAAGCGTGTGAATGACATATAGATGCTATGAGTTTAAAGACTGTTTTCAAACGTGAACCCAAAGCAAGTCGCGAAGCAGCCCCTCCATATTGGCTGATTTACACTTTGGCTGCTGCTCACGTGGACAGCTCAACCTTGCAGGCTCCTCAGTGACTTATCTGTGCTTGTCGGTGGTCGTCGAGTTGCCTTTGTCTGTCCCTCTATTTTTTTTTTTTTTTTAATGTTTTAAACAGTCACAGGAGAATGGCCCAGGCACATCCCTTTAAAGATGTTCAGGAATCGAGTTCAGAAACGTGCGTTATTTGAATTTTGTCTCATTTTATGGATTTGGATGTCGAATCTGGTATTTAAAGTTTATTTTGATTTTTCTTTTTTTCTCTGTGGGCACACACAAGGAATTATCACACCAGCCAGTGTCCTCCTGAAGACAACCCTTAATGCCACATCAACAAGCGCTAAAAACAGATGATTGTGAGGAAGCCTAAAAGTGATCAAAAAATGCTGGAGAGCCGGCGGGGAAAGGCCACTCCAGGGCAACTGACAGTGCTCCCCAGCGTGAGGCACGTTTGGATGCCCAAGGCGTAGACCCACCCTGTAGGGACGCCGAAGTAGTGCTCTAGTGGGAAAACTGTGCCCGTCAGAGAGGCACCTGCCTTTCCTTAGCAGCCACAGCTGACGGCGTGGGCCAAGTCGTACTTGGCTGCTGACGGACAGAGGCTTGCTGTGTGTGTAGAGTGTCAGCTCCACGAAGTTACGTATTTTTGCCCGTTTTGTCCACTGCTGTCCCCGTGTGTTAAAGAGTGCCCGGCACACAGTGGCCATGCCCAAGACGCTGTGGACAGGGGAGAGAAACAGTGGCTTCAAACATAGAGCCCCAGTTGTGCTAAGAAAGCTAAATCTGAAATTTGTTACTGTCCTTAAGTTCTGAAATGGATAATGAGCCTAAAGGTATATTACGGGTCAGCGGCAAAGTCACGTTGGTGCTTTTTATCATTCCCCCCCTCCGTCTGCTCCTCAGAACGCTAGAAATATTTTTATTGATAGCATAACGTCCATTTTTCAATAGTGGCATATTTCATGTGATGTCTTTTGTGCTACCAAAGCATCTATTACCCATTCCAACTATTAAAACCCCCAGGTCAGGTTTAGGATGGATCCAGGCCTTACGGGGCTTGGAGCTTATGTAATTTTGGGTCTCCTCCTTAAGAAAAGGAATACAGATTCTAAGTAGAAAATTAGGTATAATGCTTTGGAACGAACGACCTGTGCAAAAGAGGAGCCTTGAAACTTGGGCTCCATTATCTTCCTGCTTCTGGTTTTATTGTTCCATTCAGGAAACCAGACACCAGTATTTTTTATAGAAATTTCTGTTAGATCGTGGAAATCCGGGAAGTAAATGACTTGTATCAATGCAGCGAATGCACCTCCACCTTAGAAACCTCAAAACTACCTACCTTGTGAATGTCGCCACCCACAATAGAAATTATAAAAATGTAATGTGTGGTCACAGGAATACTAATAGCAAGAAGAGCTTAGCATTGATCCAGCCCCTAGAACCTCCCAAACTGTGGTGAGCGTTTTCATAGCTTATCTCATTTAATTCTCAGAATAACCCTGTACCCAATATAATTATCCTCGTATCACAGAAGAAAAAAACTGCGGGTCAAAGGTGGTGAAAATGATTTGCTGGTGTGTGGTGGGGTGAGGATTACAATTGGAGCAGTTAGCTATCAGAGCCCTTCTTAAAAAGCCCAAAGGGTATTTTGGTGAGGCTATTTCAGAGGGCTAACAACTGATGAGGCTGCACCCAAACTGCCAGAAATACCTTTTGACCTGGGAGGAGGTCCTTAAAGGTTATCAAGAATCCGTTATTCAGATTAATGCGAAATCCGTAATGCTTTTTTTTTTTTTTGTCTCAGAGACAATGGTGATGGTTTTCTCATTAGGTTGATCACAATAGGAGGTAGAAAACTCAGCAAAAAATATTTCGATCCTTGCATTTTATTTATTCTTTGAAGTTGATAGTAAATCATGAGCAGTACAACCAACTTCTCTTTTTTAAGGCATCTTTTGAACCAAGTGGCTTTGACTGAATATGTATGCTAGAATAGACTGTGCCAGGAGATGAGTAGTGAAAATGTACTCAATTATCGTAATTTTAGCAAATGCTTGTAACTCCAATTTTTAAAAATCACTTTTGATAAACTTAACAGCGGTTAATATTCTCTCTATCAATGGGCTATAGAGCTAATGATAAATATTATCCTGAACTTTCACCCTAGTTTCCTAAATACAGTATTTTTATTCAAAAAAGCTATATGTTTTTATTGAATGGTTAGGATTATACTCCATTTGGTATTATTTTAGCAAACAGTGTAAAAATAAAAACTAGGATATTCGTTTTACCACCATGCTTTCCTCAAACTACCTGCGCAGCCTAAAATTTTTCCTTTGAAAATTGTTCTTCTACTCCTTAGACAATAAGTCCCCTGAAAGTTCCAATTTCAAATACTGGTGAAAATCCGACTTTAGTTTCTTTCTTTAATTGTGTTAGCTTGAAATACAATATTATAAATCTTAAATTGTGTGAGTGTATGTTTTTAGACCCTTAACATTCTTGAACAATGAATGCTTTTACTGAATTTATTTTTTTTTTAGACAAAATTATCCATATATTAGAGATCCAGGTCCTATTTTCTTTAAGTCATTCATCTGTAGGTGTGTCTTATAACAGATTTAAACAAGACCAAAAAAAATTTATCCAAGCAAAGATTTCAATTATTTTAATATGGAAGGTACATCCCATCCCATTTTAGATTAAAAGAAGGAAAGCATATGTGGACTGTTCCCAAACCATTGGGATAATTGCTAGACTCTTGGGGTTTTAAATTTCTTTCCATTTCTACTTTGTACGTCTACATTCATCTTTTTCCCTTTAGAAGAAAAGATGTGGAGTGGGCTGCTACCTCCTGGCCTAAATGAAAGTGATATTGAGTTGAATTCTGAAGATGAAGCCCCATTAAAGAACTCTGGACTTAACTTACAGGAAGATAATGAAGATGGGGCCATTACAAAAACAGAGATCTCAGATTTCCCTACAGATGGACCAAAACTCGACGTGGAGGCAAATGTAAATGCCTATGAAGAGTGCCCCTCTGGAGTTCCCTTCAATATGTGGAATGTAGGTTCTCTGTGATGTGTTCTTATTGAAGCCGGTGCCTGTGTGTTTGTGCATGCTCCTGTGTGTGTTTCTGCCGTGGTCACAACGCCTGTGTTCTGGGGAGATGAGAGGTAGGGAAGATTGACTCAGAGTACTCTGTGGGTCTGTGGTCAACCCGTTGGCCACTCAGGTACTTGCTTTCATTTTTATTTTGTTTTTTATAAAAAGAGGAAGAAAAAAACTGGTAGGATTAGCTACTTTGCCTGACATAATACATGAGTTTCTATCCTAATTTGATCTCTTTGTCATCTGTATGAGTCATTGAATTTTACTCTCAGATAATCAGATTGACTTAGGTAGAAATAAATGAAGATAAAAACTCAGATTGTGAAGGAGTCTTAGAGAATAGAGTATCTCAAGAAGAACTGAACTCCTTTTGTTAAATTTGTATTTTTATAAATGCTAGAATATATTTTTAATCCGTAACATGTTTGTAATTTTTTGAATATGTGCCTTGCTTCAAAATGTATTTGTTTCTTGTTTTTCTTTTTTAACTTTTATATAGAAATTTCAAGAATTGCATAAAAAACATTCTGAACAGAAAAGCTCAGCATCAGGATTCAGAAGAAGGAAAAGAAAACGCTCCAGGAAAGGTGCTTTGTTTTAATTCAAGTTAGTTGTCAGTAGTGCTAATGTTAAGTTGTGACTAATTGAGCTCAACAGTTTTTAATAAACATAATTTTGAAATAACAAATGAATACTCAGGTATTGACACTTTGTGAATTCTTTTCAGGTAAATTGAAGAATGAAGAAGAGTCTCAAAGGTGGGTAGAATTTAAAATGTTCGCCTATTCTGGACAGTATTGTAAAACTTATAGCAATAGTTGAACTACTTACCTCTGAAACATAGGAACTAGTTTTTCTGTAGTTCGTAACTGTGGTGACCAATTAAAAACAGTAAAAATGAGTTCTTGTCTCTTCTTTCAGTGCCCAGACCTCAAGTGAAGCCCAGTGGAAGGAGCTTACTCAGTATTTTGGAATCAATGATAGGTTTGACCCCCCTGTTAAAAAGAAAAAAATTGACAAGGTAAGATATTTTTTTATGGCCTCTTACATTAGTCAGTAGAAAATGTTTGAAAATTGTAATGCTTGTAATTTGAAAATGTTTGTAATGAATTCAGTGAAAAAGTTAAAACACTTCCTGTGTGCCAAACAAGATGCTAGGTAAACATGTAAATATGTAGTTATAAATAATTTAAAAAAAAAAAAAAGGCTGTTAAGAAGGAAGTAAACAGGATTGTTGTAAAGAAATTTAAAATGGATACCCCACTTTAGGTGGTCAGGGAGGGCCTTTCTTGGAAGATGCCATTCCATTGAGACCTGAAGGATAGGAAGGAACCATCCATACACAGAACGCTCGTGAAGAAGTAATAACCTGCGTAAAGGTCCTGGGGAAGAAAGAGTCATCATGGGACATGTGAGTAACTGTAAGAAGGTCAGCCTGGCTGGAATGGAGTCAGTGAGGAGGAGAGTGGCCCAGGATAGGATTGGAGAGGCAGGCAGCCAGGAACCAAAGCATGAAGCACCTTAAGGGCCCTGGTAAGGAATTGGGTTTTAGTTACAGTGCAGTTGAGAGTCATTCAAGGGTTTTAAGTTAAGAGAGTGATATGATCGAAGTTGTGTTTAAAAAGATTGCTCTTGTGTGGAGAATAGACTGTGGATCAGCAAAGGTAGGCAAGAAGAGAACAGGTAAGAGTCTCTTCTAGGCACAAGAGGACGGTGACTTGAACAAGAATGGTGCTACAGAAGATGGAGAAGAGTGGACAGATTTGAGGTCTACTGTAGAAGGAGAGTTGGCAGTATTTGTTATTTGCCTCTGATGCTTGTGAAGTGATAGAGAGGATTTGGGGCGTGAGGAGGGAAAGAGAGCCATTCAAGTGTTACCTTCAGCAGTGGTATGAACAGTGATGCTAGTTACGAACGTGGGAAGGCTGGGGAGGGGAGAAGATTTAGGGTGGCCTCTGTCCAAAGTTCAGTTCAGGGCGTGGGTGGTATGAGCAGGCAGGAATAGAGAGACGGTTGGTAAAATGAGGCAAGAACTCAGGACAATCTGAGCTGGAGATACACAGTTGGACGTCCTCAGTGTATAGATGATGTGAATCCTTATTAGAGTCTTGAATGAGTGAGTAACTTACATATTCACATCCTGGACTCCCGGAGCATGAAAACTGAGCACTGAATGGTAGGGCTAGAGGCTCAGGGGCCTGCCTGGTTGAAGCCCAGGTATATTGTATCGTGCCTGTGTAGACAGATTCCTCCTTCGTGAATCATTTCTGTAGATCACTGTGTGTACACAGAGACCATTACAATTTACTGATTAATCAATATTTCTTGTGAAATAGACCTCAGACTGTAAACCCATCATTGGGGAGTATTGCATCATTGAGGGCACGTGCATTAAGGAACTGACAGCAGAACTTTGCATGTAAACCTTTTGATTCCAGCTTTGCTAAGAATTCTTGTCGTCAAGTTCTAGAGCACTGGGGACTTGAAACTAGGATCACTTTCTCCTACATCATTGCTGCTTCTGAGCAATCTCTTTTTCACAAATGTTCAAGCAGGTGCAGAAGTGCTTAGATGCCTACAAAGAAAGATCACATGAAAACCCAGGCTTTATGACCCCATTCTCAGTCCTCTGGCTTCACCGCAGAAGCGCTAGTCAGCACTTTAAAGTGTCGTTGTCCTGTTCTGGACCCCTGTGATTGTGGTGGGCTGGGAGGACTGGTTTTGTGAGAAGGATGCTGTCGACTGCATAAGCTTGTTTTATAGCACGAGGGAGGAGGGTCATGCTGTGGTGGTGGGCCGGGCTCTGGCCGACCTGCAGAGTCCCCACCGCTGGTTGTTCTTTCGAGGGAAGGAATGGTTCAGTATTGCTTCTCATAGGAAATTGTTTTGAAGTTTTACTCCTGAATTAGGTGGTCTTTGATCTTCAATTAATTATAGCACTTGTTATGTTTTTTCATAACTGTTGACTTTAGAGTGTCTAAACGAGTTTCATAGTTGAAGTTAGGGCTCTGAAGTTAAATTTTAAATTTAAATTTTTAACTGTTCTGAAGAGTAGAAAATTTGAGAGATTTTTTTTTTTTTAAAGTCTCTCCGTATCAGATTGTTATTATTACCTTATATACGAAATTGTCCCTTCTTGATATGGGCCAGATACGGCTGTCATTCATTGTCAGAAATTTGAGGTTTGTGTGGAGGAGCCTTATGAATACTAGGATTCCTTGTGCAAAATCTTTTAAACGACTCAGTTTTATGAACTAGTCTTCTCTTTCACATTATACATTAGATGTGTTCTAGGAAAAGAAGTTTTAAGTCAAGCATCATTTTAAAAACAGTGATCTATTTTATGAGTTTGGGTTTTGTTAATGGTAGACATCCTCTATATGAGTGACATCTGACTAAGAAAGTTATGGCGTTTTCTAAACAAGGAAACTGGTGCTGGCCAGACTTGCATCTGGCCAGGATTTTGCCAGCACTCAATATTCTATAAATAAATGTAAGCATAAAAGGAAAAGATTTAGTGAGGCCAGATTTCGTATTCTCTTGGTAGTTTAGCATCATTGCATGCCAGCAGGTTTGCACTTTGGTTTGGGATCCTGTTTCACTGTTTTACATGCACCCCTTTTGCTCATGCTAAAGTCTACTGTGAATCCAACAGAAGAAATAGACATTGAAGAATGTCCACGCTGGAGGCACCAAGATAAAAGCTAAGAAGAAATGTAAGGCTAGAAATCTAGAGAGGCTCATGAAAATCTGTGATGCAGTTTGGAGAAAACTAGCATGAATTTCTAGTCCATTATTTTATTTCTCTGGAGCAGAGGCTGATCTTTTGCCATATGTGAGAGAGCCCTTTTATTCTGTATTCAGTCCATCCTCAAGAATGTAAAACAGAACAGACTTCTTAATCTTGTGTCTACTGTGCAATCCTTCTCCGCACCCGCCCCCCCAACCAACCCCCAGTTTTCTCTTTCTCCTCCTCCCTTCCTACCTTCTTTTTTCGAACACTGTCTAGCGAAAGCTGTGGCTCAACCGATTATATGTATTTATGACACTGCCATCACCTGTTTTCTTAACATTGCAGAAAGGGCTGTATTTTTAAAATGTAGTATTCCCAATATCCAAAGCTGTTTTAAAATGTAGTTTGTATTAAATGCAGCTATAATTGTGTTTCTGGAAGTAGTTCTGGGACTTACTAACCATTCTGTAATCAGAACGTAATTATTTTGAATCTATATAGAAATTTCTTTAGAACAAATTTCACTCATTAATTGCATTATAAAAATCTCAAATATTCCTTAGTTGAATCAATTTGATAAGTCACCAGTCATTATTGAAGTAGTTTTATATGTATTTCATGGATACTTTTTGGCATGAAAAATCCATTAAATTTTAATAATTTTAAGAATAATTGCACAATGTCTGATTTTTTTTTTTTTTAGTTTATGAGAGGAAACAGTTCCTGTATAGTGTATCTTTTTTCAAATTTATTTATTTATTTTTAGCAGAATGCTTTTCCCAATCAGAATCTTACATGGAACTCCAATACACAAATCATATAAAAAGCCAGCTGCCCTGAGGGAGTGGGAGGGAGGGAGGAAGAAGGGTAGTAGTGTGGAGGGGGCAGAAATGGTAGCAGTGGAGGGGAGAGGTGTAGAGGCGCCACACGCGACTGTTCCACTGGCATTAATTACAGAGCGTTATCTTTTGATCCCCAGGTGATCCCTGTGGGGGTGTGTAGGTGGGGCCAGTATTCTCATAATGTAGATTGACTAAGGCCTAGCATGATTTTCTGTAAGAAAACAAACAGCAGGTAAGAAGTGAAATGAGACTTTAACCAAAGTCATTTGGTCTCAAATCTAGATGTTTCCTAAGTAATAGCCCAACTTTGTTTTTATTTATCTGATTTAAATAATTTAAGTAGGTATGATTTATACATAAAGGTAATACCACTAATTCTTAGTTCTGCCTTAAACCCCCCCCCCCCCACTTCTTTTTGGAGAGATCACCTATTTTTTTTCCCTTAGATATTTGGGTCTAATTAGAGTACAGCGAACTGTAGCAGACAATGCATTTATATTCAGCTTTAAAAATTGAATATATTATCTAAATAAATGAATATTTAACAGTAACATTTCTATAGAAATATATTGTGCAGTTTGACTGAAGGAGCCTTAATCACATGTTAAAGAGATTGTGCATATGCACATATGGAGGATTGGTCCTTAATGTTAAACCTAGTACCCAGAAGTTTCTTTGATGTTTGTCATCCTGCCTTCTTGGCATCTGCAGCAAAACTGTTAGTTAGAGGTTACTTATTGCCTCGTTGGGGACCTGTTAGATACCGGCCTTCGATGATTTTCCATCTGTGGCCAAATTGGCACCCTAACTGGTCTGTACTGAGGTATAGATAGCTTCAGCTAAATTCTGATTCCCGCTGGAAGGCATCTTAGAAGCACACCTAGGCCCTGCTGAGTCATCAGTGCTTCTGTGCCTCCTCGCACCTTCTGTGGTGTGAGAGATATCATGGACGATTCCAGGAAAGGTACTCTCGGGTCCAACTTAAGACTGTAAAAGCCTTAATACTCAAATCTTACTTCATGAGACTACCGACTGACTCTATGTTGAATTCTTGGGTCTTATGCTTGGAGCTGAGCCCTTGATGATTTATGATGAGGTCTGTAGCCATACAGAGCTAAGCCTTATGTTGGTTTTAATAATGGTACCCTGATTTAGATAAAATAATATGACCAACTTCTTTATCGAATGATGCTACATTCTAAAATTTTTGCTAGGTATTTTACATATATTTTCTTTGACCCTTACCATAAACTTGTGGCGACTCTGGTATCACTTTTTTTGTGAGGGTGAGGTGACTGTAACCTGTAGAGGTTTAGGAATCACCCAGAGTTTCTTGGCTCTAAGTAGAGGAGCTCAAATTTGAACTCTGGGTCTGACCTCACCAGCCATGTTCTTTGTAAACCATTATTAACTTATGGTCTTAACATAGTGGAAACATTTTACCTTAGGATGCTTTTCCACAAGTGAAGCATTTCGAGCGTATTTGGAATGTTAATGTCTTCTTATAGAAGCAGAAAGTTTGGGTGTGCATACAGAATCAGAGATTTTTCAGAGCCAAATGGCACTATTATATTTTATTTAAATAAACTGTCAAAAAGAAAAGAAAGAAAAAGGAAAAAAGAAAAGGGAAGAAAAAAAATCCCAGTTCTGTCTAGTGAAATATGTTGAATAAAAAAAAAAAAAAACTTAAAAGAGCTAAAAACAAAGTTGAACATGTAAGTGGAATTTTATTTCTAGGAGAGAATTTGGGTTATCAAGCCAGTCGTCTCTTTTTCTTTAAGGAAACCAAGGCTTTGCCCTTCCTTTAGGGAAATCTCATTTGCCCGGAGCCGTGGCCACCTCTCCTGGCTTCTGTTCCAGTCTCTGTCTACTGTATTACACCAGTGCTGGGAATGGCTGGGGAAATGGGAGTGGGTTGATGGCGAAGCGATAGATTTGTAATTTCAGCTGACTTATTTTTAAGTGAAAATTATACTTACAAGCTCAGCAGTTGATGTAAGTTTCTAGAGGAGGGGAATATCCTTGTTTTCTGCCCTTGTGATGTTAACTGGAAATGGTGGTTCTGTAAAAACCAAAAGGACGTAAGTTAGCAAGTTGATGCAGCGAAATGACTTGACAAGCGGATCATTGGTTTATTCAAGGTATTGGTGGTAAGAAGTAGAATGGATTCCTTTTTATTCACGGATGTATGGTTACTCAGGTTCTGGAGGAAAAGAGTGCAGCAGCCAGGACTTACCTAATCTTAGGAAGCCTACGGAATTGGAGGGAAATACATAGAGCTAATAAGTGGAATAAGCCAGACAGGCCCAAGAATGGATGCTATTAGTGACCAGGTTGTTGAAATAAAAGGTTGAGATCACTGGCTCCCCCAGAATTTGTGGAACAGGGAAAACTGGAGTTTGCTGTTAGTATTTTCTTTTCTTACTTGTTTGAGGAGATACTTAATATTCTGTTCAGGAAGGAGTGCCCATTAGGCCATTGTGTTAGCATTTCTTAAATAAAATGCTTTACTTATACTGTAAAAATAGTAAACAAAAAGTCCAGAGGCAGGTACTGTGCTAAGCTCTGGGAGTCCAAGATGGAGAAGGTATTCTCCACGCCCTAAAGGAACGAATATTCTAGTAATGGAAAGATTTATATATAAATAAGTACAATAAAATACGACTCTTTTTTTTTTTTTTAATTTTTTTTTTCAACGTTTATTTATTTTTGGGACAGAGAGAGACAGAGCATGAACAGGGGAGGGGCAGAGAGACAGGGAGACACAGAATCGGAAACAGGCTCCAGGCTCTGAGCCATCAACCCAAAGCCTGACGCGGGGCTCGAACTCACGGACCGTGAGATCGTGACCTGGCTGAAGTCGGACGCTTAACCGACTGCACCACCCAGGCGCCCCAAAATACGACTCTTTTTTAAACCATTGGGGTATTAATACCCCAATATTATTGTTGTGGAATTTTCTTGTCCAAGTGGTGGATAAATGTTCCTCCCTTAGGTGGGCGTCCTTTCAGTATTAATGCAACCGTGGATTATTGCACTGTGATCACTAACCCAGTAACATGTAAGAAGACCAGGCCGGGTGCTGGGACACACCACGCCAGTGACACACATGTCTGTCCTTAGTCAGCCTGGAACCCAGCTGGAGAGACAGACCCACAACTCACTGTAGTGTGTTGGACCCACAAGTGCTGAAGAGAGTGGCGAGAGCAGTGTGGAAGGCAGTTAGGTACTGGCCACGGAGCAGAGTGAAGCAGAATCGGTGGGTGTGTACTGGTGAGGGAACCTGCAAAGGTGGAGACGATAACATTCGCCATGAGCTGTACAAGGACGGTTAAGATTTTTCCAGTAGAAACACATCAGAGGCACAGGGGACATATAAGAATAGTAAATGTGACCAGAGATTGGGAAGTATAGCATTGCCCGAGATGGGGTTAAGAAAGCATTTGGGGACCCTATTGTGAAGGGGTTTCAGTGCAATAAAGAGGAATAAAGAAGTGATCATGTTTTCAAGCTGACTAATGACATGGTATCGCTACTTTAGAAAAATAGAAGACTAGATTGGAGAGGGTTCTCATCTTCCAAACAGGAGATGACGAGGCCCTGAAGAAGCCCAGGAAGGTGGCATGAGATACCCTACAAAAAGAGTTAAAATAAGGGAAGGATTGGGGGCGCTGAAGACTAGCGAGGATTCTAGTAGGGGTGACTCAGTGGGTGGTCACCTCTAAGGGGGAAGCAGGGAAGGAAGTGATGAACTTGGTTTTAGGCATAACAAAAAGTTGGAGACCCTACCTTTGCAAGGCTTCAATATGAAGGTAACTAGGAAGTAGCTGGAGGTGTAGATCTTGGTATAGCTGAGAGCTCAGATGGCTTGAGTTACATAGAGATACAGAGAGCAGCTTATAAGAAGTAATTGAAGCCCTGGGACTGAGTACGTTACTGAGAAGAGGGAAGAGTAAGAAGAAAAGGGGGCCAATCGCAGAACCTTGAGGACCGTTGTAATTAGTTATAATTCAACAAGAGAAGATGAAGGGCCTCCAAGGAAATTGAAGGTCGGTATTTGGGGAGATATTTTAAGAATAAGGGTATAGTTGACACAGTAGATGATCAAATAGGAGGAGGACAAAATGCCATTTGTGACTGTAGAGGGAGCAAGTTTCAGGGAAGGATGTGGACCAGACGAATGGAGGATGGAATTGGGGGGGGGGGGGTGACATGAGGCAACCGATACATTGTTTTACAAGAGAGAAATGAAGTACCAGCCTAAGAAGAAATCAGTTTAAGGAAAGCAAGCTGTGTCATGCCGTCCACCCCCAGGTCCAGAATGGGGTGGACAGGTGTGTTTGTAGGGTGAGAAAGATGAACAAAAGAGAGAGGAGAACATGTAAACACAGGCTTCTGCATGACAGGTAAGCAGGTAGGACTGTGATGAGCGCAGGTGGTGGGGTTAGTTTTGGAAAGAGATGATTCTTTCTCGGAGGCCATAGGGGCAGAGGGACAGTGCGGGTGAAGATTCACCTTGTGAGGTTGGATGAGGGGAAGGTTGTAGAAAGGACACAGAACATCCAGTACCTTTGGTTCTTCTCTTCCCCTTCTCTCCTTGCCTCAGCCTCCCATGAAGCAGAGGGTGGGGTTGTAATCTGAGAAGGAAGGAGGTAGGGTTGAGGGGATTTGAAAAAATAAAAAAAGTAACAATTTCTTAGAGGAATGTGGGAATTCTCAAGGGCAGAATTCAGCGCCCACTCAGCTAAGTTTGAAAAACAACTTTTAGTGGAAGCCAGTGAATTGAGTTACTGGGTTTTCTCTGCCACTGCTGAGACACCTAGGTGTTAAAGTGGTAGAAACAAGTGCTTGGGAATGGCCAAAACAAAGTAAGATGTTGGAGGAAATGAAAAATATTGCTTAGGTCGGTGGTTCTCAAACTTGGGCCTAGTTAGCATCAGTGGACTTCTGGGTCCCGATCCCAGTTTCTATTCAGAGCATTTGTATTTCTAACAGGTTCCTGGGTAATACTGATGCTGTTGGTCCAGACTTAGACTTTGACAACCGCTGGCTTAGAGTTTGAAAAGGTTAATCATGGGTTGTAGGTCAGAGAGGGAAGATAGGAGAATCCAGAAAGGGGCTGGAGGACGGCGGGAATAAATACAGTGGTGCCAGGATTAGGGTTACAAACGAAGACAAGGCAGGTTCACTGGCTGCAAAGACTTGGGATAAGTGGAAGGACAGAATCTTGAGTTCAGAGAGAATTCTAGATTGTAAAGCTTTGGAACTGGAGCTTTCAGGTGATGTGTAGTACGTGGCCCAGAGCAAACCTATTCAGAGTATTGGTCTTCCAGGAGATACAGAGCTTGTGTCTGAATATAACTCTGTGTACTGCTTTCTTTTTTGAGAAAGTCCTGCTGTCCTCCTCCCTTACCCCTTTCCCCTTAAAAAAAAAAAAAAGTCAGAACTGTATAGGCATGTAGTTGATTTGCATCCTGGCACAGGCACAAGCTCAGTTCATGGACTGGCACCATTCACAGACCTGAACTGGTGCACAGACCACACTTGAAGTGTCCCCGGCCTAGAGTATGGACTCTGGGGTGGGACATTAGTTAGAGGTCCCTGAGGATGAAGGACGTTGGAAAAATGAGTCCAGCATGTTTTTTGGACTATGAGGAGAAGGACTATGGGAGACTGTTTCTGCAGAAATACAAAAAAGAGTAGCTGGCGACCGATCAGTGATCGTAGGACCCTCATGGGAAAAGGACAGGAGAGCCACCTGGCCTGGGTTCAGGGACTAGGGCTATTGAATGATGGTCTCGGGCTGCAGTTGGGAGCAAGGAAGAGAAAAGGCTGTCATCCTCTCAGGTCCTTCCTTAGGTGGGATGAGGGATTGTGTGGAAGAACGATCCTCACTCAGCAGGGACCCTGGTGATAACCTCCCGGGTCTGTGTTCTGTAATCTTTTTACGCAGATTATGTGTGGGCATTTTTAAGTCTTGTTTCAGCAGAGGCTGCACAGGAACGAAATTTCTCCTCGTTGATGAGTATAATCAAGCAGTTGGCTGACGGGAGGAGGCATTCCTGGGTCCCCTTTACGAGATGAGGGAGAAGTCGGGAACTGAAAATGTGGAAGACACATGCGCTAAGCCATTGTTAGGGCAAAACGTTCTTGTGAGAAACGTCTTAGACCATTTAAAAATTTTTTAATTTTCCGTAGTAACTATTTCCACGAGCTAAAACTCAATTATGTAAGTCTAAGCGTCTTTCCATAAATGTGTGATGAATCCTACCTCGTCTGTTTGGTAATCCCATGAAAATTTTAATTATCGTTTCCTAAAGCATCTTCAGCTGGTAAATAAATACGTTTCCATAGGAAAGTAAAATCATTCTGGTATGTAACTTTCCTCCTGTATTTAATATCCAGCTTAATCCCTCTAGTCAGAGACTAGACGGGCTGTTGAAGGAGGGCCTTAGGCTACAGGAGGGGGCAGTAGAGAAAAGAGGCAGAGGAAAGGGGTGGTTGAGAACACAGGCTCTGGGCACACCCAGGTTCAAGTGATAGCCTTACTACTTACAGACTCTGTGACCTTGGCCTACTTAGTCTGAGGCCTCTCTGTTTCCTCGTGTTCAAAACAGGATAGCAGTGTTGTTTTGTGGAGTTGTTATGAGGGTAAGTGAGCTTTCTTATAGTACTAAGCCAGTAATAATAATAAGCATGCCATCGATTTAACCATTATTATCATTAACATTGTATGGTTAGTAAGGGAAAGCGTAGTCCTTGAAGTCACAGAAGTCTGGATTGGCATCTCCTCTTTCTTAGTTCAAGAAGTTATCGGACCTCGAAAAAGCCCTATGATCTCTCTGCGTGGCCTTCTCCTCAGTAAATGGGAATGGTACAGACTGCCACAGGGCTCATTGTGAAAATTAAATGACCTAAGTATGCAACGTGTTCGGCGTAATCCTGTGACATAGTCTTTGCTGGCAAATGTTTGCCTTTCATTCCTGCCTTTAAGTTTTAGGTTTCTTTACTTTCTAGTCCGGCCTTGAAAAGAGCATCGACCAGGCTGTGGAAGAGTGGGACATCGAGAAGGCGGAGGAACTCAGCAACCAGCTGGCCACGCGAGAGGTGAGTCAAACTGGTATTTGCAGATTTTCTAAAATAAATGTGCATTCTTTTTGTGATCATGAGTAAGTTCAGTATTCAAATATTTGATCTTAGATTTTCTTTTCCGCCCATTTTCTTCCCTCTTATTCTGCCACTTATGCTGAAATGCTGGCTTTTACTTTTGTCTTTAATGTTTTTAAATCATTCTGGTTTGAAACTTGTGGTGGAAATAATCCATGATTGATATTCAACCCTAGATTTCACCTAGGTTTCAGAGAGCTTTTTGCCAGTTATGATGAAAAGACTGGCTTTCTTTTTCCATTTGCATCTTTAATTCAGTTTAACTCTCCCTGAGGGCAGCTGTGCACCACATCTCTCAACGTTCTCCTGGCCCTCGCTCCCCCACACGCTTTCTTACTGCATATTCTGAATTTCTCCCTCAGCCCTAAATAATTTTCAGCTTTTTAAAACTTATAGTCTATAGTATAAAACTAGTAGATATATCGCATATTCTTTTTCCAAGTACACAAGGCTTCCAGAAGATTCCGGCCTGCACCTTTTGGGGGGAATATTTCTCCAATTGGGAATTGCTGTCAGGTGTCACTAAGCAAGAGCTAAGAGCTCATACTGGCGTATGTTTTATTGTTGTTAGTGTTGTTTTGTGGTTCTTTTTTGTCCTCTTTGGGAAAAAAGATCGACCATAGCTTTCCCATTTTGGGTAAGCTGCCTACTTACTTCTTTTTGTTTTTCTTTGCTTTTGCCTTTTTTTTTTTTTTTTTTTTTTTAATTTTAGGGTTTATTTATTTTGAGAGAGCGAGCGCATGAGCAGGGGAGGGGAAGAGGGAGAGAGAGACTCTCAAGTAGGTTCGACGCTCAGCACAGAACCCGACTCAGGGCTCGATCAGACAAACCATGAGATCACGACCTGAGCTGAAATCAAGAATTGGATACTTAGCTGACTGAGTTGCCCAGGCGTCCCAACTTCACCTTATTCTTAAACTCTACTCCCTGGTGTTTAATTACATAGGCAGCATCATAGGTCATCTGTGTAAACTGTTGGCCACATGTGCTATTCTTTCTTACTTGCCTGCAGGTGAACATTTGTTCTACACTGAGATTAACGATGGAATTACTATTTCGGTAAATTCTTCTGTGGAAACACCATCTCACCCTTCTGTCTTCCAGTGTCAGACAATCTGTTGATGGCTGTTTGCTGGTTTGTTTTCTGTTCTTGGCTACAGGCCATAAGTATCTGGGGTTTTTATGTAGGGAAATGAACAAGTTCAGAAGTGAGGCTCAGGGATTCAGAAGTTACCTTTTTTTCTCATAGGCCTTTAAAATCAGTTGTCACGTTAAATAGTTCTGTTTATAATGTGTCTGTGTATTTATTAACGGCTAATCTAAAGGAAATTATGAAGTTCTGAGCTTGAGTTTGGGACATAGGTAAGAAGCAGCATAAATGGCAGTTATGCAGCCTTTCAAAAAGTGACATTTTGGGGCATCTGGGTGGCTCAGTCGATTGAATGGCCAGCTTTGGCCCAGGTCCTGATCTCAAAAATAAACAAACATTAAAAAAAGAAAGGAAGGAAGGAAGGAAAGAAGAAAGGAAGGAAGGAAGGAAGGAAGGAAGGAAGGAAGGAAGGAAGGAAGAAAGAAAGAAAGAAAGAAAGAAAGAAAGAAAGAAAGAAGAAAGAAGAAAGAAAGAAAGAAAGAAAGAAAGAAAAACTTTAGGGAAAAAAAAGCGACATTTAAAAAAAATCAGTTTCCTTTTTTCCTGTTAAAATTCATTCTTCCCTTCCCAGCTTATGTTTCTTGTGCTGTAAGTTTGACATTTGCTCTCTTTCATCTTTAGAGTAGCCGTGTTTTGATTTTATTGATTATAGCCTTCATTGGATAGAATAGCATTTTATCACTCTGTTTTCAAATAGAAAGATTCAGGGATAACCTTTTAACGAAATGAATTTGATAGTGTGTTGAATGGTCCTGCAACCTCAGTTGGACTTAAGTGTTAGCTGGCAGTTAGTAGAGTGGCTTCTTCAATTTGATAGGTACTTGGCACTTATCTCTACAATCAGCTGTGTGTCAAAAGACCCATCTTTAAAATTCTGTTCAGCAGGAGAGCACTTAGTGTTTGTTGGTTCTGTTTTGGCACTTGGCACTTAGTTTTCCATAGAGCTGTTGTCAGAAGTAGTAGGTAAGCGTCTTGGGTAGCCTGCAAATATATACAATGTAGCAAATTATATCAGTAGTTTATATCATCTCCAAATTTGGGGGAGTCCACCGTGAAATGTCAGAGGAGGGTGGGGAGGGACATGCTTATGGGGCTGGAAGAGAGTAAAGTAGTATGGCTGTAAGGGTAGAGAGGGGTGGACACAGTAGGAGGTAGGGACACATGATGGAGGTAGGGAGGAGTGGCTGAAGACATAAGAGGCAGAGACTTTCAGAGACTGCAGGTGTTTAGGGCGGCAACACCAATCACTGGTCTTGGTCACCTGTAAATAGGTAGGTATGGAAGCTTTTGGCAGCTTTTTCTGAATCTCTCATTTGGGTCAGAAGCAAGGCTCCCTAGAGAACCGGTACTTAACATATATCACTAAAGTGCATTTTGTGACACGTGCTTGAGCACGTGTTTCTTGAAGCCCTTTAAAAATTGTGGGTGTTTGTTCCTGTTTGCTCTCCAGCGAATGCTATACCATCAGCGTGTGGCTGATCGCCGAGATGACTGTATAGCTCCAGTAAAGCCAAGGATAGAAGCCTAATAAAAACAAGCAGGGCCTTAGGGTGTGGCTTCCTGATTGTTTTCAGAAACGCTGTAGACTTCTTTATCTTTACGTCTGACCCAAAGATCATGGGATGGACTGGTGTACCCTGGTTGGTGCTTGTCCATTCTTCCTTTCGGAAGACCCAGGAGTTGTTTATTTTGTGATCTCTACCAAATAACAAGTTGGCTGTGACTCATCCAGTGGCCCCAGGTCAGTAGGTTTTCTCAGGTCCTTGCTTATTAACAGAAGAAAGAAGAATGCAAGGCCTCGTCTACAGCATTAAAATGTGGGCTCCACGTGACCCATCCGTGGCTGGCTGTTTTTCTGGTTTTTGGCTTTTTCAGTTCATTAGCACCCCCACCTGAGGCAAGGGTGATTCGGAGAGAAGCATTCACTTTACTGCAGGCTCTATGTTTTTCATAGGTAAAGTTAGTAATGCTAAAATTTTAAGAGTTGAATACATTTGATTTTTTTTTAAAAAAAGTTTTATTTTGAAATAATTTTAGACTTTCAGAAAGTTGCGAAGTTTATGAAAAGATTTTCTATTTACCTTCACCCAGATACCCAAGATGTTAACGTTTAACATTTGCTTTGCCATTCATTCTAATTTATATACCTCATTTAGATTTGCCAAATGTCTCACAGATTTCCTTTATAGCTAAAAGAACAGTTTCTTTTTCCTGGTCTAGGACATTGCATTTTGTTGTCATGTCTCTTTATTCTTCTTTAATCTGGAAAGTTCCTCAGTCTGTATTTCTTAGGACATTAGCATTTTTGAAGAGTAGAGGCCAGTTATTTTCTAGGATGTCCTTCAATTTTGGTTTGTCTGATGTTTCCTCATGCATTTTTGGCAGGGGTGTTGCAGAAATGATTCTGTGTTCTTCTCAATGCAAGATATCAGGAGGCACATGATATCTGTCTGTCCCAATTTTTGATGTCACTTTGAGTTTTTGGTTAAGGTGGTGTCGCCAGGTTTCTCCACATTATTGTAACGTGACTGTTGTCCCTTATGTAATTAATACATATCTCATGGAGAGATAGGAGAGAATTTGAGACTATGTAAATATTCTATTTCTCATTATACTTTACCCAGTAGGTTTAGCATCTACTGCTAATTCTTTTCATCTTTGGGACGGTTATTATTATGGTGGTTGCCAAACCAGATCTTTAAAACATTATGTGATGGAACTTTTCATCTTTACCTGGCAAACTAAACCCAAAATTTGTCTTGAATGAGATAGTGGATTATGTAATCTTCTATGTATACGTTGAATCTCGCAGAAAAAACCTGGACAGTCGAGAATTGGATATAGTTTTTTTAAATGACGCACTTGGGAGGGATGCCTTCCCCGCTAGCAGTGATCGCTTGTGAGCTTCCCTTTCTCTGCTGTGTGAAGGCGCATGTCAGAAAGCACGGAAGATGTGCCTTCCCAGCTGCAGAGACGTGTGTTTTCTTTGAGGATATTAGGTTTCTTTTTTTTGTGCTTTGTGTTGTTATGCTGCTGTTTTAGAAATGGGAATTGCATGGCACTGACTAGGTATTTTCCATTTTAAGGGTGTGATTTCCTGTTACCTTTATGACAAGTGAGATTGCTTCAGAAATACAGGATATTTTCATCACTTGTAAGGATGAAATGTTTTCCTCAAGTGTTTTTTTTTTCTTTTCTTGCTTCCATATAAATATAATGCCTTGTTTTAGTAAAATAAATTAACTTATTTAGTGTGGTGCTACAGAATTCTGATTACAAGAAAAAATAAAATTCTCTTCTTTTCCTTGTGTAAGTGAGTGGCAAAACATCTGGAAAGTGTTTGCTGTTCAGGCACAGACATTGGAAAGATACTGATGTCGTGTTAATTAAACACCCGTGAAGAATGACTAAAGTAATCAAGATGGAATTCTTGAATAAATAGTTTAGTTTGGGATTTAATTTTTCATATTTATCCCCTTGGTGCTAATCACCATGGATATGAGAGATGGGATTTTGAGAAATAAGTAATTGTGAGTTTGGGGCAGAAACCCTTTATGAATTAAATGTATACGTGCATGGTAGGTGTCCTTTTGGAAATCAGGTATATTGGTTTTTAATCAGTCCCGTTTTCTTTTTTCATGAAGCAGTGACTGGGACCTACTGATAAAGCCTTTGCTCAGAGGCACAGACCCCAGAGTTCTTAAAGCCTTTTCCAACCATAATAAGTGAAACTAATTTTTGATGTTTAACATTTATAAGCCTGTGAAACTAATAGGGCAGCATGAGTATTGAAAAAAAAATGAAGCCCAAAGTAGAACCATGCCTGCGAATGGGCCTTGAACACAGTTCCCCAACAACAAAACGAAACAACGGTCTGCCAGTTGTCCGTGCGCTGTCCTTGTGACAAAGCAAATGCATACTTTTCCCAGAATCATATTCCCTTAAATTTATGATGACATCAAAGATATATATTATCTGGTTTTAGGGGAAGGCTCAATTCACATGTTTGAAGTCTTGACTGTGCTAACATCTTTGGTTTTGCCATGTTGTAATGTAGTTGCTTTGGGACTGTCCCTCCTGTTGATTAAATACTTGTTTTTCATTAACAATCTTGGAGGAGATAGAGAGGAGAAATATACTTGGGTTTGTGTCATACTGATGAAACTGTTCTAATTTGAAAAAAAAAAGTTTTTTTACAAAAAGTATCATTTACACATACACACAAAGTATTTGAGCATATTTGTGACTTGTTAACCTCAGGCCTGAATTGGAAGTACATTCCATTCATTCATCAATAGTGATCCTGAACAAATTCCATCTTTTGGTACTGGTCTTTTCTGACACGTTATCTTTTTTACAATCCAAATGATACCAAATTTTATAGAAATCAGTAGAAACAAACAGGCTAAGATTAAATGCTAAAGCCTCGGTTTACTTAAGTAGGCAGCGCTTAGGTTGGATGTCACATTTTGGAAAGGGGATTTTTCTCTAGGCATCTTCCTGTTAGCCTGACACAGATAAATAAAAGCCCCTTGGTTTGGCACCAGTGGGTTCCTACCAGGGAATGAATGACATCTGCATGAACTGGATACATAGCTCAGGTTGGTTTCAGTTACAAGCGTGCAGTGTCCGAGTAGGAATGAATGGGGAGTAGAGGTTGCCTGTGAATTTCGTTTGAACTTTGTATCGCTTACGCCCTGAAAGAATACTTTTTCTGTAAATGACTCCCAATAGGACGGCCTTTGACAGCAACAACTAAACTCAATTCTTTGAAAACGTCAGTGCTTCGTGTTGTAAGATTGTAATTATTTTGTGTAACCTAGAAAGGATATTACATTGGCAGTATGAATTAAACTGAGAATTAAATTTTAACTTTGTTAAATTAAGGCTACTTAAAGTTTTGGATTCCGAAACATAGGTAAAGTTAATAATGCTGAAATATAGATAGTTTGTTAATATTTAAATAAAGGTAGGAATGGCCTTTTGAAAAACCTGATGTTTGAATTGATGGGGTTGTGTTCTTTCCTAGTTAAATAAATGCTCTCTTAATTTGGGGAGATTATTAATTTGTCGCCTATGCTTTATTTCTAGAGCAATTTCCTCAAAACTCTGAAGGCATTCTCATTGAAGAAGGGTATATATACATTTGAGATAGTTTCTGCATTTTATGTTCACATCTAAGACGTCCTTTCTCAGAAATGCTCGGGTGCTACGGCACTTGCTCTGGCATTCAGAATTTTTCCGGTGCGCTTCATCATTAGGCTTTGGTTTCTCAGAGGGGACTCTGGCTACAAATCAGTCTCTTCATTTTGGTTTTTAGTTTTCTGTTGACGTACATGCACTGTCATCTTAATGGAATAAGAGCTTCAATGACCCCACCCTCCCCAGATAATACAATTTTGTCAGATTTACCTATCAGAATACCTGGAACATTATCTTATATAGAATTCAGAATTGAAATATTTGTTTAAATTTTTGAAATAGAGATTCTGTCAAACTTGGGAAGCTTAAAGTTACTCTTCAGCAGTGCTGTTTTCAAAGCCAATGTGTTTGCATTACATACCAAAAAATAAATAAATAAAAGCTGAATCGAAAGACCTATTACAGTGAAGCAAATCTTGTCGTTCTAAGCTCGTTTATTTTATAATCTGGAGGGCAAAATTATTTTCTTTTCATTTTTGTGGATACTTTTCTTGGGTAGAAATATCTTAACAACCGTGTTTCCAAAGGTAAAACGGTTCCTTCAGATACGAGGCTGAATGTATTTTCCCTTTAGCTGTTACAAGAATTCACCACTGGGATATGTGACCCTAAGAAGGATGGCAGGTACTTTGTATTTCCTTAATTACTGTGATCTCTTGCCACTGAAGATCGGGTAAACAAAGTAAAGTGCATTAAATATTACAAATATATAGACTCTAAAATATCTTCATTTCAACATTTCATTTTTACAGCAGGGTTATTATTTTTGTTGCTAGGACCAGGAGGTGTGTATGAAGGATACGTTATTACATACAAGTCATCTAATGCCTGCGAACTCTCTGGCAAAGTGTATTTTATGTCTGTCTTTGAAATTTTACTGCTCTGCCTTCTGTCCCTTATTTTTTCTTCCTTCTTTTTTGTTTTTTTTATTTTTATTTTTTATTTTTTCCTCTTTCCAGTCAGGAGAGTTTAGGACCGTTTTCTTTGTGGTATATTTCTCTGCTTGGCAGTGGAAAGGAACCTAGGACACTGGGGAGGGAAAAGCCCTCCCAGGGCAGCCTACTGCTGTCACAGCGTGCTCAGCCACCTGGGGAGGTTGGGTGTTCTCTGCTGTGGCGGGGCGACGTGTGTCTGCTAAGGCTCATCTAGAACTGACTTACTTTCATTAACTTTGGTCATTTCTCAGTGGTTTTGTAATTTAAATGTTCTTCTGTGTGTCATTTTGTAGTCTGAACGTAGTCCAGGGGACTTTTAAATGGTGATTTTAATTCTTTGAAGCCTTGTTCTCCTCAGTCCTTAGAAGTAATTTCAGTAGTCTCATACAGATGAACAGTTAGCACAATGTATGGAAAATAAGCCCTGCCTGTCCAGGTAAGGGAAGGTCCAGCTGTTCGAATTCCTTTACATTGAGGCTAAAGATCTATTCATCCTCATAAAAATTGTGTATAGGCTTGAAGTCAGAGCATTTTAATATGGGAAAAATAAAAATGGTACTGAGTGATGGGTTTTTCTCTCCGGTTTTTAGGGGTGCTTACTCCTATCTCCTTGCATTGAGGATATTTTCTTTTAACCTTTGGGGTATGATTGGGTGATCACCTAGAATGGTGTTCCTTATGCTCTCTTTTAATTATGTTTATCTGTGCTTTTAACAAACCTTAAGAAAAGATTTCAGATGTTACAAGTCTAATTAAAGAGACAGACAAAGCACAGTTTATACTGTAGATTTTTTCTGCAGTTCAATTAATCAGCATGTTTTCTCTTTTAATTAAAACCATTTTAGTAAATTAAAGCCCACAGCAAAACACATATATAATTTGTTTGTAATTAGCTCTTAATTGGTGGTAGTTGAAGCTTAGCACCCTTGGTTTCTTTCTTCATGATTGCCATTTTATTAGCAGCCAGTCATTAATTAATCTTTTTCTAATTAGCTTATAAAACTGTTGATGGCACATTATTGTAAATGTGATTTTAAGTTCAAAGCTTGTTAATAAGCTTTCTTACTTAGAAGAACAGAGATAAAGAAATTGCTGAAAACAGTACTACAGTTCTTTAAAAAAAAAACTGTCTTTCTTATGGGGACTGTGTAAAGCATCTAACAGCTTATGGTTAATTTTTTAATGCTTTTTTTCCCTTATGAATGGGATAAGTTGCTTGAATATAAATCATCTATATCCAGGAGTAATTTCAACAGTATAACGTCTTTTCACCCTCCTTTGGAATACAGTAATCTACATATAATTTGAAGCCTTAATAGTCATCATTAAAACAGGTGTTATATAAACTATTTCACTATGAAATCAAAGTTGAGTATATGAATCAAAGTATATCTTCTTACACTTTACAGACCGAATACATACTACTTTTATAAATTGCAGGGTTAATAATATATACGTATATATATGTATATGTATATACACACGCGCGCATGTGTGTGTGTATATATACACACACACACACACACACACATACACTTACGTGTTTTTTAAAACAGAACTTGTTGGGTTATGCTTTGAAAGTAAAAACTACCTGGCTTTAACTGATAGGCAGTTGTAGGTATAAAATAAATGATAGGTGCTTGTACCATCACACAGATGTGTAAGTGTGTGCGTGTGCTTTTGGAGATGACAGTGAGTGAGGTTAGGCCGTTGACTGTAACAGAGAGAGGACGACTGGAAGTCAGGTCGGAGTTTAAATGATTGGGCGGAGCATAGCCTGTTTGCAGCCGTCACAGCCTTGGCATCTCAGGTGGGGCCGCGGAGAGGTACCGGTCCAAACGCAGACGCCCCGAGTGTACTTTATAGCACACACCACACTGAATTGTGGTTTGAGTGAAACACATTAGCCACATCATACTCTGTATCGAAATATGCTACAGATTCCACGAAACTCCTGAACTGCACGGTGTCCTGAGCTATTTATCCATATGAGTGCAAAGTTCTGAAAGTTGTAGAAAACACAAAGCATTATCAGTTCCTGGAAGAGCTTTTTCTTATTTGCTTTTTGAACTTCCCATGTTATTTCAAGTTTGGCTATTTCTTTGCTTGTTTTTAAGAAGGCGTTTTATGATGCCATGCAAGAGACACTAGAAGGGGATAGCTGACGAGGAAAAAATTAAAAATTGGATAAAAAGTAAATGAATAATGTCATATTACCAAAAAGATGAGAGGCTAATTTGTGCCGACTTTTTGCTAATTTTGTTCAAGCCTCAAAATGAGGAGCTGTCACCCGTTCTGTGTAGCACTGATGACAGTGCCAATGATCCATGAAATAAGCTGCCGCTGGCTTTGTTCTGATAAGAATGAACAAATCTGCACAATGTTCGGCTCCCAGAATCTCATTTTCATACTTGCATGCAGGCTAAAAGAAATAAGCTGTTTGCAGGCTTGATTAATCAGACATTGGAGGGGTTTTTGTCTCTTTGATCTCTTTCGTCTCCTAGGTAACTCGCTTGACATTAATGTTGAGCTTGAGTAAAGACAATCAGGAATTGTCGACCAAACTGATATAAAAATTAAAGACCTTAACACTTTAAGTACTCCAGTAATGGTTCCGCTTTACTTCAGAAAACATCTGTTTTCATTTAATTAAAGAACAAAAGAGAATGGCATAAATATTTTTCATAGAGACCTATTATTCCATAAAAAGTTAAAGTATGATAATTGGTATTTTTAAATAAGTGCCTTGAAAGTGTTCAAAAGGGAGGAAAACTTCATAAATCTGCTACAAGCTAGTAATTTTGAGATGAGTAAAATATTTTATGAAATGGATAAGAAGTTTACAGTTATGCTAGATTAAGCTGTTTGAATCAGATGCTTCAGATGATTATCAGCAAACTTCAGAATGGCAAAGGCTTGGCAAGAAAAACCAACTTTATTTTGAAAGTTTGTCTTTTAAAAATCTCTACCGTGTCACAAGATGCGCCATTATATCTCTTTTACAACCCAATATGATTTACACATGCGAAACCTGTAAAATTGAAAGGAATGAAAAAAATGTCGCCGTGCACTTGCTTGAGGTTATGCAGACGCTTTTACAAATCTTCCAAGTGTCTGCAAAGATGAATGCCCCAAGGGTCCAGCCAGGGCCCTGCTTTTCCAACCAGCTAAAGCCCTTATCTTAAATCCAAGCAAAGTACCATTAATCTTTTTGAAAGACCTTTTATGGCTTTTAATATATCCCAAATTAGAACATTTTACACCCTTGGTTCCTGAAATATGGTGATAAAAAGCCTTTAGAGCTTAATTTTCCTTACCGCTTGCTCTGACCAATTTGCAGTTCTTTGTGATAATGTTTAGACACCTTAATTAAAATGCAGCAAAATATTGGATGTTCTATATGGAAAATGCTGATACTTTGGCTACACATACAAGAAATTCTGTATATATTTTTATTCATTTAAAAATTTTTCTTGCCACATTGTGTTGCTATAGTTATCTGATGACCCAAAACATTTTTTTTTTTTTTTTAAATATAAAAACCATCGGCCAGGCTTTTGTGATGTTTACTTTGGGCATGAGGATGCATTTTTCTTCTTACAGGAGTGAAAGGATTCTCGTTGGCCTGTGTTATTTGTAATACTGAAACATAGCACGATATTCTTTTATCTCCGGGAACTTGGCTTCGTCATCTTGCCTGGGAAAATGAGTTTCTTCTCAACTGTCTCTTCCATAGAAGATCTTATTATCCTTTCATATTTCCAAATACTTCCGTTCTTTTTTTCTTTCCCCACAGGAATAAGTGAGACACATTTTAAGCGTGTGAAGGACACAAAATTGATATGACTTTTCATCATCATTACAAGCTAAAAGATTCTTTCTGTAAATACACAGACCAGGCTTGTTGAATGTTTATCAGTCGAAGAACATTCCATTTAACCTAACCCAAGGCAAAATACAGTTAGAAAATACACTTTGTACCCGAAGAGGTCTGTTTGAAAGTATTGCCTACGTACCCAGTCATTTATTATATGTACTTAGTCCACAGAAATGCTGGAGCCCTCTCATGTAAATACATGTTTCATGCACTTTAATGAATTACTGTTAACAGATTCATACCATGTCTTGTGGAATGTATGCTCTAAATCCTTACTGCGGTGCTGAGTGCGCTGGCTTGGCCTGAACGTTGCCAGAAAATGAAAAGCGTTTACGTTCTTAGAGCGCATGACCGCGTTGAGATGAAGAGTCCCATTTAAGTCGAACACGCTGAGATACTCTTTGGTTTATCAATCCCCAATCCAGAAAACCCACGTTGGAAAATCTCAGTAAGTTAAACATGTAAACTACCTCTTAATTTACAGCGGTTTTAGGAAATGATGTTTTCACGTGGTTGACGGTACATGGCGGATATGGTTCGGACCATTTTTGTTCTATCCTCCTTGCACAGGCTCGGTTTCAATAGGAGATGAACTAGGCGACTGGGACTTCTGTTGGGAGGTGGGCTTGGCAAAACTCTCCCGTACCAAGTTGGCATTTGATACGTAACACATAGGAATATGGTGAAGTAGAAAACGCAGAGTTCCACGTTTTACCTTTTGGAGGGTGAGGGGCAGGGAAGATACTGAATGTTCTACGTGCACAGGTAGCCAGCTGGGTTTTGCGACAGTAGGCCGTTCACTAGGTGCACTCGCTGTTTCCCTGCTCGCCCGCAGCACCCGACGTCCCCGGCTGCCCGGCTTCAGGGGGAACTGCGTGGGTAGTCGCGACCAGAGGGCAGTGCGCAGACATGACGTGTGTCACTTCCGTGCCAAAGCGTTTGAGAGCCAGTGTGAGACCCTCCGGCCGCCCCCTTCCTCTGCCGCCGCGAACCCGAAAGTCACACGCTGAGAGGCCGGCACCACGAGACGGAGGAGAGCCCAGCCATGCCACAGCCGACCAGAAGCGGAACAAAAAGTCCAAGGGCAGCCAGTGGGATTCGGGGATTTGTCTGATAAGTGTAGTTGCGGCTGGCCTCACGCGACAGGTGCTGACCTGATTTTCACGTTTATGGCAGATGGGAAGGTTTGCAGGGGAATCCATCTTAATGATAAATAGGCCACTTGGCTCCCGTCCCGTTTCATTTTCCCTGGAGATGATGATGCTGTAGCCCTTTGATTCTTAGCCCTTTCTTAGCTGACGTATCTGAACTTTTCTGTGATGAACAACCGGAAACCAAGAGACAACCAAGAGAAGGCCAGTTTTGAAGCAGCGCAAGTGGCGACCCCTTCTTCCCAGCCCCCAGTGTGAAAAGAAGCCTGGTTTTGTTCAGTGCTGTGTCTCCGGTGCCTAGAACAGTGCCTGGCAAAGCCATGCGTTTGCGCCCTCCTGATATTTGTTGAGTGAATACTGTCCTGTGAAAAAAGATAAGTGCTGCTCGCGTTGGTACGAATTTTGAGACTCTGAGGTTGGTCTGCCTCCCCAGGTGGGCCCTCGAGTCACAGCTGATCATTCTTTCATCGGTGCCTGTGCTGTTGGTGCTGACCAGTTCAGCCCTCTGGCTTGATTGTTGGGTTGCTTCCATTCTTGGTGCGTATTCTTACCTGGACTGGAAACTCAAACCACTCTATGCCCTCATTTATAAGCCCCGAGCAGTGCTTGATTCCTGCATGTTCGTTTCATCCTAAAGGAAACTCTTCTCCGAAACGAGCTGAAAGAAATGTCAAGCATGTGAAGCCTCATTTTCCTAAATCAACTTCTCATGCGTGTGGTCTTAGCCACCCATGATGCCTCACCGTTGGCCAGCAGATCCCTAAAACTCGGGCTTTAACGCGTTGATTTGACAGCGGCTTCCAGGTCCTTCCTTCTCTTCCGCAAGTCTGTTGTCCGGTAACGTTCATTAGGGTGACTCCAGGGAAAGAAAGGGAAAGAGACCCCAGAAGGAGATGTGTATTTAGCCTTTGTTGTTCAACCTGGGTTCTTCACAGATATCTCTGAGCCGTTCATATAGGCAGGTGTTTTTAACATCAGAGCCGCTAGAACTGGAAGATGGCCATCCTGTCCTGGAGATACTCTCTGAGGAACAGTTCTGCAGCCAGAGAGCCGTGTGTAGGCCCGTGTGTGGGAACCGAAGATGATGGCGTAGAGGCTGAAGGGCCGGAGAAATACAGACACAGAGACTGTTTTAGGCTGGCTTAGAGAAAACTTAGGAGGTAGAGGTGGGGTGGGGTGGGTAGGAGGCTTGGTTTTCATTGACCTTACCGGCCCGGGGCAGATAGGCGTCAGGTGGAGCAGGAGTAGAGGGGCCTGCAGAGGAAGCACTTAGGTACTGTGGTCCACGTGCCCAGCCTTTTCACCTCTTAGCACCCCTTATATTCTCTTCTCTCTCGGTGAATTAAAAGCTGTTGCCCATCATGCAAAGTGCGTTTATGAAGCAGTAATTAGCTTTCCCATGTTTTATTAATCACATCTATGACTGCCAATCAGAGCTTCTGATCAGCAGGAGATAGCTGATGTGACCATACTGAGTTGCTGTAATTCTAGCCCAGAGCAAAGAAACTTGATGTCTCTGTCAGTCTGCGCAGCCTTATCAGGGGTAAATTCCTGTTTGGCCTACTGAAATGCTGGAATAGCTTGAAGATCTTCATCATATGCTTGTGGACCCTCGAGGGGCTCTGTTTGGGAAGGATTTCCATCCAGGAGACTGGCACAACCGGGGTCTGGGGCCTGTGGGAGGTGAGGGAAGTAGGGGCCACACGGAGTGCATTTGTTTACTTTGCTTGTTCACGGGGGCCTGAGCATAAGAATTTCTGATTTGCAGGTATGGCTGGCTTAGCCGCAAGTTCTCAAGTGTTTGTATTACTGTAATTCTTGTATCAGCTGGAATATTTATTTTCACCTTTTTGTTTGTTTGGTTTTCTCCTTTGTAATTCTTAGCTTGGTGTGAAAATTGCTAAAGCGGTTGCCTGCCACAACTTTGTAAAAGCCAAACGGGATGCTGAAAATTCACAGGTTGCTCGAAAAAAGAAGAAGCTTGCATGGGGGTGAGTTTAAGATTTTTACCAGTAATTCTAATAACTTCATAGGAATTACAGAAATCCCGGGATCCGTTGTGTGAATCCGGTTTGTGTGTGATTGTTCACTCATTTTAGTCCTTGTGTCTTTGCTGCACGTTTATCAGATTATAAACACGGGGGCATTTCTTCATCCCTTTTCATATTTAGTTTGTCATCAGTGGAGTATGCAAAAATGTTTCGGTTTATTTTACTTTGGCACCGAGTAAGCGTGTTTAGGAAAGTGTTTAGAAATAAATTGAGATTTTTATGTTTTCTATTTTAGGTTTGAAGCAAAGAAGAGATGGGAAACCAAGAGCAACATGGGATATATGTAGCTTGCCAGTGTTCCTCAAGGCATTTGAGTCTTCACTTGGGCTTTTGAGTCTTCAGCTGCTCAGTTGACTGAGAAGATACTCCTGCTGATGTTAACTGTGTCAGGGAACATAAGCGTAAAATGTGGGGTTTGGTTATTAAACCTTTTTAGTCTTTTTCTAGAGAGTTCATTCTGTTGACACGAATGAAGTGGAGCATTCTGTTATTTGTGCACGAAATCGAAGTATACGTACCAGGAAGAAAGATAGGATTTTGTTAATTATTTATTTATGTAACCCTCCAGCATAAAGTCAATTTTACTTTTCGTCTGTTCGGTGTAGCATAGTCAGTGAGCTCCTCCTACTTCCTTATCTGTCCCCAGCGTACCTGTACTTCGTCTGCAGTTGTGTTTGTAAGATTGGCGTTTGTTTACGAAGGATTAGTCGTAAGTGCGAGAACGTCTCAACCGATACTTTTACAGATGACTTGAATTATCTTAATGTCGTAAAAGTAATTATTGGTTCTTTATTGGAGGGAATAGAGTTGATATTTCCCAATCAAATGATGAAAGCAATTGATTAATTTTTGTATACCTTGAGATAAAATACCATAATTTTAAGAAGGGCAGAAAGTAGTATTTGGAGGAGGATTTAACTTTAGCTCGGCCTGGAAATGTCCTCCTAAATATCTCTCTCAGCCTTGTTGTTCCTTAAATTGTGATACGGCTCTTAGAGAAAATGGCACAACCGTACTAGCCAGTTACGACTACCTCCAGACAGTATAACTTAGAACCTTCCAGGAACATAGTTTGATTATTTTTACTCCTCTTCCCCGTTCCTTCTTAAAAGGTTCGATGTGTTCATGAGGGTGAGGTGGATCGGTGCCGGGGGAAGTAGTTGTTCTTAGATGTGTGTTTCATAGGCCTTCCTAGAGGGGCTTTGAGAAATCCCGTAAGAAGCTGGCAAATAGGCCTGGACGTTGGCTGGTTTGGCCCCTCCCTGCCCAGTGCTTAGAAGAGGGAAGAATTGCCCATCACAGCTTTCGGCCGTTCACCTGCCTTCCTCAGCCTCCGCCAGAGGGTTTCTAGCTGTCTGGTGTAAACTTCCTCGGGGTTGAGAATATAAATTCAGGAACACAGAAAATGAGTCATGATGATCGTTTCAATATTATTACTTTGTTATTTTTAGACTTACAGTAGCAACAAAATTTTCATAACTTATGGTAGCGTGTTTAATGTTTTTTCTGTGTTCTGGAATAAGTCAATAACCAGGTGGTATTTAAGAGAATAAAAATCCTATCTTGCTTCCGCTTCGGTGAGAAAAGCCAGTATGGAAAAAGCAAGATTTTAGGAGGTTGTGTTTTGCTTACAGAATTCATCACGAAAAGGTGTCCAGGCCAAATACTGGAAGATCTCATGTTTTATGATTTAATATCTCCTGTTGCATTTACCCACGACATTACATTTCAAACTCCTAATAGGTGAATACAGACTGACGGTATGGGAATCTTTTCCCTAAAAAAATCCATCATGGGGGATGTGCCGTTACACGGTTCGGTGTTTTGTCTGAAACAGGAAGAAGCTGTTGGGCAGGCGGGTGGCGTAGACGTCTGGGCACACCGGGCCCGGAGACAGCATCTCCCTGCAGCCTCTGCCTCATTTTCCTTCTCCTGTGTCCCCTTCTTGAGAGCATTTAGTGACCCTTGCAGGCATGTTTTTACCTCTGCTCATGCTGAGGCCTTGCCAGAGTGGCCTCTCTGGGGGCCGATCAGGGAGCCTGTGGCCCGAAGTCCAGCCATTGAAGCCCTTCTTCAGCCTGTCCCTCGCTGACAATTGCCCTGCCCCGCCCTGCCCCGGGGCTCGGACACACACAAATGCTCGGAGCATTTGAACCCGGTGAAGGCGCCTTGGTGGAATCGGATGTAGCAGCGGACTCATTCGATGAGGGGAGCCGCATCTCCTAAGTCTCCATTTTTGGGGGGACCTGGTTTGTGAAAAGCTCTAAAATGTGGTACAGCAGGTGGAGTGGGGGTAAGAGAGGGGTTCGGGGGAGAGGAAGGGGCTGGGTGTCTTTGATTGACCCTGCTGACATGTCATTTGGGACCAGTTTTATTTTACCAGCTTTAATTTGAATTAGACATTTTGCTCAGTAAAGCAATAAAATGGGAACATTATTCTTAGAGCACCCATGTTGCCCAAAAAGCATAGTCATTTGTCTTCTCCATCTGTCCACAGTGAAATGAGGATTCTTTTTGGATCAGTAATAACTTCAGTTCCTGAAGCTTCAGCATGTGCGTTTACTACTGCTCGAGTGCCTGAATTAGATGAGGGGTGTAAACGTCAGTTATTGTTAACCGAGATTAATATGTTTCGAGTCGTTGGTATGGCATTAACGTAACTATGATTTACTGTTTAAGTACTTCAGGCTAAAACAACTTACTAAGGAACAGTAATTTTGAGTTTTATAGCGCTGGTTCTGAGAAGTAAAGTTGGTTGGGAGCCCTCAGGATGTTTCTGATTTTCAGCAGAACATTCTATTTCTTTCACCAAAAGGAGAGTTTGGATGTATAATCTCAGGTTTGCTATAATTAGTTCTGATGACAGAGTTAAATACCTTGGCCAAAACTGTAAATCACTAGTTAAACAGGTTTCTGCAACTGATCATAAATCTCAAACTCCATATTTTAAGCACACTTGTTTTTTTTTTTGTTTTTTTTTTTGTTTTTTTTAGAGAGACAGCTATGGGAGGGGCAGGCCGGGGGTGGGAATAAAATGTTATCTGAACTTTGAGTAACAGCCTAGAACCTCACATTTAAAATCTACTGATTTCCCTGAGACCTTTGGTCTAAAATGCTCTCTTTTCAGTATTTTAATAACATAGCTTATTGTTTACGCTAAGACAAGTTTGAGTTTAATTCTTAAAATATGAAAGTTAATTTTCAAAATGTCCAAATTTCTGTTTGTTAGGTAAAGATACCACTGTTTTAGAAATGTTTATGTCCTGCTAACCTATAAAAAGTACCGTATGAGGTTGATATTTGAGTAAGATGCCAATTGTGTGTGTGTTTTTTTATGAGATAAGGCTTGGGGGAAACAAGGTAATGTTATGTCAGACCTCATTTTGGAAAATTAGCTTCGTGAAACCCAGTAGTCAAATTCAGAACCAACTGAAACAATTCAAGTTTTTCCATGTTGGCAGAAGTTGCTTTTATTTTTAGTATCTGGCAGAGCAACAAATGCTTTGCATGTCAATTTAATATTTTTTCAAGCCAACTGTTTATTCATTGGCTTAAAATTTACACTCTACTAAAAGTCTTAGTCCTGACTTTCATGAAACAAATAGTAATATTTGGACAAAATATGTACACGAAAATCTTTTTCCAAAACCAAATGTAGATTGGTATTTGTGGCATCAGGGCCTTTTAACATGGTAATGGATCTGAAAGCACTTTGAAAGTCTAAAGCATTAGAAACCCAGGGCAATGAATTTCAAGGAATTAATTTTTATTATGAAGTAATCAGAGCATCTTTCTAGGTTTTCAGATTTAAATTAGTGAGAGGCTTTCTGCCAGAAAGTGGAATATATGTTAGAGTAAATTTCAACGAACTATCAAACGATTGCTTTATCAGCATGTATCTATTCATGACCTCTGTAGCATACTGAGACAGTAAGACCCATTTTCCATTTTTGAGGTTGTGATGTTCTCTATAGATTTTGATAAAATGAGCAGAACTGCATTCTTTAGTCTTTATTATTTTATCCTCCTTCCATACTACTCACCTTGAAAGAAACACGCACACACGCACGCACTCTCAGTGTCGAGCTGTCCTCCGCATCGAGACTCGGCGTGAAAGGGATTTGTGACTCCCGTCGAGAACGTGGCAGTCAGTATATAGCCAATCTAGACGGCCATGGAGAGACTGAGAAAGGAGCCCCCAACCCATTGTGCGCCAGTGTTAAAACGAAGCGTGTTGCTTCTTCAACAGTTTCTCCTTTTTCTCCTAGTTCGTTTTGCTAGCGTTTCTTCAAATACAGTGGTGCCATCAGAGTAGCTTCCTGCCACACCGGCCCCTGCGGGCTTGATCCCCGGAACACAACTACAGGCCTTCGGGGAGACTCTCCGTTAAATGCCACGCAGTCTGCAGTGTTTCCAGACGTGCTTGTAAAATGAAGAATTAGCTGAGGGATACTTCTCTTTTTATTAGTGTTAGTAGCCGCTTTTTAGATTTGTTAGAAAAGGTATAAAAATGTTCCTTATTGAGATGACGTTTTTAAAACACTGAATTTAGGTACCTGCCTTTTATACCCAGAACAGGTTTCTTAAGGAGGTGCAGAATAAAAGGGGATGGAAGGAGAGCAGAGGGTAGTGCCCAAGAAAAACCTTGGCTCCTGGGTGCTCCTAGGCCCGGTTTGCGTTGTGCCCACTCCCTGGCATTGCTCTAGAAGCCCCGGCCCGAACCTCCTCCAGGGGCCATGGGCTGCCTCTTGCTGAATTGCTGCAGGGGGCCTGCTGTGTGACAAGTATGGAATGAGGTAATCTTTTCCCACCTCTAATTTCTGAAGGGTGTGTCTGTCCAGTTATTACTTGTTCATTGAACTGAAAGGTTTGGAAACCAACAGCTCCAGTACAAGCTGTAATTATTGATGTCTGTTTCATATTCATCTGTAAGCCCTGGCATCTGATCAAGAAGTTAATATATCACTTCATCTTCAGGCTGAATGTGCCTCAGCTATAAACATTTTATGGTTTGACGGATAGTGTATAATTATGACTGCCCAGAATACAAAGTTTTCATTTGTAACGTGGTAATACTAGAAGAAGTAATTATGAATGTCACAGGAGTAGTGAAACAATGAAGCCTTCCATTGCTGTGAATTCCTCCCTACATAATATCTAAGAAACATTTACTGAATACCTACCGTATGCCAGATAGCACGCTACCTCTTGTGGCTGCAAAGAGGAATAAGCACAGTCTGATGGGAAGTATTTGTAACCCATGTTTTAGACAACTTGACTTTTACCTGTCTGTGGCCTTTTCTTTGCCAAATGCAAAGGAATGATCTACATGTGATACGTAACCTGAACTTAGAAGTTTGGTCCCATGGGTGGGCACGCTTTGCCTCTAGGAAGGAGTTTCCTGGAGGGCAGCTAGCTAGGGCTCTCTCGCCAGCCTAGTGACTGATCCACACGTGCCCACCTCACGGCGAGTGGTGTTGACCCCTGAGTTTCACGGCTTCCTAGACTCGCTACAAAGGTGAGGGTCATCGACGGAGTCAGGCTCGGGAACGCGTGCAACTGTTTTTGCCCAGTACTTGGTAATTTTAAGCTTTATGTTTTTCTGAAATCGCATCAACACGTCCTTTACGTTAGAATGGCTGCGCCCTAGTGTCTGCCCGCGTTAGGGCGACGTCAACTACTGCAACGAATACGCCCCCCAAGTAAGATGACTCAGCACAGTAGAGGTTTATTTCTTGCTCGCGGGACAAAGGAGGCCTCTGGCCCACGTAGGCCTTGAGAGAGCCAGGCTGACGGCAGCTCTGCCACCTTCTCAGCCTAGTAACCCTGGTGTCCCCGTCTCAAGCTGGAAGGGAAACGAGCGGGGGAGAGCGGGCACTCGCGGGGAGTTTGGGGCCCGGCCTGGAAGCGGAACACGTCACTTCTCAGTCTGCACTGGCTGCAGCTTCCTTAAGCCACCACGCCCAACTGCAAGGGAGGCAGTGACATGCAGACCGCCGTTTCACGAGAAGAGGAAACCTCTTTTAGTAAATACTCAGCAGCGTCTGCCACGTTGCCTCAGTCACAGATGACCCCGACTTGGCGTGGTAACTAAGTTCCGCCGAGGCGTGACATTGACTAGCACCAACTGCTCTTTGTGATTCCAGGTAGGCATTTTCACTTGGATGTGTTGACAGAGCTGATCAAAATAGCCAGTCAGCTACCAGGTGATGTGCGTGGCAGAGGTCCCAAGGATGGACCATGATGTAGAAGTGCTGGAGTAGAATTATGTGCTCGGCGAGGCTCACACGAGGATGTTGCCACCTGCGGAGAGTCAGTCGAGGCTTCGTGGCCGAGGCGATGTGCGGCGGAAGTCGTAAAGGGTACCTGGGACCGTACCCGGGAGATACCGTTGAAGCGTGAGCACCCCGGGCAGGAGGAGCTGCGAGGCACACCGGAGGCTCCCCGGGGAGTTGAGCAGGGGGTGGGGGGTAGCGTGGAGTTTGGAGGTCAAGCAGCTGTGTGACGACACTAGAGAGGGTGGCTGGAACGCGCTTGCCCAGCTTGTGAGACACGCTAGAAAGTTTGGACTGAGTCTCAGGAGCGAGGGGACACGCACACGTACTAAGCGAGCGAGAAATAGGCCAACTCACCTATGAGGAAATGGTGGGTTGGAAGGTCAAACAAGGTAGGCCGGTTAGGTGGTCTCTGTAGCCCGGGGAAGAGATGAGAACCTAACCCCGGGCTGTGGGAATGGACAGCGTGAATCCCGGGGGTGTTCGGGCAGCAGACTTGATAAGACAGGGTGACCACGTGGGGTGGGCGGGGCGTGGGGAGGGGTGGGTGCCTCTGGATGGCCGTGTGGCGTGAGGAAGTAATGTAGGTCATTTTTAGCAACTTACTCCCATTTAGTCTTGCCAAATCTGACATCTGGTAGTAAGTCACCTTCAGTGGCATAGGTGGTGGAATTTCACTGTGTCGGGGTGCCTGTGGATACCTCTGAGCCATCAGCAAGGACCCAGTGCGGGGAGGGCTGTTAGAGTCAACATCAGAGGGCCCCGGGTATCGTGGCCAAATCCAAGATCAAGGCATGATCACAATAGACGGTGACTTTGTTCCAGTTTTCCTAGCAGTGATGTCTCCTATGTCTTATGGAAGTTCTTTTTAAAGGTGTGTGCTTCTGGAAAAAAACTATAAGGGAGGGAGTGACATTGGCATGGAAGGGAAAGAGCCAGTAGAGCCTTGGCTCTGTGAACCACCCCCACCCCGCCCTTGCAGCAAAGGAGCCGGCCTCTCCTGCCCTCATGTCGGTCAATCAGGCTCTATGGGGCAGAGGGGCATTACTTCCCGGGGCTAGGTGGCCTCCCTCAGTGGTGGGCAATTCTCCAGAAAGGGGGACCTGTTAGCAGCCTAAACAGCAGCTGGGGATGGACACACTGACCCAGTAAAGGGGAGATACGAGGAATGTGAATATGTGTGTGGGTATGTGCACAGACCATCGTGGGCGGGGCTTTCGGCCCAGGTCTGTCCAAGGGAGACTCCTTGGACAAGCAGTGTGGGGTGTTGGACTTGAGGTCAGAGGATGTTAATAATCCACACCTTGCCCTTGACCTGAGTAAATGAGAATTGATGGTGCTGATAGGACTGATAGGATTTCAAATCCAGCAGGCTTCCATGTAGCACTAAGTGTTGGGAGTATTGATTCCAAGAATAAGTTAAACCCTTTAATAACCGTCTCTGAGATACTATGTAAATTAGTGAGCTGTTTAAAGATTAAAAAAAAAAAAAAAAAAAACACCACCACCTCATGATCACCCACAACCGTGCATAGAGCAGGGGTTTGGACAGTGGAAGAGGAGTAAAAATGGAAACCACCTACTATATGTGCTTAAATGTGTAGATAAATCGATAACTACAGATAGATAAATAAATACAGATATAAACCGAGAGAGGAGTAACTTCCAAAACAAGTTCTCTGGAACCTCAACCGATTAAAAAAACAGGTTTCTGTGGTCCAATAGGGGTTTCTGTGGTCAAATATGTTTGGGAAACTTTGCATGCTATCACTGTGACCTTGAAAGCGCCCATCATCAGCATATCAAAGGCTCTTATCACAATGCTTATTAAATTTGTTTTAAAATACGGATTTTTTTTTTTTGTCAGTTACCATTTATTAACAATTCACATATTTAGTTGCAACACTCTGGGAAACATACTCTAACTGTACAATAACTATGGAATAGTAACATTTTAGACCCACAGGTCTCTTGCTCTGGAAACTTTGGGAAGAGGCTGTATTTTCCATTCTGTGTTTGTACTGAACTCCTGTCCCCATCTAGTAGGACCCATCCTTTATTTGAGGCTCACCTTAAATTCTCATACTCCCAAGTTTTCCTTGACATCTCCCTCCAAGGCATGGAAATCACATCCTTGGAACCCTCGTGTAGATTTCTGAGTCCAATCCAGACCTACCGAATGAGCGTGTGGTTTGGATCTTTTGTTTTAAAGCTCTCAGGTGATTCTCATGCAGCTAGCTGGGTACAGGACTGCAGGCCAACATTTTATGTGGATGAAAGGATGGGTGGTTGGGTGAATATATACATACCTCGTCCTTCCAGTTGAACCATTCGAAATCCTGTCTCCTTAAATATTCATGACTGATTGAGAACATAAACCTTGGAACCGTTGTTCCAAGGAACTCATCTACTGACTGTTTTTAAAAACTCTTTGAGAATGCAGGGTTGTATTGCTCTGCCTTAGAGAAATGCCTTAATCATGTATCACAGGCAAGTCTAGTAGGTTGAGAAGCTAACATGTTCTCATTACATACAGTGCTGTTGGAAACCAAACACACATTATACTTGTGTTATAGACAAGGAAATAGACAAGGCAATTGAGATGCCGGGAGCTTTAAGAGAGAACACTAAAACCATACCGGCAGCATAAAAAAAGGTGAGGATGAGACCCAGGCCAGGCCTTTGCTCTGTCTCCCTCTTCCAGTGTTTCTCAAAGTGTGAGCCATGCACCATCTGCAGGCAGAAGCATCGCTTGTTAAACATGCAAATTCCAAGGTCCTGCTCTGGAGTTGGGGCCTGGGATGCTGCATTTTAATAAGCTGCCTGTGATTAATGCATACTAACACTGAAGGATCATCGTCTTGGAGTAGCACCTCCTTGCTCCACAGGGAAGCAGGAACGGGAAAGGAAAACAAGCCACTGAAACTTGCACACGCCTTATCACAAACCGTAGGGAGGGGAGGTGTACTATGTAGTTTAAATACTGAGTCTAATTCCATTAATATAAGTGGCCATATCCCCCCACTTGGCTGGCTCTACTCAGTAAACCACTTTCATTTTCAAAAAAAAAAAAAAAAAAAAAAAAAAGGTACTGGAAGAAAAGGTTCCGTGTCAAAGAACTCAATTGGAATCCTTGCTTGGTACTTGCCTCCTTGCCAACAATGCTCAAAAATAAAAAAGAAAACGAAAATCCAAAGTCCCTGAACATAAAAGTTCCATTCCCCATGGTGGAGGGCTTAAAGTCCTCAGATGTTTCTCTGCACCTTGGAAGGCATTTTTATGAAATCCACAAATTACCAGAAGTGGCTCCAACAATTCTTGAGGTCGAAAGCTGTGCAAATTGGGCAGCTCCATCAGGAACAAGCTGCCTTCATCTGGATTCAGTGTCCTGGTTCCTTACCTCTAGCCTCGTGGCTGTAAGGACCACTCAGGGCTGCTGGCACTAGAGTGTTCTCCAAAGTTAAGGGCATGTAACAGAACCTGGAAGAAATAGATGCCCCTCCCCCCCATTTTCTTTCCCGATTCTTCCAATAAATATCTGTTGAGGACTTGGGATGTTCCAGGCACTATCGTAAGCTCTGAGGCTATGGCCCTGAAACAAACAAACATACAAACAAACAATTCTGAAGTTCATGGATCTCACATTCTAGAGGGAAGGGCAGATAGTAATTTAATTGTATAACATCACAATGGTCCCCAGAGTGGGGTCCCTGACCAGGAGCACCTGGGAAATGTAGAAATGGCAAGTTCTCAAATCCCAGGTCAGACCCGAGCCAGAAACTGTTTTAACAAACCCTCCAGGTGATTCTGATGCACACTCACAACTGAGAGCCTCTGTGCTCTCAAATGGTGAGAAGCTATGGAGAACGTCCATAAAAGAGCGTCCAGAGAGGGTCACGCTGATCCTCGCAAATGTTCAAAGAGTGAAGGGGTCCTACACTGGGCTCTGGAGCAACCCAGATTCACATTCCAGTTCTGCCACGATGAATTGTGTAACCTCAAGCGGCTTACTTAATCTCTCTGCATCTTGGGTTCTCCTTCTGAAAAATGGAGATAATAGTACCCATCTGATAGGGCAGCGAGGATTAAAGGAATTAATGAATATGAAAGTACCGAGATCCCGACACATGGCAAATCATAGCCATGTGGGGGGACAGTTCTCCAGGGTCTCTTGCATTTCTGCACATCTTGCAAGCAAGGCAGTGGGCTGCCCTTTGTTCCAAACTATCTTTGCAAGGGTGTTTGTATATAAACAGCCTTGGAAGATTGAGATAGTGCCTCCCTCTGGGGCAAAGAGCAGCCGTGTTTACTGTCCAGTATAATAAAGCAAACATCTCCCTCTGGAGCTAAGGCAGCCATGCTTACTCCCATTGTAAGAGAGTCAGTTGCCTGAGCTCAGAGTTCCTCTCCTTTAATGAGAGGCACGCGGCGAGCAGGTGGCATTTGGGCCTCTCCGCATCACATTGTGGAAAGCGGAACAATGCTGAGACCATGGCTGCTGCTCGTGAGAAACAAATTGTCCCTTTGTCTCTGAATCTAGCCACTTCTAATGTCCAGGAATGTAATGCCTCCCACCAACAGCCACAAAACAGTGTCAGGCTAACTTGCTACCTTGAAGGAGGGTGAAATCTCTGCTCCCACACAGTTCTTGATGATGTTGTGTCCAGGCTTCTGTAAGTGTGTGTTGCTCTTACTGTTATTACTCCCCACTGTGTGCCAATTTTCTGGAAGAAATAGAAATGTGACTGGTGGCTCCAGACTTCAAAGAGTTTCCCAGTGACCCAAAGAGGTTAAATATTTACCTAGGGGCGCCTGGGTGGCTCAGTCGGTTGAGCGTCCGACTCCGGCTCAGGTCATGATTTCAGTTCGTGAGTTCGAGCCCCACGTCGGGCTCTGTGCTGACAGCTCGGAGTCTGCAGCCTGCTTTGGATTCTGTGCCTCCCACTCTCTGCCCCTCCCCTGCTCATGCTCTGTCTCTCTCGGTCTCTAAAAGATGAATAAACATTAAAAAAATTTTTTTTAATTTAAATATTTACATAAAGTTGACATGAAGGACAGTGAAGCTTGGGTTTGAATGTAGGCTCTGGATTCTGACTAGATATGGGAACTCTCTAAGCCTCGATATCTTATTTGGAAGGTGATGTTAATCAGAATGCTTACCTTGTGAAGCTAGGGACACTAAGATCATGCATGTAGAGAATTTAGCAGAAGACCTGGCATGCAGTAAACACCATTAGCTGGTACTACTGTATTTATTTTGTGGATAGAATACGATCAGGGCATTTTCTGTGCTTTCCCTGGATCTTTAGGGAGATAAGACCCCTATTCTGTTCTGTAATGCAGGCAGAAGCTGCTTTATGTGGAACTAACCAAACCCCAACTCGGTGCATCTCTGGATTCTGTCCAAAGAAATCCCCAAAGCTAAGTTCCTATAGGTGAGTTGGACAAAGAACTGGCTTTGGAGTCAAAAGACTCTCAGTTTGTATTTATAATTTAAGACTTAATATGATAATATAATAATTTGAAGTTTGTATGGTTGGTTGTGAAGATTATATTAATGTGCAAAAATCTCTTAGCACATAATACGTGTTCAACTAATGTTAGTCCCCTAGGCCTCAACACCATGCTTTAATGGACTGTTCTCCTTTCATGACTGTATCCCTAGGACCTTTCACAACGCCAGGTACACAGCAGGTGTTCGATAAATATTTGTTGACTGAATTCATGAGCAAAACTACTAACGAGTTAACAAATTATTATTTTCTTTTATCTCCTTTGGAAACATTTCTTCTTTAATGGGCCATCGCTATATTTGTCTGAAACCACAGGATTCTTGACAAATCTCCTTATTCTCTCATTTTCTCCTCTGCCGCTGGTTTTTAACCTTCTAGACTTATAGACAGACCCTCTCTCTGAACGGATATACATGTAAACATACACACTGCATTTTGACATGGTTCCAATGGTTCACGGCCCTCTTAAACTCTTCCCATCTAGAGGACCCTGCTTAAACACTCCTGTGCTAGGGTACCCAGCCCACTAAGGTGGCTATGAAATCACATCCTGTCCCAAATCAGCAAGCTATCATGGACAGTGCACATCACAGTGGCCATTTCCTCTCTCTTGTCAAGGCCACAGAAGACTGACTTCCAATCTACTTGTGATTTAGGGGTTGCAAAGAGTTAAAGCGATTCAGGTCATTTGGGTTTCTTACAATAGACTTGTGGTTTTTGAGCTAAGCTAATGGAAATGTTATTTTCTAAAAATAAGTAATTCAGTCTTACTGATCATGCTTATAATCCTGAAAATTCTAAACATACTTTCTATAACCATATTTCTTCTCCCCCTGCATTCTCAGTTGTGGATTCTCTGCATCCAATGGTCAAAGAATAACCAAGCTTCTCTTGGCCCTTAGGGAACTGAGCAGTCAAGACCCTTCTGGAAGCAGAAAGGAGGATAAGGCAAGACTTTCTCAAACTAAATCATGTCAAGTGCCTTGCTTGACCTCAGAAAAATACTTAACCAGGGTTGGTAATTGATTGACAGGGGAATTCAAAGGGGAAAATGGGGAATGTATGAAAACACTTAAGTAGAACTGCCCAAAGGAAGAACCTGAAAAGTTCAGCCATAGATTTTCTGAGAAGATGAAAGTATAGGTATTAGCGTATTCAAGAATTAGGCAGAGAGTTTTCCCCATTTGGAAGCTAAAAAAGGAATGATCTGCTGCCCAAGACAAAGAAGAAAATGATTTGGGCCCAGAGGGAACTGTCACTCACATATACACTGCCCAGGGGGCTATAGAAGGATTATAGCCGCCATTTTGGCTTCTCTAGAGTGAAGCAGCAAAACAATGTCTAGTGGTTGCTAGGCAACCATTAGCCCATCGCTGCCCTTTTCCATTAAACATCATCTGCCTTCTTAGATTGTTTTAATTTATTTTTTAAACAGAAAGGTAATGCAATAGAGAATTACCAGTCTGACCTAACAATAAAAGTGCCTTTGAGGTGAAGGCTTTGCAAAGATTAGATCACTCTTGGGTGAGATGTTAAAGATAGTGACAGTGGACTGAAACCTCTTTCCCCTCAAATTCCACTGTTTGACCTCATGTTTCCTGATGCCAAAATAGCAACACTGGAGACATAATGATCATCTCAGAACATTGTAAAACTGAAGACCAAAAATTGTTATATTGATCCAGTTTTTGACCTACCCCAAGCTAGTACTTGTCCTAAAGCAAGTCTCTCTATCAGCAAAGAATGGTTGTCAGAGGTGGTGAAATGAAGTTCTGGGTCTGAGCAGAGTTGCGGACAGCTAAAATCACATTATTCATAGTCCCTGAGCGTAGATACATGGAAATAACACCTGTTTATGTAAGGGACACTTTCTGGGACATCAAAATAAGAAGTACCTAGAAGGAGAAAATATGAGTCTTTACTCAAAACCCATTTGCATGCAAGGTAAAGCTACATTAATGACTTTTACAAGAGGAGGAGGAGGTACCCAGCAAAAGGGTGTGAAATCAGCATTAGGAAAGAGTTACTGCTAACCTGTCGTGCACCATGAACACACATGTGTTTTTAAATTCCAGTGGGTCCACTGTCTGCCTCAGAGGACCTACCTAGGAAAGGATTCGGGGAAAGAGGATGGGTTGATTCCACGGACCGGGCTCAAATACTTAAAGGCACACAAATAGAGTTAGCTCTCTTAGTCCCACAAACACCCAAGATAAAGGAGATGGGAGCACGTGTATGGCCTGGGAGAACCCGTTCCAAGCCTGTTTCTCCTGCTCACCAGTTGTATGGCCTTGGGCAACGTTCGTGTGTTCTTTATCTGTAAGTGAAGGCAGTAATATCCACTTCATCAGGGCTGTTACGAGAACCAAACAATACGGTGGATGGTGAATGACAGTTACCAGTGTTACCATTTATTGTTGCTATTACCATCCCCTGTGCTACTAATACGGTTCCTTTTTAGTGGAAAAAACAATGTTTCAGGTTGCCCCTTTCAGACAATTTTTTTTCTTCCTCCAGGTTGCCTTGGGTATTCCAAATGCAGCTTCATCTGGGTAAGAAGAATATAGAAATATATATCCATAATATTGCTCGGGACCCTCTAACATTAAGGGATTCCATAGCCATCAGATACCTGGCCTGTGGAGTAACTGACTCCTTCAGACAAAGGCGCATGATGCCTGCCAAGCTGTGGGGCCCTGCGTGACAGGTGTTGGTCTGACTGCCAGTGCTCATGCATGTGTGCTGAGATATAGCCACCACATTCTGACATGGAGCTGAGCACTTCCTATGCATTATCATTTAATTGTACAACTCTGTAAAATAGAAACTATTATCCTTATTTTACACATATGGAAGCTTAAGCGAGGAGAAGTTCTAGAACGTGCCAAGGCCAAACCACGGTAAATGGCAAAGCCAAAGCCCAAAGCCCTGCTGGTGCTGTATTGACACATGGCTATGGTGTTGACAAGGTGGGACATCTGGTGATAAGAGAAAAGAAGGGTTGTGCAAATCACACGCCCACACGGAATTTTTAAGCCTCCCATCTTCTTCTGAGAGGTCTATGAAGTACAGGACTGACGGCAGAATTGTAAGGATAACCTGAATTCCCATACGACCAACATGCACCTCCTTGTTCAGGTATTGGCTCAGAAATAACAGCTGACAGGAGACATTTCCATGAGATGTGCATTTTGATTAGGAGAAGTAGGAAAACTGGACTCACAGGAATTTGGTGTCTAGATCCAGCAAAATGAAGATAAATTCATTTATTTCTTTATTCATTCAACATGTATTCACTATTACGCGCCAGTATATGCCAGGCACTGTATCATCCTAGCAAGTTAGTGGCTATCAACAGAAGATTCCAAAGTTCATATGGAGAGGCAAAAGGCCCAGAATGGCCAACACAATGTTGAGGAAGAAGAACCAAGTTGGAGGACGGACATTGCCTGACTTCAAGACTTAACTATAAAGCTATAGCAATCAACACAGTGTGGTACTGGTCAAAGAATAGACAGATCAGTGGAACAGAATAGAGAACCCGGATAAAAGACCCACATGGATATAGTCTACTGATCTTTGACAAAGGAGCAAAAGCAATCCAATGGAGGCAGGATGGTCTCTTCAACAAGAGTGCTGGAATAACTGGATATCCATTTGGGAAAAAGAAAAAAGGTAATCCAAGCACAGACCTTACACCCTTCACAAAAATTAACTCAAAATGATCATAGACTTAAATTCAAAATGCAAAACTATAAAATTCCTAGACGATAACACAGGAGAAAACCTAGGTGACCTTGGGTATGGCGACGCCATTAAAACATTTTTTTTTCAGTGTTTATTTATTTTTGAGAGACAGAGACAGAACATGAGCTGGGGAGAGAAAGAGAGAGAGGGAGGCACAGAATCTGAAGCAGGCTCCAGGCTCTGAGCTGTCAGCACAGAGCCCAATGCAGGGCTCGAACCCACGAACCAGGAGATCATGACCTGAGCTGAAGTCAGATGTTTAATGACTGAGCCACCCAGACGTGTCTCATGTGACACCATTTTAAATATAGCATCAGGCACGAACCACAAAAGAACTAATTGATAAGGTGGACTTTATTAAAATTAAAAACCTCTGTTCTGAGAAAGACAATATCAAGAGAATTAGAAAACAAGCCACAAAGTGGGAGAAAATATTTTCAAAAGAGACATCTGATGAAAGACTCTTAACCAAATTAGAAAACAAGCCACAAATTGGGAGAAAATATTTTCAAAAGAGACATCTGATGAAAGACTCTTAACCAAAATATACAAAGAACTCTTAAAATTCAATGAGAAAAGAAATGAACTGATTAAAAAATAGGCCAGCAACACGCGGGTGGCTCAGTCAGTTAAGCAGTCAACTTTGGCTCACTTCATGATTTGATCTCACAGTTCGTGGGTTCAAGCCCTGCATCGGGCTCTGTGCTGATAGCTCAGAACCTGGAGCCTGCTTTGGATTCTGTGTCTCTCTGTCTCTCTGCCTCTCCCCTGCTTGTGATCTCTTTCTCAAAAATAAATAACAACAAAAATTTTTTTAATAGGCCGAAATTCTTTCTTTCTTTCTTTCTTTCTTTCTTTCTTTCTTTCTTTCTTTCTTTCTTTTTTCTTTCTTTTCTTTTCTTTTCTTTTCTTTTCTTTTCTTTTCTTTTCTTTTCTTTCTTTTTTTAATGTTTAGAGAGGGAGAGAGAGAATCCAAGGCAGGCTCCATGCCCCATATGGGGCTCAATCTCAGGAACTGAGAGATCATGACTTGAAGTGAAATCAAGAGTCAGATATTTAACTGACTGAGCTACCCAGGCACCCTGGCCAAAATTCTTAACAGACATTTCATCAAAGGAGACAAATAGACTGCCAATGAGCATATGAAAACATGCTTCACATCATATGTCATCAGGGGAATGCAAATTAAAACAACAGTGAGGTACCAGTATATACCTATTAGAATGGCCAAAAACCAGAACATTGACACCACCAAATGCTTGTGGTTATACGGGACAACAGAAACTCTCCTTCACTGCTGGTGGGAATGCAAAATGGCGCAGTCACTTTGGAAGAAAGTTTGGTGCTTTCTTACAAACTAAACCTACTCTTTCCATATGATGCAGCAATTGAGCTCCAAACCAAAGGAGATGAAAACTTATGTCCCCTAAAACCTACACATGGATGTTTATTCATAATTGCCCAAATCTAGAAGCAACCAAGATGTCCTTCAGTAAGTGGATGGACAAATAAACTCTGGTACATGCAGACGATCGAATATTTTTTTAGCGCTAAAAAGAAATGACCTATCCAGCCACAAAAAGACATGGAAGAATGTTAAATGCATATTACTGAGTGAAAGAAGGCTACGAACTGTATGATTCCCATGGCTATATGACATTGTGAAAAACACAAAACTGTAGGGAGATTAAAATGATGAGTGGTTACCAGGGCGGGGGAGGAAAAAGCAGAGATGAATAGTCAGAGCACAGAGGACTTTTAGGGCAGCGAAACTATTCTCTAGGATACTATAATGGTGGATACATGCCATTGCACATCTGTCTAAACCCACAGGATGTACAACACCAAGAGGGAACCCGAACGTAAACTAGGACTCTGGGTCGTGATGATGTGTCAGTGTAGGTCCATTAATTGTGACAAATACACCACTCTGGGGGTGGGGGTGTCGATAATAGGGGAGGCTATGCATGTGTGGGGGCAGGAAAATCTTTATGGAAAGAGATTTTGGAAAATCTCTGTAACTTCCTCTCAGTGTTGTTGTAAACTGAAAACTGCTCTATGAAATAAAGTCTTTATTTAAAAAAAAAAAAAGAAAGAAAAGAAAAAAGAAAACAAAACAATTCAGCCTTCCCTGTTGCAGATGGACACTTCCCTCTTGTAGCTTATAGTCCAGCACAGGAGTAAGACTTTATTAGAGAGACACCTAACTACATAAAAACTATACCTCAGATAAGTGATTTATATATATATATATATATATATATATATATATTTATATATATATATATTTATATATTATTTATATTACATATAATATATATGTGTGATACTTGGCAAATATATATTATATATATTATATTTATATTATATATGTGTGTATATATATATGTATTATATATATACATATATATGTGTATATATACACATATGTATGTGTATATTATATATGTGTGTATACATATATATGTATATATATGTATATATGTATATATATGTATATATATACACATATATAATATAAATATAATATATATAATATATATTTGCCAAGTATCACACATATATATTATATATAATATAAATAATATATAAAAATTATATATATATATCAAGGAGTTTGAAACTCCAGGAGGGACTCGAATAAAGGGATTTGACCTGATTGAGGAGAACCAGGGAGACTTTGAGGACATGAGAATAAAATTCAGCTCTAAAGGCAGAGGGAGCTGGAACAAGGGGACTTGGAAGAGAACTCCAAGAGGGTACAGCCTCTGCTATGTTCACTTTGAGGCATGAGAGAGAACTGTGGGTAGAAGAGAGAAAGTCAGGAGGGGTGAGGTCTGAGATGAGTCTGGAGGGTCAAGGTTAGAATAAATCAGGTCCAACAGAACAGCAGGATAGGGATCCAAGCACTTCCATAATCACTAACATCTGTGATGCCTACTCAGTGTCTGGGCTCTGAGGTCACAGGGTCCGCTGGCTGCCGTGGACTGACATCTGGACCTCCCTGCCCCTGCTTCCCCCAGCAGTGGGCTCTGCCATGTTCTCAGCCTCTGGGGGGCATTGCTGCTGGTCTGCCATTTGCACACCTGTCACCTACTCTTAGCAGCATCATTTTAATCACAGCCTGTGTTTCCCTTTGCGGTTGAAGAGGTTTTACTTGGGGCTCTTATGTCTGCTATGATCCCCTGCTGCTCCAAAGGGGACTATGGTTCCAGAAGTGGCTACATTGTGGGGGAAATACGATCCCCAGGAATGCAACAACTTGACCACTGGCCATCCAAAGCACTTGCCCTTCAAGTACCAGAATGAGTAGGCTCCCCGTGGCCTCCCCCTACACTCTGAGAGGAAGATAGTTCACTGGCCTTCGGCATCAAGCAGACACGTGACACCGTAGAACATCAACAGAGCTTGGTGGAACCCCATGCTGGAGAATAACTCCAACACCATCATTTCTATGTTTTCCTTATCGTCAGTTATTGAAAAGGATTTACTCTAAGAAACTCCTGAGTAGTTATTTTATCAGCACGGTTCAGTTGGTGATCCATTAGCAAAATTAGTTTAGAATTCTGTGCTACTTGTTGGCAAATATAAAAACTACCAAGGTGGCTGTTGGGCTTACTATTATAAGCCACCCAGACCGCGGATATCGAGCCGTTTCTTTAGAATTGGCCTTTTCCTCTAGTTTCGATTTTTAACCCAAAAGTCATTGCTATGGATAACATCTAAATACACATATCCTTCATGTTTTGGTTTATTGGAACTTTGAGATTGGCCCATTGTCATAAATAACTCATTAAATAATACTTTGTTAGGAGAGGATAAAGCGTTTTCGATCACAACAGTTTTAAGGGAATTGAAGCTGAGGTTTTAAATTGAACGAAGTTCATCTTGAGGTTGGAGAATGTGGCCCTGAAGAGAAATATTTAAGGAGTTCCTGGAAATGGCCAATGATTGCAGCTGCCAGCAGCCAGCCTACTTCCCAGAGCATCCCTGCCTGTATGCTATTTGCCTGCACAAAGCTGTTGGCAACTGCTTGGCCTGTGATCACACCCAGAAGGAGCACACGCTCTTCTGACGGCAGGACCTGGTTCTGCCGCCGTGTGGGCAAGGTCCACGGTGCATGACACTGCAGGCTGAGGCCACCCGAAGACTGCCCAGGCCACCAAGAGTTTTCCTGCCGGGCCAGACTTGGGGTAAGTCTCCAGAGTCCTGGTCTGGCCCTCACCGTGCAGATCCAGCTATCTGGCCTTGCCAAAGTCTCAGAGGTATTCCTAGGTGGGGAAGTTGACTCATGGGGAGTAAACTTACAAAAGCCTGATTTGTGTAAACCAGATGCTAATGTATTAATTTACATTGAGAAATGAAACTACCCAGGGAACTAGACTCTTGCACTCGTGAGTCTTTTCTTGAACTACTCCGCGAACTTGGGCCCTTGCACAGTCTCTTCTTGTAAGAAAATGACACACAGGAAGCCAAAATCGCACCTGCCCTCTTTAGCCATGATGATATCCTCCGCTGGTCCCTACTCTCCACCCGCCACCCTTCTGATGGGCACCATTTTCCTTCTGCTATGTCAGTATCTTCCATCAGGCTACTGTCCCCCAGGCCTTTCTGAGGTGACTTTGTGTGTCTGTGTTCCAGTCTTTTAAGTACAGAGCTGTAATTCAGTCCTTTGAGATTAACCTATTTTCAGGTTCTTGGTGTTTGCGGTGAGGTGGGAACTCACTGAGGCCCTCTTGTACCTCTTCCAATGTACAAATTGTAGTAAGATCTCTGGTCTTTTAAAGAAAACTAAAACCACTTTGGGAATCTCTAGCAAAAGAGTCTGTGACTGAAAAGGGAAAGAAAATTAGTTATCATCAGACTTTTTTAGGTGACACTTTAGGTCGTAAGAAAATGGGGTAACGAGGACGTATGCAAGATGCTCAAGTTAGGAAAAAGTGAGCCAAGGATTTTCATCCATCGAAACTGACCTTCGAGTATAAAGGTCATAACTGAACTATTATGGCCACGCAAAAACTCAGGGAATATTGTTCTCATGAGCTCTTCCTATGGAATTTAGTAAAAAATAAACTTTAGGCTGCAGAGACATGGACATAAGGCCTGGTGGTGAGCATTCCGTACACAGTGACTTACAGAATTGAAAATAAAGGGCATTAAGCAAGTGCTTGTCTTGTTGAAAGGGGCATCATGCAACCTGATCTGACAATGCATGTATGAGACAGACAGAAATTGGAAAGAAAGGAACAGGGGTTGCATAAGCGAGGGCAAATCCCAGCAAGGGATTAGGGAAAATCAAATCCCTAATCCCCAATTCACACCCAATAGGATGACCGTAATTAAAATAAAAAGGAAAATAGGTGTTGGTGACTATGTGAAATATTGAAACGCTCATACATTTCCGGGGTGGGGTATAAAATGGTGCAGCCACTATGGAAGAAAGTTCTGCAGTTCTCCGAAGAGTTAAACAGGGAGCTAGCATATGGCCCTGCGATTCTACGCCTTGGTATAAAACCAAGAGAACCGAAAACAGATGTCCACAGAATAAACCCCCCCACTATTCATAACACTATTCATAACACTATTCATAACAGCCCCAAGTTGGAAACAACCCAAATGCCCACCAACTAAATAGGTGACTTGCAAAATGTGGTATAACCATACCATGGAATATCATTTAGTCATAAAAAGGAACAAAGTGCTAATACTCATGACAGTGGATGAACCTTGAAAACATATGGTAAGTGAAAAAGGCAAGATACAAAGGACCACATATGATTCCACTGATATGGAATGTTCAGAATAGGCGAATCCATAGGGACGGAAAGCAAATTAGTAACTGCCAAGCAGGGGGTGGGATGGAAAATGGGGAGTAAATGCTACAGAGTTTCTTTTGGGGGTGATGATAATGTTTTGGAATTAGATGGTGGTGATGGTTGAACTAAAACCCACTGGACGGTACACTTTTAAAAAGTGGTGCGTTTTATTTATTTATGGGAGTGACATCTCGATGTAAAGAAAAGGTAAGTGCTGGCAGGTCATAAATATGGCAGCCGAGCTTACATTTACTCAGCTAGTGGTGCTGTTGTTCAGACAAACGTTTTGCAGATGTGATCTATGAGCCGCCTGTATGGAATCACCTGAGGGAACTGGTCAACGTGCATTTTCCTTGGGGTCCCATTCTAGACCTCAAATAGAATCTCTTAGAATGGGGGCAACTGGGGCGCCCGTGGGGACGCTTAGTCGGTTAAGCATCCAACTCTCGATTTTGGCTCAGGTCATGATCTCAAGGTTCGTGAGTTCGAGTCCTGCATCAGGCTCTGCGCTGACAGCTTGGGGTCTGCTTGGGATTCTTTCTCTTCCCCTGTTTCTACCCCTCCTTCTCTCTCTAGCTCTTTCTCTCTTTCTCAAATAAATAAACATTAAAAAAAGAGAATGGGGGCAAAGAATTTGTATTTTTAATGAACCCTTGGGTAATTCTTTCACACAAAAATGTTTTAGGGGGCACCTGGGTGGCTCAGTCGGTTATGCATCCGGCTTCGGCTCAGGTCATGATCTCATGGTTGGTGGGTTCGAGCCCTGTGTCAGGCTCTGTGCTGACAGCTCAGAGCCTAGAGCCTGCTTCGGATTCCGTGTCTCCCTCTCTCTCTGCCCCTTCCCCACTCACACTCAAAAGTAAATAAACATTAAAAAAAATTAAAAAATAAAACAAACCCCTCTACCTTATGGTTAGGGTTTTTGTTTTTTGGTGTGTGTGTGTGTGTGTGTGTGTGGAAATATTTTAATGCACAAGAGATGCTATTTGGGCTATAAGCCCCTAATGGGAAAAAAAACTATTAACTGAAGACCAACGGTATCATTTTGGGATCTCCCTAAATCATTATTCACATCCACGCAATGTCCCTTTCTTTCCTCCTGTGTCGAGCCCTCACTGTGGCGAAACACATCTTCCAGACATTCTTGAGGAAAAGTGGAGAGGAGATACAATTTATTGAGAGCTTGCCTGATTGAAAATGCCCTTTTCTACCCTGTAATTGATGAATAGGCTGAATTTGGAATTCTGGGTTGAAATTAATATTCCTTCTGAATTTTGAAGGTCTTGTTGCATTATTTTGTAGTTTCCAATACTGCTATTGAGAAATCTGAAGGCGTCAAGATTCCTGATTTGTATGTGTGACCTGTTTCTCTTTTTCCTTCTTTCTGTCTTTTTAAAAATCTCTCTGGAAGCTTGTAATTTCTTCTCTTTGACTCCTGTGTTCTGAAAGCTCATGTTGGTGTGCCTTTGCAAAGTCTTTTTCATATATTGTCCCGGGTAGTTAGTGGGCCCTTTTAATATACAGACTAATATTTGTCAATTATGGGAAAAGTTCTTGAAATATTTTATTGATTTTTCCCCTTTTCATAAAAAAATTCACTTATCTTTCCAGAATCCCTTGTTTTCTTAATCTATTTTTAAACATGTGTTTGTTTTTGAGGGAGAGAGAAAAAGAGAGAGCAGGGGAGGGGCAGAGAGGGAGGGAGACGGAGAACCTCAAGCAGGCTCTGTGCTGAGAACTCACAAACTGTGAGATCATGACCTGAGCCGAAATTAAGAGTTGGATGCTTAACCGACTGAGCTACCCAGGTGCACCTTAAATCTATTTTTAAGGTAGTATTTTCAATTTCACTTAAGTTTTCAGTTGAGAGTTTCACTTCTGCTATTTTTTAAATTCTTAGAGCTCTACTTATAATCCTCAGAATTGTCCTTTTTATACTCATCTGTTCTTGTTTCATGGTTGCAATATTTTATCTCTTGGAGGCTTGCTTCTAATTGCTATGGCTATCTCCACCAAATTACTTTTTTGTTGTTGTTGTTGTTTATTTGTTTAGTTTTCTATGCTTTGCACTGTAATCCTTGATCGTCTAGTTATGTTTCGGAATGGACGGATGAGACGCTTCCTCAACAGCAACAAGAGCATGAGAGGAGCTCAAACACCGTGGCCTTATCCATGGTAGGATGGCTAACTGGGCTATAATTCAGTGGCAGTATTTTAGATCTTTCCTCTCAGATTGGTCACATTATCCAAAGACCCTATTCTCTCCTTGGAGGTTGAAGGCTTGTCCATCAGTTTTCTGGGACTGAAATGAACAAATGGGTGGGGATCTCAGCTTCAGCACGTCTACATCCTCCTATCGCCCCGGCTTTGGAATGTTTCTCCTCCCTCAACTGTGTCTCGTATCACGCTCTGTCTTCTCCAGAGACAGGGCAGGAAGGATATCAGTGTAAATGCTCAATGCTTATAGACAGATTTGCAATTGGTCCTCATTTACCCAATCTCCTTTCACCTTCATATCCAGAGGTAACTGGGGCCATCGTAATTCCTTACCCTTTGTGCAGTGAGATGATCTTGGCTTTTCCCATTGGCCCCTTAGGATTTGATCATCTCAGATTTACTCCTTTCCAGTTTCTACTGATTCTGTTGCTAATGACTCATTTTTTCATGGTACTGTCCGTGTGTGTGTGTGTGTGTGTGTGTATGCCTTTTTTAAAAGTGATTTTAGGGGCACCTGGGTGGTTTAGTTGGTTGAGTGTCTGACTTGATTTTGGCTCAGGTCATGATCCCATGGTTGTGGGATCAAGCCCTGTGCTGGGCTCCACGCTGACAGTACAGAGCCTGCTTGGGATTCTCTCTCTCCCCTTCTCTCTGTGCCCCTCCCCCACTCATGCACACTGTCTCTCTCTTACAAAATAAACAAACTTTAAAATAAAGCAAAATAGACTGGGCAATTCATTAGTTTTAACAGAAGTATATACCTATAGAACTCTACCACAATTAAGATATAAAACATTTCCATCCCCCTCAAAATATTTCTTGTGCCCCCTTTGCCATCCATGCCCCCTTCCAGTGTGTCCCAGGGAACTACGGATTGGCTTTTCACACTCTAGGTTAATTTGCTTTTCCTGTAATTTTTTATAACTGGAATTGTATGTTACGTACTCTATTTTGGCGGGCAGGGGCTGTCTGGCTTCTTTCACTCAGCATAATGATTTTGAGATTTATCTGTGTAGTTGCCTGTAACAGTAGTTCTTCCCAAGTAGCATCCCATTGTATGGGTCTTTGTGTATCCACTTTGTGTATCACTTTGTGTGTATACACTTTCGTGTATCACTTTGTGTATCCATTCTCCTGCAGAAGGATGTTAGGTTGTTTCCAGTTTGGGGCAATTGCGGTTAAAGCTGCCATGACAATTCACGCACACGTCTTGAACCCCTGCATGGACTCTTCCATGAGTTTTTCACTGAACTATTTCAACTTCTTACTGAGTCTCTGTCTCTAGTCTTTCTCTGTGGCAATACAGCCTACACATTGCTCCCAGAACGTTCTTCCAAAGGCACAGTGCTGATGATATTACACCTTTACCGATGTCTCACAGTCTGTAAGTGAATCCAAACTCTTAATTGCCACCAACATCCAAATATCTATCCCCATCCCTCATAACCTACCCCTTGGCACTTTCCTCTGGCCACACCAAACCCTACTCCCCTCTGGAAGTGCCCTCCATGATCCCGGACACTTGGCCCTTCCCCCTCTCCTTCCCCCTTCCCCATCGCTGTCCCTCTGAGCAACCATTTCAGGTGGGGAAGAAGGGCCGCCACTTCCCTGAAACTCAAATTCACATTGGCTGTCGATCCCTCCTTTAAGTCTCCAACACTCTTTTGTGCTTCTCACGAAGCCACAGTTCTTCCAGGTGGCACCCTGCCTGTTGAGTAAACATGTGAGTAAATTTATCACCTGTGTGCAGGACGTAGCCAAATGTGGCTTATCCCACATCGCTGGGAAACGAAACAAAACACTGAGTTATCCAGGTAACTGAAGTGCAATCCGCATTGAAAATACGAAACCTTGTATGGCAATATTTCCAGAATGAGTTACAAATGCCTCTACCTTCTGAACCAGATTTAGGTGAGCGTAATTGAGACATTGTAATGGGTCAGGGTAATCACTATAATCATCATTTATAGATTTGCGTTGTGGTACGGGGATGTCCACGGGGCAGCTGCGTGTGGAATTTTCGCCCCTTCACTAAATGACCCCATACGGCGATCCTTTTGTACTTTTATTTCCTTCCTCCATTAGGCTGTCATTTCTTACAGCACCGCGCCTCGTTACGGCCTTATGTTACTCATAATTACCAATGCGTGGCCTGCAGGGTAAAGAAATAGGTTTTGTTCAACTGCATAGACATCACATTCTTAAAGATAGAGATCATGTGGTTGCCATAAAATCATCCCAGGAACAATCTAGAGAACGGCTCATCCGTGAGAGCTGTTTGTTAGTTCATGCAGATTAGGTCCTGAGCGAAGGAAAGGCGGCCCAGAAAGAAGTGAATTGGTGATTTCTTGCTGGTTAGCTGCAGAACCAAGACCGGAAGCCAAGTTCGAGTGCTCACCATGGGACATACTCTTTCCCTCACAATTTGTTTTCAGAAAGTACGGATGCGGGATTCTTCTCTGGTTTACCCCACATTTTGGGTGGCTGAGTTTCTGGAAGCACAGCCATCAGATAAGTATGATTTGACCTTGTAAATATTTACACATGTGGACCTCCTGGTCTTCCAATGAACTTTTTTGAGCCAGTGAGATTGAGGATCATGCCAGCAGCTGGCAAAGGGAGGAAGGGGGAGTTCCTTGGTGTGTAGGTGTCCCCAAAGGGGTCAGCTACTCAATGTGCCAGAGCTTGGGCCATCAGATCGTATGTGCTCTGCCCCCAAAGCTCCCCATCATCATCTTCCACATCAGTGCTTTGCTCTGGACACGTTTTCAGGTAACGATGGTAAAGATTCCAGTGAGGCCAAACCTTATAAAGAGCTACGTGCAGACACAGCCGGACTGCCTATCCAACGTCCGTGGCCATTTCTTTCTTACTTACGTAATCCTAATCTTATTCAGGATGCTGAGACAACTTAAAATATATAATCTCCCAGGTTTCCTTGCATAATGTGGGCATGTGATACATTTCTGGCCAATGAACGGGCACGGCAAAACCTCGTGAACATGCCAAAAAGTATTTAGGGGGAAGTGTACCAATGTCTGCAATTTCCTTCGAAATGCCCCAGTTAATCAAGACTAGGAATTGATGGGTGGACAGAGAGAGGCCAGCAGGATAGCTCACGACAAAGCAAGTATGGGAAAACGTTAATGACAGAATCTAGGTGTCGGGTATACAAACGCCTCCTGTAACATACTTTCCACTTCGCCGTATGTTTAAAAGCTTCTTTTCAGAATAAGATGTTGGGAAACAAACGTCCTGTGGAGAAGGCGTCTGGCTCTTAGCTTTTCACCTTCCTCCTTCTTTGTCCCGGACCAAATGCAAAAAGGGCCGAGTCGTCTTATGAAAGCTCTGAAGAGTGCGCGGCCCACAGGACCTGAGAGCAGGCCGACAGAGCAGGTGGGTCGTCGATATGTTCCTCCACCAGTCACAGCAGCGATCCCCTTGCCGCATGAGGCAGGTGAAGCCTCGTATGTTGAGACCGTGTAGGCTGGATTTTCTAACGGATGCATCTGGATAGTCTAGAAACAAATACTTGTTTGCAGTTTCAAAGGTAGAGTGCTTGGTCGAGGGAGACCACCCCTAACTGCTTTCCCTCCCGGGTGCTGTCTGCTGTGCCGCTGTTGGCACTTCTCTTGTTCTCAGGGCTTTGAGGGAGGGTCTCAACTCCCGGGCATGTGACAGCAGCACGGGACAGGCTGTGGGCTCCTCCTTTCCAAGAAGCAGCTTTAGCCAAGCAGCCTCGGGGTCCTTCCTCTGGACACAGAGGTCACCTTCTAGAAGGGCAAAATGGAATGCAAAATCGAAGCTGGGATCCTCTGTCAAAGACTGCCCTGGAATCAGGGATTTCCCGCTCAGGGTGGGGGTCCGGGCGTATTGCCCGCACAGGCTGAAGTGTAACGGAAAAGCAAGATCGAGTAAGTATGGCCAACCACCGAACGCCAATCCGTCTCGTTAAAAAATAAACCGCAGGGGCGCATCGATGGCTCGGTCAGTCACGTGTCTGACTCTTGATTTCCGCAGGTCATGATCTCATGGTGGGTGAGTTCAAGCCCCACATCCAGCTTTGCACTGACAGTGCACAGCCTGCTTGAGATTCTCTCTCTCTCTCTCTCTCTGGCCCTCCCCTTCTCTCTCTCTCTCTCAAAGTGAATAAAATAAACGAAAAAAACAAGAATTTTAAGGAAAAAAAATCAAAAATAAATTGCAGTAAGAGTTCTATTTTGGTTATAGATGGATTTAAAAAAAATTTTTTTTCAACGTTTATTTATTTTTGGGACAGAGAGAGACAGAGCATGAACGGGCGAGGGGCAGAGAGAGAGGGAGACACAGAATCGGAAACAAGCTCCAGGCTCTGAGCCATCAGCCCAGAGCCCGACGCGGGGCTCGAACTCACGGACCGCGAGATCGTGACCTGGCTGAAGTCGGACGCTTAACCGACTGCGCCACCCAGGTGCCCCTGGATTTTTAAAGATGTATACTTATTAGATTTCCTGCATATTTTGTAGAAATGGTCCAGCAGAGCATTCCCTCTCCCTTCTATTCCAAGTCAGTTTTTTGTCACCTGCCCTCATTTGGGTTCTGCGTCTCTTAGCATTCCCCCTCAGGGAAGAAACACCACCCGCCTTTGATTGTTTCCAAGCGGGTGTGGGCATCCTGCTTCAGGTACTGCAGCCTGGGGAGGTTAATACCTCAGTCTCCGAATGCCAGGAGTGGTCCAGAACCCTCTCCATCCCCACTGCTCCCCAGTCCCCCATACCCCGCCCACCCCATCCCTCCCTCCCCAGGACGAAAGCTCTTCACAGGACATTTCAGATCGCAGAGCAAGAAAAGGGTCTCAGGATTCAAAGGGCTTCTAGAACAGGGTCAGATCTGACTCTGCTCTGTGCCTGTTGTTACAGTCAGAGAATGTATTTCCTCCACTCAGGCCTCTTGAGCTATTTATACCTCCGCCGACTTGGGCTTGCCGGGGTGTGGTCCAGGAGACAGCACAGCATCAACATCCCCATGTGCTCGCCGTGGGAAGCACAGCACGACACAGGAGTGACTCTCCTTTCACTGAAGCTCCCTGGGCTTCTAGGCTATGGGACCTCCAGGGTGGCCGAGGGCCCGTGTGCCACATAGATTGGTACCGTTCACCAGTCACAAAGCTCCGGGATGCACCTCCTGGACACTGGTGGGCGTGGGGAGGGAGGTCGCCTTCAGATCCCGTCGGGTCAGGTGGGCAGGCAGCGGGGGCATGGGGGCAGCTTTCTGGGCCACGAGCCCGACCACCAACCTTGGAGAGAGCAAACTTGGCCTCCAGACGAGCAACAACATCCCATCTGGGTTAGGGGAGGACTAGGCTGTGAGTCTCCCGTGGGAAAGTCTTCTTGCACAGGGAAAATTCCCTAACTTACCTATTACATGCTTCTGATGCCCATCTCGCTACCTCCGCGTAGACCTCACTCTTCTGAGCTCAGATAATAATGCGGTTGCCAGCTGAACATCTCTTTACTCCCCTCAACGAGAAGGCCTAAGAAATCACAGGGGACTGTCTACGGCCATACCATCCTGAACGTGCCGATCTTGTCTGATCCCGGAAGCTAAGCAGGGTCGGGCCTGGTTAGTACTCGGATGGGAGAAATCACAGGGGACTTAGCTGCGTCCTGCTCATTCTCCAGGACCCAGATTAGATGTCTCTCCTCCCAGGGGCCTTCCTGACTGTATGTCCTCACTGGGTGCCCCTGTCCTGTGACCCACACAATCCTGTACAGTCTCCACCAGAAGCCTTGGAATATTCTGCTGTGATTCCTTACCTGTGTCTGTCTCCCCCACTGGACTATAAGCTCTGTGGGGGCAGAACTGCCCCTCTGTGTTGTCCGCGGCTATATCTCCAGCTCCTGGTTCTGGGCAGGGCGCCCAGGCAGAGCTGTGTGGATGCGTGTTGAAAGCCAGCAGGAATTACTACGCCATCCAAACTTGCACACAGGTGAGTTTGAAGCATGCCTGTTAATGGCCGTGCCTATCTGCTGGGCACATCTAAGAAAAGAGGGGAGAGATAGAGAAAATGAAGAAATGCTTGCAAAATGCCTACTCTGTGCCAGGCTGGTGAAGCACCTACCATGTGCTGTTCTAGACAAAATATGGAATTTATTTAATGTTCACAACAGGTCCACGAGCTAGGTATTTTCATTCCCATTTTGCAGATAGGTGAACTGAGACGCTGCAATGTTAAGGGGAAGGGGAGAGGTTTAGTGAGTTACAGAACAGCAGGGAGTAGGGCGCTGGGATCAGACCAGAGGCTGCTGGGGTTCCAAGTTCATTCTTTTCTCTACCGCTTTGCAGGAATGTTCAACCCTCATGACTGAAGCTGACGAGGGGTTTGCAAATCTGAGTTCAAACACCCAAGAGTTGATGAAACATAAGCAATGCTCAACCGGCCGTGAACGAAAAACGCTGTAAGAATAAGGGCTTCCCCCCCATCCCCACCTTGTAAGATTTATGCATTATTTCGTTGCCTATTGCTCTGGGGTTAAAACAGACCTCAGCCACACCAGTACAAAAAAGCTAGGATATGAATCACAAGTCACCTTACCTATGGTTAAGGTTTTGGGCATCATGGATTCTTGTAATTATCTGAAAGATATCTATGCGCCCTCTTTTTAAAAAAATGCACACATATGTGTATATAATTTAAGGAAGATGCAGAAAGCCCCAGGTTGGGAAGGGGTTGTTCGAAAAGCTTCAGGTCTAGACACTAGACTCTTCAATGACAGCTTAGGCTCTGTGTGTGTGTGTGTGTGTGTGTGTGTGAGTGTGTGGGTGGGTGTGTAATTATACATGTAGTGGAGAGCCAAGCCAGGGAGAGGTAGAAAATCAAAGTTAACCGAAGTCTTCCTGAATCTACCGGTAGGTAGAGATAAGCACCCGGTTTAGAGCTATTTTCGTGTGTATCTCCCTGCGGACCACAGCCTCCTTGAAGGTCGGCCCTCCCTGCCCGCAGCATTTCGCATAGGACTTTGCAACTTGCAGGGCTCTTAGTAGGTGCTTGCTGGCTTCACCAGCGTTCCTGTGATTCTCCAACCCCTTAGCCAGGCTTATATTTCATCAGTGGCAGATAACACTGTATTAACACAGAGCGATTGCAACATCATGACCTGGATCTGGTCCCTGCGCTGCTGTTATTAGACTATGTGACCTTGGTCAAGTCCTTTCTCTTTTGGATCTCTTTCATTCCTTCGATTTTTAAAAAACTTTTAATGCTTGTTTATTATCGAGAGACAGAGCCTGAGCAGGGGAGGGGCAGAGAGGGGGAGACACAGAGCCAAAGCAGGCTCCAGGCTCGGAGCTGTCGGCACAGAGCCCGGTGCAGGGCTTGAACTCATGAACCGCGAGATCATGATCTGAGCCAGAGTCGGACGCTTAACCCACTGAGCCACCCAGGTGGTGCCCCTCTCTTTCATTCGTTTAAATCGTGCTCTTCTGAGGCATCAGAGGCTGAGCTGCAAAGTCACTGGGGTTACCACATGGATGATGCAAGTTTCAACCTCAAAGAGCTCTCAGTCTTGCAGAAGTCTTGAACATTAAAAAAAAAAAAAAAGGCGAGGGTGATATTTAAAATGTTTACCAGCCAGAGAGACCTGGGTGCTAACCACTCAGCACACTCACACTGGGGCGCCCCCGCTGAGTACATCCGGTCGAAGAAACACGGTACCAAAAGGCCATTGCCACGGTTAGATGTAGGATTTGGTGATGCGAGATTCAGTGATGGCAGGAGAAGGAGACCGAGGTCTCCGTTTCCACTTACACAAAAGGAAGGGTTAGATTAGAACAGAGGTCAGCCAGTCACGAGTGGCCCGTGGACCCAGTCTGATCTGCCAGCTGTTTCTGTAAAGAGAGCTTTGTCGGAGCACCTTGCTTACTTGTTCACGTGTTGTCTGTATCTGCGTTCGTGCTACAACGACAGAGTGAAGCAGTTGCCACAGAGACTGTATGGCCCACACAACCTAAAATAGGTTGGCCTTTCACAGAAAAGTCCGCCGACCCCACACTAGATAAGCTGTACTATTCCATCAGGAACCCTCCATGCTTTTCTGAGCAGGCAGAACACACAGTCTGCCTTAAATGTGGTCTCCTCTGAAGAACTCCCAAGCAGACAGTGAGTGTCATTGGAATCCGGAAGGTAGGCTGGGCTCTGTCCTTTGGAGGAGGCGAATTTTTATTCTGTAAAGAAAGTTCTGCTCATTGTCATAATGAAGTCCACTGGGGAGCTGCCCATGTGTACCTGTTGGCAAGGCATGTACTTGCAATGAAAAACAATGAAGTTTCCAGGAAGCACTGTCCACAAATGTGCTCATTTGTGCAAGAGCTGATCCACATGAGGGCTAACGGATCTACGTGGTGTGGTTGGACCAGCTCGGAAATCATCAACCCTGTGTGGGTTTTCCTTGCACGACGGCAGGAGGAAGCAAGCATCGGGAGCTTGGCTCTATGAGAGGCTCTAATAGCAGGCTTGAACAGTTTCTGGGCGGGTCAGATAGACTTGAGCATATAGAGTGATAGGTGGAGATAGGCTGGGCTGCTTTGTGTTCAGGTTGTATACCCGTTCTTCCTGATTCCCTTCTTGATCTCAGACCATCCCTTTATCTATTTATTTTTAAATTTTTAAAATGTTTTTATTTATTTTTGAAGGAGAGAGAGAGACAGAGCATGAGTAGGGGAGGAGCAGAGAGAGAGAAAGACAGAATCCAAAGCAGGCTCCAGGCTCTGAGCGGTCAGCCCAGAGCCCGATGCTGGGCTCGAACTCACGGACCATGAGATCATGACCTGAGCCGAAGCCGGACGCTTAACCGACTGAGCCACCCAGGCGCCCCTCAGACCATCCCTTTGAAGTGCTTTCTCTTGGATCCTTAAAGGCAGATGCCAAGTCAAGAGATTTCTTTTTTTTTAAATTTTTTTTAACATTTATTTATTTTTGAGACAGAGAGAGAGAGAGCATGAACAGGGGAGGGTCAGAGAAAGAAGGGGACACAGAATCTGAAACAGGCTTCAGGCTCTGAGCTGTCAGCACAGAGCCCAACGCGGGGCTCGAACTCACGGACCACGAGATCATGACCTGAGCCGAAGTCAGACGCTCAACCGACTGAGCCACCCAGGCGCCCCAAGAGATTTCTTGTTCATTTTTGAACCACTGTGGGGCATTACTGGCCTGAATTCTTTACACCTCCTGTATTCAACTTTTCCTAGTGACTTTCTATTCTTCCTCTATCTCCATGCAGAATGGCAGAATATAGTTGCATGCTCCTTGAACTTGGGCTTGGCTGTGTGACTTGTTTGGTTAATGATCCATAGGTGAAATGACAGCATGCCAGCTCTGATTCTGGGCTCATGTCTCCACTTGTCATTCGGTGCATCTACATCACTATAAGAAAAATATGCCCACATTAGGCGTTAGAGGGCAAAGGAAGATGGTCAAAGGAGGGTGAAAGATACATGGAACGGGGACGCCCCAGTCAACCAACACACCTGCAGTGAGAGTTGCCAAGATGTCTACAGCAGAGCAGTTGGGCCCAGCCTAGGTCAGCTAAATCCTAGCAGGAGCACAGATGTGAATAATAATAAATCATTGAGATAGTAAGCCGCCGACATTTGGGTAGTTTGTTACGCAGCGAAGCTAACTGATACCAACCTCCCACAAGCTCCGTAAGTGAGTTTTTATCAGAAAGCAAGCAAACTGTCAAATGAAGGGGCTAGAGAGAGTCCATCTACTATGTTTAGGAGCAAAGAGCAAACATAGGTAGAGACCTTCTTTATTCCTGGATTAGAAAGGAGGAGGAAGAGGAGGAGGATGAGAAAGAAGGAGGAAATAGGAGAGAGAATATGAGGCATTTGATTGAGAGAGAGAATAAAAAAAGAGATGGCCTATTGCTTAGGAAGAGGAGAACACAGCCTGGAGCATTAGCACAAGACCATTATTTTGGAAAATATGTACCTCAGGAAGCAACAAAGTTTTTGGATAGCTTCTGCTTGGTACTTGTAATAAAATTCAAGAAAATATGGACTATTTTCTTGAGAATAAGAAATGTAAGATAAGACAACAGTATTTAAAAAATTTTTTTTGAATGTTTATTTTTGATAGAAAGAGACAGAGAGAGAGAGAGAGAGAGAGAGAGAGAGAGCATGAGCGGGGGAGGGGCAGAGAGAGAAGGAGATGTGGAATCCGAAGCGGGCTCCAGGCTCTGAGCTGTCAGCGCAGAGCCCAACGCGGGGCTCGAACCCGTGAGCCGTGAGATCGTGACCTGAGCCGAAGTCGGACGCTCAACCAACAGAGCAACCCGGGCGCCCCAAGACAACAGTATTAACAGTATGCACTCTCTTGGGTCACTTGCCAGCTGCCACGTGTGAAGGCAGTCAAACCGCCCTACGGGGAGGCCTGTGTGGGGAGGACATGAGACACCCAGCCAATGGCCAGCACTAATTTGCCAGCCATGTGAATAAGCCACCTTGGAAGTGGATCCTCCAGTCTTAGGACGGCAGCTGTTCGACAAGGTGACTTTCATGACCCACCCTAGACAGGTCCGCCATTTCCTCCACCATTGGAAATGGCCTATTGGTCACAGTCAGCCCGATTCAATGCGGAAGGAACTTTGTGAGCCAATGAATGCCAGGGGACAGGAGTCACTGGGGCCCCTCTTGGAGTGGGATACTTGCTTTTTCTAGAAAACGATGGTTGCTGACATTTGCCCTGTCGTTGCTAGGTTACAGACGCTGTTGACAGTGCTTTGTGTGTATCAGCCCATTGAATCTTCCCAACAACCCCTGTACGATTATCCTGGTTTTATAAACGAGGAAACCGAGGCACTAAGAGTTTAATAAATGTCATTTGCTCCGGGTGCAGAAAACCCAGGATCAAAACTCAGGCCGTCTGGCTTCAGAAGCCACGCTCGGAAGCACTCTGTTATCTCACTCCCTGGTCGTACTAAATTCTGCCCCTACGACTTGGTGTACCATTGTCCCGTGGGAGTGGAAATGGAAATATCAAGGATGGGAGGGAGCTGGAGAAAGGCGGGCCGCTTGTTTGCCACGGTGCTAAGAACAGCAGGTCAAGAATCTGGAAGCCCCTGCTTTGCTGGAAAGACTATGATCTATACCATGACCCTCTCTGCACCCAGTGGCGGTGGCAGCCAGCTCCTTGTTTCTCATCACCGCACAGAAACGACCCAGGATGCCTTCTGATGCTGTGTATATACAGCGACCGAGCTACTTGGGCATCTTCACACCTCCTTGGAAAAGAATACAGGTAACATTTCCCTTTAAATAACTTTTCCAAGTCGGTCTCTTAGCCGTTACCTGTTCTCTGCCACCAGGGAGTGCAGGCCGGTGGGGAGCATCTCACGCACCTCTGTTTGATGAGTTGGGGGGGGGCAGTAAATCGTAAGTGAAAATTCAGCCTGTTCAGAATGGCCCCGCTTGCACATTTGACCCCAGGAGAATGTTAACTTACACCAGAAGAAAGCGAGCGGGTGTCCCACGGTCACCTCACCCCCGGGGCCTCCGTCAGGTTTTGGGGTCTCAAAGGATGCTGTGCTGCCACTCTTGGTGGGGAAAACCAAGAGGGTTTGTCCCAGAGGATATCAAGCGGGATCCGAAGTGGGGTGGGTGGGGCCGCCACGGAGGGAACCGCCTGGGGAGGACAGTGAATGGGAGCACTGCTATTTTCTCTGCTCTGACTTCATAATTCTTCTTTTCCTTTTTTCTTTCTGGCTCAGGAGATGATTTAACGTGTGGCTCACAGCTGACTCTTGTAGGGGCTCAGAGAAGCGACGAGAAGACAAATACCACCTGGGCACTTTTGCACCATTCTGTGTGGCTCAAGGTTGGAGCCCGCCCCCCCCCCCCACCCCTTCATTTAGGGAAGGCCTCCCTTTCCAACAGGAAGCGGGGGGAGGGGCACCAGGATTATGTATTCAGGGATCGAGACGGTGTGTACGAGCTGGTGGGATCTGGTAAACCGTTGAGTCTGGTCACGGGGACCCCACTCTGCCTTCCAAAAGTCCTTGGCGTGTGTAGTCCAATCAAGTGGTAATAACAGGAAACACATACGGAGCCTTGAACTCTCGTAAGTGTAATATGTAGCAATCTTTTGAGGTGGGCGTGCTACCCTTCCCATTTTGCAGATAAGGAAAGTGAGGCACAGCGAGATTAAGTAACCTGCCCAGATCTATGCAGGGGTGAGTGGCAGGGCCAGGACTGTGGATACAGACAGTCTGGCTCCAGAGCCCAGATTCATAACTACCATTCTCCACTGATTTTCCAAGCAGGGGGATCCTTGAGGCCATCGGGCCCGGCCTCTCCCTCAGTCACTCATTCCTGAGCCAGTTTTAGGACCTTTGCGATATCTGTGTCCCACCTCTAATGCCACTAACGTAACTTTTTCATTCTCATAATTCACTCCGTCTTCTTGAATACGTTTGTCTGAGATGAAACCTTGACATTCGCACGAGGGGTGAAAACTCAGCATCGTTTGCCATAAAAGTAGAGAGGAAATGTAAAAATAGGTCCAGCGAAAGCAGTGAGACTAACTTTGAGCTGAGTACTGCCCTCCCCCGAGTCCCAGAGCCCCCCGGTGCCTGAGTTGAGGGATGAAAAGAGGAGAGGAAGAGGTGTCACCTTCCCGGGACCTGCCCCCGAAGTACGCCGTGTGCCCTCAGGGTTTAGACGGAGGCCCAGGGAACTGCCGCACCCGCGACCAGCAGGACCCCTGACTCCTGAGCATGGGGCCCTCCGCGCTCAGTAGGCACATTTTCACACGCGCTGCCCCCGCCAGGTTAATTCCCGAGTTAATTCGTGTAACATACCTGTTGATGGTGGCTCCGTCTCCTGCCCTCGCCCTCCAGTTCTCACGTTCCTGAAGCAATTCCTAACCTCCACCGGCCCCCGCTGTCGTTGGCCACTCCGGAGGTAGCCCCCGGCCACGTGGGAACTTGGATTCAGGGCCCCTAGATCTAGGGGTCTGCTGTCACTGTGGCGGCTCATTTAACTTCTTTCCATCTGCCGGCGCCATCTCCAAGTGGAGGCTAACAGCACTTTCTCTAAGGACCTCAAAGGGTTGTTGTCAGGACGCAAGGGAGGTCAAGGATTTGGAAACCCTCTGGTGGAAAACACGGCTCCGAATGTGCGAGTGTTCACGCCAACCCTCACTTATCCGGCATCCGCAAGCGATGAGAACCGTGAAGGAGGGGAGAGGCATTTGCACACAACAGAGAGAACTCACAGCCGGCTCCTGCATTTGTGGGACCTGCACGGATCCTGCTGCACGATGGGCCAGGTGCTAGCGAGTATTAACGAATTCGGACGTGACACCACGTGGCCCCGACGTGAAGAGAGTCGTGGTGTAAAGGGCAGGTAACACACAGTTACGTGTGTGATGGGATTCCTCGTGGTGCAGACCCTCAGCCTTCTCGAGACCCGAGTCCCGCAGGTTGGGTCATCTGTTTCCCCCAGTCACGTGACTTCAGAGCTAACAGATGAGAAATGGGCAGGGCTCTTTCTGGCAAACTTCCTTGATGAAGAAGAGGGGCTGACTTGGAGGGAAGGGGTAAGAGAAGGAAGCAATTTGTGCTTTGAAGTCTGAGGTCACTATCTATCTATCTATCATCTATGTATCTATCATTGTCATCTATCTATTATCTATCATCCACCTATCATCATCTATTATCTATCATCTATCATTTATCGACCCGACTTATCACTTTATCTATCATCTTTCTCCCTGTCACCTATCACCCATCTATCTTTCATTTGTTACATTTTTTGTTCGATCCCCATCTCTGGAATAAAACTTCCACAAGTGCAGGGTGTTTTTGTTTTTTTTTTTTTCTCCCCAGACAGAGTATGTGGCCTGAGCACGCATTTAGGCACCTCGTACATGTCTGTTGGTTAACCTCCAACTCTGGGTTATCAAGGAAAGGTCAAGTTGTAGTTCATAGATTTTGAAAATAGAGCCCTTGATTTGTGCTTTTACCCTCATCCCCTGAGACCTTATGAGGTGTCGACGGGCACATAATTTCTGGTCCTGGAGAGCAGGGCCCCACCCACTGACCTTTATATCCAGCAGCAAGCCCCGGGGCGGACACCCAGAAGCCACAGCCCTTCTCCACCTGGCCTCCTCTCGTGGACTTCCCTTGAGGGACTTCCCATGGAAGAGCTTCTACAGAGAAACAGGTTTTCTTTATTTCTATTTTTTTGCCATTTGCCCAGTTTTCTTCATAATTGCCGTATTTCTTACTACTCTTTCAAAGTCATTTAGAGGATAGGTAACCAGGATCCCTGTGATAGGACCGACGTCAAGAGCAAGGACAAGACAGTGACTATTGCAATTTACTTGTCCACACTCCTCCACTTAAAAAAAAAAAAAAAAAAAAACTATAACGGCAAAAGTTTCAAATTAGCAACCCCCAAAAGCCTTGCTTAACGTGAGTACTTTTTAGGACTACCGTTGCCATAGCAACCTGAAGCCTCTCTCGATGGTCACTGTACCCGATTCTATTGAAGCTAAAAATTACCTTAGCCTCGTGTATATGCTTGGCCAGCACAGTAAAGACTGGATTCCAGAAAATTAAAACTTTTTTTAACCGGTTTGAAATTACTTCTACTGGAGCAAAAGAAACCTCTCAAATCTAAGTGTTTTTCTTCTTCTTCTTCTTCTTCTTCTTTTTTTAAAGGCATAATTTGTTGGACATTAAAATAACAAAAGGGCTTTGAGAAAGGATTATGTGTTTCTGATGTTTCACCACTAGAATAGATTTACCTTATATCTGACTGATGTAATCTTGCGTTCTGAGGTAATGTTTTAGCTCTTTTTCTTCCCATCAATAAAGATCTCAACGATAGCACTTCGTTCTTTCTCTAGAACATTCCTTCAGATTTTTTGCTCTCCGTCTTGTAAACCATTTCAACCAGGAGGGCGTACAAATTGGATGCAGGACTTCTGTCGGGGCAGGGAACTCATTACCAAAGGTTTTTATTGCTACAAGCTTAAAATGGAAAATGTTTCAAGTCTGGAGAGTTCCAGTGGAGATGCCCCGCATCAGCTGCTTTCCCTAGCTACGAGGAGAAGAGGAGAAGAAATTCAGTTCAGAGTTCTCTTCTTAACCCAAAAGGCGCCTGGCCCTGGGATCTCACTGAGCTCGGGGGCTGCAGAAGAATAGCCACTGGGGTAATTCTGATTTCAGAAAGAAAGCGCCTGTTTACAGCCCTGGCCTCCCTGGTAATCACGTGAGCCTCCTTTCCCCCCCTTGCAACCTCGGCTGACTGGCCTACGACTCTCCAGGGCAAAATCTCTTTAAAAATTCACAGATATATCCCTCTCCATGCAAATCGACTGCAGAAACTACCCGGGCTTTCAATATCTTTTGAAACGGAAACAACTGTATGTAAATAAAGGGCTGTTATTTACCAACAAGAGGACAAAAGCCCCGGGCACCCCCTTCAGCTCAGGGCCCCCCGCAGGACTTCTCTCCCCAGCAACTTCATACTTATTAGCTTGATTGCCAACTTTGGTTTATTATTCACAAACTCACCCTGAGCCCTGCCTTTGAATGCGTAGAAAAAATGGTGTTTATGTTCCAGAATTTTTGCTTTATTCTCATGACTGAAGTAAACGATGAAGTATTTTCTGCCTCAGCAGAGCCAGCAGGGAAGAAACACATGTTGTAATTATCTTAAATAAGCAGGCAGGGGACTTGGCTTCTGGAGCCTTGCGGTAGGGGCCCCGGGAAAAAGTGGGGGACAGTGGGGTGTCCTGCCATCTACACTCAGCCTTCCTCGCATCTGCTCGCTTGGGACTAAAGAAAGGAACCGTCCCCCTTGCAAAGACGGCTTGTGTGTAATTTAGTGACAGAAATGTGCTCCCCGGCCAATAAAACACATACTGGGGTTTTTTTTTTTTGAAAGATGAAAATTGACGAACATGTTTAAACGTTTTTAAAGGAAAATCATCGTATTCGGGCAACACAAAATGACAGGAGCAAACCTTAACTTTACTCAAAAAAAAAAAATTCCATTAAAAAGTCATCACTTACAATAGCTTCTTAGGAATCTGAAACCAATACCTTCAGATCAAGATTCTGATCAGGACAAACCAATCGGGCGATTATCGGAGTACGGATAGCATTCAACGTTGGGCCTCAACAATAATCTCAAACTCTGGTGTGTATCTGATTTGGGATCCAGTTCCAAATGCAGTTAGCTTCTTCCATAATCAGTAAAATCAGCTATGTCTCTCTCTGATTTTACTCTCGAAAGCATTTGTTACTGGGGGTTACTAGGCTTCAAAGCAATATTTTTGTTAAGCAATCTTCTCTACTGTCCTTTCTCCTTTCGGAGGCTGGGAGGGACGCTGGGAGGGACGCTGGTGACCGCAGGCTTGAGTGGTGATCCCCGCGGGCCCTGCGCACCCCCTCCCCTCCCGGTTTCTCCCTCTTGAGAGGGGTGGCAGATTTATTTCTCCTCGTTTCTCCTCCACCCAGTGTGTTCCGTGTTCTACTACTAATTAATGTGAGAATAGAGAATCAAAGAGGGTATCCCTCCGAAGAGTTGTTTTTGAAGAGTGACAAATTAATCCCCTCGGATACGCCTGGAGGCAGGCAAGATATCTTCTGTTTTGTTTTGCAAAATTCTGCAATTAGACGTGCAAAAGTTCCATTTTTAGTAAAGATTTTGTTGACAAATTTCATCCACTTCAGAACACGCATGCACACACACACACACACACACACACCCCTCAGCTTGTTCCCGGGAAACTATTCCTCAGGGAAGATATTTTTGGACAATTGGAAAAAACTCCTGTGCCAAGGTCTGCCTTTTGCCCACACCTGGCACCTGGTAGAAGGTTCTGGGCTCCGAAATGGGGAGTGGGCTCAGAACTCCTCAGGGTGGACCCTGCTTTAAGCACAGAACTTGGACATCCCTGCCCTCATCTGTGCCCTAAAATAACCCCGGGAGGTATCATTATTACCGCCATTTTACAGATGAAGAAACTAAGGCTCAGAGCAGTTAAGTGACTTGCTCA